>NC_090351.1:10665197-12097576 GCF_035084215.1 Heptranchias perlo
GCAGCAATCACTGGAGTAAGTTTGAGGATAGCACTCTGGAGCACAGCACAAGTGAGCAGTGGGTAGAGGTGGCACAAGAGGAGCAGGAAACTGGCTGGAGGGTAATCTTTTCATCCACATTTGATAAGGGCCCAGCTTTTAAAAGAAGGATGCTTTCTGAGCATGACAGACGGTTGATGTCGTTGTGTAATGCGCCTTTATCCCATGGTAGCTGGTATTTCCATAACCCGCGTGTCTGCGGTTCTTATGCACGACATAGAAACTCTGCAGTCCACCTTGAGACACTTGGCAGCTTTAGGCACATCTGCAGCTGTGGGAAGGACGTGCAGTGAAGAGGAATGAGGTAGCTGGCAGCAAAGTAGTGTGGCACTGAGAATGGTGATTTATCCCATTGCATAGGGGAAATGCAGGAAAGGCTGGTGATGTGAAAGTTATGTGGATGATTAAAAGAAAGCGTTTTCTATCAGTGTCTGTCAAATCTTGCAACTCTCAAAAGCTGCTTGTGCTGCTGCATCCTCTGCTTCCTGAGGCTACCCAGTGACAACTTTAAGCTGCTGTTCAGAGGGCTTGTGCTCTGGCTGCCCAGAAGGGAAATGAGCATTCTACTGTCTTATTCTGTGCAGATAGTAACATATACGCTGAACAGTGCTTTGAGTAGAAGCTCTTGTTTTCCATGTATGAGACACTCCTGTGCACACCCTGGGAATGCTAGGGCTTCCTCTTGTTCTCTTTTTTTCCATGTGGAAAATAATGTGATTGCTTGTTCTTGTAAACAATCCATCACCCAGCTGCTTTATGCATCAATGCACTATAGTCTGATGTTCCCACTAGCAACCTGGAAAGAACCCATGCCAAAAAGGTTCAAGGCTGCTGTGACCTTCCTTCCCAGACTGGCAGCTCTGTGCTTCTGCTGGGGTTCAGCTGAAGGCCCTCCTGCAGCATGTTGAACAACTGTCACTGCCTCCCTCTGAATGCAGAATTCAGAGCCTCTGAATGCAGTTCTCCACCATCAGCTCCAGACAATTATGATGGGGCCGATATATTTGGTTGGCAGAGTAATGCCGGGTAGGTGTTTGTCTCTTGCAATGTGAAATGAGTAAAGGACGTAGAATAATAATCATGGGAGATTTTAACTATCCCCAAATAATCTGGCAAGAAGAGGTAGGTAAGGGGGTACAGGGAATGGAGTTTTTACAATGTCTGCAGGACTTCTTATCCAGTATGTAAAAAGTCTAACAAAAAAAGCAAGCACTGCTGGATATAGTAATGGGAAATGAACCAGAACAGATAAGAGAAGTAAGCATAGGGGAACATCTAGGCAACAGCGATCACAACCTAATAAGGTTTAAGATAAAGATTGAGAAGGACATAAGTAAGACAAAGACCAAAATAACAAATTGGAAAAAAGCTGATTTTCAGGGGATGAGAATGGAACTAGGGAAAATAAACTGGAAAAATTTACTGATAAACAAATAAATAGAACAGCAGTGGGAAACATTTAAAATGGTGATCAGTAGACTCCAGGAGAAATATATCCCACTAAAAAGCAAGAACAAACTAGCCAGTAATGATCCATAAATGAAAAAGAAAAATCAGGATGGGGATAGGGCCACTAAGGTATACACATGATAAACTCACAGGTAATAACCGTGAAATGGCAGGAATATTAAATAATTACTTTGTCTCACTATTTACCAGGGAGACTAACATGGTGGGCATGACATTAGAAGAAGAAATCAGAAAAGATACAAAGGCATTTAAGATAGAAAGGGGGAGGGAGATAATTGATAAACTCATCAAACTTAGAGAGGATAAAACCCGTGGTATGGATGGATTGCATCTGCGCATATTAAAAGAAGTTAGGGAAGCAGCTATTTAAAAAGGAAGATAGAACCAGTCCAGGGAACTATGGACTAATTAGCTTAATGTTGGTGGTAGGAAAGATAATGGAATCCTTAAAGATGTAATAGAAAAACATCTAGAAACCGAAAATACGATAAAGAATAGTCAGCATGGATTTCAAAAGGGAAGGTCATGTTTGACCAACCTTATTGAATTCTTTGAAGAAGTAACAGAAAGGGTAGATAACGGTAATGCAGTAGATGTAATATATTTGGATTTTCAAAAGGCCTTCGATAAGGTACCACATAGTAGACTCATGACTAAGGTCAGAGCATGTGGAGTCAGGGGACAAGTAGCAGAATGGATAGCAAGCTGGCTACAAATCAGAAAACAGAGAGTAGGGATTGAAGGTAGTTACTCATTCTGACAAAAGGTGGGAAGTGGTGTTACATCAGGATCGATGCTGGGACCACTGTGGAGAGTATAGAAGTGGAGAGTATAGAACTAGGGGGCATAGTCTCAGGATAAGGGGTCGACCATTTAGGACTGAGGTGAGGAGAAATTTCCTCACTCAAAGGGTTGTGAATCTTTGGAATTTTTGAAATTCTGTACCCCAGAGAGTTGTGGTTCCTCAGACATTGAGTATATTCAAGACTGATAGCAAAAGATTTTTGGACTCTAAGGGAATCAAGTGATATGGGGATCAGGCGGGAAGGTGGAGTTGAGGTTGAAGATCAACCATGATCTTATTGAATGGTGGAGCAGCTCGAGGGGCTGTATGGCCTACTCCTGCTCCTATTTCTTATGTTCTTAATACATAAACGATTTGGAATCGGGAGTACAATTTCAAAATTTGCCGACGACACCAAATTGGGGGGTATAGTTAATACCAAGGAGGACTGCGACAAAATACAGGAAGACATTAATAATCTTGCAGAATGGGCGTATAATTGGCAAATGGATTTCAAAATAGATAAATGTGAGGTGGTGCATTTGGTAGGAAGAATAAGTGGGGGGGTGGGGGCACATACTGCTTGGATAATGAAAGTCTAAATGTGATAGAGGAGTAGAGGAATCTGGGGGTACAGATACACAAATCACTAAAAGTAACAACGCATATTAATAAGGCCAAAAAAGCAAACCAAGCACTGGGGTTCACTTCTAGAGGGACAGAATTGAAAAGCAGAGAAGTTATGTTAAACTTGTATAAAACCTTGGTTAGACCACACTTGGAGAGCTGTGAACAGTTCTCGTCTCCATATTAATAAAAGGATATAGCCACATTTGAGAAGGTGCAAAAAAGATTTACTAGGACGATACCAGAACTGAGAGGATATACCTATCTGGAAAGATTGAGCAGGATTGGGGCTCTTTTCTTTAGAAAAGAGGCGACTGAGGGGTGACCTGACAGAGGTCTTTAAGATTATGAAAGGGTTTGATAGGGTAGACATGGAGAAGATGTTTCCACTTGTGGGAGAGACCAAAACTAGGGTCCATAAATATAAGATAGTTACTAATAAATCCAATTGGAAATTCAGGAGAAAGTTCTTTACCCAGAGAGTGGTTAGAATGTGGAACATGCTACCAAAGGGAGTAATTGAGGTGACTAGCATCGATGCATTTAAGAGGAAGCTAGATAAAAACATGAGGGAGAAAGGAATAGAAGGATGTGCTGATAGGGTTAGATGAAATAGGGAGGGAGGGAGCTCATGTGGACCATAAACACCAGCATGGACCTGTTGGGCCAAATGGTCTATTTCTGTGCTGCAAATTCTATGTAATTATTTCACTTCTCTGGAATCCATAAGGTTTTACTTTTCTGCTCATCTTCCTCCAAGTATCACATGTACAATGGGATTACAAAGGGTTATACTGATTATGCAAAGGGATATACTAGGGGCAGAAAATGCAATCCCAAAGCTGGTCTATAAACTCTTGGCTTTTCACAGCACAGCACAACTGCACTGAAGACTTTTTAAAATTGCTGGCAAAAATGTCCAAAACTGCTGGCTGCCTCATTAAAGACCTTCTGATCTCAAGACGCATCCTGGCAACTCAGAATGGCCAAGTTAAACAGTTGTATGCCCAACGTTGCTACAGGCAAATACTGTGGAAGGTGTCATTACACCAGTCCCGTCCCATTTACATTATTTGCAGGATTTTGCTTGTTTTGGGGGGGGCTTCGTGTACCTGCCCGTTTGCCGAAAATGCTCCATGTGCAAAAGAGGCAGAGACCCGACGACATGGTCTCTGCTGTGTTTCCTACATTATAACAGTGACTACACTTCAAAAGTACTTCATTGGTTGTAAAGTGCCTTGGGACGTCCTTAGGTGCTATATAAATGCAAATTTTTCTTTTTGTATATATGGAACCTGATTCCATGTTTTTGGATGATGCTGCTGAGGGGCAGCATGTAAATGATGAAGAGCATTGGACCAAGGATGGAGCCTTGGGCTACAAAAGGGGTGACCATTACAAGCATAAAAAGAGAAACCCTTGGAAGAGCTGTAGTGACAGGGAGAACTGGAACCATAAGAGAGCAGTGCCATAGAAGTCGACTGTAGAGGAAGGCACTGGAGGATGATGGAGTTGTTAATGGTGACAAAGGCAGCAGAGAGGTCAAGGAGAATTTAAAAAGACACAGTGAGCTATGGTTACAGTGGCACAGAATGTTGTTAGTGACTTTGACCAGGGTAGACTCGGTGCTGTGGCTGGGGCAGGGTGGTGTGGTTCTTTAGAGGAGTTGGGGGAGATATTTTGGAGATGTAGCAGACAGGGAAGTTAAAGAGGGAGATGTGGAGGAGGTTGGAAAGATTTAGGAGGGCATGGTGGGCAAGAGTGGTGCCCAGAGAAAGAAATAAGGCAGTTTGGTGCCAGTGTGTGAAGTGATGAGCATGCTGGAGGATGCTTGAGGCAGAGGGAAGCTGTAGACCTGTGCATGAGGGACAAAAGCCTGTGACAGCAAAAGGAGAGAAGTTCAATGAGGAAGAACTCACAGAAGCAGGCGGTGAGCATTTCATCAGGTGCGGTTGGGGGAATGAAAGGGGCAGAGCTGGGGAGAAAGGAGAACGAGGTAATGGAAGGGAGCACTGCACGGAAGGAGGGAGAAGGATAAGGAGACAGAAGAGCTCAGGTCCAACGTGACACTTGTGCACATGGCAATGGAGCAAGAACAGCAGTGGCTATAACATTAGAGCAGACTGCATTCTGCATTTAGAATAAAATAGTTTTCCTTAGTCATGTCTGAGAAGGAAGTGTTAAAAAATCACAAATTTATGGGCTGGGAGAAGGGAAAGGAATTTACTATTTCAGAGTTCATTCCATGAACTTGTGAATGTTGTAAAAGGAAAACTGTTTTCATTTCACCAAAGTCCTTCTTAGGATCACAAGAGGAATCTGAAAAGGAGAAACTAATCCCTAAAAGAATGCTGTAGTTATTGGCTAATCCTAAACATGTGTGTTTAATTTGTTAATAAATTCCATTTCTTCGAATAGTGCCATGGGATCTTTTACATCCACCTGAGATGGTAGATAGGACCTAGGTTTAGCATTGGAATTCTTCCCTTCTTCTAGTTTGCTATGCTTCAGGAATTTTGCAGCATTTTTAGGCACATGTTGTTTGTCAGTTGCTTGGATCAGTTTGCACTAAAATTTATTGTTTAGCCTTGGTTTGTATTTTCTCAAGCTGCTGATTGGAAAATTGAATATCCCTGTCTGATTTTTGAGAGGGAGTCTGATGATTCAACAAGTCCTTTCACTTGGTAGCAGGTGTACTTTCTTATGCTAGTACAGTATCCAGGGGCAATTCATTTTGTGTGCTTGGGACAACGGAGCAAAATGCATACAGCAGGGCTACCGAGTGACTGAATCATGGTTCTGGAGAGAGATACTGGAGGGTGCCTGGTAACTGTGGCACTGTATCCATAAAGGAGCCAGTGGTTAGGAGAGGAGCAGAGAGGAAAAAATTGGCAGCGAAAACTGACGAGAAAGTAAAATAAACTCACTGGGGTAGATTTTGACTTTCACCACCAGGCGGAAAACTGGCAGTAGTGGATCAGCCGCCTTTTTTACACACAGCCCAGTTTTCCTTTCCAATTCTGGGGTGTAAAATGGGCGGCTGATCCACTACTGCCAGTATATTGCCCAGTTTTGAAAGTTAAGATCTACCGCACTGTGCCTAGGCAATGTTTAACCCCGAAGCTGTTTGCTTTAAATCACCACGTTTGTTCATAAGAAAAGGAAGTGCTGTTATTTGTTAAAACTAATCAAAGTGCATTGATGTTTTACTGCTCTCTTTTTCCTAGTGGAGTCATCAGTCCAAGCCGTGTTAACACTTTAGTTGCTGAATAACATTTGATATCAACAGCAAGCCTCTCATCTCCTTAATATATTTCAACTAATTGTGAATAGAACTTTATTCATACATAAAATTACATAGAAATTACAACAGAAACAGGTCGATCGGCCCAACCAGTCTGTGTTGGTGCTTATCCTACACACCAGCAATTGTCCTAATCCCATTACCTGCCCCGTTCCTATATCACTTTATTCTCTTTTCCACCTACATAATCTATTCTTAAATGTTGGTCTCTGCTTCAATCACTAACTCCAGTAGTACACTCCACAGTCCCACAACCCTCTGTTCAAAAATTATATTCTATACATCTTGCCAAAAAACCCAGCACTGCATTAGCTTTTTTATGCCCAGAGCGAAGACGTAGCGTTCTTTGAAATGATGCATGAAGAAAATAGTTCTGAGAAGAGGATAAAGATAATGAGGAAGAGGATGAAGATAATGATGAATATGAACAGATTATACTGGTTACAAGGAGTTTTAATCCTGTGATGAATGTATTAGTCGCCGATTCCTTTAATTGTACGGTGTTAGTTGGTGCATGTACTTCAACTGTATGCGGGGTAGATTGGTTAAAATGCTATCTTGATTCACTAAGTAGTGAGGATCGACGCAAGGTTAAGGAATATAAAAGTTCTACATGTTTTAAGTTTGCAGATGACAACATCTTGAAGTCACTCAAGATAGTGGTAATTCCATGTAGGATAGCTGGAGTATGGATGTAGTCTCTAGTGAGATAGCAATGCTTTTCGGTAAAGCTACCAAGAGAAAGGCAAAAATGAAACTTGACATGGAACATGATGAGGCAATCATTTTTGGGAAATCGGTTGATTTGCAGTTTACTCAGTCAGGGCATTATTGTATACCCTTAATAAAACCTGATGTTTCTCATCAGCGTGTTAGGCAAGTATTAATGGCATCAGGCGATAAGGATAAGAGAGAAAAAAAACAAATTATCTTAAAGTTATGTAGACAATTTGCCCACCCTACTTGTCAACGTTTAAAGATCTTGCTGAAAGATGCAGGTGTAGTTGATGAGGAATATATGACGCTCCTAGAGGAGATTAGTAAGAACTGTGAAATCTGTAAGAAGTACAGACGGACAGCGCCACGTCCTATTGTAAGTGTTCCATTAGCACGTGACTTTAATGAGGTAGTTGCCATGGATCTAAAGGTATGGGACAAAGACAGAAATGTTTTCATCTTACATTTATTGACCTGGCTATGAGATTTAGTATTTCTACACTAATATGTGATGTGGAGATGCCGGTGATGGACTGGGGTGGACAAATGTAAGGAATCTTACAACACCAGGTTATAGTCCAACAATTGATGGACTATAACCTGGTGTTGTAAGATTCCTTACATTTGTACACTAGTATATAGTAAGGAGAAGAAGATTATTCCAGATAAAATTATGGAAAAATGGATGGGGACTGGACTTGGGACACCAGCAAAGTTTTTGACCGATAATGGAGGTGAATTCGCTAACGCAGAGTTCAGAGATATGTGTGAGAATGTGAATATAATTGTCATGAATACATCAGCTGAGAGCCCTTTTAGCAACGGAATCATGCTGTGATTGATAGCATGGTGCATAAAACTTTGGCTGATCGCACAGTGTGTAAGTTGTCAACTGCCCTAGCATGGGCAGTTCATGCAAAGAATTCTCTTCAGATGGTTGGAGGATATAGTCCTTACCGACTAATCTATGGGCGCAATCCCAAATTACCTTCTGTTCTTTGTGATAATCCTCCTGTTCTAGAAGGTACTACAATTAGTGCCATTTTTTTTCTGAGCATTTAAATGCTATGCATGCAGGGAGACAGGCTTTTATCAAGGCTAAGGTATCAGAGAAAATTTATAGAGCACTAAGGCATCGCATTAGACCGTCTGAGGCAGTTCAATTCAGGAGATTTGGTATACTGTAAAAGAAAGGGTCATAGGGAATGGAAAGGCCCTGGTAAGGTAATAGGTTGTAATGGTAAGACAATAACTGTCCAACATGGCAATCAAATTATTAAAGTTCATTCCTCACGATTAATTGGAATTAATTATAAAATCTCGGACTCTGAGCAGTTGATAGAAGTAAACGTGACACGTTGTGCCTCAGATGTTCATAATTCTTTTGATGAGGTTCCTGAGGTACAGACTGAGGTAGATCAAGGGCTGGACAGTGGTAATGTCAGTGATCAAGAAACACTTGACAGAGCTATCACGTCCACAGAACAATTGCCCAAAGTGGGTACATGGTTGATATATGCTCCAGATGGGACTAATGAATGGACGTGCAGGCAAAGCTACTGGTACGTTTAAATTTTGGTTGAATGTTCAGCATATTGGCCTTGTGGCAAGGTCCATGGACTGGCAGAATGGGGTAAGAGAGTGGAGAGTACGAAAGCAGAGTACAAGTAGTGATAGAGAGTCTGGAAGTGAATCTCACGTCAGAAAACGATCGTGAACTAGAGATGAAAGAGGGAGATCTCACAGTAGTAGTCCCTACAGACATAGAAGTGGAAGTAGCAGATGTAGCTTGACTAGGTCAGACAAGAAACAAAGACGACAGAACAGTCGCGTAACAGAACTAGAAGCAGAAGTCCTCATGATCGTGAAGTTTTGGTGGCTGCCAATAAACTTGCGGATAAACGAGTAAGAGAGGCAAAATAAAGGGAGTTAGATAGTTGGAAAGAATTTGGAGTTTATTCTGAGGTAACAGATAAGGGTTAACCAGCTTTGTTGCATAGATCAGTTTGTACTGAAAAAGTCCTTGCTGATCGGACTTATAAGGCTAAAGTGAGATTGGTGGCTAGGGGTTTTGAAGAGAAACTGGGTGATACAGATGTTTGAGTGGATTCTCCCGCTGCTGGAAAGGTAATCTTAAAAATCTTTTTGACTCTTTTGGCAACATGTTTATGGGAGTCTAGGTCAATTGACATAAAAGCCGCATTTCTGCAGGGCGATACTTTTCAGAGAGAAGTGTTTCTGAAACCGGCTAAAGAGGTAGCAGATGTGGAAGGAAAACTATGGAAACTAAACAAATGCGTCTATGGCCTGAATGATGCTTCCAGGGTATGGTATTTTTTGGTGATATCTGTTTTGCTGAAAATAGGTTCTGTTCAACTAAAAGTAGATCCCGCAATGTTTTATTGGTACCATAATGGAAAGCTTTCGGGCATCTTCATGATGTTGATGATTTTTTATGGGGTGGTACTGCGGAATTTGAGAAATTCGTCATTAATAAGATTAGAGTAGAATTTAAAATTGGGAGTCAGGCCTGTGGGGCTTTTAAATATATTGGTTTAGATATTAAGCAGAGTGGGTCTGGTATAACTTTAAATCAACAGTCCTATTTAGAGAGCGTTTCTCCCATCCCGGTGAATCGTACTATGTCATCACAGAAAGGTGAGGTTATGTTATATCTAAAGAAGAGACCGAGCAATTACGAAGCTTGGTTGGTCAGTTGAACTGGTTGTGCACTCAGACTAGACCAGATGCTAGTTTTGATGTGTTGGAGTTAAGTACTTTAATGAAACACCCCATAGTAGAGAATGTTTTAACAGCAAATAAAACATGACGAAAATTAAACATAGATAAATGCGTACTTAAGTTCCCATCCTTAGGTGACCCAGAGAAAATGAAGCGAGTTATCTTTAGTGATGCTTCACATACTAATCTTCCTGATGGGTATTCTAGTGCAGCTGGTTTCATAGTGTTTTTTATGGGTGAGAATGGGAAATGTTGTCCTTTAGCTTGGGAAGCTAAGAAAATAAAAAGGGTTGTTAAAAGTACTCTGGCTGCTGAAACACTGGCTCTTGTCAACGCAGTGGATATGGGATTCTATTTGGCAAATATTTTGAGTGACATCCTATTCAGTACTGAAGATACTACACCCATTGAATGTTATGTAGACAGTCGTTCATTGTGGGATAACGTACACTCTACGAAAAATGTGCGTGAGAAAAGATTACGGATTGACCTTGCTGGCTTAAAACAAATGCTGGAGAGAAAGAAAATTAAATGGGTGGATTCAAGCCATCAACTGTCGGATTGTTTTACTAGAAGAAGTACATGTACGAAGAAATTATTAGAGGTCCTGGAGAAGGGTCGCCTCACAATGTAATACTTTGAATAGTATAAGTTGTACAGAGTATGGAATTTTTTAATTTTTAAATTTTTGTATTGTTTATATAAAGGTTATTTTTTTATTTAAAGAGAGAGAAGGGAATCTATTAATTGTATCCGTGTGATTTATATCAATTAGTATTAGTTAATTGTATTCAGGTGGTGTGTATCAATTGGAGCTCTCTTGTATCCATATCTAGGGTGTGGTGTGTGTAATGTGGATCTCTATGAATAAAGGCTTGGAAGCAACTGAAGACCAGGCTCTAGTATTCGATCCTTCACCACCTAGCTATTCAGTTTATTACAAGGGATGCAAATGTGGAACTGTGTTGTTTCTTACTGGAAGACCTGCAAAACACTTCCAGGATTGGCACTGCTTTGCCTATGGTGGTGAAAGTTATTTCAGCCTTAACTTTCTATGCTATTGATTCTTTTCAAGGTGCCACTAGCGACAACTGCTAGATAAGCTTGAATGCAGTACATCCATCAGGTCACTGAGGTTATGTTTTAAAGGACAAATGACTTCATCACCTGCTCTAAAGAGGAACTTCAGCAGCAACAGGAAAGGGCCCCACACTTCTACAGGTGAGCAGGCCAACGGAATGTTGGCTTTTATTGCTAGGGGGATAGAATATAAAAACAGGGAGGTATTGCTGCAGTTATATAAGGTATTGGTGAGACCGCACCTGGAATACTGCATACAGTTTTGGTCTCCATACTTAAGAAAAGACATACTTGCTCTCGAGGCAGTACAAAGAAGGTTCACTCGGTTAATCCCGGGGATGAGGGGGTGGACATATGAGGAGAGGTTGAGTAGATTGGGACTCTACTCATTGGAGTTCAGAAGAATGAGAGGCGATCTTATTGAAACATATAAGATTGTGAAGGGGCTTGATCGGGTGGATGCGGTAAGGATGTTCCCAAGGATGGCTGAAACTAGAACTAGGGGGCATAATCTTAGAATAAGGGGCTGCTCTTTCAAAACTGAGATGAGGAGAAACTTCTTCACTCAGAGGGTAGTAGGTCTGTGGAATTTGCTGCCCCAGGAAGCTGTGGAAGCTACATCATTAGATAAATTTAAAACAGAAATAGACAGTTTCCTAGAAGTAAAGGGAATTAGGGGTTACGGGGAGCGGGCAGGAAATTGGACATGAATTTAGATTAGAGGTTAGGATCAGATCAGCCATGATCTTATTGAATGGCGGAGCAGGCTCGAGGGGCCGATTGGCCTACTCCTGCTCCTATTTCTTATGTTCTTATGTTCTTATAATCTCCCAGGTTGAAGGTTTAATCAATGCCTCTCGTGGCATATGGGCCATAGGAGGAAGCCTCAAAAAAGTGCTTCTTGTGTAATGTGATGGTAGTGGCAAATGGGACCAAGTGAATGCCATGGGAACTCAGCAGACGGATCACAGGGAGGCCCAAACCTGAATCAGAAACTCAGGTACATCAATTTTGAGGCAGAAAACTGGCAGAAACAATTTTGCCCCAACTTGCAGACCAGTGAATTGTGTTGCGAGGTATTTCAGGGCCTTTGACTCTCAAGGTACAGTTACTGGGTTAATTTCCACAGGTACCAACTGCCCCCTCTGGGCAAAGCACTGGAGGCAGTGATCCAGTTGCTTGTTAGCCCTGCAGGATGCAGTTTGCTGACATGCTCACCATGCAGTAGTTGCTGGAAGTGCTATAAGAAAAATATCAGATAAGCACCCTCCCCCCCGCCACACACAAAGTACTTAACCTGGGAAGGGCAGCAGCATAAATTGGGACTTCTGACATCTCTGCCGGAGGAGCAAAGGAGTCCAGCGCTTCCCAGGGATCCCTCTGGGGCATCCAGTAGCCACAAACTCTGTTCCCTAACCACCGACTCCATCCCTCTCCCTGGCTACCGTCTGAGGCTGAACTAGACTGTTTGCAACCTTGGTGTCCTATTTGACCCTAAGCTGAGCTTCTGACCTCATATCCTCTCCATCACCAAGACCACCTACTTTTACCTCCATAACATCGCTTGTTTTCACCCTTGCCTCAGCTCATCTGCTGCTGAAACCTTCACATGCATGCCTTTGTTACCATTAGACTTGACCATTTCAATGGTCTCCAGGCTGGCCTCCCACCTTGCATCCTCCGTAAACTTGAGCTCATCCAAAACTCTGCTGCCTGTATCCTAACTCGCACAAAGTCCCGTTCACCCATCATCTGCTCGCTGACCTACATTGGCTCCCGGTCCAGCAACACCTCGATTTTAAAACTCTCATCCTTATTTTCACCTCCCTCCATGGTCTCACTCCTCCCTAGCTCTGTAACCTCCTCCAGCCCTACAACCCTCAGAGATCTCTGCGCTTCTCCAATTCTGGCCTCTTGCACATCCCCACTTTTCATTGCTCCACCATTGGTGACTGTGTGCCTTCAGCTGCCTAGGTCCTAAGCTCTGGAATTCCACCATAAACCTCTCTGCCTCTACCTCTGTCTCCTCTGTTAAGGCACTCCTTAAAACCTACCTCTTTGATCAAGCTTTTGGTCACCTGTCCTAATATCTCCTTATATGGCTCAGTGTCAAATTTTGTTTGATTACACTCACCTTGAAGTTTTACTAGATTAAAGGCGCTATATAAATGCAAGTTGTTGTAGTTGTTGCTTCAACCACTAACCCTGGTCATGTGTTCCACAGCCTCACAACCTTCTGTGTCAAAAGTCTTTTGCTCTCCAATCTAAATCTCTTCGAATTAATTTTATATCTATGTCCCCTTGTTCTAGACTCCTCAATCATAGGAAACAGCCTGTATCAATCTCCTCTGTCCTTTATCTTAACAATTTTAAACACCTCTATCAAATCATGCCATAATGTCCTCGGTTCAAATGAAAACACCTCCAATTTTTCAAGACTTTCTTCGTATTTGCACTTCCTCATACGAGGCAACATCCTAGTGAGTCCACGCTGTGACTTCTCTATTGCCTCAACATCCTTCCTATAGTGTGAGCCCAGAACCTCACCCATTACTCCAACTAAGATCTTACTAAAGTTTTATATAGATTCACCATCACATTGACTTTTATATTCTATACATCTTGCCAGAACACCCAGCATTCCATTAGCTTTTTTATGGCCATATCCACTTGAGGTGCTGCTGGTGAACCTGAACCCCCAAATCCTTCCGCTCTTACACATCACCCGACTTTCCCTCATTTAAAGTACAATTTATTTTTTTTTGCCAAAATGTACCTCATATTTACTGACATTTGATTCCACTCCAGCATCTTATCAATATCCCTTTGCACCTTCCTTTGGTCCTCACAATTAATCACTAAGCCTCCCATTTTAGTATCTTTTGTATCCCTTTACACCTTCCTTTGGTCCTCACAATTAGTTACTAAGCCACCCATTTTAGTATCTTTTGCAAATTTGGACACCACTCCCTCTAGCCTTATCATAGTATCATATTAACATATTCGGTGAAGCACAGGAGGAGGCCATTCAGCCCTTCCTGTTTGTGCCGGCTCTTTGACAGAGCTATCCAATTAGTCCCATTCCCCTGCTCTTTCCTCATAGCCCTGTAAATTTTTTTCCCTTCAAGTATTTATCTAATTCCTTTTTGAAAGTTACTATTGAATCTGCTTGCACCACATTTTCAGGCAGTGCATTCCAGGTCATTACAACTTGCTGCACAAAAAAAAATTTCCTCATGTTACCTATGGCTCTTTTGCCGATCACCTTAAATCTATGTTCTCTGGTTACCGACCGGTCTGCCACTGGAAACAATTTCTCCTTGTTTACTTTGTCAAAACCGTTCATGATTTTGAACATCTCTGTCAAATCTCCCCTTAACCTTTTCTGTTCTACAGAGAACAACCGCAGCTTCTCCAGTCTCTCCATATAACTGAAGTCCCTCATCCCTGGATCAGTTCTAGTAAATCTCTTTTGCACCCACTCTAAGGCCTTGACATCCTTCCTAAAGTGTGGAGCCCAGAATTGAACACAGTATTCCAGCTGAGGCCTAACCAGTGTTTTATAAAGGTTCAGCATAACTTCCTTGCTTTTGTACTCTGCGCCTCAATTAGTATAGCCCAGGATTCCATATGCTTTTTTAACAGCCTTCTCAACTTGTCCTACTACCTTCAAAGATTTGTGTATGTGCACCCCCAGGTCTCTCTGTTCCTGCACCCTCTTTAGAATTGTACCATTTAGTTTATATTGCCTCTCCTCATTCTTCCTACCAAAATGAATCACTTCACACTTCTCTGCATTAAATTTCATTTGCCATGTGTCTGCCCATTTCACCAGTCTGTTTATGTCCTCCTGAAGTCTGTTACTATCCTCCACATTGTTTACGACATTTCCAAGTTTCATGTCACCTCCAAACTTTGAAATTATACCCTGTCTACCCAAGTCCAGGTCATTAATATATATCAAAAAGAGCAGTGGTCCTAATACTGACCCCTGGGGAACGCCACTGTATACTTTGTCATAAGCCTCCTTTTCCTGTTTCATTTTAATCTCTATATCTTTAGTCAACCATGGAGCTCTAGCTTTGGATACCCTTCCTTTCCCCCTCATATTGATGTGTCTACTCTCTACCCGAACCAACTCCTTCTTGAAGGCCTCCCTTTGTTCGATTACTGTTTTGCTGACTAATTTTTGATTTCAATCCACCTGGGCAAGATCACTTTTTAACTCATTGAAATTTGCCCTCCTCCAGTCAGCAGTCTCACATTTGATTGTTCCTTGTCCTTTTCCATCACTATTCTAAATCTAATGATATTATGATCACTGTTCCCCAAATGCTCCCCCACTGAAACATGCTCCACTTCATTCCCCAGAACTAGATCCAGCACTGTATCCTTCCTGGTTGAGCTTTAACATACTGTTCAAGAAAGTTCTCTTGAACACATTTCAGGAATTCCTCCCCCTCTTTGCCCTTTACACTGTTACTGTCCCAGTCTATATCGGGATAATTTAAGTCCCCCATTATCACTACTCTATAGTTCTTGCATCTTTCTAATATTTGGTGGCTGAAAGTATACACCCAGTAGTGCAATAACTCGTCTATTGTTCCTTAATTCTAACCAAATAGATTATTTCTTTGACACCTCAACTACATCATCCCTTTCCAGTGCTATAGTAGTTTCTTTGATCAATACTGCCACCCCCCTTTCTTTCCTCCTCTATCTTTCCTGAATACCTTGTAGCCAGGAATATTAAGTACCCAATCCTCCCCTTCTTTGAGCCAGGACTCTGTTATTGCCATTATATCATAGTCCCATGTGGCGACGTGAGCCTGCAGCTCACCAACCTTATTTACCATGCTACATGCATTTACGTACATGCACTCCATTCTCATAGACTGCCTCGTATTTGCCCCCTGTCTGATCCCTCCTATTTCTGAACTATTCTTTACCCTAGTGCTACTTATCCCTCCCAGTCCTCTGTGTACCTTGTTTTTCCTCTCTAATGTTTCATCCTGATGCCTATCCCCCTGTAAAATTAGTTTAAACCCTCTCCCACAGCACTAGTTAACCTCTCCGCGAGAACATTGGTCCAAGCTCTGTTGAGGTGCAACCCGTCCACCTTGAACAGGTCCCTCCTGCCCCAGAACTGCTCCCAATGCCCCAGGAACCTGAAGACCTCCCTCCTGCACCATTGCTCCAACCATGCATTAACCTGTCTTATCCTACTATTCCTGTACCATACTATGATACTCACTAGCACATGGCACTGGGTGTAATGCAGAGATCACTGCCTTTTGAGGTCCTGCTTTTCAATTTGCTTCCCAGCTCCTGAAACTCTTTCTGATGTCATTGGTTCCCACACGGACCACAACTTCTCGCTGTTCCCCTTCCCCACTCAAAATGTTCTGCACCCTCTCAGTGATGTCCTTTACCCTGGCACAAGGGAGGCATCACACCATGTGGGACTCACGTCAGCAGTTGCAGAAACGCCTATCTATCCCCCTGACTATTGAATCCCCTATAACAACTGCATTTCTTTTGCCCCCTTGTTCAGCTGAGTCTCCCATGGTGCCGTGGATTTGCTCCTGACTGGACTCATTGACATACACAGTGAACACTGTGGCACACCACTTCCGACTTACAATCATTCTGAGAAACTGCTGTTAATCTTCACTCTGTTTTTTTCTCTTCTAATCAAGGATTTGCAAAATATGATTATTTTCCATGACTGCCTCTCTCAATCTTACAGGCTTAGAAACTTGGCACAGGGAACGATCCTTACACTGGAGCGGTTAGGCCCAAGGCACACCTGATATTAGGCATCGGGCCTCATTAACATCAGACCGGTGAGCTGCAGACCTCAGTTGGGCATTTTCAGGCAGCTCATCAGTGAAGACATCAGGAATTTTGGGTCAAGGCAGTGGCCCGACGGTAGATCTTAAAAGGGGAGGGAAACGATCCAGAGGGAGGGGAGCGACCGGAGTGGGGGTGGGGGGTGAACCGGAAGGGGGTGATCACGCAACCGGGAGGTGTTTCGATTTGGACGGGGGCAGTCGGGACTGGGGGTCAATTGGGAGAGGGGTGAGCGGTGGCCGGCAGCGACCCATGGTTTTAATGTGGAGCCAGGAGGAGGAGCACTCCTATCATTTCATTTTGATTGAACTAATTTTGTACTCAGGATCCAACACTACAGACAAAAATTACTCACTATTTATTCACACTTGTACCACATGAAGTCTTGTCTTGACCAGCTCTACATCACAGGACAGGCTGCCGTTGAACAATGCCACCAGCTGCACAATGACCTGCAAATAATACCTAACTCTTCCTGTAGATGTAAAAGTTACCACAGCATAAAGCTTTCGTGCTACTGATCTTTCCAAGCCATGCTAGGAGGCTTCTGCCACACCTGCAGTCCACAGTGCACAGAATATGAGGGAAGTGACCACCACTATGTTTTGTCAGGGCAACAACTTCATAAATTTACCAGTGAAGGAGAGATATCAGCTGGATGGCTTTCATGTGGTGAGAGGTCCCCATTTACTCATCTGGACATAAGGGCTCTTCATTATCAGTTACTGCCACCACGAACAGAAAGGATTTACACTCAGTTGCTATCAGGGGATACCTGACCACAAAAAACATCATTATGCAGGTTAGTGGCCGTTATCCAAGAAGCAGCCATGATGCCTTCACTGGTATCTCCATCACTTGAGGGAGAAGAAACACTGAGTGGATGGCTCATGGCAGAACAGGACTGCCTTGTGCATCCATTGCTGCTGGTCCAACTGAGAAACCTCCCAACAGCATTGGAGCCCGTCGGCCTGGGAGCCTCAGCACTTGTTTGCTGATCCTCAGCTGCCAGCTATACCTTCAAGTGAAGTGTGCCATGCAGCTAAAACAGAATGCGCCATGGCAGTTTAAACAGCCTGATGGTGAAAGGTTTAGCCCTAAAGTTTCCAGCTTTAAAATTCACAATTTCACTCATTGTCATTCAATAATCATTGGACTGTTGTAACATCAGATTTAATTGTGAAAAGAGTAAGACAATCATTTCAAATTACACATATGCCACCTAGTGGTAGTGAATGCAACACAGTCTGAAAACAGTCAACAGGACAACCCGAGATGGTTGAATCTAGGGTCTTTGCCAATCCTTATTGCAGCCATCGCACTCGAATAGGAATGAACAGGAAACTGAGTGCCAAGAGAAGGGGAAAGATGGGGCATGACAAGGGGAGGGAACATAAGAACATAAGAAATAGATACAGGAGTAGGCCATACGACTCCTCGAGCCTGCTCCGCCATTCAATAAGGATCATGGCTGATCTTCCACCTCAATTCCACTTTCCTGCCCTATCACCATATCCCTTGATTCCCTTAGTGTCCAAATATCCATCGATCTCAGTCTTGAATATACTCAACGACTGAGCAGCCACAGCCCTCTGGTATAGAGAATTCCAAAGATTCCAAAAGTGGTGCTGAATGAAAGGGAATAGGGCAGTAAGCATTTCAGCAAGGGGAAGGGAGGTAGGCTGAATGCAAAGGAAGGGAGGGAGAATAATAGAAGAGAAAGGGATTGGAGGTGCCATGGTGGATGACAAGGTGGGTAGGGAGGGGCTAGAATGCACGGGAGGGCAAGGGAGGGGGCAGAAGGCATGGAAGGTGAGAGCAGGATGCTTGGGAGGGGAGGGGGTAAATGATAGAAAGGAGAAAATGGATGGGGAGGTGATCCTTATGGCAGTGAAAAAGGGTTAGGAGAAAATGAAAATCGTGACATCTTCAGCAAATATTGCATTGGTGTGTCTGATACTTTGCATGTTGTCACCCACAATCTGGCCATTCAATGAGTGGTGGCATGTTCTGTTCAGGAAGTTGAGAGATTACACTGCAGGAGCTTGCAATGCAGTGTGGGTGCAGAGCTCTCTGGGCAGGGAGTGCAGCATAGATATCTGTTCCAGTACAGCTACAACACTGGCATCCACCCGACAATGTGGAAAATTGCCCAGGTATGTCCTGTCCACAAAAAGCAGGACAAATCCAATCCGGCCAATTACCGCCCCATCAGTCTACTCTCAATCATCAGCAAAGTGATGGAAGGTGTCGTCGACAGTGCTATCAAGCGGCACTTACTCACCAATAACCTGCTCACCGATGCTCAGTTTGGGTTCCGCCAGGACCACTCGGCTCCAGACCTCATTACAGCCTTGGTCCAAACATGGACAAAAGAGCTGAATTCCAGAGGTGAGGTGAGAGTGACTGCCCTTGACATCAAGGCAGCATTTGACAGAGTGTGGCACCAAGGAGCCCTAGTAAAATTGAAGTCAATGGGAATCAGGGGGAAAACTCTCCAGTGGCTGGAGTCATAACTAGCACAAAGGAAGATGGTAGTGGTTGTTGGAGGCCAATCATCTCAGCCCCAAGGCATTGCTGCAGGAGTTCCTCAGGGCAGTGTCCTAGGCCCAACCATCTTCAGCTGCTTCATCAATGACCTTCCCTCCATCATAAGGTCAGAAATGGGGATGTTCGCTGATGACTGCACAGTGTTCAGTTCCATTCGCAACCCCTCAGATAATGAAGCAGTCCGAGCCTGCATGCAGCAAGACCTGGACAACATCCAGGCTTGGGCTGATAAGTGGCAAGTAACATTCGCGCCAGATAAGTGCCAGGCAATGACCATCTCCAACAAGAGAGAGTCTAACCACCTCCCCTTGACATTCAACGGCATTACCATCGCCGAATCCCCCACCATCAACATCCTGGGGGTCACCATTGACCAGAAACTTAACTGGACCAGCCATATAAATACTGTGGCTACAAGAGCAGGTCAGAGGCTGGGTATTCTGCGGCGAGTGACTCACCTCCTGACTCCCCAAAGCCTTTCCACCATCTACAAGGCACAAGTCAGGAGTGTGATGGAATACTCTCCACTTGCCTGGATGAGTGCAGCTCCAACAACACTCAAGAAGCTCAACACCATCCAAGATAAAGCAGCCCGCTTGATTGGCACCCCATCCACCACCCTAAACATTCACTCCCTTCACCACCGGCGCACTGTGGCTGCAGTGTGCACCATCCACAGGATGCACTGCAGCAACTCGCCAAGGCTTCTTCGACAGCACCTCCCAAACCTGCGACCTCTACCACCTAGAAGGACAAGGGCAGCAGGCGCATGGGAACAACACCACCTGCACGTTCCCCTCCAAGTCACACACCATCCCGACTTGGAAATATATCGCCGTTCCTTCATTGTCGCTGGGTCAAAATCCTGGAACTCCCTTCCTAACAGCACTGTGGGAGAACCGTCACCACACGGACTGCAGCGGTTCAAGAAGGCGGCTCACCACCACCTTCTCGAGGGCAATTAGGGATGGGCAATAAATGCCGGCCTTGCCAGCGACGCCCACATCCCGTGAACGAATAAAAAAAAAAGATATATCCTTCGTAAGGTGCGGTGCCCAGAACTGAACACAGTACTCCAGGTGTGGTCTAACAGGGCTTTATATAGCTGTAGCATAACTTCTACCCCCTTGTATTCTAGTCCTCTAGATATAAAGGCCAGCATTCCATTAGCCTTTTTGATTATTTTCTGTA
This sequence comes from Heptranchias perlo, assembly GCF_035084215.1. NCBI lineage: Eukaryota > Metazoa > Chordata > Chondrichthyes > Hexanchiformes > Hexanchidae > Heptranchias > Heptranchias perlo. Next base: position 10,685,555 of record NC_090351.1, read on the forward strand.
CCTGTCCATGACATTTTAATGATCTATGTAAATGGACCCCTAAGCCTTTTTGGACCTGCACTGTTTCAAGCTTTTCAGCATTTAGAAAGTACTCTGATCTATCCTTTTTAGGTCCAGTGTTGATGACCCCACACTTGCCGACATTGAAATCCACTTGCCATAGTTTTGCCCATTTACTTAATCTATTAATATCTCTCTGTAATTTTATGCTTCCACCTATATTGCTTACAATGCTGCCTATCTTTGTTCATCGGCAAACTTGGATATGTGGCTTTCTATCCTGTCATCTAAGTCGTTAAGAAATACAGTGAATAGTTGAGGCCCCAACACAGATCCCTGTGGGACACCACCAGTCACATCATGCCAATTTGAGTACCTACCCATTATCCCTACTCTCTGTCTCCTGCCGCTCAGCCAATTTCCTAACCAGGTCAATAATTTGCCCTCAATTCCATGAGCTTCAACTTTAGCTTATGATGGACTTTATCAAATGCCTTCTGGAAGTCCATATAAACAACATCCATAGACATCCCTGTCCACTATTTTAGTCACCTCTTCAAAAAATTCAATCAGATTTGTCAGGCATAACCTACTCTTTACAAATCCATGCTGGCTCTCTCTGATCAACTGAAAATTTTAAAGGTGTTCAGTCACTCTATCCTTCATTATAGCCTTTGGTAAATTCCCTACTACAGATTTTAGGCTAACTGGTCTATAATTCCGTAGTTTCCCTCTCTCACCTTTCTTAAATAGCGGAGCGACATGTGCAACTTTCCAATCTAATGGAACGGCTTTTAAATCGCGAGAACTTTGGAGGATTATAGTTAGGGCATTTGCAATGTTCTTACCTACTTCCTTTAAAATCCTGGGATGGAAACCATCTAGTCCTGTGGATTTGTCACTCTTCAGTGCTGTTATTTTCTTCATTACTGTTAATTTGCTTACGTTAATTATGGTGAGTCCCCATCCCTGATTCAAAATTTGTTTCCTTGGGGCATGCTATCCTCTTCCTCTACTGTAAATACTGATGCAAAGTCATTATTTAACATGTCTGCCATTTCCTTATTTTCATTTACAATATTACCATTAGCAATTTTTAAGGGACTCACATTGCTCTTGACCACCCTCTTTTTCCTAATATAATTGTAAAATATTTTTTTGTTGATTTTGATATCCCTTGCAAGTTTCTTTTCATATTCCCTTTTTTGTAGATCTTACTATCTGCCTTGTCACTTTTTGCTTTTCTTTTTATCTCTCCCAGTTGCCAGGATCTGTGCTATTTTTTGCATCTTTCTGCACTTTTTCTTGTAGTTTTATATTGTCCCTTACCTCTTTTGTTGTCCATGGCTGTTTTTTTTTGGCAAGTAGTGCTCTTGCCCCTTAGGGGTATAAACTGGTTCTGTATCACCATTACATTCTTTTTTGAACACCTCCCACTGATTTTCTGTCATTTTACCAATTAACAGATTTGCCCATTTTTCTGTGGACTGTCTCTGTCTCATCCTTTTGAAGTTGGCCTTACCTAAATTTAGAAACATAATAGCTGATACAGGTTTCTCTCTTTCAAACACAATGTTGAACTCGATCATATTATGATCGCTATCAGATAAATGTTCACGCATCATTAGGCTGTTAACTCATTATTCATTATTAAATCTAATATGGCCTGCCCCCTTGTTGGTTCTAGAACATATTGTTGCAGAAAGCTGTCCTGAACACACTCAAGAAAATTTGCAACCTTTCTGACATGACCTCGTCTGCTTATCCCAATCTATATGAAAGTTAAAACCCCCATTAAAAACATGCTGCCTTTGCTACATGCCTGTCTAATCTCTGTATTTATACATTCTGCCACTTCACAGCTCCTACCAGGAGGCCTATACACAACTCCCACTACAGTCTTAAATCCTTTTCTATTTCTTAATTCTACCCATAAAGTCTCCACTGCCTGCTTACCTCTCATTATATCCTCTCTTATCATTGAAGTAATTTCGTCCTTAATCACTAAGGCTACTCCTCCCCCTCTACCAGTTTCCCTATCCTTCCTGTAGATCTTATAACCTGGTATATTCAGTTCCCAGTCCTGACCGTCTTGCAGCCATGTCTCAGTAATGGCTACCATGTCGTACCCTCGAAGTTGAATTTGCGCCTGTAATTCATTCAATTTGTTCTTTATACTCTGTGCGTTTGTATAAAGAACACTTATTTGGGCCACAAATCCTAACCTGTCCTTCTGCTCTAATGTTGTTGTTCCCACACATTTCTTACTTCTCTCTCCTGATTTAATTACTTTACATCTTTTAGTTTTCCTTTTACCCGTAGTGCCTAAAGCATAATTGCTGACTATTACTCTACTCTCTTCCTTGTTTGTTTTAAAATTATTATTTAAACTATCTTTTCCACCTGAGCCCTTCCCCCCCCCCCCATTTACTAGTTTAAAGTCCTTGTGACCACCCTACTTATCCTTTCCGCTAGGATAGAAGGTGGGAGTTCAAGTTGAGAAAGTTGTTGAAAAAGCACTTGGGATCCTAGGCCTTATTAATAGAGGCATAGAGTGCAAAAGCAAGGAAGTTATGCTAAGCCTTTATAAAACATTGGTTAGGCCTCAGCTGGAGTATTTTGTTCACTTCTGGGCACCACACTTTAGGAAGAACATCAAGGCCTTAGAGAGGGTGCAGAAGAGATTTACTAGAATGATTCCAGGGATGAGGGACTTCAATTATGTGGAGAGACTGGAGAAACTGGGGTTGTTCTCCTTAGAACAGAGAAGGTTAAGGGGAGATTTAATAGAGGTGTTCAAAATCATGAACAGTTTTGATAGAGTAAATAAGGAGAAACTGTTTCCAGTGGCAGAAGGGTCGGTAGCCAGAGAACACAGTTAAGGTGATCGGCAAAAGAGCCAGAGGCGATATGAGGAAACATTTTTTTACGTAGTGAGTTGTAATGATCTGGAATGCAGTGACTGAAAGGGTGGTGGAAGCATATTCAGTAGTAACTTTCAAAAAGGAATTGGATAAATACTTGAAGGGGAAAGAGAAGGGGAATGGGACGAATTGGATAGCTCTTTCAAAGAGCTGGCACAGACATGATGGGCCAAATGGCCTCCTCCTGTGCTGTACCTGCGATGTTACTCTGATTTATCTTGTTCTAAGTTATCCTTGGTGCATTGCTAGCTTAACATTCGGGACTTCAGCCACCGACGTCACTGGCCCTCTTGTAAACACATAGAAATGAGCTCTATGGGTCCTTGGCCGATGGATTGTGGAGAGGCCCAAACAAGCATCGGAAATTGGAGTGCGCGAGTTTGGGGCTGAAACCCAGTGTAAGTGGCTACCACCCCAATTGCACACCTGAAAATGCCCTTGTGCCAATCCACTGCCAAGGATATGTCAAAAATGGGCAGTAACCTGGTACCTACCCAGTCTTCCTGCCAGTTCCAATCATTCCGTATGTAAACATCTCTCTCTCCATTAACAAAATGACACATCACCCCAATCAGATCTCATTAAGCCTCAGGAGTTCATCAAACAATAAATTCAAATCAAAGTGTAACATCAGATTTATTGTAAAAATGTGATCAAACCTATTTCTTATCACCATGTTTCCCCTGAGTGCTCAGACGTGCTTTTCTAATATCCATCCACTGACACACACAAATCCAGCTACTCGTCAGAAGCGGCGGCAAGAGGAGGGGGAGAAGAAGTGAGAGGAAGTGAGTATCCTGGTACTGCGTCCAGGTCCCACCTGAGATCCACTCTCAGACGAGGTGTTCGGCTGCTGGATTGGTACAAGAGGCTCTTGGGACTGAAATATCATGAAATCTGAAAGAAGATTGCCACAAATTAAAAACTGAAGAACCTAATTCAGACTTCAACCAGACTTGACCAGTGTGCTGAGCATCTCTGACATGTACTTCAATTATGGAACGAGCCTCAATTGATATTGTGGCTGAAGCAATCAGAACTCCTCAACTAGCAGAAATTGCGTCCTATTGTTTGAGCACCATTTGTGTGTCAGATGCAGCATCCTGAGGTGATCATGACTGAGAATCAGGAAAGGCAGGAAAGGTCCCAGTTATGGTTTGTCTTCTTACAAAATAAGGTGATGATTAAAATCAACTTGAAACAGTAAACACAATCCAAAATTCTTTTGGGAAAAACATATCAATCAAATAAATATTTGAATATTAATATGAGCATGAAAATTAAACTATGTTCAGATGACAATAATGCCTAAAGTGAATTAAAAAAATTATACACAATTTAAAATTTTCGAACACACCCCACCACAAAAACTTCATGTCAAATTCGCATATTGTACATTGGAACTAATTGAATTATTAAAAGAAGCCAGAGAATGAGTACAACGGAAACAGTCACTCGGGGCCCGATATTAGGAGGGAGGCGGGTTGCCAGCGGGAGGTTGAGTGGGCGTGTGGGTAACCCGTCCAGTAAAATCGGTGGGTTCCCCACGCGATCGTAAGTAAATTGAAGCCACTTACCTTGGCTTCCGGGTTTCGCACTGGAAAGCTGCGCAGCGGGCGGACTGCGCACCCGCATCATAGGCTGTCAGTTGGAGGAGCCCTATTTAAAGGGGCAGTCCTCCGCTGACTGATGCTGCAGAAAGGAGCTAAAATTACAGCATGGAGCAGCCCAGGGGGAAAGCTGCTCCCAGGTTTAATGATGCCTCACTCCAGGTCCTACTGGATGGGGTGAGGAGGAGGGAGAGGACAGAGATCTTCTCCCAGCAGACAGGAGGAAGTGGCCTGCATTTGCCATACGAAGGCCTGGCTCGAGGTGGCAGAGGAGGTCACCAGCACCACCAACATATCACGCACCTGCATACAGTGCAGGAAGTGCTTCAATGACCTAAGTAGGTCAGCCGAAGTGAGTACACTTACTCATTCCCCTACATCCTGTCTGCCACATCACCGCCCCCACCCCACATCTCCTTCTGCAGTGCCAACACTACTCTATCACATCACTCCTCACACCCACTCAAAGCTCATCCTCATCTTATCTGCACTTACTCACCTCGCCAGTACTCATCCCACCACTACCACTCAACCCAATCCTCATACAATCTCATGGCTCTATCTCATACTCACCCTCTCATGCATCTCTTTCACGGTCAGCCTCACTCAACCTGCCACTACCTGTGCTGCAGCCACAGGGCATGCATCACATATGTGTAGTAGGAAGCGTAAGGCAAACGTGTCGTGAGCATGAAGGGGATGCACAAGGGTGTTTGAAGGTTTGTCATGGTTTTTACTTATATTTGATATCTGATCAACTCACATTTATAATATATTGTCACTACTACTGCCATGTCTTGGCCATTCTTGACTGGCTTGTGCAGTAATGCCCTTTCATTAGGTTCTCCGTGAACACCCTTGATGCCACCCATTGGGTCACACTACAGTGGGCGTATGTGTAGTTGCACAACTACTTTTGTGCAGGTGGCTGTCGCGCAGCACTGTGTTGTGTAGCTTCACGTGGCGGAGGTGGACGGCATGTCTGGCGAGACCGATGATGTTGCTCGTCCTCCAATGGAGTGATGAATGCAGCAATGGAACCCCCCCCCCCCCCCCACCTCCATCCTGACGGTGTGAGTGTGAGGGGGTCCACAAAGTAGGTAAATGTGTTTGGACAGCAGAGTTTAGGGTATGATTTAATAATTTAGAGTGTGGAGACAACGGTGTGGCAGGCAAAACTTTGTCTGAGGTGACAGAGTGCCCTGCTGCAATGAATGAGTGCCACTGGCTGCTGGCTGCAACACGTCCATTTAAACAGGGAGTGTTTCCCCCAGCATGGGAAACACGCTCTGGGTAGTCCAAAATCCGAATCCTCCTAAAATCTCCAACTAATGAGGTCTGTAAATGACCTCAAGTACCCAGATAATGACCTTAAGTGGGATCCCGCCGGCTTTGATTGCCGGTGGGAGTCCCGCATGCGGGGGCTGCACGCGCTCCAATTCGTGTCATCGGGGAACACGGAAGTGGGCGGGTTGGAGCCGGGCTCCGGACCCGCTCTGGGAATCCCCAATTTCAGGAGTCCCCCCGCCACAAACGCACCCGCTCGGCCATCCAAAAATTGACCCCTAGGTGTCAGTATAGCAAAACACAAGGTGTCTTTTTCAACACTGCTGTTCCTTCAGATATTCCCCTCCAAATCAGGTGAACCATTCGGAAAAAGTAGACACAATAATGTGATGAAGAGAGTGATAACAGATTTTGTAGGAAATATACTCCGATGTAAGTTTTTTAATATACAGATAATTTATAGTTATGTAACAAAACTTAAGGTGATTTGGGAAGCAAAGAAATAGAGTTGTTTGGAATAAAGGAGTATAGGCTGAGGAGCTGAGGCACCAGAGCCCCATCCAATCAGGAGGGTCTAATTATAGAATGACAAATTTACATAGGTAGTTTCCATTATAAATGTGGACAGAGGAATTTATCATGGGAAAAAGTGTGACAAATACATGACTACAGGAAGCAAGGCTTTTGTAAACAGGAAGTGCGCACAGATGTTAAATGACAAGCTAATCTGCTTTGGTTGAGGGAAAAACTTTGGCCAGGACACCAGGAGAGCTCCCTGTTCTTCTTCAAATAGTGCTATGGGATATTTTACATCTATCTGAACAGAGAGATAGGATCTCAGCATAACGTCACATCAGCAAATCTGATCGCGCAACACTCCCTGAGTACTGCACTCTATTGCCAGCCTGGACTATGTGCTCAGTTCCTGGAGTGGGGCTTGAACCCACAACCTTCTGACTCAGAGGTGAGATGCTACCATTGAGCCAAGCTGACACTTTTAGAGTAAAACTATAATCTGCAACAACATATGCATTGAGCAGCTCAGTTATGGTGACTTGAATGTGTTGCTATTCTATATGGTGATCAAAACATTGTGGACACACTGCTTGTGGGGTGGTGGAGGGGTGGGGGCAGTGCACTGAGGGTAATGGATATAGCTCCAATCCTGGAACCTGCAGGAGGTGGGGAGAGGGAATCTAAAAGAAATGCTCAGCGGAACCAGGAAACAGTTGCCGTTTGTTGATAAGTAACAACAACGTAAACCAAAGAACATGATGGGAGTATTTAATAATTGAATTAGGCAAATAAAAAAGTGTAATCTCATTATTAAGTGATCCAGTTGCATCCACTTTAATGTACCATCAAAATTAGAGAAGATCTACTAGCAAACAACAGGCTATGAATGTGAAGCCGTTCGAGGGGACAGGGCTGTGTGTGTTCCCTTGTACAGAATTTCAGAGTGATTTTTATTCACAAAAATTATTCCAGACTTCATTTACTTCAGTGTTGTTTTTCTGCTTTTATGTAGTAAGGAGTTGTGCTTGATATCAAGAACCCATTCAGAAACTTAACACATTATCAAGCTGTTGTATTGAGTGCACTTTAATATTCGTGCCCCAAATGATGACCCATACTTTAATATCAACATTTTCCTCACTGTAGCCACACACCACACCCCAACCCAACACTAATTGGAGAGAGTGAACTGCGGCCTGGACACTTGTTCTCCTACAGCACTTGTACCAGGAGCAACTTCCACGGGATAGTAACGCACTGAAGAGGCACTGCAAAAACTTAGAGTGAATGAAATGGGTTGCGTAGAGTCCTTGAGATGTTGGGTTGAACATGGTCAGTGGAAGGAATGCATTTGATGGGCCTAATGGCCTTTTCTATTTTTTATTCATTCATAGGATGTGGGCATCGCTGGCAAGGCCAGCATTTATTGCCCATCCCTCATTGCCCTTGAGAAGGTGGTGGTGAGCCGCTTTCTTGAACCGCTGCAGTCCAAGTGGTGAAGGTTCTTCCACAGTGCTGTTAGGTAGGGAGTCCTAGGATTTTGACCCAGCGACGATGAAGGAACGGCGATAAATTTCCAAGTTAGGATGGTGTGTGTCATGGGGAGGTTGGCGCAGGTGGTGGTGTTCCCATGCGCCTGCTGCCCTTGTTCTTCTAGGTGGTAGAGGTCATAGGTTTGGGAGGTGCTGTTGTAGAAGCCTTGGCGACTTGCTGCAGTGCATCTTGTAGATGGTACACACTGCAGCCACGGTGTAACGGTGGTGGAGGGAGTGAATGTTTAAGGTGGAGGATGGGGTGCCTATCAAGCGGACTGCTTTGTCCTGAATGGTATCGAGCTTCTTGAGTGTTGTTGGAGCTGCACTCATCCAAGCAAGTGGAGAATATTCCATCACACTCTTGACTTGTGCCTCGTAGATGGTGCAAAGGCTTTTGAGTCACTTGCCGCAGAATACCCAGCCTCTGACCTGCTCTTCTAGACGTTGTATTTATGTGGCTGGTCCAGTTAAGTTTCTGGTCAGTGGTGATGCCCAGGATGTTGATGGTGGGGTTTCAGCGATGGTAATGCCATTGAATGTCAAGGGGAGGTGGTTAGACTCTCTCTTGTTGGAGATGGTCATTGCCTGGCACTTGTCTAGCATGAATGTTACTTGCCACTTATGAGCCCAAGCCTGGATGTTGTCCAAGTCTTTCTGCATGCAGGCACAGACTGCTTCATTATCTGAGAGGTTGCGAATGGAACTGAATACTGTGCAATCATCAGCGAACATCCCCACTTCTTACCTTATGATGGAGGGAAGGTCATTAATGAAGCAGTGGAAGATGGTTGGGTTTAGGACATTGCCCTGAAGAACTCCTGCAGCGATGTCCTGTGGCGGAGATGATTGGCTGCCAACAACCACTACCATCTTCCTTTGTGCTGGGTATGACTCCAGCCACTGGAGAGTTTTCCCCCTGATTCCCATTGACTTCAATTTTACTAGGGCTCCTTGATGCCACACTCGGTCAAATGCTGCCTTGATGTCAAGGGCAGTCACTCTCACCTCACCTCTAGAATTCGGCTTTTTTGTCCATGATTGGACCAAGGATGTAATAAGGCCTGGAGCCGAGTGGTCCTGTTGGAACCCCAACTGAGCATCGGTGAGCAGGTTATTGGTGAGAAAGTGCCACTTGATAGCACTGTCGATGACACCTTCCATCACTTTGCTGATGGTTGAGAGTAGACTGATGGGGCGGTAATTGGCCGGATTGGATTTGTCCTGCTTTTTGTGGACAGGACATACCTAGGCAATTTTCCACTTTGTCGGGTAGATAGAAACATAGAAACATAGAAAATAGGAGCAGGAGTAGGCCATTCAGCCCTTCGAGCCCGCTCCGCCATTCAATATGATCATGGTTGATCCTCTATCTCAATACCATATTCCCGCTCTCTCCCCATATCCTTTGATGCCTTTTGTGTCTAGAAATTTAACTAGCTCCTTCTTAAATATATTCAGTGACTTGGGCTCCACAGCCTTCTGTGGTAGAGGAGAAATTTCTTCACCCTCTGAGTGAAGAAATTTCTCCTCATCTCAGTCCTAAATGTCCTATCCCGTATCCTGAGACTGTGACCCCTCGTTCTGGACCCCCCAGCCAGTGGAAACATCCTCCCTGCATCTAGTCTGTCTAGCCCTGTTAGAATTTTATATGTTTCAATGAGATCCCCTCTCATTCTTCTAAACTCGAATGAATACAGGCCGAGTCGACCCAATCTCTCCTCATACGATAGTCCTGCCATCCCAGGAATCAGTCCGGTGAACCTTCGCTGCACTCCCTCTATGGCAAGTATATCCTTTCTTAGGTAAGGAGACCAAAACTGCACACAATCCTCCAGTTGTGGTCTCACCAAGGTCCTGTATAACTGCAGTAAGACATCCTTGCTCCTGTACTCAAATCCTCTTGCAACGAAGGCCAACATACCATTTGCCTTGCTAACTGCTTGCTGCACCTGCATGTTCGCTCTCAGTGACTGGTGTACAAGGACACCCAGGTCCCTTTGTACATCAACATTTCCCAATCTATCACCATTTAAATAATACTCTGCCTTTCTGTTTTTCCTTCCGAACCACTTCACATTTATCCACGTTATACTGCATCTGCCTTGTATTTGCCCACTCACTCAACGTATCTAAATCGCCTTGAAGCCTCTTTGCATCCTCCTCACATCTCACAATCCCACCTAGTTTTGTGTTGCCAGCAAACTTGGAAATATTACATTTGGTTCCCTTATCCAAATCATTGATATATATTGTGAATAGCTGGGGCCCAAGCACTGATCCCTGCGGTACCCCACTGGTCACCGCCTGCCACCCGAAAAAGCCCCATTTATTCCTACTCACTGTTCCTGGCTGTTAACCAATTTTCAGCCCATGCCAGTATATTACCACCAATCCCATGTGCTTTAATTTTGCATAGCAACCTCTTATGTGGGACTTTATCAAAGGCCTTCTGAAAATCCAAATAAACCACATCCACTGGTTCTCCCTTATTTATTCTACCAGTTACATCCTCAAAAAACTTCAGTAGGTTTGTCAAACATGATTTTTCTTTCATAAATCCATGTTGACTTTGTCTAATCCCGTTGATATTTTCTAAGTGTCCTGTTATCACATCCTTTATAATAGACTCTGGCATTTTCCCCACTACTAATGTTAGGCTAACTGTTCTGTAGTTCCCTGTTTTCTTTCTCCCTCCTTTTTAAAAATAATGGGGTTACATTTGCCACCCTCCAATCTGCAGGAACTGTTCCATAATCTATAGAATTTTGGAAGATGACAACTAATGCATCCACTATTTCCATGGCTACCTCTTTTAGTACTCTGGGATGCAGATTATCAGGCCCTGGGGATTTATCGGCTTTCAGTCCCATTAATTTCTCCAGCACTTTTTTTTACTAATACTAATTTCCTTTAATTCCTCCTTCTTACTCGTCCCTTGGTTCCCTAGCATTTCTGGTAAGCTATTTGTGTCCTCTTCCGTGAAGACAGAACCAAAGTATTTGTTTAATTGCTCTGCCATTTCCTTGTTCCCCATTATAAATTCTCCCGTTTCTGACTGTAGGGGACCTATATTTGTCTTCACTAATCTTTTTCTTTTTACATACATGTAGAAGCTTTTACAGTCCACTTTTATGTTCCTTGCAAGTTTACTCTCATACTCTATTTTTCCCCTCTTAATCAGTCTCTTGGTCCTTTTTTGCTGAATTCTATACTGCTCCCAATCCTCAGGCTTGCTACTTTTTCTGGCAACTTTATATGACTCCTCTTTGGATCTAATACTATCCTTAATTTCTTTTGTTAGCCATGGTTGGGCCGCTTTTCCTTAGTGTTTTTGCGCCAGAAAGGAATGCATAATTGTTGCAATTCATGCATTTGTTCCTTAAACGTTAGCCATTGCCTATCCACCGTCATGTCTTTTAATGAAGCTTCCCAATCTATCATCGCCAACTCACTCCTCCATACCTTCGTAGTTTCCTTTGTATAGATTTAGGACCCTAGTTTCGGATTGGACTACTTCACTTTTCATCTTAATGAAGAATTCTATCATGTTATGGTCACTCTTCCCTAAAGGACCCCGCACAACAAGATTATTAATTAACCCCTTCTCATTGCACAATACCCAATATAGGTTAGCCTGTTCCCTGGTTGGCTACATCATGCCAGTGTTGTAGCTGTGCTGGAACAGCTTGGCTAGAAGCGTGGCTCGTCCTGGAGCACAAGTCTTCAGCACTACAGCCGGTATGTTGTCGGGGCCCATAGCCTTTGCTGAATCCAGTGCATTCAGCCGTTTCTTGATATCACGTGGAGTGAATCAAATTGGCTGAAGATTGGCTTCTGTGATTGTGGTGATCTCGGGAGGAGGCCGAGATGGATCATTCACTCGGCACTTCTTGCTGAAGATGGTTGCAAATGCTTCAGCCTTGTCTTTTGCACTCACGTGCTGGACTCCGCCACCATTCACGACTGGATGTGGCAAGACTGCAGAGCTTTGACCTGATCCGTTGGTTGTGGGATCGCTTAGCTCTGTCTATAGCATGCAGCTTCCACTGTTTAGCATGCATGTAGTCCTGAGTTGTAATTTTCAGAGATTGGCACCTCATTTTTAAGTATGCCTGGTGCTGGCATACTCTTCTACACTCTTTATTGAACCAGGGTTGATCCCCAGGCTTGTTGGTGATGGTAGAGTGGGGGATATGCTGGGCCATGAGGTTCCAGATTGTGGTGGAATACAATACTGCTGCTGCTGGCCCCCAGTGCCTCATGGATGCCGTTTTGAGCTGCTAGATCTGCTGTTCTGAATGTATCCCATTTAACATGGTGGTAGTGCCACACAACACAATGGACGTTGTCCTCAGTGTGAAGACGAGACTTCGTCTCCACAAGGACTATGCGGTGGTCACTCCTACCAAAACTGTCATGGACAGATGCATCTGCAACAGGTAGATTGGTGAGGACAAGTTCAAGTTGATCTTTCCCTTGGGTTGGTTCTCTCACACGCCGCAGGTCAGTCAGTAGTGGTGCTACTGAGCCACTCTTGTTGATGGACATTGAAGTCCCCCACCCAGAGTACATTCTGTGCCCTTGCTACCCTCAGTGCTTCCTCCAAGTGGTGCTCATCATGGAGGAGGACTGATTCATCAGCTGGGGGAGGGCGGTAGCTGGTAATCAGCAGGAGGTTTCCTTGCCCATGTTTTACCTGATGCCATGAATCTTCATGGGGTCCGGAGTCAATGTTGAGGACTTCCAGGGCCACTCCCTCCTGACTGTATACCACTGTGCTGCCACCGCTGGTGGTGATGGAGTGAGTCTGGGACATTGGCTGAAAGGTGTGATTCTGTGAGCATGGCTGTGTAGGCTGTTGCTTGACCAGTCTGCGGGACAGCTCTCCCAATTTTGGCACAAGTCCTCAGATGTTAGTGAGGAGGACTTTGCAGGGTCAACTGGACGTGGTTTGCTTTTGTCGTGTCCGATGCCTAGTGGTCCATCTGATTTTATTCTTATTATGACTTTTTGTAGTGGGATTGTATACTGAGTGGCTTGCTAGGCCATTTCAGAGGGCAGTTAAGAATCAACCATATTGCTATAGGTCTGGAGTCACATATAGGCCAGACCGGGTGAGGACGGCAGGTTTCCTTCCCTGAAGGACGTTAGTGAACCAGAGGGGTTTTCATGACAATTCGGTAGTTTCGTGGTCACCATTACTGATACTAACTTTTTATTCCAGATTTTATTTAATGAACTGAATTTAAATTCCCCAGCTGCTATGGCAGGATTTGAACTCATGTCTCGGGAGTAGTCCAGGCCTCTGGATTACTAGTCCAGTAACATAACCTAATGTGCTTATTCCATGCTTTATATTCATACTCAGTGGGGAATTTCCACTCTAAATCACGAAGGTTTTAGTGATTTCATTACTTAGCAGAGCTCCTTTGATCTAGGCTATTTTTAAGTATAACAGTATGTAGAACAATTTCTTCTGAAATACACAGACTTGCGCTAATAATTCAGTGGAAGTTCATGTTAAGGAAATACTCCTGACAAGGGAGTGAAAGTGTGTGGGAAGCACTGAATTGAATTTATTGTTCTGTGGTGTGGTTTCACTGAAAGTATATTTTACATTAATGTGAGCTTTGAGCAACTCATTCAGGGTGACCTTAAAGTATTGTTCTTCTGTATAGCAGCCAAAACATTTGTGGGACAAACCTCTGTGTTTGTATGTGTTTTAGGGGAAAGGGCACAACCAATACTACATACCCGTGCAATCTGCAAGTGATAAGAAAGAAAGACTTGCAATTAAAAAGCGCTTTTCACGACTCAGGATGCCCCAAAGCACATTACAGCCAATTAAGTACTTTTGAAGTGCAGTCACTGTTGTAATGTAGGAAACGCGGCAGCGAATTTGCACATGGCTAGGTCCCACAAACAGCAATGTGATAATGATCAGATAATCTGATTTTGGTGATGTTAGTTAAGGGATAAGTATTGGCCAGGTCACTGGGGAAAACTCCTCTTCGAAATAGTGCCATGGGATCTTTTACTTCCACCTAAGAGGCAGACAGGTCCTCGGTTTAACAGCTCATCCCAAAGAAGGGATAGCGCACCATGGTCACAGTCACAGAGGATGTCATTTGTAACTTTGATTAGGGCTGTTGCAGTGCTTGGCAACCTGACCCCATTCCCCAGTCTCCCTCTCTCCCACCTGCCCGAGCCCCAATCACCCGACCCCCAGTCTCCCTCTCCCCGTCCGAGCCCCAATCCCTCTGATCCCATTCCCCAGTCTCTCTCTCCCACCCCCATCCACTCCCGAGCACCCATCTGACTCCCGAGCACCTTCTCCCAACTCCTGAGCACCTTCTCCCGTGCACCTTCTCCCAACTCCTGAGCACCTTCTCCCGACTCCCGAGCACCCACCGGACTCCTGACTCCCGATTGTACCCGGCACGCCAGCCGGTCCCGGCTCTGCGGCATCAGTCGGTGATGACATGAAGCAGGGAGGGGGTGCGCTGCTGTGGCGGGAAATTTACAGCGCGAAGATCTGCCGGGCTGTGAGCAACAGCACCCCAGAGATTCCTGCCTCACCCCAGGAGATTCCCAGGCAATCCGGAAGGGTTGGTAATCCCAACCGTATCGCTGAGCTGTAGGTTTGCACCATAAATGTAAACATGAGCCCGCCGCTGAAAATGTTTGAGGAACTTCCTCCCTGCGATCCTCCACCAACAGGGAGTGCCACTTACCCTTCCATCAATTCCCTGAAGGCAGGTCTACCAAGACTGCTGCGTTTAGCCGAAGTCTTACGTGGGAAATCACAATGTCACATCTTATTGCAAGCTCGTTTCTGCCAGTGAAGAGTTGCTTCATCCCACACTCACTTAGATTTTACAAAAAATTGGAGAAAGAACTGACGAGTTAGCAGCTATTTTAATCTTTCCTGGCTCTTGGAAGTATTTGCTGCGATGCTGTGGCTCAGGATTCCTCTTTGGTGTAAAGACCGAGACTCACCAGTTCTCATTAATATACGTTTCATACTAACAATAAGAACGATATTTCTGCCAATCAGAATCAGCCAATTGGTCATTTCAACATATGGTGATTACATCAGCATTCATGGCACAAACTATCCTAAATATGATGTGGAGATGCCGGTGATGGACTGGGGTTGTCAAATGTAAAGAATCTTACAACACCAGGTTATAGTCCAACAATTTTATTTGAAAATCACAAGCTTTTGGAGATTATCTCCTTCGTCAGGTTAGTGTGGGATTCCTTGACCGTTTTGCATTTATAGTCAGAGAACAATACCTGGTGATTACAGATAATCTTTCCAACTGCCCGTTGTCAAGGCAATCAAAGTGTTCAGACAGAGAGGTGTTACCTACAGGACCACCGAATATACAAACGGCCAGAACACAAGACAGAGAGGGAGAAACATCCGAAAGGAAGAGAAAGACAGAGAATGACCCGTTGTATTAAAAACAGATAAATTTTATTCGCTGGTGGGGTTACGTGTAGCGTGACATGAACCCAAGATCCCGGTTGAGGCCGTCCTCATGGGTGTGGAACTTGGCTATCAATTTCTGCTCGACGATTTTGCGTTGTCGTGTGTCTCGAAGGCCGCCTTGGAGAACGCTTACCCGAAGATCGGTGGCTGAATGTCCTTGACTGCTGAAGTGTTCCCCGACTGGGAGGGAACCCTCCTGTCTGGCGATTGTTGCGCGGTGTCCGTTCATCCGTTGTCGCAGTGTCTGCATGGTCTCGCCAATGTACCATGCTCCGGGGCATCCTTTCCTGCAACGTATGAGGTAGACAACGTTGGCCGAGTCACAGGAGTATGAACCATGTACCTGGTGGGTGGTGTCCTCTCGTGTGATGGTGGTATCTGTGTCGATGATCTGGCATGTCTTGCAGAGGTTGCCGTGGCAGGGTTGTGTGGTGTCGTGGACGCTGTTCTCCTGAAAGCTGGGTAATTTGCTGCGAACGATGGTCTGTTTGAGGTTGGGTGGCTGTTTGAAGGCGAGTAGTGGAGGTGTGGGGATGGCCTTAGCGAGGTGTTCGTTGTCATCGATGACATGTTGAAGGCTGCGGAGAACATGGCGTAGTTTCTCCGCTCCGGGGAAGTACTGGACGACGAAGGGTACTCTGTTGGTTGCGTCCCCTGTTAGTCTTCTGAGGAGGTCTATGCGATTTTTCGCTGTGGCCCGTCGGAACTGTCGATTGACGAGTCGAGCGTCATATCTCGTTCTTACGAGGGCGTCTTTCAGCGTCTGTAGGTGTCCATCGCGTTCTTCCTCGTCTGAGCAGATCCTGTGTATTCGCAGGGCCTGTCCATAGGGGATGGCCTCTTTGACGTGGTTAGGGTGGAAGCTGGAAAAGTGGAGCATCGTGAGGTTGTCCGTGGGCTTGCGGTAGAGTGAGATGCTGAGGTGCCCGTCTTTGATGGAGATTCGTGTGTCCAAGAAAGAAACCGATTCTGAGGAGTAGTCCATGGTGAGCTTGATGGTGGGATGGAACTTGTTGATGTTATCGTGTAGTCTCTTCAGTGATTCTTCGCCGTGGGTCCATAGAAAGAAAATGTCGTAGATGTATCTGGTGTATAGCATTGGTTGGAGGTCCTGTGCAGTGAAGAAGTCCTGCTCGAACTTGTGCATGAAAATGTTGGCGTTGAAAATGTTCCCACGAAACGTTCAAGGAATCCCACACTCACCTGACGAAGGAGATAATCTCCGAAAGCTTGTGATTTTCAAATAAAATTGTTGGACTATAACCTGGTGTTGTAAGATTCTTTACATTTATCCTAAATATGACAGCCTGCCAGCTTGGAGATTTTCTTGAATGAAAATGTAAGTGAGCAGCTCAACTAGATCAAACTGATTCATTCACTGCTGAGCTGTTCCACAGTTCTCTAACTAGTGATTCCATTGTTCAGCTCAGTGAGACTGCCCTTGTCTGGTTACACTCTTACCTATACCCATTGCCTGGTACCTCCAATCTGTAGAGGGAGTCCTTCACTACATTATTAATGGAGCCAGAAGCCCCTTAAGGCTGCCACATTGTTCCAAGTTCTACTGCTCTGAATGAGCCCTCATTTGTTCAAAACCAGCAGTTGGAGAGAGTAGAAGAGGACGAGATGGCAAAATCCTTGTCCTTTCATCCATGGATGTTGACTGTTTCCCACTCCTACACTCCACCTTGTTGGCGATGTTGAAGTGGAAAGGTGGGGAAATTGGCCACTGTCCCAAGCCTCATCCCTGACTGTCATCGGAATGCAACAGGGCAGGCGAAGGGTGATAGGATTGGAGTCAGGACTCAGCTTTACAGGCTAAAATTTTGAGTGAAATTTATCTACGCATGCATCATATATACAGATGCAAGGATATCAGGCATATAGTGCAAAGTTCAAGGTGACATTGTGCTACATACACAAAGCACTGGGCAGTGTCCAGGAATCCTCCCTGTAACATCAGTTATCTGCAGGCACCTGGGAGAAAGTCTTCAGATGTTTGCCTTCACCCAGTGTTAATACTGCTGAAGGAGCAGGCAAAGAAAGCGGTCACCCACCCAAACCAGAAATTGCGATGCCCCCGTAACCCAGGGTTCTATCCCGGTGCTAGAACATAAGGTTATGTTTAAATGGAATACATTTGGATAGAATTAAGGAATAAGAAGGAAAATAGTACAATTACAGCCACTAAACGGTAGAGATGAGAAAGAGGGGGAGATTTGCAGACAGTTCAGAGATATCAGTAAGAACAACAGGGCAATAATACTGGGATAATGGGAATGTATGTGGTTGAAGAAAATCAGAGAGGGTTACTTTTTAAAATACCCCCAAGGCTGCTTCCTAGATCACGATGTTTCTAGTCCAAAAAGGACAAAAGCAATGCTTGATTTAGTTCTATGAAATGAAGTGAGGCAAAGAATTGTTGTAAGAATAGGAGAACAATTGGGGAATACACAACACGGTTATGTTCATTGTGAAAATACAAGAAATAATGAAGATTCAAACATAAGTGTACTGAATTAGTTAAAGCAAAATTCAGTGGAATAAGGAATTAGAATTAACTGGGCAGAAAGGATAGCATACAGGACAATGGGTTATCAATTGGGGATCTTCAAAAATGAGATAGAGAGGGTACAAAATAGATATATTCCTATTAGATGAAAACGTGTTGTATGAAAGGATAGAGTTCTATGGATAAATGGATTAAAACTAAACTGAAACATAAACATAGGATAAAACTAAGAAAGAACTTGCATTTATGTAATGTTTTCATGTGATTAGGGTGTCCTGAAGCTCTTCACAGCCAATTAAGTACTTTTGATGGGTAGGCACTGTTGTAGTGTTGGCAAATACAGGAGCCAATTTGCTCACAGCGAGGTCCCACAAACAGCAATGAGATAAATGACTAGATAATCTGTGTTGGTGATGTTAGTTGAGGGATAAATGTTGTCCAGGATACCAAGGGAACTCTCTCATTCTTCTTTGAATAGTGCCATGGGATCTTTTACATCCACCTGAGATAGTAGATAGGACCTAGGTTTACCATTGGAATTCTTTCCTTCTTTTAGTTTGCTGTGCATCAGGAATTTTGCAGCATTTTTAGGCACATGTTGTTTGTCAGTTGCTTGGATCAGTTTACACTAAAATTTATCGTTTAGCCTTGGTTTGTATTTTCTCAAGCTGCTGATTGGAAAATTGAATATCCCTGTCTGATTTTTTTGAGAGGGAAGCTAATGATTCTACTGGCATGATTTTAGCATGGCGGCGGGAATTCAGCGGGTGGTAATTAATCACATGGGAGACCCGGAAATAATTTTTGCACATCGGTTTGAGCGATCGCAAATGAATTGAAGGCACTTAATTTTATTTCCGGATTTCATATCTCCAAGCTGTTCTGTGGGCTAACTGTGCACCCACGTGACGTGCTGTGAACTGGAGTATTTAAAGGGCCAGTGAAAAAATGGATTTTGAAGGAGAAAGGAGAGCAATGAAAATGCAGCAGTACAGATCCACGGCAGCACCCCGGTTCAGCGACACTTCCCTTGAGGTGCTGTTGGCTGGTGTGAGAAGTGGGAGTGATGTCCTCTACGCGGCTGACAGGTGGAAGCGAGGAAGCGACCTGCTTTGTGCTAAGAAGGCGTGGCTGGAGGTGGCAGAGCTGAGCAGAAGCAGCACGGTGCCCAGGTGCTGGGTTCAATGCAGGAAGCGGTTTAATGACCTAACCAGGTCAGGAAAAGAGAGTACATTTGCTGATTCACCCACATTCTGTGAAAAGAACCCCCTCCCCCCCAATCTGTGTTGCCAAACCTACTGGATCACATCACTCCTCACACTCACTTAAGGTTCATCATCAACTTACCTTCACTTCTTCACCTCCCCATTTATTCACCCTTCCCTGCTACTCACCCCAATCCTGATGCAATGTGATGCATCTGTCTGATAGTCACCCTGTGATGCATCTCTTTCATTGTCAGCCTCACCCAAAGCATTGCATCCATCCGGTGAATACGTCATCTTCAGTTAGTAACAGGTCTGTTCTTTCTCCCCTTATAGGAGCAGAGAGCGCAAAATGCAAGGGAGAGGAGTAGAACTGGAGTCAGGCCACCACAAATCGTCCAGTTGTCAGATGCGGAGGAGGAGGCGATGGACATCAGTCAGACGGTTGCAAGCCTGACCCTCGGAGATGGAGAGACTGGCAACCCGCAAATGGCTAGTGACAGAACTTTAACAGCCTTCACACACATGATGAATTGATTTGATCAACTGTTCCAGACCTCAGTATAGTCACTGGAAATATTGTCACATCTTCGATGAATAATTAATACTGGTTTATGTTGTCTTCCAGAGCCTTCACATATTGAAGAAGAGTCAGCCGCTATGGAAGAAGGCAATTTCTCAGAGGAGCTCAATCCTTCTGAGGGCCACTGTCACATGACATGCAGCCATGCATCAGCACAGATACTGGCACTTCGGTGGGTCCTGTTAGGCAGATAGTTGGGTTGTCACCTGGTGATTCACAAGTGAGCACAAGCAGACACTTGTGGCAGGGGCAGCTGTGGCGAGTCCCCATCGAGGGCTGCACTCCTCTCCAAGCTCTGCTCAGCTGGACACAGATTCTGAACCCCAGAGGACATTGCGAGATTGAGAATGATAGAGGTGCAGCTGCACCTTTGCGAGGTAATGAAAAATGTGCTGCGCACACTCTCTACAATAGCTGGTGGAGTAGTGGCGCAGGTAAGAGCGGGAATGTCTGCAATGGAGAAAACGATATCCTCCATTGAGCTTCAAGCCCGGCTCTCCTACGTTCATGCAGGCCTTGACAATGGCCGTGCGGACTCTGGGTGCCAACAAGTCTGCTGCCTTACACACCTGTATAAACCTCCTCCGGTGATCGCAATCCAGCTGTGCCTTTTTTTTTTATTCGTTCACGGGATGTGGGCGTCGCTGGCAAGGCCGGCATTTATTGCCCATCCCTAATTGCCCTCGAGAAGGTGGTGGTGAGCCGCCTTCTTGAACCGCTGCAGTCCGTGTGGTGACGGTTCTCCCACAGTGCTGTTAGGAAGGGAGTTCCAGGATTTTGACCCAGCGACAATGAAGGAACGGCGATATATTTCCAAGTCGGGATGGTGTGTGACTTGGAGGGGAACGTGCAGGTGGTGTTGTTCCCATGCGCCTGCTGCTCTTGTCCTTCTAGGTGGTAGAGGTCGTGGGTTTGGGAGGTGCTGTCGAAGAAGCCTTGGCGAGTTGCTGCAGTGCATCCTGTGGATGGTACACACTGCAGCCACAGTGCGCCGGTGGTGAAGGGAGTGAATGTTTAGGGTGGTGGAAGGGGTGCCAATCAAGCGGGCTGCTTTATCTTGGATGGTGTCGAGCTTCTTGAGTGTTGTTGGAGCTGCACTCATCCAGGCAAGTGGAGAGTATTCCATCACACTCCTGACTTGTGCCTTGTAGATGGTGGAAAGGCTTTGGGGAGTCAGGAGGTGAGTCACTCGCCGCAGAATACCCAGCCTCTGACCTGCTCTTGTAGCCACACTATTTATGTGGCTGGTCCAGTTAAGTTTCTGGTCAATGGTAACCCCCAGGATGTTGATGGTGGGGGATTCGGCGATGGTAATGCCGTTGAATGTCAAGGGGAGGTGGTTAGACTCTCTCTTGTTGGAGATGGTCATTGCCTGGCACTTATCTGGCGCGAATGTTACTTGCCACTTATGAGCCCAAGCCTGGATGTTGTCCAGGTCTTGCTGCATGCAGGCTCGGACTGCTTCATTATCTGAGGGGTTGCGAATGGAACTGAACACTGTGCAGTCATCAGCGAACATCCCCATTTCTGACCTTATGATGGAGGGAAGGTCATTGATGAAGCAGCTGAAGATGGTTGGGCCTAGGACACTGCCCTGAGGAACTCCTGCAGCAATGCCCTGGGGCTGAGATGATTGGCCTCCAACAACCACTACCATCTTCCTTTGTGCTAGGTATGACTCCAGCCACTGGAGAGTTTTCCCCCTGATTCCCATTGACTTCAATTTTACTTGGGCTCCTTGGTGCCACACTCGGTCAAATGCTGCCTTGATGTCAAGGGCAGTCACTCTCACCTCACCTCTGGAATTCAGCTCTTTTGTCCATGTTTGGACCAAGGCTGTAATGAGGTCTGGAGCCGAGTGGTCCTCGCGGAATCCAAACTGAGCATCGGTGAGGAGGTTATTGGTGAGTAAGTGCCGCTTGATAGCACTGTCGATGACACCTTCCATCACTTTGCTGATGATTGAGAGTAGACTGATGGGGCGGTAATTGGCCGGATTGGATTGATGGAGTGACATCCCTTTTGACTGATGAACAGTACTTGATCACGTGGAGGTCCTAGGATTGCTACGTGTGTGCAATCAATTGCGCCCTTAACCCGTGGGAAGCCAACCACAGAGTTCAAACCCACTGCTCTCTCAGTTTGGCTGATGTCGTCATGGGGGAAGTTGACGTAGTCAGATGCCCTGGCAAACAAGCCATCCGTCACCCGTCGTATACACTTACGTGCAGATGACTGAGACACCCTGGAGATGTCACCGGTGGCGTGCTGGAAGGAGCCGGAGGCAAAAAAATTGAGGAAAGTGGTGACTTTAACTGCGACGGCAATGCATGGCCATTAGGCCCAGCAGGGAGCAGCTCTTCTTAAAGGAGCATGCAGATATCTGTGACCACCTGCCCACTCAATCTGAGCCTACGTAGGCACTGCTCCTCAGAAAGGTCCAGGAAACTCAGCCTCTGCCTTTACACCCTCTCATGTGGGTGGTGCCTCCTGCGACCTCAGCCCCCTCCGTTGGTCCCCTCTCTGCTCTTCTTCAGGTCCTTGTTGCGCAGTGTCTTGCGCACCTGTAGATCCCAGAACTGCAGCCATGCCTGCTGTGGTTGGTGATGTGCCTCCTCCTCAGATGTACTGTGGAACACATCCATTGCGCCCCCTCAACCTGATTTTGTCAGTTTGAAGGGGTCCAAGATGTAGGCAAATTTGTGTGAACACAAGAATTCTCAGTCTCAACAAAGAAATCTCAGTCTAAACACAAAGAAGTCCCAGCCAAAGGTTTGCCTGAGAGAACTGAGTGCCCAGTTGCAATACCTCACCTTTTATTGAGATGTGTCAATCACTGGTTTAAAGGGCCAAATGAGCTTCAGCTGCAACTCGCCTCCATTTCTATGGCGTGTTTCAGAAGCCACAGGAGACACTTTCAAGGAGAAGCTAAATTCAATTCTGTTGCAGAATCCACAAATTGATAATCACTTTAAGTCTTTCAAGTACCTAAATTGGCCCTTTAATCCGGGTGTCTGTTGCGCGCGTACTAACGTGCCTGGGTAAAACCCGGAGGAGGTTCGTTGGAACCGGGATGCGGTCCCGTTCCAAAAAGCTGTCACTTTAAGCTCCCACCCGCCCCCAACCCACCCATTCTCGGGAGTTCAAATTACCCCCTACAAGTCCTGTATCAAAGATATTTCACTTGGTGGCAGATGTACTTTCTCGCACCTTTACAGTATCCAGGGGCAACTCCTTTTGTGCGCTCTGGACAAGAGAGCTAAATGCATACAGCAGGCCTACTGAGTGACTGAATCATGG
The DNA here is from genome assembly GCF_035084215.1 of Heptranchias perlo. Lineage (NCBI taxonomy): Eukaryota > Metazoa > Chordata > Chondrichthyes > Hexanchiformes > Hexanchidae > Heptranchias > Heptranchias perlo. The sequence continues at coordinate 10,708,525 of NC_090351.1, forward strand.
TTCTGGGGAGAGATACTGGAGGGCACCTGGTAACTGTGGCACTGTATCCGCGAAGGAGCCAGTGGTTAGGAGAGGAGCAAAGAGAAAAAAATTGGCAGCGAAAACTGACAATAAAAGCAAAAAAAAACTAATTGGGGTAGATTTTAACTTTCACCGCCTGGCAGAAAACTGGCAGTAGCAGATTGGCCGTCAATTTTACACATAGCCGAGTTTTCCTTTCCAATTTTGGGGTGTGAAACGGGCGGCTGATCCACTACTGCCAGTATATTGCCCAGTTGTGAAAGTTAAGATCTACCCCACTGTGCCTAGGCAATATTACTGACTCCAATGTTTAACCCCGAAGCTGTTTGTTTTGAATCAGAAACAATCTCCAAGTTTATTCATCAGAAAAGGGAGTGCTGATATTTGTTAAAACTAATCAAAGTCCATTGATATTTTACTGATCCCTTTTTCCAAGACATCAGTCCAAGCTGTGTTAACACTTTAGTTGCTGAATAACATTTGATATCAACAGCAAGCCTCTCATCTCCTTAAGATGGCCTGAATATATTTCAACTAATTGTCAATAGAACTTTATTCATACATAAAATTACATAGACATTACAACAGAAAAAGGTCGATCGGCCCAACCAGTCTGTGTTGGTGCTTATCCTACACACCAGCAATTGTCCTAATCCCATTACCTGCCCTGTTCCTATATCACTTTATGCTCTTTTCCACCGATCTAACCTACTCTTAAATGTTAGTCTCTGCTTCAATCACTAACTCCAATAGTACCCACAGTCCCACAACCCTCTGTTCAAAAATTATATTCTATACACTTTGCCAGAAAACCCAGCGTTCCATTAACTTTTTTATGGTCTTATCCACTTGAGGTGCTGCTGGTGAACCTGAACCCCCAAATCCCTCTGCCTTTACACATCACCCGGCTTTCCCTCATACAAAGTATTATTATTATTACTATTTTTTTTAACCAAAATGTACCACCTCACATTTACTGACATTGAATTCCATCTGATACTTCTTTGCCGATTCTACCATCCTATCAATAGCCCCTCGCAGCTTCCTTTAGTCCTCGGAATGATTTACTATGCCTCCCATTTTAGTATGGTCTGTGAATTTGGACAGCACTCCCTCAAACTCCATATGAAAATCATTGATATGCACAGTGAACAGAACCCTCTGGGACACCACTACCCCATTCCAACCACTCTCAGAAACTGCCCTTAACTCCTACTCTCTGTTTCCTCCCTTCTGACCAAGGCTTTGGAAAATCTGATTATTTTCCATCACTGTTTCTCTCAGTCTCACTATCTCATATTCTGTGAGGGTCTTGAACACAAACTTAAAGATGGAAGTGACTCTGATAGTCTGAATCTCCTTTTCTTGTTGATTACTTTTTATGTTACAATTTTGAGTGAGGTATTTCTGGTTTTTCTTTCCCCATCATTACTCTTCTTGATTATTATTCTGGTTCCTACTTTTTAAGCAGTTTCCCTTTCAATGTGATCATGAGCGAGACTGTTCCCTACTGATCCTGGAGCATATGTCCTACACTGTGTTGCCCAATGCTAACAATTCTGCTATTTTAAGGTGAAACTGCATTGGAGTTTACCTAGTATTTCTTTGATGTCTTCTAACATTTTAATTGAATGAATATCGTACTCAGGCCTCAACTCTACAGACTAAAATTACACACTGAATTTATTTACACTTGAACCATATATCCTGAAGTAGGGATCTTAGGCATTTATTGCGAAGTACAAGATAATGTTATCATATATACACAAATGGCTGTAAAATTTCCTGAAAGGGAGTAACTTTCCCTTTTCAATCTCATTCTTCAGCCCTACAAAGGACATAAATAAACTGGAATGCTTTATTAAAGAAGATGTGAAAATAAAGTTCTCAGAACACACAGCGAATAATTCTCCAGCTTCTGATTTTAGTGTTGTAAAAGACAGAGAGGCTTTGAGGGGTCAGGAGGTGAGCCACTCATTGAAGAGGACCCTCAGCCCTGCTCTTGTAACCACAGTCTTGGAATGACTGTTCTGATTAAGCTTTTGGTCAATGTGGGCTCCCAAGTTGTTGATGGTAGGACACTGAGTGATGGTGGTGCTGTTGAAGGTCAGGCCAAGCGATTGGGCCATTTTTTGGTTGGAAATTTTGTTGCCATTACTTGGCACGCAACAACAACAACAACAACAACTACTACTACTACTACTCACATTTATATAGCACTTTTAACATAGTAAAATGTCCCTACGTGCTTCACAGAAGCGTTATTAAACAAAATTTGAGACCGAGCCACATAAGGAGATATAAGGACAGGTGACCAAAAGTTTGGTCAAAGAGGTAGAGGTGAAGAAGTTTAGGGCGGACTTTCCAGAGCTCAGGGCCAAAGCAGCTGAAGGCACAGCTGCCAATGGTGGAGCGATTAAAATCGGGGATGCGCAGGAGGCCAGAATTGGAGGGGCACAGAGATCTCGGAGGGTTCTAGGTCTGGGGGAGGTTACAGAAATAGGGAGGGGCAAGGCCTTAGAGGGATTTGAAAACAAGGATGAAACTTTTAAAATCATGACGTTGCTGGACCGGGAGCCAGTGTAGGTCAGCGAGCACAGGTTGTTGGCTGGCACGGGACTTGGTGCAAGTTAGGATATGGGCAGCAGTGTTTTGGATGAGCTCAAGTTTTTGGAGGGTGGAAGATGGAAGGTTGGCCAGGAGAGCATTGGAATAGTAAAGTCTAGAGGTAACAATGGCATGGATGAGAGTTTCAGCAGCAGATGAGCTCAGGCGGGGCAGAGACAGGTGATGTTACGGACGTGGAAATAGGTGGTCTTGGTGATGGAGCGGATATGTGGTTGGAAGCTCATCTCAGGGTCAAATAGGACGCTAAGGTTGCAAACGGTCTGGTTCAGCCTCAGACAATGGCCAGGGAGAGGGATGGAGTCAGTGGCTAGGGAACGGAGTTTGTGGCGGGGACCGTAAAGAATGGCTTCGGTCTTCCCAATACTTTGTTGGAAGAAATTTCAAATCAATGGCAGCTGAAAGAACATTCAATGAACATATTCTGTCAACAGGCCCCAAACTGAGCCCACCATCAGCCTGCTGAACCAACAGTTCTTTGCCTGAATTAGTTGGGGCTTCCTTCTATGCAGCCCCATCAAGGTCTCCAAAATGATAGTTGTCTGCTGCATGCTTCATAATTTTGCAGTTCACAGAGGCGTCGCATTGCCTCATGGGAGGAAGATCCTCAGCCAGGGGCTACAGATGAGGCAGCACAAGTGGTACAGCTTGTGGACTTGCTGCCACCCTTGAGCAGCAACATGCTTGTGACTTGAGACAGATATTAATCCCAACCCAGGTCACTTCAAAGGTCATTCCTTCCTGTAGAAACATCCCTGGATCAGGTTCCCCTAGCCTGACACACCAATACAATCTATGGTAAATCCTCACTATCCCTCATTCACCATCACTGAACAATCAGGCACATGCTGCAACATAAAGAACAGTGCCCATCTAAGGAAACACAAACACAAATATCCCTTGCAACAATGTCCATTTTCTTGTGTAGTCTACTCTTTCTTTTCCCAGCACTTCCTCACGGTGACTTTGAATATTGAGTGTCTTGTACTACCTAATCTAGACTTCCTGCGAAGTGGAATTCTAGTGAAAGAAGGAGGTGAGGTGTGTGGCTGCTGGATGCTCCAGAGGGATCCCTGGGACAGGGGCAGCTCCTTTGCTCCTTCAGCAGAGGCGTCAGAACTCCCTGCAATTACAGGTGCCACTTATTCTGTTGCTGTGGCTGCTTGGGCCTGTTTGTCTTCCATCCTAGGTTGAGTACTTTGGGGGTGGGGGTAAGCGTGATTATCTGAAAAGTTCATTATCAAAGCCCCTTCACTTGCCAGGCTGAGTACTTCCTTACATCATTACAGCATTTGCAGCAAATATTGTGTAGATGGCATGACAGCAGACTGCATCCTGCAGGGCTACCAAGCAACTGGATCATGGTCTCCTGTGGTTTATACTGGGGGAGGGGCGGCTGGTACCTGTGGAAATTTACCCATCAACTGTACCTTGGGAGTCAAAGACCCAGAAATACCTCGCAACACAATTTACTGGCCTGCAAATTGGGATGGAAGTTGTTTCTGCCAGTTTTCTGCCCCAAGTTTCTGATTTAGGTTTCGGGCTCCCTGCGACCCCTCTGCTGAGTCCCCATGGCCCTTTTTAGATATGTTGAAGTAAGGGCCAGTGATGTTGTTGCACCAAAATTCCAGCAGTTACACTCACAAGGCACCATGTGATATGGGAGATGTTGGACTTGCCTCTGACTGTCTGAGGAGCTGTGAGACCCTTGGGATATTTTTTCCCACCTCGAGTGAGAGGTTCTGAGCATCAGGTATGGGATTCCTATTGGGCATTCCTTTGCTTGCCATTATAATGGAGGAGGAGCAGCAGCAGCAGGGCTATTATTGTGAGATGTGGTTGGCTGCTCCTATCCAAAAAAGCTCATGGGATATTGGTGGCCTTTCTCTCTTGACAGCTTGCTCCTGGGAGGGAGCCACTGCTGGCTGTATATCTGGAGCTAATGCCTGGGTAGGCTGTGGTTGCCTCCTATGTACCATTGACATGGTGTCCAAGGAAGAAGAGGGTCAGAGGCTACTTTGTTACCTTGGCTGCCCTTGTCAGGTCATTCAACGCGCAGTACTGTTCTGCAGTTCATGGGGTGAGAGAGGTGACACTTAGTGCCACTACCACCACTTTGCACATGGCACAAAATACACTTTTTTGAGGCTTCCTCCGATGGGCACCCAGCAGTCTGTTTCTCCTTGGCTGTATCTCCTCTAGAAGGGCTTGTTGGTCGATCTCATTGAAACTGTGAGCTCTTCTTTTCTGCCTCTGAATGCTGTTCTCCCCTCTTTGAGTGACCTTGCCTGATTCTTCAATGGAAGGCATCCTTTAAAAATGACGCAAAGCCACACGTGAACCATCCAGTGCAGCCACCTGCCCCTCAACTCACTAAGCCAAGCACTCTCCTCGTTGCCTGCTGTTCGCCCAGCCTGCTGTTGCACTCTTCAGCCATTCTTGGCTTTTTGGAAGCTGTACTCTAAAATCCAAGCCCCACCCACCAGTTCACTACTCTTATATTACATGGGATTTGCAATAGAGAATCACCAAATTATGTTTAGATGAGTTGATCTTGCAAACTACACCGGGGTCAGTGCTGGAGAGGATTGACAGGTGCAAGTCCTGGCTCAGGACACCAAATGGGTGTGAATAGCCCTGTGGAATCTCGGGGTCAATGATTTTAAGGGGGGAGGGGAAGAAAATTGGCAGAGAAAACTGATAAGAAAATTTTCAAAAATTGATCTCTGTGCTCACACGTGATTGCTTGTAGATTCCAGTGGTCTGCTCAATGTTGACTCTCAGTTGAATCTAATTGGTTAGCGTTTTTAGTGGTTATTGTTCTTTGTGTTTAGTGTCTTCAGTGGTTGGCTAGTGTTTTTTAGTGGTTAGTGTTTTAGTGTTAGATAAACAGTAAACTGCCTTAAAGCTAAACAAGCAGTTTAAATAACTGTTTGCTAACATGGCAGTACAGTTGGGGCCCGTCGCACGCACATCCTGTGCCATGTGGGAACTTCTGAACACTTTGTGTGTCCTGGAAAATCACATGCGCAGGAAGTGCGGCCAACTGCTCCAGCACAAGCTCAGAGGGGCGTCTGGCGTCACTGCAGTGCATACGGGAAGCTGAGAGTTTCATGGATATCACGTTTCAGGAGGTGGTCACCCCACAGCTACAGAGAGTTCAGGCGGAGTGGGAGTGGGTGACCACCAAACAGACTAGGTGGAACAGGCAGGCAGTGCAGGTGCCCCCTAGGAGTGTGACACTCATAAACTGGTATTCAGCTTTGAATACTGGTGAGGGTGTTGACACCTCGGGAGAGTGCAGTCAGGAGCAAATGCACGGCACCATGGGCGACTCGGCTGCACAGGGGGGCAAAAGAAATGCGTTTGTTATAGGGGATTCAATAGTCGGGGGATAGACAGGCATTTCTGCAACTGCCGACATGAGTCCTGCATGGTGTGTTGCCTCCCCGGTGCCAGGGTAAAGGACATCACTGAGAGGGGCAGAACAATTTGAGGGGGGAAAGAGAACAGCCAGAAGTCGTGGTCCATGTGAGAATCAATATCATAGGAAGGAAAAGGGTTGAGGTCCTGCAGTCAGAGTATCAGGAGCTAGGGAGAAAGTTAACAAGCAGGATCTCAAAGGTAGTAATCTCTGGATTACTCCCAGTGCCATGCGCTGATGAGTACAGGAATAGTAGGATAAGACAGGTTATTGCGTGGTTGGAGCAATGGTGCAGGAGGGAGGGCTTCAGATCCCTGGGGCATTGGGTCCAGTTCTGGGGCAGGAGGGATCTGTTTAAGATGGATGGGTTGCACCTCAACAGAGCTGGGAACAATGTCCTTGCAGAGAGGTTAACTAGTGCTGTGGAAGAGGATTTAAACTAATTTGGCAGGAGGATGGGCATCAGGATGAAACATTAGAGAGGAGAAACAAGGTGCACAGAGGTCTGGGAGGGACAAATAGTACCATAAAAAGAATAGTTCAGAAATAGGAGGCATTAGACAGGGGGCAAATGCGAGGCAGATTAAGAGTTAATGCACATAGCGTGGTAACTAAGGTTGGTGAGCTGCAGGCTCAAGTCGCCAAATGGGACTATGATATAGAGGCAATAACAGAGACCTGGCTCAAAGAAGGGGAGGATTGGGTACTTAATATTCCTGGCTGCAAGGTATTCAGGAAAGATAGAGAAGGAAAGAAAGGAGAGGAAGGGGGTGGCAGTATTGATCAAAGAAACTATTACAGCACTGGAAAGGCATGATATAGTTAAAGGGTCAAAGACAGAATCGATTTGGTTAGAATTAAGGAACAATAGAGGAGCTATTACGTTACTAGGTGTATACTATAGGCCACCAAATAGTAGGAAGGATATAGAGGAGCAAATTTGCAGGAAAATTACAGAAAGATACAAGAGCTATAGAGTAGTGATTATGGGGGAATTCAATTATCCCAATACAGACTGGGACAGTAACCGTGTAAACGGCAAAGAGGGGGAGGAGTTCCTGAAATGTATATGAGAACTTTCTTGAACAATGTGTTTCCAGCCCAATGAGGAAGGAAACAGTGCTGGATCTAGTTCTGGCGATTGAAGTGGGGCAGGTGGAGCATGTTTCATTGAGGGAGCATTTGGGGAATAGTGATCACCACATCATTAGATTTAGAATACTTATGGAAAGGGAAAACGATCAATTAAATGTGAAAATACTTAACTGGAGGAGGACTAATTTCAGTAAGCTAAAAAGGGATCTTGCCCAGGTGGATTAGAATCAAAAATTTACTGGCAAGACAGTAATTGAACAATGGGAGACCTTCAAGGAGGAGATGGTTTGGGTACAGAGTAGACACATTCCTACAAGGAAGGGCATCCAAAGCTAGAGCTCCCTGGATGACTAAAGACATAGAAATTAAAATGAAACAGAAAATGGAGGCTTACGAAGAATGTAAGGTTCATTATTCATTAGAGAACCAGGTTGAATGCAGAAAGTGCAGAGGCGATCTAAAAAAGGGAATAAGAGGGTCAAAGAGAGAGTATGAGAATAGATTACCAGCTGACATAAAAGGGAACCCAAAAGTTTATTATAAACATATAAATAGTAAAAGGATAGTGAAAGGAAGGGTGGGACCGATTAGGGACAAAAAAAGGGGATCTACTGGTGGAGGCAGGGGGCATGGCTAAGGTACTGGATGAATACTTCAGATCGGTCTTCACTAGAGAAGAGGTTGCTGCCAATGTAGCAGTAAAGGAGGAGGTAGTAGCGATATTGGAAAGGAAGAAAATAGATAAAGAGGAGGTACTTAAAAGTTTGGCAGTACTCAAAGTAGAAAGGTCACCCGGTCAGCCGAATGTCGGTGATGGGGAAACTTTTAGAGACAATAATCCGGGACAAAATTAATTGGCACTAGGAAAAGTATCAGCTAATAAATTAAAGTTAGCATGGAATTGTTAAAGAAAAATCATGTTTGACTAACTTGATTGAGTTCTTTGATGAAGTAACTGAGAGGGTTGATGAGGGTAGTGCAGTTGATGTGTTTATTGGAGTTTCAAAAGACATTTGATATAGTAACACATAATCATTTTTAGCAAAATTAAGGCCCATGGGATTAAAGGAACAAGGGCAGCATGGATACAAAATTGGCTAGGGGACAGAAAGCAGAGAGTAATGGTGAATGATTGTCTTTCAGACTGGAGGGGGTCAGTATTAGGACCACTGCTCACTTTGATATATATTAATGATCTGGACTTGGGTATAGTGGGTATAATTTCAAAGTTTGCAGATGACATGAAACTCGGAAATGTAGTAAACAATGTGGAGGATAGTAACAGACGTCAGGAGGACATAGACAGACTGGTGAAATGGGCAGACACATGGCAGATGAAATTTAACGCAGAGAAGTGAGAAATGATACATTTTGGTAGGAAGAATAAGGAGAGGCAGTATAAACTAAAGGGTACAACTCTAAAGGGGGTGCAGGAACAGAGAGACCTATATGTACACAGGTTGTTGAAGGTGGCAAGACAGGTTGAGAAAGCGGTTAAGAAGGCATACGGGATCCTGGGCTTTATAAATAAAGGCATAGAGTACAAAAGCGAGGATGTTACGTTGAACCTTAATAAAACACTGGTTCGGCCACAATTGGAGTATTGTGTCCAATTCTGGGCACCGCACTTTAGGAAGGATGTGAAAACCTTAGAGAGGGTGCAGAAAAGATTTACTAGAATGGTTTCAGGGATGAGGGACCTCAGTTACGTGGATAGACTGGAAAAGCTGGGATTGTTCTCCTTAGAGGAGAGAAGGTTGAGAGGAAATTTGATAGAGGTGTTCAAAATCATGAAGGGTCTAGACAAAGTAAATAAAGAAAAATTGTTCCCACTGGTAGAAGGGTCGCGAACCAGAGGACATAGGTTTAAGGTAATTGGCAAAAGAGCCAAAGGCGACTTGACGAAAAACTTTTTTATGCAGCGAGTGGGTTAGGATCTGGAATGCATTGCCTGAAAGGGTGGTGGAAGCAGGGTCAATTGTGGTTTTCAAAATGGAATTAGATAGGTACCTGAAGAAGAAAAATTTGCAGGGCTACAGGGAAAGAGCGGGGGAGCACTTTACAGCCAATTAAGTACTTTTTGAAGTGTTGTCACTGTTGTAATGTAGAAACGTGACAGCTAATTTGTGCACAGCAAGGTCCCACAAACAGCAACGAGATAAATGACCAAAATCTGTTTGTGATGTTGGTTAAAGGGGCCAATTAATTTTTAAAACCTTCCTGCGGCCCATAGCAACACTAGTCACTTGCAACATAAGGCCTTTCCTGACACTCATGTTGCTAGGGCAAAAATGATGGGAAATATATTATATGACATCATTCCGTCATTATCATCCTATTATAAATGCCCATCTGTATTTGGGTGGACGTATTATACACCAGACATCTCTTCCGGCTGGGGGGAGATATCGCTGTTGGGGGGGGGGTTTCCGCACCCCCCCCAACCCATAGAAACATAGAAAATAGGAGCGGGAGTAGGCCATCTGGCCCTACGAACCTGCTCCGCCATTCAAATGATCATGGCTGATCCTCTATCTCAATACAATATTCCTGCTCTCTCCCCATTCTCCATGATATCTTTTGTGTCTAGAAATCTATCTAGCTCCTTCTTAAATATATTCAGTGACTTGGCTTCCACAGCCTTCTGTGGTAGAGAATTCCACGGGTTCACCACCCTCTGAGTGAAGAAATTTCTCCTCATCTCAGTCCCAAATGTCCTACCCCATATCCTGAGACTGTGACCCCTCTTTCTGGACCCCCCAGCCAGGGGAAACAACCTCCCTGCATCCAGTCTATCTAGCCCTGTCAGAATTTTATATGTTTCAATGAGATCCCCTCTCATTCTTCTAAACTCGAGTGAATACAGGCCAAGTCGACCCAATCTCTCCTCTTACGACAGTCCTGCCATCCCAGGAATCAGTCTGGTGAACCTTTGCTGCACTCCCTCTATGGCAAGTATATCCTTTCTTCAGTAAGGAGACCAAAACTTCACACAATCCTCCAGGTGTGGTCTCACCAAGGTCCTGTATAACTGCAGTAAGACATCCTTGCTCCTGTACTCAAATCCTCTTGCAATGAAGGACAACATACCATTTGCCTTCCTAACTGCTTGCTGTACCTGCATGTTTGCTTTCAGTGACTGGTGTACAAGGACACCCAGGTCCCTTTGTACATCAACATTTCCCAATCTATCACCATTTAAATAATACTCTGCCTTTCTGATTTTCCTTCCGAAGTGGATAACTTCACATTTATCCGCATTATACTGCATCTGCCATGTATTTTCCCACTCACTCAACTTGTCTAAATCGCATTGAAGCCTCTTTGCATCCTCCTCACAACTCACGATCCCACCTAGTTTTGTGTCGTCAGCAAACGTGGAAATATTACATTTGGTTCCCTCATCGAAATCATTGATATATATTGTGAATAGCTGGGGCCCAAGCACTGATCCCTGCGGTACCCGTCTCATTTAAAGCGGAAGTAGGCACGTTCACAACAGGTTGGAGTCAGGTTTCCCATTTTTAGCAAGTTAACACCCCCCCGCCCCACCACCACCCCGACCCTTTCCTGCCTGTCGTGGGGGTGGGGGAGGGGTTAAAATTCTTCCCTTAATGTCCAGTATGTAGTTTAGAAATTTACAGAAATCCCATTCAAAAAACAGACTGTCCAGACAGACCAAAATCAGACTGGTGGAAACTCTAAACAGAATTGTTGGAAACAGAGGTCTATCCCAGAAAGTGATGTAATTACCCAGAGTTTCTTGCAAATGAAAGAAAACCTTTAGCAATGGGGTCAGTTGAAGTTTGGAGTGTGTAAAATCTAGTGAAAGCTTTTGAAATTTAAGATGATTATTCTTGAAATAGCTAATACAATAAAAAGGAAGATTATCTTGTCTTTACCAATTCCATTGAGAATGAAGACACAGAAACACGTTGGTTCTCCTGACTAAAGTCCTCTTGGATTTGTTTCTTGCGATCGACGTGGAAACCATCAGCTGTATCTCTGCTCAAACAGGAAATCACACCTGCTGTTTCTGTCTGCTGCAGCTGACACAGGGGTCCGATGCTCTTGCTGGTATGAGCTACACATGCTCACAACTCAGCCTAAACTGTCTAATAAGAAAGATCTACATCCCCATTATTGCCAATAGCAAAGTTCACACATTTTAACTCTAAACATTTCCAAAAATAACTCCAACAGTTTTAATGCAAGGCTAATAAATAAGTTACATCGAAGTACTGAATGACTCCAAAACCTAGAAATAACATTACGACTGGAAAAATTATTTAGTGATATAAACTGTTTCATCCTCTACTACTGTATTTGTGTTTTATAGCTACTCACTAACATTAAATTAAACTCTTCGCCCATCTCAGAATCACTCTCCATATTACTAATACAAGAGAAACTCTTGATAGGATGAACTGTATGGAAGCTTGGAGGAAAGTTCCAGGGTCAGTGTTACAGTAGGCAAGGTGAGAGAGTTGAAGTACAGCTGATGCCATGAACTGGGAGAAGTGGGTGGGGAGTGTGAGGAAGATTTTGGGTAGAAACAAAAGAAGACATTGATAGAAAACAAAAACCATTTAGATATAAGAGTTACATGTAGAATAGAGGACTTAGAATGTTCTTCAGGGGAAAGAATTAGCAATATGAATGTGGAAAGTAAATTTGACTTGGGTGAGTGGGGAATTTAGTCATTCTGTGTAGTAATGATACTATTACTCTTTTTGCTGGGTCTGTTTACAGCAAGTACACATTTAGTTGGTGCTCCTTGAACTAAAAGAATATCTTAAAGGCCTTGACAAGAAGGAGATTGGGGCTCTAGGCAGAAGTGAAGCAATTTGGGGAGGGGACTGAGACTGAAGGCTATATCAAAGATAATATGGGGGCAGAAATTGCTCCGAGCGACGAACCAACAGTGCTCGCCACTCCATAGATTTATACTAACCCACTAACATACCGCAGTCTTTACTGGGTGCAGTTCCTCTAATAGGAAGTGGAGAAGGACCCAGCGTGAGTTCAAATGAAGCTAGGACACATGGGAGAAGTGAGAGGATCACTCTCTCCCCTCGACCAACCAGATTGCAGCATTTTTGACAAGCTGAGAACAGATTCTGCAAGCTGCAACGTGAAATCCAGGAAGAGAAAGATACAACATTAAAATCATTCTAGAAACAGTATTAGACAGCGAAAATAAAGAGAGGGTAAAAAAAATAATCGAATTAAATAAAAGAGACAGAAGGGAAAAGTTAAAAAAAATTTTTAATTTTTTAATTTAAAAAAAATGTAATGACCAAAAACTATTAAAATAAGGAGTAATGAGGCTCCACATTTTTAAATGTACATCTTTAGTTGTTTGGCAGTCATTAGTACTGTTTAAACATAGTTTAGACCTGGTATTTTTAAGCGTACCTGTTTTGTGGTGATATTACTTACTTTCCAGCTGGGCAGATGAACAAGTTGGCACTGGCTCAATGATTTCACTGATTGCAACGGGTGATATCCCTTTAATTCGAAGCTGTCCTATCACCAGCAAACCAGGAGGAGCAAGTTCCGGATTTTAGTGTTTCACTGCGCATGTGTGAACGTTGGAACTTGCTCCTCGATTTCGCCACTAACAACAGTGAGCACTGTTGAGCTCACCGTTCTTTTCTGAGCAATTTCTGAACCATTTTTCTTAGGAGGCTTTTGAAGGCAAAGACGCTTTAGCAAATGAAATAGTTTTAGAATTGAATTATAATAGGAAGGCAATGTTATGAACGATCAGTCATGCATGACAAAAGGGATGATGGTGCAAGGCAAGGAGGGGGTGATAACAAGTAAAGAAACAAAAGATGGGTCTGGAGGAGCTGCAAGTGGCAACAGCAGAACCATTACTAGCACCTGCTGTCTGAGAAAATGGGAGCAGCGGTTATGATCTGAAGTTATTGAAATCAATGTTGAGTCCGGAAGGTTGTAAAGTGCCTAATCGAAAGATGAGGTGCTGTTCCTCGAGCTTCCGTTGAGCTTCATTGGAACAGAGTGGGAGGCCAAGGACAGAGAGGTCAGAGTGGGAGTGGGACGGGGAATTAAAATGGCAAGCGACCGGGAGATCAGGGTCACCCTTGTGGACTGAGTGCAGGTGTTTCAACAAAGCGATCACCCAATCTACGTTTGGTCTCCCCAAAGCTGCTCACAGTGCGGTCTCCTCTACATTGGTTCTGATGTTGCCGTTTACAGCTCCTCTCGGCCCATCTTTGTTTCTTTACTTGTCCCATTACCACCCTCCTTGCCTTAAATCATCCCTTTTGTCATTTAATCACTCCTGCCCTCCACCCTATCAGAGACCTCCCCTTTTGTTCTTTCCACCCCTCCCCCCCTTTCCCTGGCTCTGTACTTGCTTAAAAACTGTTAAATCTTCAAATTCTTTCAGTTCTGATGAAAGGTCTTCGACCTGAAACGTTAACTCTGTTTCTTTCTCCACAGATGCTGCCCGACTTGTTGAGTATTTCCAGCATTTTCTGTTTTTATCTAAGTCACCTTGTAATTCCTCTTGCCGATTTTGAGATGAAAAGCTTCTTGGAAAGAAGTAATCAATGTTGTTTCTCAGTAAAACACAGACTATAGTCTTTGGAGGCAGTATGTAAGCTCCAGGATACGCTAAATATCGTTGTGCACTATGGCAAGATGACCCAACTATCCAACACAAAATGTTCTGGTTTTTTTAAACTAATCGTTCATTTGAAGAGGACGCCGGCTTTGAAATTCGGACTGTCAAGCAAGGGTGATCAGTTGAACAATACTGTTGATATTTACAACCATTAAACTATAAATGTCCCTCTGTGTTTGGGCATTCGGCTCAGTTTAACCCTTGATAAGCTTTTAGACGCATTCAATTCACACCAGGTTCAAAGCATCTCTAACAAAATTAATTTCTGATCAAAGTTAGGTAGCCTTGTTCCCACAGCCAAGCTGCCATTGTGAAGTCTTGAAAAAGCACAGCTTCCATTTTAAAAAGACTGCTGTTGTTATCACTGTTAAAGCTCTGGTTAATTGTGAATGACAATCAGCATTCCCAGCGCCACTGAGACAGGCCTGCATAATTATCCTTGAGGAAATTTTTTTGTGTCATTGACAAGGACTAGTGCTTGTGGCAGGGTCAGATGGGATGTTTATGATGTGCTTTGACGCTGTGCGAGGCCTCACTGCATGTCGAGGAACCAACTAGGGAACAGGCCATTTTAGATCTAGCATTGTATAATGAGACAGGATTAATTAGTAATTTTATAATAAAGGATCCTGTGGGGAAGAGTGATCATAATATGATAGAATTTCATATTGAGTTTGAGAGTGATGTAGTTAAGTTCGAAACTTAAATTTAAATAAGGCCAATTGTATAGGTATGAGGGACGAGTTGGCTAAGATAGTTTGAGAAATTGGATTAAAAGATATGACGGTAGATAAGCAATGGCAGACATTTAAAGAAATAATTCATAACTCCCAACGAATATACATACCCTTGAGGAATAAAAACTCCACAGGAAAAGTGATCCAACCATGGCTAATTAGAGAAGTTAAGAATAGTATTAGATTAAAAGAAGAGGCTTATAATATTGCCAAAAAGAATAGTAAGCCTGAGGATTGGGAGGGTTTTAGAAATCAGCAAAGGATAACTGAGAAATTGATAAAGAGAGAGAAAATTGAATATGAGTGTAAACTAGCAAGAATTGTAAAAACAGATTGTAAGAACTTCTACAAGTATATAAAAAGGAAGAGATTAGCGTAAGTAAATGCTAGAGGCAGAGACAGGAGAAATTATAATGGGGAATAAGGAAATGGCAGAGACGTTAAACAAATATTTTATATCTGCCTTCACAATAGAAGACTCAAAATCCATACTGGAAAAAATGGGGAGCCAAGGGTCTAATGAGAGGGAGGAACTTAAAGTCATTAAGATTAGTGAAGAAAAAGTATTATAAATGTTAATGGGACTAAAAACCGACAAATCCCCTGGACCTGATAGCCTACATCCTAGGGTTTTAAAAGAGGTGGCTGCAGAGATAGTGGATACATTGGTTTTGAAAACTGTTAAATCTTCAAATTCTTTCAGTTCTGATGAAAGGTCTTCGACCTGAAACGTTAACTCTGTTTCTTTCTCCACAGATGCTGCCCGACTTGTTGAGTATTTCCAGCATTTTCTGTTTTTATCTAAGTCACCTTGTAATTCCTCTTACCGATTTTGAGATGAAAAGCTTCTTAGAAAGAAGTAATCAATGTTGTTTCTCAGTGAAACACAGACTATAGTCTTTGGAGGCAGTATGTAAGCTCCAGGATACGCTAAATATCGTTGTGCACTATGGCAAGATGACCCAACTATCCAACACAAAATGTTCTGTTTTGATCTTCCAGAATTCCCTCGATTCTAGAACGGACCCTGTGGATTGGAAGGTCGCAAATATAACCCCGCTATTCAAGCAAGAAGGGAGAGAGAAAATTAGGCAGAGTCAACAGGGTTTTATGAAAGGTATTCGTGTTTGACAAATCTATTGGAGTTTTTTGAAGGTGTAACTAGCAGGGTAGATAAGGGGGAACCAGTGAATGTAGTATATTTGGATTTTCAAAAGGCATTCAATAAGGTGCCGTATAAAAGGTTGTTACACAAGATTAGGGCTCATGGGATTGGGGGTAATATATTCGTGTGGATTGAGGATTGGTTAACGACAGAAAACAGAGAGTAGGAATAAATGGATCATTTTTGGATTGGCAGGTTGTAACTAGTGGGGTGCCGCAAGGATCAGTGCTGGGGCCTCAACTATTTACAATCTATATTAATGACTTAGATGAAGGGACTGAGTGTAATGTATCCAAGTTTGCTGATGATACAAATCTAGGTGGTAAACTAAGCTGTGAGGAGGATGCAAAGAATCTGCAAAGGGATATTAACAGATTAAATGAGAGGACAAGAAGGTGGCAGATGGAGTGTAATGTGGGGAAATGTGAGGTTATTCACTTTGGTAGGAAAAATAGAAAGACTGAATATTTTTTAAATGGTGAGAAACAATTACATTTTGGTGTTCAGAGAGATTTGGGTGTCCTTGTATAAGAAACACAAAAAGTTAACGCAGGCACAACAAGCAATTAGGAAGGCAAATGATATCTTGGCCTTTATTGCAAGGGGATTGCAGTAGAAGAGTAAGGAAGTCTTACTTCAATTGTACAGGGCTTTGGTGAGACCTCACCTGGAGTACTGTATACAGTTTTGGTCTCCTCATCTAAGGAAGGATATAACTGCCTTAGAGGGGCTGCAACAAAGGTTCACTAGATTGATTCTTGGGATGAGAGGGTTGTCCTGTGAGGAAAGATTGAGTAGAATGGGCCTATACTGTCTGGAGTTTAGAAGAATGAGAGGTGATCCCATTGATTCTATGAGGGCTTGACAATGTAGGTGCTGAGAGATTGTTTCTCCTGGCTGGAGAGTCTAGAACTAGGGGGCATGGTCTCAGGATAAAGGGTCGGACATTTTGGACTGAGATGAGGAGGAATTTCTTCACTCAGAGGTTCGTGAATATTTGGAATGTTCTACCCCACAGTGTTGTGGAAGCTCAGTGGTTGAGTATATTCAAAGCTGAGATTGATAGATTTTTTGACTCGAAGGGAATCAAAGGATTTGGGGATCGGGCGGGAAAGTGGAGTTGAGGTCGAAGATCAGACATGATCTTATTGAATGGCGGAGCAGGCTCGAGGGGCTGTATGGCCGACTCCTGCTCCTATTTCTTATGTTCTTATGACCTCAGGCACCACAGCTGCAGTTGTTTAGTTAGTTTCACATCTTGCATTGAACCCATGACCTCTGGGTTGCTTGTCCAGCACCATAACCACTACGCTACAATACCTGCAATAAATACTCTGAAGTCCATTCAATCTGGCTCTGACACGAGATGTGCTCACTCACCTCCAGGTGTGCTGTTGCTGCAGTCCGAGTAGAAAGTCTTCCCTCATATGCCTCAGCAACAACATTTAAAGACCTCCAACAATCCTGAGAGTACAGATTTGAACTGCAGCCAAAGGTCTCTCTCTTACACTCTGGCTAGTTGACAGCAACGGCTCTGAAACTGCTCAGCCATTCCAGCAAACTCATAACTGTTAGGATTTGAACTCACGATCTACTGGATTGCTAGTCCAGTATCATAACCATTACACGACCGTATCTTATTCAGTTAGTTAGTGAATAATCAGCAGTTCAGGTCCTGGTCATTGGAGATTTAACAGCCGGGAAAAAAACTAATGCAGTTGCAGCAGGAATGACAAATCCACCGTGGAAAGAAAGAGAGAGAAACTGGGCACTAAATTGGGCCGTGTAGCGCCCGTTGTTTCGGCGCTACGTGGCCTCTCCAACATCCAAGATGGCGTCTTGGCTGCGCACGCACGGTTCCAGCGTGACGTGCACCGGACACCATCTTGGTATAGGAGTTAGCGCAGGCGCAAATACCGAACGCTGGAAGCATGTAAAGTAGGGAGAAAATGCGTGTAATCGGTGTGCAACACTGATTTAAAGTGATAGACACCATTTTGGCACTTAACGCTGAACTCAACGCACAGTCTTAACTCCGACCACCTGAACCTGGAGGACCCCCCACTAGCGCTATTTAAAGGGACCATGCAGGTGTTGCAGGTTAGCTACTGGATTATTGCTTCTGGCTGCTGGTGGAATAGGAAGTATTTTTTGAAGCTCCCAATACTTACTGAGAGTTCCGAGAGTACATTTGAGAGCAGTTTGGCAGTTTGGCAGGTACTGCCTTACGGGTCGAAAAATACAACCGTGGTTGAACAACATTCTTGGCAACCATGGGTGATCTGCTAGGGCTCCCGCATGACACTGGTCAGGAACCCACGCACACGTACACAGCAGGCCTATAATGAGAGCCATGCTGCCACAAGCAACATCGTGGAGCACACCTTAGGCCTCCTCAAACAACGCTTCCGCTGCCTGGACCGGTTTGGAGGAGCCCTGCAGTACTCCCCTGAGCGGGTCGGCAGATTCGTGGTGGTCTGCTGCATGCTGCACAACCTCGCCAGCATGAGGGACCAGCCTTTGCCACCAATGATCGGAGAAGACCCTGAGTCAGAGGTTTAGGAGGAGGAGACTGAGGAGGAAGAGGCTGAGGAGGAGGAGGAGGAGGAAGAGGCTGAGGAGGAAGAGGAGGTAGAGGAGCTGGAAGAGGAAGTGGAGGAAGACGTAAGGGTGCAACAGGGACCACAAACCTTGCCTGCAAGGGCTCTGCGTGCTCGTCTGATCTGTGCCCGCTATCAATAATGTCAACTACATCCCCCAACTCACCAACAGTCCTACACTGCCCACCTTTCTGCTCCCACAAGACAATCAAATCACCCTCCATCTGATTGCACATTGGTTTCCCCCTCAGCTCATCGCACAAATAAAAACCACCACCAAATGGAAATTGAAACTCACATTTATCAATGAATAAATGAAATTATGGAAACAGAACAGAATTATTCACCTTGTGCATTCCCTTAGTGCCTGTTGTCCATGTGCCTTTACCTATCCTAGTGCTCTTACGAGGTGCTTCCCCAGTGGCTGGAGCGTGTGTGGTGGGAGGCTGCTGGCCTTCAATGGAGGAGCGTGCAGGTGGCCTTGGAGGATGACCTCAAGCAGCTCTGGGCCTGGAGGGCCCGGCTTCAGACTGCACCATCTCAGCCTGTGCTGCAGCAATCTGGCCCGGCTGGCTGATAGGCAACAACAAGAGCACTGGCGGACTGGCAGGGATGGGAGCAGGAATGCTGTTGTCCTGAGAGAGGACAGCAGGTCCGACTGCCATGGCGCCACTGCCACTCTCCCGGGACGGCGCTTCAGCAATCCTGGTGATCAGCTGAGAACGGATTGCTGGAGTGTCGAGATGCCCTGGGAGCCCCGTTCCACAGTGGTCCCCAGAGTCACGATAGCAGCAGTCTGAGCTTCCACTGCAGCAGTCTGAGACGCAACTGTAGCTTGCAAACCTTTGATCACATTGGTTTGTGCTGCAATGGAAGCCGTGACATCAGCCATCAGCTGGATCATGGTGGGTTCCACAGGTACACTGATGGAGGTGACCACCTGCTCCATGTTGGAAAGGATGGGCTCCAAGCTCTGCACAAAGCCCTGCGCCAAGTTGGAGCTGGACACCTCCATGTCCCTTCTCATTGTGCGTAGGCTTTCTGGCAGGCTTTCCAGTGCCCCAAGCATTTGGTGGTGTACGCCCATCAGCCGTCTTCTGTAGCCTGACCCATCGACGTCCTCTTCTGACTTCTCTTCAGCAGAACTAGTGAGTGACCTCACCGTCCGGCGAGCTGGCACCTGTGGTATCCGTTCCCCCTCACCCCGGCTCCTGTGGTATCCGTTCCCCCTCACCCTGTCTCACCACATGCAGATCCCTCCTCTAACCTAGCCTCTGAAGGACGCACAGTGTCAGTCTCTGAGCTGGTGGAAGCAAGTGTCAGATTGAGTGACGGTGTGACTTCAGTGTCTCCCTCCTCCTCCTCCTCCTCCTCCTCCTCCTTGGATGGTGCTGCCACATGTTCTTAGGTATCTACAATGACAAAGGGAAACAGGTTGAGTTGTGGAGCAGGGAGAGGAGGAGCAAGTAAGATGTGAGTGCCGACAGCATCTGCAGCACGTGATTCAGAAAAGATTTTGAGAGAAGGGAGATGTGGGAAACAAGAAGGAACATTAGATATGCGGAGACCCCCTTCATCTGGACCTCCAGTGCGGTATATTGTCACAGCTGCAGCGACGGCCCGCCCAATGATCCGAAGCACTGTCTCCTCTAGGAGGGTGAGGACATGTAGGCGTGCCCGTCCACCCTCAGGTCTCTCCTGCTGCCGCTGTTATGCGCCACCTTCTCCTGCAAGACAGAGGAAGTGTATCAGTGAGTATCCTGCAAGGTGTGTGGGTGATGTGCCTGTCATGGTTGAATAGCTGCCAGTGTGTGTGACCTGTGAGTGGTGGTTGTGTGGCGTGCAAGTGTAGTACTATGTGCAGGTGAGATGCAGCATGCCAAGTGCAGCATTGTGTATGGATGGGCAGTACTTCTTGGTGGGTGGGTGACGGGGAGTGTGATGCATGGAGCAGTGGTGCAGTTGGTAGGATGTGTGACTTGACACTTGCATTCACTCACCTTGACTACTCGTGTCAAATCATTGAACTTCTTTTGGCACTGCACCCATGTGCGTGGTGCCATGCTCCTGGCGTTCACTTCCTGCGCCACAGCCTGCCAATGCCTGCGGAGCTGCAGTCTGGAGGGTCTCCTGCCACCCTTCCAGTGCATGTTGGCCCTCTTTTCGTCCATCCCTTCCACCAGGGCCTTCAGTGCATCATCGGAGAAGATTGGGGCCCTCTCTTGTGCCTGTCCTGCCTTCCTCGCGGCCATTTTTCCCTTCTCCTTGTGAACTGTGCATATCCCATTTGAAATGTGCACCCACACCTTTAAGAGGTGCAGGCTGCTGATGACATGCGCTGAGCACGCCCCATTTCCGACTTCCTCATTCTCTGCATAGCCTCTCAGCAGCGTGGGTAGCGCTGGCTGCACAGAGCTATCATGCTAATTAGCAGGCAGCACGAAGTTCACATGCTGCCTGTGTAGGGGCTATCGGGCACGGGGTAATAGCAGATCATGCTACCCGCGCCCGAAAATGGCCCTTACTGAATTTTTTCCCTCCAATATCTTTTAGATTTACATAAATAACTGAGAAAAAAGGAGGAAGGTTTTGACAAAGAAGAGTAAAGAATAAACAAATAAATAAAGTATTTGTATCGTAAGTAGGGTTGCCAACTCTGGTTGGATGTATTCCTGGAGGTTTTATCACATGACTTCCTGCCTCCAACCACCCTGTTCAGACAAACAGCCATTTCCCCCCCTCTCCAATATTTTCTAACTAGTGAACCAAAGTGTTCAAAGAAAATGAAAAAAAACAATTTTTTTTAATGCCCCGATGATTAATCTCCTGGGTTGCTCACAGTGGCTCCCAGGAGATTAATCTTTAATTCCTGGAGACTCCAGGACAATCCTGGAGGGTTGGCAACCCTAATCGTAAGTAAAGCACCTACAAGAGGCAAAGGAGAAGAGAAGGATCTGGACAAGTGTGACAGCCATTGCACAAAGCAAGGTCCAAAAAGCAGCAAATGAGTGAATGACCAGGTAATCTTGTTGAGGGAGGAATACTGCCCAGGACATCGGGAGAATTAGCACAACGCAACATTGCAGAGTTATATTTCTGCAGCCGAAGCTGAAAGCTCTCAGTTTCTGCAGAGATGTTTGAAAGCATTGTGGGAATAAAACATTTATTTCTTGCAATAGGTTCTTGAAGTCGAACTTCACTCCAATCATTCATTTCTCTTTTGAGGGCGCAGTGATGTTAATTCGATTTGCCCGCTATATACTGTGATGTTAACGTGATTTGCCTGATATACTCGGTGATGTTAACGTGATTTGCCTGCTATACACATTGATGGTAACTCGATTTGCCCGCTATACTCGGTGATGGTAACTCGATTTGCCCTCTATATGCACTGATGTTAACTCGATTTGCCCGCGATACACGGTGATGTTAACTTGATTTGCCCGCTATACGCGGTGATGTTAACTTGATTTGCCCGCTATACGCGGTGATGTTAACTCGATTTGCCAGTTATACCTGGTGGACGGTAAATCCAATAAGTGAAGTGAGCAACAAATTTGTTAAAAACAGGAATAAAAACAGAAAATGCTGGAAATACTCGACAAGTCAGGCAGCATCTGTGGAGAAAGAAGCAGAATTCAAATTTCAGGTCGATGACCCTTCGTCAGAACTGTTTTAAAAACAGGAAGTCTCCACTTAGCAACTACCTCTCCTAAGTGTTAACAGTTACATCCAGAATTTCATCGCTGCGGTAATCACACTTTAACGAGGTGCGAACAGCTGACTGAAACTGTTTGAAGACACGACTTTGTCTGAATTGTATTCCAGCACAATCTGTAACCTCATGGCCCGGCATATTCCTCACTCTACCATTACCAACAAGCCAGGGGTCAACGCTGGTTCAATGAGGAGTGTAGAAGAGCATGACAGGAGCAGCACCAGGTATACCTAAAAATGAGGTGCCAACCTGGTGAAGCTACAACTCAGGACTACATGCATGGTAAACAGTGGAAGCAACATGCTATAGACAGAGCTAAGCGATTCCACAACCAACGGATCAGATCAAAGCTCTGCAGTCCTGCCACATCCAGTCGTGAATGGTGGTGGACAATTAAACAACTAACGGGAGGAGGAGGGTCTGTCAACATCCCCATCCTCAATGATGGCGGAGTCGAGCACATGGGTGCAAAAGACAAAGCTGAAGTGTTTGCAACCATCTTCAGCCAGAAGTGTCGAGTGGATGATCCATCTCGGCCTCCTCCCGATATCCCCACCATCACAGAAGCCAGTCTTCAGCCAATTCGATTCACTCCACGTAATATCAAGAAACGGCTGAGTGCACTGGATACAGCAAAGGCTATGGGCCCCGTCAACATCCCAGCTGTAGTGCTGAAGACTTGTGCTCCAGAACTAGCCACGCTTCTAGCCAAGCTGTTTCAGTACAGCTACAACACTTGGAATCTACCCGAAAATGTGGAAAATTGCCCAGGTATGTCCTGTCCACAAAAAGCAGGACAAATCCAACCCGGCCAATTACCGCCCCATCAGTCTACTCTCAATCATCAGCAAAGTGATGAAAGCTGTCATCGACAGTGCTATCAAGCGGCACTTACTCACCAAAAACCTGCTTGCCGATGCTCAGTTTGGGTTCCGCCAGGCCCACTCGGCTCCAGACCTCATTACAGCCTTGGTCCAAACATGGACAAAAGAGCTGAATTCCAGAGGTGAGGTGAGAGTGACGGCCCTTGACATCAAGGCAGCATTTGACCGAGTGTGGCACCAAGGAGCCCTAGTAAAATTGAAGTCAATTGGAATCAGGGGGAAAACTCTCCAGTGGCTGGAATCACACCTATCACAAAGGAAGATGGTAGTGGTTGTTGGAGGCCAATCATCTCAGCCCCAGGACATTGCTGCAGGAGTTCCTCAGGGCAGTGTCCTAGGCCCAACCATCTTCAGCTGCTTCATCGATGACCTTCCCTCCATCATAAGGTCAGAAATGGGAATGTTCGCTGATGACTGCACAGTGTTCAGTTCCATTCGCAACCCCTCAAATAATGAAGCAGTCCAAGCCCGCATGCAGCAAGACCTGGAAAACATCCAGGCTTGGGCTCATAAGTGGCAAGTAACATTCGCACCAGACAAGTGCCAGGCAATGACCATCTCCAACAAGAGAGAGTCTAACCATCTCCTCTTGACATTCAACGGCATTACCATTGCCAAATCCCCCACCATCAACATCCTGGGGGTCACCATTGACCAGAAACTTAACTGGACCAGCCATATAAATACTGTGGCTACAAGAGCAGGGCAGAGGCTGGGTATTCTGTGGCGAGTGACTCACCTCCTGACTCCCCAAAGCCTTTCCACCATCTACAAGGCACAAGTCAGGAGTGTGATGGAATACACTCCACTTGCCTGGATGAGTACAGCTCCAACAACACTCAATAACCTTGACGGTATCCAGGACAAAGCAGCCTGCTTGATTGGCATCCCATCCACCACCTTAAACATTCATTCCCTTCACCACCGACGCACAGTGGCTGCAGTGTGTACCATCCACAGGATGCACTGCAGCAACTCGCCAAGGCTTCTTCGACAACAACTCCCAAACCCGCGACCTCTACCACCTAGGCGGACAAGAGCAGCAAGCACATGGGAACAACACTACCTGCACGTTCCCCTCCAAGTCACACACCATCCCGACTTGAAAATATATCGCCGTTCCTTCATCGTCGCTGGGTCAAAATCCTGGAATTCCCTTCCTAACAGCACTGTGGGAGAACCTTCACCACACGGACTGCAGCGGTTCAAGAAGGCATCTCACCACCACCTTCTCAAGGGCAATTAGGGATGGGCAATAAATGCCGGCCTCGCCAGTGACGCCCACATCCCATGTATGAATAAAATATTTCTTTTTAGTCTAGCTAATGTGGGAGTTTGATCGTTGATAATTGGGAGAGATTGTTAGCTTGCCAGATCTAATAAAGGACTTTTTGGACTGCTGGAAAAGCAGGCTGGGATAGTTAGTCGTACTAGGCTATATCTTACCGTGCCCACAATCAAACTCAAACCAAGGTTTTAGCATTTGGATAGATATGAACTTGAATTCATTGGGGTAGATCTCGACTTTGTGTGCTAGTGCAAAACAGGTGATAGTGAATCGGCAGCCCATTTTCCATCTCTCCCGATTTTTATTTACATTGAGGTTTGGGTCCGACGCCTGCTTCAGACCCCTCCCGCCCACACACACACACTGTCCTGAGTTAAAATCAACCCCATAATCTCCCTCCTATGCTTCAGCTTCTAGACTGCAGATCAGACACATACCCCAGTTAAACTGGCTGATATTGGCTGCAAGCTTTCCTCATGGATATTGTACCATGGACAGAAGACACATGGTAGGGGCTGAGAACATTTGGCAAGGTATTGACTGTGCACAGGGAGCCTTCTTAATCTCATTTTGCATTTCCAAGAAACCTTGTTACAGAGTAGAAATTACAGTTTGCGTACATGGAGGGCATTCTATCCCTATCCATGCTGTTCATTTTCTAAAGCCACACCTCCTCAGATTTTGGAGTTGAACCCGAATTGCAGACTTTCCCCAGTATCCAGATTCTGGCCCAATTTATCTCACTTTGCATTTGGACTGCAAGCTCAATGCCCATTCCTATTTGGATCCTGAGCCAAACCAGCAATAATTAGTGTTTCCTCAGCGGTGATTCTAACAGCTCCGCTCCCTTTGAAATCCGAGCCTGTCAAGTTCAGACGAAGCGAGCCTGAGATTGACCTAGCATAGTCTGACTGAATTTTGATTGGTTTGACTTTCCGCTCATCTTACCTGTCAACATTTAGAAAGAGCATTACCCTTCCTTCTCACTAGTTGAAGATTTTCATTGGGGGCAATTTTAACCTATCTTGTCAGGCAGGAAACCCACGGGATCGGGTGGAATGCTGGTTTTACATCCCCCCCAATATTACACTCAATTGACTTCAATGGAGAATAAAGTCAGGCGGTGTCTAAAACCAGCATCGCACCCAATCCTGTGGATTTCCCTACTGGTGAGTTCAGTTAAAATTACCCCCAATGTGTTTCTAAAGATGGAAGATATTCTTCAAAGTTTTCTGCTTTATTCTGACGATCTTGTTTTTTAAAAAATCTCTTCACTCTTTGGCCGTGGCTCAGTGGTAACACTCTCACCTCTGAGTCACAAGGTCGTGGGTTCAAGTTCCACTCTCGAGAAGGGCACATGATCCAGGCTGACACTCCAGTGCATCACTGAGGGAGTGCTGCACTGTCGGAGTTGTTGTCTTTCAGATGAGACATTAAACCGAGGCCCCATCTGCCCTCTCAGGTGGACGGAATAGATTCCATGGAACTATTTTGAAGAAGAGCAGGGAGTTCTCTCACTGTCCTGGACAATATTTATCCCTCAACCAACATCACTAAAAACTGTTTCATTGGTCATTTATCACCTTGCTGTTTGTGGGTCCTTGCTGTGCGCAAATTGACCCCAATGACACACTTTGGGACGTCCTGAGGTCATGAAAGGCACTGTATAAATGCAAGTCTTTGTTACTTTCTTTTTTTATTTCTTTCTTTCCTTTCCCATTAATGTGCAGAGCTCAGTTGCTGGTGTAACTAAACCTGCACTACCAGAATCATGTGTTGTCAGGCGCCACCCAGTTGAATTGTCAGGAACAGCAGCCACTGGAAAGCTGTACTGTAAATGCTTTCTTCGTAAGTCTGTAGAATTGCAGCACAGAGCGGAATGAAATGAAGGCGAGTATACTTCATGGAGTGGGAAGAATTGAATTCAGATCCACAACGACTTCACATCTCCAAACATCCACAATGACCAGACTAGACCCTATTACAGTCTGGAGTGAGGACTTTCTAATATTGAGTTACAGGTACAACATCCAACCCTTCCTAACTGATAGCTTCCTAGAGGCCTCATTTAGGACGATATTGCAGGGCTGATTTTCCAAGACTCTACTGGCAGAGACTTGCTGGACGAGAGCACAAGGCAACGCGGTCATTACTTTCCCTGTAGAAAAAAGGCATCAACTCCACAAGGCACAGAATGTTTCCTGGATGTTAGAGTTACCAAGAGGACAAAGTGTAGTTGATGGCACCATGTACTGTGCAGACCATTGAGAGTGGCCAACACACAAGGTGCACCGTTGCCCTCTGGGGAGAGTGCTCTGAAGTGCCAAGCAGGGTAACTGTCCCTGCATCTACCTCATGCAGCACATGTCTACTTTGCCAGCCATCAGACAGGGGTTGAGTGCTGCATTGCTCCGACACTTACTCGTAGACCCCATTTTGTGCCTCCACATTGGTTTTCCTTGCATTTAATTTTTGCCTGCCATTTCTTTCCTCATCGTCCCTGCCTTGGCATATATTTAAAATCGATTTTGAAACCAAATAAAATCACTGAACTTCTTACATTTTTGCACCTGGGCTACTTCCACCCATGCAGCTTGGAGCTCTGCGTTAGCAGGTGGATGATCTTTGGCTCTATGGAGGACCACCTTCCTTTGCTGCACCTCCTGTAGTAGGAGCTCCAAGGATTCATTGTGAAATGACAGATTCTTCCCCACTGCCTTCACAGTGCACATTTTGCCAGCTCTTCTACTCCTCTACGGTAATACACAAAAGTAGTAGAGAATCCCTTTTAAAGAAAGACTTGCATTTATACAGCACCTTTCACGACCTCAGGATCCCCCAAAGCAGTTTACAGCCAATGGAGTACTTTTAAAGTGTAGTCACTGTTGTAATGTAGGAAACACGGCAGCCAATTTGCACACAGCAAAGTCCCACAAACCATGTGATGGCCAAATAATCTGTTTTTAGTGATGTTGGTTGAGACATAAATATTGGCCAGGACACCAGGGAAAGCTACCCTGCCCTTCTTTGAAATTGTGTCACAGGATATTTTACATCCACCTGAGAAGGCAGATGGGTCCTCAGTTTAACATCTCATCTGAAAGACAGTACCTTCAACAGTGCAGCATTAAACTGCCAGCCTGGATTATGCACTCAAGTCTCTGGAGTGGCTCTCTGAACCTATGACCTTCTGACTCAGAGGCAAGAGTACTACCCACTGACCGCTGACAATGTTTTAATGGTGGCCAGCAGCCATTTTAGTGCTGTCGGCTTCTCCAACGTTGTTAGTCTCAGCTAAGCAGCAGGTAGACCTGGCTCCGTGCATGTTTCTCATGCACGAGGATCACGTTGAAATTAAAGGGAGGAACTTGCCTCGCAAAATCCAGTGAAGTTAGTGCTCCCCACTGCGGCAAGGGTGCACTTCAGCCAGAGGTGGGCACAGTCCTGGCTTTGCCAATCTTGCAGAATCAGAGCTATCTGCCCCCATTTGCAGCCTTTGTTTTTTTATTCATTCTCGGGATACGGGTGTCGCTGGCAAGACCGGCATTTATTGCCCACCCTAAGTTGTCATTGAGAGGGTGGTGGTGAGCCACATTCTTGAACCACTGCAGTCCATGTGGTGAAGGTGCTCCCACAGTACTGTTACGTAGGGAGTTCCAGGGGTTTGATCTAGCGATGATGAAGGAACGGGCAATATTATTCAAATAAGCTGACATACAGCGCGCTGTAAGCTGACATGGGTCAGGCAAGCCATTCCCAGCATGCCATCTCGCTGTTTCACAAAATTGGCCCTCGCATTTTTACAGTGGCTAAGGTCATGCAAACTACATGCGATTTGTCAGGTTCCTCAACCGCCTCAGATGAGGAAATGCAGTCAGTGGCTGCAGGAGCGAAATACGGTAACCTTTGACTTTCATTAAGCATTCTAGGTTGTTTCTTGGATGCCATTTTGTACATTAGAGGAACAAGCTTTGGTTAACAACTGGCCTTTTCTCATCCTTAACTCCTATGTTCTTATCTAATGTCGCTGATGCAGTAAATTATGTTTGACAGTCCCCCTTTCTAGCCATGTTCTACAATAAAAGTTTACTACTGTGCAATAAACCAGTCATTCAAACCAGACGGGAGCTTTAGAATTTTTTTTGGAATACCTTTTGTCCTCTTGACAACAGCTCTTGCTGAAATATTTTTTAAAAAATCTTTTTGTGTTACTTCTGAATTTTTGGTGCGAGCTGTACTGAATGAGGGACCAATTCCACACAGATCTTTTAAAAGCTGACAAGGAGATAGATTTTCATTCCGGCTGTCAAAGTTATATTTACTTTGAACCCTCGCAGGTGAAAGTACGCCATTAAACAGGATGTCCCACACCCTGTCTCAGTGATGCTAAGACTGTTGTTTAAAAGAGGGTGATGACCTCTAGCAGACAGTTCAGTTTACAGGCTAATTGATTTAGATTGAAAGGGAAGTCATGTAGAATGGTATGATATAGTAGCAGGGACATCAGGGGGCGATCAATTTTATTTCACATTGGAGCATCAGAAACAACAACAACTTGCATTTATATAGCGCCTTTAAAGGAGTAAAAACGCCCCAAGGCTCTTCACAGGAGCGATTATCAAACAAAATTTGACACCGAGCCACATAATGAGATATTAGGACAGGTGACCAAAAGCTTTGTCAAAGAGGTAGGTTTTAAGGAGCATCTTCAAGGAGGAGAGAGAGGTGGAGAGGCAGAGAGGTTTAGGGAGGGAATTCCAGAGCTTAGGGCTGAGGCTGCCAATGGTGGAGCAATGAAAATAAGGGATGCTCGAGAGGCCAGAATTGGAGGAGCGCAGAGTTCTCAGAGGTTTGTAGGGCTGGAGGAGGTTACAGAAATTTGGGGGGTGGGGGGGCGAGGTACATGGAGGGATTTGAAAACAAGGATGAGAATTTTAAATTCGAGGTGTTGCTGGACCGGGAGCCAATGTAGGTCCATCTGACCCAATGCTTTATAATCCAAGCCATTTGGTCAGTGCTGTAGGCAAACAGTAAGCCCGATGGAGAGGTCATACCAGTCATTAGGAACTGACTGTTTTTTGTCTTGCCTTGTTGTTGACGTGCATTTTCAGGGGGTGTGCTGCACCTGCAGGGGAATTTTTATTTTCCAATTCATTCCATGCATGAAGTCGCTAGACTCTAGCAGGGAGAAAAAAGACTGATTGATATCTCTAAATAGATAATTGGTATTCCAATCATACAGCACAGGAATGATGCATGGGTAGTCTTGCAAGTCCATATTAAAATGGTTGGGAAATCTTGGACGGTGCACACTCCAATTTCTGATAAGTATTTGCGTTGGGCTCGGCTCCCGCCAGGAGCGTGGTCTCACGAAATTACCTACAGGGTGTCGACATTGTGTCGATTGATCCAGTTGATGCTTTGCTACTGGACGTCCTCATCAGAAGTGGAGAAATAGTGACAATGAAAAATTTACAAGGGCAGGGGATCGGGACTAAATGGATAGGTCTTGCCGACAGCTGTCACGGGAGTGATGGGTTGAATGGCCTCCTTCTGTGCTGCACGATACAACCTGAAGGTTTTGAGATGTGTGCGTCACATTTCCGGCGTCACGCAAATCTCAGTGTTACACATCAAAAAGAAGGATTAAGAAAAGGGAAAGAAAGCTAGTCATTTCCTGTTGGTTTCTTCTCACCTCAGAATTTGCCTGATGCATAGCAATTGGACATTGTGGCATTAAATACACACATCTGTGCCTGAGCAGTAGAATAATGCTTCATATTCAGTGCAACGCGTGGGTTGAAACAGCAAATCCTCCAACTTACCGTGAGCAACGCCAAGGGAGACCCGTAGATAATTCCAAGGAAAAGCTAAAGGGGGTTGAGATTTTGTGGGGGTTCCTCGAGTCTCCTGATTGAACCGGGTTCCTACTGTTCTGGGAATTCCCTCTTGACCTCATAAAGGACAAAACTTGCGTCCGCCCCATAGGAGGCAAATGACAGGGCCAGGAGTGGGGATTCCCGAAGCTGGGAGTTCCTGCAGCTGAGCCTGTGAGGGGAGCTGCAGTGGCAGTGGCGGCCAGATTGAGTGGAGGCATACTGACCACGGCGAGGGGCGTGTGTGTGGGCCCGACAGGAGGGAGGTCCAGGCCTGAGTCCCCGAAGACTTTAGAAAAATTTCCCAGTGCTGCCCCCTTGCTCAGGGGAGCTGATTGGACCATTCCCAAGGTCAAGGGACACCCTCAGAAATCCCCCTCCCCTTCCTCTCCAACCAGGTTGGGGGGGGTTGCTGGAGGTACCGGCAGGCGGGGCGCCAGAGACGTGCCCGAAGTGGTGCTGGTGCCCACCTATCCCGTGCAAATGAGGCGCCCTCCTGCTGATCCTGCAAACTCCGGCAGGGAGTGCCTGAGAAGGTTCAAGGCCAAGTGTTTTCTTAAACAAAGTCAGTCACAAAACCCCACTGCTCGTGCTCAACCATTCTGCCTGATGCAACAGCAAAGAATACCCACTGCCTGCCCATCACTGTGTACTCCTGACTGTACATCACACACACCCCTTGAGAATCCCTACGTGGTCAGTTTTCGGTAAAATATTAAAATGCCTACGTGGCAAAGAAGCAGAATGCAAAATGGTTAGAAAGGGTTAATTAGTTAGTAACTGAGATTGGTACAGGTGGCCTGGCCCTCCTGCTGGGCCATATGTTTGCGTAGTCAGCAGGTTTGCATGGTCTTATCAATGTAGAGTCTTTGATGTGATTCAAGGACTGGTCTGAATGTCTCCATGTTTATGGCAGATCAATATAGGTAACGAGCTTAGCCAAAGTTGAAAGACATTCCAGGTTGGGAGATAAGGAAGAGAAGGGACAGGGAAGAACATTCCAAGTTGGAAGGTGAGGAAGTATCCCCTTTGATGTCTAACAGCAACATGATCAGCACATGGACGATTTATGATTGGCCGGAAATAATGTAACCTCGCATGGCAACCTATGCCCGGCTTATGATTGGTGTTGACCCTCGTTAAGTATGTTCCAACCCTATTGAATTGTATAAAAACGTGTGGATTTCTGTATGTTTCTTGTTCTTGCTCAGCCAGCATAGAGGGACTCTATCAGGAGTCCAAATCAATGCTGCAGACTAAGAACCCTGCTATTAAAGTTGTGTTGAACTTTAAAATGTATTCGACTTCAGTTTTTACTGAACCAGACTGAGGGGAAAGAATCCGGATCGTCATTTGGTGGCAGCGGTGGGATCTTAACGGTCGTTCACCGAGAGTTCGCGGAATAAGAGGCGGATTGTCTCAGACACGGGGGAAGGAAATGGCGCCCCGATGTAAGTAGTCTTAATTTACTACGTCGGTTTTCCTCCAATCCGTCAGTCTGACGACGAATCGTCCAATCGCTGACACTCGTGTGGCGTCCTTACAAGATTCAGGTCAGTCTGGCGAATACACAGAAATAGCAGGAAGAGGTCAGTGGTTAATATCACTGAGGGAATAACTTGTAAGCGGTAGGTCAGTGGTTAATATCACTGAGGGTCGTCAGGGTTTAAGTTCCTGGTGATTGGATATAAACAGGAACTATTGATAAAACTTAGATGCCGCCAAAAAGGCTCAGGAATTAATTTGGAAAAATAACAGAGGTACCACAGCCAAAGAACTAATTGCTTTATGGAGACAGTACTGTAAAAAAAAATGGATAGAATTAAGTGACTAGACAAATGTTTAAAAGACAGAGACCCGAAAAGAAAGGTTGTGTTGTTTAAGTGTACTGTCCCTTTAAAAAGCCTGTCTTGATCAGTGTTTTTTTTGTCGGTGTTGTGGGCCACGCCCCCTTCTTACTGTGTCTTGTGTGTTTTCTTCCTTTGTGTAATGTATCTGTCTTGTCGTGTGTTTAATTCTGATACTGCCGAATTAAAATTGGAGTTATTGAGGTTAAGTGACCTATTAAATTCTGGTTCTTATAAAGTGTGGGCATGTTAAATTCCAGACATGGGATCTTCAAAAAATTGGCATTTTGAATGTTTATTTTGTGATTGGCTGTGGTTTAAAAAGAGGTTAAAAATTAATGGGATACATTAAAAAACTATCAGGATCATTGTGATAGGAAAAGTCGGAAAGCTGGAACAGCTCGGAGCGTTGATTATAATCACATCCACTAAAAGTATGTGAAAAAAATAGTGTGCAAAAATATAGTATAAAGCAATCCACAAATGTGAGAAGTAACAAAATCAGTCAAACCTGTGTGAAGTGAAATTTTGAAGGTGGGAACTTAATCTCAAAAGGGAGAAGGATCAAGTTACTCCTACCACAAGAGCAAGTTAATGTTAACCCCTTCCATCCCAAGAAGCCAGACTGTCATGCCAAGAGCAGTTCAAACAGATAGAAATGACCCAGTCGGTTGAGAACTGTCTGAGGCTAACCATTACACAGGTGAACATGAGGTAACAATTGGTATAGGTTATATTAGTAAAATTGTCCCAATCACTCGGAAATGCCAAAGGCTACAATTGACTGAGATATAAGTTTTCACGCTACAGTGAAAAATTGATAAGAAAGGAATGTAAAACAAATCATATGAAAAGGAAGCATAGGTTAGACAATTGGAAGTCCATTACTTGAGCTATGTACTGACACAGGGTACTAAACACCTATCAGTTTTACCCTGCCACAGTATGATAAGGAAGTTTTGACAAGTTCTGGGGCTATTCAATTTTATTTGAAATTAATAGTAGAATACAAGATCTGACCAAAGAGGGGAGACCTTCCCTGACAAATTATATAACTCGCATTGAGAATGCTAAGAAAACTCAAAAATTAGATCAACACCTCCTAACTCAAGTGTTAAAACAAAGAGCAACATGGAATGGAGGTGGACATCGTAAAAAGAGATAGGCAAATATGGAGACGTGATAAGTGATATAGCAACTGCCTTTGCCTCAGTTGTTAACACCATTGATTTGACAACATTAGATCAAAAGGTCAGAGATTTAGGGTCTCACATTAAAGATATATTAAAAGATAAATGAAAATACAGATAAGGAATTGTCTGAGGATCAAATGCTGACCATATATTTGCAAAGGATAGCTACAGTGCTAGAAACACATGCCCAAACCATTAATAAATTAATAAAAGAGGAATATAACGTATCTTAGCAGGCGGCTGCTAATGATATCTGCTTAATGTGGTTACATCTTGAAAACACAGAGATCAGGACTTGGAGTTAGAAATTCCAGTCTGCAGCCCTGCGTACATCTGTATGTGGGAGAGACGGTGTTTATTTCCGACAGGCTGCGTGCTTCAGAGAGAGAGAGACTAGGCAATTTCTCTCTCCTGTTTTGTTTTCTAAATTTGTTTTGGGTATAGGGATTATTCCTTTGGATAAATAAATAATAAATGAAGATTTGACAAATTAATCACTTGGGCTCTCAAGAAGAGCCGCAATGGATTTTCTGTGTTTCTTTTAAAACAGGTGACCCTGGTTTTTTTTTGGGACCACGTGAGTGTTGATGGTGCAGGATTACCAAGAGTAGTTACAAAGTTACGGTGCAACCTTTGCTGGAGAAATTTGGTGCAGGAAACGATCCAGTGGTGTTAAAGATTTAAGACTTTAGCTGCAGACATCAGCAGATACCAAATGTCACAGCGTGGTGATATCAACCTGATTCTCTTCTTTTGAAAACATTTTGATTTGTTTTGTTTTAACCTATTTGTTGTCTTCTGAGACAGAGTGCTCGAGGTGGGGAGATATGGGAATTTCTCTAAAGTCATTGAATTGGGCATGATAAAAAAATCAATCTGGCATAAATATACAATCTAGTGGAAGTCAGGAAAGTGTAGTTGAGAATAGTAAATTGATAGCTTTCTCGTGGAGATATTTGTGTCCTTGCCTATAATGAATAATGAGAAAACTACACTCAATAGCCTGGCCACTACCCTGACATCGGGACCATGCAGGGGGAGATAAGCACTCGAGACACCCCTGATCTTTTTGATAAGATAACCTGAAAACCTAAGAGTGGCTACAGTGGACATAAAAGATACAAATGTATGTTGCCATCATCTGAAACGGAGACCAGGATGAAGAACATGATTACAAAGGCCTATGGCCTGGTGAGCTATTGCAACCACTCTTTAAACAAACCAGTTGTTTTTACAGGACTGAATCCTACAGGACATATGATGTGTGCCATGGAAAATGTTCGGAAATACCATGAGGAAGAAGAGACTGGCCAGCAGAAAGTTAATATCCAAGAACACTAAGCTCATTCCTATGAGATGCTGCTAGTATGCGGAGATACATGAAGAAGATACATTGAAGAATGAGTCTCAGACAGGCTCAGTTACTTGACAACAGCACAACAGGAAAATGGTTAATGTGGTCCAGGCGAGTGAGAAATCCTTTTAAACAAGGCACTGACACATGGTCCATAGAGAAACCAACTAATTAATGAAACAGTCAGGAAACACTGGTATCAATCAAAAGGACTGAAATTAAAGAAGAGGGACACAGTAATTTGGATTTCCAAAATTCAGGGTTAGGTTCCCATCAGTTAACAATAAAATTGGGAGAAACAATATTTAGAAGATATCCGCACAATGGATACAAAATTACAAGATTATGAGGGGCCCAGATAGAGTAGACAGGAAGTACCTGTTTCCCCTAGCAGAGGGTTCAAGAACTAGAGGACGTAGATTTAAGCTGATTGGCTGGAACAAAATTAAAGGGATGTGTTACTAGACATGCTGTCACTGTGTGTCCACATAGTGTTGGACACAGCCTAGAAGCACAGTGTGGGTTTAATAATACCGGTACCAATCGGGATATTAACTGTACCATGGAGGCCCTAGAGGCGGATCTAAAACCCACTTAAGTGGTATATGCCGGAGAGGGCGAATATTGTGTTACAACTAATTTGAAAATGTTTAAATATGCCAATCTAACTTGTGATATTTTAAGTCCAGAATTCTACTCCATTTCTGAAGTCCTGGTTCGGATTGGACCCGAGGAACTGGTAGAGATACACCGGCATAACCTCACCACCTTACAAGTTTCTGAGAATGTCAGAAAGGACTTAAAAGCATATCAGGACACATTTGGGTATCTGACACCCCTGTTGCCTAAATACTTGGAAGCATTGCGAATGGAGATACGCCTCTCCCAGAAGGTTTATTATAACCTACAACAGGACAATAACAACATTAAGCATGACATTGACCAAATTAAAGTCACCACCTGGTGAAATGACCTCTGGAATTTGGGACTGAATATACAGATCCATCCTTGGATTAGATTAATTTCATATGTATTAGTCGTAGTGCAGTTTGTTGTAATGTGCTTCTTGATTTTCATTGCATGTAATAAATGTAAGCAGAGGATGAAAGGTTTGGCAAAGATAGTAAAACAAAGCCTGGGTGAGAATGTCTCCATTGTCTCTGTGGTTTCAACTAAGAAAACATCTTAATGGTACCGGGAGTAGCACCCGCTGGGGTAAGGTGCATGTAAAAGGGAAGACAATTATAGTTTGATAGGATTATCAGATGCTCTGCCTCTCTTCCACCCGGACTGGTGGCCAACACGAAGGGAACCTGGTTAAGATGAGGTACAGCATCTAACGGGATATTGTAGGGAGAATTTGGATTAAGGGATATAATGGGGAGGGCACCAATTCACAGGTGTAAAATGGTCTGAAAGGTACCATTCAGTCTAGTTAGGCTGGAAACAAAATATAAAGCACCATAGGATATTTGACTATGTTAGCCTTTTCAAATTAACATGAATAGGTTTAGCTGACCAAGGACATTCGCAGCTTACTTGAGAGATGTTTAGAAGGAGTCTGTTCCTGAGAACAGATAAGAGTACAAAGGCGTATTGATGAAACATGTCTGTGTTCTATTGGGACTTCTCTAGTTCAAGGGCTAGTCATATTCATTGTTATAACTCTTATAGTTTATTGCTTACTTAAATGTTGCTGCACTGCAGAACCTGCAGAACCAGTGAGCACCGTAATAATTGGTTATCATGAAATGATAAAAGGGGGGAATGAGAATCCCTACGTGGTCAGTTTTCGGTAAAATATTAAAATGCCTACGTGGCAAAGAAGCAGAATGCAAAATGGTTAGAAAGGGTTAATTAGTTAGTAACTGAGATTGGTACAGATGGCCTGGCCCTCCTGCTGGGCCATATGTTTGCGTAGTCAGCAGGTTTGCATGGTCTTATCAATGTAGAGTCTTTGATGTGATTCAAGGACTGGTCTGAATGTCTCCATGTTTATGGCAGATCAATATAGGTAACGAGCTTAGCCAAAGTTGAAAGACATTCCAGGTTGGGAGATAAGGAAGAGAAGGGACAGGGAAGAACATTCCAAGTTGGAAGGTGAGGAAGTATCCCCTTTGATGTCTAACAGCAACATGATCAGCACATGGACGATTTATGATTGGCCGGAAATAATGTAACCTCGCATGGCAACCTATGCCCGGCTTATGATTGGTGTTGACCCTCGTTAAGTATGTTCCAACCCTATTGATTTGTATAAAAACATGTGGATTTCTGTATGTTTTTGTTCTTGCTCAGCCAGCATAGAGGGACTCTATCAGGAGTCCAAATCAATGCTGCAGACTAAGAACCCTGCTATTAAAGTTGTGTTGAACTTTAAAATGTATTCGACTTCAGTTTTTACTGAACCAGACTGAGGGGAAAGAATCCGGATCGTCACCCTGACTGTGTACATCTCACACACTCTTAACTGCGTACAACTCACGCACCCCGACTGTGTACGTCTCACACAAACCTGACTGTGTACGTCTCACACACCCCTGACTGTGTACATCACACCCACTCCTGACTGTGTACATCTCACACACTCTTAACTGCGTACAACTCACACACCACGACTGTGTGCATCTCACACACCCCTGAATGTGTACATCACACCCATCCCTGACGGTGTACACCTCACACACCCCTGACTGTGTACATCTCACACACTCTTAACTGCGTACAACTCACACACCACGGCTGTGTGCATCTCACACACCCCTGAATGTGTACATCACACCCATCCCTGACGGTGTACATCACACACACCCCTGACTGTGTACGTCTCACACACCCCTGACTGTGTACATCACACACCCCTGACTGCGTACATCTCACACACCCCTGACTGTGTATGTCTCACACACCCCTGACTGTGTATGTCTCACACACCCCTAACTGTGTACATCTCACACACTCCTCATAGTAGCACTCTCTGTTCTGTATAATGTGACCACTCACTGGGGGTAATTTTGACTTTGGCACTATTGAATCAGCTGCCTGTTATACACCTCTCCCCATTTTTATTTCCATTGAAGTCAATAGATAGGAAAGTGGAGAAATGTGTAAAATGGATACTATCGGCCAAAGTCAAAATCCCCCCCACGGTTCTGTATAATGTGACCACTCACTGTTCTTTGTTTCTTTAATACTGTGTGCTCATTGAAGGTGAACAGGTGCAGCCTATGTAATTGTGTACTGAGTGAAAATGATACCTTTGAAACAGTGAGTTACATAATGTGGAGAAAATGTGTACAGTACTTGTAAACAGTGTTGGATTTCAGGAAGAGGTGGAAAATGTTCTAGTGTCACAGCACATTCTGCTGTCCTGTGTCATTTATCCCACAGAGAATTTCAAATCACTTACATTAAGGCCTTGCTTATACTTTCAAACCCCTAGAGAGCAGATTGAGTTCAGGTCATGATTGTTTCATGCCCCATTGTGTCCAGGAAACCACCAAAAAGGCAGCTCGCATCTCAACCCTGGAAGGTGAACGTGCCCCAGACAACAAACAAGTAATGGAAGTCACGCTCCCTGGGTGACAACAGCCCACAACATGATCCAGTTCCAAGTGGTCTGGGGTTCAACACTACTGAGGACTTGTGCACAACAGTATTACAGGAGCAGCTGGCTCCAAAACTGGTTCTGAATAATTCAAGATTGTGAACTTTGGGTCAGACTTAGAGATATGCCAAGGGAACTTTGAGGAGCTATTATTAGAGGGAGGGGGAGTACTGGGCCCATCCAGACACTAAGCAGAGCACTTTTTATTGAAAAACTTTTCTGTTTTTTTCCATTTATTGGGTTCCATGGACGGAGAGATGCAAGAGTGCAGTTGGAATTACAGGGCTGATTGACCAATCAGGCGCTCCTGAATAAGAAGTATTGTTCACAGGGAGTATTATTGAGGGAGTCACAGGCCCCAGCCCCTGTCCAT
Organism: Heptranchias perlo; assembly: GCF_035084215.1. Taxonomy (NCBI): domain Eukaryota; kingdom Metazoa; phylum Chordata; class Chondrichthyes; order Hexanchiformes; family Hexanchidae; genus Heptranchias; species Heptranchias perlo. Next base: position 10,746,987 of record NC_090351.1, read on the forward strand.
TAAAATTAACTGATGGAAAATCTGGGCTGCGAGCCTATAATTTCCCACCAGCTCTCCTTGCGCATGCCACTCCTCACTGGGACCAGCCGATCAGGTGACTAGCTGATGTATTGGAACACTTGTACTCTACTTTGTGACTGCGATGTTGGGCTGCCTATCATCCTCTGTTTACACCATTAACTGTTTCTTTTTCATACTTTCAATGTGGCTTAACTGAAGCTCATTCATTGACAATGCTAGTGAGCCTGCAACGAATGGCAAAAAACATCTCTGTACAGCGACGTTCAATTTTCCTTCCATCATGAAAGCTACTGTCTGGGACCTGCGGCTGAAATCGGCCCCGAAATTCCTGTGGACCTGTTCTGCCACCGAAAGCGAAATGGTGCCCAGCCTTGTGGCAAAAGATGTACTGCCCTCTAATGTTGGGAGGAGAATGATGCATCAGCCACCTGAGAAATACAACTGCACACAGCAATCTGTTGTATATTAGACAAATCCCCTTTTGACTCCTGAAAAAGCCCATGGCAACAAAAAAAATGAGGGCAGTGGTTATTGTCGCAGGGACCGTAATTACAAGCCGGATGGTGGAGGGCGATTGCAGGTCTCCATAATATCGCCCGTCTCTGCCCCTGCCTCAGCCCTTGATTATAGGAGATTGAGGGGTGATTTGATCAAGGTGTTTGAAATGTTAAAAGGATTCGATATGGTCGATACAGAGAAACTGTTTCCTCTGGTGGGGGAATCAAGAACAAGGGAAAGGAATTTAAAATTCGAGCTAGGCTGTTTAGGAGGGAAATCAGGAAGCACTTTTTCACACAAAGGGTAGTAGAAATCTGGAACTCTCTCCCCAAATGGCTGTGGATGCTGAGACAATTGAGGCTTTCAAGACTGAGATTGATCGATTTTTATTAGGTAAGGGTATCAAGGGATATCGAGCCAAGGCACGAAAATGGAGTTGAGGTACAGATCAGCCATGATCTAACTGAATGGCAAAACAGGCTCGAGGGACCGAATGGCCTACTCCTGTTCCTATGTTCCTGTGACACTTGCTGCTTATATGCACCATAAGGCTGCTGCAGACTGTGACCGAACTGGTTTACTGCAGCCTCCAGACTACACATGGGGCTTCCTTGCCTATCATTTCTTAATCCCCTGCCCCTTCAGTCTTATTAAAAGTTGCTAATGGGTTGAGGTGCCTTTTTGAACCTCCCATTATGACACACTGATTGTTCCCATCCCTTTAAATTTCACTTGTGCGCAATTTTCCTCTCCCACCTCTAGTGCCCTCCTTAAACTTGACAGGGTGAATTGTCAGGCCTCTCGCCTGGCGGAAATGGGGCGGTAGCACCACAAAGATATTGGGCAATGGTCTACCACTCCGTTGCCACCGTCCTTGTTGTCGCGGCAATGTTCATTCGGGCCTACCGTTGGGCGGCTGGAGCCCCTCCCCATTGATCTACTTTCTTCTGACCCAGAAGATAGCCGGACCTCACGATATCGCGGTGGCCTGGAGCCGAGGTGGGAGGGGGCTGCTCCGGGGTATTCGATCTCCGGCCACAGCCCACCATCCTGATGCTAATGAGGCCCATCCTCTCAAAATGGACCGGGCGTAACGCCGGAAGTACCGGGCGTCCAGCCGAAGTCCACTCAGGGGGAAAATCCACACCGACCTGCTCTTCATCTGGATCTGTGACTATTGATGCAGATCAGCTAACCCAGAAAATCTGAGTGCTTTAACAGGTGGATTCAAACCAAGTTCTTAGACATGACTTACACCAGAAGAGGAACATCAGATGAGGAAAATCGTCCCTGTATTGTTTAGTTGTTGTTATTTTATTTATCTTCCCCAACTTTACCCCGTTCTATCATATCTTTTAGGGCTTCAGTTGCCAGATTCAATTGTTCCGACCGTCGAGCACCAATTTCGCCTCTCTCTCCTCAACCCTTCCCAAAACTCTAATTTATTTTGAGATACCCATACTTGAACATGAACGTTTGGAATTTCAACCCGTCCCAGTAAAATTATGGATGGTTAGAAAAAGAATTTATTAATCAACACAACAGGGATTGAAAAAAAAAAGGCAACTCACACTGTTACAAATCTGTGAAAACGTACCAGATCGATCATTTATCTTTATCCTCCTGGAGAGAAGTAAAATGGAAAGAGAAAACCCACCGTTACTGCAATGATTGGCCGTTGACAACAAAATAAAGGCCTCTGAGTGAGGGCAAAGAATGAAGTGTTTTGGGAAGGCCGGTGTGAGGTCACCTGTTACGGTTACTGGCTTAATACACAGAGGAGAAGAGTCAATTCTCTCTTAACTCTCAATTCACTTTATTCACGCCATTAGATCATAGACATATCGCTTATACGTCTGGTTAGATACAGGCATGCAGTTTACACCAGGTTATACAGTCTTATACCCAAACTAAGATTTAAACGCACACCCACTAGGTTTCTCTGACACTCCCTGAGTGGTCACAGAATATAAAGGATAATACCCGAAAAGGAGAGCTGACGCTGGCCAGGCGTTCCGTTCTCTCTCTCTCAATGTCGTCTCTACATCCCTGACGTAGGGTCTCCCACTTCCGCGATGGCTGGTCTCCGGAGTCTTCGCTCTGGCTCCACACCCCAGATCCTTCATTCTTATTCCGAATCTTATCTCTTCAAGCTGTGCTGTCTCTCTCCCTTTGGTTTAGGCCTGCTCGCTTTTGACTGAGTCTTCTCCTCATTGGCTCTGACCCAAGGACTTAGGTAGCATTAACTCATTACTCCTTTTCTAAATAAGGACTTGTGTCTTAACACATTTCCTTTGTCTTTCACAAAATTTGGTTAATTCAAACCGGTTCCAGCCAGCTGAGGCCAGAACTGAACTCAGGTTACTTGAGTTCAAAAGTCGTTCCTGCCTGTGTGTATCAGCAGCTGATGTCTCAGGTTACTGCAGCCCCTAGCCAACACCGGAAATATTGGTGGCCTCCAAATAAAAGCTAGGAAGCTGGCCATTGTCTTTTTAGGATGTGGTTTGTCAGGCTATAGAACTGTTACCCAAGATGTGTTAGGAATAGACTACCTCTGTACTGTGTGCTGCTGGGTGTGGTCCATTCTGCAATAATCTAACACCAATGTTGGACAGAGTCTTGTTTATGAAGGGCCCCCTTCAATTCACTTCCAGGAGATAGGGGTTTTGTCTGCAGTAACATAACTCCAGTCAAACTACAATAGCTCCTACTGTCCTGCCAGAATAAATAAGCTCTGGTAGGCAGGTGGATTAGATTCCCATAGCGTGTGATACTGGCTGTGAAAGCATGCTGTCAAAGCCAGTGTGGGACATGGCGGGAATTTATTCGGTACAGTGAATGTTTGTTCCACTGTCACCTGAGCAGCTAGTTGAGTATTGTAATACAACATTTATCTGGGCAACACCACATATTTCATACAGTTGACACAAAGACTATTTTAACTCTTGGAGCTCCGACTGCTGGTTTCGAACAGGAGCTTCCAACACAGGTGCACATTTGTTAATGTATAAAACTTGCAAATGTGGGTTTCTGCTAATTTCCGATGATCTTTCTTCTGCACCATTTTCTCCCTATCTCTCCTGAAGCCATCAGCTCTTGCTCAGGTACGGCTGTTAGCTCCTCCCCAATACCTCACCCACTTGGACATTCCTCATTGTGGCAATTTTCCAAATCGATTTTAATGATTGCGGGCAGTGATCGGGGCTCCCTCACCAGTAACATTCAGTAAACCGCCTCTCATATGTCAACGCAGAAAATGTCAGCTTCAATCGGACTGAGCACTGTTTGTTTACAGCTATGTCACTATGTGTCAGCCTTGGTTCAGTTGGTAGACCTCTGAGTCAGAAGATCATGGGTTCAAGACCCATTCCAGAGACCTGAGCACATAATCTAGGCTGATACTCCAGTGCAGTACTGACGGAGTGCTGCCCTGTCAGAGGTGCCATCTTTTGGGTGAGATGTTAAATCGAGGTCCCATCTACCCTGTCAGGTGGATGTAAAAGATCCCATGGCACGATTCAAAGAAGAGCAGGGGAGTTCTCCCTGTGTCCTGGTCAATATTTATCCCTCCACCAATATCACTAATGCATGCCATCTGGTCATTAGCACATTGCTGTTTGTGGGACCTTGCTGTGCGCAAATTGGCTGCAGTGTTTTCTACATTATAATGGTAACTACACTTCAAAAGTACTTCACTGGCTGTAAGGCGCTTTGGGATGTCCTGAGGATGTGAAAGGGGCTATATAAATGCAAGTCTTTCTTTCTTTACTATCACTGTTCGTAGATCACTTTCACGTGGGATTTATGCTGCTATATAGAAATCTCTAGTTTTGCTTAATAATATTTTTCACTGCAATTTTTATTGAATTTGTTTCAGGAGAGACACTGAAAAGCTGATGATGATTAAATACCTGGCACGCGATGTAGTGCCACAGGCTGATTACAGGTCTTTCATAATCTGGCATACCAAGTACCATTAAAATCAAAACAAGGGAACATTCCATTACACAAGACCGGCACTGGAATTTTAAAAATAACTTCTCATCAACCTGAGAAACCACAAGTTTGCAGGTAGATTTGTAGACGGCTTCTTATCAGCTTTCTGGGAAATAATGGTCACTGAATAACAGGGGGTTATAAGATTTCACCCCAAACCCTTTCTGCTTTCTATGCGCCCGATGCTTTTTCTGAGCAGCTCCAATTTCACAATTGCCCCGAGTTTGAAGCAGAGTCACAGCAACTCTCGACGGGGTTGAATTAGTGCTGTGCCATATCAGTAATTAACGTGTTAACGTATTTGTATGAAGTTGCCCTGCCTACTGTTTTAACAAGGCCTTTGGCCTGTTTATCTTCTTTAAATTATTGGACAGATGAATTTCATGCCAGCACATTTAATACTAATACAAATCACAAAGTGGAAAATTCAACCCCACAGGGGTAGATTCTGACTTTGTGCGACAGTGTAAAACGAGTGATAGCGAGTCGGCGGCCTGTTTTACATCCCTTCTGATTGTTATTTCTTTGACTTCAATGAAAATAAAAAGGGGGAGAGATGTAAAATGGGCTGCCGACCCGTCTTACACTATTGCACAAAGTCAAGAGCTACCCCAAAGTGTTTTGAGTGTGTCATTTCACCTCCTGGGCCTCTCAGTTTTGTCAGGTCATTCAAACCAGGGGATGAGCATTTCAGATAAATTTAAGGTCACCACTCATCTGGTTTTGGAACAGACTGTCCTGTTTTGGAACAGACTGTCCTGTTTTGGAACAAACTGTCCCCGTTTTGAAACAGACTGTCCCCGTTTTGGAACAGACTGTCCTGTTTTGGAACAGACTGTCCCCGTTTTGGAACAGACTGTCCCCGTTTTGGAACAGACTGTCCCCGTTTTGGAACAGACTGTCCCCGTTTTGGAACAGACTGTCCCCGTTTTGGAACAGACTGTTCCCGTTTTGGAACAGACTGTCCCCGTTTTGGAACAGACTGACCTGTTTTGGAACAAATTGTCTGGTTTTGGAACAGACTGTCCTAATTTGGAACAAACTGTCCCCGTTTGGAACAGACTGTTCTGTTTTGGAACAAACTGTTTTTGGAACAGACTGTTTTTGGAACAGATATTCCAGTTTTGGAATGGATTGAGTTCTTTGATGAAGTAACATGATGAGGGTTGATGCAGGCAGTGCAGTAGATTTAAATATGGACTTTCAAAAGGCATTTGATAAGGTGCCACATAACAGGCTTATTCGGAAAACAGAAGCACATGGGGTTAAAGGGATGGTGGTAACTTGGGTATGTAATTGGCTAAGGGATAGGAGGCAGAGAGTGGTGGTGATCTGTTGTTGTTCTGACTGGAGAGAAGTAGCCAGTGGGGTCCCCCAGGGATCGGTATTAGGACCATTGCTTTTCTTGTTGCAAATAAATGACAAAGTTTGAGGATGATACAAAACTTGGCAACATAGTAAATAGTGAGGAGGATAGTCACAGACTTCAGGAGGACACAGACAGGCTGGTGAAATGGGCAGACACATGGCAGATGCAAATTAATGCGGATAAGTGTGAAGTGATGCACTTTGGGAGGAACAACATGGAGAGGCAGTATAATCTAAATGGTACTATTTTGAGGGGGGTGCAAGAGCAGAGAGATCTGGGGGTGCATAGTCACAAATCTTTGAAGGTGGCAGGGCATGTTGATAAGGTGGTTCAGAAAGTGTATGATATACTTGGCTTTGTAAATAGGGGCATTGAATACAAAAACAAGAAATCATGCTAAACCTTTCCAATTCACTGGTTAGGCCTCAACTGGAGTATTGTCTACAATTCTGGGCACCACACTTTAGGAAGGATGTCAACGCCATGGAGCGGATACAGAGGAGATTAACCAGGATGATACCAGGGATGAGGGACTTCAGACATGTGGAGAGATTGGAGAAGCTGGGATTGTTCTCAGAGCATAGAAGGTTAAGGGGAGACCTAATAGAGGTATTCAAAATTATGAGGGGTTTTGATAGAACAAGTAGGGAGAAACTATTTCCTCTGGCAGGTGGGTCAGTAACCAGAGGTTATAGATTTAAAATAATTGGCAAAAGAACTAGTGGGGAATTTTATTCACACAGAGGGTTGTTAAAATATGGAATGCACTACCTGAAAGAGTGGTGGAAGAAGATTCCATAGGAAATTTGAAAAGGCAATTGGACATGTACTTGAATAGGACTAACTTGCAGGGTTATGAGGAAAAAGCTGGACAGTGGGACTAAATAGGACAGTCTTTCGAAAACGGCCTCCTTCTGGCTGTAAGATTCTACGATTCTATGTTTGTCCAGTTTTGGACCAGACTGTACGGTTTTGGAACAGAATGTCTGGTTTTAGAACAGACTGTCATGATTTGGAACAGACTGTCCAGTTTTGGAACAGATTGTCCGGTTTTGGGACAGACTGTCCTGACTTGGAACAGACTGTCCGGTTTTGGAACAGACTGTCCAGTTTTGGAACAGATTGTCCGGTTTTGGGACAGACTGTCCTGACTTGGAACAGACTGTCCGGTTTTGGAACAGACTGTCCTGATTTGGAACAGACTGTCTGGTTTTGGAACAGACTGTCCTGATGTGGAACAGAATGTCTGGTTTTGGAACAGACTGTCTGGTTTTGGAACAGACTGTCCTGATGTGAAACAGAATGTCTGGTTTTGGAACAGAATATCTGGTATTGGAACAGACTGTCCTGATGTGGAACAGAATGTCTGGTTTTGGAACAGAATGTCTGGTATTGGAACAGACTGTCCGGATGTGGAACAGTCTGTCCGGTTTTGGAACAGACTGTCCAGTTTTGGAACAGAATGTTTGGTTTTGGAACAGACTGTCCTGATTTGGAACAGAATGTCTGGTTTTGGAACAGACTGTCCTGATTTGGAATAGACTCTCCTGATTTGGAACAGAATGTCTGGTTTTGGAACAGACTGTCCTGATTTGGAACAGAATGTCTGGTTTTGGAACAGACTGTCCTGATTTGGAACAAACTGTCCGGTTTTGGAACAGACTGTTCTGATTTGGAACAGACTTTCCGGTTTTGGAACAAACTGTCCTGATTTGGAACAGACTGTCTGGTTTTGGAACAGACTGTCCTGATGTGGAACAGAATGTCTGGTTTTGGAACAGACTGTCTGGTTTTGGAACAGACTGTCCTGATGTGAAACAGAATGTCTGGTTTTGGAACAGAATATCTGGTATTGGAACAGACTGTCCTGATGTGGAACAGAATGTCTGGTTTTGGAACAGAATGTCTGGTATTGGAACAGACTGTCCGGATGTGGAACAGTCTGTCCGGTTTTGGAACAGACTGTCCAGTTTTGGGACAGACTGTCCTGATTTGGAACAGACTGTCCTGATTTGGAACAGAATGTCTGGTTTTGGAACAGACTGTCCTGATTTGGAACAGACTGTCCTGATTTGGAACAGAATGTCTGGTTTTGGAACAGACTGTCCTGATTTGGAACAGAACGTCTGGTTTTCGAACAGACTGTCCTGATTTGGAACAGACTGTCGGGTTTTGGAACAGACTGTCTGGTTTTGGGACAGACTGTCCTGATTTTGAACAGACTGCAGCAGCCAGAGGACTGCAGAGATCCCACACTCCTTTCATGATCTGAGTCAGGCGATCTGCGTGAGGAGGATATGTTTCACCAGAGAAGTCTTGGAAGGGCTCCTGCAGCATCCAGGTAACAACAACAACTTGCATTTATATAGCACCTTTAACATAGTAAAACGTCCCAAGGTGCTTCACAGGAGTGTTATCAAACAAAATTTGACACCGAGAAATGTAAAGAGATATTAGGACAGGTGACCAAAAGTTTGGTCAAAGAGGTAGGTTTTAAAGAGCATTTTAAAGGAGCGGAGAGAAGTAGAGAGACGGAGAGGTTTAGGGAGGGAATTCCAGAACTTAGGGCTTAGGCATTTGTAGGCATGGCTGCCAATGGTGGCCCCCTCCCAGGTCAATATATCCTTTCTGAGGTGTCCTTCCAGAGAGTCACACACTGCCAGGAGGGTAAGGACCGTGGTGGCAGGCAGTGAGTGACATTACACACAACGCAATGGATGGGAAATGAAAGATGCTCAGCTCGCATTTGTAGCCCTTCCATATAGTTAGATTTGTGATGGCTGGAGAACAACGCGTTCTTGACAGAGCAGTGTTGGGAATTTACAGAAGGACAATGGGAAAGACCTGGGGAGGACTTGAAATGAGAGGCTTCCAGGAGGACAATGAGGAGAAGGTATCTCTATCAAGGTCTGCTGAGTGGCTCTTGCAGGTAGCGAAGGTCCTTGCCCATCTGCACCCTCAGCTCCTCCAGGCTCCACAGCAACACACTGCACTTGTTCTTCAGACCCCCTTGCTCTGGGAGATCCATGTGGATACCTCCTTTGAGGTCATGTTTGTGGAAATTGAGCAGTCCATGATAATCTTTGAAACGTTTGCTGAGCTGTGCAGAAGCCTGCTGACCTATCGAAGTATTGGAACTGTTGCTTCAACAAACCAATCATGTACTCAACAATGCATCCAGTAAAGGCATGCACTTCAGTCTATCTTTTCTACACTGCTGTGACTATAGGCTCGATATTAGGAGGGTGATTGGGCGCGTGGGTAACGTGCCCGGTGAAATCAGTCTGCCCCCCGTGCAATCGCAGCCTAATTGGATCCACTTACCTGGTCTTCCAGGTTCCCCGCTGCTAAGCTGCGCATTGGGCAGACTGCGCATGCGCAGTAAGGTCTGTCAGCTGGAGGAGCTCTATTTAAAGGGGCAGTCCTCCACTGATTGATGCTGCAAGAAATAGGAAAAATTACAGCATGGAGCAGCCCAGGAGGAAGGCTGCTCCCAGCTTTAATGATGCCTCACTCCAGGTATCATTGGATGGGGTGAGGAGGAGGGGGAGGACAGAGATCATCCCCCCGGCGGGCGGGAGGGAGCAGCCTGCCCACCAAGAAGGCCTGGCTCGAGGTGGCAGAGGAGGTCACCTGCACCACCAACATATCGCCCACCTGCATACAGTGCAGGAGGCACTGCAATGACCTAAGTAGGTCAGCCAAAGTGAGTACACTTACTCATTCCCCTACACTCCATCTGCCACATCACCGCCCCCACCCCACACCTCCTTCTGCACTGCCAACACTACTCTGTCACATCACCCCTCACACCCACTCAAAGCTCATCCTCATCTTACCTGCACTGACTCACCTCGCCACTACTCATCCCGCCACTACCACTCAACCCAGTCCTCATACAATCTCATGGCTCTATCTCATACTCACCCTCTCATGCATCTCTTTCACGGTCAGCCTCACTCAACCTGCCACTACCTGTGCTGCAGCCACAGGGCATGCATCACATATGTGCAGTAGGCAGCGTAAGGCAAACATGTTGTGAGCATGAAAGGGCTGCACAAGGGTGTTTGAGGGTTTGTCATGGTTTTTACTTATATTTAATTTCTGACCAACTCACATTACATATTTTATTGTCACCACTACTGCCACATCTTTGTGAATCTTGTCTGGTTTGTGCAATAATGCCCTTTCCTGAGGATCACAATGAAGACCCACACCTGATGCCACCCATTGTGTCACTGCAGAGTGGGTGTAGGTGTATTTGGAGGGCTCTTTTGTGCAGACGACTGAGAGATGTCGGCGATGTCCCCGGTGGCACCCTGGAAGGATGCGGAGGAGAAGTTGTTGAGGGCAGTGGTGACTTTGACAGCGACAGGTAACAAGATGGTGCTTGGGCCAACCGGGAGCAGCTTGGCATGAAGGAGGCTGCAGATGTCCACGACTACATGTCGAGTGACTCTGAGCCTGCGTGTGCACTGCTGCTCAGAGAGGTCCAGGAAGCTGAGCCTCGGTCTATGGACCCTGTGGTGAGGGTAATGCCCTCTGCGACGCATCTCTCTCTGTGGTTGCCCTCCCTCCTGCTGTGCAGGTGGTTGTGTCACAGCACTGTGTTGTGGAGCTCCACGTGTCAGAGGTGGACGGCGTGGCCGGCGAGGCTGGTGATGCTGTTCACCCTCTGAGGAGGTCATGACTGCAGCTACGGCAGCCCCCATCCGGAAGATGTACATCTGAGGGGGTCCGCAAGGTAGGTACATGTCTCTGGACCCCGGGGTAAGTGTGCAAGTTGGTGAATTTTATTGTTAGGAGAAGGGTGGTGGAGGCCAAACTTTGTCCAAGGTGACAGAGTGACCTCCTGCAATGAGTGAGGGTCTCCCCCCTCCCCCCGCCCCCGTCAAATGGACCTTTGCAGCTGCCACAGGCTGATGGCTGCAACACGTCCATTTGAACTGGGAGTGTTTCCCCCAGTACGGGAAACAGTCCCAGTTATTTGCAAAATCCCATCCCTCCTAAAATATCAAGTTAATCAGGTCTGTAAACGACCTGAAATACCTAAATAAATACCTTAAGTGGCACCCAGCCGGCTTTAATTGTCGGCGGGAGTCCCAAAGGCGGGGGCTGCGCGCGCGCATGTCAGCGCGTCAGTGGGGAACCCGGAAATGGGGCGGGTTGGAGCCGGGCTCCCGACCCGCCCCGGGAATCCCCGATTTTCGTAGCCCCCCCCCCCGCCCGCCACCAACGCACCCGATTGCGGGTGCTAAAATCGAGCCCAGTGTAGGAACTGAGACCTTACAAACTGTCTTGCTCAGGGAGACAGACATCGAACGCTGAGGAAAAAAGCATGACCCAGTTCCTCTGCATGCAAGTTGGTTGAATGTGGGAGTGAGGCCCAAAGCAAACAATGTATTGCTTTAGAATTTGAGATTGGTTTTAAGGTTGCACTGGTTGTTCCAAGACATCATTCTCATTGTTTCCATGTATATTAGGCAGGGAAAGAAGGAAATAGTAAAGCTTTTCTTTATTCAATGAATGCGTCCAGTCCTTTGTTACAAATCAGTTTACAATCACATCAAAAAACTTGGGTCTTGTATTTCTCAACATCTGATCTTGAGTCCATTTCCACTTTAAGTCCAGAATCAAAATTAAAGTGAATGTTTCACAAAGTGAAATCTACATAAGCACACACTGGATCCAAGCACAGAATTCAAACCCATTATCCCCATCTCTCCTCTCCTGAAGGCGCTGGGTCTTGCTGGGATCTGACTTTGCAGGTGCTGGTAGCCCTCCTACAGCTCACGAGACTGCAGTGTAAGACTGCCACTTAAAGTCAGGCAGTGTTGTCAGGCAGCCTGTTTAGTGTATGGGTACCAACACACAATAGGGAAACAAAACATCACACTGAAACCAACTCTTTAACCCTGTACCATCCACTTCACCTTAAATTACTCCCACAACAGATCTGTACCCATCAGCACTTCACCCGAGTGTTGTACAGCTCAAAATGCTCTCTCCAGACACAGCCCAAGATTGGAAGGACAAAACCTCCAAATGTGCTGTTGGGCATTTTTCACAATTCAAGCCAATTCGACCATGAAGATTTCACATGCCGCTATTGCACTAACACCGTCAGTGCTGAGATGATATTCATAAACCATTCAGGGTTCACTTATGACGCATGTATCCCGGGAATAAACAACAGTTTATGACTCACTCCCAAGCAGGTGCAATTTCAGGCACATTCCATATTAATTCAATTAGAGATATAAAAAGCAGCACAGCAGAAGGATTATAGAATTTTAAATAATTTAGTGCAAAGGCGCCAAGGCCAATCACAACAAATTTCCTCCGTTCAATAGAATCCATTTTCTCAATTAGAAAAAGAAATCACAGTCCCCACCAGGATGACCATCTCCGAGGGAGTCCAGTTTTGGAGCAGGTCGTCCAGAAATTTCTCTGAGGTGAACCAGACACAAAAAATTGATTTTTTTAATAATAAAAAATCATTTTCCCTCAAATATATCTCATGCTACAGTGGTATTAATTATGGAGGTTATTAAAAGTGTGTAATTAATTTTCATCAACAGCAAACCAAACCTCAGAACTCAACCCATCACACCACCTCCTCACCTGTGGTCTTGTCCAGTTTTGGACTTGGCAATCCCAGTCCACACATCTCCACACTGGAATGTTTATTCAAATTCTATCTTGTACAATATAACTGGCCAGAAATTGCACAGAGCAGCAATACAACGCTCACTGCAGCTCCTGCGAATTAAATTAACGAATATACTTACTGCGGGCCCTGTGGCGTCAAATTGCGTGATTTTGAACTTTTAAAAAATTGTGCGCTATCAACCCAGCCTCTGAGCAGCGTGAGTTGACGCACATGGAACAGTCTGTTAGAATAGAAGACACGCTCACAAAATCTGTCAGGAAGAGAAGTCACGCCCACAAGCAGAATTCATTCATTTAAAGTTAGTATTCTGTATCTCATGGTAAATAAAAATGTGAAATATTTAAATAAAAAGCCAAAGAAATAATTGAATTAAATTAAATAGACAGAAGGGAAAAGTTAAAAAGAAATTTAACTTTTAAATATTTTTTTAAATGACCAAAAAAACCTATTAAAATAAAGAGTAATATGAGACTCCACATCTTTAAAAGTTAATTTTTTAGTTGTTTGGCAATCATTAAGACTAACCGTGCTTTGAAAACTTAGTTTAGACCTGGTATTTTTAGGTGTAACTGTTTGGTGGTGTAATTATTACTTTCCAGCTGGGCAGATGAGCAAGTTTGCGATTTTTCAGTGATTTCGATGATTGCAGCGTGAGATGTCCCTTTAATTCAAAGATGTCAAATCGCTGGCGAACCAATAGGAACAAGTTCACGATTTCCACGTTTTAGTGTCCATGTACAAACGTGGGAACTTGCTCCTTCGATTCACAACTAAAAACGGAGAGCGCTGTTGAGTCCTCCGTTATTCAGGGAGCAATTTCTGGCCCAAGATTTTCAACAGCTCACCGAAGACTTAGGTTACAATTCCTTGTTGTATCATCGCCATATTTTATATGAAGATTACATTGCGCAGAATTCTCAGAGTTCCCGATTCAGCTGATTGCACCAAGTCCTGACCACTCTGGTAGGCCCCGCTTTGTTCCTGGGTTTTAGTTTCAGATGCAGCCACGTCTCTAAAGGGTTCAGATGTTTCAGATTGCCCCCACAGAGGGGGAAATCAGGCCACTAACTAATTAACTTCAACCAATGGACTCCTTGTGTTGTGAAGTCCACAGGCTATCCTCTCCTGCCGAGGAAGGAGGTAATGGAAGACGACCATTTTCCACAGGCCAAAGGTCACATCTTCCCTCAACATAAACCTGTACCCACGTGATTTAAGTCTATTAAAGAACATTACTGTTTGCTAACTCTTCTTCTGAAAGGAAAAAATTAACCATTGTAAACTGAGAAAAAACATTTACTAGCTTTGGTGAACGTTATTGTCAACTCTGTAACTTGAACAGTCAATCCCCACCCCACTCCCCCAAAAGACAGCGGGTAAAGCAAGCCTTCAACATATAAAAAAAATTCCAATACCATTTTTCAATATATTAAAGTTATATTTCCCAATCCCATCGTAGCAGAGGACCATTTCAGCATTTTGCTCCAGATCTGCTTATACTGCTGACTCTTGACTCAGGGATTACCAATCCATGATTGACAGGAATTTGGAGCTGGGTTGGGAGGGTAAATGACCCAGGGGTTAGGGGTGAAAGTGCATAAACCACATGTACCTGAAGTTGACGCCTGTAGTGAAATCTCACACTAAACAGAAGGCAATTAAAAATACACTGTAAGGAAGACACAAGTAGTGTTTATAGTTCCTCCCCGAATCGGCAGCCTGTCCCGAACAGTCTGTTTGTTTGTTTGAGGGTCCCATTGTTCAAATGTAAACACGACACCAAAAGTCTGTTTAAAAAAAATGGAAATCCACTTTCATCCACTTAATCTGTGTTTTATAACTTGAGGTTGTTAATTGTTAATGTTTTAAATTAATCTCATCAGCAGCAAAACAAACATCAAACTTAAGCCTTGCTTCCCCCCACTCCCTCACTCTGTCCTACCTGGTGTCGGACTTGGCAACAGGTAGAGGCTCTATCCACGAAAACTAAAGCATGGAAACTTAAAAGGTCTAACTGTTCGACACTGGACCACTGGGCAGTGGAACTTTATGGGGGTCTAGCGATTAGGCATCGGTGATGGTTACTGTCAGTCTGCTATTGGGAATGGGTGTGATAGAACCGCCGGTAACACGGAGACCATTGCCACCGGTAGAATGGGTCGGATGCCTGATCATATCCGAGTAAAGGTCAGCATCCGGATGCTTGAAAGAATCCGGATTAAAATCTGGCTTCTGGAGGGTGGACATGAACCGCAAACAGAAGACGGAGCTTTCAGGAATGTCCTGATGATAGACGGGAACTAGGAAGGAAACGGCAAAGCCACTGTCCGTTTCCCCGTAGCGGTAAGTCAAGATCCCGGTGATGCCGAGGTTGGGGTTTGGGGAATTGGAGAACTCCAGCGTTGCATCTTTTCCATGAGGTAAATCCTGTGGTTTTATTAATGGATTTTCGGGTGCGCCCTCCTTCATATATAAACTGGAAAGAAAAAAATACTCAGCAAGAATTGGTACATCGTTTCTGATCCTAAAATAGTTCAATAAAAGTCGTCAGGTCACCCACCCCATCCCATGGCTCAGGGGATAAATACACCACCCCGTGTGTTACTGAGCCATCGAACCACGAAGGTACCAGGCTCAATCCCTGGTCTAAGCTCAGTTATCTGATCTTAGTTGTCAGCAATTGAGATGTGACAATTGGCCTCTACGCTTGGGATGGTGATGGGGGGAAATCAGCTATCCAGTGGATGTTGGGTAAAGGCAGGATTAGGATCAGGCATGGGTGAGATGCCTTCCACAGTCGAGTATCCCACCAGTGACTATCCACAGAGAAGGATTCCACTTGAATGAGGAAACCAAACAACTGGCACTCGTGGAACCATACATCAAACAACTGGCACTCGTGGAACCATACATCAAACAACTGGCACTCGTGGAACTAAAGGTCAGGCAACTCAGGCAATGGACCAGGGTCAAAGGAGGAGAGGGATTTTGAATGTTGTAGGGAGGCAATTTCTGAGCATGTAGCATGGTAACTGAAGGCACAGCCACCAATGATCTGGCAAAAGGGGGATACACAAGAGGCTGGAGTCAGAGCAACTGGGGGGTAGCACTGAAGGAGTTTGTGGGGTAGCGTGAAGGAGTTTGGGGGGGGGTAGCGCTGAAGGAGTTTGGGGGGGGGGTAGCGCTGAAGGAGTTTGGGGGGGGGGTAGCGCTGAAGGAGTTTGGGGGGGGGTAGCGTGAAGGAGTTTGGGGGGGTAGCGCTGAAGGAGTTTGGGGGGGGGGGTAGCGCTGAAGGAGTTTGGGGGGGGGTAGCGCTGAAGGAGTTTGGGGGGGGGTAGCGCTGAAGGAGTTTGGGGGGGGGTAGCGCTGAAGGAGTTTGGGGGGGGGTAGCGCTGAAGGGAGTTTGGGGGGTAGCGCTGAAGGAGTTTGGGGGGGTAGCGCTGAAGGAGTTTGGGGGGGGTAGCGCTGAAGGAGTTTGGGGGGGTAGCGCTGAAGGAGTTTGGGGGGTAGCGCTGAAGGAGTTTGGGGGGTAGCGTGAAGGAGTTTGGGGGGTAGCGCTGAAGGAGTTTGGGGGGGGGGTAGCGCTGAAGGAGTTTGGGGGGTAGCGCTGAAGGAGTTTGGGGGGTAGCGTGAAGGAGTTTGGGGGGTAGCGCTGAAGGAGTTTGGGGGGTAGCGCTGAAGGAGTTTGGGGGGTAGCGCTGAAGGAGTTTGGGGGGGGGGTAGCGCTGAAGGAGTTTGGGGGGGGGGTAGCGCTGAAGGAGTTTGGGGGGTAGCGCTGAAGGAGTTTGGGGGGTAGCGCTGAAGGAGTTTGGGGGGTAGCGCTGAAGGAGTTTGGGGGGTAGCGCTGAAGGAGTTTGGGGGGTAGCGCTGAAGGAGTTTGGGGGGTAGCGCTGAAGGAGTTTGGGGGGGTAGCGCTGAAGGAGTTTGGGGGGTAGCGCTGAAGGAGTTTGGGGGGGGGGGTAGCGCTGAAGGAGTTTGGGGGGTAGCGCTGAAGGAGTTTGGGGGGTAGCGCTGAAGGAGTTTGGGGGGTAGCGCTGAAGGAGTTTGGGGGGTAGCGCTGAAGGAGTTTGGGGGGGGGGTCGTGCTGAAGGAGTTTGGGGGGTAGCGCTGAAGGAGTTTGGGGGGGTAGCGCTGAAGGAGTTTGGGGGGGTCGTGCTGAAGGAGTTTGGGGGGGTAGCGCTGAAGGAGTTTGGGGGGGTAGCGCTGAAGGAGTTTGGGGGGGGGTAGCGCTGAAGGAGTTTGGGGGGGGGTAGCGCTGAAGGAGTTTGGGGGGTAGCGCTGAAGGAGTTTGGGGGGGGGTAGCGTGAAGGAGTTTGGGGGGGGGGTCGTGCTGAAGGAGTTTGGGGGGTAGCGCTGAAGGAGTTTGGGGGGGGGTAGCGCTGAAGGAGTTTGGGGGGTAGCGCTGAAGGAGTTTGGGGGGGGGTAGCGCTGAAGGAGTTTGGGGGGTAGCGCTGAAGGAGTTTGGGGGGGGGTAGCGCTGAAGGAGTTTGGGGGGGGGTAGCGCTGAAGGAGTTTGGGGGGTAGCGCTGAAGGAGTTTGGGGGGGGGTAGCGCTGAAGGAGTTTGGGGGGGGGTAGCGCTGAAGGAGTTTGGGGGGGGGTAGCGCTGAAGGAGTTTGGGGGGTAGCGCTGAAGGAGTTTGGGGGGGGGTAGCGTGAAGGAGTTTGGGGGGGGGTAGCGTGAAGGAGTTTGGGGGGGGGTAGCGTGAAGGAGTTTGGGGGGGGGTAGCGCTGAAGGAGTTTGGGGGGTAGCGTGAAAGAGTTTGGGGGGGGGTAGCGCTGAAGGAGTTTGGGGGGGGGGTAGCACTGAAGGAGTTTGGGGGGGGGGTAGCGCTGAAGGAGTTTGGGGGGGGGTAGCACTGAAGGAGTTTGGGGGGGTAGCGTGAAGGAGTTTGGGGGGGGGTAGCGCTGAAGGAGTTTGGGGGGGGGTAGCGTGAAGGAGTTTGGGGGGGGGTAGCGCTGAAGGAGTTTGGGGGGTAGCGTGAAAGAGTTTGGGGGGGGGTAGCGCTGAAGGAGTTTGGGGGGGGGTAGCACTGAAGGAGTTTGGGGGGGGGGTAGCGCTGAAGGAGTTTGGGGGGGGTAGCACTGAAGGAGTTTGGGGGGGTAGCGTGAAGGAGTTTGGGGGGGGGTAGCGTGAAGGAGTTTGGGGGGGGGTAGCGTGAAGGAGTTTGGGGGGGGGTAGCGCTGAAGGAGTTTGGGGGGGGGTAGCGTGAAGGAGTTTGGGGGGGGGTAGCGCTGAAGGAGTTTGGGGGGGGGTAGCGTGAAGGAGTTTGGGGGGGGGTAGCGCTGAAGGAGTTTGGGGGGGTAGCGTGAAGGAGTTTGGGGGGGGGTAGCGTGAAGGAGTTTGGGGGGGGGTAGCGCTGAAGGAGTTTGGGGGGGGGGTAGCGTGAAGGAGTTTGGGGGGGGGGTAGCGTGAAGGAGTTTGGGGGGTAGCGTGAAGGAGTTTGGGGGGGGTAGCGTGAAGGAGTTTGGGGGGGGGTAGCGCTGAAGGAGTTTGGGGGGTAGCGTGAAGGAGTTTGGGGGGGGGGTAGCGCTGAAGGAGTTTGGGGGGGTAGCGCTGAAGGAGTTTGGGGGGGGGTAGCGTGAAGGAGTTTGGGGGGTAGCGTGAAGGAGTTTGGGGGGTAGCACTGAAGGAGTTTGGGGGGTAGCGTGAAGGAGTTTGGGGGGGTAGCGCTGAAGGAGTTTGGGGGGTAGCGCTGAAGGAGTTTGGGGGGAGGCGCTGAAGGAGTTTGGGGGGTAGCGCTGAAGGAGTTTGGGGGGTAGCGCTGAAGGAGTTTGGGGGGTAGCACTGAAGGAGTTTGGGGGGGTAGCGCTGAAGGAGTTTGGGGGGTAGCACTGAAGGAGTTTGGGGGGGTAGCGCTGAAGGAGTTTGGGGGGTAGCGCTGAAGGAGTTTGGGGGGAGGCGCTGAAGGAGTTTGGGGGGTAGCGCTGAAGGAGTTTGGGGGGTAGCACTGAAGGAGTTTGGGGGGTAGCGCTGAAGGAGTTTGGGGGGAGGCGCTGAAGGAGTTTGGGGGGTAGCGCTGAAGGAGTTTGGGGGGGTAGCACTGAAGGAGTTTGGGGGGTAGCGCTGAAGGAGTTTGGGGGGGTAGCGCTGAAGGAGTTTGGGGGGTAGCGCTGAAGGAGTTTGGGGGGTAGCGCTGAAGGAGTTTGGGGGGTAGCGCTGAAGGAGTTTGGGGGGTAGCGCTGAAGGAGTTTGGGGGGGGGTAGCGCTGAAGGAGTTTGGGGGGTCGTGCTGAAGGAGTTTGGGGGGGTAGCGCTGAAGGAGTTTGGGGGGGGTAGCGTGAAGGAGTTTGGGGGGTCGTGCTGAAGGAGTTTGGGGGGGGTAGCGCTGAAGGAGTTTGGGGGGGGTAGCGCTGAAGGAGTTTGGGGGGTAGCGTGAAGGAGTTTGGGGGGTAGCGTGAAGGAGTTTGGGGGGGGGGGGTAGCGTGAAGGAGTTTGGGGGGGTAGCGTGAAGGAGTTTGGGGGGGTAGCGCTGAAGGAGTTTGGGGGGTAGCACTGAAGGTTACAGAGATAGGGAGGAGCAAGACGACAAGGATGAACATTTTAAATTTAAGACATCTATCTCTCCATGTCTTTGTTTTCCTCATCATCTTCCTCTCTCTCCCCCTTCATTTCTCCCTCCCCCTCTACTGCACCCCCTCCCCATCAGGTGTTAGCCTTGGCTCAGTGATAGCACTCTCATATCTGAGTCAGAAGGTTGTGCGTTCAAGTCTCACTCCAGGGACCTGAGCACATAATCTAGGCTAACACACCAGTGCAGTACTAAGGGAGTGCTGCACTGTTGGAGGTGCCGTCTTTCAGGTGAGCCATCAAACCAAACCCCGTCTGCCCTCTCAGGTGGACACAAGAGATCCCATGGCATTATTCGAAGAAGAGCAACATTTATCCTTAAATGGACATCACTAAAACAGATTATCAGATCATTATCCTATTGCAGTTTGTGGGACCTTGCTGTGCGCAAATTGGCTGCCACATTTCCTATATTACTACAGTGACTACACTTCAAAAGTACTTCATTGGCTTTTAAGCGCTTTGGGACGTCCTGAGGGTGTGAAATATGCTGTATTACTGTACTTACTTGCAATATCTCAGGTCAAATACTTCTGATTGATTGCTCAAGGTCAGTGTCAGGTGTCTGACAGGCATCTTGAAATTCCAAACGCTGAATAAAGCAAACACATTTTATTCAGTTCCTGGTCTATTCAAGGACGTGGGACACCACCAGGGTGGGAAAGAAGACAAAAACCCAGCAAATACTGTTTAGGAAACACCAAGCATTAAAATCTTATACATTGTCGGAGGCAGGGATAAGAGAGGCACGTGTGGAGTTCAATACTTTTGGGGTCCTGGGCAAGAATGAGTTAGAGGAGGGGAAGTGCAACGAGTCTTAAATTCAACACAGTGAGGATGCAGAAAGGAGGAGGAGTGCATTGCATAGTGTAGTCGCAGCTTAGGAGAAGCAAGCGAGGAAAATTATTTTATTCCCCCTCTGGTTCTTTGCCTCTCCCAGGAGATTGTGTGGCATCTAGAGGGCGAGGGTCACGATGCTTACTTGCACCATGACGATGTGGTCTTTACCTGTCACCGTTTTCGGATGTTCCCAGAACTTTCAGTTTCTGTCCTTTCAAACACTATCTAACTTGTAGTCTGATTTCTGTGCTCAGTACCTCCCCCAGATGGGAGTCAGAACCCCACATCTTACCAGCATGTGCCACAGTGCGTCAGTACGGTGAGCTTCTGTGCCATCACACCACCTTGGATTGGTACTGTAAACATTCACACCTTTCATCTTATTCTTAAAAAAAATCTTCACAAGCTCCCTGAATGGTTCAGTGGGTAAATACACTGGCAGGGACGACCCAGGTTTGATCTCGGCATTTTAACCTCGGAAGGAAAAGCAGAGGTCAGCCAGAGTTCCCGCATCAGACTGTTATCCAGTGACTCCTGCTGGAAAGTCCCTGTATCAGGATTGGGCTGGCTGTGATGCCTCCATGGTTGAGAAGCCTGCCAATATTCACTCTATAGGCTCTAGCATGAAGAATAGCCATGAGGTTCACAGTAGAAGTTTTGATTACTGTGGAACATATTTTTTGTTTGCTAAAGCAATATTTCCAGTGTTTCTAGTCCATGCCAAGGAATTTTTTTTTTCTTTGTAGAACAACCCTAGTCCCCTCGCAAACACTCGAAACAGAGAGAAATATATTTCAACATCTTTTTTTGATAACAAATGACCATTTGTTGTGTTGGCTCTTTGTGGCACAGCCGCTCCCAGTAATTGGTACTGATAAACAAACAAATCCCGGCAAGGAATTCCCTGAAAAGTTTTATGAATGAGATAACACTTTGTGCTATTAAATTGAACTAACCCATCACCTTACCCTGCCTTTGCTTCTGGCCCTGTCTCTGCTCTTGCCCTTTGCCCCTGCCCCATCCCTCTCCCTCTCTGTTCCCTGTCTCTGCCCCATCCCTGTCTGTCTCTGCCCCTGTCCCACCTGCCTGTCACTGTCCCTACCCCCTGCCCCTGTCTCTGCCCCCTATCCCTGTCCCAGTCTCGACTCCCTGCCCCTGCCCCTATCTCTGTCTCTACCCCTATCCCTACCCCATGTCCCTGTCCCTATCCCTATCCCTACACTCTACCCCTGTCTCTACCCCCTACCCCCTGCCCCTGTCTCTACCCCCTGCCCCCTACCCCCTGCCCCTGCCCCTACCCCTGTCTCTACCCCCTATCCCTGCCCCCTACCCCTGTCTCTACCCCCTGCCCCTGTCTCTACCCCCTGCCCCCTATCCCTGCCCCCTACCCCTGCCCCCTATCCCTGTCTCTGTCTCTACCCCCTGCCCCCTATCCCTGTCTCTGCCCCCTGCCCCTGCTCCCTGCTCCCTGCCCCCTATCCCTGCCCCCTACCCCTGTCTCTACCCCCTGCCCCCTACCCCTGTCTCTACCCCCTGCCCCCTATCCCTGTCTCTGTCTCTACCCCCTGCCCCCTATCCCTGTCTCTACCCCCTGCCCCCTACCCCTGTCTCTGTCTCTACCCCCTGCCCCCTATCCCTGCCCCCTACCCCTGTCTCTGTCTCTACCCCCTGCCCCCTACCCCTGTCTCTGTCTCTACCCCCTGCCCCCTACCCCTGTCTCTGTCTCTACCCCCTGCCCCCTATCCCTGCCCCCTATCCCTGTCTCTACCCCCTGCCCCCTACCCCTGTCTCTACCCCCTGCCCCCTATCCCTATCCCTGTCTCTGTCTCTACCCCCTACCCCTGTCTCTGTCTCTACCCCCTGCCCCCTACCCCTGCCTCTCTCAGGGTGTCTCCATTGACAGCTCCCTCTCTCTATCAGCTCCCCAGAGTTTCACTATTTATTTCAGGGCAGTGTTGAGGTTAAAGTCAGGAGTTTGAGTCCGCCTCACTCACACAACGTTTTGCGATCCCCCCATGTCAGTAACATTGATTTTCTCAGCCCCTCTCGCTCTGTCTCCTTCACATTACCTGCAATCCCCGATATCTCAGACACTCAAGGCCCAGGGATGTTGTGGTGGAAAGGCCCAACTTTGATTCCTGCTTTGCAGAGAAGGATTCCCCATGGTCCTAGCGCCCTTCCGGTTTTACTGATTCTTCACTAAAACATCTCACCAGTTGTGAGTGGCAATATGTGGAGTGGCGATTTGCCATTTTATGCCACACTCATAAAAGTGAACTGCATTACTACAAAAAAGCTTTGTGAAACCACACACTATTGGTTAATTTATTCAGCCTGTGACTTTCCAATGTCATTCCTATTTTTGTGGCCTTTTCCAGTTCAGCAAGGAGTCCCCTGTATCTGCTCTCAGTGTCACCGTCATCATAGTGAAACATCTGCAATTACACAGGCGGCCAGATCACGTGCTGCTTCTGTAGCTGAACAGCACTCTGTGTGTTTGTGGACTGGACTCACCTGTAGTGTTTCGGAGATAGGCTAGGGGGCGCACTCATTCAAATATGGGACTCTGGTACTTTTTATTAAAACAACTTGCAGGGTATATTTTCCTCTGCGAAGATTGTGAAAATAGCCGGTGAAAGTATAAAGCAGAGCAACCCCACTCTATACTAATGCTGACTTTATATCTTCTGTAAAACATGGCATTTCCATCACCTATAAAGGGCTGGAGGAGACAACAGGACCAATTCATGATAGGGGCAGAGAGGGTGACATAAGTCATGCCAAAAAGATTCGATGGTGAGAGGGCACAACCCTCTCACCCCCTTCCCCATTCCCCACTACACTGATGTTGCATCAATGTCGCTATTCTTTGAAACAGTAAACTGTTTGCTCCTTCCCAGCCTCATTACAAAACTGAAGGTGCATGATTTTTTTTCTTCTGGGGCCCACTTGTTACCAAAGCAAGGGAGCAGAAGCTTGGTCTCTACTGCATTGCATGGCTCACCTCCTGACTCCTCAAAGCCTCTCCACCACCTACAAGGTACAAGTCAGGAGTGTGATGGAATACTCTCTCTCCACTTGCCTGGATGAGTGCAGCTCCAACAACACTCAAGAAGCTCGACACCATCCAGGACAAAGCAGCCCACTTGATCAGCACCTCATCCATTGGTTTAAACATCCACTCCCTCCACCACCAGCGCACCGTGGCTGCAGTGTGTACCATCTACAGGATGCACTGCAGCAACTCGCCAAGGCTTCTTCGGCAGCACCTCCCAAACCTGTGACCTCTACCACCTAGAAGGACAGGGGCAGCAGGTGCAGGGGAACACCATCAACTCCAAGTTCCCCTCCAAGTCACACACCATCCTGTTGTAGATATAAGCAATGACCCATCGTCGCTGGGTCAAAATCCTGGAACTCCCGACCTAACAGCATTGTGGGAGCACTTTCTCCACATGGACCGCAGTGGTTCAAGCAGAAGGTCACCGCCCTTCTCAAGGACAATAGAGATGGGCAATAAACGCCGACCTTACCAGTGACGACCACATCCAAAGAATTAATTTTAAAAAATGAATAGAGTGACAATAGCGTCTAGGAACCCTGAGTGAGTGAAGTCAGACTGTGTGAAGTTTGAGGACCAATTTAGATTCAATTCCCAGTCACTTCTCTTTAGAAGTAACCTGAGAGGGTTCTGCCTCAATGCTCTGTGTTTTAACTAGTTCCAGTGCTTGGTTTTACTGAATGTTATTATAATGTTCTGTATTGAGTATTTGCTGAGATTATTTTCACCAACAATATTACCTCCATATTCCACGATGAAACAGGCATCACACTAAGAAAGAACCTTTGAATCAGGAAAAGCAACAGATCCCACATAACCCTAGAGTTAGATCAGATTAAAAAGTGAAAAGATTTTATTTCAAATTTTCTCTTTTCCTCCGTGTGCTAACTCTGGGGTGTGGTTTAACAGAGCTACCCATCCTCTAGTACCTCACTCAAGTCTCCTTCTTTATGAAATAAGCCCAGAGTGTGAATTCCACATTATCAATGGGGAAGTGGGTTGGATCACAGTTGAATGATTCTATCCTCACCAATGTCCACACGTGTACATTTTGAGCAGTGGGCTGACTTCATACTGAATGATGCAGTGATATTGTTGTAGTGTCTGTGTGCTTATTATGGCTGCATAAGGCTCAGGAAGCAGAATTAACTCATTCATGTGCAAACCTGGTTATGTCATTTACCCACCAAACTCTCCCACGACATCAGCCACCGGACACCCCATTCTGCTGGGTGCCTCTTCCTTGTGGGGGGACCAACTCCTGTACATTTGCGACTGCTGATCTTTATGCAAATTAGCTGACCGCAAGAAATCCGCTGGGGTCAAATGGCAGGGTCAACGACCGGGCAGAAGTGGGACAAAAGTGTGCATCGGGAAAGGAACCAGCTGTAGTTAAACTCCCTGTCAGGTCTCAACTCAATACAAAAGCCACGAGTACAGCCTGCTCCGGCTTTCTAACTGAAAGGCTGGAGGGAGGGAGGAGCACAGCAGCTTTCCAGCAAATATATTCTGCGTGTTTTGCTTAGTTATATGTATGACAGTCAGTTACTTATAGATACAGCTGACTATTATTCGAATCGAGGAAAGTTCCAGCAATTGTTTTCGGGGCCATTTAATGAGCTGAATCTTTTAAACAAATTGAATAGGGTTAATCTCAGTTGACTGACTAGAGTTCAGTCGAGTCAGTTGAACCCTTCAGAGGGAATCAAGTTTTTAATTCATTCATGGGATGTGGGCTTCGCTGGCGGGGCCAGCATTTATTGTCTATCCCTAATTGCCCTTGAGAAGGTGGTGGTGAACCGCTGCAGTCCGTGTGGTGAAGGTTCTCCCACAGTGCTGTTATGTAGGGAGTTCCAGGATTTTGACCCAGCGACGATGAAGGAACGGCGATATATTTCCAAGTCGGGATGGTGTGTGACTTGGAGGGGAACGTGCAGGTGGTGTTGTTCCCATGTGCCTGCTGCCCTTGTCCTTCTAGGTGGTAGAGGTTGTGGGTTTGGGAGGTGCTGTCAAAGAAGCCTTGGCGAGTTGCTGCAATGCATCCTGTGGATGGTACACACTGCAGCCACGGTGCGCCGGTGGTGAAGGGAGTGAATGATTAGGGTGGTGGATGGGGTGTCAATCAAGCGGGCTGCTTTGTCCTGGATGGTGTCGAGCTTTCTGAGGGTTGTTAGAGCTGCACTCATCCAGGCAAGTGGAGAGTATTCCATCACACTCCTGACTTGTGCCTTGTAGATGGTGGAAAGGCTTTGGGGAGTCAGGAGGTGAGTCACTCGCCGCAGAATATCCAGCCTCTGACCTGCTCTTGTAGCCACAGTATTTATGTGGCTGGTCCAGTTAAGTTTCTGATCAATGGTGACCCCCAGGATGTTGATGGGGGGGATTCGGCGATGGTAATGCCGTTGAATGTCAAGGGGAGGTGGTTAGACTCTCTCTCATTGGAGATGGTCATTGCCTGGCACTTGTCTGGCGCAAATGTTACTTGCCACTTATCAGCCCAAGCCTGGATGTTGTCCAGGTCTTGCTGCATGCGGGCTCGGACTGCTTCATTATCTGAGGGGTTGCGAATGGAACTGAACACTTTGCAATCATCAGCGAACACCTCACTTCTGACCTTATGATGGAGGGAAGGTCATTGATGAAGCAGCTGAAGATGGTTGGGCCTAGGACACTGCCCTGAGGAACTCCTGCGGCGATGTCCTGGGGATGAGATGATCGGCCCCCAACAACCATCACCATCTCCCTTTGTGTTGGGTATGACTCCAGCCAATGGAGAGTTTTCCTCCTTTTTCACATTGATTTCGGTTTTACTCGGGCTCCTTGATGCCACACTCGGTCACAGGTTTGACTATCTAGCTTCTGTAAGTAGAAAACACTGCAAGAAGAAAAACTATTGTCTACATAAGAATAACTTAGCAACTAAATTATATTGTACTATGTTACATTATATTATATTATATTACATTATATTATATTATACTATATTGCTTTATGTTATATTATATTATTGGTACATATTTGTTTGTTCATAGTTTTTTTAATTCATCTGTTAGCTAAAGTCTAAAACGAGGTCTGATGTTGTAAGATTCTGATTTTAAAAAAGTAATTTCATGTGGATACACAGAATTGATCCAGTAGCTAAAGCAATTAACAGAAAAGTTTTCAGTTTGTTCTCCTGGCCTGTCCATTAGAAACTTGCCTAGATATCAAGGCCAGTGAAGATATTCTTCCCACTGTCGGGGCTGAGACCCATCTATGAGAGTAATATTCGTTCAACAGCAACTATAAGCAGAAGGTGTAACTTCTAAATAAACCCTCACCCTCTGTATTGCTTATTTTGACTGGACACTGTTTTATTATAAAATATATTTTTTAATGAATTCATCTACAAATACAATGTTATCAAGTGCGGTTTTATCCTAAGTTTAATTGAAAGGAAAAGAACATTTTCAAATATTTGGAAAGCTGAATTCAACTAAACTGGAATTGTTTAATATATTTTTTAAATGTTTGGTTGGAGAAAAGGTAGATTTTGTTTACGTGTGTAATTTTTGAAATTATCTGTACTGCCCTGACTTTAATACAATTGATACATTGGAATTTCTTGCCTCCAGTGTACCAGTGAGATCGGTTTCGAGCTGGTGGTGCAGTTTCTAGATTTGGCCACTAGGTGGACACACCCTAGTTTGGTCAGGCTCGCCTCATTTCAACAACAACAACATGCATTTATATAGCGCCTTTAATGTAATAAAACATCCCAAGGCGCTTCATAGGAGCGTTATCAGACAAAATTTGGCACCGAGCCACATAAAGATATATTAAGACAGGTGGCCAAAAGCTTGGTCAAAGAGGTAGGTTTTAAAGAGTGTCTTAAAGGAGGAGAGAGAGGTCGCGAGGTGGAGAGGTTTAGGGAGGGAATTCCAGAGCTCAGGGCCGAGGCAGCTGAAGGCACGGCCGCCAATGGTGGAGTGAAGGAAATCGAGGATGCGCAAGAGGCCAGAATTGGAGGAGCACAGCGATCTCGGAGGGTTGTAGGGCTGCAGGAGGTTACAGAGATAGGGAGGGGCGAGGCCATGGAGGAATTTCAAAACAAAGATAATAATTTTAAAGTGGAGGTGTTGCTAGACTGGGAGCCAATGTAGGTCAGCGAACACAGGGGTGATGGGTGAACGGGACTTGGTGCAAGTTAGGATGCGGGCAGCAGAGTTTTGGATGAGCTCAGGTTTATGGAGGGTGGAAGGTGGGAGGCTGGTCAGGACAGAATTGGAATATTCGAGTCTAGAGGTAACAAAGGCATGGATAAGAGTTTCAGCAACAGATAAGCTGAGGTGGGACGGAGGTGGAGGTAGTGCATGTTGATAGAGAGGATATGGGGTTGGAAGCTCAATTCAGGGTCAAGTAGCACGCCAAGGTTGCGAATGGCCTGGTTCAGCCTCAGACAGTGGCCAGGGAGAGGGATGAAGCCGGTGGCTAGGGAACAGAATTTGTGGTGGGGACCGAAGACAATGGCTTCAATCTTCCCAATATTTAATTGGAGGAGCTTTCTGCTCATCCAGTACTAGATGGCTGACAAACAGCGTGACAAATCAGAGACAGTGTCGGGGTCGAGTGAGGTGGTGGTGAGGTAGAGCTGGGTGTTGTCAGCATATATGTGGAACCTGACATGTTTTCGGATGATGTCACGAGGGGCAGCATGTAGATTAGAAATAAGAGGGGGCCTAGGATAGATCCTTGGGGGACCCAAGAGGTAACAGTGTGGGAGTGGGAAGGGAAGCCATTGCAGGTGATTCTCTGGCAATGACTGAATAGATAGGAATGGAACCGGGCGAGTGCAGTCCCACCCAGCTGGATAATGGAGGAGAGGTGTTGGAGGAGGATGGTGTGGTGAACTGTGTCAAAGGCTGCAGACAGGTCGAGAAGGATGAGGAGGGATAGTTTACCACAGTGACTCGTCGTCAGTAACTCCCCAACCAAAGGAACGAGGAACTAATCTTTTCCTATTCACTCTCTCAAAACCTTTCATTATTTTAAAAACCTCTATCAAATCTCCTCAGCCTTCTCTGCTCCAATGGAAATAGTCCCAGTAAGTCAAGTCTTTCCTTGTAACTATAGTTTGGCATCACCCTGGTCAATCTACACTGTACGCTCTCTCTAGCTTTAATGTCCTTTATATGATGGGGTGCCCAAAACTGCATTCAGTTCTCTAACTGTGGCCTAATCAATGTTTTCTACAAATGTATCATTACATATTTACTCTTGTACTCTATTACTCTAATTGTAAAACCCATAATTGTATTGGACCTTCTTATGGCTTTATCCACCGACACTTTCAGGGAATTATGATTTGAATCCCTAGGTCTCTCTATTCATCCACACCCCACAGTGCCTTTCCATTGAGTGTTCACTCCCAGTCCTCGTTTTTCCTCCGATCTTGTATTACCTCACACATTATATCGCATCTGCCACCTGTCCACCTACTCTGCTAATCTGTCTGCCTTCCTTAAGTCCCATATAGTCCTCCTTGCAGTTTGTCGAACTGCCTACTTTTGATGATTTCCAGTTCCCTTTGGCCTGTTTACCTAAAATATAATTTATACAGCACCTCATCGCATCAAAATGCCTCATGGTGGTTGTATGATTCAATGGTCTCATGTATTTCATTCTGTTGGTTGTTGAGGTCTCAGGAAGAATTAAACAAAATGGCACTTGGGTGTCAAATATCAAGTGAGCAATTTCCGCTGGTCAAGTACCTTCATCCGACGACACTGGGTTGTGTTGTAGTGACTAACAATTACAGGGTTAATCACCTGTTTCTCTTCCCTGGTTCAGACAACATCCCACCGATATCAGCTGTGACAGAGGCCTAAATTTTAACTCAGAAAAACGTGTGGGTTGGGGGCGGGGGTCAGTAAAAATGTTAAAAATCTAAAACCCGCCTCCAACCCGCCCATTTCCGGTTTTAACAGAGGTGGGACGAGGGTCGGTCACTAAAAGCTTTCAAGGAGGCTGCGGGCCTCTATTTTTACAGCTTTTTGTTTTTATCCCCTGGGGGCCGGGATTCCCGGGCCTTCTACTTCACGCCACATGCGAGGAGGCGAGAAGGCCCGAAACAGCAGGTAAGTGCCTTTATAACACTGCTTGTGGGTCCGGAGGAGCAGGAGTGCTTCCCCCAGGCCCAAAAATCTTACCTGCAGCGACCCCCACCCCCCCACGTTCTCCGACCCCCCTCACATTCTCCGCCCACCCCCCCACGATGACACCCAACCCAGACCCCCTGAAGGCACCCGACTCCCGACCCCAATGACTCCAGATGACTCTAGACCCCGACCGCTCCCCGATGACCCCCAACCCTGACACCACCCCACCCCCCCATGACTGACACCCCCACCACCCCCGATCTAAGAATTTAGGCCTATGTGTCTCTGAGTCTCTGGCCTAAATTTTTACTCGGAGCCCAGAAGACAGCCGGGGGTGGGGGGGGGGGTGGTGGGGGTGGAGCAGTGGAATTCCTGACGGGAAACCTGGAAGTACAGGCTTTCCAGACATCCTTACGATTTTGACATAAAGACATCTTTATTTTTGTCGGTTTCCCGCCCGACCGTCCGGCCTGATTGACAGACTGGCCTCAGTCGGATGGGAGGAAGAGGATGCGAGAAGGTAAGTCTTAGATGGGGGTGGCAAGGGGGGGAATCCTGGCCCCCAGAGATTAAAAACATAAAAGCTGTAAAAATTGAGGCCCACAGCCTCATTGAAAACTTTTACCGACCGATCCGCCTCCTAAGAGCGGGTTGTTCGTCCACCCCTCGTCCCGTCTCCGTTAAAACTGGAAATGGGCGGGTTGGAGGTGGGTTTTAGATTTTAAAATTTTTACTGCCCCCACCCTGCCCCCAATACCTCCCACCCATTTCCAAGTTAAAATTTAGGCCGTAGAGCAGGCCGCCTGCTGAGGGCGAGGTGGCAGCAAGTGTCATTCAGGCCCCTCTCCCAATACCACTGGACTCCAGCTTAACCAGTGCCGTAGAATGGAATCATTTACAACACAGAGGAGATTACACACAAAATGCCTTTGAATATATTATGTTTATTTTAAAATGCCTTGAAGGTAAATCTCACAAACTATCATCATACAATGGTAGGTTTTTAATAGGACAGTAGTGCAGCATTTAACAAGATCTAGCCGATACCTTATAGCGATTGCTACCTTATTTAAACAGGAGAATTAATTCAGTTCTGACTGATTCTTAAAACTACAGGGTATGTAACTGCCTCCAAAAGCAGGACATTTATCAACTTGGATCGATTCAGATCCAGGCACTGTGTTGTACAAAGAACAGGTGAACAGGGATTCCACCATGAAGTTTTCACAATGCAGGTTCCAATAATTTGAAGTCCGAGTTATGCATTCTTATCTGCAATAACACTGGGGCAGTCACAACACTTATTGAATGCCTCTTAATGTGATACAAGCCTGAGTTAACAGCTGCTGTGTAATTGGGATATTGGGGTTGTTGGAACCAATGCAGGAGTTGGGATGAAGTGGTACGTGGGTGAGTAAAGGAATCAGCAATCTGCAGTGCCCAAGGCCAATACCATGATCCAATGACACCAGGTTAGTCAGATCTCGGACAAGTGTGGTGCACTTATATTCAGAGAATGTAATAAGCATTGATGTGCATTTGCTGAATACATCTGACACAATGGGCCAGAAATTGCTCCGACCAGTGTGGTAAGGCTATCCGCATCCTGTGGACAAACACCACGAAAATACTCACCTCGTGGTCTCCGACGTCCATTTGCTCCCTCTTCAATTTTTTTAAGTTCAGCTGTGAAATCAGCGCAGGTTCCTTCGTCTGGATGGAGACTGTGGGAATGGAAGCCCCGCCCACAGAATCCATCAAGGTGAGAAGTCCCGCCCACAAGCAGCAAGTAGAGATCATTCCTGTACAGTTAACTTCTGCATGTTAGTTTAAATAAAAATATAACATATTATAAAAAGCCAAGCAAATGATTTAATTTAATGAAACTTACAGAAGTTAAAAGTAAAACATTTTAAAACTTTTTAAACATTTTTTAATGATCAAAGAATATTAAAATTAGTAATATGACATTCCACATTTTTAAAATTGAATTTTTTGCTGTTTCTCAGTCATTAACAGTCATTGTGCTTTTAAATGTAATGTAGAACTGGTATTTTCCAGTGCACCTTTTAGTGGCAAAAGTATCTTCGTTCCAGCTGGGCAGATGGGTAAGTTTACGAACGTTGAATGATTTTATTGATTGTAGTGTGGCGCGGCCCTTTAATTCAGACCTGTCAAACCGCCAGCGAACCAACGGGAGCAAGTTCGGGATTTCGGGGTTTTAGTGCGTGTGCGCATATTCGCAAACTTACTTCAGTGATTCGCCGGCAGAGAGACAGTGAGAGAGAGAGAGAGAGAGGACACCATTGATGACTGGCGTCCTCGGGTGAGTAATTTCTGGACCAATATACAAATCAGATTCTCATCCTTTAGACCGACCCCAATATAGGATAGTATTTGAAGTCACACACCTAACGCGACCTTTCTAAGTGTAACTTTTCCTGATATATACAGAACAATACTCCTGTACAAATACAACTGTTCATTTTGTACTGAGGTGTTGAATTCCCGTTTTACAACTGCACATCCGATCTGGACTTGATACGGGGCAATGGTGCTAGAAATCTTTCAGAAAATAGGGCTAAGCTAAATATATCCGTTAATATTATCATTAAAAAAAAAGCATGTTGTTGGTTTGAGGTTTTCAAGAACTCTCAATTGCTCCACACGGCCAGTCCTGAACCAACACTAATCGTTTTCCTTGGTTTACAGATAAGGTAACGAGTCACAAAAACGGCAGTTCGAGCACTTAATAATAACCAGCCTGGGATGTTCCATTAGTGACCACAAAAACACACCACCTTCACCAAGAATATTTTTATTGTGAAAATATTAAACCAAAAATGTTGGAAGTACATAGCAGGCCAATGTTAAGCCAGTTCAGTTAGCATTTCTTCTTTTACAAAAATACAGTGACGTATCAGGGTTGCAGACATACTGGATGATTGAGTCCCATAAGCAGAATTTTGTAGCCAAGTTCCTAATAAATGACTGCAAGAATTCAACAGAATCGTGTGTAAAAATCAGGCACCAATTTTAAGGAACCCAAAGATGACCTGATTTGAGTTTATTTAGTCTCATCTTCTTAGCTGAAAGGAACTGGCAGAGGAAAAGTAAAGAACTTTATCTGAACAGAATTTAAACACCTTTAAATGAAAGCAAAAATCAAACTAGTCACGAGATTACTAAACATGTCGAAACCACAGTGGCGCTTTTTAGATACATCATGAATTAGGTCAATTAAACTATTCTTCACTCTCTCAGAGCTGCTCACATTCTCATATGAACAAAAGAAATACAATACAGAAAGTTTTGTTTGGAGTTCACTGAAAGGCTCATTTGGTAAAGTCAGTGTTTAACTCAACTCGACAGCAAGATCCCAGAATCCATTAGGTGACAATGAGCCGTCATTTTTTACACAATCCAAACTTTTCACTACATAACTGAAGTTTAAATTTTGCACAATGTCAAAATAATTCAATGTGAAAACAAGGTGAATGGCCAAGGGCCATGGTGTAGGACACGCCCACTGTTCAAAGGGATGGGGAAAAGACAAGGAGGGGTGATTTTGACTTTGGGCGATAGTGTAAAACGAGCGATATTGGATCAGCCGCCCGTTAGATATCTCTCCCCATTTTATTTTCCAGTGAAGTCAATCGAAGTGAAAATGGGGAGAGATGGGCCGAATGGCCTCCTTCCATGCTGTAACCATTCTATGATTCTGTGTATAACGGGCAGCTGATCCGATATTGCTCGTTTTACACTATCGTCAAAAGTCACAATTACCCACAAGGTAAGTCCAGTAAGAGTGGATATTCAATGCCAGGTTAGGTTTTAGAAGCCTTTAGATTATAGGAGGGAGGGAAGACTGAAGGAGATCAGGGTTCCACGTTTTTAAGGAACTGAGTTACAGAGTTACAGCAGTAGATGGTGTAAGTGAGTCTTATTTTAACACTTGTAAACAATTTTACAACACCAAGTTATAGTCCAACAATTTTATTTGAAATTCACAAGCTTTCGGAGGCTTCCTCCTTCCTCAGGTGAATGTGGAAATGAAATGATTATAACAGCAGGACCCAGGG
This sequence comes from Heptranchias perlo, assembly GCF_035084215.1. Lineage (NCBI taxonomy): Eukaryota > Metazoa > Chordata > Chondrichthyes > Hexanchiformes > Hexanchidae > Heptranchias > Heptranchias perlo. Next base: position 10,780,231 of record NC_090351.1, read on the forward strand.
ATTATAACAGAGAAACCACAGCTGCTGACAAGTGAATTCTCCTCTTTTCGAAAGCAAACTGGATAAACACTCATACCAAATTGAGATATGACATATGATAAGTGTAGCAGGCTTGGGGGGAACAGGTGACTTTGGACCTATGATTCCCAAAGCTTTCCATCACTGGCTTTTTACTCATCTCATGGTTGGTTCTGTTGTTGACTATTTGATAGAAATTGATGCTATGATGAGTCAACAACTCCATTATCATTGTATCATGTGACTACCATTGTAGCAGAAGGCGAACTGGATGGACCTTGGTCTTTTTTTGTCCAGCAATTCCTGTGTTCCTAAATTGAGATGCAGGCTTTGAATCAACAAGTGGTTTTACTTAAATACATAAGACAGGAAGCAGAATTTTCTCTCTGCTGCTCAACACATAAAAATAATAAAGATGCAACTTATTTTCTCTCTAAATGTAGGGGCTGAAATTGCTGGTTTGGTAAAGGATGGAAAAGCCGATTTCTGCTCACCCCACCCTAAGTGTTGGCCTGTATTCCGGGAAGGCGGGGGAGGGAGAGGGTGAATCTTCTACCTCCCCCTCCCCCACATCAAGGGTCAATTGTGAAGGGATCTGTATCTTGATGTGTGAGTGGCTGACAGACCTTCCCCACCGCACATCTACTGGCAGAGCAGGACTTCCAGAATTTCAGGGCCATGGCCTCTAAACAAAGGCTTACTTGCTGTAGCACCAACTAATTTAACTACCAAAGTGCTGTGGGTATCCTTGACCATCTGGTATCTGAACACTGTGGCCCAGAAATTCCTAGAGCTCTGCTCCACCACTGGAAGTGCAGCAGGGTGGGACTTGCAGCTGTCACTCTGTCCTGATGTTGATCCCGCCCCTCCCAAATCCCAGGGGCGGGGACCTTTGCATAAAGGGAGTGGATGCCTGCACCATTCACAGGACTCCCTGGCTTTCCATCCCATTGAAGGCTAGAAATGTTGGAGGGGCAACTTGCCGTTCATTGATATGTTGATAGGGTGAGATGAAGTAAGGTGGGAAGAGTATAAACATCGGCATAGACTTGTTGGGCCGAATGACCTGTTTCTGTGCTGTTAAGTTCTATGTAATTCAGTTGAGTGGGTTGATGGGCTGGCTGTTTTGGCTGAAGGTTCATTTGGAGTCCCGTCCCAATGGCAATTGATTGTTCTGCGATTGATTGTCATTAGGAACCAACATGGGGCCCCCAACTCCATTTTAGTACAGTCAGTATGCCTGCTTCATGTAGGTACACTTTCCCCTGGCTGCAGTAAAGGTGCAGCTAGCAGGATTTCTGCACCGGGGACATCATCCCACCAGTCTCACCTATTTGAGTGACATCGCCACAGCCGGGGGAGTGGGCACGAGAAGAGCTCACTTCCCTCCAATCAAGATTTCATAAAGAGAGAAGGGGCTGAGACCTGCGGAACTGGTCCCACCCCAAGTTCCATCCCTACCACCCCCCCCCCACCTCCACATCCCCTCCCCAGTCATATTGCATCCTTGTTCAGCCCTCTGAGGCCCAGGAATTTTAGGGCCTTTGGTTTTGCATTCTGGGGAACCTATGGAAATGCAGCCCAGCAGAGTACAAAAGACATAGTGGGGAATCAAGGGTCTAATAAGAGTGAGGAATTTAAAGTAATGAATATTAGTAAAGAAAAAGTACTGGAGAAATTAATGGGACTAAAAGCCAGTAAATCCCCTGGACCTGATGGCCTACATCCCAGGGTTCTAAAAGAGGTGGCTGCAGAGATAGTGGATGCATTGGTTGTGATCTTCCAAAATTCCCTAGATGCTAGAACGGTCCCAGCAGATTGGAAGGTAGCAAATGTGACCCCGCTATTCAAGAAAGTCGGGAGAGAGAAAACAGGGAACTAAAGGCCAGTTATCCTGACATCAGTAGTCAGGAAAATGCTGGAATCCATTATTAAGACCGTGGTAATGGGGCACTTAGAAAATCATAATATGACTGGCAAAGTCAACATGGTTTTATGAAAAGGAAATAGTGTTTGACAAATCTATTAGTGTTTTTTGAGGATGTAACTAGCAGGGTAGATAAAGGGGAACCAATGGATGTAGTATGTTTGGATTTTCAAAAGGCATTCGATAAGGTGCCACACAAAAGATTGTTACATAAGATAAGGGCTCATGGGGTTGGGGGTAATATATTAGCATGGATAGAGGATTGATTAACGGACAGAAAACAGGGCAGGAATAAATGGGTCATTCTCAGGTTGGCAGGCTGTAAGTAGTGGGGTTCCACAAGGATTGGTGCTTGGGCCTCAGCTATTTACAATCTATATTAATGACTTAGACGAAGGGGCCGAGTGTAATTTATCCAAGTTTGCTGATGACACAAAGCTAGGTGGGAAAGTAAGCTGTGAGGAGGACACAAAGGGCTCGATTTTAAAACAAAAGTCCGGGTGCATTGGGGGTGGGATTGGGGGGGGGTGCAAAGAAAATCGACTTTTCGAGGAATGGGCAGAAATCCCAGCTCCAAGACACTGAAGAACGTGCACGACCCAGAGCCATCCGGGTGCTCGCGCCGTTCCCGAACCCGGAAGTCCCGCCGGCAATTAAAGCCGACGGGACGATATTTAAACCAACAATTCACCTCGTTAAAGTCGTTAAAAAATGAATAAATGTAATTTACAATGAAGGCAAGTGATTTCAATCCTGCCTCAACGTGTTTCCCGTGATGGGTGAAACACGGCATTGGGAAGTCGTCGGGTTGCAGCCGGCAGCCATTTGGCCATTTAAATCCCTGTTTGACAGATGGGGATAGAAGGTGAGTTATTGCAGCAGGGCACTCAGTTATCTCAGACAAACGTTTGGCTGGGAGATTTTTGTGTTTGGACTGAAAATTCTTGGTGTCCACTCAGAATTGTTCTGGTTACACATATTTACCAACTTTTCGGACCCTCAAACTGACACCATCAGGATGGGGGAGAGGGGGGGTTGGATGCATTCACCACTACATTCGAGGACCAGGAACATCACCATCCTCGCCAGGCATAGCATGCACTTCTGCCACTTGGAGCTCCACAACGCAGTGCTGCGCCACAGGCACCTGCACAAGAGCACAGAGGGCAACAGTCGCAGGAGGCACTACCCTCGACAGAGTGTCTACAGACAAAGGCTCAGCTTCCTGGACCTTTCTGAGGAACAGGGCGTAGGGCGGCTCAGAATGAGTCGCCAGGTAGTCGCAGACATCTGCAGCCTCCTTCATGCCAAGCTGCTCCCAGCTGGGCTTGGTGGCATCTCATTACAAGTCGCTGTTAAAGTGACCACTGCCCTCAACTTCTTCATCTCTGGATCATTCCAGAGTGCCACTGGAGACACTGCCGGGGTCTCTCAGTCGTCTGCATACAAGTGCATAAGACAGGTCACCGATGGCTTGTTTCGCACTGCCTCGCAATACGTCAACCGATCTCAGCCAGACGGAGAGGGCATTGGGATTCGACTCTGTGGCTGGCTTCCCACAGGTGCAGGGTGAATTGATTGCACCCATATAGCAATCCGAGCACCTCCACACAAGCCAGGACTGTTCATCAACAGAAAGGTGTATCACTCCATCAACACTCAGCTCGTTTGTGACCACCGCAAAAGATTTCTTCACTTGTGCGTGGGATTCCCTAGCAGCTGCCATGATTCCTTCATTCTGAGGGAATACAACATCCCGGGCCTCTTCCACGTACCAAACAGCCTTAAGGGCTGGCTGTTCGGTGTCAAGGGCTACGCCCTGCACACGTGGCTGATGACACCTCTGAGGAACCCCATCAGTGAGCAACAGCGTTGATACAATGACAGCCACATCACCACTGGGTCTGTAATTGAACATGCGATTGGACTGCTAAAGATTCAGTATCTCGATCGTTCTGGGAGAGTGCTTCAATACGCACCAGCAAGAGTGGGTCGCATTATAGTAGTGTATTGTATCCTGCACAACATGGCGCAAAAGAGAGGGGTACCGGCTGATGAGGCCCCATGCCCTCATCCACCATCCACGTCTGCAATCAACATTGAGGAGGAGCAGCAGCAGGAGCAGGAGGAGGAGGAGGAGGATGACGACGAACCTCTGGGCAGAGCAGAGGCTCACTTGGCTGCTCGTGAGGCCAGGAAGTCACTCATATGTGAACGGTTCTTGTAAGATCAGAAAGTGAGAATAGTCCAGTCCTCACACCACCTGGAAAGAGCAGCGCCCACACCAGCACCCCCGCCCCGCCCTCCACCCCCCACCACCACCTGCACAAAACAGTCCTGCAACTACACATAAACCCACTGTAAAATCACCCACTGGGTGGCATCAAGTGTGTTCATGCTGAAGCACATGAAAGGGCGCTATCACAAAAAGCAATCAAGAATGGGCAAGACATGGCAGTAGTGGTGAGAATGATAACATTAATGTGACTTTAACAAAAATCAAATATAATTGAAAAACATGACAGTCTGTCAGACACCCTTGCTCATACCCTTCGTGATCACAAATCCTTCGCCTTTCTCTTCCGACTACTTCTACGTGGTGCATTACCTGTGGCTGCAGCAGAGGTAGTGGCAGGTTGCTCATGTTCATGCCCTGACTGCTTAGATGCTTTGGGCCTACGGCCTCTGTGTTTTGGAGCCCATGAGGGCCCCTCCAAAGACTACTCCATCTGCACCTGTGCAGGGGCAGACTTGACCACCTGGAGAGGAGGCAGCATTGTGGGTACTGGTTGAGAGGAGGGCAACGGGTGTGACGTGGGAGCGCTTTGAGTGGTGTCCCCACTTCCATGTCCCCTTTCACCATCATCCCTCTCCTGGACCAGGCCCACATCACTCCTATCACCCTGCTGGAGAACAGTTTGGAGGACATGTATGATGCCTTGGAAGCCTAGTTGTAAAGTTTCTACCTGCCTGTTTAAGGCGGCAGCATGTTGTTCATCGTGAGTTTGAACAGCCATTGTCAGGGCCTGAATGGACTCATTTGTGAGCCATGCTTGAAGCTCAATGGAGTCTAGCCTTCTCTCCATCGCAGACATGCCCACACTTACCTGTGACACTATCTCAGGCATTTGAGCAGTAATGTGCGACACTATCTCAGACATTTCTGCAGTTATGTGCGACACTCCCTCAGACAGGTCCTCACGTCCCTGTGACACTATCTCAGAGATTCCCTTCCGTATCTCTGCCGCCATTCCACTAATGCAAGAGTTGGACTCTTCCATCCTCTGCTCTATTGTGGCACCTGTTCCAGTACTTCGCAAATGTGCTGCTGTCCCGCAATCATTTTCCTTTTAAAGGATGACCCCCGAGGTACAGCATCTGCTTCCAGCTGAGCAGAGCCTGGGAAGGAGTCCGCCTAACGACGCGGACTCTCCATAGCTGCCCCTGCCACCAGTGTCTGCTCATGCTCACAAGGCGCCAACCCAACTAACTGACTACTAGGACCCACTGAGCTGTGAGTATCTGTGCTAGTGGATGGCTCGCTAAGATGTGACGGTGCGGCCTCAGATGCTGGGAGCTCCTCTGAGGAATCGTCCTCTGCCGTCACTGTGGTTGATGAAAGGCCTGTAAGAGCATAGAAGGCAATATTAAACATCACCACAGATGTGTCATGTTGCGATGAGCATACTGAAGTGTTCAACATGCCAATTATTATTAATATCAATTCATGTGTGTGATGAATGTTAAAGTTGTGTCACCAGACGTTTGTGGGGTGCCAGTCTTGGTGACCCTGATGGACAGGCACTCGAGGGTGCAGCTAATCTCCAGGACCTCCTCTTCCGCCTCTGTAAGGATCACTATTAGTTGTGGCCTCCCTCCAGTCCTCAACCTCTCGGGTGCATTTTGCGCTCTCTTCTCCTAGAAGGGGAGGAAGTACTGACATGTGAGTGAGTGAGGGTGAAGTGGTCAGCCGATGAACGCATTGCTTTGGGTGAGGCTGACCGTGAAAGAGATGCATCAGAGGGTGAGTGTCAGACAGAGACATCACATTGGATCAGGATTGAGTGGTAGTGGTGCGTTCACAAATGGGGGGGTGAGGATGTGCTCAGGAAGGGCAGGTAAGTTGAGGTTGAGCCATGAGTGTGAGGAGTGATGTAATGGAGTAGTCTTGGCAGTGCAGAATGATGTGGGTGGGGGAGTGCGGGTGATGTGCAACACGGAATGCAGGAAAATCAGTAAGTGTACTCACTTTTGCTGACCTAGATGGGTCACTGAAACGCTTCCTGCACTGGACCCAAGTGCGGGATATATTGCGCCTGGTGGTGACCTCCTCTCCCATCTCAAGCCAGGCATTCTTGGTGGCAGAGGAAGGCACTTCCTCCTGTCGGCCGGGTAAAATAGTTCCCTCCTCCTCCTCACCCCAGCCAGCAGCACCTTAAGTGAGGCATCGCTGAATCTTGGAGCAGCCTTGCCCCTGTGCTGCTCCATTCTGTGTCATCTTGCTCCTTGCTCCAGCAAAATCCATTGGAGCAATGGCCCTTTAAATCTAGACTTTCCAGCTGACAGCCTGTCATACGGGTGCGCAGTCCGCCCACTGCGCAGCTTTCGGACGGCAAATCCGGAAACAAGATTAATGGCCACCAATTAAGTCGCAATCGCGTGAGGAAAGGTAAGATTTTATTATTTGCGTTTGCCGTGCGCCCATTGACCCCCCCCACCCTGCTGCCATCCTGTCGCCTTATTAAAATTGTGCCCAAAGAGTCTGCAAAGGGATATAGACAGGTTAAGTGAGTGGGCAAGAAGGTTTCAGATGGAGTATAATGTGGGGAGATGTGAGGTTATTCACTTTGGTAGGAAGAATAGAAAACCAGGATATCTTTTAAATGATGAGAAACTATTAAATGTTGGTGTTCAGATGGATTTGGGTGTCCTTGTACACGAAACACAAAGTGAACACACAGGTACAACAAGCAATTAGGAAGGCAAATGGTATGTTGGCCTTTATTGCAAGTGGGTTGGAGTACAAGAGTAAGGAAGTCTTGTTGCAATTGTACAGGGCTTTGGTGAGACCACACCTGGAGTACTGTGTACAGTTTGGTCTCCTTACCTAAAGAAAGTCTGACAGCAGCCTGACTACCACTATGTTTGCTGTTCTAGTTTTCCAACCTTCTAATCCTGGTCTTAACCTTCTTATTTAAGCCTGTGACACACTTACGATGCCTGGAACATCTTGACAAGACGCTTCCTAGAAGGCACTTGTTCCACAAAGGAACAGAAAATAAAATGGCAGGAAATTTGGGGGTAGAAGTCTGCTCATTGTCACGGATGGGAATTGATCCTCAAAGAAAAAAATTCCAAACATTGGGGGTGGACATATGAGGAGAGGTTGAGAAGATTGGGAATCTACTCATTGGAGTTCAGAAGAATGAGAGGCGATCTTATTGAAACATATAAGATTGTGAAGGGGCTTGATCGGGTGGATGCGGTAAGGATGTTCCCAAGGATGGGTGAAACTCGAACTAAGGGGCATAATCTTAGAATAAGGGGTTGCTCTTTCAAAACTGAGATGAGGAGAAACTTCTTCACTCAGAGGGTAGTAGGTCTGTGGAATTTGCTGCCCCAGGAAGCTGTGGAAGCTACATCATTAAATAAATTTAAAACAGAAATAGACAGTTTCATAGAAGTAAAAGGAATTAGGGGTTACGAGGAGCGGGCAGGAAATTGGACATGAATTTAGATTTGAGGTTAGGATCAGATCAACCATGATCGTATTGAATGGCGGAGCAGGCTCAAGGGGCCGATTGGCCTACTCCTGCTCCTATTTCTTATGTTCTTATGTTCTTATATACTTGCCTTAGAGGCGGTGCAACGATGGTTCACTAGATTGATTCCTGGGATGAGATGGTTGTCCTATGAGGAGAGATTGAGTAGATTAGGCCTATACTCTCTGGAGTTTAGACGAATGAGGAGTGATCTCATTGAAACATATAAGATTCTAAGAGGGCTAGACAGGGTAGATGCTGAGAGGCTGTTTCCCATGGCTGGGGAGCCTATAGCTAGGGGGCATAGTCCCAGGATAAGGGGTCAACCATTTAGGACTGAGATGAGGAGAAATTTCTTTACTCAGAGGCTTGTGAATCTTTGGTATTCTCTACCCCAGAGGGCTGTGGATGCTGAGTCGTTGAATATATTCAAGTCTGAGATAGATAGATTTTTGGACTCTAAAGGAATCAAGGGATATGGTGATTGGGCAGGAAAGTGGAGTTGAGGTCGAAGATCAGCCATGATCTTATTGAAGGCAGAGCAGGCTCGAGGGGCAGCATGGCCTACTCCTGCTCCTATTTCTTATGTTCTTGAGACACTTTGTCACCAAGTTCAGATTAAACACCAGATACTCTCGTGATACAAACAAAATTGGCCTTTTAAAAGCATGAGAAAAGATGTTTCTGTTAATTTGGAGCTCAAGCTACTCGTGGTGTTGCAGCCAGCTCAGGAACACCATAATGTGTCTCATTGAAATAATATACACTGTCAGGCCTACACTTTATATAGGAGTTAAACTCTATGAAAGAAAATGAATTTAAAACTGCATTCCCAGTTATACACTGGTGCTTGGTTAGAAGGCATTGCCAGAAAATAGAGGCTGCAGCACGTCTCTCAACTGCACTAATCAGAACATTGCTCCATCAGCCACATCAGTGATTTACATGGACAGTTTTTCAAAATCCCCACTGAGGTGGTGGCAACATTTGCAAAAGTCACTTGGGCTGTTATACCTGTATCAGGATAAATAGAAATTAGTTCACTTCCCAACACCCACTTGACTGTTAACCTCTTCTGCTTTGGCTTGACATCGACCACTAATTGTGACACTAAATACAACTGGCAGGCTCTTATGTAAAGTGTTACACTTACACCTAAATCTCAGCAACCACAGTATACAAGCTTAGTAAGTTGAAATACTCTGGGCTAGAAATTGGGCCGTGTAGCGCCCGTTGTTTCGGCGCTACGTGGGCTCCCGAAGTGCCAAAATGGCGTCTTGGCTGCGCATGCACGTTTCCAGTGAGATGTGCACCGGACGCCATCTTGGTACAGGTATTAGCGCAGGCGCAAATACTGAATGCCGGAAGCATGTAAAGTAAGGAGAAAATGGATACAATCAGTGTGCAACGCTGATTTAAAGTGATAGACACCATTTTGGAACTTAACGCTCAACTCAACGCACAGTCTTAACCACGACCATCTGAACGTGTTTTAGAGTGCCTGGAGTGACCCCACCAGCGCTATTTAAAGGGACCATGCAGGATTTACAGGTTAGTGGCTGGATTATTGCTTCTGGCTGCCGATACATTTGTAATTTTTTTTGGAGGTCTCCTATACTTGAATACAAGGGTTAGGGGACATAGCCTAACATTTAGAGCCAGGACGCGCAGGAGCGAATTTAGGAAACGCTGCTACTCACAAAGGGTGGGAGAAATTTGGAACTCTCTTCTGCAAATGACAGCTGGTGCAAGCTCAATTGTGAATTCTAAATCTGAGATTGATAGACTTCTGTGAACCAAGGGTATTAAGGGATATGGGGCTAAGGCGGGTATATGGAGTTAGGTCACAGGTCCACCATGATCTCATTGAATGGTGGATCAGGCTCAAGGGGCTAAATGCCACTGCCACTTGCTGCCTCCTGCTATGCGGCACCTTCTCCTGCAAGAAAGCGGGACGTATGTCTGGGTGATGTGCCTGTCATGGTGAATAGCAGCCAGTGTGCGTGGCCTGTGAGTTGTGGGTATGCGGCTTGCAACAATGGTAATGTGTGAGGGTGAGAGGAAACATCTGATTGGCAGAGTTGAGTACTGATGGAAAGAGTTTGTTGGTATGTGGGTGATGGGGGGTGTAGTGCGTGGAGCAGTGGATGAGGCTAGTGATGCAGTTGGTCGGAGATGCCATAAGACCATAAGAGATAGGAGCAGGAGTGGGCCATTCGGGCCCTTGAGCCTGCTCCGCCATTCAATGAGATCATGGCTGATCTGATTTTTACCTCAACTCCACTTTCCCGCCTTTTCCCCATATCCTTTGACTCCCTTGCTGATCAAAAATTTGTCCAACTCAGCCTTGAATGTATTCAATGACTCAGCCTCCACAGCTTTTTGGGGTAAAGAATTCCAAGAATTCACGACCCTCTGGGAGAAGAAATTCTTCCTCATTTCCGTCTTAAACGGGCGACCCCTTATTCTGAGACTATGCCCCCTAGTTTTAGATCCCCCCATGAGGGGTAACATCCTCTCAGCATCTATCCTATCGAGTCCCCTCAGAATCTTGTATGTTTCAATAAGATCTCCTCTCATTCTTCTAAACTCCAATGAGTATAGACCCAACCTGTTCAATCTTTCATCATAAGACAACCCTTCCATACCCGGAATCAACCTAGTGAACCTTCTCTGAACTGCCTCCAATGCAAGTATGTCCTTCCTTAAATAAGGGCACCAGAACTGTACGCAGTACTCCAGGTGTGGTCTCACCAGCACCCAGTACAGTTGTAGCATGATTTCCCTGCTTTTATACTCCATCCCCCTAGAAATAAAGGCCAATATTCCGTTTGCCTTCTGGATTACCTGCTGCACCTGTACGCTGACTTTTTTTGTTTCATGTACGAGGACACCCAGATCCCTCTGCACCGCAGCATTTTGTAGTATTTCTCCATTCAAATAATATTTTGCTTTTTTATTTTTCCTCCCAAAGTGGATGACTTCATATTTTCCCACATTATATTCCATCTGCCAAATTTTTGCCCATTCACTTAACTTGTCAATATCCCTTTGCAGACACTTTGGGCCCAATTTTAGCAGGGCTGCAGGTTCTCGGCGGGTGGGCAAGTGGGCGCGTGGGTAACGTGCCCGGTGAAATTAGTGGGTTTCCCGCGCAATCGTAGCAGGCAATCCACTAATTGGATTCACTTACCTGCTCCTCCGGGTTCCCCGCTGCTGATCTGCGCGTCAGGCGGGCTGCGCATGCGCAGTAAGATCTGTCAGCTGGAGGCGCTCTATTTAAAGGGGCAGTCCTCCACTGACAGATGCTGCAACCAATAGCAAAGATGACTGCATGGAGCAGCCCAGGGAGAAGGCTGCTCCCAGTTTAATGATGCCTCACCCCAGGTATCAATACATGGGGTGAGGAGGAGGGGGAGGACAGAGATCTTCCACCCGGCGGGCGGGAGGAAGCGGCCCGCCTCCGCCACCAGAAAGGCCTGGCTCGAGGTGGCAGAGGGGGTCACCTGCGCCACCAACATATCGCCCACCTGCACACAGTGCAGGAGGCGGTCCAATGACCTCAGTAGGTCTGCCAAAGTGAGTACACGTAGTCTTTCCCCTACACTCCGTCTGCCACATCACTGCCCCCACCCCACATCTCCTTCGGCACTGCAAACACTACTCTGTCACATCACCCCTCATACCCACTCAAACCCCATCCTCATCTTACCTGCACCTACTCACCTCGCCAGTACTCACCCCGCCACTACCACTCAACCCAATCCTCGTACAATCTCATGGCTCTATCCCATACTCACCCTCTCGTGCATCTCTCTCACGGCCAGCCTCACTCAACCTGCCACCACCTGTGCTGCAGCCACAGGGCATGCATCACATATGTGCAGTAGGCAGCGTAAGGCAAACGTGCCGTGAGCATGAAGGGGATGCACAAGGGTGTTTGAGGGTTTGTCATGGTTGTTACTTATATTGAATTTCAGAACAACTCACATCACACATTATATTGGCACCACTACTGCCATGTCTTTGCGAATCCTGTCCGGTTTGTGCAATAATGCCCGCTCCTGGATATCACTATGAGGACCCACCACTGATGCCACCCATTGTGTCACTGCAGAGTGGGTGTAGGTGTATTTGCAGGGCTCTTCTGCGCAGACGACTGAGAGGCATCGGCGATGTTCCCGGTTGCACCCTGGAAGGCTGTGGAGGAGAAGTTCGGGAGGGCAGTGGTGACTTTGACAGCGACTGGTAGGAAGATGGTGCACGGGCCAGCCAGGAGCAGCTCGGCATGAAAGAGGCTGCAGATGTCCACGGCTACATGTTGAGTGACTCTGAGCCTCCATGTGCACTGCTGCTCAGAGAGGTCCAGGAGGCTGAGCCTCGGTCTGTGGAACGTGTGGCGAGGGTAGTGCCCTCTGCGACACATCTCTCTCTGCGGTAGCCCTCCCTCCTGCTGTACAGGTGGATGTGTCACAGCACTCTGTTGTGGAGCTCCACGTGTCAGAGGTGGACGGCGTGGATGGCGAGGCTGGTGAGGCTGGTGATACTGTTCGCCCTCCGAGGAGGTCATGACTGCAGCTACGGCGGCCCCCATCTGCAAGATGTACATCTGAGGGGGTCCGCAAGGTAGGTACATGTCTCCGGACCCCGGGGTAAGTGTGCAGGTTGGTGACTTTGACCGTCAGGAGGAGGGTGGTGGAGGCCAAACTTTGTCCCAAGTGACAGAGTGGCCTCCTGCAATGGGTGAGGGTCTCCCCCCACCACCTGTCAAATGGACCTTTGCAGCTGCCACAGGCTGACAGCTGCAACACGTCCATTTCAACTGGGAGTGTTTCCCCCAGTGTGGGAAACAGTCCCATGTTGATCAAAAATCACACACAGTCCCTTAATCAGGTCAGTTAATGACCTGAAATACCAAACTAGATATTGTCAAGAGGCAACCCGCTGTCTTTAATTGCCTGCGGGATTCCCATCAGCGGGGGCTGCGCGCGCACGCCGGCGCATCAGCGGGGAACCCGGAAGTGGGCGGGATCGAGGCGCGATCCGGTCCCACTCCTGGATTTCGCGATTTTCGGGGCCCCCCCGCCGAGAACGCACCCGATAGCGGGTGCTAAAATCGAGCCCTTTGTGTCCTCGTCGAAACTTGCTTTTCCACCTATCTTTGTATCATCAGCAAATTTGGCCACAAGACACTCTGTTCCTTCATCTAAGTCATTGATATATATTGTAAATAGTTGAGGCCCCAGCACTGAGCCCTGCGACACCCCACTAGTTACAGATTGCCATTTTGAAAATCACTCACCTTGACCACTTGTGTCAAAGCATTGAACTTCTTCCTGCACTGCATCCATGTTCGTGGTGCTGTGCGCCTGGCATTGACTTTGTCCCCAGATGCCTTTTGAGCATATGTCTGGAGGGCCTCTTGTCCCCCCCGCTCCTGCAGATATAGGATGTCCCTCCCTCTGTCCACCTCTTGCACCAAGGCCTCTAGTGCATCGGCAGAGAACCTTGGTGCACGCACTCTCGCAGGCCTGGTACCAACTCAGATCGGCAGATTGAGAGGTCTGGCATGCAGATTGGACAATGTAGGATTTAGTAGTGCGCAACCTTTATTCAATGTTTTAACATAACTCATCAGTTTGTAAACATAGGGACAGGACGTGCATCAGTGTTGTACGTGTGCGATGTCTGATATTCATTCAGACTCCGTGCAGACAGCAGACAGTTATTTTAGCAAATAGCAAGTACCGGCTACCTTGAAGAGATTTTAAGAGACATCCTCCCTTTAAGAGATTGAGGCTCCCCCAGCTGGTGGAAAGTGTGAATTTCATCAAATCCTCATGTCAATGCTGATTTTCAACGCTGCTTGCAGGTAAGTCCTCAGGCTGGATGAAAGTCTCATCATGCCCGTGCAGGGGCCATCGGGTGCGGATTAATAGTGGATCGCGCTACCTACACCCAATAATAGGCCTTATTGATTTTCTCCCCCGCTCTACATCTTATGAGTCCAAAATCTAACTCCTAGCCATGCAATTACAGCGATACGGATAAATGTAACATTATGCATTTATGCATCTAAATGGACTGTCACTCATTCCTTGGATAACCCCTGAAAATAGGCGCGGGGAGTGTGGTACATGATGAACCCACACCCGGTTGTTGCAATGCAGGCAGCATGTTACATTTGTGCTGCCTGCTATTTTGAATGATTGCTGCGTGCAGCCAGCGCTACCTGCGCTGATACTGCAAGTGGTTGCACTTCTTAAAGGCCGCCTGCACCTCTTAATGGGGAGGTGCATTGTGGCTACAAGAAGTGGTGGGAGTCGATTAAAAACTGAATCTGTGCTCTAAAACTTTGAAGAATGGCTGCGCCTGGGAGAGAGCGTGCACCAAGGTTCTCTGATGATGCACGGAGGCCTTGGTGCAAGAGGTGGAGAGAAGGAGGGGTATCCTGTATCCCGGGGGGGGGGGGCGGGGGAGGAGGCTCTCAAGACACATGCTCAACAGGTAGTGGAAGTAGGGGAGGAGGTAAATGCCAGGAGCATAGCTGCAAGAACATGGATGCAGTGCAGGAAGAAGTTCAATGATTCAACACAAGTTGTCAAGGTGAGTGAGTTCAAGCTTCAATTGGCATATCCTACCAACTGCACCACTAGCTTCGTCCACTGCTCAATTCACTACACCTCCCATCACCCACCTACCAACAATCTCTTTCAATCAGTACTCAGCCATTCAAATCATATGCTTTATCTCACCCTTTCACACTTAGCACTGTTGCAAGCTTCATACCTACAAGTTACAGTTCACACACACTGGCAGCTATTCAACCATGACAGCCACATCACCCAAACATCTTGCAGGACACTCACTGTCACAATTTCCTCTTTCTTACAGTCGAAGGTGGCGCATAACAACAGGCAGCAAGTGGCAGTGGCTCCATGGAACACAAACCTGCTGTCCTCTCTCAGGATGACAGCATTCCTGATCCCACCTTTGCCACTCCACCAGTGCCCTTGCTGTTGCCTGTCAGCCAGCCAGCCCACTCCCTGTAGAGTATTGAAACTTTATCCAAGTATAGGAAATCTCCAAAAACACTTACAAATGCACCAGCAGTCAGAAGAAATAATCCAGCAACCAACCTGTAATTCCTGCTTGATCCCTTTAAATACCACTGGTGGGGGGGTCTTTCATGCCCTTTAAGTCATGTCCAGCTGTGCGGGGTTAAAATAGCAGTGGTCCCTTTAAATCAGTGTTGCACGCTGATTCGCGCCATGATCTCCCTCCTCTGATGCTGCCGGTAGTCGTTAGGTGTGTGCGCAAACACCTTTATCAAGATGGCGCCCTGCGCAGTTTCCATTGAGAGTGTGTTCAGGCATCTGGGACCTCATTTTTAAGGCTTAGTTGGCCTAAAATACAGGCGCTAAACGGCCTAATCTCACCCCCTTATGTTCTTACCAATTCAATATCTACTTAGCAACCAATAGGAGAGTTCATGATACTCGTACAGGGTGGAATTAATTGGCTGTTTGTCATAGTTGAGAAGTGTAGACAGCCCATCCCATGTTATGACATTTTTACCCAAGGGAGTAGAGTTGTAGAATAAGTTACAGGAAAGCACTGCACAGGAACGAGTGCATTTACATTCTCTGTGACAAGGTCGATTTTTGCTTGTGCTCAATGTTTTAACTCGTATTTTTGTGTTGCCAAAATCAGCATGTAAAGGGTTAAATCAGCATCAAACGGGGTATTTCTCAAGGGAAATGCATCAGTTCAGTTTCAGACCAATGTTATTTATTTATGCAAATTAACAAGAGTAAGGTCCAGGTGTAATTGACCAGTGTTGGTGCACTCAATGGCCAGTATCTTAGGCCCATATGCTACAGATAATTGTAGCATCCCACTTGCTCAACTAACTCAGCATTGATTAGGAATTAAACCTGGGATCTTCCTGCTTTGTAAGGTTCAGCACCATGTGGTGTTTTATACACTAAGGCATCGGGAATGCTTTATCTGTACAGTGTTGTGTGTGACTGTGAAGAACGCAATGGATTCAGGAGACAGAAAATTGCTCATATCTGGTGTGAGGCACCTGCCTAGGCTTTTCTATTGCATAGCCTTAAAATCTTTTCTCATTCAAAAGAAAGCTCACAAGCTCCTCCCGTAATTCACTGAAATAATTGCACTACCCAATAAAATACTGAGCAATAGAGATGAGGAAGAGCCTGTCTGTGCAGTTAGCAGAACTCAGTCTGAGGCAGCTATGGCTACTGTCAGTGTCCCTGGGCTAGGGACGGGGAAAAAATATTAGCCATAGTTCCTATTCCTGGCTGCTAATCAGTAATCCCTGCTAGAAAGTGGATGTGTTCAAACATCAGGTGAGGACCCGATCAAGCATGGCTGTGATGCCCCACCATTGTCAACGTCCTTGCTATCACTCATTGTGTTGGCTTACACTGTGATGAATAGATACATGGGCAAAGGTACCAAAAGGCTTCTGGTATCCAGAAAACATCTGGTGCCCATGAAACAGTATCAGGGCGCCCATGAAACAGTATCAGGGCGCCCATGAAACAGTATCTGGCGCCCATGTAACAGTATCTGGCGCCCATGGAACAGTATCTGGCGCCCATGGAACAGTATCTGGCGCCCATGGAACAGTATCTGGCGCCCATGGAACAGTATCTGGCGCCCATGGAACAGTATCTGGCGCCCATGGAACAGTATCTGGCGCCCATGGAACAGTATCTGGCGCCCATGGAACAGTATCTGGCGCCCATGGAACAGTATCTGGCGCCCATGGAACAGTATCTGGCGCCCATGGAACAGTATCTGGCGCCCATGTAACAGTATCGGGGCGCCCATGAAACAGTATCGGGGCGCCCATGAAACAGTATCGGGGCGCCCATGAAACAGTATCGGGGCGCCCATGAAACAGTATCAGGGCATAAACTATCACCTTCAGGAGAAAAGGGATAATAACAATAAAAACTTGAGTTTATATAATGGTTTTAACATAGAAAAATATCTCAAGGTGCCTCACAGAGGCACGGGGAAAATAAATACTGAGACAAAGGAGGAGAGATTAGGAGGGGTGGACAAAAACTTGTCAAAGAGGTGCGTTTTAAAGAGGGTCTTAAAAAAGGAGAGGCAGAGTTAATGAAGCGAGTTTTAAGGAATGTCTTAAAGGAGGAGGGGCAGAGTCAAAGGTGGGTTTTTAGGAGGGTCCTAAAGGACGAGAGGCAGAGGGGTTTCGGAGGGGAATTCCAGAGAGTGGTATCTAGGCGGCTGAAGGCACGGTCGCCAATGGTGGGGTGGAAGGTGGGATGCACAAGAGACTGGAGTCAGGGGCTGAGAGTTGTAGGGCTGGAGGAGGAAATAGACATAGGAGGAAGAGGCCATGGAGGGATTTAAAGACAAGGAGAAGAATTTTAACGTTGAGGAACGGAGGACTGGGAGCCAATGTAGGTCAGTGAGGACAAGGGGTGATGGGTGAGTGGAATTTGGTGTATGACAGGATACGGGCAGCTAAGTTTTGGAAGAAAATTGGGAGGGAGCCTCATTAATATATTTAAATTAATCTGATTGGTGGATGAAGCTCACATGATCATTTCTCCCCCACTCATGCGACACTTAAAATATTAACTTAATTGTATTCAAGATGACATCATCAGCTGAATGAGGACAAGAGGTAAATTAAAGCATTGCAAGTATTGGACGGAAATGGTGAATTATAAATACGTGAAAATAAATGAGCTAATACTAAATATAATAAACAAAAGCAAAATACTGCAGATGCTGGAAATCTGAAATAAAAACAGAAACTCTGCTTTCAGATTTTCAGACCAGATCTGATGAAATGTCATCGACCTGAAACATTAACTCTTTCTCTCTCCACAGATGCCGCCTCACCTTCTATGTAGATCCAGCATTTTCTGTTCTCTCCCCCTCCTTTACCAGTGACATTGTTTGGGATGGGCAGAGGCAAGGCCCCCTTGGAAACCTTCAGGGAAGGCCGGGATCTGCGTATCCAGGTCCGGGCCTAACTCACAGCTAGAGTTGCCAACTCTGGTTGGGTGTATTCCTGGAGATTTTATCACATGACCTCTTGTCTCCAACTGCCCCTCCCAGTCAAAAAGCCTTTTTTTCCTCGCTCCAATATTTTTATAGCAAAAGTCACCAAGGAAAATGAAAAAAAACCACACAATTCTTTTAATGCCACAATGATTTTTCACCCTGGTTGTTTGCAGCAGTGTCCAGGAGATTAATCTTTAACTTGTGGAGACTCCAGGACAATCCTGGAGGGTTGGCAACCAGTTCTGAGGAAAGGTCACCAACCTGAAACATTAACTCTGATTCTCTCTCCACAGATGCTGCCTGACCTGCTGAGTGTTTCCAGCATTTTCTGTTTTTATTTTATAATAAATATAATAAAGTTCAATTGCTGTTTTTGATGCATTTGGAATCAAAATGTTCCTCAATAACCTTATTGCACATAAAAAACATGATTATAAACGTACCAGAATCTGCAGTGATAAATCCCATCTCAAGGTCCCTCACAACAGGGAGATTCAGGGAGGAAAGCTGCAGGATTCACACGTACAAATGACCAAAACTTTCATTCAAACTTGAACTGGATTAGAAAATTAGGGTGGGAGAAACTAATTGAAATAAAACTCCCATGATTCCGTATAATTGAAGTGTGTCAGAAGGGGTGGGTGAGGCAAAAAACAGGAATCGGGTGTCTGTTCCTCTCCAAATGCCTCATGCTCTCGTACTGAATACCTTCTGTGCTTTTTTAAAGCTGGTGCTTGTTCCTGTACAGGAACTGTGCTGGTCAGAAATTATACAACTTAAAGACAAGAGACGGCGCAAAGGGTTTAATTCGTTAGAGCCAGTGAACACAATAACTGTACATTAAGGAATATTAATTTTCTGATTTGACTGAATGCTAACTCTTGCCCACGCTCCTGGGAGTAAATATTTACATTATTTACTTTGCTGTTCACATTAATGTAGAGATCCAACATTTAACACATTTTTGTTTATTAACTGCTTGTTAAGACAATTAACATGCAAATATATTCAGGATTTACTTTGTTCCCACATGACATTCATTTCCTATCTACACAAAGGAACAGCGTGAAAAGAGGCTCCACTACAACAGGGATATGATTACAGACCTGTGTCTGCTTCTGGAATCAAACCAGAAACATCTGGATGGCACTCTCAGTGGAAGTTAAAGTGACCGCACTGAATGTCGACATTACAGGGCGATTCCAGGCACAGAGACATTACTTGGATCAGACAGTATGTGGTGTGTGTGGCCTGTCTGTAAAATGTAAGCTGGTACAAGATAATCAGACGGACATTGTTATGTACAATGATGCAATGACAATACATTATGCTTTATTATAGAGCACCAACGCTGCTTTGAAGTGAAAATCTTTACCACAGTGAATATATATAGACCCACACTCATTGACTTTTGCGGCAGGATCACCAGATTGGAACGAGGAGCAGAAACCCTGGCCAATTTTGTCTTCCTTAACCCAGGGGCTCTTAACCTAAGTGTAGAGCTCTTACAGCGACCAGCTGTGATCAGCTAACTCAGTACAAACAGAGAGACAGTCAATCAAATCATGGGCATTCATAGAATCACAGGAAATTTACAGCACAGAAGGAGGGCATTTGGCCCATTGTGTCTGCACCGTCCGAAAATGACCCACCCAGCCTAATCCCACTTTCCAGCACTTGGTCCATAGCCTTGTAGGTCACGGCACTTCAGGTGCACATCCAAGTACTTTTTCAATGAGTTGAGGGTTTCTGCCTCTACCACCCTCTCAGGCAATGAGATCCAGACCCCCACCACCCTCTGGGTGAAAAAAAAATTTCCTCAGGTCCCCTCTAATCCTTCTACCAATTACTTTAAATCAATGCCCTCTTGTTATTGACCTGTCTGCTAAGGGAAATAGATCCTTCCTATCCACTCTATTGAGGCCCCTCATAATTTTGTACATCTCAATTAAATCACCCCTCAGCCTCCTCTGTTCCAAAGAAAACAACCCCACCCTATCCAATCTTTCCTCATAGCTAAAATTCTCCAGTCTTGGCAACATCCTCGTAAATCTCCTCTGTACCCTGTCTAGTGCAATTACATCCTTCCTGTAATGTAATCACCAGAACTGTATGCAGTACTCAAGCTGTGGCCTTACTAGTGTTTTATACAGTTCTTGCATAACGTCCCTGCTCTTATATTCTATGCCTTGGCTAATAAAGGAAAGTATTCCATATGCCTTCTTAACCATCTTATCTACCTGTCCTGCTACCTTCAGGGATCTGTGGCCATCACTCCAAGGTCCCTCTCTTCCTCTACGCCTCTCAGTATCCTCCCTTGTATATTCCCTTGCCTTTTTTGCCTTCCTCAAATGCATTACCTCACACTTCTCCAGATTGAATTCTATTTGCCACTTTTCTGCCCACCTGACCAGATATCTTCCTGCAGTCTACTGCTTTCCTCCTCACTATCAACCACATGGCCAATTTTTGTATCAGCATTCCTGGTCTGTATGGCTCAGCTACACATTACTCACACATCAGAGAAGACAGCTCTTGAAGTGTTTTGTAAAAATTATCACTCATTTTAGCTGAGGGATGTTAATCCTGAAGTGTGTACTCCCAGGTAAGATGTAGCACAGCTCGATGTAAAGTAAAGTTCCTTCTACTACTCAGAAGCCCACCTCCCACCCCAAGTGTGACTGTGACAATTTTCCTTTCATTTCTGACAACAGCAGTCAGTGAGTGAGATTTCTAATTTGTGTCAAATTGGGAACAGTTTTGTGCTAGAGTCCCACAAGGACCTGGATTAAGACTCAGTTTACATACAGCCCCTTACTGAACCCAAGACCCAGACATAAAAGCTGACGGGGCAATTTTAACCTAACCCGCCCATCGGGAAACTGACGGGATCGGATGCGGCCCTGGTTTTACACCCGCCCAATTTTACTCTCCATTACGAGGGATGATTATCTTTGTGATCTGGGAGGGGAGCTTTGCCTGCACGGAGTGTATATTAGCAATTAAGGAGACTTCTGGTTAGGAAACAGTGCTCAGCACACACCAATCGTGAATCTTAACTTCGGGTCCATTACAAACTGACTTCTATAGTATTCAAAAAACCACAGGCCCTAATCCAGCCTCATATTCTCATTCTACCATTATTCACAAATCACACCTCAGGGCAGTTAATCTGTCAGTTTTTACAATCTGACTAGGCCAGGTCAGAGAAGATATTTGTTTATTTTTGTCAATTTCCATGGGCGATTCTGGTTAAATAATTGTACCTGCTTCAAAAGGAAATGAGCAGAGCCCACTTTTCAGATACCGCATGAAAGTTTTGTTTGGAGTTCACTGAAAGGTTCATTTGGTAAAGTCAGTGTTTAACTCAACTCGACAGCAAGATCCCAGAATCCATTAGGTGACAATGAGCCGTAATTTTTTACATTCTCCAAACTTTTCACGACATAACTGAAGTTTACATTTTGAACAATGTAAAAATAATTCATTATGAAAACAAGGTGAATGGCCAAGGGCTATGGTGTAGGACACGCCCACTGTTCAAAGGGATGGGGAAAAGACAAGGAGGGATAATTTTGATTTTGGAGGATAGTCTAAAACGAGCGGTATTGGATCAGCCGCCCGTTAGATATCTCTCCCCATTTTATTTTCCAGTGAAGTCAATAGAAGTGAGAATGGGGAGAGATGTATAACGGGCGGCTGGTCCGATATCACCCATTTTACACTATCGCCCAAAGTCACAATTACCCACAAGGTAAGTCCAGTGAGAGTGGTTATACAATGCCTGGTTAGGTTTTAAAGTGACTGAATTTTGAGATATTTTCCAGTGGAGATATTTTTAATTATTAGGCTTGGACGGAGCAGAGGAACGATCTCGAACCTCCAGTTTGATTATAGCTTTCGTGTTCACATTTGACATTGTAGCTGAAACCTCCATTACCTCATTGAAGACTTGCATTGCGATATTTATATTCGTGATATCAGTTTTTGTGAAGGAATCAGATTCAATCAGCTGCGAGCGCATGTTGGTCCATAAATTGTGATCAGTTGTTGTTATTGTGTCAGTAATGTGCAGAGCTAATTTGGTGTCGTATCTGATGCAGTTAAAGGGGTTGGAAAACAGAAGGGAGATCTGTTGGCTGCCAAAGGAGTAGCTGAGGACACCAACGCAGCCATAGAGTGAGAATGGGGTCTTGATGAACACACACGTTCCTTTCGTGTCCTTCTGTATAGTGGGCGGTGGCGGACTTTGTACAACACCGCTTTTGGCAAATGTCCTGCAAAATGGGATGTTACATATGTAATATAATTTGTGAATATCACAACCCTGCAAAAAATATTCAATAAAATTTCACTTTGCAGCTTCAAAAATAGAACAAACTTGCATTTATAAATCACCTTTCACAACCTCAGGGCATCCCAAAGCGCTTTACAGCCAATGAAGTAACTTTTAAGTGCAATTACTGTTGTAATGTCTGGAAACAAAGCAACCAATTTGCGCACAGCAAGCTCCCACAAAGAGCAATGTGATAATGACCAGATAATCTGTTTTAGTGATTTTGGTTGAGGGATAAATATTGACTAGAACACTGGGAGAACTCATACGAACATACAAACATATGAATTAAGAGTAGGAGTAAGCCATTTGGCCACTAGAGCCTGCTCTGCCATTTGTTAAGATCATGGCTGATCTGATTGTGACCTCAACCCTACTTTTCCATCGACCTACTATAACCTTTGACTCCGTTGTTAATCAAGGATCAATGTAACTCAGCCTTAAAAATATTCAATGACCCTGCCTCCACTGTTCTCTGGGGAAGGGAGTTCCACAGACTCTCAACCCTCAGAGAAAAATTTCTCCTCATCTCTGCCTTAAATGGGAGACCCCATATTTTTACTGGTTCTAGTCTCTCCCTTGATCTTCTTCGAAATAATGCCATGGGATCTTTTACATCCATCTTGTCAGGATAAATTTCTCTTTCTGGCTCTCGAGCTTTGAAAGGTAGGTCACACCAGGCTTTATAGATAAATGGCTTGCTGTAGTACTGAGCTATAAAAGACCAGTAGTTTCAGTTTTATCCTTGATGTGTGCAAAGTTACTGTACCTGATCCAAGACAGCAGTTGACACATTACAGTTGTGTAGATTTTAACAGGTTTGTAAACAAGGAGTGAATAAGGATGGACGTGACACAATGAGATAATGTCACTGCACCGATCACATCTGTCACAGCAACCTCTTAATAACATTGAGCTTAGAAAATGCAGAGTGAGGGAGGAGGGGAGAACACATAATTACATAAGAAATAGGAGCAGGAGTGGGCCATATGGCCCCTCGAGCCTGCTCAACCATTCAATCAGATCATGGCTGATCTTCCAAAGATTCACAACCCTCTGAGTGAAGAAATTCCTCTTCATCTCAGTCTTAAATGACCGACCCCTTATCCTGCGACTATGCCCCCTAGTTCTAGATTACAAGGGGTAGAAATTCGTCCTGGCCGGTAGCACATTGACCGTCCACTAAACGCCCTGCCCGATATTTAGCTCCTGTGAAGTCAAGCGGAACTGAATATCGAGCGGGCGTATAACGGGTAACCCGTGCCTCATCCCTCGCTTTCCCCTGCCGCCCAAAGACAAATTTCTACCCCCGGGTGTTCCTGCTGCACCTCAGTGATCAGCACTAACTTCAGTCCCCCCGCATGAGGCTGACTTTGACCTTAATTTTTGGAGCTGGTGCAAATGTTTTCAGAACCAGGTATCTGTTCATTAATAAAATGGTTTCCCACATAGATTGGCCCCTCCTCTTTCGAGCACTTTGACTCCAGCTGCTGGGAATCTCACTCCCTGTTCCCGACATTAAACACAGTTGGTTTCTGCCAAAACAAACACACCAATTCCTTTCGATTTATCAGATCTTCGGTCACCCTGAGCATCAGTTGTTGGGCTGACTTACAAGGCAGCAAAGTTCAGAAGAAACGCTCAGCTCCCTCCACAGATGGCGGCTGATCTGCAGGTTTCGATGATTTTCTGTTTTTGTTTTTTTTTATTTTTATTTTTGCAGAGTTCGGGCTGACTGCCAAAAAGAGCGAACAGGCTTCACTTCCAAACCCTCCCCCCTTCTCATGTCCCACTCACATACCACCCCCACTAACAACCCTCCAAAACCCCCTCTCATGCCCCACTCACATACCACCCCCACTAACAACCCTCACAAACCCCTTCTCATGTCCCACTCACATTCCACACCCACTCACTTAACCCTTCTGTTTCGAAGTCGTTTCCGAAGGAAAGAGGGACCTTCTCTTCACCGACCCACCCTCTCCAAAAAGCGGCCACTGAAACCCCCCTGGGCTGGAAGATGCAAAGTGAACTATTTGATTTTTAATCGTTTATATTTTAAAACAAAACAGTGACGGGGGGAAAGACCGACCCGGTGAATAGAATAGTTATATAGTGAACTATCCTCAAACTGTGTCCCTCGGGTTCAGGGCGGTATTACCGAGCTATCTGTACTTACTCTGGTGAAGTTAGATCAAAGTGTTTGCTGCTGTTGGTGATTTCAATCCCCACACTTATTCTGGATTTAACGGATTTCATAATTTCTTCAATCGGAATCGCCATTCTGTTAAAAAAAACAATAAAACGTTCAATGAACTATTGTTAAAGTGAATAACATAATAACTAGTAAATAACTAATGTAACCAGCTCACCTAACCTGATTCCAGTAACAATCTAACACAGTCCAGAGTCTGGAGTTTACTTTCTGCTTCTCTTCCCACGTTTAAAATAGCAAGAATGGAAAGTGACAAAAAGGAACAGACAAACCGCCCTTGAACCTCCCCTCAGACTAATCGGGCCATCTCCAGGTTGTCAATCAAGGAAAAAAACCATGCCCACTGCCCATCTATTTATGGTCATTAATTTTCACTGTGATTCGTGCCAGGAAATGAGAACTTCCTCCTTTCATGATGGGAACCGTGGTGCCGTTTACTGAAAGCCTGAAGGATAAACATGGAGCTGATGTGGGTGAACATAAGGGGGGAGGAGAGGGGCTCAGAGCAGGGGGAGAGGGGGAAAGCACAGGGGTGGGGGGGGGGGGAGGAAAGAGCAGGGGGGGGAGAGGGGGAAAGAGGAGGAACAGGGGGAAAGAGCAGGAACAGGGGGAGAGGGGGAAAGTGCAGGGGTGGGGGGGGGAAAGAGCAGGGGGGGGGGGGAGAGGGGGAAAGAGCACGAACAGGGGGAGAGGGGGAAAGAGGAGGAACAGGGGGAGAGGGAAGAGGAGGGAAGCGTAGGAACAGGGGGAGGGATAAGATGGAGCAGGTGCAGCTGAAGAATGGAGGGGGCAGAGCAGGGGAGGGGGGAAGAGGGAGAAGATGGTCCAGATGGGGAGATGGATCATGTTCTCCCCTTCCCCCACCATATCCTAAGATCTGGATCCCACTCTTGACCGTGAACGGCAGTGAGGTGATTTCTCGGAAAGCCCGGTGCAGGCACGGCAGGTGACGCCATCGGACGGCCCAAAACCTAGTAGTTCGGACACTGTCACTATTCACTTTGTAATGTGAAAGGTGACCCCCATCGCTCCCCCCCCCCCCCACAACACTTTCTACCCAATAAACCCGAAAACAATCCATGACCCACACCCAATGCCCCATCAGTCACCGCAGCTCTCTCCCACAGTGTTTATTTTGATGGGAGTGATTAGCGACAGTGTGGGAATTTCCGGTTTTCGATCGACGAGTGACGTCATTCTTCAGCACATGATAAAAAGCTACAGCCCCGCTAGTGACATCACTTCCAATTACACCACCCTCACCCGTTCTCATTGAATGAAATGAGCCTCACTGAACCAACCTTGCAGCTCAAAATATGTAAAGTAATTAGTGCTGTGGATTTGTCAAATTCAGCCTCAGAGAAACGGCTGCAGCACCCCTCATGATCGAGCATTGACCGTTCATGGGGTCATTTATTTGAAGGGGCCCATAAGTCAATTGCTGGGTTGGCCTGGCATGGAGTGTTTTCGGAGTCAAAGCGAGGTGGGAGGCTGCTCAGTGTGGAGGCCTCACTCCTCCAGCAGACGGGAGTTCAGTGGGAGTTTTTACAGATCATGCTGATCGTGTGCTCTCCGTGACTCCAGGTTCACAACGACTGGCTCAAATTGGTGCCATGCAGCCTTCTTATAGAGTGGGGCCTGGCTTGCCAGACTGGCCAGTCCTCATAGCTACTTAGTTGACCTGCTTGTCCGTTTGGTCGGCCCAAAACCAGGGAAGTAGCTGCTGTGCTGCTCCTCTGCCTGGTCACAGAACTCGTTATGTGCCTCCTCACTAAGTTCTCTTAGTATCTTGGTGCATGACACTTCAACAATGATCACCCACCTCCGGGTGAGCAAGGGCCAAAATTCTGTGTGAATCACAGTAAAGCCTTTACAATGGCAGCAGTCAGCTCTGGATGAGGTGCAGGGAAACACTGCGATACTGAAGAGCGTCACAACCAGAGCAGGCTCGGGGGGGCCGTATGGCCTACTCCTGCTCCTATTTCTTATGTTCTTATATTGTTAACCTTATGACGCACAAGTCAGTTGGTTGTCCTTTGCATCCCTTAAAGGTGCTGAATGCTTAGAGAAAGAAGCAGCTGAGCAGCCTTTTGCCTCCAGAAGGACCCTTCCTGCACCTGATCCACCCATCCTGTCATGGCATCTTGTTTACTCAAACAACAGCTCAGATACACTCATTCAGAGAGGCGCTATTACTGACACAGAGCAGATATTACTGGGTGGATCCCGGAGCAGCAGTGAGCAGGAGGAGCTGGGAGGCAAATTTGAGGAGATATCTGTCTCTCCCCAGAGGTGACAAAAGCACGAGGCCTCAGCTGAGGATTGCAAGACCAAAATCTCAGGCGTCTGGGCTGTTAAAGATCAATGATTCAGGAGCATTGGTCTCACATGCAGGCAGTGGAAATAGTCTCTTCACTCGTGGTGCTGATGATGGGACAATTGGAGGAGTCCAGAACCCACATCTACAATAAAATGAGAAAGGCAGGACATGAAGTGAGGGAGACCCAGGTGACTCCATTATTTAAGAAGGGTAGATGAGATCAACTAGCAGATTCATCAGAGTGATACCAGGCCTAAAAGGATAGCGTTATAAGGACAGGTTGCATGAACTAAGCTTGAGTATTGAAGATTAAGGGGTGATCTAATTGAGGTGTTTAAGATGATTAAAGGATTTGACAGGGTAGATAGAGAGAAACTATTTCCTCTGGTGGGAGAGTCCAGAACAAAGGGACGTAACCTTCAAATTAGAGCTGGGCCATTGAGGGGTGATGTCAGGAAGCACTTCTTCACACAAAGGGTGATGGAAATTTGGAACTCTCTCCCCCAAATAGCTGTTGAGACTAGGCCAATTGAAAATTTCAAGACTGAAATTGATAAATTTTTGTTCGGCAAGGGTATTAAGGGATATTAAGGCAGGTAAATGCAGTTAAGAGACAGATCAGCCATGATCTAATTGAATGGCGGAATAGGCTCGAGTGGTTCATTGGCCTACTCCTGTCCCTATGATCCTGTGGCAGTCCAGGAGATCGATGTAGCCGCCAGCCAGACGTTCGGGGGAGGGTATAAGAGCTGTTGTCACTCCTGTAGTG
This sequence comes from Heptranchias perlo, assembly GCF_035084215.1. Taxonomy (NCBI): domain Eukaryota; kingdom Metazoa; phylum Chordata; class Chondrichthyes; order Hexanchiformes; family Hexanchidae; genus Heptranchias; species Heptranchias perlo. Next base: position 10,807,652 of record NC_090351.1, read on the forward strand.
GCGACAGTTACTGCCCCTGTGTTTGAATTTAGCAATTCCCCCCCACACCCCATCTTCATTTAATTCCGGTGGGTTCGCTGCCAGCAGAATGATCAGGGCCACAGAGGGGTCATGGGGGGGAAATCATGGCAGAAATCGAGATGGTCAGTTCTGGTGCCGAATTTGGGCTGAGGGGCCCTGCCCCACTTCACTTGCCAAGACCACCACCCAGAAGTGGGTGGTTTTCATAAGGAAAGTCCAGGCCTTCATGTCAGAGGAAGTTGAGAACAGTCTGCTGCTCTGACCACACTGTGACCCCCTTGTGCAGAGCTGGTCACTGAGGCACAAGGGAGCTGCTGATGTGCTGTGGCCAGTGCAGAGAAAAGTCAAAAGGAGGATCGCTAGTGTAGGAGAAAAGAACATAGATTCAAATATAGGAATAATATCTAGAAACCATTTATCACACAAAGAGGGATCAACACTTGATTCAAGGTGAGCCAAATGGCTGTGCTCATCCATAGTTATCTTGGGATTTTTCTTCAATGAAGAGAAGGAGCAGTGGAAGGAGGATGAGAAACATTCATAGATACACATAACCCAACTGGCAGAGCAGCTGGAGGAGTGAAGAGGAGGCTCTGTGCAGTTTGTGTTGTCCGCAATTCCCAACAGCTGTCACCTGTATTCCAAAAGACACTGAGCGTTATCTGCAGCTGTGGAACAGAAGGCAATGCTGCTGTCCATTGGCCCTGTACTTGTCGGCCATCTTTCCCGCAACTCCATGTTTGAACCTCTCTGATCAGGTTTTGGCCCCAATCAAAGTCAATAGTGAGATCCTCAGTGACTGTGACCGTGGTGCACTATCCCTCCTCACCTTTATTTCAGTAGTTTTTAAACACGGTTAACCACACCATCCTTCTCCAACGCCTCTCCTCCGTTGTCCAGCTGAGTGGGAATGCCCTTGCTTTGTTCCACTATTACCTATCCAGTCGCAGCCAGAGATTCTCCTGCAATGGCTCCTCTTCCTGCCCCTGCACCTTTACCTCTGAGGTCCCCCATGGATCTATCCTTGGCCCCATCCTATTTCACATTTGCATGCTGCCCCTTGGCGACATCATCTAAAGACATGACATCAGATTCCACATGCACACCGACGACACCCAGCTCAACCTCACCACCACCTCTCACGACCCCTCCACTGCCTCTGTGTTGTCAGACTGCTTGTCCAACATCCAGTCTTAGATCAACTGCAAATTCCTCCAATTAAACATTGGGAAGACCAAAGATATGGGGGTAATTTTAACCCTCAAGAACAGGAGGGTTGGGGGTGGGGGGAAGGTAAAAATTGTAAAACTGAAAAACCCGCCTCCAACCGCGCACTTCTGGTTTTAATGGAGGCGGATCAGGGAGTGGGCGACCAACTGGCTCTTAGGAGGTGGGTCGGTCAGTAAAATCTTTTAGGGAGGCTGCGGGCCTCCATTTTAATCGTTTTTTTATTTTTAACTCCAGGGGGCCGGGATTCCCAGGCCTTCTGCTTTATGCCACGTAAGAGGAGGCGAAAAGACCCATATCAACAGGTAAGATATATTGCACTGCTTGTGGGCCAGGAGGAGCAGGAGTGTTTCCTCCAGGCCCAACAAGCCAGCCTGCCGTAATCCCACACACGTAATCAGCCGATCCCCCCCCCCCCCCCCCAATGTCCGATAGGTTTGGGTACAGTCTAGGTACATTCCCACGAGGGAGAAAGGGAGGGCAACTAAAGCCAGAGCGCCCTGGATGACAAAAGAGAGAGAGAGAAAGATGATGCAGCAAAAAGGGGAGTATGACAGATGCAGGTTGATAACACATGTGAGAACCAGACAGAATATAGAAAGTTCAGAGGGGAAGTGAAAAAGGAAATCAGAGGTATGGGAATAGACTGGTGGCCAACATAAAAGGGAATCCAAAAGTCTTCTATAGGTATGTAAACAGTAAACGGGTCGTAAGGGGAATGGTGGGGCCGATTAGGGGCCATAAAGGAGATCTACTCATGGAGGCAGAGGGGATGGCTGAGGTTCTAAATGAGTACATTGCATCTGTCTTTACCAAGGAAGAAGATGCTGCCAGAATCTCAGTAAAGGAAGATGTAGTTGAGATACTGGATGGGCTAATAATTGAGAAAGAGGAAGTTTTTGAAAGGCGAGCTGTACTTACAGTAAATAAGTCACCCGGTCCGGATGGGATACATCCTCGGTTGCTGAGGGAAGTAAGGGTGGAAATTGCGGAGGTACTGGCCATAATCTCCCAAACATCCTTAGGTACGGGGGTGATGCCAGAGGACTGGAGAATTGCAAATGTTACACCCTTGTTCAAAAAAGGGTGTGAGGATAAAGCCAGCAACTACAGGCCAGTCAGTTTAACCTCGGTGGTGGGGAAACTTTTAGAATTGATAATCTGAGACAGAATTAGCAGTCACTTGGACAAGTGTGGATTGATTAGGGAAAGCCAGCACGGATTTGTTGAAGGCAAATTGTGTTTAACTAACTTGAAAGAGTTTTTTGATGAGGTAACGGACAGGGTAGATGAGGGCAATGCAGTTGATGTGGTGCATATGGACCTTCAAAAGGTGTTTGATTATGTGCCACCTAATGTGCTTGTCATCAAGATTGAAGCCCATGGAATAAAAGGGGCAGTAGTAGCATGGATGCCGAATTGGTTAAGTGACGGGAAACAGAGAGTACTGATGAATGGTTGATTTTGGACTGGAGGGAGTTGTTCCCCAGGCTCAGTGCTGGGACCACTGATTGTCTTGATATATATTAATGACTTGGATTTGGGTGTACAGGGCACAATTTCAAAATTTGCAGATGACACAAAACTGGGAAGTGTAGTGAACAGTGAGGAGGATAGTGATAGACTTCAAGAGGATATAGATAGGCTGGTGGCATGGGCGGACATGTGGCAGATGAAATTTAACACAGAAAAATGCGAAGTGATACATTTCGGTAGGAAGAATGAAGAGAGGCAATATAAACTAAAGGGCACAATTCTAAAAGTGGTACAGGAACAGAGAGATCTGGGGGTATACGTGCACAAATTGTTGAAGTTCGTACGGCAGGTTAAGAAAGTGGTTAAAAAAACATACAGGATCCTGGGCTTTATAAATGGAGGCATAGAGTACAAATGCACAAAAGTCATGATGAACGTTTATAAAACACTGGTTCGGCCACAACTGGAGTATTGTGTCCAGTTCTAGGCATCGTACTTTAGGAAAGATGTGAAGGCCTTAGAGAGGGTGCAGAAGAGATTTACTAGAATGATTCCAGGGATGAGGGACTTTAGTTACATGGATAGACTGAAGAAGCTGGGGTTGTTCTCCTTGGAACAGCGAAGGTTGAGAGGAGATTTGATCAAGGTTCAAAATCATGAAGGGTCAGATAGAGTAGATAGAGAGAAACTGTTCCCATTGGCAGAGGGGTCAAGAACCAGAGGTTTAAGGTGATTGGCAAAAGAACCAAAGGTGATATGAGGAAAAACCTTTTCACACAGCGAGTGCTCAGGATCTGGAATGCGCTGCCAGAGTGGGTGGTGGAGGCAGAACAGGATAAGTACTTGAAGGGGAAAAATCTGCAGGGCTATGGGGATAGGGCGGGGGAGTGGGACTAGCTGGATTGCTCTTGCATAGAGCCGGTACGGACTCGATGGGCCGAATGTCCTCCTTCCATGCTGTAACCTTGCTATGATCCCATGATTCTAAGATTTCCGGTTTTCACTGGGGCGGGACGAGGGGCAAGCAACCAACCTGCTCCCAAGAGGCAGTTTGGTCAATAAAACCTTTCATGGAGGCTGCAGCCCTCCATTTTCAAAGGTTTTTCGATTTTAGCCCCTGGGGGCCATGATTCCCAGGCCTTCTCCTTCATGCCATGCGAAAGGAGGGGAGAAGGCCCCAAACTGCAGGTAAGTGCCTTTCTGGCACTGTTTGCGGGCCCGGAGGAGCAGGAGTGCTTCTCCAAGGCTCAACAAGCTGACCTGCAGCGACAACCCATTGATCACAGACCACTCCCCCGATCTCCGATCCCCCCCTCAACGATCACGGACCCCAGCGATGACTCCCAATCCCCCCCTCAATGATCGCGCACCCCCGCAATGATCCCCGATTCATCCCCACAACGATCGTGGACCACGGTGATGACCCCCATTTCTCCCCCCCCCCCCCCCGGGACTGACCCCCGATCCCTCCCCACATGACTGACTCCTCCAAAAACTGACTCCTCCATCTTGACCCCCATGCCCATCGGTGCCCCTATGCCCACCCATGCCCAATTGGTGCCCACCATGTCCATCGGTGCCCCTATGCCCATCCATGCCCAATTGGTGCCCACCACACCCATCGGTGCCCCTATGCCCACCCATGCCCAATTGATGCCCACCACGGCCATCGGTGCCCCATGCCCACCCATGCCCCCGTGTCCCCCCACCATCCACACAATGTTAGACTTACCTTTTCACGTCGTCTTCCTTGCTCTGCTCCTGCCTGACTGAGGCCAGCCTGTCAATCACGCTGATCACAATCAGTTTTTATATTTCTTGCTAGTTTACTTTCATATTCTATTTTCTCACTCTTTATCAATTTTTTGGTCATCTGCAGGTTTCTAATACTCTCCCAATCCCCAGGCTTACCACTCTTCTTGGCAACATTAAGAGCCTCTTCTTTTAATCTAATACTATCCTTAATTTCTTTAGTTAGCCACGAATGGATTATTTTTCCCATGGAGTTTATATTCCTCAATGGAATGTATATTCATTGAGAATTATGAATTATTTCTTTAAATGTTCGTCATTGCTTTCTACTTTCATGTCTTTTAATCTAATGTCAAAATCAACCTTGGCCAACTCACCCCTCATAACCAGGCTTTGTTTAAGTTTAAGACTCTAGTTTCGGACTTAAGTACATCACTCTCGAACTCAATGTGAAATTCTATCATGTTATGATCACTCTTCCCCAGAGGATCCCTTGCTATGAGATTACTAATTAACCCTGTCTAAAAGAGCCTGTTCGCTGGTTGGTTCCATGACGTATTGTTCTGGGAAACTGTCTCAAATGCATTCCATGAACTCGTCCTCCAAACTACTTCTGCCAATTTGATTTGCCCAGTTTTTATGAAGTTTAAACTCCCCCCACGATTATTGCATTATATTTCTTACAAGCTCCTCTTATTTCTTGATTAATACTCTGTCCAACAGTGTAACTACAGTTAGGAGGCCTCTAAACTACTCCCAGCAGTGTTTTCTGCTCCTTATTATTTCTTATCTACATCCATACTGATTCTACGTCCTGATCTTGTGAGCCAAGATCCTTTCTCACTACTGTCCTTATATCATCCTTTATTATCAGGGCTACCCCAACCCCCCACCCCTTTTCCATTTTGTCTGTCTTTTCGAAAAGTCAAATATCCTGGAATATTTGGTTCCCAACCTTGGTCACCATGCAACCACGTCTCAGGAATGTCGACTAGATCAACTCTTTGAGCCACGCATTTAACTCTCTGATCTGTTTGACCCTATGCCAATTTGCACGAGGCTCAGGTAGATTACTACCTTTCAGTTTCTGCTTATTAATTTAGACCCTAGCTCCTCAAACTCCCCCAGCAGAACATCATTCCTAATTCTACCAATGTCGTTGGTTCCTACGTGGATCACAACAACTGGATTCTCCCCCTCATGCTCCAAGTTCTTCTCCAGCCGCGAGGAGATATCCTTAACTCGGGCACCAGGCAGACAACACAGTCTTCGGGACTCCGTGTCACAGTTGCAGGGAACAGAATCTATCCCCCTGACTGTACTATCCCCTACCACTACCACATTCCTTTTTACTTCCTCCACTTGAATGACCTCCTGTACCACGGTGCTGTGGTCAAATTCCCCATCCTCCCTGCAGTCTTTGTTCTCATCCACACAGGTAGCAAGTACCTTGTACCTGTTGGACAAGGTCAAAGGCTGAGACTCCTCCATCACTGCATCTGGGGTCCCCTTACCTTCCTGACTCGCAGTCACATCCCTCTGTCCCTGACCACTGACAAAATCTAAACTCCTACCTAACCTAAGGGGTGTGACTGCCTCCTGGATCAAAGTGTCCAGATAACTCTCCCCCTCCGTGATGCATCGCAATGTCTGCATCTTGGACTCCAGTTCAACAACTCTGAGCCGAAGTTTCTCGAGTTGCAGACACTTACTGCAGATGTGGTTGCTCTGGTCTCCACCAACTCCCACCTGCTGCAGTTATGACACACCACCTGCATTGCCATCCTTATCTAACCTTGTTCTATATCTTTAATTATTCAACATTTTTATGTAATTAATTGACTTGGTTTATTTTTAGATTTTTGAAAAACTAGTTAATTTATCTACTTTAAACTAGTTTCCAGCTACTTTTAAACTGATTAGTTTTAAGGCTTTTCAACTGACACGCTCCTTTTATTGGCCAATCAGGTCAGGTCCGCTCTCACCGCGCCCTTTTATTGGCCAATAAGGTCGGCTCTCCACGCTTCTTTTATTGGCCAATCAGGTCTGCTCTTGCCGCGCCCTTTTATTGGCCCTCACATCATTGTTTCTTGCTGTGCTGCTAACAATTGTACGATTCATAACGAACTTGAAATGAAATCCCAGGAGGCGGTGGACCTGGCTGCTGAGGAGACTCATGGGGATCATGACGAGAGGCATCTTCTGTGCTGGCTGCAAGTGAAATTCGAGGGGACATTGTTAATCATATATTTGCCTCGGATTTAAGTTGTACCCTTTGAAAATTTCTGTCATTACATCCCCCCAGCCTTTCTGTTAACTCCTATCATTCCATACCAAAACATCTGTTAACAAATATTCAAATCACTCGAACAAGACCTGGTGGTGTGTCATGATCTCATTAAACAGTGTAGACAATTCAAAGTACAGCACCATATTTATTTTTCATTAGAGACAAGGAACCAACTTCTAATTACTGTGTTTCCTTTGGGTTCCTAGATGTGATTGTCTGTTGCCATTCCTGGTGCTTCCTCTCGGTGCTCATGAGGATCAGTGTCATAAGAGGTGGCTGGCTACTGATTTGTGTAAGAGGCTCTTGGGACTGAGGGGGCCCTTATTTCATAACAGTTCAGTCCTGGGAATGAACCAATGTGATCTGCATCTCTTGTGCAACTTTCTGGGCAGCCTGACTCTGCATCATATGTGTCCTTTCAGGAGGTCTTTGAGGGGTTGATGGCACTTTTTTAGGGACAGGTATCAACTGAGATGACCAATATTCCTCAGAGTGCAAAGCTTCCTGTGTTGTAGGGGCTGATGGAGGGTTGAGGGTTCTGAGCAGGACACCAGACCAGGACGGAATAGTGGAGAGGTAAGAATGGACAAATATTCTGAAGGCCTCTGGGGACTGGGAAGCATATCTGTGCAGAACATTCCCGCGGGAGTTTAAATAGATAGGGTGTACTCCATGTTATGACATTATATATGGTCTGTGCAAAAAGAGGACTTGATAGGACGAATGGCCATTTCTCATTCCATACTTTCTTATGTTCTTAGTTTTTCAAAAATCAAAGGGGTATTAATAACCAAGTGCCAAAGAATTAACGATGTCAGTTGACTTTATAGATTTTTTTATCTGAAGTGATAAGTTTAATTGGAAGAAAAGGGACAAAGTTGAAGGTTGAACCAGAAAACAAGACTTTTCATAATTTCTTATCTGCACGGTAACATTATTTTGGTTAATAATTTAGCAACTGTTGCCTATCTACAGTACAGGTTATTTGCAGTACAGATTACATTCGGAGCTGTTTTGAATTTTGTAAATAATGATAACGGTCGCTGCTGAAGGAATTATGAAGCAATTTATTTTAACTCCCCCAGCCTCACAGAAATCCAGGTTGTGGGGCAGTTAAAATGGAGTGGGGGACTTACCCATTCCTTTTCCACTATGATCTGGCTGACTGCAATTATAAATTGCAGGCGGCAAGAACATCGGCCCGAAGCCAGCAAGGTTCTCTTTAAATATGTAGATCCATCTTCAATGATGCTATGTTTCTAAACATAGGGACGGGAGCTGCATCTGTGTTTTACGTGTGCGATGTCTGATCTCCGTTCAGACTCCGTGCAGACAGCAGACTGTTATTTTTAGCGAATTATAGGTACCGGCTACCTTTAAGAGATTTTGGCTGGCTGTCAGAGCAACATCTTGCCTTTAAGAGATAGTGACTCCCCCTGCTGGTGGAAAGTTCGAATGTCCTTGAATCCTCGTGTCAACAGTGGTTTTTTGGCTGAGATCAGTGTTCAGGCCAGACGAACACCTCGTCCTGCCTGCGACGGAAGCACCGGGTGCAGGTTAATCGCGGATCGCAATATCCGCTCCCAATTTCGGGGTTAACCAATTTAACCCCCGCGATCTGGTATTTACAATATATCTTACTATTCCCCCCCCCCACCAATCATAAAATCATAATCCCATTCCTTTGCCCTTGTCCCATACCCTTTAAAATTTTTATTTTTCAAAGATTTAACCACTTTCCTTTTGAAAGTTATCATGCATTCAGCTTCCACCACTATTTCTGTTCGCCTATTTCATGATCCAACAACCCACTTGTAAAAAAAAAGTTCTCCTAACCTCTCCTTTCATTTTTTTGGGTGATGATCTTAAATTCTATTTACCAACTCACCAAGCATTACAAATATATTTTCCTGAGTTACTTTATTAAAATCGCACATAATTTTGAACACTTCCATTCGGCAATTCTTAACCTTCTTTGTTCCAATGAAAGAGCCCCAGTTTCCCTATTCTTTCCTCCTGAGTAAAGCTTCTAAGTAAGTAATCCTGGTATCATCCAAGTGAATCTCTTCCGCACCCTCTGCAAGGCCTTGGTGTCCTTCCGAAATTAAAGTATCCAAAACTGGACACAATGGCGGAGAATTTCCATGGACGTTCCCCGGTCTCTTGCCATAACTTCAGTGGAAACCCTGGAGAAATGACATAAACAGACGATTATGGTTTCTGCCAAAGTTACGGTGGGTGATTGGGGAACTCCGATAGAAATTACTGGCGAATATCCTAACTGCGGCCGAACTATATATGGATGATATGGACTTGAACATAGCGCGTACAATCTTAAAAGTTGGTGACACAAAGTATTGGGTTTGGGAAACAAATGAGGAGGACTGTAAAATACTTCAGGAAGACAGACAATTTAGCAGAATGGGCAGAAAGGTGGCAGATGCAATTTAAAGTGGATAAGTGTGAGGTAATATATTTTGGTAGGAACAACAAGAAATGAAAGTAGAGACTCAAGGCATGGAAGAGTGTGGATGAACCAAGAGACCGAGGGGTTTAAATATCTAATTCCTGAAAGTGTAAGTGTAGGTGGATAAAACCATAAAAAAAGCCAACAGCATTTTGGGTTTTATAAATAGGGCCATAGTAAAGTACAAGAGTAAAGCAGAAATGTTAAATTTGTACTGAACATTAATTAGGCCATAGTCAGAGTACTGTGTGCAGTTTCGTGTGCCCCATTATAGAAATGACATTAAAGCGCTCGAGGGCAGACACTGTAGATTCACGAGTGTGATATCAGAGATGGGAAACTTCAATTATGAGACAAGATTTAAGATACTGGGATTATTTCCACTGGAGCAGAGAAGGTGAAGAGGGGTTTTAATTGAGGATTTTAAAATGATGAAGGGTTTTGATAGATTGAATAACGAAATACTATTTCCTCCCACTGGGGAGTCTGTCATGAGGAATCATCAAAAAGAAAGGCAATACTCACCAACCAGTCACCTCCCCGCTGACCTGTGATAACATTCCTTGGTATTTTTGGGTTTTTTTGTTTTTGATTTCACTGAATAATCGAGCCTCCGACACCCACTCTTTCCCCCTCCGACACGAGCCTCCGTCACCCACTCTTTCCCCCTCCGACTCGAGCCTCCGTCACCCACTCTTTCACTCTCCGACTCGAGTCTCCGTCACCCACTCTTTCCCCCTCCGACTCGAGCCTCCGTCACCCACTCTTTCCCCCTCCGACTCGAGCCTCCGTCACCCACTCTTTCCCCCTCCGACTCGAGCCTCCGTCACCCACTCTTTCACTCTCCGACTCGAGCCTCCGTCACCCACTCTTTCACTCTCCGACTTGAGCCTCCGTCACCCACTCTTTCCCTCTCCGACTCGAGCCTCCGTCACCCACTCTTTCCCCCTCCGACTCGAGCCTCCGTCACCCACTCTTTCACTCTCCGACTCGAGTCTCCGTCACCCACTCTTTCCCCCTCCGACTCGAGCCTCCGTCACCCACTCTTTCCCCCTCCGACTCGAGCCTCCATCACCCACTCTTTCACTCTCCGACTCGAGCCTCCGTCACCCACTCTTTCACTCTCCGACTCGAGCCTCCGTCACCCACTCTTTCCCTCTCCGACTCGAGCCTCCGTCACCCACTCTTTCCCTCTCCGACTCGAGCCTCCGTCACCCACTCTTTCCTTCTCCGACTCGAGCCTCCGTCACCCACTCTTTCCCCCTCCGACTCGAGCCTCCGTCACCCACTCTTTCCCCCTCCGACTCGAGCCTCCATCACCCACTCTTTCACTCTCCGACTCGAGCCTCCGTCACCCACTCTTTCTCTCTCCGACTCGAGCCTCCGTCACCCACTCTTTCACTCTCCGACTCGAGCCTCCGTCACCCACTCTTTCCCCCTCCGACTCGAGCCTCCGTCACCCACTCTTTCACCCTCCAACTCGAGCCTCCGTCACCCACTCTTTCCCCCTCTGACTCGAGCCTCCGTCACCCACTCTTTCACTCTCCGACTCGAGCCTCCGTCACCCACTCTTTCCCCCTCCGACTCGAGCCTCCATCACCCACTCTTTCCCCCTCTGACTCGAGCCTCCGTCACCCACTCTTTCCCTCTCCGACTCGAGCCTCCGTCACCCACTCTTTCCCCCTCCGACTCGAGCCTCCGTCACCTACTCTTTCCCCCTCCGACTCGAGCCTCCGTCACCCACTCTTTCCCCCTCCTACTCGAGCCTCCGTCACCCACTCTTTCCCCCTCCAACTCGAGCCTCCATCACCCACTCTTTCCCCCTCTGACTCGAGCCTCCGTCACCCACTCTTTCCCTCTCCGACTCGAGCCTCCGTCACCCACTCTTTCCCCCTCCGACTCGAGCCTCCGTCACCCACTCTTTCCCCCTCTGACTCGAGCCTCCGTCACCCACTCTTTCCCTCTCCGACTCGAGCCTCCGTCACCCACTCTTTCCCCCTCCGACTCGAGCCTCCGTCACCCACTCTTTCCCCCTCCGACTCGAGCCTCCGTCACCCACTCTTTCCCCCTCCGACTCGAGCCTCCGTCACCCACTCTTTCCCCCTCCGACTCGAGCCTCCGTCACCCACTCTTTCCCCCTCCGACTCGAGCCTCCGTCACCCACTCTTTCTCTCTCCGACTCGAGCCTCCATCACCCACTCTTTCCCTCTCCGACTCGAGCCTCCGTCACCCACTCTTTCCCTCTCCGACTCGAGCCTCCGTCACCCACTCTTTCCCCCTCCGACTCGAGCCTCCGTCACCCACTCTTTCCCCCTCTGACTCGAGCCTCCTTCACCCACTCTTTCCCTCTCCGACTCGAGCCTCCGTCACCCACTCTTTCCCCCTCCGACTCGAGCCTCCGTCACCCACTCTTTCCCCCTCTGACTCGAGCCTCCGTCACCCACTCTTTCCCTCTCCGACTCGAGCCTCCGTCACCCACTCTTTCCCCCTCCGACTCGAGCCTCCGTCACCCACTCTTTCCCCCTCCGACTCGAGCCTCCGTCACCCACTCTTTCTCTCTCCGACTCGAGCCTCCGTCACCCACTCTTTCCCCCTCCGACTCGAGCCTCCGTCACCCACTCTTTCTCTCTCCGACTCGAGCCTCCGTCACCCACTCTTTCTCTCTCCGACTCGAGCCTCCGTCACCCACTCTTTCTCTCTCCGACTCGAGCCTCCGTCACCCACTCTTTCTCTCTCCGACTCGAGCCTCCGTCACCCACTCTTTCTCTCTCCGACTCGAGCCTCCGTCACCCACTCTTTCTCTCTCCGACTCCAGCCTCCGTCACCCACTCTTTCTCTCTCCGACTCCAGCCTCCGTCACCCACTCTTTCTCTCTCCGACTCGAGCCTCCGTCACCCACTCTTTCCCTCTCCGACTCGAGCCTCCGTCACCCACTCTTTCCCCCTCCGACTCGAGCCTCCGTCACCCACTCTTTCCCCCTCCGACTCGAGCCTCCGTCACCCACTCTTTCTCTCTCCGACTCGAGCCTCCGTCACCCACTCTTTCCCCCTCCGACTCGAGCCTCCGTCACCCACTCTTTCTCTCTCCGACTCGAGCCTCCGTCACCCACTCTTTCTCTCTCCGACTCGAGCCTCCGTCACCCACTCTTTCTCTCTCCGACTCGAGCCTCCGTCACCCACTCTTTCCCTCTCCGACTCGAGCCTCCATCACCCGCTCTCTCTCTCTCCGACTCGAGCCTCCGACACCCACTCTTTCCCTCTCCGACTCGAGCCTCCGTCACCCACTCTTTCTCTCTCCGACTCGAGCCTCCATCACCCACTCTTTCCCCTACTCTCTGTTTTCTGTTTTGTGGCCAGCTTGCTGTGCATTCTGCTACTTGTCCCCTGACTCCACATGCTATGACCTTAGTCATGAGTCTACAATGTGGCATCTTATCAAAGGCCTTTTGAAAATCCAAATATATTACACCTACTGCATTACCCTTGTGTACTTCTTCAAAGAATTGAGTAAGGTTGGTCAAGCAGGATTGTCTCTTCTGAAATCTGTGCTGGCTACTCTTTATTATATTTTCATTTTCTAGATTTTTTCCTATCACTTATTTGAGTAAAGATTCTATGATCCTTCCTACTACCGACATTAAGCTAACAGGTTTATAGTTCCCTGGACTTGTTCTATCTCCCCTTTTAAATATAGGAATTACATTAGCTGTCCGCCAGTCCTCTGGCACTATTCCCTTTTCTAATGAATTTTTACATATATGTAATAGTGCCTCTGCTATCTCTTCCCTAACTTCTTTTAATATTCGCGGATGCAACCCATCCGGACTAGGGGTTTTATCCTCTCTAAGTTTGATTAGTTTATCAATTATCTCCCCCTTTCTATCTTAAATATCTTTATATATTTTATGATCTCTTCTTCTAATGTCATGTCCAACTTTTTAGTCTCCCTGGTAAATCCTGAGGCAAAGTAATTGTTTAATATTTCTGCCATTTTACTATCATTATCTGTGAATTTATCTTGTGCATCCATTAGTGACCCTATCCCTATCCTGATTTTTCTTTTGTTTTTTATGTGTATGTAGAATACTTCACTATTTCTTGATAATTTAGTTTTATAGTTCCTCCTTGTTTTCCTCAATGTTTTTTCAAAACTTGTTTCCTGACCTCTTTATATCCTATTTGTCATCATCTTCTTTATTGTCTATATACTTCGAGTATGCCTTTTCCTTTAGTTTCAATTTAGCCTTATTTCTTTATTCATCCATGATGTTTCATTATTGGCTAGTTTGTTCTTGTTTTTTTAGAGGAGTATATTTCTCCTGAATGCTACTGATCATTGTTTTAAATATTTCCCACTGCTGTTCTATCTCTCTGTCTATCAAAATTGTTTTCCAATTTACCTTCCATAGTTCCATTTTCATCCAGTCAAAATTAGCTTTATTCCAATTTATTACTTTGGATTTTGTCTTACTTATGTCTTTCTCAATCATTATTTTAAACCGTATTATGTTATGATCGCTATTGCCTAGATGTTCCCCTACGCTTACTTCTTTTATCTGCCCTGGCTCATTTCTCATTACTAGGTCCAGCAGTGATTCCTCTCTTGTTGGGCTTTTCATGCACTGGGTAAGAAAGGAGTCCCATACACGTGTAAAAACTCAATTTCCCTTTCCCTACCTCTTCTTGCCAGTTTATTTGGGGGTAGTTGAAATCTTCTATGATTATTCAATGTGATTTACTCATTCCAGACATTTGTCTATATATTTCTTCCTCCACTTCCCTTCCACTATTACATCTGTAGAATATGCCTATTAAGGTAGCGATCCCTTCTTATCCTTTGCCTCAATCCATATGGATTCTGTTTCTATCGTAATATTACTTATGTCACTTTTCTCTGTTGCCATTATGTTATCTCTAATTAGTACAGCTACCCCACCGCCCCCCATTCTTTCTTCTCTATTCTTTCTAAATATGTTATATCCTGCAATATTTAACTGCCAGTCCTGTTCTTTATGTAGCCATGTTTCAGTTATCCCTACTGCATCTGGCTCCTCGCTACGAATTATTGCCTCCAGTTCCATCGTTTTGTTTCAGATGCTGTGCACATTGCTGTACAGACAATTTCATTTGTTTTTAATAATTGTTCCCCATACTTTATCTTTAAGTCATCTTGTACTTATGTTCTATAATTTTATTTGTTCCCTGACCACTTATGTTACCTTTATTCCTTACCTTGGTCTGACTTTTACTCTCACCTCCTGTTTCTTTTATCTTCAGATTTATGGGGAGCGAAATTGGGCCATGTGGAAAAGGATGGGCTCCAAGCTCTGCGCAAAGCCCTGTGCTAAGTTTTAGCTGGACTCCTCCATGCCCCTTGACATTGCACGCAGGCTTTCTGGCAGGCTTTCCAGTGCATCAAGCGTTTGGTGGCGTGCGCCCATCAGCCTTCTTCTGTAGTCTGGCCCATCGAAGTCCTCTTCTGACTCCTCTGCAGCAGAACTAGTGTGCAACCTCGCCCTCCAGCGAGCTGGCACCTGCGGTATCCATTCCTCCCGCCCTGGCTCCTGCGCACTTGTGCCCAGTGTGTCACCATGTGCAGATGCCTCCGCTAACCTAGCCCCTAAAGTACGCACAGTGTCAGTCTCTGAGCTGGTGGCTGTGAGTGTAAGATCGAGCGATGGTGTGTCTGCATCATCACTGTCATCTTCCTGTGCCTCCTCTGACTGTGCCAGTTCCAGTTCTTGGGTATCTGAAATGACAAAGGGACACGGGTTGGGTTGTGGTGAGGGGAGGGGAGAAAGTAAGACGTGCATGCTTACACCATCTGAAGCACGTGAGTCAGAGAAGATTGTGGGCTGAGGGAGAAGTGGGAAGCGAGAAGGAGGATTAGGTATGCAGAGACCCTCATCATCGGTACCTCCAGCACCACCAGTGGCCATGGCCTCAGCGACAGCCCGTCCAATGATGGCCAGCACTGTCTCCTCCATGGGGGTGAGGACATGTAGGCGTGCCTGTCCTCCCCCAGTTCTTTCCTGCTGCCTAATGTTATGTGCCACCTTCTCCTGCTAGAAAGAGGGAAGTGTGTCAGTGAGTGTCCTGCAAGATGTTTGGGTGATGTGGCTGTCATGGTTGAATAAGCTGCCAGTATGTATGACCTGTGTGTTGTGGGTGTGCGGCTTGCAAGAGCGGTAATGTGTGAGGGTGAGATGCAGCATCTGATTCGCAGGGTTAAGTACTGATTGAAAGAGTTTGTTGGTAGGTGGGTGACGGGGGGGGTGTAATGCTTGGAGCAGTGGATAAGGCTAGTGGTGCAGTTGGTAGGATATGCCACGTGACAGTTGAAGTCACTCACCTTGACCGCTCGTGTCAAATCATTGAACTTCTTCTGGCACTGCATCCATATGGGTGGTGCATGCTCCTGGCATTTACCTCGTCCACCACAGTCTCCCACTGCCTCTTCAGCATATGTCTGGAGGGTCTCCTGCCCCCCTGCGGATATAGGATGGCTCTCCATCTGTCCACCTCTTCCACCAAGGCCTCTAGTGCACTATCCAAGAACCTTAGTGCACGCTCTCTCCCAGGCACAGCCATTCTTCAATATCTTCCAGCACTTCCCAAAGGACTACCTGCAGCCACAGTGCATCTCCCCTTTAAGAGGTGCAGGCTACCTTTAAATGCTGCTAGCCACTCCCGATATCAGGGCCCCCTGCTGGTGCGTGCAGTCGATCAAAAGCGCAGGTAGTGCTGGCTGCACGCAGCTAGCATTGAAATCATCAGGCAGCACGAATGTTGCGTGCTGCCTGTGTCACTACGACCTGGCGTGGGTTAATCGCGCTCCATGATCCCAGCACCTGCTTTCAGGGGTTGTCCAATATAACCCCCATGTTATTTTCACCGGATCCCTCCCCCCATCTTACTAGTTTAAAGACCTATCCACAGCCCGATTTATCCTTTCCGCTTGGACAGTGGTCCCATTCCTGTTCAGGTGGAGCCCATCCCAGTGGTACAGTTCCTTCTTTTCCCAGTACTGGTGCCAGTGTCCCATGAAATGGAACCTCTCCTTCCCACACCACTCTTTCAGCCACGCATTCACCTTCCTGATCTGTCTATCCCTGTGCCAATAATCCAGGGATTACCACCCGTGAGGTCCTGTTTTTAATTTAGTTCCTAACTTCTGATATTCTCTTAGCAGGACCTTCTCCCTCTTTTTTCCCTATGCCATTGGTCCCATCACGGCCCATGACAATTGGATCTTCCCCCTCTCTAGGCTGACACTCCAGTGCTGTACTGAGGGAGTGCTGCACCCTCGGAGGTGCCGTCTTTCAGATGAGGCGTTTAAACTGAGGTCCCGTCTGCCCTCTCAGGTGGACGTAAAAGATCCCATGGCACTACTTCGAAGAAGAGCAGGGGAGTTCTCCCCGGTGTCCTGGCCAATATTTATCCCTCAACCAACATCACTAAAACAGATTATCTGGTCATTATCAAATTGCTGCTTGTGGGACCTTGCTGTGCACAAATTGGCTGCCATGTTTCCTACATTACAACAGTGACTACGCTTCTAAAGTACTTAATTGGCTGTAAAGCACTTTGGGATGTCCTGAGGTCCTGAAAGGCGCTGTATAAATGCAAGTCTTTCTTTGTCTTTCTTTCTTTCCAAGTTCGTCTCCAATTGCTCTGAGATATTCTTTACCATTGCACCAGCTCGGCAACACATCCTCCTGGACTCTCGGTCGTGACTGCAGAGGACGCTATCTATCCTGCTAATTATTGAATCCCCAATGACTACAACCTTTCTATTCTGCTCCTCCCTCCCACCTCCCACCCCCGCCCTTGGACTGCCTCCTGCTCCACGATGCCATGATTAGCATTCTGACTGCCCACCCCGCAGCCTGAATCCTTATCCTCACAGGAAGCAAGTACATTGTACCTGTCGGATAGGACCAGGGACCTCCTTCTCTACCTCTCCTAGATCCCCCTTACCCCACTGACTAACAGTCACACTCTCCACTTCCTGTACCTCTGCTTTCCTCTGAGGTGTGACTGTACTCTGGAGAAAACTATCCAAAAATTCCTCCCCCTCCCTTATGTGTCGGAGTGTCTCTAACTCCTGACCCAGTTTCTGCTCTGCCTGCCGGCCCTGGAGTCACTTCTACTGGTTTCAGATGGGAGACAATGCTGCAGCATTTAAATGAGGCCTGGGAGTTAAAATGGCCTGGGCCTAACGCTGAACTCTCTGCGAGGGTTTCCCTGATGTCTTTTACCCCACCCACTCCAAGTTAAAACGAACCTATTGGGGGAAAAATTGGATGGGCCGTTTTTGGGCGTAGGTAGCGTGATGAGCTATTACCCCACGCCCAATGAACCCTGTGCAGGCCCATCCGAGGACTGACCTGCAATCAGCGTTCCATTCCAGGACTTGCACAAGGAATCAATGTAATTTGCACTTTCCACCACCAGGGGGAGCTCAATTTCTTAAAGGGAGGATGTTTCTTAGAAATCTCTTAAAGGTAGCTGGTACCTGTTATTTGCTGAAAATAACATTCTGCTGTCTGCACGGAGTCTGAACGGAGATCAGACATCGCACACGTAAAACACAGATGCAGCTCTATCCCTATGTTTACAAACTGATGAGTTATGTTAAAACATTGAATAAAGGTTGCGGACTACTAAATCCCACATCCTCCAATCTGCACGCCAGACCTTATCAATCTGCCGATCTGAGTTGGTACCAGGTCTGTGAGAGTGTGAGCACCAAGGTTCTGTGCTGATGCACTACAGACCTTGATGTAAGAGGTGGACAGAAGGAGGGACATCTTATAACCGCAGAGCTGGGGGTGGGGGGGCAAGAGGCCCTCCAGACATATATTTAAGAGGCAATGGGGGACAAAGTCAATGCCAGGCGCACAGCACATGAACATGGATGCAGTGCAGGGAGAAGTTCAATGCTTTGACATGAGTGGGCAAGGTGAGTGAGGACAACTGTCAAGTGACGTCTCCTACCAACTGCACCACGCACTACACCCCCCCCCCCCCATCCCCACATACCAATAAACTCACTCTTTCCATCAGTATGCAACTCTTCCAACCAGATCCTTCCTCTCACCCTTACACATTACCACTGTTTCAAGCCACCCACCCACATGACAGGCACATCACCCAGTCACACGTCCCGCTTTCTTGCAGGAGAAGGTGGCGCATATCAAGAGGCAGCAAGTGGCCGTGGCATTTAGCCCCTCGAGCCTGTTCCACCATTCAGTGAGATCATGGTGGACCTGTGACCTAACTCCATATACCCATATCCCTTAATACCCTTGGTTCACAGAAACCTATCAATCTCAGATTTAACATTCACAAGTGAGCTAGCATCAGCTGCCGTCTGTAGAAGAGCGTTCCAAACTTCTCCCACCCTTTGTGTGTAAAAGCATTTCCTAACTTCACTCCTGCACGTCCTGGCTCGAAATGTTAGGCTATGTCCCCGCGTCCTTGTATTGAAGTCTAGGAGACTTCCAAAAACAGTTACAAATGTCTCGGCAGCCAGAATCAATAATCCAGCAACTAACCAGTAAATCCTGCATGGTCCCTTTAAATAATGCTGGTGGTGGTGGGGGGGGGGTCCTCCAGGCACTCTAAGACACGTTCAGATAGTCGGAATTAAGATTTAGCGTGGAGTTGAGCGTTAAGTCCCAAAATGGTGTCTATCACTTTAACTTAGCGTTGCACACTGATTGCAGCCATTTACTCCCTACTTTACAAGATTCCAGCGTTCATTATCTGCGCCTGCGCTAAACTCCTTTACCAAGATGGCGTCCGGCACACGCCACCTTGGATGTCGGAGAGGCCGTGTAGCACCGAAACAATGGGCGCTACACGGCCCTGTTTAGCGCCCAATGTGTTGCATCCAGCTACCCAACTTTACACAGAGAGACACACATTCTCCAACACCCCTTGGTTCATACTGGCACTTTTCTTCCCCTCTGCTCTCAATTCATAGAGTCATAGAGTCATACAGCACGGATAGAGGCCCTTCGGCCCATCGTGTCCGCGCCGGCCATCAGCCCTGTCTACTCTAATCCCACCAAACAGGTACGCTTAAAAATACCAGGTCCACGCACTAAGTCTTAATGACTGCCAAACAACTAAAAATTAACTTTAAAAAATATGAGTGTCATTACTCCTTCTTTGAATAGTTTTTGGTCATTAAAAAATGTTTTATTAAATATTTAAAAATTATTTTTTTTTTACTTTTCCCTTCTGTCTCTTTTATTTAATTTGATTATTTCTTACCTTCTCTTTTCTCACTGATTTTACTTTGATTTTAATGTTGGACTTTCACTTCCTGAATTTCACGTTCCAAGCTGGCAGAAACCATTTGCAGCTGTCAAAAATGCTGCAATCTGATTGATCGAGGGGAGAGATCGATCCTCTCGCTTCTCCCATGTGCCCTAGCTTCACTTGAACTAACGCTGGCCTCTTCTCCGCTTGCTATTAAAGGAATTGCATCCAGTAAAGACTATGGCAAGTTAGTGGGTTAGTATCAATCTATGGAATGGCGAGCACTGTTGGTTCGCTGCTCAGAGCAATTTCTGGGGCAAAGGTTAAACTATCAACAATATTCCAATTTTAAAAAATGGTTTCTTTCTTCAGTGATTTCAGTTGAATGGCGGCTTGCTAGCTCACCATTTGTACTGTGGAGGAGTTGAGTCTGCAGCCAGAACCCATTTCTCAAACTACCTGTATTATGCACATTTAAAGTTCTACGGGTAATTTTGGCTTTGGGTGATAGTGCAAAAGGGATAATTTTGATTTAGCCACCCGTTATACAGAATCACTACTGAAGTCAATGCAAATGAAAATCAGGAGAGATGTATAAGGAACGGCTGAATCGATATCACCTGTTTCACACTATCACCCATTGTCACTAGGATTTGCACGAGAGCAAATCATATTATCGTCATAGAATCAGAGTAGGTACAACACAGGAGGAGGCCATTTGGCCCATCGTGCCTGTGCCGGCTCTTTGAAAGAGTCCCAGTTTTTTTATTCATTCATGGGATGTGGGCGTCGCTGGCAAGGCCAGCATTTATTGCCCATCCCTAACTGCCCTTGAGAAGGTGGTGGTGAGCCGCCTTCTTGAACCACTGCAGTCCATGTGGTGAAGGTTCTCCCACAGTGCTGTTAGGAAGGGAGTTCCAGGATTTTGACCCAGCGACGATGAAGGAACGGCGATATATTTCCAAGTCAGGATGGTGTGTGACATGGAGGGGAACGTGCAGGTGGTGGTGTTCCCATGTGCCTGCTGCCCTTGTCCTTCTAGGCGATAGAGGTCGCGGGTTTGGGAGGTGCTGTCGAAGAAGCCTTGGCAAGTTGCTGCAGTGCATCTTGTAGATGGTACACATTGCAGCCACGGTGTGCCAGGTGGAGGAAGTGAATGTTTAAGGTGGTGGATGGGGTGCCAATCAAGCGGGCTGCTTTGTCCTGGATGGTGTCGAGCTTCTTGAGTGTTGTTGGAGCTGCACTCATCCAGGCAAGTGGAGAGTATTCCATCATGCTCCTGACTTGTGCCTTGTAGATGTTGGAAAGGCTTTGGGGAGTTAGGAGGTGAGTCACTTGCCACAGAATACCCAGCCTCTGACCTGCTCTGACGTCATTCCTCTGCTCTTTCCCAAAAATGTAAATTTTTTCCCTTCAAGTATTTATCCAATTCCCTTTTGAAAGTTACTATTGAATCTGCTTCCACCACCCTTTCAGGCAGTGCATTCCAGATCATTGCAGCTCGCTACGTAAAAAAATGTTTCTTCATGTCGCCTCTGGCTCTTTTGGTGATCACCTTAAATCTGGTTCATAGAGTCATAGAGTTATACAGCACGGATAGAGGCCCTTCGGCCCATCGTGTCCGCGCCGACCATCAAGCCCTGTCTACTCTAATCCCATATTCCAGCATTTGGTCCGTAGCCTTGTATGCTATGGCATTTCAAGTGCTCATCCAAATGCTTCTTGAATGTTATGAGGGTTCCTGCCTCCACAACCCTTTCAGGCAGTGAGTTCCAGACTCCAACCACCCTCTGAGTGAAAAAGTTCTTTCTCAAATCCCCTCTAAACCTCCCGCCTTTTACCTTGAATCTATGTCCCCTTGTTATAGAACCCTCAACGAAGGGAAAAAGCTCCTTAGTATCCATCCTATCTGTGCCCCTCATAATTTTGTACACCTCAATCATGTCCCCCCTCAGCCTCCTCTGCTCCAAGGAAAACAAACCCAATCTTCCCAGTCTCTCTTCATAGCTGAAGCGCTCCAGCCCTGGTAACATCCTGGTGAATCTCCTCTGCACCCTCTCCAAAGCGATCACATCCTTCCTGTAGTGTGGCGACCAGAACTGCACACAGTACTCCAGCTGTGGCCTAACCAGTGTTTTATACAGCTCCATCATAACCTCCTTGCTCTTATATTCTATGCCTCGGCTAATAAAGGCAAGTATCCCATATGCCTTCTTTACCACCTTATCTACCTGTTCCGCCGCCTTCAGGGATCTGTGAACTTGCACACCAAGATCCCTCTGACCCTCTGTCTTGCCTAGGGTCCTCCCATTCATTGTGTATTCCCTTGCCTTGTTAGTCCCTCCAAAGTGCATCACCTCGCACTTTTCCGGGTTAAATTCCATTTGCCACTGTTCCGTCCATCTGACCAACCCATCTATATCGTCCTGCAGACTGAGGCTATCCTCCTCACTATTTACCACCCTACCAATCTTTGTATCATCAGCGAACTTACTGATCATACCTTTTACATTCATATCCAAGTCATTAATGTAGACCACAAACAGCAAGGGACCCAGCACCGATCCCTGTGGTACCCCACTGGCCACAGGCTTCCAGTCACAAAAACAACCTTCGACCATCACCCTCTGCCTTCTGCCACTAAGCCAGTTTTGTATCCAAAGTGCCAAGGCACCCTGGATTCCATGGGCTCGTACCTTCTTGACCAGTCTCCTGTGGGGGACTTTATCGAAGGCCTTACTGAAATCCATGTATACCACATCCACTGCGTTACCCTCATCCACACGCCTAGTCACCCCCTCAAAAAATTCAATCAAATTAGTCAGACATGATCTTCCCTTGACAAAGCCATGTTGACTATCCCTGATTAATCCTTGCTTCTCCAAGTGGAGACTAATTTTGTCCTTCAGAATTTTTTCCAATAATTTTCCTACCACTGATGTTAGGCTCACTGGCCTGTAGTTCCCCGGTTTTTCCCTACTCCCCTTCTTGAATAATGGTATTACATTAGCGATTCTCCAGTCCTCTGGCACATCCCCTGTGGCCAGAGAGGTTCTGAATATATGTGTCAGAGCCCCCGCAATCTCCTCCTTTGCCTCACACAGTAGCCTGGGATACATTTCGTCCGGGCCTGGGGATTTATCCATTTTTAGGCCTGCTAAAACCGCCAATACCTCCTCCCGCTCGATGTTAATATGTTCGAGTATATCACAGTCCCCCTGCCGTATTTCTATGTCTACATCGTCCTTCTCCATAATGAAAACAGATGCAAAAAATTCATTTAGAACCCCTCCTACATCTGCCGGCTCCACACACAGATTGCCATTTTTGTCCCTAATGGGCCCTATTTTTTCCCTAGTCATCCTCTTACCCTTAATATACTTATAAAACATCTTAGGATTTTCCTTTATTTTGCTCGCCAGTGTTAGTTCATGGCCCCTCCTTGATCTCCTAATTTCCTTTTTAAGTATCCCCCTGCACTTTTTGTACTCCTCTAGGGCTTCCTCCGTCTTTAGCCTTTTGTATCTGCCAAAAGCCCTCCTTTTTTTCCTAATCCATTCTCGTATATCCCCTGACATCCAAGGTTCCCTGGAGTTCTTGGAACCACCCTTGACCTTTACGGGAACATGTTGCCATTGTATGGTCTCAATCTCCCTTTTGAAAGACTCCCATTGCTCCGATGCGGATTTTCCTACAAGCAGCTGATCCCAGTCCATTTTGGCCAGATCCTGCCTTATCCTATTAAAATCGGCCTTCCCCCAATTTAGAACCTTTATTTCCGGCCCCTCCCTGTCCTTTTCCATGACCACCTTAAATCTCACCGAATTATGGTCACTGTCACCAAAGTGCTCACCTACTAGCACTTCTTCCACTTGGCCGGCCACATTCCCTAGAATTAGGTCCAGTACCGCCCCCTCTCTTGTAGGACTTTCTACATGCTGGCTCAAAAAGCTCTCCTGGATGCACGTTAAGAATTTTGTACCCTCTAAGCCTTTTACACTCTGAGTATCCCAGTTAATATTGGGGAAGTTGAAATCCCCCACGATTATTACCCTATTATTTGCACAATTTTCTGAGATTTGCCTACATATCTGTTCCTCGATCTCCCCCTGACTGTTTGGGGGCCTATAGTACACTCCCATCAAAGTGCTTGCCCCCTTTTTGTTTTTAAGCTCCACCCATATGGCCTCATTAGAGGAACCTGCTAATATATCATTCCTCCTTATGGCAGTAATTGATTCTTTAATTAATATTGCGACCCCCCCCTCCTCTTATACCTCCCCCTCTGTCTCGTCTGAAGATTCTGTACCCCGGAATATTGAGCTGCCAGTCTTGCCCCTCCCTCAACCATGTCTCTGTGACAGCAACAATATCATACTCCCATGTGTTTATCAACACCTTCAGTTCATCCACCTTATTCGCAAGACTCCTTGCATTAAAATAGATGCCATCCATCCTTGCCCTTACATATTTGCCCTGTCTTCCAAGCTGACTTGTTTTTTTCTCTATATTTGGCTGCACATCACCCCCTATTGTAGCTCCACTCTGTATCCCATCCCCCTGCCAAGTTAGTTTAAACCCCCCCCAACAGTGCTAGCAAACCTCCCCGCAAGGATATTTGTCCCGCTCTGGTTCAGGTGCAACCCGTCCGACTTGTACAAGTCCCACCTTCCCCAGAAGCAGGCCCAGTGATCCAGGAAACTGAAACCCTCCCTCCTGCACCAACTCTTTAGCCACGCATTCATCTGTTCTATCCTCCTATTTCTATACTCACTAGCCCGTGGCACTGGGAGTAATCCAGAGATTACAACCTTTGAGGTCCTGCTCTTTAATCTGCTACCTAGCTCCCTAAATTCTTGATGCAGGACCTCATCTCCCTTCCTACCTATGTCGTTGGTCCCAATGTGGACCACGACCTCTGCCTGCTCACCCTCCCCCTTGAGAATGCCCTGTAGCCGCTCAGTGACATCCATGACCCTGGCACCAGGGAGGCAACAAACCATCCTGGAGTCACGTTTACGGCCACAGAAACGCCTGTCTGTTCTCTTCCCTCCTCAATTCAACCTGATAATCTTCCTCCACCATCCTCCACCTTTCAAACACTTCCCCTCGCCTCCTTAATTCAACCTTGCATTTTTCTCCTCTTCCAATCCCATTCAAGCTGGCACTCACCTTCCCCCCTCATTTCATTCAAACCAGCACCTTTTTCTGCCCCTTGAGTTAATGCTGGCGTTCTTCCTGCTAGTTCAAGCTGACCCTCTCCCCAGTTCACGCTGGCACTATTTCCCCTACCCCCAGTTCATGCAGGCACTCTCCCTCGCCCAGTTCAAAGTGCCACTCTCAGATCCTTCCCTTATTCGTCAAAGCATTGCTTTTAGCTACTACCCCTTCCCATCCATTTTTCCCATCCGTTTTTCCTTTCCCTCCTTCAGCCATCCATTTCCCCTACCCTATCCTCTTGACTGTCATCCATTTCTCCATTCCATCCCCTCCATTTCCATCCATTTCCTCTTTCCTTCCCTCTCATTGCCGTCCACACTCCCTTTTCCCCCCTCATTGCCATCCATTTCCCCTTCTTCCTCCTACATTGTCATCTATTTCCCCTTTCTTCTCCATTGCAATCACTTTTGTCCTTCTCTCTCCTTAATTACCGTTCCATCCCCCCACCCCAACTGTCTTCCCTCAGCACCAGTCCTACCTGAGCGCTGTTGCTAATAGAACTAGGCTCAGGCTCCTATCCCCTTGACACAGCTCCACAAGAGTCCTGCCAGAGTGGAAGGAATTCCCGCCTCTGCATTTTATAGATGTCAATTCTCGCAAGAAAAAAAATTCCTGCCCACAGTGGGCAGGGCCAGGGATCCATTTCATTAGTGGCAGGACTCTCGTGGAGCTGTGTCAAGGGGATAGGAGCCTGGGCCTGGACTAGTGACAGGACTGGAGCAGCACTGAGGGGAAAGAGACCTGGTCCGGTCTGTTATTGGCATGGCTGGAGCAGCGCTGAGAGGAAATGAGCCAGTCCATCTATTAGCTGCAGGGCTGGAGTGGCACCGAGGTGGGGGGGAGCCAGTCTGGTCTATTAGCAAAAGGACTGGAGTGATGCTGAGGAGAGAAGGGGGCCAGTTCAGTCTATTAGCAGCAGTACTGGAGTAGCCCTGAGTGGGGAGAGGGTCAGTCCAGTTTATTAGCAACAGGACTGGAGCAGTGTTGAGAGGAGAGGGGCCGAGTTTGCACTGTTCTTTTGTCATGAAATACTGACAGACTAATGAAAAAGTCCCAAAAATGCTGAGTTTCAGTGTGAAATGGTGATGGTTGGCATGTATGCCAACTTAACATCACTGTACTCCAAAAGAAAGAAATTCACTTTGTGAAGTACTTAGAGATGTTTCGACAACTTTGATGAGGTTTTGTATGAATGCAAATCTTTCTATTTTTTCCCTTACTGTAATGTGTGAAACAGATTGGTTGCTACCTTTCAAATGCAGTATGATTTGGAGCACTTCCTTTACTTGACATTTGCAAAATTTTACATGCAGTGTGTCAGTGATGTATCCAGATGTGGAAAAATTGAAGTTTTGTGCACATTTCCAAAAGTCTCTTTTCGGCACACAATACCATCCACAGATTTTTGCATGCTCACAACAGAGGGAGGTGAAGGCCTGAACCGATGACAACCTGCATCCAAATACATTACAAGCAAATGTTTTAAAATTGATTTTGTACAGTGGTACCACTTTTTCAGAAAAAAATAGTTTCTTTGTGTAAGCATTAAAGATCTGACTGCTCTCCCCAAGTTGGTTTGCTTCTCTTGAGTGAGAAGCAAACCATAATGTCATTTATGTTGAGTCTTTCACATGTTATGGGACCTATGGCTGGGTAGGATCTCCTATCCACACACTGTCAGAGCTGGAAGCTTTCGATCAGGTAAAAACATATTTTCAACATTAATGAAAGCTCTGTACTGAGATAGGTGAGAACTGACAGATCTATCCTAGTCGTTCTGACTGGCTTTTAGCTCCACAAGGAAGTGCAAGTTATCAAAGAATTACATGATATAAATGTCTTATTTACTTCTTTGATGTGGTCTTTGATGCCTGAAAACAAAATGTATATTTTCCCTGACCAGCAGGATTCTGTTCTTTCAGTGCTTGCTATAAATTTGAAGAAGCCATTTTGTAGTCATTACCAAATAAAATTGATCAGCCTGTATGCTAACAATTTTACTTAATTGTATATTTCTTTAAATGATCAAACTTGCCAATAAATAACACTTTATTCTTCACTATGTTAGTCCTTGATAAGTGCAACTAATTCAGGAAGCCCAAATCTGAATTTTTAGGAAACCAGATTTGAATAATAGCTACAATTGGATCAGATGGTTTCATACAACCACCTTTATAATTATATATCTGAATTGAAGCAGTATTTATTTATTTTGATATATACTTGCAAAATCTCTCCTACCCAAAGCATCAATCTCTATTTCAATAACCCCCACTGTCCTCTCAACGCTTTACAGCCAATTAAGTACTTTTTTGATGTACAGTCACTGTTGTAATGTAGGAAACACAGCAGTCAATTTGCGCACAGCAAGGTCCCACAAACAGGAATCTGATAATGACCAGATAATCTGTTTTAGTGATATTGGTCGAGATATAAATATTGGCCAGGACAGGTCAGAACTCCCTTGCTCTTCTTTGAAATAGTGCCATGGGATCTTTTACATCCACCTTGTCAGGATGTATTTCTCTTTCTGGCTCTCTTGAGCTTTGAAAGTTAGGCCATACCTGGCTTTGTAGATAAATGCACTGCTCTGTGTCGTACTGAGCTATAACAACCTGTATGGCCACAGGTTTTATCCGTGATGTGTGAAAAGTTACCTTATCTGATCCAAGGCAGCAGTTGAGATACTACAATTGGCTCAGAAGCTCAAAATCAGGCAGGGAAACATCATGCAGGATTTCTGCTCCTGCTCACATTCCAACCCCTGTTGGAAAATGTGTCTGTGTGAACATGGGGCAAGAACAGATTGAGCCCGACTGTGATGCCGTCCATTGTCTAGGCCCTTCTGAGTGAGCAGGTTGTGGGTTCAAACCCCACCACAGGACTTGAGCAGATAATGTGGACTGACACTCCAGTGCTGCATTGTTGGAGGTGCTATCATATCGAAGAGACATTAAATTGAGGCCCTGTTCGGGTTGATGTAAAATATCCCACATTGCTGAAGAGTGGCAGGGAGTTCGCCAATGTACTGGCCAGCATTCCTCCCACCAACAACCACCATCATAGAATCATGGAATGATAATGCGCAGAGGGAGGACATTCAGCCCATCGTGCCTGTGCCGGCTCTTTGAAAGAGCTGTACAATTAGCACCACTCCCCTGCTCTTTCTCCATAGTCCTGCAAATTTTTCCCCTTCAAGTATTTATCCAATTCCCTTTTGAAAGTTATTATTGAATCTGCTTCCACCGCCCTTTCAGGCAGAGCATTCCAGATCATAACAACTCGCTGCGTAAACATTTGTTTCCTCATGTCGCCTCTGGTTCTTTTTCCAATTACCTTAAATCTGTGTCCTCTGATTACAGACCCATCTGCCACTGGAAACAATTTCTCCTTATTTACTCTATCAAAATCTTTTAAGATTTTGAATACGTCTATCAAATCTCCTCTTAACCTTCTCTGCTCTAAGGAGAACAACCCCAGTTTCTCCAGTCTATCCACTTAACTGAAGTATTTTATCCTGGTAACATTCCAGTAAATCTCCTGTGCACCCTCTTTAAGGCCTTGACATTCTTGCTAAAGTGTGGTGTCCAGAAGTGGCCACAATACTGCAGCTGGGGCCCAACCAGTGCTTTATAAAGTTTACCATAACTTCCTTGCTTTTGTACTCTATACCTCTATTTATAAAGCCAAGGATCTTGTCTGCCTTTTTAACAGCTGTCTCAACTTGTCCAACCACCTTCAAAGTCTTGTGTACATATGCCCCCAGGTCTTCCTGTTCCTGCATCCCCTTTAAAATTGTACCATTTAATTTATACTGCCTTTCCGCATTCTTCCTACCAAAATTAATCGCTTCACCCTTCTCTACCTTAAATTTTATCTGCCATGTGTTTGCCCATTTCACCAGTCTGTCTATGTCCTCCTGAAGTTTGTTACTGTCCTCCTCACTGTTTACTACATTTCCGAGTTTTGTGTCATCTGCACACTTTGAAATTATTCTATTCTCTCTACACCCAAGTCCAGGTCATTAATATATATCAAAAAGAGCAGCGGTCCCAACACTGACCCCTGAGGGACACCACTGCATACTTCCCTCCAGTCTGAAAAACAAACATTCACCACCACTCTCTGCTTTCTGTCCCTTAGCCAATTTCAAACCCACGCAGCAATTCCCCTTTAATCCCATGGGCTTCAACTTGATTAATCAAAAACACATTAACTGCTCATTCATCTCATTTGCTCGGAGAATTTATTGGGAGAGAAATTCAATACATGGCTGCCTGTTTTTCCGTCGTAAAACCTACAAATTTTGCATCACGATTTGCTGTGCCCAAACTATGCCAGAATTGTACCGGATGCCATATTGGCTTCGGCTACTTTTAATCGTCCAGGGTGCCCACCTGAAACATGTGCTAGACACCTTAAATATGCAAATCGGGGTCCTATGCCAGTTGTAGGACCCCGAGTGTGAAATACAGGTACAAATTGTCAGACTGCGTGCCATGCAAGCTCTGCCTAGCTGTACTAGGTGTTGAGCAACCTCAACGGTGATCTTTAAAGGGACCGCTAGAGGCCGCTCAAAAAAGCGGCCAAAGACATTTTTAGTTTCTCATTTTGTGGGCCCAAGAGAAGCAGGTCCAAAGAGATTTAGGGGTCCATGTACACAGATCACTAAAATGTAGTAGTCAAAACAGTCATACACTGACACATACTCATTGCAACATCAAGTCTTGCCTTTCATGAGCAACCACATGTAAGGGCGCTTTCACAAAAGGGACTCAAGAATGGACAAGACATGGCAGTGATGGTGATAATCATAACATTTAATGTGATTTTAACATAAACCAAATATAAATGAAAAATGACAGTCTGTCAGAACCCTTGTGCATACCCTTGGTGATTACAAAACCTTTGACTTCTTCTTCCTACCGCTTCTATGTGGTGCATCCCCTGTGGCTGCAGCAGAGGTAGGGGCAGGTTGCTTAGATTCATGCCCGGACTGCTTAGATGCTTTTGGCCTACAACCTCCAGGTTTTAGAGCCCGTGAGGGCCCCAGCAAAGATTGCTCCACCTGCACCTGTGCAGGGGCAGACTCGGCCATCTGGAGCACAGTCAGCATTGAGGGTACCGGTTGAGGGGGGGGCAACGGGTGAGTGGCGTGGGAGCGCTTTGAGTGGTGTCCCCACTTCCATGTCCCCTTTCGCCATCATCCCCTTCCTGAGCCAAGGCTACATCATTTCTACCACTCTGCTGGAGAACAGTTTGGAGGACATGTGTGATGCCTTGTAAGGCCAGTGCTAATGTATCTGTCTGCCTGTCTAATGCATTAGAATGTAGTTCGCCCTGAGTCCGCACGGCCGTTGCCAGGGCTTGAATGAACTCATTTGTGAGCCGTGCTTGAAGCTCAATGGAAGCTGCCATTCTCTCCATCACAGACATTCCCACACTTACCTGCGCCGCCAATCTGCTAGCAATGGTGTTGGACTCCTCCATCCTCTCCGCTATTGTGGTGAGTGTGCGTGGCAAGGTTTCCACTCCCTCGCAAAGTTGTTCCTGTACCTCTATCATTTTCCTTCTCAAGGATGGCATCTGTGCCAAGCTGAGCAGAGCTTGGAGAGGAGTGCGCCCACCGACACGGACTCTCCACCACGGCTCCTGCCACCAGTGTCTGCTCGTGCTCACTTGTGTGTGTTGATTCACCAAGTGACAACCCAACTACCTGTTTAATAGGACCCACCGAGGTGTGAGTATCTGCGCTGGTGGATGGCTCGCTAAGTTGTGATGGTGCTCCTTCAATGGTAGGGAGCTCCTCTGAGGAATCACCCTCGCCCATGTCTTCAGTCCGTGATGCCCCTGGAATAAAACAAACAGCAATATTAATAACCATCGCAGAAGTAATATTGCGATGAGCATACTGAGGTGTGCAACAGATCAACCACAGATAACGTCAATCCATGTTGTGTGTGAGGGATGTTAAAATTCTGTCACCAGATGTTTGCAGGGTGCCAGTCTCAGCATCCCCGACGGCCAGGCACTCCACCGTCCAACTTATATCCAAGGCCTCCTCCTCCGCCTCTGTGAGGGCCTCGGTTTGTGGAGGCCCCCCTCCAGTCCTCCCCCTCTCCCTTGGATTTTGTGCTCTCTTCTCCTATAAGGGGAGAAAATACAGACATATAAGTGAGTGAGGGTGTTATAGTCACCCGATGGATGCATTGCTTTGGGTGAGGATGACAATGAATGAAATGTATCAGAGGGTGACTATCAGACAGATTGATCACATTGCATCAGGATTGGGGTGAGAGGGAGAAGTCAGTGCACAAATTGGGGGGTGAAGAACAGAGAAAGTGAAGGTAACTTGACACGGAGCCTTAAGTGAGTGTGAGGAGTGATGTGATGGAGCAGTGTGAAGTGGGGTAATGTTCACCACATAATGCAAGTCAATCAGTAGCTGTACTCACCTTTCCTGACCTGGTAAGGTCATTAAATCTCTTTCTGCATTGCAGCCATGACCTGGGCATTGTATTCCTGCTGCTGACCTGCTCTGCCACCTCCAGCCACGCCTTCTTTGAAACAGACCCAGGTTTCTTACTCCTGTCTGGTGGATAAAACACCTCCCTCCTACTCCTCACTGCGCCCAGCAATGTCTCCAGGGCGACGTCGGAGAACCTAGTTGCTGCCTTGGCTCTGGAATGGTGCATAGTCATTGCAGTCTCCTTTCTGCTTCAAATTGCATTGTTGGAGTGGTCCTTTAAATAGTGGGCTTTAAACGAGCCATGCGGGTGCGCAGCCCGACCGCTGTGCAGCTTGAGGACGCAAAACCCGAAAGTTCAGTTAAGTGGCTTCAATTGAGTCGTGATCACTCGGGAAACCGCACAATATTTTTCCTCTGGGTTTCCCACCCAGCTGAGATCCCGCCACCATGCCACCATGTTAAAATCATGCCCACTCAGCCTGTGCATTCTTGATGAGTTTCAGCAAATGCAAGAGTGACTGTTTCCAACTAAAGTATAAGGAAAGGTATAAATCAAAATGCACAAAATATCTAAAAACAGCAGAGAACGAGATCTACCGGGCTGCGCTGCTGCCCAGAAGACTTGGAACCGGATAATACCTACCTTGTATTCTGTTGTTATCGCTTAAGTACTGTGTGTATTGATAATTCTGCTGATGTTATAATGAAGCCTTGTTATACCCAATTGAGACTGCCAAGCGAATTATTGGAAGGGTATCCTAGGGCTCAGGGCTCAGTGCCCACAAAAAGGGAACCCTATCTCAACAGATGTGGTAACAGGGCACTTAGAAAATCATAATATGATTAGGCAGAGTCAATGTGGTTTTATGAAAGGGAAATCGTGTTTGACAAATTTATTAGAGTTTTTTGAGGATGTAACTAGCAGGGTAGATAAAGGGGAACTAATGGATGTAGTATATTTGGATTTTCAAAAGGCTTTCGATAAGGTGCCACACGAAAGGTTGTTACGCAAGATAAGGGCTCATGGGGTTGGGGGTGACATATTAGCATGGATAGAGGATTGGTTGCCGGACAGAAAACAGAGAGTAGGAATAAACGGGTCATTTTCAGGTTGGCAGGCTGTAACTAGTGAGGTGCTGTAAGGATCAGCGCTGGGGCCTCAGCTATTTACAATCTATATTAATGATTAGATGAAGGGACTGAGTGTAATGTATCCAAGTTTCCTGACGATACAAAGCTAGGTGGGAAAGTAAGTTGTGAGGAGGACACAAAGAGTTTGCAAAGGGATATAAACAGGTTAAGTGAGTGGGCAAGAAAGTGGTCGATAGAGTATAATGTGGGGAAATGTGAGATTATTCACTTTGGTAGGAAGAATAGAAAAACAGAATATTTTTTAAGTGGTGAGAAACTGTTAAATGTTGGTGTTCAGAGAGATTTGCAATTGTACAGGGCTTTGGTGAGACCTCACCTGGAGTAGTGTGTACAGTTTTGGTCTCCTTATCTAAGGAAGGATATACTTACCTTAGAGGCGGTGCAACGGAGGTTCACTAGATTGATTCCTGGGATGAGAGGGTTGTCCTGTGAGGAGAGATTGAGTAGAATGGGTCTATGCTCTCTGGAGTTTAGAAGAATGAGAGGTGATCTCATTGAAAGATATAAGATTACGAGATGGCTTGACAGGGTAGATGCTGAAAGGCTGTTTCTCCAGGCTGGAGAGTCTAGAAGTAGGGGACATAGTCTCAGGATAAGGGGTCGGCCATTTAGGACTGTGATGAGGAGAAATTTCTTCATCAGAGGGTTGTGAATCTTTGGAATTCTCTACACCAGAGGGCTGTGGATGCTGAGTCATTGAGTATATTCAAGGCTGAGATTGATAGATTTTTGGACTCTAAGGAAATCAAGGGATATGGGGATCGGGCGGGAAAATGGAGTTGAGGTTGAAGATCAGCCATGATCTTGTTGAATGGTGGAGCAGGCTCAAGGGGCCGTATGGCCGAATCCTGCTCCTAGTTCTTTTGTTCTCATGTTCTTATGACCTGCAAATAATATCTGACTGTTCCTGTAGATAGGAAGGTTACCACAGCTTAAAACTTTCATGCTACTGATCTTTCCAAGCCATGCTAGGAGGCTTCTGCCACACCTGCAGTCCACAGTGCACAGAATATGAGGGAAGTGACCACCACTATGTTTTGTCAGGGCAACAACTTCATAAATTTACCAGTGAAGGAGAGATATCAGCTGGATGGCTTTCATGTGGTGAGAGGTCCCCATTTACTCATCTGGACATAAGGGCTCTTCATTATCAGTTACTGCCACCACGAACAGAAAGGATTTACACTCAGTTGCTATCAGGGGATACCTGACCACAAAAAACATCATTATGCAGGTTAGTGGCCGTTATCCAAGAAGCAGCCATGATGCCTTCACTGGTATCTCCATCACTTGAGGGAGAAGAAACACCGAGTGGATGGCTCATGGCAGAACAGGACTGCCTTGTGCATCCATTGCTGCTGGTCCAACTGAGAAACCTCCCAACAGCATTGGAGCCCGTCAGCCTGGAAGCCTCAGCACTTGTTTGCTGATCCTCAGCTGCCAGCTATACCTTCAAGTGAAGTGTGCCATGCAGCTAAAACAGAATGCGCCATGGCAGTTTGAACAGCCTGGTGGTGAAAGGTTTAGCCCTAAATGCTCCAGCTTTAAAATTCACAATTTCACTCATTGTCATTCAATAATCATTGGACTGTTGTAACATCAGAGTTAATTGTGAAAAGAGTAAGACAATCATTTCAAATTACACATATGCCACCTAGTGGTAGTGAATGCAACACAGTCTGAAAACAGTCAACAGGACAACCCGAGATGGTTGAATCTAGGGTCTTTGCCAATCCTTATTGCAGTCATCACACTCGAATAGGAATGAACAGGAAACTGAGTGTCAAGAGAAGGGGAAAGATGGGGCATGACAAATGATGCTGAATGAAAGGGGAGAAGGCAGAAAGCATTGCAGCAAGGGGAAGGGAGGTAGGCAGAATGCAAAGGCAGCGAGGGAGAATAATACAAGAGATAGGGAAGGGAGGAGGCATGTTGGATGACAAGGTGGATAGGGAGGGGGTAGAATGCAAATGGAGGCCAACGGAAGGGGCAGAATGGCTGGCAAGGGAAGGTAGTAGCAAGATGCTTGAGAGGGAAGGGGGTAAATGATAGAAAGGAGAAAATGGATGGGGAGATGATCCTTATGGCAGTGAAAAAGGGTTAGGAGAAAATGAGAATCTTCAGCAAATATTGCATTGGTGTGTATGATACTTTGCATGTTGTCACCCACAATCTGGCCATTCAATGAGTGGTGGCATGTTCTATTCAGGAAGTTGAGAGGTTACACCTCAGGAGCTTGCAATGCAGTGTGGATGCCGTCTATTCAACCTTGTACTTTCAGCAACCACAGACAAATAGATGTCCCCATCGTGCAGCTGTCTTGCTGTGATGTCAAACTGGATGAATTCCCCCAGGTGTCCTGCAAAGATAGTCAGTCACCTGACGAATATATGCTCGTATTGCACCCTGGATGATATCACAGAGATCCCCTGTGACTGCTTGAAATAATCCAGTGCCATAAAAATTGGGTGTGGTTGTGAACCTTCACAGCTATAGGCGGAGCTCTCCGGGCAGATATCCATGGATGCTGGTCCTCATGCAGCAGAGTGATTAGCTCCCTATTGTCTCTTTGGTGAACTTCACTCTTCTAACAGAGAGCTCCACACATAGTTCTTTATAGGATTTATATGGTCCGTTTATTCCTTGAGGGGGAAAATATCTTAAAGGGTGCATCCACCTCATACATCGCCCTCCTTCAGCTGATGAATCAGTCCTCCTCCATGTTAAGCACCACTTGAAGGAAGCACTGAGGGTAGCAAGAGCACAGATTGTACTCTGGGTGGGAGACTTCAATGTTCATCACCAAGAGTGGCTCGGTAGCACCACTACCGACCGAGCTGGCCGAGTCCTGAAGGACATAGCTGCCAGACAGGGCCTGCGGCAGGTGGTGGGTGAACCAACACGAGGGAAAACCTACTTGACCTCATCCTCACCAATCTACCTGTCGCAGATGCATCTGACCATGACAGTATTGGTAGGAGTGACCACCACACAGTCCTTGTGGAGACAAAGTCCTGTCTTCACACTGAGGACACCATCCAACGTGTTGTGTGGCACTACCACCATGCTAAATGGGATGGATTCAGAACAGATATAGCAACTCAAAACTAGGCATCCATGAGGTGCTGTGGGCCATCAGCAGCAGCAGAATTGTATTCCAGCACAATCTGTAACCTCATGGCCTGGCATATTCCTCACTCTACCATTACCAACAAGCCAGGGGATCAACCCTGGTTCAATGAGGAGTGCAGAAGACTATGCCAGGAGCAGCACCAGGCGTACCTAAAAATGAGGTGTCAACCTGGTGAAGCTACAACTCAGGACTACATGCATGCTAAACAGCGGAAGCAACATGTAGTAGACAGAGCTAAGCGATTCCACAACCAACGGATCAGATCAAAGCTCTGCAGTCCTGCCACATCCAGTCGTGAATGGTGGTGGACAATTAAACAACTTACGGGAGGAGGAGGCTCTGTGAACATCCCCATCCTCAACGATGGCGGAGTCCAGCACGTGAGTGCAAAAAGAAAAGGCTGAAGCATTTGCAACCATCTTCAGCCAGAAGTGCCGAGTAGATGATCCATCTCGGCCTCCTCCCGATATCCCCACCATCACAGTAGCCAGTCTTCAGCCAATTTGATTCACTCCAAGTGATATCAAGAAACGGCTGAGTGCACTGGATACAACAAAGGCTATGGGCCCCGACAACATCCCGGCTGTAGTGCTGAAGATTTGTGCTCCAGAACTCTAGCCAAGCTGTTCCAGTACAGCTACAACACTGGCATCTACCCAACAATGTGGAAAATTGCCCAGGTATGTCCTGTCCACAAAAAGCAGGACAAATCCAATCCGGCCAATTACCGTCCCATCAGTTTACTCTCAATCATCAGCAAAGTGATGGAAGGTGTCGTCGACAGTGCTATCAAGCGGCACTTACTCACCAATAACCTGCTCACCGATGCTCAGTTTGGGTTCCGCCAGGCCCATTCGGCTCCAGACCTCATTACAGCCTTGGTCCAAACATGGACAAAAGAGCTGAATTCCAGAGGTGAGGTGAGAGTGACTGCCCTTGACATCAAGGCAGCATTTGACCGAGTGTGGCACCAAGGAGCCCTAGTAAAATTGAAGTCAATGGGAATCAGGGGAAAACTTTCCAGTGGCTGGAGTCATACCTAGCACAAAGGAAGATGGTAGTGGTTGTTGGAGGCCAATCACCTCAGCCTCAGGACATTGCTGCAGGAGTTCCTCAGTGCAGTGTCCTAGGCTCAATCATCTTCAGTTGCTTCATCAATGACCTTCCCTCCATCTTAAGATCAGAAATGGGGATGTTCGCTGATGATTGCACAGTGTTCAGTTCCATTTGCAA
Source organism: Heptranchias perlo (assembly GCF_035084215.1). NCBI lineage: Eukaryota > Metazoa > Chordata > Chondrichthyes > Hexanchiformes > Hexanchidae > Heptranchias > Heptranchias perlo. Next base: position 10,844,363 of record NC_090351.1, read on the forward strand.
CCCCTCAAATAATGAAGCAGTCCGTGCCCGCAGCAAGAATTGGACAACATCCAAGCTTGGGCTCATAAGTGGCAAGTAACATTCGTGTCAGACAAGTGCCAGGCAATGACCATCTCCAACAAGAGAGAGTCTAACCATCTCCCCTTGACATTCAACGGCATTACCATCGCCAAATCCCCCACCATCAACATCCTGGGGGTCACCATTGACCAGAAACTTAACTGGACCAGCCACATAAATACTGTGGCTACAAGAGCAGGTCAGAGGCTGGGTATTCTGCGGTGAGTCACTCACCTCCTGACTCCCCAAAGCCTTCCCACCATCTAAAAGGCACAAGTCAGGAGTGTGATGGAATACTCTCCACTTGCTTGGATGAGTGCAGCTCCAACAACACTCAAGAAGCTTGACACCATCCAGGACAAAGCAGTCCGCTTGATTGGCACCCCATCCACCACCCGAAACATTCACTCCCTTCACCACCGGCGCACAGTGGCTGCAGTGTGTACCATCCACAAGATGCACTGCAGCAACTCGCCAAGGCTTCTTCGACAGCACCTCCCAAACCTGTGAACTCTACCACCTATAAGGACAAGGCACATGGGAACAACACCACCTGCACGGTCTCCTCCAAGTCACACACCATCCCGACTTGGAAATATATCGCCGTTCCTCCATCGTCACTGGGTCAAAATCCTGGAACTCCCTACCTAGCAGCACTGTGGGAGAACCGTCACCACACGGACTGCAGCGGTTCAAGAAGGCGGCTCACCACCACCTTCTCAAGGGCAATTAGAGTTGGACAATAAATCCTGGCCAGCGACACCCACATCCCATGAATGAATAAAAAAATCCTCTCCTTTTTTCCATCCTCTCTTGCTGCTGTTCCTTCTCCATTATAATGGCAAAGAAAGGAATGCTGTTTGGGAATCCCATTGCTGGTCCTCAGAACCAATGACCATGGATGGGGGTAAAAGTATCCTGGGGGTCTCACAGTCCTTCAGGAAGTCAGAGGTAAATGCACTGCTATCTAGGTGAAAAGTAAAAAAAAAAGTGCTCACAGAGCTCTTTCCCAGCTCTGGTAATTCGTAGTCAAAGTTTCTGCATTCATCAAGCTCAAAGGATCCTCACTTCTGCTTGTCTCAGCTGTTACTGGCAACAGCTACGCTTCATTTATCTTGTTCTAAGTTACCCCTGGTGCATTGCGAGCATAACATTCGGGACTTCAGCCACCGACGTCACTGGCCCTCTTGTAAACACATAGAAATGAGCTCTATGGGTCCTTGGCCGATGGATTGTGGAGAGGCCCAAACAAGCATCGGAAATTGGAGTGCGCGAGTTTGGGGCTGAAACCCAGTGTAAGTGGCTACCACCCTAATTGCACACCTGAAAATGCCCTTGTGCCAATCCACTGCCAAGGATATGTCAAAAATGGGCAGTAACCTGGTACCTACCCAGTCTTCCTGCCAGTCCCAATCATTCCATATGTAAACATCTCTCTCCCCATTAACAAAAATGACACATCACCCCAATCAGATCTCATTAAGCCTCAGGAGTTCATCAAACAATAAATTCAAATCAAAGTGTAACATCAGATTTATTGTAAAAATGTGATCAAATCTATTTCTTATCACCATGTTTCCCCTGAGTGCTCAGACGTGCTTTTCTAATATCCATCCACCGACACACACAAATCCAGCTACTCGTCAGAAGCGGCGGCAAGTGGAGGGGGAGAAGAAGTGAGAGGAAGTGAGTATCCTGGTACTGCGTCCAGGTCCCACCTGAGATCCACTCTCAGACGAGGTGTTCGGCTGCTGGATTGGTACAAGAGGCTCTTGGGACTGAAATATCATGAACTTCTGGTTTCCTGAAGCATGCGCGCACCCAGAGGGTCTGGGCCATCCACGTTTTTCGGCAGGTTGGAGTCGGGATTCCTTCCCGCTCTGGAAATCCCCGATTTTGTTTGCCCCCCCCCCCCACCCCTTATGCACCCAGACTTCGGAGATAAAATCCAGCCCTAGGTGTCAGTGTAGCAAAAAACGACGAGTCTTTTTCAACACTCCTGTTCCTTCAGATATTCTCCTCCAAATCAGGTGACGCTGTGCCTTTTGAGCACAGGGCGAATTCAGCAAAGGACTATGATGGTGCAGCTCAGAGTTTATCTTACAGCACAGAGTCCGGAACCCATGGGACCGAGTCCCAACAAGAATCAGCACGTCGGGATAGACGGCAAGAACAGTAGGCCAAAAAAACAAGGAAATCCATCAGTACTGTGGGAGCACCTTCACCGCACGGACTGCAGCGGTTCAAGACGAAGGCCCCCCACCACCTTCTCAAGGGCAACTCGGAATGGGCAATAAATACCGGCCTCGCCAGCTATGCCCACATGGTGAATTAAAAAAATTACTTTAATTGTGTGTCAGATGCAGCATCCTGAGGTGATCATGACTGAGAATCAGAAAAAGCCCCAGTTATGGTTTGTCTTGTTACAAAATAAGGTAATGATTAAAAACAACTCGAAAGAGTAAACACAATCCAAAATTCTTTTGGGAAAAATATATCAATCAAATAAATATTTGACTATTACTATGAGTATGAAAATTAAACTGTGTTCAGATGACAATAATGCCTAAAGTGAATTAAAAAAATTATACAAACACACCCCACCACAAAAACTGGCACGTCAAATTTGCATATTGTACAATGGAACTAATAGAATTATTTTAAAAAGCCAGAGAATGAGAACAACAGAAACAGTCACTGGGGGCCCGATATTAGAATGGAGGTGGGGTGGCAGCAGTCGGGGGGGGGGGGGGTGGGTGATTGGGCGCGTGGGTAACCCACCCAATAAAAAATGTCCGTTTCGTACGTGATCGCGATTCAATTGGTGCCACTTTTAAAAAAAATTAGTTCATGGGATGTGGGCATCGCTGGCGAGGCTGGCATTTATTGCCCATCCCTAATTGCCCTTGAGAAGGTGGTGGTGAGCCGCCTTCTTGAACCGCTGCAGTCCGTGTGGTGACGGTTCTCCCACAGTGCTGTTAGGAAGGGAGTTCCAGGATTTTGACCCAGCGACGATGAAGGAACGGCGATATATTTCCAAGTCAGGATGGTGTGTGACTTGGAGGGGAACGTGCAGGTGGTGTTGTTCCCATGTGCCTGCTGCCCTTGCCCTGCTAGATGGTAGAGGTCACGGGTTTGGGAGGTGCTGTCGAAGAAGCCTTGGCGAGTTGCTGCAGTGAATCCTGTGGATGGTACACTCTGCAGCCACAGTGCGCCGGTGGTGAAGGGAGTGAATGTTTCGGGTGGTGGATGGGGTGCCAATCAAGCGGGCTGCTTTGTCCTGGATGATGTCGAGCTCCTTGAGTGTTGTTGGAGCTGCACTCATCCAGGCAAGTGGAGAGTATTCCATCACACTCCTGACTTGTGCCTTGTAGATGGTGAAAAGGCTTTGGGGAGTCAGGAGGTGAGTGACTCGCCACAGAATACCCAGCCTCTGACCTGCTCTTGTAGCCACAGTATTTATGTGGCTCGTCCAGTTAAGTTTCTGGTCAATGGTGACCCCCAGGATGTTGATGGTGGGGGATTTGGCAATGGTAATGCTGTTGAATGTCAAGGGGAGGTGGTTAGACTCTCTCTTGTTGGAGATGGTCATTGCCTGGCACTTGTCTGGCACGAATGTTACTTGTCACTTATCGGGCCAAGCCTGGATGTTGTCCAGGTCTTGCTGCATGCGGGCACGAACTGCTTCATTATTTGAGGGGTTGCGAATGGAACTGAACATTGTGCTATCATCAGCGAACATCCCCATTTCTGACCTTATGATGGAGGGAAGGTCATTGATGAAGCAGCTGAAGATGGTTGGGCCTAGGACACTGCCCTGAGGAACTCCTGCAGCAATGTCCTGGGGCTGAGATGATTGGCCTCCAACAACCACTACCATCTTCCTTTGTGCTAGGTATGACTCCAGCCACTTGAGAGTTTTCCCCCTGATTCCCATTGACTTCAATTTTACTAGGGCTCCTTGGTGCCACTTAACGTGGCTTCCAGGTTTGCCGTCCAAAAGCTGCACAGCGGGCAGACTTCGCAATAGTATCACAGGCTGTCAGCTGGAGGAGCTCTATTTAAAGGGCCATTGCTCCAAAGTCTTTTGCTGGAGCAAAGACCTACATACGACAATGGAGCAGCACAGGGGCAAGGCTGCTCCAAGGTTCAGCGATGCCTCACTCCAGGTGCTACTGGATGGGGTGAGGAGGAGGAGGGATGTGTTTTATCCGGCGGACGGAAGGAGGTGGCCTGCCTTTGCTACCAAGAAGGCTTGTCTCGAGGTGGCAGAGGAGGTCACCAGCAGCAGCAACAACTCCCGCACATGGATCCAGTGCAGGAAGTTCTTCAATGACCTAACTAGGTCAGCCAAAGTAAGTACACTTACTGATTCTCCTACACTCTGTGTTGCACATCACTGCCCCCCACCAACTCATGCTGCACTGTCAAGACTACTCTATCACATCACTCCTCACATCCACTTAAGGCTCATCCTCAACTTACCTACACTTCCTCACCTCCCCATTAGTCACCCCACCACTACCACTCACCCCAATCCTCATCCAATGTGATGGCTCTGTCTCATACTTACCCTCTGATGCATCTCATTCACGGTCAGCCTCACCCAAACCAATGCATTCATCAGTTGGCCACTTCACCATCACTCACTCACACGTCTGTACTTTCTCCCCTTCTAGAAGAAGAGAGCGCAAAATGCACACGAGAGTGCGAGGACCGGGGGGCGGGGGGCGGGGGGCGGGGGGCCTCCACAAACAGTGGTCCTCACAGACGCGGAGCAGGAGGTGCTGGAGCTGAGCCACACCCTCGAGTGCCTGTCTGTCAGGGACTGCGAGGCTGGCACCCGACAAACGTCTGGTGACACAACTTTAACATTCATCACACACAATATGAATTGATGTTAACATGCCTTGCCATCTTCAACACCTCAGTATGCTCATCGCAACATGACACATTTGTGATGATGCTTAATATTGTCTTCTGTTCTCTTACAGGGCCTTCAGCGACCGCAGTGACGGCAGAGGGCGATTCCTCAGAGGACCCCTCAGTTGGTTGGGTTGGCATCTGGCGAGTCACCACACACAAGTGAGCACGAGCAGACACTGGTGGCAGGGGCAGCTGTGGAGAGTCCGTGTCGATGGGAGCACTGCTCTCCAGGCTCTCCTCAGCTGCAACCAGATGCTGAACCCCAGGGGCCATTCTTTAAAAGGAGAATGATTGAGGGACAGCAGCACATTTGCAAGGTACTGGAACAGGTGCCACGCGCACTCTCCACAATAGCACAGAGGATGGAGGAGTCCAACTCCTGCATGGGTGGAATGGTGGCACAGGTGCGGGAGGGAATCTCTGAGATCCTGTCGCAGGGACGTGAGCAACTCTCTGAGATAGTGTCACAGGTAAGTGTGGGAATGTCTGCAATGGAGAGAAGGCTAGACTCCATTGAGCTTCAAGCATGGCTCACAAATGAGTCCATTTGGGCCCTGACAACGGCCGTTCAGACTCAGGGTGAACAACATTCTGCCACCTTAAACAGGCAGACAGAAACTTTACAACTGGGCTTCCAAGGCATCATACATGTCCTCCAAACTGTTCTCCAGCAGGGTGATAGGAGTGATGTGGGCCTGGTCCAGGAGAGGGATGATGGCGAAAGGGGACATGGAAGTGGAGACGCCACTCAAAGCGCTCCCACGTCTCACCCATTGCCCTCCTCTCAACCAGTACCTGCAATGCTGCCTCCTCTCCAGGTGGCCGAGTCTGCCCCTGCACAGGGCTCCAAAACCCAGAGGGCGAAGGCCCAAAGCATCTAAGCTGTCAGGGCAAGAACATGAGTAACCTGCCACTACCCCTGCTGCAGCCACAAGGGATGCACCACGTAGAAATAGTCGGAAGAGAAAGGCGAAGGATTTGTGATCATGAAGGGGATGCACAAGGGTGTTTGTCAGACTGCCATGTTTCTCATTTATATTTAGTTTTTGTTAAAGTGATGTTAAATTTTATGATTGTCACCACTGCTGTCACGTCTTGCCCATTCTTGACTGGCTTTTGTGATAGGGCCCTTTCGTGAGATTCACCATGAACGGCGACACTTGATGCCATCATTGGGTCACTCTACAGTGGGTGTATGAGTAGTTGCAGGACTGTTTTATGCAGGGAGGGGTGGGTGGCCTGATGTGGGCGCTGCTCTTTCCAGGTGGCCTGAGGACTGGACTCTTCACACTTTCTGATGTTAGGAGAACTGTTCACATATCAGTGATTCCGTGGCCTCACAAGCAGCCAGGTGAGCCACTGTTCTGCCCATGGGTTCCTCCTCCTTCTCCATGTGGGTGGCAGATGTGGACGGGGCCTCCTTAAGCGCCACCCCTCCCTGTGGTTGCCCTCTGTGCTCTTGTGCAGATGTCTGTGGCGCAGCACTGTGTTGTGGCGCTCCAAGTGGTGGAGTTGGACGCCGTGCTGCGCGAGGCTGGTGATGTTGCTCGTCCTCGGATTTAATGGTGAATGCAGCCATGGTGCACCTCCCCCCCTCCATCCTGATGGTGTGAGTTTGAGGGGGTCCGAAAAGTTGTTAAATATGTTTGAACAGAAGAGTTGGGAGTGGAAAGTAAGAATTTTCAGTGAAAACACAAAGATCTTGCAGCCAAAAGTTTGTGTGAAAGAACAGAGTGCCCTGCAGCAAGAACTCACCTTTTCTCCCCATCTGTCAAACAAGTATTTGAATGTTCAACATGGAGTGTTTCCCACAGCACAGGAAACACGCTGAGGACGTTTCAAAATCGGACCCCTGCCTTAATGTGGACAAAATTAAGTACTTTAATTACTTTAAGTATCTAAATAAGTGTCTTAACTACCGTCCCGCCGACTTTAATTGCTGGTGGGACTTCTGCATTCGGGAGGCGCTCGCGCACACCCAGACGGGTCAATGGGGAACCCGGAAGTCTGCGGGTTGGAGTCGGGTTCCGAACGCACTCGGGATTTCCACGATTTTCGGAGCCCCCCCCCCGCCCCCAAAGCACCCGCAATTTAATTTTAAAATTGACCCCTAGGTGTCAGTATAGCAAAAAACAACGCGTCTTTTTCAATATAAAAGCAATAAATGCTGGAGAAGCTCAGCAAGTGAGGCAGCACCTGTGGAGAAAGAAACAGTTAATGTTTCAGGTCAAAGACCTTTCGTCAGAACTGGAAGATGTTAAAGAGTTAACAGTTTTTAAGCAAGTATAGAACCAGGGAAAGTGGGGCAGGAGGGAGGGGAGGGAAGAACAAAAGGGAAGGTCTCTGATTGGGAGGGCAGGATTAAATGACAAAAGGGATGATGGTGCAAGGCAAGGAGGGTGGGAATGGGACAAGTAAAGAAACAAAAGATGGATCCGGAGGAGCTGTAAATGGCAACAGCAGAACCATTACCAGCACCTGCAGCGCCACAAAAAAAATAATGGGAGCAGTGGTTATGGTCTGAAGTTATTGAAATCAATGTTGAATCCAGAAGGTTGTAAAATGCCTAAACAATGAACAGCTCGAGATACAGCACCTCATCTTTCATTTAGGCACTTTACAACCTTCCGGGAAGGTGGGAGTTCCTGGGATTCACTGGGAAATGCCTCCTTTCACAACAACAACAACAACTTGCATTTATATAGTGCCATTAAGCGCCATTAACGTAGTGAAACATCCCAAGGCTCTTCACAGGAGTGTTATCAAACAAAATTTGGCATAGCTGCCAATGGTGGAGTGATTAAAATTGGGGATGCGCAAGAGGCAAGAATTGGAGGATTGCAGAGATCTCGGAGGGTTGTAGGGCTAGAGGAGGTTACAGAGATAGAGAGGGACGAGGCCATGGAGGGATTCGAAAACAAGGATAAGAATTTTAAAATCGAGGCATTGCCGATGTAGGTCAGTGAGCGCAGAGGTGCTGGGAGAACGGGAATTGGTGCGAGTTAGGATATGGGGCAGCAGAGTTTATGGAGGGTGGAAGATGGGAGGCCAGCCAGGAGAGCATTTGAATAGTTGCATCTACATCTTGTATATCCGCCTCAGAGGCACTCAAGCTAGTTGAGACCTGGTGTGAGACCCGTTTTACGCCGGTGGAGTGGGGTCCCAGGAATTTCCAGGCCATTGGCTCTTCTTCAAAGCTGAAGTTCCTTCAGATATTCCACTCCAAAACAGGTGGTGCTGTGACTCTTGGATAGTGGATGACCCTCCTTATACACATCAGCAAAAAGCAGAGCGTGTCCTCTTTGTACCACCCAGCAATCATCGGCATTCATGCCAGCCTAATCTTGAAACCATTAGGTTCATCTTGCACGGGCTCAGTTCAGTGAGTTCCATCAGAGACACAAACATCTGTGTATTCATACCTTCAAATAGTCCAGCTAATCACAGACAGCTGCAGTGATTTCAAATTTGCGCTGGTTCAGTGGCGGCAGACCTGAGCGGGAGCAGAGGAGAGAGACCGAGAGCGGGGATAAAAGAGCGGCGGCCCGAGGCCCGAGACCAGAGCGGCGGCGGACCTGAGCGGGAGCAGAGGAGAGAGACCGAGAGCGGGGATATAAAGAGCGGCGGCCCGAGGCCCGAGACCAGAGCAGCGGTGGACCTGAACAGGAGCAGAGGAGAGAGACCGAGAGCGGGGATATAAAGAGCGGCGGCCCGAGGCCCGAGACCAGAGCGACGGCGGACCTGAGCGGGAGCAGAGGAGAGAGACCGAGAGCGGGGATATAAAGAGCGGCGGCCCGAGGCCCGAGACCAGAGCGACGGCGGACCTGAGCGGGAGCAGAGGAGAGAGACCGAGAGCGGGGATATAAAGAGCGGCGGACCCAGGCCCGAGACCAGAGCGACGGCGGACCTGAACGGGAGCAGAGGAGAGAGACCGAGAGCGGGGATATAAAGAGCGGCGGCCCGAGGCCCGAGACCAGAGCGACGGCGGACCTGAGCGGGAGCAGAGGAGAGAGACCGAGAGCGGGGATATAAAGAGCGGCGGACCCAGGCCCGAGACCAGAGCGACGGCGGACCTGAACGGGAGCAGAGGAGAGAGACCGAGAGCGGGGATATAAAGAGCGGCGGCCCGAGGCCCGAGACCAGAGCGACGGCGGACCTGAGCGGGAGCAGAGGAGAGAGACCGAGAGCGGGGATATAAAGAGCGGCGGCCCGAGGCCCGAGACCAGAGCGGTGGGGGACCTGAGCGGGAGCAGAGGAGAGAGACCGAGAGCGGGGATATAAAGAGCGGCGGCCCGAGGCCCGAGACCAGAGCGGTGGGGGACCTGAGCGGAGCAAAAACAACAGAAAACCAAGGAGTGACGTCACAGGACAGCAGGTAAGTGATTGGTTGGTGAGTATTACTGTTTTTTTTCTCTAAATTAGGGCATTGGTTTAAACTAAGAGCTGGGAAACTAAGCAGCTTTTATAGCAGGTAGTGTTTTTTTTTAGTGAACCTCGGTCCCGAGTATAGTTAACATTTTCTAATTTCAACGTAATTTAAAAGGGGTAACTAAGCTAAGGCAAGTCATGGCAGCAGACCTCGCACCCGTGATATGCCCCTCCTGCAAGATGTGGGAAGTAATGGACACTACCAGTGTCCCTGCCGACCATGTGTGCAGGAAGTGTGTCCACCTGCAGCTACTGACCGATCGTATCTCGGATCGTATCTGCGGGTGGACTCACTGTGGAGCATCCGCGATGCAGAGAAACTCGTGGATAGCACGTTTAGCGAGTTGGTCACACCGCAGGTAAAGGGAGTACAGGCAGGAAGTGAATGGGTGACCACCAGGCAGAGTAAGAGGTGCAGGCAGGTAGTGCAGGGGTCCCCTGTGGCCATCCCCCTCTCAAACAGGTATACCGTTTTGGATACTGTTGTGGGAGATGGCTCACCAGGGAAAGGTGGCAGCAGCCAGGTTGATGGCACCATGGCTGGCTCTGCTGCACAGGAGGGCAGGAAAAAGAGTGGCAGAGCTATAGTGATAGGGGACTCGATTGTAAGGGGAATAGACAGGCGTTTCTGCGGACGCAACCGAGACTCCAGGATGGTATGTTGCCTCCCTGGTGCAAGGGTCAGGGATGTCTCGGAGCGGCTGCAGATCATTCTGGAAGGGGAGGGTGAACAGCCAGTTGTCGTGGTGCATATAGGTACCAACGATATAGGTAAAAAACGGGATGAGGACCTACAAGCTGAATTTAGGGAGTTAGGAGTTAAACTAAAAAGTAGGACCTCAAAGGTAGTAATCTCAGGATTGCTACCAGTGCCACGGGCTCGTCAGAGTAGGAATGACAGGATAGCTAGGATGAATACGTGGCTTGAGAGATGGTGCAAGAGAGAGGGATTCAAATTCCTGGGACATTGGAACCGGTTCTGGGGGAGGTGGGACCAGTACAAATTGGACGGTCTGCATCTGGGCAGGACTGGAACCAATGTCCTAGGGGGAGTGTTTGCTAGTGCTGTTGGGGAGGGTTTAAACTAAAGTGGCAGGGGGATGGGAACCGATGCAGGAAGTCAGTGGGAAGTAAAGTGGTGACAGAAACAAAAGGCAGTAAGGGAGAGTGTACAAAACATGACCGGACAGATGGTCTGAGAAAGCAGGGCAAAGACCAAGGGAAGTCTAGATTAAACTGCATTTATTTCAATGCAAGAAGTCTGATGGGCAAGGCAGATGAACTCAGGGCATGGATGGGTACATGGGACTGGGATGTTATAGCTATTACTGAAACATGGCTAAGGGAGGGGCAGGACTGACAGCTCAATGTTCCAGGGTACAGATGCTATAGGAAAGATAGAGCAGGAGGTAAGAGAGGAGGGGGAGTTGCGTTCTTGATTAGGGAGAACATCACGGCAGTAGTGAGAGAGGATATATCCGAGGGTTCGCCCACGGAGTCTATATGGGTAGAACTGAAAAATAAGAAGGGAGAGATCACTTTGATAGGATTGTACTACAGACCCCCAAATAGTCAACGGGAAATTGAGGAGCAAATATGTAAGGAGATTACAGGCAGCTGCAAGAAAAATAGGGTGGTAATAGTAGGGGACTTTAACTTTCCCAACATTGACTGGGACAGCCATAGCATTCGGGGCTTGGATGGAGAGAAATTTGTTGAGTGTATTCAGGAGGAATTTCTCATTCAGTATGTGGATGGCCCGACTAGAGAGGGGGCAAAACTTGAACTCCTCTTGGGAAATAAGGAAGGGCAGGTGACAGAAGTGTTAGTGAGGGATCACTTTGGGACCAGTGATCATAATTCCATTAGTTTTAAGATAGCTATGGAGAATGATAGGTCTGGCCCAAAAGTTAAAATTCTAAATTGGGGAAAGGCCAATTTTGATGGTATTAGACAGGAACTTTCAGAAGTTGATTGGGAGAGTCTGTTGGCAGGCAAAGGGACGACTGGTAAGTGGGAGGCCTTCAAAAGTGTGTTAACCAGGGTTCAGGGTAAGCACATTCCTTATAAAGTGAAGGGCAAGGCTGGTAGAAGTAGGGAACCTTGGATGACTCGGGAGATTGAGGCCCTAGTCAGAAAGAAGAAGGAGGCATATGACATGCATAGGCAGCTGGGATCAAGTGGATCCCTTGAAGAGTATAGTGATTGCCGGAGTAGAGTTAAGAGAGCAATCAGGAGGGCAAAAAGGGGACATGAGATTGCTTTGGCAGATAAGGCAAAGGTGAATCCAAAGAGCTTCTACAAATACATAAAGGGCAAAAGAGTAACTAGGGAGAGAGTAGGGCCTCTTAAGGATCAACAAGGTCATCTATGTGCGGAACCACAAGAGATGGGTGAGATCCTAAATGAATATTTCGCATCGGTATTTACGGTTGAGAAAGGCATGGATGTTAGGGAACGTGGGGAAATAAATAGTGATGTCTTGAGGAGTGTACATATTACAGAGAGGGAGGTGCTGGAAGTCTTAACGCGCATCAAGGTAGATAAATCTCCGGGACCTGATGAAATGTATCCCAGGACGTTATGGGAGGTTAGGGAGGAAATTGCGGGTCCCCTAGCAGAGATATTTGAATCATCGACAGCTACAAGTGAGGTGCCTGAAGATTGGAGGGTAGCAAATGTTGTGCCTTTGTTTAAGAAGGGCGGCAGGGAAAAGCCTGGGAACTACAGACCGGTGAGCCTGACATCTGTAGTGGGTAAGTTGTTAGAGGGTATTCTGAGAGACAGGATCTACGGGCATTTGGAGAGGCAGGGACTGATTAGGAACAGTCAGCATGGTTTTGTGAGAGGAAAATCATGTCTCACAAATTTGATTGAGTTTTTTGAAGGGGTAACCAAGAAGATAGATGAGGGCTGTGCAGTAGATGTGGTCTACATGGACTTTAGCAAAGCCTTTGACAAGGTACCGCATGGTAGGTTGTTACATAAGGTTAGATCTCACGGGATCCAAGGTGAGGTAGCCAATTGGATACAAAATTGGATTGACGACAGAAGACAGAGGGTGGTTGTAGAGGGTTGTTTTTCAAATTGGAGGCCTGTGACCAGCGGTGTGCCTCAGGGATCGGTGCTGGGTCCGCTGTTATTTGTTATTTATATTAATGATTTGGATGAGAATTTAGGAGGCATGGTTAGTAAGTTTGCAGATGACACCAAGATTGGTGGCATTGTGGACAGTGAAGAAGGTTATCTAGGATTGCAACGGGATCTTGATAAATTGGGCCAGTGGGCCGATGAATGGCAGATGGAGTTTAATTTAGATAAATGTGAGGTGATGCATTTTGGTAGATCGAATCGGGCCGGGACCTACTCCGTTAATGGTAGGGCGTTGGGGAGAGTTATAGAACAAAGAGATCTAGGAGTACAGGTTCATAGCTCCTTGAAAGTGGAATCACAGGTGGATAGGGTGGTGAAGAAGGCATTCAGCTTGCTTGGTTTCATTGGTCAGAACATTGAATACAGGAGTTGGGATGTCTTGTTGAAGTTGTACAAGACATTAGTTAGGCCACACTTGGAGTACTGTGTACAGTTCTGGTCACCCTATTATAGAAAGGATATTATTAAACTAGAAAGAGTGCAGAAAAGATTTACTAGGATGCTACCGGGACTTGATGGTTTGACTTACAGGGAGAGGTTGGATAGACTGAGACTTTTTTCCCTGGAGAGTAGGAGGTTTAGGGGTGATCTTATAGAAGTCTATAAAATAATGAGGGGTATAGATAAGGTAGATAGTCATAATCTTTTCCCAAAGGTAGGGGAGTCTATAACGAGGGGGCACAGATTTAAGGTGAGAGGGGAGAGATACAAAAGGGTCCAGAGGGGCAATTTTTTCACTCAAAGGGTGGTGAGTGTCTGGAACGAGCTGCCAGAGGCAGTAGTAGAGGCGGGTACAATTTTGTCTTTTAAAAAGCATTTGGACAGTTACATGGGTAAGATGGGTATAGAGGGATATGGGCCAAGTGCAGGCAACTGGGACTAGCTTAGTGGTATAAACTGGGCGACATGGACATGTTGGGCCGAAGGGCCTGTTTCCATGTTGTAAACTTCTATGATTCTATGATTCTATAATCAGACCAGTCAGATGTGGTCAGGTGAACCAATGGGAAAAAGTAGACACAATAATGTGATGAAAAGGGTGACAACAGAGGTGAGATTCTACCATTGAGCCAAGCTGACACTTATAGACTAAAACTATAATCTGCGACAACATGTGCATTGAGCAGCTCCGTTATGGTGACTTGAATGTGTTGCTATTCCATGTGGTGATCAAAACATTGTGGACAAACTGCTTGTGGGGTGGTGGAGGGGTGGGGGCAGTGCACTGAGGGTAATGGATATAGCCCCAATCCTGGAACCTGCAGGAGGTGGGGAGAGGGAATCTAAAAGAAATGCTCAGCGGAACCAGGAAACAGTTGCCGTTTGTTGATAAGTAACAACAACGTAAACCAAAGAACATGATGGGAGTATTTAATAATTGAATTAGGCAAATAAAAAAGTGTAATCTCTTATTATTAAGTGATCCAGTTGCATCCACTTTAATGTATCATCAAAATTAGAGAAGACCTACTCGCAAACAACAGGCTATGAATGTGAAGCCGTTCGAGGGGACAGGGCTGTGTGTGTTCCCTTGTACAGAATTTCAGAGTGATTTTTATTCACAAAAATTATTCCAGACTTCATTTACTTCAGTGTTGTTTTTCTGCTTTTATGTAGTAAGGAGTTGTGCTTGATATCAAGAACCCATTCAGAAACTTAACACATTATCAAGCTGTTGTATTGAGTGCACTTTAATATTCGTGCCCCAAATGATGACCCATACTTTAATATCAACATTTTCCTCACTGTAGCCACACACCACACCCCAACCCAACACTAATTGGAGAGAGTGAACTGCGGCCTGGACACTTGTTCTCCTACAGCACTTGTACCAGGAGCAACTTCCACAGGATAGTAACGCACTGAAGAGGCCCTGCAAAGGACACGGCTGAGTCGATGTATAGCGGAGGCTAAATCCAAATGTACATGACGTGGACCCCTGCTAACTTTGCTCTACAATTGATTATTTGTTGAACCCACAAATGCACACAAGTAAAGACAACTCAGGATCCATACTTTATCTGACCATGTGCCAATATGCATCACATAGAGATACTCTGCCTCACTCACAGTCAACACTCGGCATTGGAGATTGAACACCTCATTCCTTGGGCATCCCAACCTTCACCACCTGGGCAACAAAGCAACTTCCTGAATTGGACTGCTGAGACCAACTATAGGATCCTGTGCCACATTGCCATATCCGAGTTCACTTAACTCAGTACAGAGCAGAGATTAAACCGGGGACCTTTCTGACGTGTGTGTTCTAAAAGATAGAGCACCAGATATGATTTATCTTTGGTCGGGCATGGAGAAACTTACAGAGTGAATTAAATGGGTTGCGTAGGGTCCTTGAGATGGTGGATTGAACACGGTCAGTGGAAAGAATTCATTTGATGGGCCTTATGGCCTTTTTTTATTCCATGCTTTGTATTCGTACTCAATGGGGAATTTCCACTCTAATCACGAAGGCTTTAGCGATTTCATTATTTAGCAGAGCTTCTTTGATCTTGGCTATTTTTTAACACAGCAGCATGTAAAACAATTTCTTCTGAAGTACACAGACCTGCGATAATAATTCAGTGGAAGTTCATGTAAAGGAAGAGTCCTGACAAGACATCCGGGGTGACCTTAAAGTATTGTTATTCTGTATAGCAGCCAAAACATTTGTGGGACAAACCTCTGTGTTTGTATGTGATTTAAGGGAACGGGCACAACCAATACTACATACCCGTGCAATCTGCAAGTGATAAGAAAGAAAGACTTGCAATTATACAGAGCTTTTCATGACCTCAGGACATCCCAAAGCGCTTTACAGCCAATGAAGTACTTTTGAAGTGTAGTCACTGTTGTAATGTAGGGAACGCGGCAGCCAATTTGCACACAGCAAGGTCCCACAAACAGCAATGTGATAATGACCAGATCATCTGATTTTTGGTGATGTTGATTGAGGGATAAATATTGGCCACGACACAAGGGAGAACTCCCCTGCTCTTCTTCAAAATAGTGCCATGGATCTGTTTACATCCACCTGAGAGAGTCTCAGTTTAACATCTCATCCGATAGACAGTATCTCTGGCAGCACAGGACTCAAGTGTCAGCCTAGATTTTATGGTGGAGTGAGACTTGAACCCACAACCTTCATAACTCAGAGGCGAGAGTGCTACCACTGAGCCACGGCTGATACCTAAGGGCTAGGAATCTAACAAGAAATGTTCAGAATTAACCATGAAGCAGTGCCATCAACTGAAAACCAAAAAACGGATGACAACAAGATTTAAAGAATGGAATCAGAGAGAGAGAATTTCTATAATTGTTGCTCAACTTAGTGGTTGCACTTATGCCTTTGAGCCAGAAGGTTATGGTTCAAGCACATAATCTAGGCTGACACTCAGTACAGTACTGAGGGAGTACTGCACTGTCAGAGGTGCCGTCCCTTGGATGAGACGTTAAACCGAGGCCCCTTCTGCCCTCTCAGGTGGACGCAAAAGATTCCGTGATGCTATTTGAAGAAGAGCAGAGGAGTCCTGGCCAATATTTATCCCTCAACCAACAACTAAAACAGATTATATGATTTATCTTGTTCCTGTTTGTGGGACCTTGTTGAGCACAAATTGGCTGCCACATTTCCCCACATTGTATCAGATGTGACTACACTTCAAAAATATTTCATTGGCTGTGAAGTGCTGCGGCTATGAAAAGCATTATATAAGTGCAAGTTCTTTCTTATAATTGGGGAATCTGCCTGCACGCCACCTTAAAGTACCAGGAAAATTATTGAAGACCTAGCAGCAAACAGTAAAATGTAAAGTTGGGATAGGAGCTGTGTTGTGTCACAAACACAGAATCTCACAGTGATTCATGCTGGGCTGTGCTTCCATTGACATTGGTGACCATGTGATGCCTCACCCTAGTGTCCATTCTTCAAATGAGTGTCAGTAGGCTATTTAACTGTGGGGAGCATCACAACGAAGGCAATCCTTTCCTCATCCCATCTCAGAAGCACTCTCTGTACACGGGACAGCAAGCCCGAGTGGGGACCCTGCTGATTTTTCTCCTTTCTAACCCAAGAGTGCTGAGACCAAATTCAATGCCCTGGTTGTACCTTAGCTGAGATTGGCTAATTCAGCATAGACCAGGAATTGAACCTGGGTCATCCTTGCCTGTATAGCTTAGCGCCTCTACCCAAAGAAAGAATTGTATTTATATAGCGCCTTTCACGACCTCAGGATGTCCCAAAGTGCTTTATTTACAACCAATGAATATTTGTAGTGTAGTCACTGTTGTAATGTAGAAAACGAGGCAGTGAATTTGCACACAGCAAGATCCCACAAACAGCAATGAGATGAAGGACCTGATAATCTGTCCACTGAGGGAGGCCCACAATCAACTTGCATACATCATTGCATGGTACTGTGCACAGTATGTTCGGTTCAGTTTACATAGCACAGATACAGAGTGTTAGAGAACGACCCTTATACAATGAAAAAACATACAGTTCGTTCAAAGATTGTCGAGGCAACCAATGTGCTTTTTTTTCACTAAAAGCATCGATTTGTGGTTCCCTTCCCTTGGTCCTTGTCAAGATTTTCACCACGAGATCTCCTGCCCTGATTAATATAATCTTTCCATGTTTCCGTTATTGGTTTAATCTTGCCTCAAACGAACTGTTATGAACTTGTACTGTTGTTCGTTGTTGCTGTGATATTTTTCTCCTGCCGTTCAAAGAGTGATGTTCGCCTCGTCCTCTCCCATTTTCATTATGGTTTTTAAAGTTATTTCTTTTCCTCTCCTGTTGTAGCTGTTGCTATTGAATTCAAAATTCAGAAAGAACTGTTTTCTGTTCCGTTATTTGCCGCATAAACATTGGACACAATCCCTGGAATATTTACTGATGTTCCAACTTTTTATTTGTTCTCTTTTCCCTAACGACCTGGCGATGTGGCAGTACATGATTATGTAGCAAACAGGGCCAGTATCAACCCACGACTACACATCGAAACACAGAGTGATTTAAAACACATAGGGATAGAGTTCCCGCTTCTTTCCGCTAATATTATCAGCACAAGATTCAATACACCCGGATCAGGCCCCTGCCCACAAAACTGGCCACGCCCCCAGGTTGGAATTGTGACTTTCCACCAATCGCGCTGGTTCAGGAAGGCTCTTTAAACTGGGTTCATTTTCTTAGCCGCACAGGCACTAGCTGAATAAATTCAATAGCTGAATAAATTCTTTTATAAGTATTTTCATAATCAAAAACTATATAATTTGCTGAGAAACTGACTAATGTACACCAATGAAAGTATTAAATAGGTCAGTAGAATTTTTTTTAAGTCCTTTTCAGTGATTTTAAATCGGGTTACTCATAGATGGAGGACTGGACACTCTCTTATTAAAAATGCTTATTTTTGGTGATTTTCAGCTATATTAATAAATAAAACTGCACCAGGTCACCACTCTTAAATACATCAAGGAATACTTTTTAATGGAAATAAAGAAGAAAAAAAGAAATGATTACGTTCTGTTACGCTGCCCGATTGAAGATCATTGAAGATTTTGCGTTTGTGATTATGCAAATTAATTTTAGCGGAAACTTGAACTGTAACCTAACCAGTGCAATTTCAAGTGCATTTTGGGTGCAATTTCCCGATTGCGCCCAAAGCGGAAATTCTACCTCATAAATCAGAGTCGATCAGGTCTTTTCCCCAGTGAAATGCTCACAGGGTTTTCATTGGAATCATTCACACAATCAGTAAATTGTTTCAATGACCCTAAAGGCTCCCTTCACTATAACCTGATTAACACTGGGCTCCAAAAACTTCATCGCTTGATTATGTGCAAATGTTTTAACCTGAACAAATAAATAAAGATGAACTGATTTTATGTTGGCGCTTCTGAAATCGATGTTTTCAACAGCTGAATGAATTCTAATACCTCACAATATTTCTAGACACAATAAAAAGCTATAAATTGTATAAGGGTGTGTGGAAGCCTCCTTGATGCTGATCAGAAAACAAATCAGAAGGAAAATTGCAATGAGCTAATCATTGAAGAACCCAAGTCAGACTTTAACTAGACTGTACCAGTGCACTAAGCATCTCTGACATCTACTTTGATTATGGAATGAGCCTCATTTGACATTGTGGCTGAAACAATCAGACCTCCCCCACTAACAGAAATCGTTTCACTTCTTGGGCTCAGTACTTCTTTAGCAAAGTTTATCTTTGGTGTCAGCTGCGAGTACATCTTCTTGTACAGAGATTTGTCAGTTATCACTGGTCTGTCAGGGATGTATAAAGCAAACACGATGGAGTACAAGTTATAGTCATAAGGGTTGGAGAACATTAGTGAAAACTGGTTATCTCCAAACCTATAGGTCAGTATCCCAACACTGCCACGCGCTGCACCTTTGGTCTTGACAAACGTGGCATCTCCTTTCCCCCCGGGGCTGATGATAGGTGGTGCTGGATTGTATACATGACCACTGTAGTTATAAGTCCTGTAAAAATAATGACATGTAGCGTATTAGAGAAGAGCTGAAACTCGGTTTATCCCAAGCTTCTCAAATCAACTCTCTGGCTTCCAGCAAAAGGCTTGGGATTGTGTCTTCTTCTTTGCCCTGAAAAATGGCTAAATGCCCTTATTTCATTCATTTTGGTCAACCCCAAATCAAAGTAGCTTGTCAGTACAGGTGAATTTGTACAGTATGAGTCTTAATAAACCAGCCAAATACAAACCACAACTTCTCCAAACAACCTCCTTCAGATTTGTTTTAACTTTGAGTTGAAGGCCTGCAGATTGCAACTCAGGCTAGAACCTAACACAGTCTCCTTTCATATCAGACTAGTGGGGGTGATTTTAACCCCACCTGCCCAGCGGAAAACGGGCGGACGGGCAGATGAAATTGCCCAGGTGACATAACTGCCAGAAAGCCGCCAGGAACTCACTGTTCCGAATTTTAACCTGCTCTACTCAGCAGGCAGCAAGGCGTTGGGCATATTTCAGGCATCCTTGGGGCGCACGGCATAGCCCTACGAAATTGGTCACTTTTGCCCCCATTTTCCACAATTCCTACCCCAATGTGTGTTAATGGAACAAAATGGCAGTATAATTCAGGAGTCAGGTCCCAATCTGAATGCTAAACTCACTAAAGGAAAGACAGAGACTACCTCTGGTATGTACAGATATAATATAACAGCAGCCCAGTGCAAGATTGCATTTAAAATTGCCGAAGTGACCCATTGAATGCAACTTTCAACCTTTTCAATGTTATGACAAAGTCACAGCTGCTACACGCATACTCATTGTATTCAAAATTAGCCGCCTGGGAAGTGGAGCTCTGTGCATTGCAAAACTCAGTTGGCAATGTAATTTGGGTCTGTTAGCTGCATATCACACTGACAGATAGTAAGAGCTACAAAAAGAGAGTATGAAAAGAAATTTGCAAGGGATATCAAAACCAATACGAAGAACTTTTATAATTATATTAGGAAAAAAAGGGTGGTCAGGAGCAGTGTTGGCCCCTTAAAAACTGAAAGTGGGGATATTGTCATTGACAATGGGGAAATGGCGGACATGTTGAATAATTACTTTGCTTCAGTATTTACAGTAGAAAAAGAGGATAGCATGCCGGAAATCCCAAGAAAACTAATATTGAATCGGGGACAGGGACTCAATTAAATTAACGTAAGTATAACAACATTATTGAAGAAAATAATAGCACTAAAGAGTGACAAATCCCCAGGACCAGATGGTTTCCATCCCACGGTTTTAAATGAAGTAGGTGAGCGCATTGCAGATGCCCTAACTATAATCTTTCAAAGTTCTCTCGATTCAGGAACCATCCCTCTAGATTGAAAAATTGCACATATCACTCTGCTTTTCAAGAAAGGAGAGAGAGGGAAACCAGGGAATTATAGACCAGAAAGCCTAACATCTGTTGTGGGGAAAGTGCTGGAGTCCATAATTAAGCATAGGGTGACTGAACACCTCGAGAATTTTCAGTTAATCAGAGAGAGCCAGCATGGATTTGTGAAAGGTAGGTCGTGCCTGACAAACCTGATTGAATTTTTTGAAGAGGTGACTAAAGTAGTGGACAGGGGAATGTCAATGGATGTTATTTATATGGGCTCCCAGAAGGCATTTGATAAGGTCCCACATAAGAGACTGTTAGCTAAGATAGAAGCCCATGGAATGGAGGGAAAAGTACGGACTTGGTTAGAAAGTTGGCTGAGTGAAAGGAGACAGAGAGTAAGGATAATGGGTAGGTACTCACATTGGCAGGATGTGACTAGTGGAGTTCCGCAGGGATCTGTCTTGAGGCCTAAATTATTCACAATATTTATTAACGACTTAGGTGAAGGCATAGAAAGTCTCATATCTAAGTTTGCTGATGACACAAAGATTGGTGGCATTGTAAGCAGTGTAGATGAAAACATAAAATTACAAAGGGATATTGATAGATTAGGTGAATGGGCAAAACTGTGGCAAATGGAATTCAATGTAGGCAAATGTGAGGTCATGCACTTTGGACCAAAAAAGCATAGAACAGGGTACTTCCTAAATGGTAAAAAGTTAAAAACAGTGGATGTCCAAAGGGTTCAGGTACATAGATCATTGAAGTGTCATGAACAGGTGCAGAAAATAATCAATAAGGCAAATGGAATGCTGGCCTTTATATCTCGAGGACTCGAGTACAAGGGGGCAGAAGTTATGCGGCAGCTATACAAAACCCTGGTTAGACCGCACCTGGAGTACTGTGAGCAGTTCTGGGCACTGCACCTTCGGAAGGACGTGTTGGCCTTGGAGGGAGTGCAGCGTAGGTTTACTAGAATGATACCCGGACTTCAAGGGATAAGTTACGAGGAGAGATTACACAAATTGGGGTTGCATTCTCTCGAGTTTCGAAGGTTAAGGGGTGATCTGATCGAAGTTTATAAGATATTAAGGGGAACAGATAGGGTGAATAGAGAGAAACTATTTCCGCTGGTTGGGGATTCTAGGAGTAGGGGGCACAGTCTAAAAATTAGAGCCAGACCTTTCATGAGTGAGATTAGAAAACACTTCTAGGGTGGTAGAAGTTTGGAACTCTCTTCCTCAAATGTCAATTGATGCTAGCTCAATTGCTAATTTTAAATCTGAGATAGATAGCTTTTTGCCAACCAAAGGTATTAAGGGATATGGGCCAAACGCAGGTATATGGAGTTAGATCACAGATCAGCCCTGATCTTATCAAATGGCGGAGCGGGCTCGAGGGGCTGAATGGCCTACTCCTGTTCCTATGTTCCTATGTACAGGTACCAGTTTATCAGTATTGTCAGCTTTTGTTGGGCTCTGATTCTTACATATGATATCTTGCAAGTTGATTACCATATTTACTCGAATACAGGCCACACTTTTTAACATAAGAGATCATTTTCAAATTTGGGTAAAGCTTATATATAAGTTATTAATAATGAATTGTTTTCCCAGGTGAGAGACGTGTGGTCTATAAGAAGATTCCGACTTATTTTTTTATATACTAAATGTCTCCCTTACAGCCTTCTTGTAAGTGTCAGATAGACTTCCAGTTACACCTACTTCCTGTCACACTTTAGCTGTCACACTTTATTGATTGGTTTAAAGTAAAACAGCAGCATATCAGAATTGAAGAGGCAAGGATCATAATATCAAAAGCAAGGAAAGCAGCTAGAAAAATGTGGCCCTGACAGCACATTTAGTGTCACATGGCATAACACGCCCAGTGATATGGAACCGTGTATCCTCCAACTCACCATGAGCAATATTTAGTCTTTCACAGAAATCATAGGACGAAAGACAGATTGGTGTCCTTCTCCCGTACCATTTTCAGTGTGGATTGGCTGGGCAGCTGAAGCCTGGGCCCTTTCACAGGCTGCCAGTGGTGTGGGGAGAGATGAGGCAGGCTCACTGTCATGTCTCTCAGTTTAGTTGGCGTGGAAGGAGGGGAGATTAGCTGGGTTAGGAGTGCTAAAGACTAATTCTTCAAAAAAATTACCAAGTTAACTGTTTTTTAAACTGACTATTGAGCGCCCGTGGTATTGCGTACAGACAACAAAAAACAACAGGGAAAATTTTGACTTTGTGCGATAGTGTAAAACGGTTGATAGCGAATCAGAAGCCTGTTTTACATCTCTCCTGATTTTCATTTCCAATGAAAGGAAGAAAGACTTGCATTTATATAGCACCTTTTTTGGCCTCAGGATGTCCCAAAGTGCTTTACAGCCAATGAAGTACTTTCACTGTTGTAATGAAGGAAATGCGGCAGCCAATTAATGCACAGTGAGGTCGCACAAACAGCAATGTGATGAATGACCAGATAATCTGGTTTAGTGATGTTGGTTGAGGGATAAATATTGGCCAGGACACTGGGGAGAACTCCCCTGCTCTTCTTCGAAACAGTGCCATGGGATCTTTACGTCCACTTGACAGAGCAGATGGTTTAACGTCCCATCGGAAAGATGGCACCTCCATTCCAGTGCAGCATCCCTCAGTACTGCACTGGAGTCACAGGCTAAGGCAAAGATCCTATATTGTTTTATTAACACCCACAAATTAAAAGGAATCTCAAGTCCTTGGCTATGTGATCAAGTTCGAAAAGAGAAAATAAATCCCCATGTTTTAGCCCTTGTCATAGGCAGGAATTTCAGCTGCTCACACCCTGGACTAAAATGTGCAAAGAGAGCTGGATCGAGAGAGAGAACCAGAGATCGAGGTGTCCAAATCTAAGTGCCCTCAAGGAATTGGAACTAACTCCTGAGACCTTTGCTCGTCTTCACAAACACTGAAGAGAACTGTAAGTGACTTCAGGAGGGCATCGGTAATTAGTAGATTGAGCAGATGTCGGATGAAATTTAATGTGAGTAAATCTGAGGTAATACATTTTGGGAGAAGAAAAAAGAACGGACATATACACTAAATGGTAAAATTTTAAAAAGAGTAGAGGAGACAGCCTCAGGGATTCTGATGCAAAAATCTTTAAGCTCTTAAAAAAAGCATATGGGATTCTAAGTTTTATAAATAGCTAGATAGAGTACAGAAGCAAAGACACAATGCTAAATCTGTGCAAATCTTTCGCTAAGCTGCAGTTAGAACCTTGTATCCAGTTTTGGGCGCCTTCGTTTAGATAGGATGTCAAGGCCATCTAGAGGGTGCAGAAGAGAGTCACTCAGATGATATCAGGAATGAAAGGCCCTAGTTATGAGGAGGGATTAGAGAAACTGGGGCTCTTTTCATTAGAACGAGGAAGATTGAGAGGAGAGCTGATAGAGGTGTTCAAAATTGTAAGTGGTCTTCATAAAGTGAATTGGGAAAAAGAACAATTTCCACTGGTTGGTGAGTTGGTGACTAGAAGGCAGACATTTAAGGCCATCACCAAAAGAACAAAAGGTGAGGGTAGGAATTTTTTTATGCAGTGGGTTGTTAGGAAATTGAATGCCCTGTCAGAAATAGTGGTAGAAATAGAATCCTTATATAATATATTAAAAATCATGGGCTCGATTTTAGGGTCGGGTTACCTGCGGGTTTCCAGCGGGGGGGCCCTGAAAACCCCGATCTCCGGTCACGTGACCGGATCGCGACGAAATCCCGGCCACTTCCGGGTACCGCGCTGACGTGCGGGGCTGCGCGCGCAAGCCCCGCTGGTGGGAATCCCGCAGGCAATTAAAGCCAGCGGGGTTCCACTTGAGAGTACTTAACTTGCTCGTTGTGGTCAGTTAATGAGCTGAAGCAGCTGTCAAAAGAGGAAGTGTGGGATTTTAGGTTCAAGGCAGTGAGTTTCCCACACTGGGGGAAACAGTCTCCATCCAACCAGGCGTGTTGCAGCCAGCAGCCTGTGGCAGGTGCCAAGGTGCGCTCCACGGGGGAGAGCCCTCACCCACACAGGAGGCCACCGCGTCACATAGGGCAACCCCTGCCCTCCACCACCCCCCGCCAAGCCAGAGGACAGACCGACACGAGACCGCAGCCCCAGTCCGAGGAACCACACACCTACCCTGCACAACCCCTCAGACCAACACCTGCCAGTTGGGTGGTGTGTGGACACCCTCGGAGGACGAAGAGCATGACCAGCACCAGCAGCCTCGCAGTCCACGCCGTCCGCCGCAGAGACGTGGATCCCCCCAACACGGTGTTGTTGCACGCCCACCTGCACAGCAGGAGGGAGGGCTACCGCAGAGAGAGACGCGTCGCAGAGGGCACTACCCTCGCCACAGGGTCCACAGACCGAGGCGCAGCTCCCCGGACCTCTCCGAGCAGCAGTGCACAGGGAGGCGCAGATTCGCTCGACATGTAGTCGTGGAGATCTGCAGCCTCTTTCATGCCGAGCTGCTCCTGGCTGGCCCCAGCACCAACTGCTTACCTGTCGCTGTCAAAGTCACCACTGCCCTCCACACCTTCTCCTCCGCTGCATCCTTCCAGGGTGCAGCCGGCTACACCGCCGATGTCTCTCAGTCGTCTGCGCGGACGAGCCCTGCAAATACACCTGCACCTACTCTGCAGTAACACGATGGGTGGCATCAGTGGTGGGTCCTCATAGTGATACCCAGGAGCGGGCATTATTGGACACAACGGACAGGATTCGCGGAGACATGGCAGTGGTGGTGTCAATATAATGTGTGCTGTTTGTTGCTCTGAAATTCAATATGGGTAACACCCATGACAAACCCTCAGACACCCTTGTGCACCCCCTTCATGCTGACGAGACGTTTGCCTTACGCTGCCTACTGCACATATGTGATGCATGCCCTGTGGCTGCAGCACAGGTGGTGGCAGGTTGAGTGAGGCTGGCCGTGAGGGAGATGCACGAGAGGGTGTGTATGGGATGGAGCAATGAGATTGTATGAGGAGTGGGTTGCGTGTTAGTGGCAGGGTGAGTACTGGCGAGGTGAGTAGGTGGAGGTAAGATGAGGACGGGGTGTGAGTGGGTATGAAGGGTGATGTGACAGAATAGTGTTGGCGGTGCCGAAGGAGATTTGGGGTGGGGGCAGTGTTGTGGCAGACGGAGTGTAGGGGAAAGACTTCGTGTTCTCACTGTGGCGGACCTACTGCGGTCATTGCAGCGCCTCCTGCACTGTATGCAGGTGGGCCATATGTTGGTGGCGCAGGTGACCCCCTCTGCCACCTCGAGCCAGGCCTTCTTGGTGGCAGAGGCAGGCCGCTTCCTCCCGCCTGCCGGGGGGAAGATCTGTGTCCTCCCCCTCCTCCTCACCCCATCTGATGATAGCTGGGGTGAGGCATCATTAAACTGGGAGCAGCCTTCCCCCTGGGCTGCTCCATGCTGCAATTTGTCCCATTGGTTGCAGCATCTGTCAGTGGAGGACTGCCCCTTTAACTAGAGAGCCTCCAGCTGACAGATCGTACTGCGCATGCGCAGCCCGACCGACGCGCAGGCCAGCGCCGTGGACCCCGGAGGAGCAGGTAATTGATTCCGATTAGTGTGCTGCCTGCTACGATCGCGTGGGCAACCCACTAATTTCGCCGTCCGCGTTTTCGACGCTCCCGGAGGACCACCCGCTGGGAACCCGCAGGCCTGCTAAATTCGAGCCCCATATTTCTGTGCACATTTCCTGTTTACTAAACCTTACTTCCTGTTGTCACATTTGTGTCAACTTTTCCCATTATAAGTTCCTATGTCCACATTGATAATTGAGACCACCTAGGTTAACTTGTCACACTGTAATTACAGCCTCTGCAGGTAGTGGCATTGCAATAACTGTTTGGTGTCCTAGCTCCTCAAGCCTGTACTGCAGAGAAACTACTAAGCTCTAACCAACTCCACTTCTCTGCTTCCCAAATTGCAGTAAGTTTTGCTATTTAACTATGAACAATGCTCAGCACTCTCACCTCTGAGTCAGAAGGCTGTGGGTTCAAGTCCCACTCCAGAGACTTGAGCATAAAATCCAGGCTGACACTCCAGTGCAGTACTGAGGGAGTGCTGCACTGTCAGAGGTGGCATCTTTCGGATGAGACATTAAAACGATGCCCTATCTGCCCTCTCAAGGGTGAAATTAAAAAGGAAATTAGGAAAGCAAAGAGAGGGCATGAAAAAATATTGGCAAGTAAAATTAAAGAAAACCCAAAGATGTTTTATAAATACATTAAGAGCAAGAGGATAACTAAGGAAAAAGTAGGGTCTATTAGAGACCAAAGAGGTAACCTGTGTGTGGAGGTGGAAGATGTGGGTATGGTTCTTAATGAATACTTTGCCTCTGTCTTCACAAAAGAAGGGGACGATGCAGGGATTGAAGTTAAGGAGGATGAGTGCGAAATATTGGATGGGATAAACATAGTGAGAGAGGAAATATTAAGGGAATCAGCATCTTTGAAAGTAGATAAATCACCAGGGCCGGATGAAATGTATCCCAGGCTGTTAAACGATCAAGGGAGGAAATGGCGGAGGCTCTGACCATCAATTTTCAATCCTCACTGGATACAGGCTTGGTGCCGGGGGATTGGAGGACTGCTATCGTTGTACCGTTGTTTAAAAAGGGAGCGAGGGATAGACCAAGTTATGACAGGCCAGTCAGTCTAACCTCGGTGGTGGGCAAATTATTGGAATCAATTCTGAGGGACAGGATAAACCGTCACTTAGAAAGGCACGGAGTAATCAAGGACAGTCAGCATGGATTTGTTAAGGGAAGGTCGTGTCTGACTAACTTGATTTAATTTTTTGAGGAGGTGACAAGGAGGGTCGATGAGGGTAGTGCATTTCATGTAGTCTACATGGATTTTAGCAAGGCTTTTGACAAGGTCTTACATGGCAGATTGATCAAAAAAGTACAAGCCCATGGGATCCAAGAGTAGCAAGTTGGATCCAAAATTGGCTCAGTAGCAGGAAGCAAAGGGTAATGGTCGACAGGTGTTTTTGTGACTGGAAGGCTGTTTCCAGTGGGGTTCCGCAGGGCTCAGTACTAGGTCCCTTGCTTTTTGTGGTATATATTAATGATTTTGACTTAAATGTAGGAGGCATGATCAAGGAGTTTGCAGATGATATAAAAATTGACCGTGTGGTTGATAGTGAGGAGGAAAGCTGCAGACTGCAGGAAGATATCAGTGGACTGGTTGGGTGGGCAGAAAAATGGCAAATGGAATTTAATCCGTAGAAGTGTGAGGTAAGACATTTCAGGAGGGCAAACAAGGTAAGGCAGTACTCAATAAATGGGAGGATACTGAAAGGTGTAGAAGAAGTGAGGGACCTTGGAGTGCATGTCCACAGATCCCTGAAAGTAGCAGGACAGGTAGATAAGGTGGTTAAGAAGGCATACGGGATACTTTCCTTTATTAGCTGAGGCATAGAATATAAGAGCAGGGAGGTTATGCTGAACTGTATAAAACACTGGTTAGGCCACAGCTTGAGTACTGTGTACAGTTCTGGTCACCACATTATAAGAAGGATGTAATTGCACTAGAGAATGTATAGAGGAGATTTACGAGGATGTTGCCTGGACTGGAGAATTTTAGCAATGAGGAAAGATTGGATAGGCTGGGGTTGTTCTCTTTGGAACAGAGGAGGCTGAGGGGAGATTTAATTGAGATGTAGAAAATTATGAGGGGTCGAAATAGAATGGATAGGAAGGGCCTATTTTCCTTAGCAGAGAGGTCAATAACCAGGGGGCATAGATTTAAAGTGAAACAGTAGAATAGATAAGGGAGAACCAGTGAATGTGGTTTATTTGAATTTTCAGAAGGCCTTTGATAAAGTCCCACTTAAGAGGTTAGTGTGCAAAATTAAAGCACGTGGGATTGGTGGTAATATATTGGCATGGATTGAAAATTGAGTAACAGACAGGAAACAGGGAGTAGGAATAAACGGGTCTTTTTTGGGAGTAGCAGGCGGTGACTAGTGGGGTACCGCAGGGATCAGTGCTTGGGCCCCAGCTATTCACAATATATATCAATGATTTGGATAAAGGAACCAAATGTAATATTTCCACGTTTGCTGACAACACAAAACTAGGTGGGATCGTGAGTTGTGAGGAGGATGCAAAGAGGCTTCAAGGCGATTTAGACAAGTTGAGTGAGTGGGCAAATACATGGCAGATGCAGTATAATGTGGATAAATGTGAAGTTATCCACTTCGGAAGGAAAAACAGAAAGGCAGAGTATTATTTAAATGGCGATAGATTGGGAAATGTTGATGTACAAAGGGACCTGGGTGTCCTTGTACACCAGTCACTGAAAGCAAACATGCAGGTGCAGCAAGCAGTTAGCAAGGCAAATGGTATGTTGGCCTTCATTATAAGAGGATTTGAGTACAGGAGCAAGGATGTCTTACTGCAGTTATACAGGGCCTTGGTGAGACCACACCTGGAGTATTGTGTGCAGTTTTGGTCTCCTTACCTAAGAAAGGATATACTCGCCATAGAGGGAGTGCAGCGAAGGTTCACCAGACTGATTCCTGGGATGGCAGGACTGTTGTATGAGGAAAGATTGGGTCGACTTGGCCTGTATTCACTCGAGTTTAGAAGAATGAGAGGGGATCTCATTGAAACATATAAAATTCTGACAGGGCTAGACGGACTGGAAGCAGGGAGGATGTTTCCCCTGGCTGGGGGGTCCAGAACAAGGGGTCACAGTCTCAGGATATGGGGTAGGACATTTAAGACTGAGAAGAGGAGAAATTTCTTCATTCAGAGGGTGGTGAACCTGTGGAATTTTCTACCATAGAAGGCTGTGGAGGCCAAGTCACTGAATATATTTAAGAAGAAGCTAGATAGATTTCTAGACACAAAAGGCATCAAGGGGTATGGGGAGAGAGCGGGAATAAGGTATTGAGATAGAGGATCAGCCATGATCACATTGAATAGCGGAGCAGGCTCGAAGGGCCACATGGCCTACTCCTGTTCCTATTTTCTATGTTTCTATGATTGGTAGAAGGATTAGAGGGGAACTGAGGAAAAGTTTTTTCACCCAGAGGGTGGTGGAGGTCTGGAACTCACTGCCTGAAAGGGTGGTAGAGGCAGGAACCCTCAACTCATTGAAAAAGTACCTGGATGCGTACCTGAAGTGCCGTGACCTACAAGGCTATGGACCAAGTGCTGGAAAGTGGGATTAGGCTGGGTGGCTCATTTTTGGCTGGTATGGACATGATGCGCTGAATGGCCTTCTTCTGTGCTGTAAATTTTTTATGATTCTATGATGTAAAAGACTCCATGGCACTATTTTGAAGAAGAGCAGGGGAGTTCTCCCCGGTGTCCTGGCCAATATTTATCCCTCAACCAACATCACCAAAAAACAGATTATCTGGTCATTATCACATTGCTCTTTGTGGGATCTTGCTGTGCACAAATCAGCTGCCACGTTTTCCTACAGTACAACAGTGACTACATTTCAAAAAGTGCATCATTGACTGTAAAGAGCTTTGGAACATCCCGAGGTCATGAAAGGCTCTCTATAAATGTTTCTTCTTCTTTCCTACATCTGGAATTTCCCCAGGGGTTCTCCTGATCTCTGGCTGCAAGTTCAGCAGAAGACCAGTGGAAACCCTAGAGAAATGCCTAAGTCATCTCTCCTCAGTTTCCTCCGATCCTCCATTAAAGTTATGGCGAGAGATCAGGGAATCCCTGCAAAAATTCCACCACGTAATATTAAAGTATTATTTTTAAAAAAGGAGAAATTGTATGAATTTAAAATGAGGATTTAATTATGTCTGCATACCCTGATCTAATTATACCTCACCTCTGATCCGTTTCGTTTGAAGGCTACACTTGGGTCTTGGCCTTCCATGTGCAACACCACAGAAGATCGACTTAGTAACTTTTAAAAGTGGATAAGTATTTGAAAAAGAAAAATTTACAAGGTGTGGGGAAAGGGCTGGGGAATAAGACTGGGGATAGTTCCTTCAGAGAGCTGGCATAAGCAAGATGGGCCGATTAGTCTCCGTCTGTGTTTGTATGATTTTATCACAAGATAGGTTTGAATGAAGAAGGCTGTTCAGCCCAGTTGAGGGTCAAGTCCCTGCTGAGACACTCTCCGCACACAGTGGTGCTCGCAGGGAGCACTGGTTGGGAAAATACGGGCCCACAGCAATTTCCTATGAGCAGCGCTCCACACCTGGGCCTCCCAATCAGAGAAGCAGGCCCTTGACGTCGTCCTTCCAGAATATCAATCTCACCGTCTTCTCGTTACATCGTCCAGTTATTTCTTAAATAAGCCTCAATGTTCTGCCTCAACCAGCCTTCCCGGAAACCTCATTCGTCCGTTGTGAATGAATACTCCGTGAAATCTTTCCTAAATTAGTCCTTCACAACCCTGAACCTATGCCCTTTTTTTCTTTCTCCTGGTATTTTCGAGAGTAATATTTTAGGTTTACTTTCTCATTAAGTACCTTACATACCTTTGTTAAGTCCCATTTGAGACATTTACTTTCAAAGCTGAAAAGCCTTAGATATCAAATCATTCATCATAGCCTTTCGCACTGACACTGGAGATCAGTCTTGTTACTGTCCTCCACTCTGCCGCTAGAGATTGGCTGGTCTCCTACATGAGGTTCAGCTGTATTGAATGGGGAGATGTGGAGCCAAGGCTGCGATGTCCAGAGCAACCAGAATGATTGAGGGGATGGAGGGATTGGATTAGGAGGAGCAATTATGTAAATTGGGCACGTTCTCACTGGAAAAGAGAAGGTTGAGAGGTGATGTGATTTTTAGGATTCCAAAGGGACTAGATAATGACTAAAGACCATGACAGCTATTTCAGCTTGTCCAGAACACTGGAATCATAGAATCATAGAATGGTTACAGGGCAGAAGGAGGCCATTAGGCCAATCGAGCCCATGCCGGCTCTTTGTAAGAGCAATCCAGTTAGTCCCAATCTCCCGCTCTTTCCCCGTAGCCCTGCAAATTTTTTCCCCTCAAGTATTTATACAATTCCTTTTTGGAAACCACGATTGAATCTACTTCCACCACCCTTACAGGCAGCGCATTCCAGATCTTAACTACTCGCTGTTTAAAAAGTTTTTCTTCATGTTGCCTTTGGTTCTTTTGCCAATCACCTTGAATCTGTGTCCTCTGATTTTTGACCCTTCCGCCAATGGGAACAGTTTCTCTTTATTTACATTATCTAAAACCGTCATGATTTTGAACACTTCTATCAAATCTCCTCTCAACTTTCTCTGCTCTAAGGAGAACAACTCCAGCTTCTCCAATCTAACCACGTAACTGAAGTCCTTCATCCCTGGAACTATTCTAGTAAATCTTTTCTGCACCCTCTCTGAGGCCTTCACATCCTTCCTGAAGTGCGGTGCCCAGAATTGGACACAATGCTCCAGCTGTATCTGAACTAGTGTTTTATAAAGGTTCAACATAACTTCCTTGCTTTTGTACTCTATGCCTCAATGCATAAATGATGTGGAGATGCCGGTGATGGACATAAAGACTGGGATCCTGTATGCTTTTTTAACCACTTTCTCAACCTATCCTGCCACCTTCAAAGATTTGTGTACATATACCCCCAAGTCTCTCTGTTCCTGCACCCCCTTTAGAATTGTACCATTTAGTTTATATTGCCTCTCCTCATTCTTCCTGCCAAAATGTATCACTTTGCATTTCTCTGCGTTAAATTTCATCTGCCATGTTTTCCCCCATTCCACCAGCCTGTCAATGTCCTCTTGAAGTCTATCACTATCCTCCTCACTGTTTACAACACTTCCAAGTTAATCTGCAAATTTTGAAATTGTGCCCTTTATACCCAAGTCCAAGTCATTAATATATATCAAAAAAGCAGTGGTCCTAGTACCGACCCATGAGGAACACCACAGTATACCTTCCTCCAGTCCGAAAAACAACCGTTTACCACCCTCTGTTTCCTGTCACTTAGCGAATTTTGTATCCATGCTGCCACTGCCCCTTTTAATCCATGGGTTTTATTTTGCTGACAAGCCTATAATGTGGCATTTTATCAAACGCCTTTTGAAAGTCCATGTACACAACAATCGCATTGCCCTCATCAGCCCTCTCTGTTACCTCATCAAAAAACTCAATCAAGTTAGATAAACACGATTTGCCTGTAACAAATCCGCGCTGGCTTTCCTTTATTAATCCACACTTGTCCAAGTGGCTATTAATTTTGTCCCGGATTATCGTTTCTAAAAGCTTCCCCACCACCGAGGTTAAACTGACTGGCCTATAGTTGCCGAGTTTATCCTTATACCCTTTTTTGAACAATTCTCCAGTTGGAAGACATGCCTGTGCTTGAAAGGGGATGAATTCAAAACAAATCTGTGGAAACATTATTTCAGTGAGCGAGTGGTCAATCTATGGAACAGTCTCCTTAGGGAGATGGTGGGAGCAGTTGGTATTGATTCATTCAAATGCAAATTAGATAGGTTTCTTTCAGAAAATAATATTTTGACATACAGTATATGAGTAATTTGAGACATGATATGTGGTAAGTGTCGCATATTTGGGAGGAACAGAGGAACAGGTGACTTTGGACCAAAGCTCTCCACCGCTGGGGGTTTCTCTGGCATCATGTCTGGGTCTGTTGTAGACTAATTGATAGAGATTGATCGCTATGATTAGTCAACAACTCCATTATCATTGTATCATGCAACTACCAAGATAGTAAAAAGCGAACTAGATGGATCTTGGTCTTGTTTTGTCTACCAATTCCTATTACATAGAATTACATAGAATGTACAGCACAGAAACAGGCCAATTGGCCCAACAGGTCCATGCCGGTGTTTATGCTCCACACGAGCCTCCTCTCTTCCTACTTCATCTAACCCTATCAACATATCCTTCTATACCTTTCTCCCTCATGTGTTTATCTAGCTTCCCCTTAAATGCACCTATGCTAGTTGCCTCAACTACTCCTTGTGCTAGCGAGTTCCATATTCTGACCACTCTCTGGTTAAAGAAGTTTCTCCTGAATTCCCCATTGGATTTATTAGTGACCATCTTATGTTTATGGCCCCTAGTTCTGGTCTCCCCTGAAAGTGGAAACATCTTCTCTACGTCTACTCTATCAAACTCTTTCATAATCTTAAAGTCCTCTATCAGGTCATCTCTCAATCTTCTCTTTTCTAGAGAAAGGAGCCCCAGCCTGTTCAATCTTTCCTGATAGGTATAACCTCTCAGTTCTAGTATCATCTTAGTAAATCTTTTTTGCACCTTCTCCAGTGCCTCTATATCCTTTTTATAATATGGAGACTAGAACTGTTCACAGTGCACCAAGTATACTCTAATCCAGGTTCGATACATGTTTAACATAACTTCTCTGCTTTTCAATCCTATCCCTCTAGAAATGAACCCCAGTGGTTGGTTTGCTTTTTTATGGCCTTATTAACCTGCATCGCTACTTTTAGTGATTTGTGTATCTGTACCCCCAGATCCCTCTGCTCCTCCACCCCATTTAGACTCTTATTTTCCAAAGAGTTTGTGGCATCCTTATTCTTCCTACCAAAATGTAATACCTCACACTTATCTATATTAAAATTAATTTGCCAATTACACGCCCATTCTGCAAGTTTATTAATGTTTTCCTGTATTTTGTCGCAGCCCACCTCAGTATTGACTATGTTCCCCAATTTGGTGTCGTTCGCAAATTTTGAAATTGTACTTCCAATTCCCAGTGCCCCCGGCACTGATCCTTGTGGAACACCACTTTCCATCTTTTGCCAGTCTGAGTAACTACCTTTAACCCCTTCCCTCTGTTTTCTGTTTGTAGCCATCTTGCTATCCATTCTGCTACTTGTCCCCTGACTCCACATGTGTCTACTATGTGGTACATTATTGAAAATCCAAATATATTACATCAACTCCATTACCCTTGTCTACCCATTCTGTTATTTCTTCAAAGAGGTCAAGCATGGGGAGGTTCACCAGTAATGTGGGTGGGGGGGGGGGTTAAACTAATTTGGCTGGGGGATGGGCACCAGGATAGCATTGGAAAGGGGAACCAAGGGACACAAAGGATCAGGAGAGAAGGAAAGCCGTAGAGTAAGAAATAATAAGGTGTTAGGTGGGGTCAGACCAAGATAGAGTACAACAAAGTCTAAGACGGGTTTGCGATGCATGTGTGTGACTGCATGAAGCTTGGCAAACAAGGTTGGTGAGCTGCAGGCGCAAATAGCCACATGGGAATACGATATTGTGGCGATAGTGGAAACCTGGCTCAAAAAAGGGCAGGATTGGGTACTAAATATTCCTGGGTACAAGGTGTTCAAGAAAGATAGGGAAGGAAAGAAAGGAGGGGGGTGGCAGTATTGATTAAGGAGAATATTGCTGTGCTGGAGAGAGAGGATGTTCTGGAGGGGTCAAGGACAGAATCTATTTGGTTAGAGTTAAGGAATAATAGAGGCACCATTACACTACTGGGAGTATTCTATAGGCCACCAACTAATGAGAAGGATATAGAGGAGCAAACTTGCAGGGAAATTACAGAGAGGTGCAAAAGCCATAGAGTAGTGATAATGGGGAATTTCAACTATCCTAATAAAGACTGGGATAACAATAATATAGGGAGCAAAGAGGGGGAGGAATTTTTGAAGTGTGTTCAGGAAAACTTTCTTGACCAGTACATTTCCAGCCCAATGAGGAAGGAGGCATTGCTGGATTTGGTTCTGGGGAATGAGGCGGGCCAAGTGGAGCAAATGTCAGTGGGGCAATATTTAGGGAACAGCGATCATAGTACCAAAAGGTTTAGAATAGCTATGGAAAAGGACACTGAGCACTCTAAAGTGAAATTACTCAATTGGAGGAGGGCCAATTTCAGTGGGATGAGAACAGATCTGGCCCGGATAAATTGGAATCAAAGATTGGCAGGCAAAACTGTAATTGAACAGTGGGCGGCCTTTAAAGAGGAGATGATTCAGGTACAGACAAGGCAGATTCCAATGATGGAGAAAGGTAGGGCAACTAAAGCCAGAGCTCCCTGGATGACAAAGGAGATAGAGATTAAGATGAAGCAGAAAAAAGCGGCATATGACAGATGTCAGGTTGATAACACAAGTGAGAACCAGGCTGAATATGGAAAGTTCAGAGGGGAAGTGAAAAAGGAAATAAAAGGGGCAAAGAAAGAGTATGAGAATAGACCACCGGACAACATAAAAGGGAATCCAAAAGTCTTCTACAGACATGTTAACAGTAAACGGGTAGTAAGAGGAGGGTGGGGCCAATTAGGGACCATAAAGGAGATCGACTTATGGAGGCAGTGGGCATGGCTGAGGTTCTAAATGAGTACTTTGCTACGGTATTTACCAAGGAAGAAGATGCTGCCAGAGTCTCGGTAAAGGAAGATACAGTTAAGATACTGGATGGGCTAAAAATTGAGAAAGAAGAGGTGCTAGAAAGGCTAGCTGTAATTAAAATAGATAATTCACCCGGTCCGGATGGGATGCACCGTAGGATGCTGAGGGAAGTAAGGGGGGAAATTGCACAGGTACTGGCCATAATCTTCCAGACATCCGTAGATACGGGGATGGTGCCAGAGGACTGGAGAATTGCAAATGTTACACCCTTGTTCAAAAAAGAGTGTAAGGATAAAGCCAGCAACTATAGGCCAGTCAGTTTAACCTCGGTGGTG
The DNA here is from genome assembly GCF_035084215.1 of Heptranchias perlo. Taxonomy (NCBI): domain Eukaryota; kingdom Metazoa; phylum Chordata; class Chondrichthyes; order Hexanchiformes; family Hexanchidae; genus Heptranchias; species Heptranchias perlo. The sequence goes on from NC_090351.1 coordinate 10,880,474, forward strand.
GGGAAACCTTTGGAAACGATAATTCGGGACAGAATTAACAGTCACTTGGATGAGTGTGGATTGATTAGGGAAAGCCAGCACGGATTTGTTAAAGGCAAATCGTGTTTAACCAACTTGATAGAGTTTTTTGATGAGATAACAGAGAGGGTAGATGAGGGCAATGCAGTTGATGTGGTGTATATGGATTTTCAAAAAGCGTTTGATAAAGTGCCACATGGTAGGCTTGCTATTCAGATTGCGGCCCATGGAATAAAGGGGGCAATAGCAACATGCATACAGAATTGGCTAAATGACAGGAAACAGAGAGTAGTGGTGAATGATTGTTTTTCGGACTGGAGGGAGGTGTGCAGTGGTGTTCCCCAGGGGTCGATGCTGGGACCACTGCTTTTCTTGATATATATTAATGACTTGGATTTGGGAGTACAGGGCACAATTTCAAAATTTGCAGATGACACAAAACTTGGAAGGGTAGTGAAGAGTGTGGAGGGTAGTGATAGACTTCAAGAGGATAGAGACACGCTGATGGCATGGGCGGACACCTTGCAGATGAAGTTTAATGCGGAAAAAAGCGAGGTAATGCATTCCAGTGGGAAAAATAAAGAGAGTCAATATAAACTGGAGGGCACAATTCTAAAAAGGGTGGAGGAACAGAGGGATCTGGGGGTATATGTGCACAAATCATTGAAGGTGGATGGGTAGGTTGAGAAAGTGGTTAAAAAAGCATACGGGTCCTGAGCTTTATAAATAAAGGCATAGAGTACAAAAGCAAGGAAGTCATGATGAACCTTTATAAAACACTGGTTCGGCCACAACTGGAACATTGAGTCCAGTTCTGGGCACCGCACTTTAGGAAGGATGTAAAGGCCTTAGAGAGGGTGCAGAAGAGATTTACTAGAATGATTCTAGTAAATTCAGGGATGAGGGACTTAAATTACGTGGATCGACTGGAGAAGCTGGGATTGTTCTCCTTGGAACAAAGAAGGGTCTACTCAGAGTAGATAGAGAGAAACTGTTCCCATTGGCGGAAGGGTCAAGAACCAGAGGGCATAGAGTTAAGGTGATTGGCAAAAGAACCAAAGGTGACATGAGGAAAAACATTTTTACACAGCGAGTGGTTAGGATCTGGAATGCACTGCCCGAGGGGGTGGTGGAGGCAGATTCAGTCATGGCCTTCAAAACTGAACTGGATAAGTACTTGAAAGGAAAAAATGGGCAGGGCTACGGGGATAGGGCGGGGGAGTGGGACTAGCTGGATTCCTTGTGCATAGAGCCAGCGTGGACTCGATGGGCTGAATGGCCTCCTTCCGTGCAGTAACCTTTCCATGGTTCTATGACTTTCCCTTTTGAAATCTGTGCTGCCTACTCTTTATTATATTTTCAGTTTTTAGATGCTTTTCTATTGCATCTTTGAGTGAAGATTCCATTATCTTTCCTACCATCGACGTTAAGCTCATTGGTTGATAGTTCCCTGGACTTGTCTATCTCCCTTTTTAAATATAGGAATCACATCTGCTGTTCGCCAGTCCTCTGCCACTATTCCCTTTACTAATTAATTTTTATATCTATGTAATAGTGCCGCTGCTTTCTTTTCCCTAACTACTTTTAATATGTGCGAATGCAATCCATCCGGACCAGGGGTTTTACCCTCTCTAAGTTTGATTAGTTTGTCAATTATCTCCACCTTTCTATCTTTTTGATCTCTTCTTCTAATGTCATGCCCACCATGTTAGTCTCCCTGGTAAATACTGAGGCAAAGTCATGATTTAACATTTCTGCCATTTCGCTGTCATTACCTGTGAGTTTATCGTGTTTATCCCTTAGTGGCCCTATCCCTATCCTGATTTTTCTTTTCTTATTTATGTGCCTGTAGAATACTTCACTATTTCTTTTTATATTCCTTGATAATTTGATTTTGTAGTTTCCCTTTGCCTTCCTAGTTTTTTTTACTTCTTTCCTGACCTCTTTGTATTCCCATTTGTCATTCTCTCCTTTGTTGTCTACATACTTAGTGTATGCCTTTTTCTTTAAGTTCAATTTTGCACTTATTTCTTTATTCCCTCCCTAAACCTCTCAGCCTCTCTATCTCTCTCTTTCCCCTTTAAGAGGCTCCTTAAAACTTACCTCTTTGACCAAGCTTTTGGTCACCTGTCCTAATATCTCCTTATGTGGCTCGGAGTCAAATTTTGTTTGATAATCGCTCCTGTGAAGCATCTTGGGATGTTTTATTACATTAAAGGTGCTATATAAATGCAAGTTGTTGTTGTTATTCAACCATGGTGTGTCATTGCTGGCCAGCTTGTTCTTGCTTTTTAGGGGGATATATTTCTCCTGGACTCTATTGACCACTGTTTTAAAAGTGATCTCCCAGCAGGAATTGAAGAAAAGACAGAGGAAGACTGATGCCTGAGCAGCTGACTACAGGGGGCACTGGCAACATCTGGGAGCAGGCAGTGCACCCCCACACATTCTGTCTCCCAGGCAGATGAAGGAAGGGAGAAAATGCAGAAAAAAGGGAAGGGTACGCAAGAATACCCCATTAAAAAAAACTTGTATAACAGTAGTTTTATGATCAGTGGCGTACACAGAGGACGGGACCCCACATTAAATTATGCGAACTATAGATACAAGAAGAATTTCCTACAAAGCCCAACACATGACCACAAAGGAAAAGAGAGCTCTATTTATTGAGACTGGAGCTCCCCAGGTTGAACATTCACTGACTAGGCTCAAAGATTAAGAGTGGTCTGGGGGTACAGGTGGAACTGTACCCCAGCATGAGTCAGCACCTTCAGGAGACAAAATTGCAGCTGAGGCGGGAAGGGGGCATGGGGGTTGAGGAGAACTGCACATTTCAATTATCCCTGTCATTGATTTACTCAAAGCTACACTCCATTAGTTAATGAATTGTACTGGAAATGTTTCATTACACTGTAGGAGGAATCAGTGCTTTGGTTTGCCTGAGGCAGCATGTGATCGGCCTGCCAGAGAAACACTTAACATATTGAGCTGCTCTTACATCTCCAAAAGATGATTAGTTACTCCAGTGTTTATTCACCAATACTAATGCACTACTAATATAAACAAGATATTTAGCCATGTCCTTCTCTGTTGGATTCCCCACACCTCATACCAACCCCAGCTGTGAGGCAAGGTATCAGCCTGCTCCTGTACCTGGATTAATGCCAGGTAACAGCTGGGCACTGAGAGGTGAATGAGAGAAACCCCATCTTATGCTGATTCCAATTCAACAACAACAACTTGCATTTATATAGCACCTATAACATAGTAAAACATCCCAAGGCTCTTCACAGGAGCATCATCAGGCAAAATTTGACACCGAGCCACATAAGGAGATATTAGGACAGATGCTCGTTCAAAGAGGTAGGTTTTAAGGAGCAACTTAAAGGAGGAGACAGAGGTGGAGAGGTTTAGGGAGGGAATTCCAGAGCTTAGGACCTAGGTAGCTGAAGGCACGGCCGCCAGTGGTGGAGTGATGAAAATCGGGGATGCTCAAGAGGCCAGAATTAGAGGAGCGCAGAGTTCTCGGAGGGTTGTAGGGCTGGAGGAGGTTACAGAGATAGCAAGGGGGCGAGGCCATGGAGGGAATTTTTAATTCGAGGCGTCGCTGGAACGGGAGCCAATGTAGATCAGTGAGCATAGGAGTGATTGGTGAACGGGACTTGGTGTAAGTTAGGGTATAGGCAGCAGACTTTAGGATGAGCTCAAGTTTACGGAGGATGGTAGGAGGGAGGCCGGCAAGGAGAGCATTGGAATAGTCGAGTCCAGAGGTGAGAAAGGCATGGATTAGGGTTTCAGCAGCAGATGGGCTGAGACAGGGATGGAGCTGGCGATGTTACGGAGGTGCAAGTGGGCGGCCTGCTGCCTTTACGTCAGAAAGTACCAGCCCCGGCCGGGTGCCTCTATCTGGTGGCATGGCCCAGTCATGAGTGCAGTGTCATGCCCTCCCACTCAGTGGCACACCCCATTCACACTCCAGCATGCACAATTGCGTCCAGCGTAGGCTTTAATATAAAATTAATACAAAATGCTTCCATCATTTACATGCTGATACGTGCGATCAGAAAGGGAGAAAGCAGTGTAGCGTCTTTGAATACTTACGCAGCTTCAGTCAGAATTTTATCTTTGCTGTTGTTCTCGATTTGAACTTCAACAGTTCTCTCAGATAAAGGCTGTTTTGCCAAGCCTTTACTCTGGAATGCCATCCTGTTAGAACAGGTCAAAACAGATTCATTCAACACTATGAATTCACAATAGAAATGGCAACTTCAGCAATAATCAAAAATAAATATTTGTTTAACATACTCTTGAGTGCACGTAACGTGTCTGCCTCAGAGGTACCCTGTCCCTTCTGTTCTCCGTGTTCACAACCTTTACTATTTTAGGGCTCTGCTTAAATAGAACCAGTGAAGGAGAACCCGGACATCAAATTCTCCTCTGTGTCAAGCTGATAAAAAAGGAACTCCTACTGAGTATTGGATCTTGCCAAATATGTATCTAATTTCTCTCTAAATTCTGCTTCTATTAGGATCATGCCTGGGCCAGGATCTCAGTGTGTTCCCCATTAACACGGAACGTTGAGAACTTGTTTTGTTACAAGCCATACAGATCAGTCATTTGAGTAATTTTGAACTGACGTAAAAAGAAACAACATATGCGAGTGTAATATTTCAATGGAGCTCTGAGATCAGGCATGGACGGTCTTGGAGACAGATTATAGTCAACTGTGAGAGAAGGTTTCTCTTAACTTATGGTAGAGCTATCAATGCTGGGCAAATGCTAGGTATGAGATTTTGAGTTGTTAAACATGTACCTGAGGCACTAGCTCATTCCAAAAAAACATAAATATGGTTAAAAGCAGCAAGCAGCATCTGTTACGTAGGCTGCAGGATAGAGTCAACGGCGTTAATACATCTTCCTCTCCTCCGTCACTTAAACTCTTTTCCCTGTATTGATCTATCTCATTTCTTTATCTCATAGAATCATAGAAAGGTTACAGCACGGAAGGAGGCCATTCAGCCCGTCGAGTCCGTGTTGGTTCTATGCAAGAGCAATCCAACAAGTCCCACTCCCCCCGCCCTTTCCCCGTAGCCCTGCAAATTCTTTCCTTTCAAGTACTTATTCAGTTCCCTTTTAAAATCCACAATTGAATCTGCCTCCACCACCCCCTCGGGCAGTGCATTCCAGATCCTAACCACTCGCTGTATAAAAAAGTTTTTCCTCATGGCACCTTTGGTTCTTTTGCCAATTACCTTAAATCTATGTCCTCTGGTTCTTGACCCTTCCACCAATGGGAATAGTTTCTCTCTATCTACTCTGTCTAGATCCTTCATGATTTTGAATACCTCTATCAAATCTCCTCTCAACCATCTCTGTTCCAACTGTCAACCTTCTCTGTTCCAAGGAGAACAACCCCAGCTTCTCCAGTCTATCCACGTAACTAAAGTCCATCATCCCTGAAATCATTTTCGTAAATCTCTTCTGCACTCTCTCTAAGGCCTTCACATCTTTCCCAAAGTGTGGTGCCCAGAACTGGACACAATACTCTAGTTGTTTCATAAAGGTTCCTCATGACTTCCTTGCTTTTGTACTCTATGCCTCTATTTATAAAACCCAGGATCCCGTATGCTTTTTAATCACTTTCTCAACCTGCCCTACCACCTTCAATGATTTGTGCACATATACCCCCGGACCTCTCTGTTCCTGTATCCCTTTTAGAATTGTACCCTTTAGTTTATATTGCCTCTCATTCTTCCTACCAAAATGTATCACCTCCCAATCTTTGATTCCAATTTATCCAGGCCAGATCTGTTCTCGTCCCACTGAAATTGGCTCTCCTCCAATTGAGTATTTTTACTTTAGAGTGGTCCATGTCCTTTTCCATAGCTATACTAAACCTTATGATACTATGATCGCTGTTCCCTAAATGTTCCCACACTGACACTTGCTCCACTTGGCCCGCCTCATTCCCCAAAACGAAATCCAGCAATGCCTCCTTCCTCGTTGGGCTGGAAACGTACTAGTCAAGAACGTTCTCCTGAACACACTTCAAAAATTCCTTCCCCTCTTTGCCCCTTATATTATCATTACTATCCCAGTCTATATTAGAGTTGAAATCCCCCATTATCACTTCTCTATAGTCCTTGCACCTCTCTGTAATTTCCCTGCAAAGTTGCTCCCTCTATATCCTTCCTACTAGTTAGTGGCCTGTGGAATACACCCAGTAGTGTAATGGCACCTCCTTTGTTTCTTAACTCTAACCACATAGATTCTGTCCTTGACCCCTCCTGGACACCCTTTCTTTCCGGCGGTGCAATATTCTCCTCAATCAATACTGCCCCCCCCTCTTTTTATCCTTCCCTATTTTTCCTGAACACCTTGTATCCAGGAATATTTAGTACCCAATCCTGCCCTTTTTTGAGCCAGGTCTCCGTTATTGCCACAACATCATATTCCCATGTGGCTATTTGCACCTGCAGCTCACCAACCTTGCTTAACATGCTTCGTGCGTTTAAACCCTCCCCCCCCCCGCCCCCCCCACAGCACTAGTGAACCTCCCTGCGAGGACATTGGTGCCAGCTCTTTTGAGGTGCAACCCATCCGGCTTGTACAGGTCCCACCTCCCTCAGAACTGATCCCAATGCCCTCCCTCCTGCACCATCTCTCCAGCCACGCATTCATCTACTCTATCCTCCTATTTCTATACTCGCTAGCACGTGGCACTGAGAGTAATCCGAAGAGTACTACCTTTGAGGCCCTGTTTGTTAATATCTTTCCTAACTCCTTAAAATCTGCCTGCAGGACCTCATCCCTCTTTCTACCTATGTCGTTGGTACCAATATGGACCCCACAACCTCCAGTTGTTCACCCTCCCCCCTCCAGAATGTTCTGCAGCTGCTCAGTGACATCCTTGACCCTGACACCAGGGAAGCAACATACCATCCTGGAATCACGTCTGTGGCCGCAGAAACACCTGTCTGTTCCCCTAGCTATGGAATCCCCTATCCTTATCGCTCTCCTGACCTTTCTCCTCCCCCCCCTCCCTGTACAACTGAGCCACTCATGGTGCTATGGTCTTGGCTTTGGCTGCACTCCCCAGAAGAACCCTCTCCCTCACCAGTAGAATACTGGTTAGAGAGTGAGATGCCCTCAGGACACTCCTGCACTACCTGCCTGGTCCTCCTTGTCTGTCTGGCGGTCACCCAGTCCCCCTCTGCCTGCACTCTCTTAAGCTGTGGAGTGACCACCTCCTGAAACGTGCTATCCACTTAGCTCTCATGTTCTCATTTCTCTCATCACAGCTTCTCTGCCTGTAAAATTTCTTGTGGTTTCTCTTGCTTCGCTTCCCTTACCTTATAGATTTAATACCTTACTAATGCTGAAGGCATTACCGTTACTATTTACTGAAAGACCAGCTCTGCACCTATCTCTCATTCTCTGATGAGATGGATTACTGTGCTGAAGCTGATACACCAGGTACTGAGGGCAAGTCAATGGGTTGAATGATCTGCAAGCTGCTTAACATAAAACTGTTTGCAGGTCATTCAGTTCATTAACTCCCTCTCTGTGATTGGAGTATCTGTTGTTTTCCCCTCTCCCTTTTATTCACTCTATTTTTCCAGCCTTACTAAAATGCCTGCTTACCTTTGAGTTTTCAGATCTGATGAAGGATCTACATCCAAAACATGAACTTGTCCTTTCTCTTTTCAGATACTGGCTGATCTGCTGTATGATCTTTCCAGCATGATCTAGTAGTGAGACCGAGGGATTAGAAATAGAATTACAAAGTACAGGGGCTTGGTGACTGATACTCTGCCATCGATTGATACATGGAGGAGAGAGAGAATGTTGTGTTCGGAAGAGTGGAGAATGTGCACCAGGATGTGGAACTGGGAAACATCAGAGAGAAAAATCAGAATGAACGGTCTCCACCGAGGCACTCTCGTACTTTCTGATGACCAGCCAAGCACAGCAATGACAGTGAGTGACTCACTCACTCTGTCCTGTTACTCTCAAGGCCAGTAAGTCCTTGAGAGTAACAGGACTGTAAGGCCAGCAGAGACCAGCAAGAGAGCAAACAGGGAAAATAAACTCAAGTTACCCTCAAAAATGGTAGGAGATAATGTTACAATTTATTCGGTTGTTCAAAATATTCATTTCAAAAATGCCAGTATGAACACCTCCTCCAAAGAAAAATATTAAAGGGAGGCAGGAAAGAACAAGGAAACACGGTTAGAGTAGATAACAATGAGTTCTGGATGAGGGACTGGAGGCAAAAGCCCTGTAGTGACAAACATTTGGATGCTGTGATTGGGGACTATAGGTCCTTTGTGGGTGGACGGTCGAAGGTGGGCTTGATTGCCTCATGACCAGCTAGCTCTGTACAGGTTAGAAATCAAACCTGGGAGCTTCCTGGCCTGTGTAGTTCAGTTTCACACTGGGCACTACCTTTACCCACTGAGCTATCAGAGACACTGGGAAAAAAACTTTAACAGTTGAAAGTGACGATGGTAATATTCGGAAAGAAAGCACTGAGATTTTGTTTCCCTGAAACGTGTGCGGCATTACTAGCTTGATCAAAACATAGAGAAGATGTTTCCACTTGTGAGGGTTTCTAAAACTAGGGGCCATGAATATAAAATAGTCACTAATAAATCTGATAAGGAATTCAGGAGAACCTTCTTTATTCAGAGAGTGGTGATAATGTGGAATTTGTTATCACATGGAGTGTTTGAAGCGAATAGCGTAGGTAGACACCTTTAAAGGGAAGCTAGATAAACATATGAGGGAAAAAGGAATAGAAGTATATTTTTTTTTATTCGTTCATGGGATGTGGGCATCGCTGGCTAGGCCAGCATTTATTGCCCATCCCTAATTGCCCTTGAGAAGGTTGATAGGGTAAGATGAAGTAAGGTGGGAGGAGGCTCATGTGGAGCATAAACACCAGCATAGACCAGTTGGGCCGAATGGCCTGTTTCTCTGCCGTAAAATTTGATTTAATTCCATGTAAAAGAACACAGCTTACGGTTTCACTGGAAAGGTGGACCAGAGAAAATCTACATGTACCATGTGGGTGCAACAAGTCTTTCCTGCGGCATTCATTGCTCAGTAAACTACCTACTGCACAATTTTATCCAGGTAAACCTTAGACATCTGCCTGCCTTTTGTCTGAAACTTAGGGTTTTACTTTGTATTTTCTGCTTTTTTTTGCATTGAATTGCTAACTGAACGATTCACGTGGGCTGCGAAACGAGGATTTGCCCACTGGCTGTAGTGTGTGAAGAAAAACAGAAAATGCTGCCAATACCCAACCTTATCCTGCTGGGTTTTAACCCTTTGTCGGGCATGACGGTGTTGACAGGCATGCCGTGCATGGCCAACATTTTTATTTCAGCTTTCCAGCACTTGCCTTTTGTTTTTAAGAAGTCTTTATATCTCTCGGCTATTTTTGTGCGAAGTTCATGGAAATACCACACAATTCTAATTCAAGCAGAATTTCTGAACAAATTAGATACATATTTAGCAAGGCTCAAATGCGTATTTAGTCCGAAGGAGTGCCTTTTTTTATCAGCGTGACAAGGAGGAGAATTTGATGTCAGGGTGCTCCTTTACTGTTTCTATTTAAGCACAACCCAAAAATAGTAAAGATTTTGAAAACACAGAACAGCATGAGCTTGGTTTTCCAAACCACAGTCAAACTGCATACATTTATAGAGGAGGTCAGTGATATTATTTGTTTACTGTTAAAGTTTGCACCGCAGTACATTTATTTGTGATTTTTATCGTGTTGAATGAATTGCTTTTGTCTACTTGTTATAGGATGACAGGATGCGTGTGGATAACCTACTCGCCAGAGGTGGGTCCGTAAATAGTGCAGGCGGAAGGCTAGTTAATGGAGCAATTACTGTGATTATGAGGTGTTAAGTGGGTGTTTTTAAATTGAATTTAAAACACCATTGAATTAACGCCTCCAGCATGGGTTTCCCGCGCCGTTGGAATCACAACAGGTGAAAGGAGGCGAAAAGGGCCGGATCCATGAGGTAAGTGCCTTTATTGCATTGCTTGTGGGCCAGGAGGAGCAGGAGTGCATCCCTGCAGCTCACAAAACGATCAGTGGACCCCTCACCCAATGTCCAACTCACCTCCCGACCCCCGATGTCCAAATCACTTCCTGACCCCTGATGTCCAACTCACCTCCCGATCACCAATGTCCAGCTCATCTCCTGACCCCCAATATCCAACTCATCTCCCAACCCCCAGTATCCAACTCATCTCCCGACACCCAATATCCAACTCATCTCCTGACCCCCAATATCCAGCTCATCTCCTGACACCCAATATCCAACTCATCTCCCGACACCCAATATCCAACTCATCTCCCGACCCCCAATATCCAGCTCATCTCCCGACACCCAATATCCAACTCATCTCCCGACACCCAATATCCAGCTCATCTCCTGACCCCCAATATCCAACTCAACTCCCGACACCCAATATCCAACTCATCTCCCGACACCCAATATCCAACTCATCTCCCGATCCCCAATATCCAGCTCATCTCCTGACCCCCAATATCCAACTCAACTCCCGACACCCAATATCCAACTCATCTCCTGATCACTAATGTCCAACTCACCTACCGATCACCAATGTCCAACTCACCTCCTGACCCCCGATGTCCAACTCATCTCCTGACCCCCGATGTCCAACTCACCTCCTGACCCCCGATGTCCAACTCACCTCCTGACCCCCGATGTCCAACTCACCTCCTGACCCCCGATGTCCAACTCACCTCCTGACCCCCGATGTCCAACTCACCTCCTGACCCCCCATGTCCAACTCACCTCCTGACCCCAGATGTCCAATTCACCTCCTGACCCCCAATGTCCAACTCACCTCCTGACCCCCAATGTCCAGCTCACTTTCTGACCCCCGATGTCCAACTTCTCCTTGCCCCGATCTCCACCTCCCGGCCTGCAATCTTTTCCCTGCACCCCCCCCCACTCATGCCCCCCCAATGTCCTCCATAACTCACCATGCCTCCACGGCCCACGATCTCGCCCTCACTCTTCTCCGAGCCCTGGCTGCGGCCTGCTACTGCATGCTTTCCCGTCCGACAGCCTCTCAATCTGGCTGGCAGCGGGTGGGAAACCGATTTGAAAAATTTAAAACCAGTCCTATAGTTAAATTCTGTAGGATCTGCAGGGAACCCTTACTTTCGGGTTTCCCATCCGAAAACACCCCCAGCACTCTACCCAGCTCCAAGTTAAAATCCAGGCCCGTGTATCTCAGGCAGATCTTCCAGACAAATCCATATTTAGAGAATGTGTCTAATTCCTATTTCTCTTTGTTGCTTGCCTTTCTTTCGCCCATCTAGCACTTGATGAATAAAGGCATGTTAACTGCCCTGAATTATACACAGAGGGCTGGACAGTTTATTAAGAGGACCTTCTTATATATTATGGTTCTATTGTAGTGATTCCATACTTGAGTTGATTCCCATCATTACCAATTTGCTCCAATCAAATTGCGGGGTGGATTTGTCACTGATTGGATAACTGTGCACGTGGAACACATGGCTGAGATACTGAATGAATACTTCGCATCAGTCTTCATTAAAGAAGAGGATGCTGCCGTTGTAGCAGTAAAGGAGGAGATAGTCCGTTTGATTGGCACCCCATCCACAACCCTAAACATTCACTCCCTTCACCACCGGTGCACTGTGGCTGCAGTGTGTACCATCCACAGGATGCACTGCAGCAACTCACCAAGGCTTCCTCAACAGCACCTCCCAAACCCGCGACCTCTACCACCTTGAAGGACAAGAGCAGCAGGTACATGGGAACAACACCACCTGCACGTTCCCCTCCAAGTCACACACCATCCCGACTTGGAAATATATCGCCGTTCCTTCATCGTCGCTGGGTCAAAATCCTGGAACTCCCTTCCTAACAGCACTGTGGGAGAACCTTCACCACATGGACTGCAGTGGTTCAAGAAGGCGGCTCACCACCACCTTCTCAAGGGCAATTATGGATGGGCAATAAATGCTGGCCTTGCCAGCGACGCCCACATCCCATGAATGAATAAAAAAACTGGGACTCTTTCAAAGAGCCGGCACAGGCACGATGGGCCAAATGGCCTCCTCCTGTGTTGTACCTACTCTGATTCTATGACGATAATATGATTTGCTCTCGTGCAAATCCTAGTGACAATGGGTGATAGTGTGAAACAGGTGATATCGATTCAGCCGTTCCTTATACATCTCTCCTGATTTTCATTTGCATTGACTTCAGTAGTGATTCTGTATAACGGGTGGCTAAATCAAAATTATCCCTTTTGCACTATCACCCAAAGCCAAAATTACCCGTAGAACTTTAAATGTGCATAATACAGGTAGTTTGAGAAATGGGTTCTGGCTGCAGACTCAACTCCTCCACAGTACAAATGGTGAGCTAGCAAGCCGCCATTCAACTGAAATCACTGAAGAAAGAAACCATTTTTTAAAATTGGAATATTGTTGATAGTTTAACCTTTGCCCCAGAAATTGCTCTGAGCAGCGAACCAACAGTGCTCGCCATTCCATAGATTGATACTAACCCACTAACTTGCCATAGTCTTTACTGGATGCAATTCCTTTAATAGCAAGCGGAGAAGAGGCCAGCGTTAGTTCAAGTGAAGCTAGGGCACATGGGAGAAGTGAGAGGATCGATCTCTCCCCTCGATCAATCAGATTGCAGCATTTTTGACAGCTGCAAATGGTTTCTGCCAGCTTGGAACGTGAAATTCAGGAAGTGAAAGTCCAACATTAAAATCAAAGTAAAATCAGTGAGAAAAGAGAAGGTAAGAAATAATCAAATTAAATAAAAGAGACAGAAGGGAAAAGTAAAAAAAAAAATTTTTTAAATATTTAATAAAACATTTTTTAATGACCAAAAACTATTCAAAGAAGGAGTAATGACACTCATATTTTTTAAAGTTAATTTTTAGTTGTTTGGCAGTCATTAAGACTTAGTGCATGGATCTGGTATTTTTAAGCGTACCTGTTTGGTGGTGAAATTCGTTACTTTCCAACTGGGCAGATGAGCAAGTTGGCGCTTTTTCAATGATTTCACTGATTCCAGCCGGCGATATCCCTTTAATTCGAAGCTGTCATATCGCCGGCGAACCAGAGGAGCCAGTTCCGGATTTCTGCGTTTCACTGCGCGTGTGTGAACGCCGGAACTTGATCCTCCATTTTGCCTCTAACAACGGAGAGTGCTGTTGAACTCTCCGTTCTTTTCCAAGCAATTTCTGTCCCAGTCTATCTCCTAAGAATTCAGGATTTGATTTGGAAATCAGAGGGTTTTCACTTGGAACCCAGTGCCTTTGTTGGTTCCATGCAGCCGGCTGGCTCAGATTGCCCCGGCCGAGACCAAGACACAGAGGTCTGCAGCCGGGACAAGTTTAATTGGGAAATTTCCATTATAAATATGGACCATCACAGCCACAGGATGGACCATCACATGAAGAAGCTGGGCCATCACAAGCAGACCTGCCATCAGAGCAGTTTGAGTCAGTAACTACACCTGAACAATCACCAGCCAGAAATATGCACCCTGCAAGACGATAGTAAGTTTGAGGAGGGATCACTTAGTGAGACATGGGGGGACAGTTGGGGAACAGAGAAGTGATGGCAAGTAGTCCCAGAGGCCTGGGATAGTCCTGTCGCATTGCTTCAGCAATCAGGCCTCAGGGGGCAGGCTTTCAGATTGAGAGTGCTCCATGAACATGAAAGTGTACACAAGTCATTGCAATCCATGTGCACGATGATGCTGCTACATTAGGGGCAGACTATTTGTGCAGCCATCAGTAAGATGGTTGGTGCCCTGGTTGAGTATTTGTGTAGCCAGCGGTCTACCATTGATTGCTCGGTGGAGATCTCAGTGGTGCTCGGAGAGAAGGTACAATCTCTTATGAATGCTTCCGTTGATGCTGTTGAGACTTTTGCTCCATGATACTTGCAGATAGGAACTGGACTGCTCCAAGGGAGGGTTTAGGAGCCTCAGTGGAATTGGCTATGCTTGCCAAAATTGCTGACTTCTGTGAGGACTTGGCCTCTACCAGGATCTTACATGGAGTAGCACCAAGAATAGGTGGCTGGCTGTCATGTTGGTGCCAGTTTTATGCCATCCAATTCCTCTGTACCAGTGATAGGAGACACTTCTAAAAGCATGCAGTCCCCCACAGTGACAGTCCCGACACAGATGCACAGCCCTCTGGGTTACTAGTTCATCATTGCGATCTCCAGAGCCTAGCATGGCCACCTCAAGACCATCCACCCACCTGTTCCTTCAATTGATGATTGACTTATATAAAGCACCAGACAACAGACAAAAGGTGACAGCACCACAGCGCATCACATTAAACACATTCACACAGCTTGCACTATTACAGCAATAAAACACTAAACTACCCCGACATGTTGAAGTCAGTCTTCATTTTAATGGCTCTGTTGGAACAGCAGGTATGTAGCTGACAGAGCTAAACTGCCAAGTCACAGCAAACAGGTGATGCAAGGTATCAGTCAGTTCAGTGCCATCTGTGGAGCTCAAGGTGTAAAGAAATCCTCAGTAAGTACCTGATGCTCCCTCCCTATGTGCAATTTATTGTTTCCTCATCTTCTCTAGCGTCCTGCTGCTCTTCAATCATTTCCGTGGTGAAACTTTTGCCCATTGTGGAATTGGACAGCGCACAGAACGTCATAATCATTTTGTCAATCTTCTCTGGAGCACATATAAAGTTCCCTCCCCGCCAAGTAGTTCAAACATCTGAGCTATTGCTTGCACAGGCCAAATGGCCTGCTTTATAAATCTTGCAGCATGCCCTTATGGCTAATGGTAGCTCCGCTCATTGGTGTACTGAAATGGTGGAGAAGAGTCATAAGCCACGTTTGCATTGTGCACCCATGGAAGCCAAGCAAACAACCTTCCTTTCTCTGGCAAGAGTTCAGGCACTTTGCCTGGGGGGCATACATGGTATTCGTGCAGTGGTCACAGACCAATTACACATACCAGAAGCTATAGCCCTTTCTGTTTATGTAGGGCAGGGCATTGTTTGCAGGTGCTTGAAAGCCTGCATGAGTGCAGTCTATGACACCCGGAATCCTAGGAATGCCATAATTCCAGAAGGAATGTGCCTGCTTTTCCAGCTACTGCTCCATGCTAAAGTTAATGTCGGTGTCAATGTACCAAAATAAGGGATCTATCACATGTTTGATCTAGCAGTGCATGGCAAGTTTGGTTAACCTGTAATTGCTTATTAAACATTGGGAAGACCGAAGCCATTGTCTTCAACCCCCGCCACAAACTCTGTTCCCTCGTCACCGATTCCATCCCTCTCCCTGGCCAATGTCTCAGCTGAGAGTCTGACCCAAATCCTCTCCATCACAAAGATCATCTACTTCCTCTTGTACTTCTGTAACATCGCCCGCCTCCGCCCTGCCTTGGCTCATTTGCTGCTGAAAACATCATCCATGATTTAGTTAACTCCAGACTTGACTATTCCAATGTTCTCCCGGCCACCTTTCTATTTTCTACCCTCCATAAACCTGAGCTCATCCAAAACTCTGCTACCC
This sequence comes from Heptranchias perlo, assembly GCF_035084215.1. Lineage (NCBI taxonomy): Eukaryota > Metazoa > Chordata > Chondrichthyes > Hexanchiformes > Hexanchidae > Heptranchias > Heptranchias perlo. The sequence continues at coordinate 10,896,108 of NC_090351.1, forward strand.
ATGTCCGAATGGGCACCTTGTCCAATTCATCCATCACCCCTGTATTCGTTAACCTACATTAACTCCCGGTCCACCAACACCTTGATTTTAGAATTCTTATCCTCGTGTTCAAATCCCTTCGTGGCTTCACCCCTCCTTATTTCTGTAATTTCCTCCAGCCCTACAACCCTCCGAGAACTCTGCGTTCCTTCAACTCTGGCCTCTTATGCATCCCCCGCTCTCTTCGCTCCACCATTGGAAGCCATGCTTTCAGCTGTCTGGGCCCTAAGGTCTGGAATTCCCTCCCAAACCTCTCTGCCACTCTCTCCTCCTTTAAATACCTTCTTAAAACTTACCTCTGACCAAACTTTTAGTCACCTTCTTTGGCTTGGTGTCAATTTTATCTGATAACGCTCCTGTGAAGCGCCTTGGGATGTTTTACTACGTTAAATGTGCCATATAAATGTTGTTGTTGCCTTGAATCATTTTACAGTGCAAAGCTTAAGGGCAATGGAGCCACTGAAGTCAATGGAAAACAATGAAGCAGGTTGTAAAACGGGCTGACAATTCGCTATTGTCCGTTTTACGTCACCGCTGAAGACCAATTTCACCCCTAAATGAGTCTTCAGATTTTGCCCACTTAGATCACATACCTCTATGATAGTCTCTCTTCTAAAGTGTAGCCTTCTGGTCAGAGCTCTTCGGTGAGGTGCAGGCAGTTCTATCTACAGTGGGACGTTTAGTGACTGGGGTATTGGTGAGTCCTCCGGCATGTTTCTCAAGCCCCCTCGCTCCCCCCCACCCCACAACATGCTCTTTTGTTTCTTTTGCTTTTCCTCCTTCCAGTCATTCATCAATCATGACATTTCATGTTGTACCAACATTATTGAACAAAGAGAACAAGGCCTCTTTTGTGCAGTTTTGTGCAACTCTCTCCACATAACAGGTTTCAACAAAAACTTAACACGCTGACCCAGATTTATACATGGTATTAAGTGTAACGTATGTAAAAGTTGCCAACGCTAAGGAAGAATTTTCTGTGATGTGCCGTGACCTCATAAACTCTGTTTTTGCTCGAACGTGGGTCAATTTCTGCGTCTGCTCCACTGAGGAAACTCAATCTCTAAGCCTGCAAAATAGAGGGGTGATTTCAGAAGCATGAGTTAAATTGAGCATCAGTCCTTCTCCAATCCTCTAGCTGTAATATGTCTTTTGATAAGACTTACATGCACATCGGATATCTGTACAGCCCACCTCCACCTGTCATCAGCCCAGGATAGAGCGGAATATGTGTGTTCGTCAAGCCACCATCATTAACTACGGGCTGCATTGGAAGATAGGTCATTGGAAGATAGGTCATTGGAAGAAAGGTCATGGCCAGTTCTCCCTGCTAATCTCCAATCCCTCCATCACCACCCTATTGACCAACATGTATATTTTATACATTTCAGAAACATTCAAACCAACTGATGGAACTCTGTACAGTGAGATGTTCTACAATTTGCAGACATCAAGTTGCTTTGCTAAGGCATCAATGAACCAAAGCAATGAAGCAGTTCTCCTTCGCAAAGAAGATCTGATCTTTTCAGCCACAATGTCAAATATGAATAAAGCCACAGCTAAACTAGATGTGAGAGATGGTGAACATACCAGTCAAGTCTGAATTCGATTCTTCAGTAATTAATTCGTTGCAATCTTCTTTCTGATTTGATGACACTTTCTAGCATTAATGAGGCTTTTGCACACACGTTTACAATTCATATATTTTTATTACATCTGAAAATAGTGAGATTTTAGCATTTGTTTAGCTATTAATGAAATTGATTAAAAAATTGGCAGCGTGAAATCAGTTCACCTTCATTTATTTCAACACACACATAGAACCAAGATATAAAGCTTTTGGGAGTCCCAATGTTAAGCAGATTAGAATAAAGGGAACCTTTAGGGTCATTGAAAACTAATGGTGTGAATGATCCCAATGAAAACCCTGTAATCTTTTTACTGGAAAATAGATTGGATCAACTCTGTTAGTTTATGTGCTTCTATGTTTCGATGTGTAATGGTGGGTTGATACTGGCCCTGTTTGCTATATAATCATGTACTGCCACAGCACCAAGCAGATAGGGAAAAGAGAACAATTAGAAAGTTTGAACATCAGTACATATCACAGGGATTGTGCCAACTTTCTGTGGCGTCTAATGAGAAAGAAAATTGTTATTTTTGAATTTTGAAGTCAGGTACAAAAAAACCACAAATAAATAAAGTCAAAAAGAGGTGAACATCATTTTCTGTACAGCAGGAGAGCAATCTTACAGCAATAATAAACCACAGTACAAATTCATAATAATCAGATACCTGAGGCAAGATTAAACTACTAATAGTAACATGGCCTTGAAATCACACTCATTAAAGCAAACAGGTTAATATCACGTTTCAAGGAAATGGCATTAATTATTCATAAACTACTAATCATGCAATATGACATCAAAGCCCATATAATCTATGACAGGAGGTATTGTACTGAGGATTTAGGCAATGACTGAACAGAGGAGAAACATTAGAGGCCTGTTCAGGGCTGATATTCACAAGGTTGGCTGAAACCAGGACAGTAAGTTCTGGAAGTTCCGAGACATTTTGCTTAAATGTTGCACTGTCACCTCAATTACCTTGCAATATTGGTACTTTGACAGAATCGAGCTGATCGAATTTTAGTACAGTTGAGACCACTACCTGTTAGAGCAACGTTGGGACAACAGCGGCAAATTACACTGCCAGCTCTGCATCACTCCCTGACCAGGGAAAGCAGAGCACACAGAGCATGACTCACTATTATCAAAATGTCGGTTAAGTTTTATTGTTAGCTTGCCCTCCCTAGGAACTTGTTAAACCTGAATGTGCACTGGCTGCAGTTACAGCATTTTGCATCATTGCAAACAATGCAGTATAACTGTCTTATTATGTCTATGTAGGCTTTTACTGCACTTTAAGGCGATGCCTCATGATTGAATTGTATTTCAATTTCCTCTAGCAACTTGAATATAACAGAATAACATGCAATTTGCTGCTCTGCTACAGAATTGCTGCATTGACCTTTATCTATGCAACAAATGTGTTATTGAGGAAGATGCAGAATTTGTGTATCACAAGGGGACAGCAAAAATTATCAGAGGCTGAGTCAGCACAAGTACTTGCAGCTGAGTAAAAGTACAGTCCACACATGTCCAAACGAGACAGGGGCTTATGGCTGCAGTTCTGGGGATATATTTTCCTCCACCATGTTATACGAGTCTCCATTTTTTCACTGAACTTAGTGGATGCAGCAAAATATACCCCCTGATATTTGTTTTATTGCTAAGCAAAATTCATGGAGAACTGCACAGTTCAGTGGATTATACACTCAGAGTGGGCAATTTTAACCTAACTCGCCAGGTGGGAAACCCACAGGGTCGGGAGGAACGCAGGTTTTACACCCCGCCCAATATCACTCTCCGCTGACTTCAATGGAGAGTAAAATGGAGCCAAGTGTAAAACCAGCATCGCACCCAATCCCGTTAGTTTCCCCACGGGCGGGTTAGGTTAAGGTTGACCCCTGACAGCTTTTATGTCTGGGGTCTTGGGTTCAGTAAGGGGCCATATGTAGAATGAATCTTAATCCAAGACCTTGTGGGACTCTAGTTCAAAACTGTTCCTAATTTGGCACTAATTAGCAATCTCACTCAGTGACTGCTGTTGTCAGAAATGAAAGAAAAATTGTCACAGTCTCTCTTGGGGTGGGAGGTGGGCTTCTGAGTTGCAGAAAGAACTTTACATCGAGCTGTGCCATATCTTACCTGGGAGTAAACACTTCAGGATTAACATCTCTCAGCTTAATGAGTGAACATTTTTACAAAACATTTCAAAAGCTGTCTTCTCTGATGTGTGAGTAATGTGTAGCTGAGCCATACAGACCAGGAATGTCCGTGATTTGACTGTCTGTCTGTTTGTGCTGAGTTATCTGATCACAGCTGGTGGCTGTAAGAGCTCTACACTTAGGTTAAGTGCCCTTGGGTTAAGGAAGAAAAAATTGGCCAGGGTTCCTGCTCCTCGTCCCTATCTGGTGATCCTGCTGCAAAAGTCAATGAGTGTGGGTCTACATATATTCACTGTGGTAAAGATTTTCACTTCATCAGATTCAAAGCAGTGTTTGTGTTCAATCATAAATAATAACGTATTGTCATTGCATCATTGTACCTAACATTGTCCGTCTGATTATCTTGTGCCAGCTTATATTTTGCTGAACGACCACGCATTCTAAATACTGCCTAATCCAAGTAATGTCTCTGTGCCTGGAATCGCCCTGTAATGTCGACATTCAGTGCGGTCACTTTAACTTCCACTGAGAGTGCCATCCAGATGTTTCTGTCCGGTTTGATTCCAGAAGCAGACACAGGTCTGTAATCATATCCCTGTTGTAGTGGAGCCTCTTTTCACGCTGTTCCTGCATGAAGGTAGGAAATGAATGTCATGTGGGAACAAAGTAAATCCTGAATATATTTGCATGTTAATTGTCTTAACAAGCAGTTAATAAACAAAAATGTGTTAAACGGTTGGATCTCTACTGTTGGGGGGAGTTCAAACACAGTCCGTTCCCCGCGAGGATAGAGACGAGATTGGACTCAAGTAGATTCGATCGTGATCTTTAATCAAGCATAACAGATAGCAAGAGTTTCTATAGTTATATCAAAAGAAAAAGGGTGGCTAAGGCAAATGTAGGTCCCTTAGAGGATGAGACTGGGAAATTAATGGTGGGAAACATGGAGATGGCAAAAATGCTAAACAAATATTTTGTTTCAGTCTTTACGGTAGAGGACACTAAGAATATCCCAACACTGGACAAACAGGGGGCTCTAGGGGTGGGGAGGAGCTAAATATGATTAAAATCACTAAGGAATTGGTACTCAGTAAATTAATGGGACTCAAGGCGGATAAATCCCCTGGACCTGATGGCTTAGATCCTAGGGTCTTGAGGGAAGTGGCAGTGGGGATTGTGGATGCTTTGGTAATAATTTTCCAAAATTCTCTGGACTCGGCAAAGGTCCCGGCAGATTGGAAAACTGCTAATGTAACACCCTTATTTAAAAAGGGTAGTTGGCAGAAGGCTGGAAATTATAGACCAGTTAGCCTAACATCTGTGGTGGGTAAAATTTTGGAGTCTATTATTAAGGAGACAGTAGCGGAACATTTGGATAAACATAATTTATTAGGACAAAGTCAGCATGGCTTTACGAAGGGGAAGCCATGTCTGACAAATTTGCTTGAGTTCTTTGAGGACACAACGTACAGGGTGGATAAAGGGGAACCAGTGGACGTAGTGTATTTAGACTTCCAGAAGGCATTCGACAAGGTGCCACATAAAAGATTATTGCTCAAGATAAAGAATCACCGGATTGGGGGTAATATCCTGGCATGGGTGGAGGATTGGTTAGCTAACAGGAAGCAGAGAGTTGGGATAAATGGTTCATTCTCGGACTGGCAACCAGTAGCCAGTGGTGTTCCGCAGGGGTCGGTGCTGGGTCCCCAACTCTTTACAATCTATATTAACGATTTGGAGGAGGAGACCGAGTGTAACATATCAAAGTTTTCAGATGATACAAAGATGGGAGGGAAAGTAGAGAGTGAGGAGGACATAAAAAACCTAAAAGGGGATATAGACAGGCTGGGTGAGTGGGCGGAGATTTGGCAGATGCAATACAATATTGGAAAATGTGAGGTTATGCACTTAGGCAGGAAAAATCAGAGAGCAAGTTATTATCTTAATGGCAAGAAACTGGAAAGTACTGCAGTACAAAGGGATCTGGGGGTCCTAGTGCAAGAAAATCAAAAAGTTAGTATGCAGGTGCAGCAGGTGATCAAGAAGGCCAACGGAATGTTGGCTTTTATTGCTAGGGGGATAGAATATAAAAACAGGGAGGTATTGCTGCAGTTGTAATACTGCATACAGTTTTGGTCTCCATACTTAAGAAAAGACATACTTGCTCTCGAGGCAGTACAAAGAAGGTTCACTCGGTTAATCCCGGGGATGAGGGGGCAGACATATGAGGAGAGGTTGAGTAGATTGGGACTCTACTCATTGGAGTTCAGAAGAATGAGAAGCGATCTTATTGAAACATATAAGATTGTGAAGGGGCTTGATCGGGTGGATGCGGTAAGGATGTTCCCAAGGATGGGTGAAACTAAAACTAGGGGGCATAATCTTAGAATAAGGGGCTGCTCTTTCAAAACTGAGATGAGGAGAAACTTCTTCACTCAGAGGGTGGTAGGTCTGTGGAATTTGGTGCCCCAGGAAACTGTGGAAGCTACATCATTAAATAATTTTAAAACAGAAATAGACAGTTTCCTAGAAGTAAAGGGAATTAGGGGTTACGGGGAGCGGGCAGGAAATTGGACATGAATTTAGATTTGAGGTTAGGATCAGATCAGCCATGATCTTATTGAATGGCGGAGCAGGCTCGAGGGGCCGATTGGCCTACTCCTGCTCCTATTTCTTATGTTCTTATACGGTGGGGAGTACAAGGTCAAGTGTCTCAAGCAGACCAAGTGAGTGTCTCTCCGAACATCGGAACAGTACAGCTTTTATACAGTTCACCTGTCAATCACCCAGCCGTTATGCCCACCCTCACGGGTCATGCCGTTACCCCGTCCACTACAATTACCGATTTCAGCACGTGAGTCTGAACAGATGTTTCCTTTCATATCCACTGGTCCAGGCTCAAAGTCTCATTTCTGTTTTCCCGTTGGTCATTTTCTAGTTCCCCATTGTGACTAATCTTGGACCTTGTCCCTGCTGACTAGTTTTGTTCAAAACGTGCTTTTCACAGTTGGTGTGGTTAACTTGCTGACCTTTGCTGACAGTGCGCTTCAGCCTGCTTTTCAGTCGGTCCTCCCATTATACCTTGGGGTTCCACTAGTTTGGCCCATAGCTGCTATATTTTGGCCTTAATGGTTTATACATTTACATATATTCTACCAGCAGGTATGATTTTGCCACAACATCTACCTTAATATGAACAGCAAAGTAAATAATGTAAATATTTACTCCCAGGAGTGTGGGCAAGAGTTAGCATTCAGTCAAATCAGAAAATTAATATTCCTTAATGTACAGTTATTGTGTTCACTGGCTCTAACGAATTAAACCCTTTGTGCCGTCTCTCGTCTTTAAGTTGTATATTTTCTGACCAGCATAGTTCCTGTACAGGAACAAGCACCAGCTTTAAAAAAGCACAGAAGGTATTCAGTACGAGAGCATGAGGCATTTGGAGAGGAACAGACACCCGATTCCTGTTTTTTGCCTCACCCACCCCTTCTGACACTCTTCAATTATACGGAATCATGGGAGTTTTATTTCAATTAGTTTCTCCCACCCTAATTTTCTAATCCAGTTCAAGTTTGAATGAAAATTTTGGTAATTTGTACGTGTGAATCCTGCAGCTTTCCTCCCTGAATCTCCCTGTTATGAGGGACCTTGAGATGGGATTTATCACTGCAGATTCTGGTAAGTTTATAATCATGTTTTTTATGTGCAATAAGGTTATTGAGGAACTTTTTGTTTCCAAATGCATCAAAAGCAGCATTTGAACTTTATTATATTTATTATAAAATAAAAGCAGAAAATGCTGGAAACACTCAGCAGGTCAGGCAGCATCTGTGGAGACAGATTCAGAGTTAATGTTTCAGGTTGGTGACCTTTCCTCAGAACTGGTTGCCAACCCTCCAGGTTTGTCCTGGAGTCTCCACAAATTAAAGATTAATCTCCTGGACACTGCAGCAAACCACCAGGATGAAAAATCATCGTGGCATTAAAAGAATTGTGATTTTTTTTTTCATTTTCCTTGGACACTTTTGTCACAAAAATATTGGAGATGAGAAAAAAAGGCTGTTTGACTGGGTGGGTCGGTTGGAGGTAGGAGGTCATGTGATGAAATCTCTAGGAATATACCCAATCGGAGTTGGCAACTCTAGCTGTGAGATACGCAGATCCCGGCCTTCCCTGAAGGTTTCCAAGGGGGCCTTGCCTCTGCCCACCCCAAACAATGTCACTGGTAAAGGAGGGGGCATGAAGAGGAGTTGGGACTCCCAGGCTGGGAATTCCTCTGACCCATCTTGGCAGCACATCAGCAGGCTGGTATGCTGAGTAGAAGCAGATGGACTGACCAATGTGATTTAGACAAGTTGGGTGAGTGGGCAAGAACATGGCAGATGCAGTATAACGTGGATAAATGTGAGGTTATCCACTTTGTTGTAAAAACAGAAAGGCAGATTATTATCTGAATGGTGATAGATTTGGAAAAGGGGAGGTGCAACGAGACCTGGGTGTCCTTGTACACCAGTCGCTGAAAGCGAGCATTCAGGTGCTGCAAGAAGTTCGGAAGGCGAATGGCTTTCATTGCAAGATGATTTGAGTACAGGAATACTGCAGTTATACAGGGCCTTGGTGAGACCACATCTGGAGTATTGTGTGCATTTTGGTCTCCTTATCTGAGGAAGGATGTCCTTGCCATGGAGGGAATTCAACGAAGGTTTTCCAGACTGATTCCTGGGATGGCAGGACTGATGTATGAGGAGAGATTGGGTTGACTAGGCCTATATTCACCAGAGTTTAGAAGAATGAGAGGTGATCTCATCGAAACATATAAAATTCTAACAGGACGAGACAGACTAGATTCAGGGAGGATGTTCCCGATGGCTGGGGGGTCCAGAACCAAGGGTCACAGTCTCAGGATATGGGGTATGCCATTTAGAACCGAGATGAGGAGAAATTTCTTCACTCAGAGGGTGTTGAACCTGTGGTATTCTCTACCACAGAAGGCAGTGGAGGTCAAGTCATTAGATGTATTCAAGAAGGAGATAGATATATTTCTTAATGCTAAAGGGACCAAGGGATATGGGGAAAAAGTGGGAACAGGATACTGAGTTAGACGATCAGCCATGATCATTTTGAATGGTGGAGCAGGCCCGAAGGACCGAATGGCCTACTCTTCCTCCTATTTTCTGTGTTTCTATGTTCCAGATCTTGTAAAGAAGAATTTCCGAAGTAAAGTTCAGTTATCTTTTCTGGAACCCCACCTTCCTGACCCTTCTAAGGTTTACCCGAACTTTCCAATAAGATGATGGAATTACTAACACTGCCCAGCACTTTAAGTCACTGATGCCTTTCGAAGCGGCCGTCTTTGAAGTCATTGGATAGGAGAGTATCGGGTGAGTGGGAGAAGGTGAAGTTGGAGGCTATCCTCGAGCTCATGGACGGTAACATAATATTCATGTCATGTGGTCTCTTTGAGTGGCTGTGACACAGGCACACACTCACCTTGAGTGACAGCACGGAGAGCAACATGCAATGAGAGGGGTGTTTGAAGGTGGTTATTTCAGCCAGCATGTTGACATATTCATCATTTTCTGTTTCCTTAGGAATGGAAGAACAAATTCCAGCCACTGCCAGTGCTCCCAAGCAAGCCAAGACCCTGTACCACCACCCCCACCTCTGCACCAGCTGAGGTACATACACCCCAGATGATATTGATAGCAGTTTTGAGAAGGAAGCACAGAGTGAGTTACAATGCACAGATGAGGAGCAGGTAGTGTTGGTTGCTGAAGGCCAAGTACCTGCTCGTGGGAGGTCATTGTTGTCTACTATGGAGGACGTGAAACTCCAGTCACATCTGTGGCAGAATCTTCAGTAGGTCATGGACACAATGAGAACATCTCCCATGAATGCTCAGACTGCTATAGATGCCTTGGCCTCAAACCTTAAAGATGCTCACTTGGCCAGCTCCACCATGCTGGGAAATCAGAGACAACCTTTGAGTGAAGGATTCACAGACCTTCCAGCTGCCCTAAGTGGCCTTGCTGAGGGAGTGCCCAGCAGCAGTGGCTGTCTCTTTGTCAGCAAGGATACGGCAGCTGGTTGTCAAGCCAACAGTTCCTCCAATCCATCAACTACCCCTGTGCAAGTGCCAGCAGAGGTGATAGAAAACAGGCAGGGAAAATAGTCCTTGCATCACACACCACTAGGAGGTCTAAGGTCACCTAGATCCCCTCAAATGGTGAGTGAAATCCTGCAACCATCAAGAGCAGGCTTGAGGGCCCGTATGGCCTACTCCTGCTCCTATTCCTTATGTAAGATACTTCAAGAAGGGAATCATTTGGAGGAAGGAGGTGCTGGAGAGTGGAGCAACCTTCACAAAGCCCACTAAGCATGGTCAAACATCACACAATGGATTACTGGAATAAATCCATGATTTGAGTATTGATTTGAACATTGTGCTGACTATTTATACGCCACTGGTTAGAATATTTCAGAAACACAGTGAGAGAGTGTTAGATTTGGAAAATGGCGCACTTTCCGAGTGGAAAGTTATTATTGATGGAATAAGTACCTCTTATTCCATCAATAATAAACTCTTCAGGACAGCAGCACACAGCAACCGCATCCCTGTGAACATCATTAGATTGTATGCCAAAAACAACAGGAGCTGTGAGTTGCACCACGCCCCTCAGTACTACAACACCAACCCTCCAATATGTGGAGATGCCGGTGATGGACTGGGGTTGACAATTGTTAACAATTTTACAACACCAAGTTATAGTCCAACGATTTTATTTGAAATCGAAAAGCTCTCGGCGGCTTCCTCCTTCCTCAGGTAAATGTCAGGAACTCCTCGAAGCCTACGCATTTATAAATCACTGTTGATTACAGACAGCCTTTGCAACTGCCCGTTGCCAAGGCAATCACCGTGTTCAGACAGAGAGGTGTTACCTACAGAACCCCTGAATATACATTCAACAAAAAAAACAAACAGGAAAAAAAAACAGAGAGAGAGAGGCAGAAACATCCGGAAGGCAGAGAAAGCCAGCAAATGACCCGTTATATTAAAAACAGATAGCTTTTGTTCGCTGGTGGGCTTACGTGTAGCGTGACATGAACCCAAGATCCCGGTTGAGGCCGTCCTCATGGGTGCGGAACTTGGCTATCAATTTCTGCTCGACGATTTTGCATTGTCGTGTGTCTCGAAGGCCGCCTTGGACATTCAGCCACCGACCTTCGGGTAAGCGTACTCCAAGGCGGCCTTCGAGACACACGACAACGCAAAATCGTCGAGCAGAAATTGATAGTTCAGAGAATGCACAGCGCTAACACTATTGAGTTCAGAGAATGCACAGCGCTAACACTATCGAGTTCAGAGAATGTACAGCGCTAACACTATCGAGTTCAGAGAATGTACAGCGCTAACACTGCAGAGTTCAGAGAATGCACAGCGTTAACACTATCGAGTTCAGAGAATGCACAGCGCTAACACTATCGAGTTCAGAGAATGCACAGCGCTAACACTGCAGAGTTCAGAGAATGCACAGCGCTAACACTATCGAGTTCAGAGAATGCACAGCGCTAACACTATTGAGTTCAGAGAATGCACAGCGCTAATACTATCGAGTTCAGAGAATGCACAGCGCTAACACTATCGAGTTCAGAGAATGCACAGCGCTTACACTATCGAGTTCAGAGAATGCACAGCGCTTACACTATCGAGTTCAGAGAATGCATAGCGCTTACACTATCGAGTTCAGAGAATGCACAGCGCTAACACAATCGAGTTCAGAGAATGCACAGCGCTAACACTACAGAGTTCAGAGAATGCACAGCGCTTACACTATCGAGTTCAGAGAATGCACAGCGCTTACACTATCGAGTTCAGAGAATGCACAGCGCTTACACTATCGAGTTCAGAGAATGCACAGCGCTTACACTATCGAGTTCAGAGAATGCACAGCGCTAATACTATCGAGTTCAGAGAATGCACAGCGCTAACACTACAGAGTTCAGAGAATGCACAGCGCTTACACTATCGAGTTCAGAGAATGCACAGCGCTAACACTATTGAGTTCAGAGAATGCACAGCGCTAACACTATCGAGTTCAGAGAATGCACAGCGCTAACACTATTGAGTTCAGAGAATGCACAGCGCTAACACTATCGAGTTCAGAGAATGCACAGCGCTTACACTATCGAGTTCAGAGAATGCACAGCGCTTACACTATCGAGTTCAGAGAATGCATAGCGCTTACACTATCGAGTTCAGAGAATGCACAGCGCTAACACTATCGAGTTCAGAGAATGCACAGCGCTAACACTACAGAGTTCAGAGAATGCACAGCGCTTACACTATCGAGTTCAGAGAATGCACAGCGCTTACACTATCGAGTTCAGAGAATGCACAGCGCTTACACTATCGAGTTCAGAGAATGCACAGCGCTTACACTATCGAGTTCAGAGAATGCACAGCGCTTACACTATCGAGTTCAGAGAATGCACAGCGCTTACACTATCGAGTTCAGAGAATGCACAGCGCTAACACTATCGAGTTCAGAGAATGCACAGCGCTTACACTATCGAGTTCAGAGAATGCACAGCACTAACACTACAGAGTTCAGAGAATGCACAGCGCGAACACTATCGAGTTCAGAGAATGCACAGCGCCAACTCTATCGAGTTCAGAGAATGCACAGCGCTAACACTCTCGAGTTCAGAGAATGCACAGCGCTAACACTGCAGAGTTCAGAGAATGCACAGCGCTAACACTACAGAGTTCAGAGAATGCACAGCGCTAACACTACAGAGTTCAGAGAACGCACAGCGCTAACACTATCGAGTTCAGAGAACGCACAGCGCTAACACTATCGAGTTCGGAGAATGCACAGCGCTAACACTATCGAGTTCAGAGAATGCACAGCGCTTACACTATCGAGTTCAGAGAATGCACAGCGCTAACACTGCAGAGTTCAGAGAATGCACAGCGCTAACACTACAGAGTTCAGAGAACGCACAGCGCTAACACTATCGAGTTCAGAGAACGCACAGCGCTAACACTACTGAGTTCAGAGAATGTACAGCGCTAACACTACAGAGTTCAGAGAACGCACAGCGCTAACACTATCGAGTTCAGAGAATGCACAGCGCTAACACTATCGAGTTCAGAGAACGCACAGCGCTAACACTGCAGAGTTCAGAGAATGCACAGCGCTAACACTATCGAGTTCAGAGAATGCACAGCGCTAACACTACAGAGTTCAGAGAATGCACAGTGCGAACACTATCGAGTTCAGAGAATGCACAGCGCCAACTCTATCGAGTTCAGAGAATGCACAGCGCTAACACTATCGAGTTCAGAGAATGCACAGCGCTAACACTGCAGAGTTCAGAGAATGCACAGCGCTAACACTGCAGAGTTCAGAGAATGCACAGCGCTAACACGACAGAGTTCAGAGAACGCACAGCACTCACACTACTGAGTTCAGAGAACGCACAGCGCGAACACTATCGAGTTCAGAGAACGCACAGCGCTAACACGACCGAGTTCAGAGAATGCACAGCGCTAACACTACTGAGTTCAGAGAATGCACAGCGCAAACACTACTGAGTTCAGAGAATGCACAGCGCTTACACTATCGAGTTCAGAGAACGCACAGCGCCAACTCTATCGAGTTCAGAGAATGCACAGCGCTTACACGACCGAGTTCAGAGAATGCACAGTGCTAACACTACTGAGTTCAGAGAATGCACAGCGCTAACACGACCGAGTTCAGAGAATGCACAGCGCTAACACTACTGAGTTCAGAGAATGCACAGCGCTAACACTACTGAGTTCAGAGAATGCACAGCGCTAACACTACTGAGTTCAGAGAACGTACAGCGCTAACACTACTGAGTTCAGAGAACGTACAGCGCTTACACTATCGAGTTCAGAGAATGCACAGCGCCAACTCTATCGAGTTCAGAGAATGCACAGCGCTGACACGACCGAGTTCAAATAGGAAGGGGTGAGGCCCATGGAGGGATTTTAGCAGTCTGATTCAGCCCGAGACTGTGGCCAGGGAGGGGGCTGGAATCAATAGTGAGAGAACGGAGTTTGTGGCGGGGACACAAGACAATGCCCCGATATTTACTCAGGGCTCTGAAGAGAGCCGGGGGAGGCGTGTAGATGGTGGATTTCCGGATGGGAATTCCGGAAGTATGGGTTTCCCGGATGTCCTTGCATTTTGACATAAGGGCGTTGTTTAAATTTTTTCAGCAGGTTACCCACGCACCAACCAGCCAGATTGACAGGCTGTCTGTCAGATGGGAAAGTAGCCAGGGAGCGGATGCCAGCAGGTAAGTCTGACATCGGTTGTTATTGGGGGGGATGGCAGGGGTCATCGGCGGGGGGGACATCAGGGGGGTCCGACATCATGGGGGTCGGTCATCGGGGGGTTAGACATCTGAGGGGTCATTCATCGGGGTCGGAGACATTGTGGGTGTCGGACATAGGGGCGGTCGGCCATCGGGGGTCGGTCATCAGGGCAGTCAGATATCAGGGGTTCAGAGATCGGGGGGTCGGTCATCAGGGCGGTCAGATATCGGGGGGTCAGACAGCAGGGGGCATTGGACATCGGGGGGGAGTCGGTCTTCGGGAGCGTCACAACGGGGGGCGTGTCAGACAAGGGGGGCTTGGGGGACGGTTGATGCGTTTGTGGGATCACGGCAGGTAAGCTTGTTGGACCTGCTCCTCCTGGCACAGAAGCAGTGCAATAAAGGCACTTACCTGCTAATATGGGCCTTCTCGCCTCCTCTCACGCGGCGTGAAGCAAAATGCCCGGGAATCCCGGCCACCTGAAGTGAAAAATCAAAAAACCTATTAAAATGGAGGCCCGCAACCTCCTTAAAAGATTTTACTGACACACCCGCCTCCAAAGAGCGAGTTGGTCGCCCGCCTTCTGACCCGCCTCCGTCAAAACCAGAAGTGGGCGGTTGGAGGCGGGTTTTACATTTTTACAATTTTTACCTTCCCACCCGCCGCCTGACAACACAGAGGCAGTGGAGGGGTCGTGAGAGGTGGTGGTGAGGTTTAGCTGGGTGTCATCGGTGTACATGTGGTACCTGATGTCATGTCTTCAGATGATGTCGCCAAGGGGCAGCATGCAAATGTGAAATAGGATGGGGCCAAGGATAGATCCATGGGGGACCTCAGAGGTGAAGGTGCAGGGGCAGGAAGAGGAGCCATTGCAGGAGAATCTCTGGCTACGACTGGATAGGTAATAGTGGTGCAGCAGGTGCTAGGGGGATAGAATATAAAAACAGGGAGGTATTGCTGCAGTTATATAAGGTATTGGTGAGACCGCACCTGGAATACTGCATACAGTTTTGGTGTCCATACTTAAGAAAAGGCATACTTGCTCTCGAGGCAGTACAAAGAAGGTTCACTCGGTTAATCTCGGGGATGAGGGGGCAGACATATGAGGAGAGGTTGAGTAGAATGGGACTCGACTCATTGGAGTTCAGAAGAATGAGAGGCGATCTTATTGAAACATATAAGATTGTGAAGGGGCTTGATCGGGTGGATGCGGGAAGGATGTTCCCAAGGATGGGTGAAACTAGAATTAGGGGGCATAATCTTCGAATAAGGGGCTGCTCCTTCAAAATTGAGATGAGGAGAAACTTCTTCACTCAGAGGGTGGTAGGTCTGTGGAATTTGCTGCGCCAGGAAGCTGTGGAAGCTGCATCATTAAATCAATTTAAAACAGAAATAGACAGTTCCCTAGAAGTAAAGGGAATTAGGGGTTACGGGGAGCGGGCAGGAAATTGGACATGAATTTAGATTAGAGGTTAGGATCAGATCAGCCATGATCTTATTGAATGGCGGAGCAGGCTCGAGGGGCCGATTGGCCTACTCCTGCTCCTATTTCTTATGTTCTTAAAGCAAGGACATTCCCACTCAGATGGACAATGGAGGAGAGGCGTTGGAGAAGGATGGTGTGGTTAACCGTGTTTAAAAACTACTGAAATAAAGGTGAGGAGGGATAGTGCACCACGGTCACAGTCACTGAGGATCTCACTATTGACTTTGATTGGGGCCAAAACCTGATCAGAGAGGTTCAAACATGGAATTGCGGGAAAGATGACCCACAAGTATGGGGCCAATGGACAGCAGCATTGCCTTCTATTCCACAGCTGCAGATAATGCGCAGTGTCTTTTGGAATACAGGTGACAGCAGTTGGGAATTGCGGACAACACAAACTGCACAGAGCCTCCTCTTCACTCCTCCAGCTGCTCTGCCAGTTGGGTTATGTGTATCTATGAATGTTTCTCCTCCTCCTTCCTCTGCTCTTCCTCTTCTTCATTCAAAAAAAAAGACCACAAGATAACCATGGATGAGCACAGCCATTTGGCTCACCTTGAATCAAGTGTTGATCTCTCTTTGTGTCATAAATGGTTTCTAGATATTATTCCTATATTTGAATCTATGTTCTTTTCTCCTACACTAGTGATCCTCCTTTGGACTTTTCTCTGCACTGGCCACAGCACATCAGCAGCTCCCTTGTGCCTCAGTGACCAGCTCTGACATAAATGCCTGGACTTTCCTTATGAAAACCACCCACTTCTGGGTGGCGGTCTTGGCAAGTGGGGCAGGGCCCCTCAGCCCAAACTCCGCACCAGAACTGACCATCTCGATTTCAGCCCTGATTTCCCCCCCATGACCCCTCTGTGGCGCTGATCATTCTGCTGGCAGCGAACCCACCGGAATCAAATGAAGAGGGGGTGTGGGGGGGAATTGCTAAATTCAAACACAGGGGCAGTAACTGTCGCCACTACAGGAGTGACAACAGCTCTTATACCCTCCCCCGAACGTCTGGCTGGTGGCTACATCGATTTCCTGGACTGCTACAGGATCATAGGGACAGGAGGAGGCCAATGAGCCCCTCGAACCTGTTCCGCCATTCAATTAGATCATGGCTGATCTGTTTCTTAACTCCATTTACCCACCTTGGTTCCATATCCCTTAATACCCTTGCCGAACAAAAATCTATCAGTTTCAGTCTTGAAATTTTCAATTGGCTATTTGCGGGACAAAGTTCCAGATTTCAATTCCCCTTTGTGTGAAGAAGTGCTTTCTCACATCACCCCTGAACGGCCCAGCTCAAATTTTAAGGTTACGTCCTTATGTTCTGGATTCTCCCACCAGAGGAAATAGTTTCTCTCTATCAACCCTGTCAAATCCTTTAATCATCTTAAACACCTCAATTAGATCAACCCTTAATCTTCAATACTCAAGCTTAGTTCATGCAACCTGTCCTTATAACTCTATCCTTTTAGGCCTGATATCATTCTGGTGAATCTGCGCAGCACCCACTCCAAGGCCAATATACCCTCCTGAGGTACGGTCTCAGAACCGAATGCAATGCTCCAGATGGGCTCCAACCAGAGCTCTGTGCAGCTGTAACATAATTTCCACCCCTTTGTATTCCAGCCCTCTTGATATAAAGGCCAACATTCCATTAGCATTTATAATTATTTTTTGTACCTGTCCACTAGCTTTTAGCAATTTCTGTACTTGGACCCCTAAATCTCTCTGCTCTTCCACAGTTCCCACAGTTCCCAGCTTCTTGCTATTTAGAAAATGCTCTGATCTGTCTTACTTCGGTCCAAAGTGGATGACCTCACACTTTCCCACATTAAACTCCATCTGCCAGTTTTGCCCATTCACCTAATCTATCAATATCCCTTTGCGACATTCTGCTCCCATTTACACTATTTACTGTACCACCTAACTTTTTTTTTATTCGTTCATGGGATGTGGGCGATGTTGGCGAGGCCAGCCTTTATTGCCCATCCCTAATTGCCGTTGAGAAGGTGGTGGTGAGCCGCCTTCTTGAACTGCTGCAGTCTGTGTGGTGAAGGTTACCCCACAG
Source organism: Heptranchias perlo (assembly GCF_035084215.1). Lineage (NCBI taxonomy): Eukaryota > Metazoa > Chordata > Chondrichthyes > Hexanchiformes > Hexanchidae > Heptranchias > Heptranchias perlo. The sequence continues at coordinate 10,913,845 of NC_090351.1, forward strand.
TGCTGTTAGGAAGGGAGTTCCAGGATTTTGACCCAGCGACGATGAAGGAACGGCGATATATTTCCAGGTCGGGATGGTGTGTGACTTGGAGGGGAATGTGCAGGTGGTGTTGTTCCCATGTGCCTATTGCTCTTGTCCTTCTAGGTGGTAGAGGTTGCAGGTTTGGGAGGTGCTGTTGAAGAAACCTTGGAGAGTTGCTGCATTGCATCCTGTGGATGGTACACACTGCAGCCACTGTGCGCTGGTGGTGAAGGGACTGAATATTAAGGGTGGTGGAGGGGGTGCCAATCAAGCGGGCTGCTTTGTCCTGGATGGTGTCGAGCTTCTTGAGTGTTGTTGGAGCTGCACTCATCCAGGCAAGTGGAGAGCATTCCAACACATTCCTGACTTGTGTCTTGTTGATGGTGGAAAGGCTTTGGGGAGTCAGGAGGTGAGTCACTCACCACAGAATACCCAGCCTCTGACCTGCTCTTGTCGCCACATTATATATATGGCTGGTCCAGTTAAGTTTCTGGTCAATGGTGACCCCCAGGATGTTGATGGTGGGGGATTCGGCGATTGCAATGCCGTTGAATGTCAAGGGGAGGTGGTTAGACTCTCTCTTGTTGGAGATGGTCATTGCCTGGCACTTGTCTGGCACGAATGTTACTTGCCACTTATGAGCCCAAGCCTGGATGTTGTCCAGGTCTTGCTGCATGCGGGCAATGACAGCTTCATTATCTGAGGAGTTGCAAATGTCATCAGCAAACGTAGATATACAGCTCTCTATTCCTTCATCCAAGTTATTTATAAATGTAGTGAAAAGCTGAGGCCCCAGTACAGATCCCTGGGGGATACCACTCGTCACATCCCACCAATTTGAGTACATTCCCATTATCCCAACTCTCTGTCTCCTACCTCCTGACCAATTCCCTATCCAAGCCAATATGTAGCCTTCAATTCCATGCGCTCCCATTTTTGTTAACTGTCTCTTATATCGAATCTTTTTGAATGCCTTCTGGAATTCCATATAAATAACATCCATAGGCAGCTCTTATCTACCATGTTAGTTAACTCCTCAAAAAATTCAACCAGGTTCATTAGACATGACTTACCGTTTACAAATCTATGCTGGCTCTCTGTGATCAGCTCATATTTGTCTAAATGCTCAGTCACTCTGTCCCTAATAAAAGATTCTAGTAACTTCCCCACAATTGACGTTAGAATAATAGGCCTATAATTTCCTAGTTGATCTCGTCTATCCTTCTTAAGTAATGGAGTCACCTGGGTCTCCCTCACTTCATGTCCTGCCTTTCTCATTGCATTGTAGATGTGGGTTCTGGACTCCTCCAATTGTCCCATCATCAGGACCACGAGTGAAGAGACTATTTCCACTGCCTGCATGTGAGACCAATGCTCCTGAATCATTGATCTTTAACAGCCCAGACGCCTGAGATCTTGGTCTTGGAATCCTCAGCTGAGGCCTCGTGCTTTTGTCACCTCTGGGGAGAGACAGATGTCTCCACAAATTTGCCTCCCAGCTCCTCCTGTTCAATGCTGCTCCGGGATCCACCCAGTAATATCTGCTCTGTGTCAGTAATAGCACCTCTCTGAATGGGTGTATCTGAGCTGTTATTTGATCAAATAAGATGCCATGACAGGATGGGTGGATAAGGTGCAGGAAGACCACCCACTTCTGGGTGGAGGTCTTGGCAAGTGAAGTGGGGCAGGACCCCTCTGAGCATTCAGCACCTTTGAGGGATGCAAAGGACAACCAACTGACTTGTGCGTCATAAGGTTAACAATATAAGAACATAAGAAATAGGAGCAGGAGTAGGCCATACGGCCCCCCCGAGCCTGCTCTGGTTGTGACGCTCTTAAGTATCGCAGTGTTTCCCTGCACCTCGTCCAGAGCTGACTGCTGCCATTGTAAAGGCTTTACTGTGATTCACACAGAATTATGGCCCTTTGTCACCCGGAGGTGGGTGATCATTGTTGAAGTGTCATGCACCAAGATACTCAGAGAACTTAGTGAGGAGGTACATAACGAGTTCTAAGACAAGGCAGAGGAGCTGCTTGGTTTAGGGCCGACCAAATGGACAAGCAGGTGAACTAAGTAGCTATGAGGACTGGCCAGTCTGGCAAGCCAGGCCCCACTCTATAAGAAGGCTGCATGGCACCAATTTGAGCCAGTCGTTGTGAACCTGGAGTCACGCAGAGCACACGATCAGCATGATCTGTAAAAACTCCAACTAAACTCCCGTCTGCTGGAGGAGTGAGGCCTCCACACTGAGCTGCCTCCCACCTTGCTTTGACTCTGAAAACACTCCATTGCAGGCCAAACCAGAAATTGACCAATGCTACATCCTGGTGCCCATCCCCCTGCCAAACTAATTGGAAAGGGGAAACAAGGGGAGAAAGGATCAGGAGAGAAGGATAGCCCTAGAGTAAAAATAGTGAGGTATTAGATTGGGTCAGACCAAGAGAGAGCACAAGAAGGTCTAAGACGGGTTTGCGATGCATGTGTGTGAATGCACAAAGTGTGTTAAACAAGGTTGGTGAGCTGCAGGCACAAATAGCCACATGGGAATATGATGTTATGGCAATAACGGAGACGTGGCTCAAAAAAGGGCAGGATTGGGTACAAAATATTCCTGGATACAAGGTGTTCAGGAAAGATAGGGAAGGAAAGATAGCGGGGTCGGGGTGGGGGTGGGTGGCAGTATTGATTAAGGAGAATATTGCAGCGCTGGAGAGAGAGGATGTCTTGGAGGGGTCAAGGACAGAATCTATTTGGTTAGAGTTAAGGAACAATAGAGGTGCCATTACACTACTGGGAGTATTCTATAGGCCACCAACTAGTGGGAAGGATATAGAGGAGCAAATTTGCAGGGAAATTACAGAGAGATGTAAAAGCTGTAGAGTAGTGATAACAGGGGATTTCAACTGTCCTAATATAGACTGGGATAGTCATAATATAAGGGGCAAAGAGGGAGAGGAATTTTTGAAATGTGTTCAGGAGAACTTTCTCGACCAGTATGTTTCTGGCCCAACGAGGAAGGATGCATTGCTGGATTTGGTTCTCGGGAATGAGATGGGCCAAGTGGAGCAAGTGTCAGTGGGAGAGCATTTCGGAAGCAGCGATCATAGTATCATAATTTTTAGAATAACTGTGGAAAAGGACTCTGTCCACTCTAAAGTAAAAATATTCAATTGGAGGAGGGCCAATTTCAGTGGGATGAGAACAGATCTGGCCCGGGTAAATTGGAATCATGGATCGTCAGGCAAAACTGTAATTGAACAGTGGGTGGCCTTTAAATTCGGGTACAGACAATGTACATTCCAACGAGGGAGAAAGGGAGGGCAACTAAAGCTAGAGCTCCCTGGATGACAAAGGAGATAGAGATTAAGATGAAGCAGAAAAAAGCGGCATATGACAGGTGTCAGGTTGATAAAACAAGTGAGAACCAGGCTGAATATAGAAAGTTCAGAGGGGAAGTGAAAAAGCAAATAAGAGGGGCAAAGATAGAGTATGAGAATAGACTAGCGACCAACATAAAAGGGAATCCAAAAATCTTCTACAGAAATGTTAACAGTAAACTGGTAGTAAGAGGTGCGGTGGGGCCAATTAGGGACCATAAAGAAGATCTACTCATGGAGGCAGTGGGCATGGCTGAGGTACTAAATGAGTACTTTGCATCGGTCTTTACCAAGGAAGAAGATGCTGCCAGAGTCTCAGTAAAGGAAGATATAGTTAAGACACTGGATGGACTAAAAATTGAGAAACAATAGGTACTAGAAAGGCTAGCTGTATTTAAAATAGATAAGTCACCTGGTCCGGATGGGATGCACCGTAGGATGCTGAGGGAAGTAAGGGGGGAAATTGCAGAGGTACTGGCCTTAATCTTCCAGACATCCTTAGATATGGGGGTGGTGCCAGAGGATTGGAGAATTGCAAATGTTACATCCTTGTTCAAAAAAGGGTGTAAAGATAAACCCAGCAACTATAGGCCAGTCAGTTTAATCTCGGTGGTGGGGAAACTTTTGGAAACGATAATCTGGGACAGAATTAACAGTCACTTGGATGAGTGTGGATTGATTAGGGAAAGCCAGCACAGATTTGTTAAAGGCAAATCGTGTTTAACCAGTTTGATAGAGTTTTTTGAAGGGGTAACAGGGAGGGTAGATGAGGGCGATGCAGTTGATGTGGTGTATCTGGATTTTCAAGAAGCGTTTGATAAAGTGCCACATGGTAGGCTTGCTATCAAGATTGTGGCCTGTGGAATAAAGGGGGCAATAGCAACATGGATACAGAATTGGCTAAGTGACAGGAAAAAGAGAGTAGTGGTGAACGGTTGTTTTTAGGACTGGAGGGAGGTGTGCAATGGTGTTCCCCAGGGGTTGGCGCTGGTACCACTGCTTTTATTGATATATATTAATCTCCTGGACTTGGGAGTACAGGGCACAATTTCAAAATTTGCAGATAACACAAAACTTGGAAGGGTAGTGAACAGTGAGGAGGATAGCAATAAACTTCAAGAGGATATCGACACTCTGGTGGCATGGGCGGACACGTGGCAGATGAAGTTTAACGCGGAAAAATGCGAGGTGATGCATTTTGGCAGGAAAAATGAGGAGAGGCCATAAATCTGGAGGGCACAATTCTAAAAGATGTGGAGGAACAGAGGGATCTGGGGGTGTACGTTGAAGGTGGAAGGTCAGGTTGAGAAAGCGGTTAAAAAAGCATATAGGGTCCTGGGCTTTATAAATAGAGGCAGAGAGTACAAAAGCAAGGAAGTCATGATGAACCTTCATAAAACACTGATTCGGCCACAACTGCAGTGTTGTGTTTAGTTCTGGGCACCGCACTTTAGGAAGGATGTGAGGCCTTAGTGAGGATGCAGAGGAGGTTTACTCGAATGGTTCCAGGGATGAGGGACTTAAATTATATACCAATAATTGTAGAAAATCAAGGAGCAAAAGGAAGGGAGGAAGTAAAAACAATCACTATCACTAGAGAAAAAGTACTAGGTAAACTAATGGATCTAAAAGCTGACAAGTCCCCTGGACCTGATGGCTTGCATCCGAGGGTCTTAAAGGAAGTGGCTACAGAGATAGTGGATGCATTGGTTGTAATCTTCCACAATTCACTAGATTCTGGAAAGGTCCCAGTGGATTGGAAACCCGCAAACGTAACACCCCTGTTCAAGAAGGGAGTGAGACAGAAAGCAGGTAACTATAGACCAGTTAGCCTAACATCTGTCATTGGGAAAATGCTAGAATCCATTATTAAGGAAGTAGTGGCAGGACATTTGGAGACTCATAATACAATCAAGGAGAGTCAACATGGTTTTATGAAGGGGAAATCGTGTCTGACAAATTTATTCGAGTTCTTTGAGGAAGTAATGGGCAGGGTGGATAAAGGGGAACCAATGGATGCAGTATATTTGGATTTCCAAAAGGCATTCGATAAGGTGCCACATAAAAGATTACTGCACAAGATAAGAGCTCATGGTGTTGGGGTAATATATTGACATGGATAGAGGATTGGCTCACTAACAGAAAACAAAGAGTCGGGATAAAAGGGTCATTTTCAAAACAGCAGTCTGTAACTAGTGGGGTGCCACAGGGCTCAATGCTGGGGCCTCAACTATTTACAATATATATCAATGACTTGGATGAAGGAACAGAGTGTCTTGTGGCCAAATTTGCTGATGATACAAAGATAGGTGGAAAAGCAAGTTGCGATGAGGACACAAAGTGTCTGTAAAGGGATATTGACAGGTTAAGCGAATGGGCAAAAATTTGACAAATGGAATATAATGTGGGAAAATGTGAAGTTGTCCACTTTGGGAGGAAAAATAAAAAAGCAAAATATTATTTGAATAGAGAAATACTACAAAATGCTGCGGTAGAGAGGGATCTGGGTGTCCTCATACATGAAACACAAAAAGTCAACATACAGGTGCAGCAGGTAATCCGGAAGGCAAACAGAATATTGGCCTTTATTTCTAGGGGGATGGAGTATAAAAGCAGGGAAGTCATGCTACAACTGTACAGGGTGCTGGTGAGACCACACCTGGAGTACTGCGTACAGTTCTGGTGCCCTTATTTAAGGAAGGAAATACTTGCATTGGAAGCAGTTCAGAGAAGGTTCACTAGGTTGATTCCGGGTATGGAAGGGTTGTCTTATGAGGAAAGATTGAACAGGTTGGGTCTATACTCATTGGAGTTTAGAAGAATGAGAGGAGACCTTATTGAAACATACAAGATTCTGAGGGGACTCGATAGGGTAGATGCTGAGAGGATGTTAACCCTCATGGGGGAATCTAAAACTAGGGGGCATAGTCTCAGAATAAGAGGTCGCCCGTTTAAGATGGAAATGAGGAGGAATTTCTTCTCCCAGAGGGTCATGAATCTTTGGAATTCTTTACCCCAAAAAGCTGTGGAGGCTGAATCATTGAATACATTCAAGGCTGAGTTAGACAAATTTTTGATCAGCAAGGGAGTCAAAGGATATGGGGAAAGTGCGGGAAAGTGGAGTTGAGGTAAAAATCAGATCAGCCATGATCTCATTGAATGGCAGAGCAGGCTTGAGGGGCCGAATGGCCTACTCCTGCTCCTATCTCTAATGGTCTTGTCTTATAATTATATGGATAGACTGAAGAGGCTGGGATTGTTCTGTTTGGAAGAGAGAAGGTTGAGAGTAGATTTGATAGAGATGTTCAAAATCATGAAGGGTCTCGACTGTGTGGATTTAGAGAAAAGGTTCCCATTGGCGGGAGGGTCAAGAACCAGAGGACATAGATTTAAGATGATTGGCAAAAGAACCAAAGGTGACATGAGGAAAAACTTCTTTACACACCAAGTGGTTAGGATCTGGAATGCACTGCCTGAGGGAGTGGTGGAGGCAGATTCAATCATGGCCTTCAAAAGGGAACTGGATAAGTACTTGAAACGAAAAAATGTGCAGGCTATGGGGATACAGCGAGGCAGTGGGACTAGCTGGATTGCTCATGCATAGAGCCGGCACGGACTCGATGGGCCGAATCACCTGCTTCCGTGCTGTAGCCTTCCATGATTCTATGACTTATGGACCCCTTCAAATAAATGACTCCATGAACGGTCAATGCTCGATCATGAGGGGTGCTGCAGCCGTTTCTCTGAGGTTGAATTTGACAAATCCACAGCACTGACTGTTTTACATATTTTGAGCTACAAGGTTGGTTCAGTGAGGCTCATTTCATTCAACGAGAACAGGTGAGGGTGGTGTAATTGGAAGTGATGTCACTAGCGGGGCTGCAGCTTTTTATCATGTGCTGAAGAATGACGTCACTCGTCAATCGAAAACCGGAAATTCCCACACTGTCGCTAATCACTCCCATCAAAATAAACACTGTGGGAGAGAGCTGCGGTGACTGATGGGGCATTGGGTGTGGGTCATGGATTGTTTTCGGGTTTATTGGGTAGAAAGTGTCGGGGGGAATGGGGGTCACCTTTCACATTACAAAGTGAATAGTGACAGTGTCCGAACTTCTGGGTTTTGGGCCGTCCGATGGCGTCACCTGCCGTGCCTGCACCGGGCTTTCCGAGAAATCACCTCACTGCTGTTCATGGTCAAGGGTGGGATCCAGGTCTAAGGGTGAAGGGGTGGGGTGATGGAGAACGTGATCCGTCTCCCGTCTGGACCACCTTCGCACTCTTCCCCCCTCCCCTGTTCTACTCCCTCCGTGCTCCAGCTTCACCGGCTCCATCTTATCCCTGGTCCCTGTTCCTGCTCCTCCTCGCTACCTCTTCACCCTCCCCCTGTTCCTCCTATTTCCCCCCCACCCCCCCTGCTCTTTCCCCCTCTCCCGCCCTGCTCTGAGCCCCTCCCCCCCCCCCCCCCTTATGTTCACCCACATCAGCTCCATGTTTATCCTTCAGGCTTTCAGCAAACGGCACCGCGGTTCCCATCATGGAAGGAGGAAGTTCTCATTTCCTGACACGAATCACAGTGAAAATTAATGACCATAAATAGATGAGCAGTGGCCATGGTTTTTTCCTTGATTGACAACCTGAAGTTGGCCCGATTAGTCTGAGGGGAGGTTCAAGGGCGGTTTGTCTGTTCCTTTTGGTCACTTTCCATTCTTGCTATTTTAAACGTGGGAAGAGAAGCAGAAAGTAAACTCCAGACTCTGGACTGTGTTAGATTGTTACTGGAATCAGGTTAGGTGAGCTGGTTACATTAGTTATTTACTAGTTATTATGTTATTCACTTTTACAATAGTTCATTGAACGTTTTATTGTTTTTTTTAACAGAATGGCGGCTCCAATTGAAGAAATTATGAAATCCGTTGAATCCAACATAAGTGTGGGGATTGAAATCACCAACAGCAGCAAACACTTTGATCTAACTTCACCAGAGTAAGTACAGATAGCTCGGTAATACCGCCCTGAACCCGAGGGACACAGTTTGAGGATAGTTCACTATATAACTATTCTATTCACCGGGTCGGTCTTTCCCCCCGTCGCTGTTTTGTTTTAAAATATAAACGATTAAAAATCAAATAGTTCACTTTGCATCTTCCGGCCCAGGGGGGTTTCAGTGGCCGCATTTTGGAGAGGGTGGGTCAGTGAAGAGAAGGTCCCTCTTTCCTTAGGAAACGACTTCTAAAGGGAAGGGTTAAGTGAGTGGGTGTGGTATGTGAGTGGGACATGAGAAGGGGTTTGGGAGGGTTGTTAGTGGGGGTGGTATGTGAGTGGGATATGAGAAGGGGTTTGGGAGGGTTTGGAAGTGAAGCCTCTTTGCTTTTTTTTGTCAGTCAGCCCGAATTCTGCAAAGAAAAGAATTTTAAAAAGCCCAAAGTTTTGGAACATCGTAGAAACCTGCAGATCAGCCGTCATCTGTGGAGGGAGCTGAGCGTTTCTTCTGAACTTTGCTGCATTGTAAGTCAGCCCAACAACTGAGGCTCAGGGTGACCGAAGATCTGATAAATCGAAAGGAATTGGTGTGTTTGTTTTGGCAGAAACCAACTGTGTTTAATGTCGGGAACAGGGAGTGAGATTCCCAGCAGCTGGAGTCAAAGTGCTCGAAAGAGGAGGGACAAATCTATGTGGGAAACCATTTTATTAATAAACGGATACCTGGTTCTGAAAACATTTGCACCAGCTCCAAAAATTAGTGTCAAAGTCAGCCTCATGCGGGGGGACTGAAGTTAGTGCTGATCACTGAGGTGCAGCAGGATATTCAGTTCCGCTTGACTTCACAGGAGCTAAATATCGGGCAGGGCGTTTAGCGGACGGTCAATGTGCTACCGGCCAGGACGAATTTCTACCCCTTGTAATCTAGAACTAGGGGGCATAGTCGCAGGATAACGGATCGGTCATTTAAGACTGAGATGAGGAGGAATTTCTTCACTCAGAGGGTTGTGAATTTTTGGAATTCTCCACCCCAGAGGGCTGTGGATGCTGAGTCGTTGAGTATATTCAAGGCTGAGATAGATAGATTTTTGGACTCTCGGGGAATCAAGGGATATGGGGATCGGGCAGGAAAGTGGAGTTGAGGTTGAAGATCAGCCATGATCTGATTGAATGGTGGAGCAGGCTCGAGGGGCCATATGGCCCACTCCTGCTCCGATGTCTTGTGTTCTTATGTGTTCTCCCCTCCTCCTCCCTCTGCATTTTCTAAGCTCAATGTTGTTAAGAGGTTGCTGTGGCAGATGTGATCGGTGCAGTGACATTATCTCATTGTGTCACTTCCGTCCTTGTTCACTCCTTGTTGACAAAACTGTTAAAATCTACGCAACTGTAATTTGTCAACTGCTGTCTTGGATCAGGTATGGTAACTTTGCACACATCAAGGATAAAACTGGAGCTGCTGGTCTTTTATAGCTCAATACTACACCAAGCCATTTATCTATAAATCCTGGTGTGACCTACCTTTCAAAGCTCGAGAGCCAGAAAGAGAAATTTATCCTGACAAGATGGATGTAAAAGATCCCATGGCATTATTTCGATGAAGAGCAAGGGATTTCTCCGGGGGTCCTGACCAATATTAATCCCTCAACCAATCACTAAAACAGATTATCTGGTCATTATCACATTGCTGTTTGTGGGAGCTTGCTGTGCGCAAATTGGCTGCTGTGTTTCCAGATATTACAAAAGTAATTGCACTTCAAAAAGGTACTTCATTGGCTGTAAAGCGCTTTGGGATGCCCTGAGATCATGAAAGACGATTTATAAATGCAAATTTGTTCTATTTTCAAAGCTGCAAAGTGAAATTTTATTGAATTATTTTTACAGGGTTGTAATATTCACAAATTATATTAAATATGTAACATCCCATTTTGCAGGACATTTGCTGAATGTGGTGTTGTACAAAGTCCGCCACCGCCCACTATACAGATGGACAAGAAAGGAACGTGTGTGTTCATCAAGACCCCATTCTCACTCTATGGCAGTGTTGGTGTCCTCAGCTACTCCTTTGGCAGCCAACAGATCTCCCTTCTGTTTTCCAACCCCTTTGACTGCATCAAATACGACACCGAGTTCGCTCTGCACATTACTGATAAAAAAACAATGACTGATCGAAATTTGTACATTAAGATGTACTTGCAGCTGCCTGAATCTAATTCCTTCACTAAAACTGCTATCGGCAGAGGAAATGTAGCACTGCAACTCTCCAATGAGGAAATGGAGGTTTCAGCTACAATGTCAAATGTGAGCCACAAAGCTATAATCAAACTGGAGGTTCGAGATCATTTCTCTTCTCCGTACAAGCCTAATAATTAAAAGTATCTCCAGTGGAAGATATTTCAAAATTCAGTCACTTTAAAACCTAACCAGGCATTGTATAACCACTCTCACTGGACTTACCTTGTGGGTAATAGTGACTTTGGGCGATAGTGTAAAATGGGTGATATCGGACCAGCCGCCCGTTATACATCTCTCCCCATTCTCACTTCTATTGACTTCACTGGAAAATAAAATGGGGAGAGATATCTAACGGGCAGCTGATCCAATATCACTCGTTTTACACTTTCCTCCAAAGTCAAAATTACCCCTCCTTGTCTTTTCCCCATCCCTTTGAACAGTGGGCGTGTCCTGCACCATGGCCCTTGGCCATTCACCTTGTTTTCATCTTGAATTCTTTTTACACTGTGCAAAATTTAAACTTCAGTTGTGTAGTGAAAAGTTTGGAGATTGTAAAAAATGATGGCTCATTGTCACCTAATGGATTCTGGGATCTTGCTGTCGAGTTGAGTTAAACACTGACTTTACCAAATGAGCCTTTCAGTGAACTCCAAACGAAACTTTCATGAGGTATGTGAAAAGTGGGCTCTGCTCATTTCCCCTTGAAGCAAATAAAAATATTTAAGCAGAATCACCCATGGAAATTGATAAAAACAAATATCTTCTCTGACCTGGCCTAGTCAGATTGTAAAAACTGATAGATTAACTGCCCTGAGGTGTGATTTGTGAATAATGGTAGAATGAGAATATGAGGCTGGATTAGGGCCTGTGGTTTTTTGAATACTATAGAAGTCAGTTTGTAATGGACCTGAAGTTAAGATTCACGATTGGTGTGTGCTGTGCACTGTTTCCTAACCAGAAGTCTCCTTAATTGCGAATATACACTCCGTGCAGGCAAAGCTCCCCTCCCAGATCACAAAGATAGTCATCCCTCGTAATGGAGAGTAAAATTGGGTGGGGTGTAAAACCAGGGCCGCATCCGATCCCGTCAGTTTCCCGACGGGCGGGTTAGGTTAAAATTGCCCCGTCAGCTTTTATGTCTGGGTCTTGGGTTCACTAAGGGGCCATATGTAAAATGAGTCTTAATCCAGGTCCTTGTGGGACTCTAGCACAAAACTGTTCCTAATTTGGCAAAATTAGCAATCTCACTCACTGACTGCTGTTGTCAGAAATGAAAGTAAAATGTCACAGTCACACTTGGGGTGGGAGGTGGGCTTCTGAGTAGTAGAAGGAACTTTACATCGAGCTGTGCTACATCTTACCTGGGAGTACACACTTCAGGATTAACATCTCTCAGCTCAATGAGTGATAATTTTTACAAAACATTTCAAGAGCTGTCTTCTCTGATGTGTGAGTAATGTGTAGCTGAGCCATACAGACCAGGAATGTCCGTGATTTGACTATCTGTCTGTTTGTGCTGAGTTATCTGATCACAGCTGGTGGCTGTAAGAGCTCTACAATTAGGTTAAGTGCCCCTGGGTTAAGGAAGAGAAAATTGGCCAGGGTTCCTGCTCCTCGTCCCTATCTGGTGATCCTGCTGCAAAAGTCAATGAGTGTGGGTCTATATATATTCACTGTGTTAAAGATTTTCACTTCATCAAATTCAAAGCAGCGTTTGTGTTCAATCATAAATTATAACGTATTGTTATTGCATCAATGTACATAACAATGTCCGTCTGATTATCTTGTACCAGCTTATATTTTAGTCAGGCCACACACACCACATACTGCCTGATCCAAGTAATGTCTCTGTGCCTGGAATCGCCCTGTAATGTCGACATTCAGTGCGGTCACTTTAACTTCCACTGAGAGTGCCATCCAGATGTTTCTGTCCGGTTTGATTCCAGAAGCAGACACAGGTCTGTAATCATATCCCTGTTGTAGTGGAGCCTCTTTTCACGCTGTTCCTTTGTGTAGATAGGAAATGAATGTCATGTGGGAACAAAGTAAATCCTGAATATATTTGCATGTTAATTGTCTTAACAAGCAGTTAATAAACAAAAATGTGTTAAATGTTGGATCTCTACATTAGTATGAACAGCAAAGTAAATAATGTAAATATTTACTACCAGGAGCGTGGGCAAGAGTTAGCATTCAGTCAAATCAGAAAATTAATATTCCTTAATGCACAGTTATTGTGTTCACTGGCTCTAACGAATTAAACCTTTTGTGCCGTCTCTTGTCTTTAAGTTGTATAATTTCTGACCAGCACAGTTCCTGTACAGGAACAAGCACCAGCTTTAAAAAAGCACAGAAGGTATTCAGTACGAGAGCATGAGGCATTTGGAGAGGAACAGACACCCGATTCCTGTTTTTTGCCTCACCCACCCCTTCTGACACACTTCAATTATACGGCATCATGGGAGTTTTATTTCAATTAGTTTCTCCCACCCTAATTTTCTAATCCAGTTCAAGTTTGAATGAAAGTTTTGGTCATTTGTACGTGTGAATCCTGCAGCTTTCCTCCCTGAATCTCCCTGTTGTGCAGGACCTTGAGATGGGATTTATCACTGCAGATTCTGGTAAGTTTATAATCATGTTTTTTATGTGCAATAAGGTTATTGTCGAACTTTTTGATTCCAAATGCATCAAAAGCAACAATTGAACTTTATTATATTTATTATAAAATAAAAGCAGAAAATGCTGGAAACACTCAGCAGGTCAGGCAGCATCTGTGGAGAGAGAATCAGAGTTAATGTTTCAGGTTGGTGACCTTTCCTCAGAACTGGTTGCCAACCCTCCAGGATTGTCCTGGAGTCTCCACAAATTAAAGATTAATCTCCTGGACACTGCTGAACAACCAGGGTGAAAAATCATCGTGGCATTAAAATAATTGTGTTTTTTTTTTCATTTTCCTTGGACATTTTTGTAAAAGTAATATTGGAGATGGGAAAAAAAGACTGTTTGGCCCGGGGGGGTGCGGTTGAAGGCAGCAGGTCATATCATGAAATCTCCAGGAATACACACAACTGGAGTTGGCAACACTTGCTGTGAGTTAGGCCCGGACCTGGATACGCAGATCCCGGCCTTCCCTGGAGGTTTCCAAGGGGACCTTGCCTCTGCCCATCCCAAATAATATCACTGGTAAAGGAAGGGATGTGAACAGGAGTTGAGACTCCCAGGCTGGGAATTCCTATGTCCACATCTTGGCAGCACATCAGCAGACTGGTCTGCTGAGTGGAAGCAGATGGACTGGCCTGTCCAACACCAGAGGTAGGAACCACCTTGGATTGGGGGGTGGGGGGTTTCGGATCTTGTAAAGAAGAATTTCCCAAGTAATGTTCAGTTATCTTTTCCGGAACCCCACCTTCCTGACCCTTCTAAGGTTTACCCGAACTTTCCAATAAGATGATGGAATTACTAACACTGCCCAGGACTTTAAGCAACTGATGCCTTTAGAAGCGGCCATCTTTGAAGTCATTGGCTAGGAGAGTATCGGGTGAGTGGGGGATTGTGAAGTTGGAGGCTATCCTCGAGCTCATGGACAGTAACATAATATTCATGTCATGTGGTCTCTCTGAGTGGCTGTGACACAGGCACACACTCACCTTGAGTGACAGCACGGAGAGCAACATGCAATGAGAGGGGTGTTTGAAGGTGGTTATTTCAGCCAGCATGTTGACATATTGATCATTTTCTGTTTCCTTAGGAATGGAAGAACAAATTCCAGCCACTGCCAGTGCTCCCAAGCAAACCAAGACCCTGTACCACCACCCCCACCTCTGCCAAGCACCAACTGAGGTACATACACCCCAGATGATATTGATAGCAGTTTTGAGAAGGACGCAGAGAGTGAGTTACAATGCACAGATGAGGAGCAGGTAGTGTTGGTTGCTCAAAGCCAAGTACCTGCTCGTGGGAGGTCATTGTTGTCTACTATGGAGGACGTGAAACTCCAGTCACATCTGTGGCAGAATCTTCAGTAGGTCATGGACACAATGAGAACATCTCCCATGAATGCTCAGACTGCAGTAGATGCCTTGGCCTCAAACCTTAAAGATGCTCACTTGGCCAGCTCCACCATGCTGGGAAATCAGAGACAACCTTTGAGCGAGGGATTCACAGTCCTTCCAGCTGCCCTATGTTCTGCTCAGTGGCCTTGCTGAGGGAGTGCTCAGCAGCAGTGGTATGTCTCTTTGTAGTCAAGGATACGGCAGCTGGTTGTCAAGCCAACGGTGCCTCCAATTCAGCAACTACCCCTGTGCAAGTGGCAGTAGAGGTGGTAGAAAACAGGCAGGGAAAATAGTCCTTGCATCACACACCACAAGGAGGTCTAAGGTCACCCAAATCCCCGTAAATGGTGAGTGAAATCCTGCAACCATCAAGAGCAGGCTCGAGGGCCCGTATGGCGTACTCCTGCTCCTATTCCTTATGTAAGATACTTAGTCCTTCAGAAGGGGAATCATTTGGAGGAAGGAGGTGCTGGATGTCACACACAAACCACCAGCAGATAGCGGAGGAACCTTCACCAAGCCCGCTAAGCATTGTAGCATTGTCAAACATCACACAATGGATTACTGGAGAAAATCCATGATTTGAGCATTGATTTGAATATTGTGCTGACTATTTATACGCCACTGGTTTGAATAATTCAGAAACACAGTAAGAGAGTGTTAGCTTTGGAAAATGGTGCACTTTCCACGCAAGTACCTCTCATTCCATCAATACGAGGGTAAAAATTTACTTGACTTCGTCCTCACCAATCTACCTGTCGCAAATGCATCTGTCCATGGCAGAATTGGTAGGAGTGACCAATGCACAGTGCTCATGGAGACAAAGCCTCGTCTTCGCACTGAGGACACCATCCATCGTGTTGTGTGGCACTATCACCGTGCTAAATGGGATAGATTCAGAACAGATCTAGCAGCTCAAAACTGGGCATCCATGAGGCGCTGTGGGCCATCAGCAGCAGCAGAATTGTATTCCAGCACAATCTGTAACCTCATGGCCCAGCATATTCCTCACTCTACCATTAACAACAAGCCAGGGGATCAACCCTGGTTCAATGAGGAGTGTAGAAGAGCATGCCAGGAGCAGCACCAGGCGTACCTAAAAATGAGGTACCAACCCGGTGAAGCTACAACTCAGGACTACATGCATGCTAAACAGCGGAAGCAACATGCTGTAGACAGAGCTAAGCGATTCCACAACCAACGGATCAGATCAAAGCTCTGCAGTACTGCCACATCCAGTCGTGAATGGTGGTGGACAATTAAACAACTAACGGGAGGAGGAGGCTCTGCAAACATCCCCATCCTCAATGATGGCGGAGTCCAGCACGTGAGTGCAAACGACAAGGCTGAAGCGTTTGCAACCATCTTCAGCCAGAAGTGCCGAGTGGATGATCCATCTCGGCCTCCTCCCGATATCCCCACCATCACAGAAGCCAGTCTTCAGCCAATTCGATTCACTCCACGTGATATCAAGAAACGGCTGAGTGCACTGGATACAGCAAAGGCTATGGGCCCCGACATCATCCCAGCTGTAGTGCTGAAGACTTGTGCTCCAGAACTCTAGCCAAGCTGTTTCAGTACAGCTACAACACTGGTATCTATCTGACAATGTGGAAAGTTGCCCAGGTATGTCCTGTCCACAAAAAGCAGGACAAATCCAATCCGCCCAATTACCGCCCCATCAGTCTACTCTCAATCATCAGCAAAGTGATGGAATGTGTCGTCGACAGTGCTATCAAGTGGCACTTACTCACCAATAACCTGCTCACCAATGCTCAGTTTGGGTTCCGCCAGAACCACTCGGCTCCAGATCTCATTACAGCCTTGGTCCAAACATGGACAAAAGAGCTGAATTCCAGAGGTGAGGTGAGAGTGACTGCCCTTGACATCAAGGCAGTATTTGACCGAGTGTGGCACCAAGCAGCCCTAGTAAAATTGAAGTCAATGGGAATCAGGGGGAAAACTCTCAAGTGGCTGGAGTCATACCATCACAAAGGAAGATGGTAGTGGTTGTTGGAGGCCAATCATCTCAGCCCCAGGACATTGCTGCAGGAGTTCCTCAGGGCAGTGTCCTAGGCCCAACCATCTTCAGCTGCTTCATCAATGACCTACCCTCCAGCATCAGGTCAGAAATGGGGATGTTCCCTGATGATTGCACAGTGTTCAGTTCCATTCGTAACCCCTCAGATAATGAAGCAGTCCGTGCCCGCATGCAGCAAGACCTGGACAGTATCCAGGCTTGGGCTGGTAAGTGGCAAGTAACATTCGCACCAGACAAGTGCCAGGCAATGACCATCTCCAACAAGAGAGAGTCTAACCACCTCCCCTTGACATTCAACAGCATTACCATTGCCAAATCCCCCACCATCAACATCCTTGGGGTCACCATTGACCAGAAACTTAACTGGAACAGCCATATAAATACTGTGGCTACGAGAGCAGGTCAGAGGCTGGGTATTCTGCGGTGTGTGACTCACCTCCTGACTCCCCAAAGCCTTTCCACCATCTACAAGTCACAAGTCAGGAGTGTGATGGAATATTCTCCACTTGCCTGGATGAGTGCAGCTCCAACAACACTCAAGAAGCTCGACACCATCCAGGACAAAGCAGCCCGCTTGATTGGGACCCCATCCACCACCCTAAACATTCACTTCCTTCACCACCGATGCACTGTGGCTGCAGTGTGTACCATCCACAGGATGCACTGTAGCAACTCGCCAAGGCTTCTTCGACAGCACCTCCAAAAACCGCGACCTCTACCACCTAGAAGGACAAAAGCAGCAGGCACATGGGAACAACACCACCTGCACGTTCCCCTCCAAGTCACACACCATCCCGACTTGGAAATATATCGCCATTCCTTCATCGTCGCTGGGTCAGAATCCTGGAACTCCCTTCCTCACAACACTGTGGGAGAACCTTCACCACACGGACTGCAGCGGTTCAAGAAGGCGGCTCACCACCAACTTCTCAAGGGCAATTTAGATGATGTCGCCAAGGGGCAGCATGCAAATGTGAAATAGGATGGGGCCAAGGAGAGATCCATGGGAGACCTCAGAGGTAAAGGTGCAGGGACAGGAAGAGGAGCCATTGCAGGAGAATCTCTGGCTACGACTGGATAGGTAATAGTGGAACAAAGCAAGGGCATTCCCACTCAGATGGACAATGGAGGAGAGGCGTTGGAGAAGGATGGTGTGGTTAACCGTGTTTAAAAACTACTGAAATAAAGATGAGGAGGGATAGTGCACCACGGTCACAGTCACTGAGGATCTCACTATTGACTTTGATTGGGGCCAAAACCTGATCAGAGAGATTCAAACATGGAGTTGCGGGAAAGATGGCCGACAAGTATGGGGCCAATCGACAGCAGCATTGCCTTCTAATCCACAGCTGCAGATAACGCTCGGTGTCTTTTGGAATACAGGTGACAGATGTTGGGAATTGCGGACAACACAAAGTGCACAGAGCCTCCTCTTCACTCCTCCAGCTGCTCTGCCAGTTGGGTTATGTGTATCTATGAATGTTTCTCATCCTCCTTCCTCTGCTCCTTCTCTTCTTCTTTCAAAAAAATCCCAAGATAACTATGGATGAGCACAGCCATTTGGCTCACCTTGAATCAAGTGTTGATCCCTCTTTGTGTGATAAATGGTTTCTAGATATTATTCCTATATTTGAATCTATGTTCTTTTCTCCTACACTAGTGATCCTCCTTTGGACTTTTCTCTGCACTGGCCACAGCACATCAGCAGCTCCCTTGTGCCTCAGTGACCAGCTCTGCACAAGGTGTGGTCAGAGCAGCAGATTGTTCACAACTTCCTCTGACATAAAGGCCTGGACTTTCCTTATGAAAACCACCCACTTCTGGGTGGTGGTCTTGGCAAGTGAAGTGGAGCAGGGCCTCTCAGCCCAAACTCCGCACCAGAACTGACCATCTCAATTTCTGCCATGATTTACCTCCCATGACCTCTCTGTGGCGTTGATCATTCTGCTGGCAGCGAACCCACCCTCCCCGAAAGAGTGTATCTGAGCTGTTGTTTGAGTAAATAAGATGCCATGACAGGATGGGTGGATCAGGTGCAGGACGGGTCCGTCTGGAGGCAAAAGGCTGCTCAGATGCTTCTTTCTCTAAGCATTCAGCAACTTTAAGGGATGCAAAGGACAACCAACTGATTTGTGCGGCATAAGGTTAACAATATAAGAACATAAGAAATCGGAGCAGGAGTAGGCCATCCGGCCCCCCCGAGCCTGCTCTGGTTGTGACACTCTTCAGTATTGCAGTGTTTCCCTGCACCTCGTCCAGAGCTGACTGCTGCCATTGTAAAGGCTTTACTGTGATTCACTCAGAATTTTGGCCCTTGCTCACCCGGAGGTGGGTGATCATCGTTGAAGTGTCATGCACCAAGATACTAAGAGAACTTAGTGAGGAGGCACATAACTAGTTCTATGACCAGGCAGAGGAGCAGCACAGCAGCTACTTCCCTGGTTTAGGGCCGATCAAACAGACAAGCAGGCGAACTAAGTAGCTATGAGGACTGGCCAGTCTGGCAAGCCAGACCCCACTCTATAAGAAGGCTGCATGGCACCAATTTGAGCCAGTCGTTGTGAACCTGGAGTCACGCAGAGCACACGATCAGCATGATCTGTAAAAACTCCCACTGAACTCCCGTCTGCTGGAGGAGTGAGGCCTCCACACTGAGCAGCCTCCCACCTCGCTTTGACTCTGAAAACACTCCATTGCAGGCCAACCCAGCAATTGACCAATGCTACATCCTGGTGCCCATCCCCCTGCCAAACTAATTGGAAAGGGGAAACAAGGGGAGAAAGGATCAGGAGAGAAGGACAGCCCTAGAGTAAAAATAGTGAGGTATTAGATGGGGTCAGACCAAGAGAAAGTACAAGAAGGTCTAAGACGGGTTTGCGATGCATGTGTGTGAATGCACGAGGTGTGTTAAACAAGGTTGGCGAGCTGCAGGCACAAATAGCCACATGGGAATATGATGTTGTGGCAATAACGGAGACCTGGCTCAAAATAGGGCAGGATTGGGTACGAAATATTCCTGGATACAAGGTGTTCAGGAAAGATAGGGAAGGAAAGATAGCGGGGGTGTGGGGCGGGGGGGTGGCAGTGTTGATTAAGGAGAATATTGCAGTGATGGAGAGAGGATGTCCTGGAGCGGTCAAGGACAGAATCAATTTGGCTCGAGTTAAGAAACAATAGAGGTGCCATTACACTACTGGGAGAATTCTATAGGCCACCGACTAGTGGGAAGGATGGTGTAAGAATTCTGGGAATTCCACCTTTTCCCTGAGTATGTAAAACTTTGGTCATTGACCAAAATCCTAAGATGGAATGATAGATGAGAGGTCACCAGACGAATCAACAACACACACAGTGGAATGTGGGAGAATTACTGCTTCAGACATGTCTCTGTTTTAATGCAAAACCTACAGCAGGTGGTCAACAATCAGAGAGGCAGTAGGCCATTGAAAGAGGCAACTGCTCCAGACATGGTGGGATCATGTCTTTGTTTGAAAGCAAAATCGATCAACACCTAGGACCGTGGGATGAAAAGGAAGCCTTGTGTGGCAAGTGCTCAACAAATCAGAATGAACAATGGCCCATCGGGAGAAGCAATTGCAACATGATGAGAGACCATCAAAAGCCATCAAAGATTCTTAAGGAGTTTGTAAGAACTATTTAAACAGGCATGGAAGTGCCTCATTTAAGTGAAGAAGACCATTGTAAGAGACGGGTATGTAAGTGGAAGCTCGAAACCCCTCTCCTGCTTGTTTTTTGCAGTCTTGCTTTTGCTCTCTCTTGTTCTGCTCCTCTTGTTCTGCTCTCTTGCTTTTGCTGTCTCTGGTTCTTGCTTCTTATCTCTTTTCCAGCTCTCTCTCTCTCTCTCTCTTCCTCTTAGTTCCTGCTCTTCTTTCTTTTTTTTCACCCAAGCTCTCTAGGGAGGAGAGAAGCTTCCAGCAAAACCAACGAACTCTATGTGAGAGAAGCGGTCGGCCAGACCTGCAAGTGCAAAGGATTGGTGAGCCTCAACCATACGTGTGTGTGTGTGTGTGTGTGTGTGTGTGATAGGTGTCTCCAGGGTCCCCACCAACCTCTTAGTTTAGCTGGATAAAGTACTGTAGTGGGTGTATGTAACTAAATGTACTGTGTAGGACCATTTGTATCATTATCTTCTTCGTGTTGATGGCATAATAAAACCAACATTCCAATTCAATTCAAACACCGAGTTTGTGTGTTCTCTGTGCTATTTGGCTACATGATCCATCACCGGGTGCGTTAGCATCAGTCCCGTTTTACTGAACCCCCGATCCGTGAGATATAGGTGTTCCTTGGCTAGACCGATCAATAGGGTGAGAACAACCCCAAAGCACCTGACAGCTTTTAGTCACCTTCTTTGGCTTGGTGTCAAATTTTATCTGATAACGCTCCTGTGAAGCACCTTGGGATGTTTTGCTACGTTAAATGCGCCATATAAATGCAAGTTGTTGTTGCTTTGAATCATTTTACGTTGCAAAGCTTAAGGGCAATGGAGCCATAGAAGTCAATGGAAAAAAATGAAGCAGGTTGTAAAACTGGCTGCGATTCGCTATTGTCCATTTTACGTCACTGCTGAAGACCAATTTCACCCCTAAATGTGTCTTCAGGTTTTTCCCAATTAGATCACATACCTCTGTGATAGTCTCTCTTCTAAAGTGTAGCCTTCTGGTCAGAACTCTTCGGTGAGGTGCAGGCAGTTCTATCTACAGTGGGACGTTTAGTGACTGGGATATTGGTGAGACCTCCGGCATGCTTCTCAAGCCCCCTCCCCCCTAACATGCTCTTTTGTTTCTTTTGCTTTTCCTCCTTCCAGTCATTCATCAATCATGACATTTCATGTTGTACCAACAGTGTTGAACAAAGAGAACAAGGCCTCTTTTGTGCAGTTTTGTGCAACTCTCTCCACATAACAGGTTTCATCAAGCTTTCACAGCTAAACTAGATGTGAGAGATGGTGAACATACCAGTCAAGTCTGAATTCGATTCTTCAGTAATTAATTCGTTGCAATCTTCTTTCTGATTTGATGACACTTTCTAGCATTAATGAGGCTTTTGCACACACGTTTACAATTCATATATTTTTATTACATCTGAAAATAGTGAGATTTTAGCATTTGTTTAGCTATTAATGAAATTGATTAAAAAATTGGCAGCGTGAAATCAGTTCACCTTCATTTATTTCAACACACACATAGAACCAAGATATAAAGCTTTTGGGAGTCCCAATGTTAAGCAGATTAGAATAAAGGGAACCTTTAGGGTCATTGAAAACTAATGGTGTGAATGATCCCAATGAAAACCCTGTAATCTTTTTACTGGAAAATAGATTGGATCAACTCTGTTAGTTTATGTGCTTCTATGTTTCGATGTGTAATGGTGGGTTGATACTGGCCCTGTTTGCTATATAATCATGTACTGCCACAGCACCAAGCAGATAGGGAAAAGAGAACAATTAGAAAGTTTGAACTTCAGTACGTATCACAGGGATTGTGCCAACTTTCTGTGGCGTCTAATGAGAAAGAAAATTGTTATTTTTGAATTTTGAAGTCAGGTACAAAAAAACCACAAATAAATAAAGTCAAAAAGAGGTGAACATCATTTTCTGTACAGCAGGAGAGCAATCTTACAGCAATAATAAACCACAGTACAAATTCATAATAATCAGATACCTGAGGCAAGATTAAACTACTAATAGTAGCATGGCCTTGAAATCACACTCATTAAAGCAAACAGGTTAATATCACGCTTCAAGGAAATGGCATTAATTATTCATAAACTACTAATCATGCAATGTGACATCAAAGCCCATATAATCTATGATGTGGAGATGCCGGTGATGGACTGGGGTTGACAATTGTAAACAATTTTACAACACCAAGTTATAGTCCAGCTATTTTATTTTAAATTCACAAGCTTTCGGAGATTTTCTCCTTCCTCAGGCAAATGTTTCAAGATCTCCTTGAAGCCTACGCATTTATACATATTGAACAATAATACATGGTGTTTACAGACTGCCCCTGCAACTGCCCGTTGCCAAGGCAATCACCGTGTTCAGACAGAGAGGTGTTACCTGCAGAACCTCCGAATACACATTCAACAAAAAAACAAACAGGGAAAAAAAAACAGAGAAAAAAAAACACAGAGAGAGGCAGAAACATCCGGAAGGCAGAGAGAGCCAGCAAATGACCCATTATATTAAAAACAGATAACATTTGTTCGCTGGTGGGGTAACGTGTAGCGTGACATGAACCCAAGATCCCGGTTGAGGCCGTCCTCATGGGTGCGGAACTTGGCTATCAATTTCTGCTCGACGATTTTGCGTTGTCGTGTGTCTCGAAGGCCGCCTTGGAGTACGCTTACCCGAAGGTCGGTGGATGAATGTCCATGACTGCTGAAGTGTTCCCCGACTGGGAGGGAACCCTCCTGTTTGGCGATTGTTGCGCGGTGTCCGTTCATCCGTTGTCGCAGCGTCTGCATGGTCTCGCCAATGTACCATGCTCTGGGGCATCCTTTCCTGCAACGTATGAGGTAGACAACGTTGGCTGAGTCACAGGAGTATGAACCATGCACCTGGTGGGTGGTGTCATCTCGTGTGATGGTGGTATCTGTGTCGATGATCTGGCATGTCTTGCAGAGGTTACCGTGGCAGGGTTGTGTGGCGTCGTGGACGCTGTTCTCTTGAAAGCTAGGTAGTTTGCTGCGAACGATGGTCTGTTTGAGGTTGGGTGGCTGTTTAAAGGCGAGTAGTGGAGGTGTGGGGATGGCCATAGCGAGGTGTTTGTCCTCATTGATGACATGTTGAAGGCTGCGGAGAACATGGCGTAGTTTCTCCGCTCCGGGGAAGTACTGGACGACAAAGGGTACTCTGTTGGTTGCGTCCCGTGTTAGTCTCCTGAGGAGGTCTATGCGATTTTTTGCTGTGGCCCGTCATATAATCTATGACAGGAGGTATTGTACTGAGGATTTAGGCAATGACTGAACAGAGGAGAAACATTAGAGGCCTGTTCAGGGCTGATATTCACAAGGTTGGCTGAAACCAGGACAGTAAGTTCTGGAAGTTCCGAGACATTTTGAATCTTTTGCTTAAATGTTGCACTGTCACCTCAATTACCTTGCAATATTGGTACTTTGACAGAATCGAGCTGATCGAATTTTAGCACATTTGAGACCACTACCTGTTAGAGCAACGTTGGGACAACAGAGCCAAATTACACTGCCAGCTCTGCATCACTCCCTGACCAGGGAAAGCAGAGCACACAGAGCATGTCTCACTATTATCAAAATGTCGGTTAAGTTTTATTGTTAGCTTGCCCTCCCTGGGAACTTCTTAAACCTGAATGTGCACTGGCTGCAGTTACAGCATTTTGTATTATTGCAAACAATGCAGTATAACTGTCTTATTGGGCTCGATTTAAGCACCCGCGATCAGGTGCGTTCCTGACGGGGGGGCTACGACAATCGGGGATTCCCGGGGCGGGTCGGGAGCCCGGCTCCAACCCGCCCCATTTCCAGGTTCCCCACTGACACGCAGCCCCGTATGTGGGACTCCCGCCGGCAATTAAAGCCGGCTGGGTGCCACTAAAGGCATTTATTTAGGTATTTCAGGTCGTTTACAGACCTGATTAACATGATATTTTAGGAGGGGTGGGATTTTGCAAACAACTCGAACTGTTTCCCGTACTGGGGGAAACACTCCCAGTTCAAATGGACGTGTTGCAGCCATCAGCCTGTGGCAGCTGCAAAGGTCCATTTGACAGGTTGTTGGGGGAGACCCTCACTCATTGCAGGAGGCCACTCTGTCACCTTGGACAAAGTTTGGCCTCCACCACCCTCCTCCTAACAATAAAATTCACCAACTTGCACACTTACCCCGGGGTCCAGACACATTTACCTACCTTGCGGACCCCCTCAGATGTGCATCTTCCGAATGGGGGCCGCCGAAGCTGCAGTCATGACCTCCTCGGTGGGCGAACAGCATCACCAGCCTCGCCGGCCATGCTGTCCACCTCTGACACGTGGAGCTCCACAACAGTGCTGTGACACATCCACCTGCACAGTAGGAGGGAGGGCAACCGCAGAGAGAGATGCGTCGCAGAGGGCACTACCCTCGCCACAGGGTCCACAGACCGAGGCTCAGCTTCCTGGACCTCTCTGAGCAGCAGTGCACACGGAGGCTCAGAGTCACTCGACATGTAGTCGTGGATATCTGCAGCCTCCTTGATGCCGAGCTGCTCCCGGCTGGCCCGAGCACCATCTTCTTACCTGTTGCTGTCAAAGTCACCACTGTCCTCAACAACTTCTCCTCCGCATCCTTCCAGGGTGCCACCGGGTACATCGCCGACGTCTCTCAGTCGTCTGCACAAAAGAGCCCTGCAAATACACCTACACCCACTCTGCAGTGACACAATGGGTGGCATCAGTTGTGGGTCTTCATTGTGATCCTCAGGAAAGGGCATTATTGCACAAACCAGACATGATTCGCAAACACGTGGCAGAAGTGGTGACAATATAATATGTAATGTGAGTTGATCAGAAATTAAATAGAAGTAAAAACCATGACAAACCCTCAAACACCCTTGTGCATCCCCTTCATGCTCACGACACGTTTGCCTTACGCTTCCTACTGCACATATGTGATGCATGCCCTGTGGCTGCAGCACAGGTAGTGGCAGGTTGAGTGAGGCTGACTGTGAAAGAGATGCATGAGAGGGTGAGTATGAGATAGAGCAATGAGATTGTTTGAGGATTGGGTTGAGTGGTAGTGGCGGGATGAGTACTGGCGAGGTGAGTAAGTGCAGGTAAGATGAGGATCAGCTTTGAGTGGTGTGAGGAGTGATGTGATAGAGTAGTGTTGGCAGTGCAGAAGGAGATGTGGGGTGGGGGCGGTGATGTGGCAGACGGAGTGTAGGGGAATGAGTAAGTGTACTCACTTTGGCTGACCTACTTAGGTCATTGCAGCGCCTCCTGCACTGTATGCAGGTGGGCAATATGTTGGTGGTGCAGGTGACCTCCTCTGCCACCTCAAACCAGGCCTTCTTGGTGGCAGAGGCAGGCTGCTTCCTCCCGCCCGCCGGGTGGAAGATCTCTGTCTTCCCCCTCCTCCTCACTGCATCCAATAAGAGCTGGAGTGAGGCATCATTAACCTGGGAGCATCCTTCCCCCTGGGCTGCTCCATGCTGTAATTTTTCCTATTTCTTGCAGCATCAGTCAGTGGAGGACTGCCCCTTTAAATAGAGCTCCTCCAGCTGACAGACCTTACTGCGCATGCGCAGTCCGCCCGCTGCGCAGCTGAGCAGCGGGGAACCCGGAAGACCAGGTAAGTGGATCCAATCAGCCTGCGATTGCGTGTGTGGCAGACTGATTTCACCGGGCGCGTTACCCACGCGCCCAATCGACCCCCCGCCGCAAACCCGCCGCCATGGTAATATCGGGCCCATTATGTCTATGTAGGCTTTTACTGCACTTAAAGGCGACGCCTCATGACTGAATTGTATTTCAATTTCCTCTTGAACTTGAATATAACAGAATAACATGCAATTTGCTGCTCTGCTACAGAAATGCTGCATTGACCTTTATCTATGCAACAAATGTTGAGGAAGATGCAGAATTTGTGTATCACAAGGGGACAGCAAAAATTATCAGAGGCTGAGTCAGCACAAGTACTTCTTGCAGCTGAGTAAAAGTACAGTCCACACATGTCCAAACGAGACAGGGGCTTATGGCTGCAGTTCTGGGGATATATTTTCCTCCATCATGTTATACGAGTCTCCATTTTTTCACTGAACTTAGTGGATGCAGCAAAATATACCCCCTGATATTTGTTATATTGCTAAGCAAAATTCATGGAGAACTGCACAGTTCAGTGGATTATACACTCAGAGTGGGCAATTTTAACCTAACTCGCCAGGTGGGAAACCCACAGGGTCGGGAGGAACGCAGGTTTTACACCCCGCCCAATATCACTCTCCGCTGACTTCAATGGAGAGTAAAATGGAGCCAAGTGTAAAACCAGCATCGCACCCAATCCCGTTAGTTTCCCCACGGGCGGGTTAGGTTAAGGTTGACCCCTGACAGCTTTTATGTCTGGGGTCTTGGGTTCAGTAAGGGGCCATAGGTAAACTGAGTCTTAATCCAGGTCCTTGTGGGACTCGAGTTCTAAACTGTTCCTAATTTGGCACTAATTAGCAATCTCACTCAGTGACTGCTGTTGTCAGAAATGAAAGAAAAATTGTCACAGTCACACTTGGGGTGGGAGGTGGGCTTCTGAGTAGCAGAAAGAACTTTACATCGAGCTGTGCTATATCTTACCTGGGAGTACACACTTCAGGATTAACATCTCTCAGCTTCATGAGTGATAATTTTTACAAAACATTTCAAGAGCTGTCTTCTCTGATGTGTGAGTAATGTGTAGCTGAGCCATACAGACCAGGAATGTCCGTGATTTGACTATCTGTCTGTTTGTGCTGAGTTATCTGATCACAGATGGTGGCTGTAAGAGCTCTACAATTAGGTTAAGTGCCCCTGGGTTAAGGAAGAGAAAATTGGCCAGGGTTCCTGCTCCTCGTCCCTATCTGGTGATCCTGCTGCAAAAGTCAATGAGTGTGGGTCTACATATATTCACTGTGGTAAAGATTTTGACTTCATCAGATTCAAAGCAGCGTTTGTGTCAATCATAAAGTATAATATATTGTCATTGCATCATTGTACACAACAATGTCCGTCTGATTATCTTGTGCCAGCTTTAATTTTGCTGAATGACCATGCACTCTAAATACTGCCTGATCCAAGTAATGTCTCTGTGCCTGGAATCGCCCTGTAATGTAGACATTCAGTGCGGTCACTTTAACTTCCACTGAGAGTGCCATCCAGATGTTTTGCACGGTTTGATTCCAGAAGCAGACACAGGTCTGTAATCATATCCCTGTTGTAGTGGAGCCTCTTTTCACGCTGTTCCTGCATGAAGGTAGGAAATGAATGTCATGTGGGAACAAAGTAAATCCTGAATATATTTGCATGTTAATTGTCTTAACAAGCAGTTAATAAACAAAAATGTGTTAAACGGTTGGATCTCTACTGTTGGGGGGAGTTCAAACACCGTCCGTTCCCCGCGAGGATAGAGACGAGATTGGACTCAAGTAGATTCGATCGCGACCTTTAATCAAGCATATGCTGGGGAGTACAAGGTCAAGTGTCTCAAGCAGACCAAGTGAGTGTCTCTCCGAACATCGGAACAGTACAGCTTTTATACAGTTAACCTGTCAATCACCCAGTCGTTATGCCCACCCTCACGGGTCATGCCGTTACCCCGTCCACTACAATTACCGATTTCAGCACGTGAGTCTGAACAGATGTTTCCTTTCATATCCACTGGTCCAGGCTCAAAGTCTCATTTCTATTTTCCCGGTGGTCATTTTCTAGTTCCCCATTGTGACTAATCTTGGACCTTGTCCCTGCTGACTAGTTTTGTTCAAAACGTGCTTTTCACAGTTGGTGTGGTTAACTTGCTGACCTTTGCTGACAGTGCGCTTTAGCCTGCTTTTCAGTCGGTCCTCCCATTATACCTTGGGGTTCCACTAGTTTGGCCCATAGCTGCTATATTTTGGCCTTAATGGTTTATACCTTTACATATATTCTACCAGCAGGTATGATTTTGCCACAACATCTACCTTAATATGAACAGCAAAGTAAATAATGTAAATATTTACTCCCAGGAGCGTGGGCAAGAGTTAGCATTCAGTCCAATCAGAAAATTAATATTCCTTAATGTACAGTTATTTTGCGCCGTTTCTCGTCTTTAAGTTGTATATTTTCTGACCAGCACAATTCCTGTACAGGAACAAGCACCAGCTTTAAAAAAGCACAGAAGGTATTCAGTACGAGAGCATGAGGCATTTGGAGAGGAACAGACACCCGATTCCTGTTTTTTGCCTCACCCACCCCTTCTGACACACTTCAATTATACGGCATCATGGGAGTTTTATTTCAATTAGTTTCTCCCACCCTAATTTTCTAATCCAGTTCAAGTTTGAATGAAAGTTTTGGTCATTTGTCCGTGTGAATCCTGCAGCTTTCCTCCCTGAATCTTCCTGTTGTTGAGAATCCCTACGTGGTCAGTGTCCAGTAAAGTAAGTAAAGTACAAATGCTGAAGTGGCAAAGTAGAAAAGTAGTAAGAATGACAAGCAAGGGTTAATTAGAAGCTGCTTAGATTAGGACAATGGGCCCCTTCAAGGCTAATAGTGTTGTGAGTAACTCGTTAGATGTTGGGGTCTGCTTATGCTCATCATTGGCATGGCAACATTAGGGAGTAGGGAGTTTGGTGTGGGTGTTTCTGCACAGCTGGTTGATCAATAGAAAATAATGAGCTGATTGAGGCCAGAGACATTCCAGGTTAGCAGATAAGGATGGGGATGATTAGGGGAAACATTCCAAGCTGGAAGATGAGGGGACATCCATCTATGTCTGTCACTGCGGCGTGATCAGCTAACTGTATTGTCCATGATTGGCCTGCAGTTAGGTAACCCCTCATGGCCAACCTATGCCCGGCTTATGATTGGTGTTGAACCTCATGTTAGCAATGTTCCAACCCCTATTGATCTGTATAAACGTGTGTATTTTCTGTATGTTCTTGTCTTGTTCTGCTAGCATGGCGGGACTCTATCAGGAGTCCAGATCGATGCTGTAGACCAAGTTCTGCTCTAATAAAATGGTGTTGACCTTTAAAGGTGTATTCGATTCAGTGTTGGGCTGAACCAGACTGAGGGTAAAAGAATCCAGTTCATCATTGTGAGGGACCTTGAGATGGGATTTGTCACTGCAGATTCTGGTAAGTTTATGTTCACCTGAGGAAGGAGGTAGCCTCCGAAAGCTTGTGAATTTAAAATAAAATTGCTGGACTATAACTTGGTGTTGTAAAATTGTTTACAATTGTCAACCCCAGTCCATCACCGGCATCTCCACATCATTATGTAAGATACTTCAAGAAGGGAATCATTTGGAGGAAGGAGGTGCTGGAGAGTGGAGCAACCTTCACAAAGCCCGCTAAGTATGGTCAAACATCACACAATGGATTACTGGAATAAATCCATGATTTGAGTATTGATTTGAATATTGTGCTGACTATTTATACGCCACTGGTTAGAATATTTCAGAAACACAGTGAGAGAGTGTTAGATTTGGAAAATGGCGCACTTTCCGAGTGGAAATTTATGATTGATGGAATAAGAGGTACTTCAGGACAGCAGCACACAGCAACCGCATCCCTGTGAACATCATTAGATTGTTTTCAAAAAACAACAGGAGCTGTGAATTGCACCACGCCCCTCGGTACTACAACACCAACCCTCCAATAGCATAAAGTATCCTTGTTAACACCAACAGGAACTTGCTGGTATAGTCTCCCTTTGTAAAAATTAATGGAGGCGTCTCATTACACCACTATGTTAGAAATAAGGACATTTGTTATTTTCACCGGCAGGAAGTGGGAGGACAATACTCACCCAACCCTTTGTCTGGAACGTGTACTTTGATCCAGTCTGCTGGAGAGTAATTCAAGTTCTCTGCAATGTGTAATTTGATCCAATCATTGTCAGGGAGGCTACAGAGTTCATACAAGGCACAGCCCTAAAACTGCCGAGTTCAGAGAACGCACAGCGCTAACACTACCGCGTTCAGAGAACGCACAGCGCCAACACTACCGAGTTCAGCGAACGCACAGCGCCAACACTACCGAGTTCAGAGAACGCACAGCGCCAACACTACCGAGTTCAGAGAACGCACAGCGCCAACACTACCGAGTTCAGAGAACGCACAGCGCCAACACTACCGAGTTCAGAGAACGCACAGCGCCAACACTACCGAGTTCAGAGAACGCACAGCGCCAACACTACCGAGTTCAGAGAACGCACAGCGCCAACACTATCGTGTTCAGAGAACGCACAGCGCCAACACGACCGAGTTCAAATAGGAAGGGGTGAGGCCCATGGAGGGATTTTAGCAGTCTGATTCAGCCCGAGACTGTGGCCAGGGAGGGGGCTGGAATCAATAGTGAGAGAACGGAGTTTGTGGCAGGGACACAAGACAATGCCCCGATATTTACTCAGGGCTCTGAAGAGAGCCGGGGGAGGCGTGGAGATGGTGGATTTCCGGATGGGAATCCCGGAAGTATGGGTTTCCCGGATGTCCTTACATTTTGACATAAGGGCATTGTTTAAATTTTTTCAGCAGGTTACCCACGCACCAACCAGCCAGATTGACAGGCTGTCTGTCAGATGGGAAAGTAGCCAGGGAGCGGATGCCAGCAGGTAAGTCTGACATCGGTTGTTATTGGGGGGGGAGGTGGCAGGGGTCATCGGCAGGGAGGACATCAGAGGGGTCAGACATCATGGGGGTCGGTCATCGGGGGGTTAGACATCCGGGGGGTCATTCATCGGGGTCGGAGACATTTTGGGTGTCGGACATCAGGGCGGTCAGCCATCGGGGGTCGGTCATCGGTGGGGTCAAATATCAAGGGTTCAGACATCAGGGGGTCGGTCATCAGGGCGGTCAGATATCGGGGGGTGAGACAGCAGGGGGCGTCGGATATCGGAGGGAGTCGGTCATCGGGAGCGTCACAATGGGGGTGTCAGACATCGGGGGCTTGGGGGACGGTTGATGCGTTTGTGGGATCACGGCAGGTAAGCTTGTTGGCGCTGCTCCTCCTGGCACAGAAGCAGTGCAATAAAGGCACTTACCTGCTAATATGGGCCTTCTCGCCTCCTCTCACGCGGCGTGAAGCAAAATGCCCGGAAATTCCAGACACCTGAAGTTAAAAATCAAAAAACCTATTAAAATGGAGACCTGCAACCTCCTTAAAAGATTTTACTGACCGACCCACCTCCTAAGAGCGAGTTGGTCGCCCGCCTTCTGACCCGCCTCCGTCAAAACCAGACGTGGGCGGTTGGAGGCGGGTTTTACGTTTTTACAATTTTTACCTTCCCCCCACCCCCAACCCACCTGTTCTTGAGGGTTAAAATTCCCCCCATATCTTTGCTCTTCCCAATGTTTAATTGGAGGAATTTGTAGTTGATCTAAGACTGGATATTGGACAAGCAGTCTGACAACACAGAGGCAGTGGAGGGGTCGTGAGAGGTGGTGGTGAGGTTGAGCTGGGTGTCATCGGTGTACATGTGGAATCTGACGTCATGTCTTCAGATGATGTCACCAAGGGGCAGCATGCAAATGTGAAATAGGATGGGGCCAAGGATAGATCCATGGGGGACCTCAGAGGTAAAGGTGCAGGGGCAGGAAGAGGAGCCATTGCAGGAGAATCTCTGGCTACGACTGGATAGGTAATAGTGGAACAAAGCAAGGGCATTCCCACTCAGCTGGACAACGGAGGCGAGGCGTTGGAGAAGGATGGTGTGGTTAACCGTGTTTAAAAACTACTGAAATAAAGGTGAGGAAGGGATAGTGCACCACGGTCACAGTCACTGAGGATCTCACTATTGACTTTGATTGGGGCCAAAACCTGATCAGAGAGGTTCAAACATGGAGTTGTGGGAAAGATGACCGACAAGTATGGGGCCAATGGACAGCAGCATTGCCTTCTGTTCCACAGCTGCAGATAACGCTCAGTGTCTTTTGGAATACAGGTGACAGCTGTTGGGAATTGCGGACAACACAAACTGCACGGAGCCTCCTCTTCACTCCTCCAGCTGCTCTGCCAGTTGGGTTATGTGTATCTATGAATGTTTCTCATCCTCCTTCCTCTGCTCCTTCTCTTCATTCAAAAAAAGAAATCCCAAGATAACTATGGATGAGCAAGGCCATTTGGCTCACCTTGAATCAAGTGTTGATCCCTCTTTGTGTGATAAATGGTTTCTAGATATTATTCCTATATTTGAATCTATGTTCTTTTCTCCTACACTAGTGATCCTCCTTTGGACTTTTCTCTGCACTGGCCACAGCACATCAGCAGCTCCCTTGTGCCTCAGTGACCAGCTCTGCACAAGGTGTGGTCTGAGCAGCAGATTGCTCACAACTTCCTCTGACATAAAGGCCTGGACTTTCCTTATGAAAACCACCCACTTCTGGGAGGTGGTCTTGGCAAGTGAAGTGGGGCAGGGCCTCTCAGCCCAAACTCGGCACCACAACTGACCATCTCGATTTCTGCCATGATTTCCCTCCCATGACCCCTCTGTGGCCCTGATCATTCTGCTGGCAGCGAAACCACCGGAATCAAATGAAGAGGGGGTGTGGGGGTGAATTGCTAAATTTAAACATGGGGCAGTAACTGTCGCCACTACAGGAATGACAACAGCTCTTATACCCTCCCCCTAATGTCTGGCTGGCGGCTACATCGATCTCCTGGACTGCTACAGGATCAAAGGGACAGGAGGAGGCCATTGAGTCTCTCGAGCCTGTTCTGTCATTCAATTAGATCATGGCTGATCTGTTTCTTAACTCCATTTACCCACCTTGGTTCCATATCCCTTAATACCCTTACCGAACAAAAATCTATCAGTTTCAGTCTTGAAATTTTCAATTGGCCTAGTCTCAACAGCTATTTGGGGGAAAGAGTTCCAGATTTCAATTCCCCTTTGTGTGAAGAAGTGCTTTCTCACATCACCCCTGAACAGCCTAGCTATAATTTTAAGGTTATGTCCCTTTGTTCTGGACTCCCTCACCAGAGGAAATAGTTTCTCTCGATCTACCCTGTCAAATCCTTTAATCATCTTAAACACCTCAATTAGATCAACCCTTAATCTTCTATACTCAAGCTTTAGGCAACCTTTCCTTATAACTCTTTCCTTTTAGGCCTGGTATCATTCTGGTGAATCTGCGCTGCACCCCCTCCAAGGCCAATATACCCTCCTGAGGTACGGTCTCAGAACTGAATGCAGTGCTCCAGATGGGCCCTAACCAGAGCTCTGTGCAGCTGTAACATAATTTCCACCCCTTTGTGTTCCAGCCCCCTTGACATAAAGGCCAACATTCCATTAGCATCTATAATTATTTTTTGTACCTATCCACTAGCTTTTCGCAATTTCTGTACTTGGACCCCTAAATCTCTCTGCTCTTCCACAGTTCCCACAGTTCCCAGCTTCTTGCTATTTAGAAAATACTCTGATCTATCTTTCTTAGGTCCAAAGTGGATGACCTCACACTTTCCCACATTAAACTCCATCTGCCAGTTTTGCCCATTCACCTAATCTATCAATATCCCTTTGCGAATTTCTGCTCCCATTTACACTATTTACTGTGCCACCTAACTTAGTTTTTTTTTATTCGTTCATGGGATGTGGGCGTCGTTGGCGATGCCAACATTTATTGCCTATCCCTAATTGCCCTTGAGAAGGTGGTGGTGAGCCGCCTTCTTGAACCGCTGCAGTCCGTGTGGTGAAGGTTCTCCCAGGGTGCTGTTAGGTTGGGAGTTCCAGGATTTTGACCCAGCAACGATGAAGGAACGGCGATATATTTCCAAGTCGGGATGGTGTGTGACTTGGAGGGGATCGTGCAGGTGGTATTGTTCCCATGTGCCTATTGCCCTTGTCCTTCGAGGTGGTAGAGGTCACGGGTTTGGGAGGTGCTGTCGAAGAAGCCTTGGCGAGTTGCTGCAGTGCATCTTGTGGATGGTACACACTGCAGCCACAGTGCGCCGGTGATGAAGGGAGTGAATGTTAAGGGTGGTGGAGGGGGTGCCAATCAACTGGGCTGCTTTGTCCTGGATGGTGTCGAGCTTCTTGAGTGTTGTTGGAGCTGCACTCATCCAGGCAAGTGGAGAGTATTCCATCACACTCCTGACTTGTGCCTTGTAGATGGTGGAAAGGCTTTGGGGAGTCAGGAGGTGAGTCACTCACCGCAGAATACCCAGCCTCTGACCTGCTCTTGTAGCCACAGTATTTATGTGGCTGGTCCAGTTAAGTTTCTGGTCAATGGTGACCCCCAGGATGTTGATGGTGGGGGATTCAGCGATGACAATGCTGTTGAATGTCGAGGGGAGGTGGTTAGACTCTCTCTTGTGGGAGATAGTCATTGCCAGGCACTTGTCTGGCAGGAATGTTACTTGCCACTTATCAGCCCAAGCCTGGATGTTGTTCAGGTCTTGCTGGATGCGGGCATGGACAGCTTCATTATCTGAGGAGTTGCGAATGTCATCAGCAAACACAGATATACAGCTCTCTATTCCTTCATCCAAGTAATTTATAAATGTAGTGAAAAGCTGAGGCCCCAGTACAGATCCCTGGGGGATACCACTCGTCACATCCCACCAATTTGGGTACATTCCCATTATCCCAACTCTCTGCCTCCTACCTCCTGACCAATTCCCTATCCAAGCCAATATGTAGCCTTCAATTCCATGCGCTCCCATTTTTGTTAACTGTCTCTTATATC
This sequence comes from Heptranchias perlo, assembly GCF_035084215.1. Classification (NCBI taxonomy): domain Eukaryota; kingdom Metazoa; phylum Chordata; class Chondrichthyes; order Hexanchiformes; family Hexanchidae; genus Heptranchias; species Heptranchias perlo. The sequence continues at coordinate 10,948,940 of NC_090351.1, forward strand.
GAATCTTCTTGAATGCCTTCTGGAAGGCAATATAAATAACATCCATAGGCAGCTCTTATCTACCATGTTAGGTACCTCCTCAAAAAATTCAACCAGGTTCATTAGACATGACTTACCGTTTATAAATCCATGCTGGCTCTCTCTGATCAGCTCATATTTGTCTAAATGTTAAGTCACTCTGTCCCGCATCCAGCAAGACCTGGACAACATCCAGGCTTGGGCTGATAAGTGGCAAGTAACATTGCTGCCAGACAAGTGCCAGGCAATGACCATCTCCAACACAAGAGAGTCTAACCACCTCCCCTTGACATTCAACGGCATTGCAATCGCCGAATCCCCCACCATCAACATCCTGGGGGTCACCATTGACCAGAAACTTAACTGGACCAGCCATATAAATACTGTGGCTACAAGAGCAGGTCAGAGACTGGGTATTCTGCGGCGAGTGACTCACCTCCTGATTCTAGTAACTTCCCCACAACTGACGTCAGAATATTAGGCCTATAATTTCTTAGTTGATCTCATCTAGCATTCTTAAATAATGGAGTCACCTGGGTCTCCCTCACTTCATGTCCTGCCTTTCTCATTGCATTGTAGATGTGGGTTCTGGACTCCTCCAATTGTCCCATCATCAGCACCACGAGTGAAGAGGCTATTTCCACTGCCTGCATGTGAGACCAATGCTCCTGAATCATTGACCTTTAACAGCCCAGACGCCTGAGATTTTGGTCTTGGAATTCGCAGCTGAGGCCTCGTGCTTTTGTCACCTCTGGGGAGAGACAAATGTCTCCTCAAATTTGCCTCCCAGCTCCTCCTGTTCACTGCTGCTCCGGGATCCACCCAGTAATATCTGCTCTGTGTCAGTAATAGCGCCTCTCTGAATGGGTGTATCTGAGCTGTTGTTTGACCAAATAAGATGCCATGACAGGATGGGTGGATCAGGTGCAGGAAGGGTCCTTCTGGAGGCAAAAGGCTGCTCAGATGCTTCTTTCTCTAAGCATTCAGCACCTTTGAGGGATACAAAGGACAACCAACTGATTAGAGCGTCATAAGGTTAACAATATAAGAACATAAGAAATAGGAGCAGGAGTAGGCCATACGGCCCCCTAGAGCCTGCTCTGGTTGTGACGCTCTTCAGTATCGCAGTGTTTCTCTGCACCTCGTCCAGAGCTGACTGCTGCCATTGTAAAGGCTTTACTGTGATTCACACAGAATTTTAGCCCTTGCTCACCCGGAGGTGGGTGATCATCGTTGAAGTGTCATGCACCAAGATACTAAGAGAACTTAGTGAGGAGGCACATAACTAGTTCTATGACCAGGCAGAGGAGCAGCACAGTAGCTACTTCCCTGGTTTAGGGCCGAACAAATGGACAAGCAGGTGAACTAAGTAGCTATGAGGACTGGCCAGTCTGGCAAGCCAGGCCCCACTCTATAAGAAGGCTGCATGGCACCAATTTGAGCCAGTCGTTGTGAACCTGGAGTCACGCAGAGCACACTATCAGCATGATCTGTAAAAACTTCCACTAAACTCCCGCCTGCTGGAGGAGTGAGGCCTCCACACTGAGCAGCCTCCCACCTCGCTTTGACTCTGAAAACACTCCATTGCAGGCCAAACCAGCAATTGACCAATGCTTCATCCTGGTGCCCATCCCCCTGCCAAACTAATTGGAAAGGGGAAGCAAGGGGCACAAAGGATCAGGAGAGAAGGATAGCCCTAGAGTAAAAATAGTGAGGTATGAGATTGGGTCAGACCAAGAGAAAGCACAAGAAGGTCTAAGACGGGTTTGCGATGCATGTGTGTGAATGCACAAAGTGTGTTAAACAAGGTTGGTGAGCTGCAGGCACAAATAGCCACATGGGAATATGATGTTGTGGCAATAACGGAGACCTGGCTCAAAAAAAGGCAGGATTGGGTATGAAATATTCCTGGATACAAGGTGTTCAGGAAAGATAGGGAAGGAAAGATAGCGGGGTCGGGGTGGGGGTGGGTGGCAGTATTGATTAAGGAGAATATTGCAGCGCTGGAGAGAGAGGATGTCTTGGAGGGGTCAAGGACAGAATCGATTTGGTTAGAGTTAAGGAACAATAGAGGTGCCATTACACTACTGGGAGTATTCTATAGGCCACCGACTGGTGGGAAGGAAATAAAGGAGCAAATTTGCAGGGAAATTACAGAGAGATGCAAAAGCCGTAGAGTAGTGATAACAGGGGATTTCAACTGTCCTAATATAGACTGGGATAGTAATAATATAAGGGGCAAAGAGGGGGAGGAATTTTTGAAATGTGTTCAGGAGAACTTTCTCGACCAGTACGTTCCCGGCCCAACGAGGAAGGATGCATTGCTGGATTTGGTTCTCGGGAATGAGATGGGCCAAGTGTAGCAAGTGTCAGTGGGAGAGCATTTTGGAAGCAGCGATCATAGTATCATAATTTTTAGAATAACTGTGGAAAAGGACTCTGTCCACTCTAAAGTAAAAATATTCAATTGGAGGAGGGCCAATTTCAGTGGGATGAGAACAGATCTGGCCCGGGTAAATTGGAATCATAGATTGGCAGGCAAAACTGTAATTGAACAGCGGGCGGCCTTTAAATTCGGGTACAGACAATGTACATTCCAACGAGGGAGAAAGGTAGGGCAACTGAAGCCAGAGCTCCTTGGATGACAAAGGAGATAGAGATTAAGATGAAGCAGAAAAAAGCGGCATATGACAGGTGTCAGGTTGATAACACAAGTGAGAACCAGGCTGAATATAGAAAGTTCAGAGGGGAAGTGAAAAAGCAAATAAGAGGGGCAAAGAGAGAGTATGAGAATAGACTAGCGACCAACATAAAAGGGAATCCAAAAGTCTTCTGCAGAAATGTTAACAGTAAATGGGTAGTAAGAGGAGGGGTGGGGCCAATTAGGGACCATAAAGGAGACCTGCTCATGGAGGTGACGATACCGGATTTCTTTACTCTTAGTCTGGTTCAGAAAAAACTGAAAGCGAATACACTTGAAAGTTTAACACAATTTTATTCGCTGCAGCTGACCTTATCTATAGAATTGATTTCAACTCTTGATAGAGTCTGGTCAATCTCATAGAACAGGCAAATTACATGGTCAGAGTTCACACAATTATACATTTTCAGAGTGGGGAGGGACATGATTAGCAAGGGGTTAAAACCAATCATAAGCTGAGTCTGGGCAAGCCATACTAACTGACATAATGACCGACCACTCACAGGTGATACCTGTTCATGCGTAGGTCACAGGAAAGGGAGTCTCGCTTATCTCAGACCTGGGATGTTTTTCGACCTTGTCCGAAATAAGGATCCATTCATTAGGTAGCTGCAAAACAACACTCCCTACACCTCCTTACCCCAGAATTCAGCTTATCATATCGCTTTGCTTGATTCATCATAAAGCATACATTTTCATACAGAAAATTAATAACATAAACGAATGATCAAAGAAAAGCTCATTGAAAAGCTCATTGTTCTAATTCTAGCTAGCAAAATGGGCCACTTATATTAACCCCTGGTTTACCATACTGCCATTTTGTTATGGAGGCATCTTATTGAGCTACTGAAAGCTTACTACATATGCATTTCATTAGAGGGGCACCTCGTAGGTATTCTCATTCCCCCCTTTTATCATTTAATGATAACCAATCCTTGCTCACTCAGCAGTTATGCCTGGGCACAGCCTCATATTCGGTCACATTCATTTTATTCAGTCTATTAAATTGTTCATCCACATCATACCTTGCTACATCCTCTGTTTCCTTCTTATCACATACATTGGTCTGTCTTACTATTAACATCTTTGGGGCACCCTGACCCATATTGGACATCATAGCGCAGCAACATTTAAGTAAGCAATAAGCTATAAGAATTATAACAACAAATTTGACTAGCCCTTGAACTAGCGAAGTCCCAATAGAACTCAGACATGTTTCATCAATACGCCTTTGTACTCTTATCTCTTCTCAGGAACAGACTCCTTCTAAACATTACTCAAGTAAGCTGCGAATGTCCTTGGTCAGCTAAACCTATTCATGTTAGCTTGAAAAGGGCTAACATAGTCAAATATCCCATGGTGTTTTATATTTTGTTTCCAGCCTAACTAGACTGAATGGTACCTTTCAGATCATTTTACACCTGTGAATTGGGGCCCTCCCCTTTATATCCCTTAATCCAAATTTTCGCTACAATATCCCGTTAGATGCTGCACCTCATCTTAACCAGGTTCCCTTCGTGTTGGCCACCAGTCCGGGTGGAAGAGAGGCAGAGCATCTGATAATCCTATCAAACTATGATTGTCTCCCCTTTTACATGCACCTTACCCCAGCGGGTGCTACTCCCGGTACCATTAAGATGTTTTCTTAGTTGAAATCACAGAGGCAATGGGGACATTCTCACCCAGGCTCTGTTTTGCTATCTTTGCTAAACTCTTCATCCTCTGCTTACATTTATTACATGCAATGAAAATCAAGAATCATATTACAACAAACTGCACTATGACTAATACATATGAAATTAATCTAATCCAAGGATGGATCTGTATATTCAGTCCCAAATTCCAGAGGTCATCTCACCAGGTGGTGACTTTAATTTGGTCAATGTCATGCTTAATGTCTTTATTGTCCTGTTGTAGGTTATAATAAACCTTCTGGGAGAGGCATATCTCCATTCGCAATGCTTTCAAGTATTTAGGCAACAGGGGTGTCAGATACCCAAATGTGTCCGGATATTCTTTTAAGTCCTTTTTGACATTCTCAGAAACTTGTAAGGTGGTGAGGTTATGCCGGTGTATCTCTACCAGTTCCTCGGGTCCAATCCGAACCGGGACTTCAGGAATGGATCAGAATTCTGGACTTAAAATATCACAAGTTAGATTGGCATATTTAAATGTTTTCAAATTAGTTGTAACACAGTATTCGCCCTCTCCGGCATATGCCATTTGAGTGGGTTTTAGATCCACCTCTAGGGCCTCCATGGTACAGTTAATATCCCGATTGGTACCGGTATTGTTAAACCCACACTGTGCTTCTAGGCTGTGTCCAACTGTATGTGGACACACAGTGACAGCATGTCCAGTAACACATCCCTTTAATTTTGTTCCAGTCAATCAGCTTAAATCTATGTTCTCTAGTTCTTGAACCCTCTGCTGGGGGAAACAGGTACTTCCTGTCTACTTTATCTGGGCCCCTCATAATCTTGTAATTTTGTATCTATCGTGCGGATATCTTCTAAGTATTGTTTCTCTCAATTTCATTGTTAACTGATGGGAACCTAACCCTGAATTTTGGAAATCCAAATTACTATGTCCCTCTTTACTTTAATTTCAGTCCTTCTGATTGGTACCAGTGTTTCCTGACTGTTTCATTAATTAGTTGGTTTCTCTATGGACCATGTGTCAGTGCCTTGTTTAAAAGGATTTCTCACTCGCCTAGACCACATTACCCATTTCATGTTGTGCTGTTGTCAAGTAACTGAGCCTGTCTGAGACTCATTCTTCAGTGTATCTTCTTCATGCATCTCCGCATACTAGCAACATGTCATAGGTAGTGTTCTTGGATATTAACTTTCTGCTGGCCGGTCTCTTCTTCCTCATGGTATTTCCGAACGTTTTCCCTGGCACACATCATATGTCCTGTAGGATTCAGTCCTGTAAAAGCAACTGGTTTGTTTAAAGAGTGGTTGCACTAGCTCACCAGGCTATAGGCCTTTGTAATCATGTTCTTCATCCTGGTCTCCGTTTCAGATGATGGCAACATACATTTGTATCTTTTATGTCCACTGTAGCCATTCTTAGGTTTTCAGGTTATCTTCTCAAAAAGATCAGGGGTGTCTACTGTGCTTATCTCCCCCTGCATGGTCCCGATGTCAGGGTAGTGGCCAGGCTATTGAGTGTAGCTTTCTCATTGTTCATTATAGGCAAGGACACAAATATCTCCACGAGAAAGCTATCAATTTACTATTCTCAACTACACTTTCCTGACTTTCACTAGATTGTATATTTATGCCAGATTGATTTTTTTTAAATCATGCCCAATTCAATGACTTTAGAGAAATTCCCATTTGGTGTAATTTCTCTGTTTCTTTACTTTAATTCTCAATCACTTCCTCTCATCCAATTTTACATAACCCATTATATTACCTATCATGAGCCCTGGAGGAATGTTACTGTCCGATACAATATTTACAGTCCTGGTCCAATATCCCAAAATTTATTTATTTTACGTAATTTCTTCTTGAACCGCTTTTCATTTCCCAAAATATCCCACTACATTGTGCCCAAGTTCCTTCTATCATTTCACAATTATCCCAACTTGAGAGCAGTATTGTTGGACTGACAGGTCAATGTAAAATTTTCTTTCCTCTCGAAAAGAATTCTTCCTTGATACACAGCATTCAATAGGAACCATTTAGACTGGACTTCTTTTATTTTAAAATATAATTTGATTATCCCCTTAAATTACAAGTAAATTTTTCCTTTCTCGAGTGCTTGAATAGCAACTCATATAAATTTTTCTTATCAATTCCAATTTCAGAAACATATTATGTCCAGGCTTTGTGGTTTTGTTATAGTCGAGATGAAGCGCTCGTAATTAATTTTGGATGTAACTTCCATATCTTCCCACCTCGAGCACTCTGTCTCGGAAGACAATAAATGGGTTAACACAAAACAAATCAAAATGTTTTCAAAAGAAGAGTATCAGGTTGATATCACCACGCTGTGACATTTGGTATCTGCTGATGTCTGCAGCTAAAGTCTTAAATCTTTAACACCACTGGATCATTTCCTGGACCAAATTTCTCCAGCAAAGGTTGCACCGTAACTTTGTAAAGCCATTTTATGTCAAAGAACTACTCCTGGTAATCCTGCACCATCAACACTCACGTGGTCCCAAAAACCAGGGTCACCTGTTTTAAAATAAACACAGAAAACCCATTGCAGCTCTTCTTGAGAGCCCAAGGGGTTAATTTGTCAAATCATCATTTATTATTTATTTTGTCCAAAGGAATAATCCCTTTTTACCCGAAACAAAATCAGAAAACAAAACAGGAGAGAGAAATTGGCTAGTCTCTCTCTCTCTCTCTCTCTGGAGCTCGCAGCCTGTCTGAGATAAACACTGTCTCTCCCACATACAGATGTACGTAGGACTGCAGACTGAAATTTCCAACTCCAAGTCCTAATCTCTGTGCTTTCAAGATGTAACCAAATTAAGCAGATATCATTAGCAGCCGCCTGCTAAGATACGTTATATTCCTCTTTTATTAATTTATTAATGGTTTGGGCATGTGTTTCTAGCACTGTAGCTATCCTTTGCAAATGTATGGTCAGCATTTGATCCTCAGACAATTCCTTATCTGTATTTTCATTTATTTTTTTAATATATCTTTAATGCGAGACCCGAAATCTCTGACCTTTTGATCTAATGTTGCCAAATCAATGGTGTTAACAACTGAGGCACCCATATTAAAGGCAGTTGCTATATCACTTATCACAGACCTTTTACGTCTCCATATTTGTCTATCTCTTTTACGATGTCCACCTGCATTCCATGTCTCGCTTTGTTTTAACACTTGAGTTAGGAGGTGTTGATCTAATTGCTGAGTTTTCTTAGCATTCTCAATGCGAGTTATATAATTTGTCAGGGAAGGTCTCCCCTCTTTGGTCAGATTTTGTATTGGAGCTAACTTCCTTATCATACTGTGGCGGGGTAAAACTGATGGGCGTTTAGTACCCTGTGTCAGTACATAGCTCAAGTAATGGACTTCCAATTGTCTAACCTATGCTTTCTTTTCATACGATTTGTTTTACATTCCTTTCTTATCAATTTTTTTTCTCTCTCACTGTAGCATTGTCTGGGTGCCTTTGGCATTTCCGAGTAATTGGGTCGATTTTAATAATATAACCTATACCAATTGTTACCTCATGTTCACCTGTGTAATGGTTAGCCTCAGACAGTATAAGAACCAAAATTTAATTGGTCACTTAACCTCAATAACTCCAATTTTAATTCAGCAATATCAGAATTAAACACAACACAAGGCAAGACAGATACATCACACAAAAGAAGAAAACACGTAAGACGCAGTAAGAAGGGGGCGTGGCCCACAACACCGACAGAAAAAACACTGATCAAGACAGGCTTTTTAAAGGGACAGTACACTAAAACAACAGAACCTTTCTTTTTCGGGTCTCTGTCTTTTACACATTTTTCTAGTCATTTAATTCTATCCATTTTAAATGTACCGTCTTCGGGAAAGGGATATTTCTTAGTTCTGGTCCATTTGGACCAAACTATCAACTCGTCAGTTGTTTCTTTCGCAAAGTTTCTGTACATGTAAGCAGCAGGTGTTCCCTTTGGAGGGATTTTGCTAGCGTTGGTGCCCATGGCTTATAGTTTATACAATCCTTCACACTGTAATTACACAACAATCAAGGCCTATCTTAACTATCACAATTCTATACTTGATAATTCAGCTGATTGGACAAGACGTCATGTGTTCTCCACACCTACTTTAACCCGCTCAGGCGTCTGCACTTAGTTGAATCAGCTGACTTACGCAAGATTTTTTTCTTGACAGTACTGTCTCCATAAAGCAATTAGTTCTTTGGCAGTGGTACCTCTGTTATTTTTCCAAATTAATTCCTGAGCCTTTTTGACGGCATCTAGGTTTTTAGTTCCCCCCAATGGCCATTCATCATTTCCCAGTTTTTTATTCAGCCCCCCTGACAACTGTCTTAATTGTTTTACCTTGTCCGGATATTTTTCACACAAAATTTGTAAGGCACTTGCCTGTTCCGTAGTGACATCCAGATAATTACCCATCTTATCTTGTTTTGTTACCCTTAGTCTTAGTCAACTAGTTAACACAACCGTATTGTCGCTACCCAGTTACTTACTGGATTTTAATTATGGTCCTGACTGCTTGTGTGTCACAATCCTAAGTGCCCTTTGTGCCTACACCCACTTCAGGGTCCTGACCTTCGCGTGGAGGATCTCCTCTCTTAACAACCAGTCTAAGGCTGGGTGTGTGACAGGCACTTCCTTCTGTAGTCGATCAGCACAAGCAATCAGTCCCTGTTTGTATCCACACCCCAAGGATTCAAAGTTCTGGTTTATACCCAATCACCAGAGACTTGAAACCTAACCCTTAGTGATATTGATCACTGACCCACCGTGTTCAAAGGTCCTGTTTATATCCAATCACCAGGAACTCGAACCTAGTGATATTTTGATCACTAACGCACCGTATTCGCACTTCCTGTTTATTTTCAATGACCAGGAACGCGAACTGGACTCAGTGATGTTTGTTGATCACTGACCTACCGCTTCAGAGTTTCGGTTTATACTCAATTACTCGGAACTCAAAGCTTGACCGAGTGGTGTGTTGATTACCACTCCCTCAGTACGCCGACTGAACCTTAGTGATATTAATCACTAACCTATATCCGTGTAGTCGCCAGACTAAGTACTAAGCTGAATCTCATAAGGACACCACGCACGAGTTAGCGATTGGACGATTCGTCGTCAGACGTGACAGATTTAGGAAAGCCGGAGTGGTAAAGAAGTATTTACTCACCCGGGGCGCCCTCTCCCTCGTCCGTGTCCAAGACAATTCGTCTCTTACGCCGCGAACTCTCGGTGATCGACCGGTGAGATCCCGGACCCGAGCCCCCAAATGACGATACCGGATTTCTTTACTCTTAGTCTGGTTCAGCAAAAACTGAAAGCGAATACACTTGAAAGTTTAACACAATTTTATTAGCTGCAGCTGACCTTATCTATAGAATTGATTTCAACTCTTGATAGAGTCTGGTCAATCTCATAGAACAGGCAAATTACATGGTCAGAGTTCACACAATTATACATTTTCAGAGTGGAGAGGGACATGATTAGCAAGGGGTTAAAACCAATCATAAGCTGAGTCTGGGCAAGCCATACTAACTGACATAATGACCGACCACTCACAGGTGATACCTGTTCATGCGTAGGTCACAGGAAAGGGAGTCTCGCTTATCTCAGACCTGGGATGTTTTTCGACCTTGTCCGAAATAAGGATCCATTCATTAGGTAGCTGCAAAACAACACTCCCTACACCTCCTTACCCCAGAATTCAGCTTATCATATCGCTTTGCTTGATTCATCATAAAGCATACATTTTCATACAGAAAATTAATAACATAAACGAATGATCAAAGAAAAGCTCATTGAAAAGCTCATTGTTCTAATTCTAGCTAGCAAAATGGGCCACTTATATTAACCCCTGGTTTACCATACTGCCATTTTGTTATGGAGGCATCTTATTGAGCTACTGAAAGCTTACTACATATGCATTTCATTAGAGGGGCACCTCGTAGGTATTCTCATTCCCCCCTTTTATCATTTAATGATAACCAATCCTTGCTCACTCAGCAGTTATGCCTGGGCACAGCCTCATATTCGGTCACATTCATTTTATTCAGTCTATTAAATTGTTCATCCACATCATACCTTGCTACATCCTCTGTTTCCTTCTTATCACATACAAGTTTCACACAGAAAAATGCAAGGTGATGCATTTTGGCAGGAAAAATGAGGAGAGGCAATAAATCTAGAGGGCACAATTCTAAAAGGTGTGGAGGAACAGAGGGATCTGGGGGTGTACGTTTAATGTGAAAGGTCAGGTTGAGAAAGTGGTGAAAAAAGCATATAGGGTCCTGGGCTTTATAAATAGAGATATAGAGTACAAAAGCAAGGAATTCATGATGAACCTTTATAAAACATTGGTTTGGCCACAACTGCAGTGTTGTGTTTAGTTCTGGGCACCGCACCTTAGAAGAATGTGAGGCCTTAGAGAGGATGCAGAGGAGGTTTACTAGAATGATTCCAGGGATGAGGGACTTAAATTATATGCCAATAATAGTAGAAAATCAAGGGTCATAGGGGAGGGAGGAACTAAAATCAATCACTACCACTGGAGAAAAAGTACGAGGGCAACTAATGGGTCTAAAGGCTGACAAGTCCCCTGGACTTGATGGCTTGCATCTGATGGTCTTAAGGGAAATGGCTACAGAGATAGTGGATGCATTGGTTGTAATCTTCCAGAATTCACTAGATTCTGGAAAGGTCACAGCGGATTTGAAAACTGCAAACGTAACACCCCTATTCAAGAAGGGAGTGAGACAGAAAGCAGGTAACTATAGACCAGTTAGCCTAACACCTGTCATTGGGAAAATGCTAGAATCCATTATTAAGGAAGTAGTAGCAGGACATTTGGAGACTCATAATACAATCAAGGAGAGTCAACATGGCTTTATCAAGGGGAAATTGTGTCTGACAAATTTATTCGAGTTCTTTGAGGAAGTAATGGGCAGGGTGGATAAAGGGGAGCCAATGGATGCAGTATATTTCGATTTCCAAAAGGCATTCGATAAGGTGGCACATAAAAGATTACTGCACAAGATAAGAGCTCATGGTGTTGGGGTAATATACTGGCATGGATAGAGGATTGGCTAACTAACAGAAAACAAAGAGTCGGGATAAAAGGGTCATTTTCAAAATGGCAATCTGTAACTAGTGGGGTGCCGCAGGGATCAGTGCTGGGGCCTCAACTATTCACAATATATATCAATGACTTGGATGAAGGAACAAAGTGTCTTGAGGCCAAATTTGCTGATGATACAAAGATAGGTGGAAAAGCAAGTTGCGATGAGGACACAAAGAGTCCGCAAAGGGATATTGACAGGTTAAGTGAATAACAAAAATTTGGCATATAATGTGGGAAAATGTGAAGTCATCCACTTTGGGAGGAAAAATAAAAAAGCAAAATATTATTTGCATGGAGAAATACTACAAAATGCTGCGGTACAGAGGGATCTGGGTGTCCTCGTACATGAAACACAAAAAGTCAACATACAGGTGCAGCAGGTAATAAGAAATAGGAGCAGGAGTAGGCCAATCGGCCCCTCGAGCCTGCTCTGCCATTCAATAAGATCATGGCTGATCTGATCCTAACCTCTAATCTAAATTCATGTCCAATTTCCTGCCCGCTCCCCGTAACCCCTAATTCCCTTTACTTCTAGGAAACTGTCTATTTCTGTTTTAAATTTATTTAATGATGTAGCTTCCACAGCTTCCTGGGGCAGCAAATTCCACAGACCTACTACCCTCTGAGTGAAGAAGTTTCTCCTCATCTCAGTTTTGAAAGAGCAGCCCCTTATTCTAAGATTATGCCCCCTAGTTCTAGTTTCACCCATCTTTGGGAACATCCTTACTGCATTCACCCGATCAAGCCCCTTCACAATCTTATATGTTTCAATAAGATCGCCTCTCATTCTTCTGAACTCCAATGAGTAGAGTCCCAATCTACTCAACCTCTCCTCATATGTCCGCCCCCTCATCCCCGGGATTAACCGAGTGAACCTTCTTTGTACTGCCTCGAGAGCAAGTATGTCTTTTCTTAAGTATGGACACCAAAACTGTATGCAGTATTCCAGGTGCGGTCTCACCAATAACTTATATAACTGGAGCAATACCTCCCTGTTTTTATATTCTGTCCCCCTAGCAATAAAAGCCAACATTCCGTTGGCCTTCTTGATCACCTGCTGCACCTGCATACTAACTTTTTTATTTTCTTGCACTAGGACCCCCAGATCCCTTTGTACTGCAGTACTTTCCAGTTTCTCGCCATTAAGATAATAACTTGCTCTCTGATTTTTCCTGCCAAAGTGCATAACCTCACATTTTTCAATATTGTATTGCATCTTCCAAATCTCCGCCCACTCACCCAGCCTGTCTATATCCCCTTGTAGGATTTTTATGTCCTCCTCACTCTCTACTTTCCCTCCCATCTTTGTATCATCTGCAAACTTTGATATATTACACTCGGTCCCCTCCTCCAAATCGTTAATATAGATTGTAAAGAGTTGGGGACCCAGCACCGACCCCTGCGGAACACCACTGGCTACTGGTTGCCAGTCCGAGAATGAACCATTTATCCCAACTCTCTGCTTCCTGTTAGATAACCAATCCTCCACCCATGCCAGAATATTACCCCCAATCCAGTGATTCTTTATCTTAAGTAATAATCTTTTATGTGGCACCTTGTCGAATGCCTTCTGGAAGTCTAAATACACTACGTCCACTGGTTCCCCTTTATCCACCCTGTACGTTATGTCCTCAAAGAACTCAAGCAAATTTGTCAGACATGACTTCCCCTTCGTAAAGCCATGCTGACTTTGTCCTATTAAATTATGTTTATCCAAATGTTCTGCTACTGTCTCCTTAATAATAGACTCCAAAATTTTACTCACCACAGATGTTAGGCTAACTGGTCTATAATTTCCAGCCTTCTGCCTACTGCCCTTTTTAAATAAGGGTGTTACATTAGCAGTTTTCCAATCTGCCGGGACCTTTGCCGAGTCCAGAGAATTTTGGAAAATTATTACCAAAGCATCCACAATCCCTACTGCCACTTCCCTCAAGACCCTAGGATCTAAGTCATCAGGTCCAGGGGATTTATCCGCCTTGAGTCACATTAATTTACTGAGTACCAATTCCTTAGTGATTTTAATCGTATTTAGCTCCTCCCCCTCTAGAGCCCCCTGTTTGTCCAGTGTTGGGATATTCTTAGTGTCCTCTACCGTAAAGACTGAAACAAAATATTTGTTCAGCATTTTTGCCATCTCCATGTTTCCCACCATTAATTTCCCGGTCTCATCCTCTAAGGGACCTACGTTTGCCTTAGCCACCCTTTTTCTTTTTATATAACTATAGAAACGCTTGCTATCTGTTTTTATATTTTTTGCTAATTTATTTTCATAATCTATCTTCCCTTTCTTAATCAATCCTTTAGTTACTTTTTGCTGTCTTTTGAAGATTTCCCAATCTTCTATCCTCCCACTAAGTTTGGCTACCTTATATGTCCTTGTTTTTAGTCGAATACTATCCTTAATTTCTTTACTTAGCCACGGATGGCTGTCATTTCTTTTACACCCTTTTTTCCTCAGTGGAATATATTTTTTTTGAAAGTTGTAAAATAACTCCTTAAATGAACACCACTGCTCATGTACCATCTTACCCTTTAATCTATTTTCCCAGTCCACTTTAATCAATTCCGCTCTCATACCATCATAGTCTCCTTTATTCAAGCTCAGTACGCTTGTTTGAGAACCAACCTTCTCACCCTCTAATTAGATATGGAATGTAACCATGTTATGGTCACTCATTCCAAGGGGATCCTTAACTAGGACATTATTAATTAATCCTGGCTCATTACACAGGACCAGGTCCAAGGTTGCTTGCCCCCTTGTAGGATCAGTTGCATACTGCTCAAGAAATCCATCCCTAATACACTCAATAAACACTTCCTCAAGGCTGCCCTGCCCAATTTGATTTGTCCAGTTAATCCGGAAGGCAAACGGAATATTGGCCTATATTTCTAGGGGATGGAGTATAAAAGCAGGGAAGTCGTTCGACAACTGTACATTGTGCTGGTGAGGCCACATCTGGAGTACTGCGTACCGTTCTAGTGTCCTTATTTAAGGAAGGACATACTTGCATTGGAGGCAGTTCAGAGAAGGTTCACTAGGTTGATTCCAGGTATGGAAGGGTTGTCTTATGAGGAAAGATTAAACAGGTTGGGTCTATACTCATTGGAGTTTAGAAGAATGAAAGGAGATCTTTTTGAAACATATAAGATTCTGAGGGGACTCGATAGGATAGAAGCTGAGAGGATGTTACCCCTCATGGGGGGATCTAAAACTAGGAGGCATAGTCTCAGAATAAGGGGTCGCCCGTTTAAGATGGAAATGAGGAGGAATTTCTTCTCCCAGATGGTCGTGAATCTTTGGAATTCTTTACCCCAAAAAGCTGTGGAGGCTGAGTCATTGAATACATTCAAGGCTGAGTTAGACAAATTTTTGATCAGCAAGGGAGTCAAAGGATATGGGGAAAAGGCAGGTAAGTGGAGTTAAGGTAAAAATCAGATCAGCCATGATCTCATTGAATGGCGGAGCAGGCTCAAGGGGCCGAATGGCCTCCTCCTGCTCCTATCTCTTATGGTCTTATAATTATGTGGATAGACTTAAGAGGCTGGGATTGTTCTCTTTGGAAGAGAGAAGGTTGAGAGGAGATTTGCTGGAGTTGTTTAAAATCATGAAGGGTCTGGACAGAGTGGATTTAGAGAAACTGTTCCCATTGGCGGAAGGGTCAAGAACCAGAGGACATCGATTTAAGACAATTGGCAAAAGAACCAAAAGTGACATGAGGAAAAACTTCTTTACACACCAAGTGGTTAGGATCTGGAATGCACTGCCTGAGGGAGTGGTGGAGGCAGATTCAATCATGGCCTTCAAAAGGGAACTGGATAAGTACTTGAAACGAAAAAATGTGCAGGCTATGGGGATAGGGCAGAGGAGTTGGACTAGCTGGATTACTCTTGCATAGAGCTGGCGTGGACTCGATGGGCCGAATCGCTTCCGTGCTGTAGCCTTCTATGATTCAATGACTTATGGGCCCCTTCAAATAAATGACCTCATGAACGGGCACTGCAAGATCATGAGGGGTGCTGTAGCCATTTCTCTGGGGCTGAATTTGACAAATCCACAGCACTGATTATTTTACATATTTTCAGCTGCAAGGTTGGTTCAGTGAGGCTCATTTCATTCAACGAGAACGGGTGAGGGTGGTGTAATTGGAAGTGATGTCACTAGCGGGGCTGCAGCTTTTTATCATGTGCTGAAGAATGACGTCACTCGTCAATCGAAAACCGGAAATACCCACACTGTCGCTAATCACTCCCGTCAAAATAAACACTGTGGGAGAGAGCTGCGGTGACTGATGGGGCATTGGGTGTGGGTCATGGATTGTTTTCGGGTTTATTGGGTATAAAGTGTGGTGGGGGGGGACGATGGGGGTCACCTTTCACATTACAATAGTGACAGTGTCTTAACTTCTGGGTTTTGGGCCGTCCGATGGCGCCACCTGCCGTGCCTGCACCGGGCTTTCCGAGAAATCATCTCACTGCCGTTCATGCTCAAGAGTGGGATCCAGGTCTAAGGGTGGTGGGGGGGGAACGGAGAACATGTTACTCTCCCCATCTGCACCACTTTGGCACTCTTCCCCCCTCCACTGCTCTACTCCCTCCGTGCTCCAGCTTCACCGGCTCCATCTTATCCCCGGTCCCTGTTCCTGCTCTTGGCACCCACCTCTTCGCCCTCCCCCGTTCCTGCTCTTTCCCGCTCTCCACCCATCTCCCACCACCCCCCCATCCCTGCTCTGCTCTGAGCCCCTCTCCTCCCCCCTTATGTTTACCCACATCAGCTCCATGTTTATCCTTCAGGCTTTCAGCAAACGGCACCACGGTTCCCATCATGAAAGGAGGAAGTTCTCATTTTCTGGCACGAATCACAGCAAAATTAATGACCATAAATAGATGGGCAGTGGGCCATGGTTTTTTTCCTTGATTGACAACCTGGAGATGGCCCGATTAGTCTGAGGGGAGGTTCAAGGGCGGTTTGTCTGTTCCTTTTGTTCACTTTCCATTCTTGCTATTTTAATCACGGGAAGAGGAGCAGAAAGTAAACTCCAGACTCTGGACTGTGTTAGATTGTTACTGGAATCAGGTTAGGTGAGCTGGTTACATTAGTTATTTACTAGTTATTATGTTATTCACTTTTACAATAGTCCATTGAGCCTTTTATTGTTTTTTAAACAGAATGGCGGCTCCAATTGAAGAAATTATGAAATCCGTTGGATCCAACTTAAGTGTGGGGATTGAAATCACCAACAACAGCAAACACTTTGATTTAACTTCACCAGCGTAAGTACAGATAGCTCGGTAATACCGCCCTGAACCTGAGGGATACAGTTTGAGGATAGTTCACTATATAACTATTCTATTCACCGGGTCGGTCTTTCCCCCGTCACTGTTTTGTTTTAAAATATAAACGATTAAAAATCAAATAGTTCACTTTGCATCTACCGGCCCAGGGGGGTTTCAGTGGCCGCTTTTTGGAGAGGGTGGGTCGGTGAAGAGAAGGTCCCTCTTTCCTTAGCAAGCGACTTCGAAATGGAAGGGTTAAGTGAGTGGGTGTGGAATGTGAGTGGGACATGAGAAGGGGTTTGGGAGGGTTGTTAGTGGGGGTGTTATATGAGCGGGACATGAGAAGGCGGCTCACCACCACCTTCTCAAGGGCAATTAGGGATGGGCAATAAATGCCGGCCTTGCCAGTGATGCTGACATCCCATGAATGAATTTTAAAAAAGAGGTTCGGGAGGGTTGTTAGTGGAGGTGGTATATGAGTGGAGCAGGAGAAGGGGGGAAGGGTTTGGAAGTGAAGCCTGTTTACTCTTTTTTTGTCAGTCAGCCCGAACTCTGCAAAAATAAAAATTTTTAAATGGCCGAAGTTCTGGAACATCGTGGAAACCTGCAGATCAGCCGCCATCTGTGGAGGGAGCTGAGCGTTTCTTCTGAACTTTGCTGCCTTGTAAGTCAGCCCAACAACTGATGCTCAGGGTGACCTAAGATCTGATAAATCGAAAGGAATTGGTGTGTTTGTTTTGGCAGAAACCAACTGTGTTTAATGTCGGGAACAGGGAGTGAGATTCCCAGCAGCTGGAGTCAAAGTGCTCGAATGAGGAGGGACCAATCTAAGTGGGAAACCATTTTATTAATAAACAGATACCTGGTTCTGAAAACATTTGCACCAGCTCCAAAAATTAAGGTCAAAGTCAGCCTCATGCGGGGGGGACTGAAGTTAGTGCTGATCACTGAGGTGCAGCAGGAACACTCGGGGGTAGAAATTTGTCTTTGGGCGGCAGGGGAAAGCGAGGGGTGAGGCACGGGTTGCCCGTTATACGCCCGCTCGATATTCAGTTCCGCTTGACTTCACAGGAGCTAAATATCGGGCAGGGCGTTTAGCAGACGGTCAATGTGCTACCGGCCAGGACGAATTTCTACCCCTTGTAATCTAGAACTAGGGGGCATAGTCGCAGGATAACGGGTCGGTCATTTAAGACTGAGATGAGGAGGAATTTCTTCACTCAGAGGGTTGTGAATCTTTGGAATTCTACTCCAGAGGGCTGTAGATGCTGAGTCGTTGAGTATATTCAAGGCTGAGATAGATAGATTTTTGGACTCTAGGGGAATCAAGGGATATGGGGATTGGGCAGGAAAGTGGAGTTGAGGTTGAAGATCAGCCATGATCTGATTGAATGGTGGAGCAGGCTCGAGGGGCCATATGGCCCACTCCTGCTCCTATGTCTTGTGTTCTTATGTGTTCTCCCCTCCTCCCTCCCTCTGCATTTTCTGAGCTCAATGTTGTTAAGAGGTTGCTTTGACAGATGTGATCGGTGCAGTGACATTATCTCATTGTGTCACTTCTGTCCTTGTTCACTCCTTGTTTACAAACCTGTTAAAATCTACGCAACTGTAATGTGTGGACTGCTGTCTTGGATCAGGTACAGTAACTTTGCACACATCAAGGATAAAACTGGAGCTACTGGTCTTTTATAGCTCAGTACTACACCAAGCCATTTATCTATAAAGCCTGGTGTGACCTACCTTTCAAAGCTCAAGAGAGCCAGAAAGAGAAATTTATCCTGACAAGATGGATGTAAAAGATCCCATGGCACTCCTTCAAAGAAGTGCAAGGGAGTTCTCCGGGTGTCCTGACCAATATTTATCCCTCAACCAATGTCACTAAAACAGATTATGTGGTTATTATCACATTGCTGTTTGTGGGACCTTGCTGTGCGCAAATTGGCTGCTCTGTTTCCAGATATTACAAAAGTAATTGCACTTCAAAAAATTACTTCATTGGCTGTAAAGCGTTTTGGGATGCCCTGAGATCATGAAAGACGATTTATAAATGCAAGTTTGTTTTATTTTCAAAGCTGCAAAGTGAAATTCTATTGAATTATTTTTACAGGGTTGTAATATTCACAAATTATATTACATATGTAACATCCCATTTTGCAGGACATTTGCTGAATGTGGTGTTGTACAAAGTCCGCCACCGCCCACTATACAGATGGACAAGAAAGGAACGTGTGTGTTCATCAAGACCCCATTCTCACTCTATGGCTGCGTTGGTGTCCTCAGCTACTCCTTTGGCAGCCAACAGATCTCCCTTCTGTTTTCCAACCCTTTTCACACCATCAATTACGACACCGAGTTCGCTCTGCACATTCTTGATGCAAAAACAATGACTGATCGAAATTTGTACATTAAGATGTACATGCAGATGCCTGAATCTAATTCCTTCACTAAAACTGCTATCGGCAGAGGAAATGCAGCACTGCAACTCTCCAATGAGGAAATGGAGGTTTCAGCTACAATGTCAAATGTGAACAACAAAGCTATAATCAAACTGGAGGTTCGACATCATTTCTCTTTTCCGTTCAAGCCTAATAATTAAAAATATCTCCCGTGGAAAATATCTCAAAATTCAGTCACTTTAGAATCTAACCAGGCATTGTATAACCACTTTCACTGGACTTATCTTGTGGGTAATTGTGACTTTGGGCGATAGTGTAAAATGGGTGATATCGGACCAGCCGCCCGTTATACATCTCTCCCCATTCTCACTTCTATTGACTTCACTGGAAAATAAAATGGGGAGAGATATCTAACGGGCAGCTGATCCAATATCACTCGTTTTACACTTTCCTCCAAAGTCAAAATTACCCCTCCTTGTCTTTTCCCCATCCCTTTGAACAGTGGGCGTGTCCTTGGCAATTCACCTCCTTTTCATCTTGAATTATTTTTACACTGTGCAAAATTTAAACTTCAGTTATGTAGTGAAAAGTTTGGATTGTGTAAAAAATGACGGCTCATTGTCACCTAATGGATTCTGGGATCTTGCTGTTGAGTTGAGTTAAACACTGACTTTACCAAATGAGCCTTTCAGTGAAATCCAAGCGAAACTTTCATGAGGTATCTGAAAAGTGGGCTCTGCTCATTTCCCCTTGAAGCAGGTACAATTATTTAACCAGAATCCCCCATGGAAATTGATAAAAACAAAGATCTTCTCTGACTTGGCCAAGTCAGATTGTAAAAACTGACAGATTAACCACGCTTAGGTGTGATTTGTGAATAATGGTAGAATGAAAATATGAGGCTGGATTAAGGCCTGTGGTTTTTTGAATACTACAGAAGTCAGTTTGTAATGGACCTGAAGTTAAGATTCACGATTGGTGTGTGCTGTGCACTGTTTCCTAACCAGAAGTCTCCTTAATTGCGAATATACACTCCGTGCAGGCAAAGCTCCCCTCCCAGATCGCAAAGATAGTCATCCCTCGTAATGGAGAGTAAAATTGGGCAGGTGTAAAACCAGGGCCGCACCCGATCCCGTCAGTTTCCCGATGGGCGGGTTAGGTTAAAATTGACTCTTGAGCTTTTATGTCTGGGGTCTTGGGTTCAGTAAAGGGCCATAGGTAAACTGAGTCTTAATCCAGTTCCTTGTGGGACTCGAGCACAAAACTAAGATTCCTAATTTGGCACTAATTAGCAATCTCACTCAGTGACTGCTGTTGTCAGAAATGGAAAGAAAATGTCACAGTCACACTTGTACATTAAGATGTACTCGCAGCTGCCTGAATCTAATTCCTTCACTAAAATTACTATCAGCAGAGGAAATGTAGCACTGCAACTCTCCAATGAGGGAATGGAGGTTTCAGCTACAATGTCAAATTTGAACAACAAAGCTATAATCAAACTGGAGGTTCGAGATCATTTCTCTTCTCCGTACAAGCCTAATAATTAAAAGTATCTCCCGTGGAAAATATCTCAAAATTCAGTCACTTTAAAACCTAACCTGGCATTGTATAACCACTCTCACTGGACTTACTTGGGGTGGGAGGTGGGCTTCTGAGTAGAGAAGGAACTTTACATCGAGCTGTGCTACATCTTACCTGGGAGTACACACTTCAGGATTAACATCTCTCAGCTTCATGAGTGATAATTTTTACAAAACATTTCAAGAGCTGTCTTCTCTGATGTGTGAGTAATGTGTAGCTGAGCCATACAGACCAGGAATGTCCATGATTTGACTATCTGTCTGTTTGTGCTGAGTTATCTGATCACAGCTGGTGGCTGTAAGAGCTCTACACTTAGGCTAAGTGCCCCTGGGTTAAGGAAGAGAAAATTGGCCAGGGTTCCTGCTCCTCGTCCCTATCTGGTGATCAAGCTGCAAAAGTCAATGAGAGTGGGTCTATATATATTCACTGTGGTAAAGCTTTTCACTTCATCAAATTCAAAGCAGAGTTTGTGCTCAATCATAAAGTATAACGTATTGTCATTGCATCAATGTACATAACATTGTCCGTCTGATTATCTTGTACCAGCTTATATTTTACAGACAGGCCACACAGACCACATACTGTCTGATCCAAGTAATGTCTCTGTGCCTGGAATCGCCCAGTAATGTTGAAATTCAGTGCGGTCACTTTAACTTCCACTGAGAGTGCCATCCAGATGTTTCCGGTTTGATTCCAGAAGCAGACACAGGTCTGTAATCATATCCCTGTTGTAGTGGAGCCTCTTTTCACGCTGTTCCTTTGTGTAGATAGGAAATGAATGTCATGTGGGAACAAAGTAAATCCTGAATATATTTGCATGTTAATTGTCTTAACAAGCAGTTAATAAACAAAAATGTGTTAAATGTTGGATCTCTACATTAATGTGAACAGCAAAGTAAATAATGTAAATATTTACTCCCAGGAGCGTGGGCAAGAGTTAGCATTCAGTCAAATCAGAAAATTAATATTCCTTAATGTACAGTTATTGTGTTCACTGGCTCTAACGAATTAAACCTTTTGCGCCATCTCTTGTCTTTAAGTTGTATATTTTCTGACCAGCACAGTTCCTGTACAGGAACAAGCACCAGCTTTAAAAAAGCACAGAAGGTATTTAGTACGAGAGCATGAGTCATTTGGAGAGGAACAGACACCCGATTCCTGTTTTTTGCCTCACCCACCCCTTCTGACACACTTCAATTATACGGAATCATGGGAGTTTTATTTCAATTAGTTTCTCCCACCCTAATTTTCTAATCCAGTTCAAGTTTGAATGAAAGTTTTGGTCATTTGTCCGTGTGAATCCTGCAGCTTTCCTCCCTGAATCTCCCTGTTGTGAGGGACCTTGAGATGGGATTTATCACTGCAGATTCTGGTAAGTTTATAATCATGTTTTTTATGTGCAATAAGGTTATTGTGGAACTTTTTGTTTCCAAATGCATCAAAAGCAGCAATTGAACTTTATTATATTTATTATAAAATAAAAACAGAAAATGCTGGAAACACTCAGCAGGTCAGGCAGCATCTGTGGAGAGAGATTCAGAGTTAATGTTTCAGGTTGGTGACCTTTCCTCAGAACTGGTTGCCAACCCTCCAGGATTGTCCTGGAGTCTCCACAAATTAAAGATTAATCTCCTGGACACTGCTGAACAACCAGGATGAAAAATCATTGTGGCATTAAAAGAATTGTGTTTTTTTTTCATTTTCCTTGGACATTTTTGTTATAATAATATTGGAGATGGGAAAAAAAGTCTGTTTGGCCGGGGGGGCGGTTGAAGGCAGCAGGTCATATCATGAAATCTCCAGGAATACACACAACTGGAGTTGGCAACACTTGCTGTGAGTTAGGCCCGGACCTGGATACGCAGATCCCGGCCTTCCCTGCAGGTTTCCAAGGGGACCTTGCCTCTGCCCACCCCAAATAATGTCACTGGTAAAGGAAGGGATGTGAACAGGAGTTGAGACTCCCAGGCTGGGAATTCCTATGTCCACATCTTGGCAGCACATCAGCAGGCTGGTATGCTGAGTGGAAGCAGATGGACTGGCCTGTCCAACACCAGAGGTAGGACCCACCTTGGGGTTCCGGATCTTGTAAGAAGAATTTCCAAAGAAAAGTTCAGTTATCTTTTCTGGAACCCCACCTTCCTGACCCTTCTAAGGTTTACCTGAACTTTCCAATAAGATGATGGAATTACTAACACTGCCCAGCACTTTAAGCCACTGATGCCTTTAGAAGCGGCCATCTTTGAAGTAATTGGGTAGGAGAGTATCGGGTGAGTGGGGGAAGGTGAAGTTGAAGCTACCCTCGAGCTCATGGACAGTAACATAATATTCATGTCATGCAGTCTCTCTGAGTGGCTGTGACACAGGCACACACTCACCTTGAGTGACAGCATGAAGAGCAACATGCAATGAGAGGGGTGTTTGAAGGTGGTTATTTCAGCCAGCATGTTGACATATTCATCATTTTCTGTTTCCTTAGGAATGGAAGAACAAATTCCAGCCACTGCCAGTGCTCCCAAGCAAACCAAGACCCTGTACCACTACCGCCACCTCAACAAAACACAAGCTGAGGTACATACACCACAGATGATATTCATAGCAGATTTGAGAAGGAAGCACAGAGTGAGTTACAATGCACAGATGAGGAGCAGGTAGTGTTGGTTGCTCAAGGCCAAGTACCTCCTCGTGGGAGGTCATTGTTGTCTACTATGGAGGACGTGAAACTCCAGTCACATCTGTAGCAGAATCTTCAGTAGGTCATGGACACAATGAGAACATCTCCCATGAATGCTCAGACTGCTATAGATGCCTTGGCCTCAAACCTTAAAGATGCTCACTTGGCCAGCTCCTCTATGCTGGGAAATCAAAGACAACCTTTGAACGAGGGATTCACAGACCTCCCAGCTGCCCTAAGTTCTGCTCAGTGGCCTTGCTGAGGGAGTGCCCAGCAGCTGTGGCATTTCTCTTTGTAGTCAAGGATACGGTACCTGGTTGTCAAGCCAACGGTGCCTCCAATTCAGCAACTACCCCTGTGCAAGTGGCAGTAGAGGTGGTAGAAAACAGGCAGGGAAAATAGTCCTTGCATCACACACCACAAGGAGGTCTAAGGTCACCCAAATCCCCGCAAATGGTGAGTGAAACCCTGCAACCATCCAGAGCAGGCTCGAGGGCCCGTATGGCGTACTCCTGCTCATATTCCTTATGTAAGATACTTAGTCCTTCAGAAAGGGAATCATTTGGAGGAAGGAGGTGCTGGATGTCACACACAAACCACCAGCAGATAGCGGAGGAACCTTCACCAAGCCCGCTAAGCATTGTAGCATTGTCAAACATCACACAATGGATTACTGGAGAAAATCCATGATTTGAGCATTGATTTGAATATTGTGCTGACTATTTATACGCCACTGGTTTGAATAATTCAGAAACACAGTAAGAGAGTGTTAGCTTTGGAAAATGGTGCACTTTCCACGCAAGTACCTCTCATTCCATCAATACGAGGGAAAAACTTACTTGACTTCGTCCTCACCAATCTATCTGTCGCAAATGCATCTGTCCATGGCAGTATTGGTAGGAGTGACCACCGCACAGACCTCGTGGAGACGAAGTCTCGTCTTCGCACTGAGGACACCATCCATCGTGTTGTGTGGCACTATCACCATGCTAAATGGGATAGATTCAGAACAGATCTAGCAGCTCAAAACTGGGCATCCATGAGGCGCTGTGGGCCATCAGCAGCAGCAGAATTGTATTCCAGCACAATCTGTAACCTCATGGCCCGGCATATTCCTCACTCTACCATTACCAACAAGCCAGGGGGATCAACCCTGGTTCAATGAGGAGTGTAGAAGAGCATGCCAGGAGCAGCACCAGGCATACCTAAAAATGAGTGCCAACCTGGTGAAGCTACAACTCAGGACTACATGCATGCTAAACAGTGCAAGACAGAGTTAAGCAATTCCACAACCAACAGATCAGATCAAAGCTCTGCAGTCCTGCCACATCCAGTCGTGAATGGTGGTGGACAATTAAACAACTAACGGGAGGAGGAGGCTCTGTAAACATCCCCATCCTCAATGATGGCGGAGTCCAGCACATGAGTGCAAAAAGAAAAGGCTGAAGCGTTTGCAACCATCTTCAGCCAGAAGTGCCGAGTGGATGATCCATCTCGGCCTCCTCCCGATATCACCACCATCACAGAAGCCAGTCTTCAGCCAATTCGATTCACTCCACGTGATAGCAGGAAACGGCTGAGTGCACTGGATACAGCAAAGGCTTTGGGCCCCGACAACATCCCGGCTGTAGTGCTGAAGACTTGTGCTCCAGAACTCGAGCCAAGCTGTTCCAGTACAGCTACAACACTGGCATCTACCCGACAATGTGGAAAATTGCCCAGGTATGCCCTGTCCACAAAAAGCAGGACAAATCCAATCCGGCCAATTACCGCCCCATCATTCTACTCTCAATCATCAGCAAAGTGATGGAAGGTGTCGTCGACAGTGCTATCAAGCGGCACTTACTCACCAATAACCTGCTCACCAATGCTCAGTTTGGGTTCCACCAGGACCACTCGGCTCCAGATCTCATTACAGCCTTGGTCCAAACATGGACAAGAGAGCTAAATTCCAGAGGTGAGGTGAGAGTGACTGCCCTTGACATCAAGGCAGCATTTGACCGAGTGTGGCACCAAGGATCCCTAGTAAAATTGAAGTCAATGGGAATCAGGGGGAAAACTTTCCAGTGGCTGGAGTCATACCTAGCACAAAGGAAGATGGTAGTGGAGTTCCTCAGGGCAGTTCCTCAGCCCAACCATCTTCAGCTGCTTCATCAATGACCTTCCCTCCATCATAAGGTCAGAAATGGGGATGTTCGCTGATGATTGCACAGTGTTCAGTTCTATTCGCAACCTCTCAGATAATGAAGCTGTCCGTGCCCGCATGTAGCAAGACCTGGACAACATCCAGGCTTGGGCTCATAAGTGGCAAGTAACATTCGCGCCAGAAAAGTGTCAGACAATGACCATCTCCAACAAGAGAGAGTCTAACCACCTCCCCTTGACATTCAACGGCATTACCATCGCCGAATCCCCCACCATCAACATCCTGGGGGTCACCATTGACCAGAAACTTAACTGGACCAGCCATATAAATACTGTGGCTACAAGAGCAGGTCAGAGGCTGGGTATTCTGCAGCGAGTGACACACCTCGTGACTCCCCAAAGCCTTTCCACCATCTACAAGGCACAAGTCAGGAGTGTGATGGAATACTCTCCACTTGCCTGGATGAGTGCAGCTCCAAGAACACTCAAGAAGCTCGACACCATCCAGGACAAAGCAGCCCGCTTGATTGGCACCCCATCCACCACCCTAAACATTCACTCCCTTCACCACCAGTGCACTGTGACTGCAGTGTGTACCATCCACAGGATGCAATGCAGCAACTCACCAAGGCTTCTTCAACAGCACCTCCCAAACCCAGAACCTCTACCACCTAGAAGGACAAGAGTAGCAGGCACATGGGGACAACACCATCTGCACGTTCCCCTCCAAGTCACACACCATCCCAACTTGGAAATATATCGCTGTTCCTTCATCGTCGCTGGGTCAAAATCTTAGAACTCCCTTCCTAACAGCACTGTGGGAGAACCTTCACCACCCAGACTGCAGCGGTTCAAGAAGGGGGCTCACCGCCACCTTCTCAAGGGCAATTAGCGATGAGCAATAAATGCTGGCCTCGCTAGCGACGCCCACATCCCTTGAATGAACAATATAAAATAATTAACTCTTCAGGACAGCAGCACACAGCAACCGCATCCCAGTGAACATCATTAGATTGTATACCAAAAACAACAGGAGCTGTGAGTTGCACCTCGCACCTCGGTACTACAACACCAACCCTCCAATAGCATAAAGTATCCTTGTTAACACCAACAGGAACTTGCTGGTATAGTCTCCCTTTGTAAAAATTAATGGCGGCGTCTCGTTACACCACTGTGTTAGAAATAAGGACATTTGTTATTGTCACTGACAGGAAGTGGGAGGACAATACTCACCCAACCCTTTGTCTGGAACGTGTACTTTGATCCAGTCTGCTGTAGAGTAATTCAAGTTCTCTGCAATGTGTAATTTGATCCAATCATTGTCAGGCAGGCTACAGATTCAGACAAGGCACAGCCCTAACACTGCCGATTTCAGAGAACAGACAGCGCTAATACGACTGAGTTCAGAGAACGCACAGCGCTGACACTACTGAGTTCAGAGAATGCACAGCGCTGACACTACAGAGGTCAGAGAACGCACAGCGCTAACACTACCGAGTTCAGAGAATGCACAGCGCTAACACTACCGAGTTCAGAGAATGCACAGCGCTGACACTACTGAGTTCAGAGAACACACAGCGCTGACACTACAGAGGTCAGAGAACGCACAGCACTCACACTGCAGAGTTCAGAGAACGCACTGCACTAACACGACTGAGTTCAAATAGCAAGCGGTGAGGCCCATGGAGAGATTTCAACAGTCTGATTCACCCTGAGACAGTGGCCACGGAGTGGGGTGGAATCAGTAGCGAGAGAACGGAGTTTGTGGCGGGGACCCATGACAATGCCTCGATATTTACTCAGAGCTGTGAAGAGAGCCGAGGATCGGGGGGTCGGAGGATTTCGGGACAGGAAACCCAGAAGTATGGGTTTCCCGGACATCCTTACAATTTTGACGTAAGGACGTCTTTAAAAAAAAATTCTGCAGGTTTCCGCGTGCCAGCCAGTCAGATTGACAGGCTGGCTGTCTGTCAGACAGGAAAGTAGCTGGGGAGTGGATGCCAGCAGGTAAGTCTGACATCGGGGGCTTTGGGTTGGGAGGCGCGGTTAACGGTGAGGGGTGGTGTTGGCCATCAGGGTCGGAGACATCGTGGGGGCCAGACATCGGGCGGGTCGGTTATCGGGGGTTCATCTGAGAATCCCGGCCCCCTGGAGTTAAAATAAAAACCCTATTAAAATGGAGGCCCGCAGCCTCCTTAAAAGATTTCACTGACCAACTCCCACGAGTGGGTTGGTCGCCCACCCCCTGACCCACCTCCGTTAAAACCAGAAGTGGGTGGTTGGAGGCGGGTTTTTCAGTTTTACAATTTTTACCTTCCCCCCCACCCCCAACCCTCCTGTTCTTGAGGGTTAAAATTACCCCCATATCTTTGGTCTTCCCAATGTTTAATTGGAGGAATTTGCAGTTGATCTAAGACTGGATGTTGGACAAGCAGTCTGACAACACAGAGGCAGTGGAGGGGTCGTGAGAGGTGGTGGTGAGGTTGAGCTGGGTGTCATCGGTGTGCATGTGGAATCTGATGTCATGTCTTTAGATGATGTCGCCAAGGGGCAGCATGCAAATGTGAAATAGGATGGGGCCAAGGATAGATCCATGGGGGACCTCAGAGGTAAAGGTGCAGGGGCAGGAAGAGGAGCCATTGCAGGAGAATCTCTGGCTACGACTGGATAGGTAATAGTGGAACAAAGCAAGGGCATTCCCACTCAGATGGACAACAGAGGAGAGGCGTTGGAGAAGGATGGTGTGGTTAACCGTGTTTAAAAACTACTGAAATAAAGGTGAGGAGGGATAGTGCACCACGGTCACAGTCACTGAGGATCTCACTATTGACTTTGATTGGGGCCGAATCCTGATCAGAGAGGTTCAAACATGGAGTTGCGGGAAAGATGGCCGACAAGTATGGGGCCAATGGACATCAGCATTGCCTTCTGTTCCACAGCTGCAGATAACGCTCGGTGTCTTTTGGAATACAGGTGACAGCTGTTGGGAATTATCGACAACACAAAGTGCACAGAGCCTCCTCTTCACTCCTCCAGCTGCTCTGCCAGTTGGGTTATGTGTATCTATGAATGTTTCTCATCCTCCTTCCACTGCTCCTTCTCTTCTTCATTCAAAAAAGAAAACCCAAGATAATTATGGATGAGCACAGCCATTTGGCTCACCTTGAATCAAGTGTTGATCCCTCTTTGTGTGATAAATGGTTTCTAGATATTATTCCTATATTTGAATCTATGTTCTTTTCTCCTACACTAGCGATCGTCCTTTTGACTTTTCTCTGCACTGGCCACAGCACATCAGCAGCTCCCTTGTGCCTCAGTGACCAGCTCTGCACAAGGTGTGGTCAGAGCAGCAGATTGTTCACAACTTCCTCTGACATAAAGGCCTGGACTTTCCTTATGAAAACCACCCACTTCTGGGTGGTGGTCTTGGCAAGTGAAGTGGAGCAGGGCCTCTCAGCCCTAACTCCGCACCAGAACTGACCATCTCGATTTCTGCCTTGATTTACCTCCCATGACCCCTCTGTGGCCCTGATCATTCTGCTGGCAGCGAACCCACCCTCCCTGAAAGGGTGTATCTGAGCTGTTGTTTGAGTAAACAAGATGCCATGACAGGATGGGTGGATCAGGTGCAGGAAGGGTCCTTCTGGAGGCAAAAGGCTGCTCAGATGCTTCTTTCACTAAGCATTCAGCACCTTTGAGGGATGCAAAGGACAACCAACTGAATTGTGCTTCATAAGGTTAACAATATAAGAACATAATAGGAGCAGGAGTAGGCCATACGGCCCCCCCAAGCCTGCTCTGGTTGTGACGCTCTTCAGTATCGCAGTGTTTCCCTGCACCTCGTGCAGAGCTGACTGCTGCCATTGTAAAGGCTTTACTGTGATTCACACAGAGTTTTGGTCCTTGCTCACCCGGAGGTGGGTGATCATCGTTGAAGTGTCATGCACCAAGATACTAAGAGAACTTAGTGAGGAGGCACATAACTAGTTCTATGACCAGGCAGAGGAGCAGCACAGCAGCTACTTCCCTGGTTTAGGGCCGATCAAACAGACAAGCAGGTTAACTAAGTAGCTATGAGGACTGGCCAGTCTGGCAAGTCAGGCCCCACTCTATAACAAGGCTGCATGGCACCAATTTGAGCCAGTCGTTGTGAACCTGGAGTCACGGAGAGCACACGATCAGCATGATCTGTAAAAACTCCCACTGAACTCCCGTCTGCTGGAGGAGTGAGGCCTCCACACTGAGCAGCCTCCCACCTCGCTTTGACTCTGAAAACACTCCATGCCAGGCCAAGCCAGCAATTGACGTATGGGCCCCTTCAAATAAATGACCCCATGAACGGTCACTGCTCGATCATGAGGGGTGCTGTATCCATTTCTCTGAGGCTGAATTTGACAAATCCACAGCACTAATTACTTTACATATTTTGAGCTGCAAGGTTGGTTCAGTGAGGCTCATTTCATTCAATGAGAACGGGTGAGGGTGGTGTAATTGGAAGTGATGTCACTAGCGGGGCTGCAGCTTTTTATCATGTGCTGAAAAATGACGTCACTCGTCAATCGAAAACCGGAAATACCCACACTGTCGCTAATCACTCCCGTCAAAATAAACACTGTGGGAGAGAGCTGCGGTGACTGATGGGGCATTGGGTGTGGGTCATGGATTGTTTTCGGGTTTATTGGGTAGAAAGTGTTGTGGGGGGATGGGGGTCACCTTTCACATTACAAAGTGAATAGTGACAGTGTCCGAACTTCTGGGTTTTGGGCCGTCCGATGGCGTCACCTGCCGTGCCTGCACCGGGCTTTCCGAGAAATCACCTCACTGCCGTTCATGGTCAAGAGTGGGATCCAGATCTTAGGGTGGGGGGGGGGGGAGAACGTGATCCGTCTCCCATCTGGACCACCTTCTCCCTCTTAGCCCCCCCACCAGACCTTAGTCCTGGATGACATTCTACCTCCCATCCTTCCACCCCTACCTCCTCCCCTCTCCCCCTGTTCCTGCTCTTTCCCCCTCTCCCCTTGTTCCTGCTCTTTCCCCCTCTCCCCCTGTTCCTCCTCTTCCCTCTCCCCCTGTTCCTTCTCTTTCCCCCTCTCCCCTTGTTCCTGCTCTTTCCCCCTCTCCCCCTGTTCCTCCTCTTCCCCTGTTCCTTCTCTTTCCCCCTCTCCCCTTGTTCCTGCTCTTTCCCCCTCTCCCCCTGTTCCTTCTCTTTCCCCCTCTCCCCCTGTTCCTGCTCTTTGCCTCTCCCCCCTGTTCCTGCTCTTTCCCCCTTTCCCCTTGTTCCTGCTCTTTCCCCCTCTCCCCCTGTTCCTTCTCTTTCCCCCTCTCCCCCTGTTCCTTCTCTTTCCCCCTCTCCCCCTGTTCCTCCTCTTCCCTCTCCCCCTGTTCCTGCTCTTTCCCCCTCTCCCCTTGTTCCTGCTCTTTCCCCCTCTCCCCCTGTTCCTCCTCTTCCCTCTCCCCCTGTTCCTTCTCTTTCCCCCTCTCCCCCTGTTCCTGCTCTTCCCTCTCCCCCTGTTCCTTCTCTTTCCCCCTCTCCCCTTGTTCCTGCTCTTTCCCCCTCTCCCCCTGTTCCTCCTCTTCCCTCTCCCCCTGTTCCTTCTCTTTCCCCCTCTCCCCCCTGTTCCTGCTCTTTCCCCCTCTCCCCCCCCTGCTCTTTCCCCCCCCCCCCCACCCCTGTGCTTTCCCCCTCTCCCCCCCTGCTCTGAGCCCCTCTCCTCCCCCCTTATGTTTACCCACATCAGCTCCATGTTTATCCTTCGGGCTTTCAGTAAACGGCACCGCGGTTCCCATCATGAAAGGAGCAAGTTCTCATTTCCTGGCACAAACCACAGTGAAAATTAATGACCATAAATAGATGGGCAGTGGCCATGGTTTTTTCCTTGATTGACAACCTGAAGTTGGCCCGATTAGTCTGAGGGGAGGTTCAAGGGCGGTTTGTCTGTTCCTTTTGGTCACTTTCCATTCTTGCTATTTTAAACGTGGGAAGAGAAGCAGAAAGTAAACTCCAGACTCTGGACTGTGTTAGATTGTTACTGGAATCAGGTTAGGTGAGCTGGTTACATTAGTTATTTACTCGTTATTATGTTATTCACTTTTACAATAGTTCATTGAGCATTTTATTGTTTTTTTTAACAGAATGGCGATTCCGATTGAAGAAATTATGAAATCCGTTGAATCTAAAATAAGTGTGGGGATTGAAATCACCAACAGCAGCAAACACTTTGATCTAACTTCACCAGAGTAAGTACAGATAGCTCGGTAATACCGCCCTGAACCCGAGGGACACAGTTTGAGGATAGTTCACTATATAACTATTCTATTCACCGGGTCGGTCTTTCCCCCCGTCGCTGTTTTGTTTTAAAATATAAACGATTAAAAATCAAATAGTTCACTTTGCATCTACCAGCCCAGGGGGGTTTCAGCGGCCGCTTTTTATTAATAAACAGATACCTGGTTCTGAAAACATTTGCACCAGCTCCAAAAATTAGTGTCAAAGTCAGCCTTATGCGGGGGGACTGAAGTTAGTGCTGATCACTGAGGTGCAGCAGGAACACCCGGGGGTAGAAATTTGTCTTTGGGCGGCAGGGGAAAGCGAGGGGTGAGGCACGGGTTACCCGTTATACGCCCGCTCGATATTCAATTCCGCTTGACTTCACAGGAGCTATACAAAAGGACAAGAAAGGAACGTGCCTGTTCATCAAGATCCCATTCTCACTCGTAAGCTAGTCGTTTGGTAGGGTACAGATCTCGCTTCTGTTTTCCAACCACTTTCTCAGCATCAAATACGACACCGAGTTCGCTCTGCACATTCCTGACACAAAAACAATGACTGATCGAAATTTGTACATTAAGATGTACTTGCAGCTGCCTGAATCTAATTCCTTCACAAAAAACTGCTATCGGCAGAGGAAATTCAGCACTGCAACTCTCCAATGAGGGAATGGAGGTTTCAGCTGCAATGTCAAATGTGAGCCACAAAGCTATAATCAAACTGGAGGTTCGAGATCATTTCTCTTAGAGTCATAGAGTCATAGAGTTATACAGCCCGGATCGAGGCCCTTCGGCCCATCGTGTCCGCACCGGCCATCAGCCCTGTCTACTCTAATCCCATATTCCAGCATTTGGTCCGTAGCCTTGTATGCTATGGCATTTCAAGTGCTCATCCAAATGCTTCTTGAATGTTGTGAGGGTTCCTGCCTCCACAACCCGTCCAAGCCTAACAATTAAAAATATCTCCACTGGAAAACATCTCAAAATTCAGTCACTTTAAAACCTAACCAGGCATTGTATAACCATTCTCACTGGACTTACCTTGTGGGTAATTGTGACTTTGGGCGATAGTGTAAAATGGGTGATATCGGACCAGCCGCCCGTTATACATCTCTCCCCATTCTCACTTCTATTGACTTCACTGGAAACTTAGGCTAAGTGCCCCTCGATTAAGGAAGAGAAAATTGACCAGGGTTCCTGTTCCTCATCCCTATCTAGTGATCCTGCCGCAAAAGTCAATGAGTGTGGGTCTATATATATAGTCACTGTGGAAAAGATTTTCACTTCAGATTCAAAGCAGCGTTTGTGCTCAATCATAAAGCATAATGTATTGTTATTGCATCAATTTACGTAACAATGTCCGTCTGATTATCTTGTACCAGCTTATATTTTACAGACAGGCCACACACACCACATACTGCCTGATCCAAGTAATGTCTCTGTGCCTGGAATCGCCCTGTAATGTCGACATTCAGTGCGGTCACTTTAACTTCCACTGAGAGTGCCATCCAGATGTTTCTGTCCGGTTTGATTCCAGAAGCAGACACAGGTCTGTAATCATATCCCTGTTGTAGTGGAGCCTCTTTTCACGCTGTTCCTTTGTGTAGATAGGAAATGAATGTCATGTGGGAACAAAGTAAATCCTGAATATATTTGCATGTTAATTGTCTTAACAAGCAGTTAATAAACAAAAATGTGTTAAATGTTGGATCTCTACATTATTATGAACAGCAAAGTTAATAATGTAAATATTTACTCCCGGGAGTGTGGGCAAGAGTTAGCATTCAGTCAAATCAGAAAATTAATATTCCTTAATGTACAGTTATTGTGTTCACTGGCTCTAACGAATTAAACCCTTTGTGCCGTCTCTCGTCTTTAAGTTGTATATTTTCTGACCAGCACAGTTCCTGTACAGGAACAAGCACCAGCTTTAAAAAAGCACAGAAGGTATTTAGTACGAGAGCATGAGGCATTTGGAGAGGAACAGACACCCGATTCCTGTTTTTTGCCTCACCCACCCCTTCTGACACACTTCAATTATACGGAATCATGGGAGTTTTATTTCAATTAGTTTCTCCCACCCTAATTTTCTAATCCAGTTCAAGTTTGAATGAAAGTTTTGGTCATTTGTCCGTGTGAATCCTGCAGCTTTCCTCCCTGAATCTCCCTGTTGTGAGGGACCTTGAGATGGGATTTATCACTGCAGATTCTGGTAAGTTTGCAATCTGTTTTTTATGTGCAATAAGGTTATTGTGGAACTTTTTGTTTCCAAATGCATCAAAAGCAGCAATTGAACTTTATTATATTTATTATAAAATAAAAACAGAAAATGCTGGAAACACTCAGTCGGTCAGGCAGCATCTGTGGAGACAGATTCAGAGTTAATGTTTCAGGTTGGTGACCTTTCCTCAGAACTGGTTGCCAATCCTCCAGGATTGTCCTGGAGTCTCCACAAATTAAAGATTTATCTCCTGGACACTGCAGCAAACCACCAGGGTGAAAAATCATAGGGGCATTAAAGGAATTCTGTTTTTTTTTCATTTTCCTTGGACACTTTTGTTACAAAAATGTTGCAGTTGGAAAAAAAAGACTGTTTGACTGGGTGGGGCGGTTGAAGGCAGGAGCTCATGTGATGAAATCTCCAGGAATACACCCAACTGGAGTTGGCAGCACTAGCTGTGAGATACGCAGATCCCGGCCTTCCCTGCAGGTTTCCAAGGGGGCCTTGCCTCTGCCCACTCCAAACAATGTCACTGGTAAAGGAAGGGATGTGAACAGGAGTTGAGACTCCCAGGCTGGGAATTCCTCTGTCCCCATCTTGGCAGCACATCAGCAGGCTGGTCTGCTGAGTGGAAGCAGATGGACTGGCCTGTCCAACACCAGAAGTAGGACCCACATTGGGGCTCCTGATCTTGTAAAGAAGAATTTCCCAAGTAAAGTTCAGTTATCTTTTCTGGAACCCCACCTTCCTGACCCTTCTAACCTGACCCGAACTTTCCGATGAGGTGATAGAATTACCAACACTGCCCAGCACTTTAGGCAACTGATGCCTTTTGAAGTGGCCATCTTTGAAGTCACCGGATAGGAGAGTATCGGGTGAGTGGGGGAAGGTGAAGTTGAAGCTACCCTCGAGCTCATGGACGGTAACATAATATTCATGTCATGCGGTCTCTCTGAGTGGCTGTGACACAGGCACACACTCACCTTGAGTGACAGCACGGAGAGCAACATGCATTGAGAGGGGTGTTTGAAGGTTGTTATTTCAGCCAGCATGTTGACATATTGATCATTTTCTGTTTCCTTAGGAATGGAAGAACAAATTC
This sequence comes from Heptranchias perlo, assembly GCF_035084215.1. Taxonomy (NCBI): domain Eukaryota; kingdom Metazoa; phylum Chordata; class Chondrichthyes; order Hexanchiformes; family Hexanchidae; genus Heptranchias; species Heptranchias perlo. Next base: position 10,984,129 of record NC_090351.1, read on the forward strand.
CAGCCACTGTCAGTGCTCCCAAGCAAACCAAGATCCTGTACCACCACCCCCACCTCTGCACCAGCTGAGGTACATACATCTCAGAGGATATTGATAGCAGTTTTGAGAAGGAAGCACAGAGTGAGTTACAATGCACAGATGAGGAGCAGGTAGTGTTGGTTGCTCAAAGCCAAGTACCTCCTCGTGGGAGGTCATTGTTGTCTACTATGGAGGACGTGAAACTCCAGTCACACCTGTAGCAGAATCTTCAGTAGGTCATGGACACAATGAGAACATCTCCCATGAATGCTCAGACTGCTATAGATGCCTTTGCCTCAAACCTTAAAGATGCTCACTTGGCCAGCTCCACCATGCTGGGAAATCAGAGACAACCTTTGAGTGAGGGATTCACAGACCTCCCAGCTGCCCTAAGTTCTGCTCAGTGGCCTTGCTGAGGGAGTGGCCAGCAGCAGTGGCTGTCTCTTGTAGTCAAGGATACGGTAGCTGGTTGTCAAGCCATGATTTGAGTATTGATTAGAATATTGTGCTGACTATTGATACGCCACTGGTTTGAATAATTCAGAAACACTGTAAGAGGGTGTTAGCTTTGGATAATGGTGCACTTTCCACGCAAGTACCTCTTATTCCATCAATAATAAACTCTTCAGGACAGCAGCACACAGCAACCGCATCCCTGTGAACATCATTAGATTGTATACCAAAAACAACAGGAGCTGTGAGTTGCACCACGCCCCTCAGTATTACAACACCAACCCTAGCAGGAGTATCCTTGTTAACACCAACAGGAACTTGCTGGTATAATCTCCCTTTGTAAAAATTAATGGCGACGTCTCGTTACACCATTGTGTTAGAAATAAGGACATTTGTCATTTTCACCGGCAGGAACTGGGAGGACAATACTCACCCAACCCTTTGTCTGGAACGTGTACTTTGATCAGTCTGCTGTAGAATGATTCACGTTCTCTGCAATGTGTAATTTGATCCAATCATTGTAAGGCAGGCTACAGAGTTCAGACAAGGCACAGCCCTAACACTGCCGATTTCAGAGACCAGACAGCGCTAACACGACTGAGTTCAGAGAACGCACAGAACTAACACTTCTGAGTTCAGAGAACGCACAGTGCTAACACTACTGAGTTCAGAGAATGCACAGCGCTAACACGACTGAGTTCAGAGAACGCACAGTGCTAACACTACTGAGTTCAGAGAACGCACAGTGCTAACACTACTGAGTTCAGAGAACGCACAGCGCTAACACTACTGAGTTCAGAGAACGCACAGCGCTAACACGACCGAGTTCAGAGAACGCACACCGAGTTCAGAGAAAAAACTCAGCACCCACGGACCAGTTGAACCAGGAACACTTCTCACCACGATGGACGTCTCGGCACTCTACACCAGTATCCCCCACGATGACGGCATCGCTGTAACAGCCTCAATACTCAACACCAACAACAGCCAATCTCCAGACGCCATCCTACAACTCATCCGCTTCATCCTGGATCACAATGTCTTCACCTTCGATAACCAGCTCTTTACCCAAACACACGGAACAGCCATGGGGACCAAATTCGCACCCCAATACGCCAACATTTTCATGCACAAGTTCGAGCACAACTTCTTCACTGCACAGGACCTCCAACCAACGCTATACACCAGATACATCGACGACATTTTCTTCCTATGGACCCACGGCGAAGAATCACTGAAGAGACTACACGATAACATCAACAAGTTCCATCCCACCATCAAACTCACCATGGACTACTCCTCAGAATCGGTTTCTTTCTTGGACACACAAATCTCCATCAAAGACGGGCACCTCAGCACCTCACTCTATCACAAGCCCACGGACAACCTCACGATGCTCCACTGTTCCAGCTTCCACCCCAACCACGTCAAAGAGGCCATCCCCTATGGACAGGCTCTACGAATACACAGGATCTGCTCAGACGAGGAGGAACGCGATGGACACCTACAGACGCTGAAAGACGCCCTCGTAAGAACGGGATATGACGCTCGACTTGTCGATCGACAGTTCCGACGGGCCACAGCGAAGAATCGCATAGACCTCCTCAGAAGACAAACACGGGACGCAACCAACAGAGTACCCTTCATCGTCCAGTACTTCCCCGGAGCGGAGAAACTACACCATGTTCTTCGCAGCCTTCAACATGTCATCGATGACGGCGAACACCTCGCTAAGGCCATCCCCACGCCTCCACTACTCGCCTTTAAACAGCCACCCAACCTCAAACAGACCATCGTTCGCAGCAAGTTACCCAGTTTTCAGGAGAACAGCGTCCACGACACCACACAACCCTGCCACGGCAACCTCTGCAAGACATGCCAGATCATCGACACGGATACCACCATCACACGAGAGGACACCACCCACCAGGTACATGGTTCATACTCCTGTGACTCGGCCAACGTTGTCTACCTCATACGTTGCAGGAAAGGATGCCCCGGAGCATGGTACATTGGCGAGACCATGCAGACACTGCGACAACGGATGAACGGACACCGCGCAACAATCACCAGACAGGAGGGTTCCCTCCCAGTCGGGGAACACTTTAGCAGTCAAGGACATTCAGCCACCAATCTTCGGTTAAGCGTTCTCCAAGGCGGCCTTCGAGACACACGACAACGCAAAATCGTCGAGCAGAAGTTGATAGCCAAGTTCCGCACCCATGAGGACGGCCTCAACCGGGATCTTGGGTTCATGTCACGCTACACGTAACCCCACCAGCAAAAAGGGGAAAAAAAAGTTATGTTTTTAATATTCTCTCTCTCTCTCTCTCTGCCATTTGGGTTTCTTTCTGTCTGTCTGTGTAATTGACACAATGTATATCCAGTGTACTGGGACGTGCTGTTCTCTGTGACTGGCCTGTTTGAATAACAACGACACCTTTTGATTGGTGTGATGCTGTCCCAGCCTAGTATAAGGTATGCGATTTGAGAACCTTTTCACTCATTCACCTGACGAAGGGGATAATCTCCGAAAGCTTGTGATTTTAAAATAAATTTGTTGGACTGTAACCTGGTGTTGTAAGATTCCTTACATGAGTTCAGAGGACGCACAGCGCTGACATGACCGAGTTCAGAGAACGCACAGCGCTGACACTATCGAATTCAGAGAACGCACAGTGCTAACACTACTGAGTTCAGAGAATGCACAGCGCTAACACGACTGAGTTCAGAGAACGCACAGTGCTAACACTACTGAGTTCAGAGAACGCACAGTGCTAACACTACCGAGTTCAGAGAATGCACAGCGCTAACACGACCGAGTTCAGAGAATGCACAGCGCTAACATGACCGAGTTCAGAGAATGCACAGCGCTGACATGACCGAGTTCAGAGAATGCACAGCGCTAACACTATCGAGTTCAGAGAATGCACAGCACTAACACGACCGAGTTCAGAGAATGCACAGCGCTAACATGACCGAGTTCAGAGAATGCACAGCGCTGACATGACCGAGTTCAGAGAATGCACAGCGCTAACACGACCGAGTTCAGAGAACGCACAGCGCTAACACGACCGAGTTCAGAGAACGCACAGCGCTGACATGACCGAGTTCAGAGAACGCACAGCGCTGACATGACCGAGTTCAGAGAACGCACAGCGCTGACATGACCGAGTTCAGAGAACGCACAGCACTAACACTACCGAGTTCAGAGAACGCACAGCGCTGACATGACCGAGTTCAGAGAACGCACAGCGCTGACATGACCGAGTTCAGAGAACGCACAGCGCTAACACGACCGAGTTCAGAGAACGCACAGCGCTGACATGACCGAGTTCAGAGAACGCACAGCGCTAACACTACCGAGTTCAGAGAACGCACAGCGCTAACACTACCGAGTTCAGAGAATGCACAGCGCTCACACGACTGAGTTCAAATAGGAAGGGGTGAGGCCCATGGAGAGATTTCAACAGTCTGATTCATCCTGAGACAGTGGCCACGGAGTGGGGTGGAATCAGTAGCGAGAGAACGGAGTTTGTGGCGGGGACCCAAAACAATACCTCAATATTTACTCAGAGCAGTGAAGAGAGCCGAAGATCGGGGGGTGGAGGATTTCGGGACAGGCAACTCGGAAGTATGGGTTTCCCGGACGTCCTTACAATTTTGACATAAGGGCATCTTTTAAATTTTTTCTGTACGTTTCATGCGCACCAGCCAGCCAGATTGACAGGCTGCTTCTCTGTCAGATGGGAAGTAGCCGGGGAGCGGATGCCAGCAGGTAAGTCTGATATCGGGGGCTTTTGAGGGGGGGAGCGGTCTTCGGTGGGGGGTGGTGTCGGCCATCGGGGTTGGAGACATCGTGGGGGTCAGACATCAGGCGGGTCGGTCATCGGGGGGTCATCTGAGAATCCCGGCCCCCTGGAGTTAAAAATAAAAAAACGATTAAAATGGAGGCTGGCAACCTTCTTAAAAGATTTTACTGACCAACCCGCCTCCTAAGATCGGGTTGGTCGCCCGCCTTCTGACCCGCCTCCGTCAAAACCAGACGTGGGCGGTTGGAGGCGGGTTTTACGTTTTTACAATTTTTACCTTCCGCCCACCCCCAACCCTCCTGTTCTTGAGGGTTAAAATTCCCCCCATATCTTTGGTCTTCCCAATGTTTAATTGGAGGAATTTGCAGTTGATCTAAGACTGGATGTTGGACAAGCAGTCTGACAACACAGAGGCAGTGGAGGGGTCGTGAGAGGTGGTGGTGAGGTTGAGCTGGGTGTCATCGGTGTACATGTGGAATCTGATGTCATGTCTTCAGATGATGTCGCCAAGGGGCAGCATGCAAATGTGAAATAGGATGGGGCCAAGGAGAGATCCATGGGGGACCTCAGAGGTAAAGGTGCAGGGGCAGGAAGAGGAGCCATTGCAGGAGAATCTCTGGCTGCGACTGGATAGGTAATAGTGGAACAAAGCAAGGGCATTCCCACTCAGCTGGACAACGGAGGAGAGGCGTTGGAGAAGGATGGTGTGGTTAACCGTGTTTAAAAACTACTGAAATAAAGATGAGGAGGGATAGTGCACCACGGTCACAGTCACTGAGGATCTCACTATTGACTTTGATTGGGACCAAAACCTGATCAGAGAGATTCAAACATGCGGGAAAGATGGCCGACAAGTACAGGGCCAATGGACAGCAGCATTGCCTTCTGTTCCACATAACGCTCAGTGTCTTTTGGAATACAGGTGACAGCTGTTGTGAATTGCGGACAACACAAAGTGCACAGAGCCTCCTCTTCACTCCTCCAGCTGCTCTGCCAGTTGGGTTATGTGTATCTATGAATGTTTCTCATCCTCCTTCCACTGCTCCTTCTCTTCTTCATTCAAAAAAATTACAAGATAACTATGGATGAGCACAGCCATTTGGCTCACCTTGAATCAAGTGTTGATCCCTCTTTGTGTGATAAATGGTTTCTTGATATTATTCCTATATTTGAATCTATGTTCTTTTCTCCTACACTAGCGATCCTCCTTTTGACTTTTCTCTGCACTGGCCACAGCACATCAGCAGCTCCCTTGTGCCTCTGTGACCAGCTCTGCACAAGGGGGTCACAGTGTGGTCAGAGCAGCAGACTGTTCTCAACTTCCTCTGACATAAAGGCCTGGACTTTCCTTATGAAAACCACCCACTTCTGGGAGGTGGTCTTGGCAAGTGAAGTGGGGCAGGGCCTCTCAGCCCAAATTCGGCACCAGAACTGACCATCTCGATTTCTGCCATGATTTCCCCCCCATGACCCCTCTGTGGCCCTGATCATTCTGCTGGCAGCGAACCCACCGGAATCAAATGAAGAGGGGAATTGCTAAATTTAAACACAGGGGCAGTAACTGTCGCCACTACAGGAGTGACAACAGCTCTTATACCCTCCCCCGAACGTCTGGCTGGCGGCTACATCGATCTCCTGGACTGCCACAGGATCATAGGGACAGGAGTAGGCCAATGAACCACTCGAGCCTGTTCCGCCATTCAATTAGATCATGGCTGATCTGTCTCTTAACTCCATTTACCCATCTTGGTTCCATATCCCTTAATACCCTTGTATTCCAGCCCCCTTGACATAAAGGCCAACATTCCATTAGCATTTATAATTATTTTTTGTACCCGTCACTAGCTTTTAGCAATTTCTGTACTTGGACCCCTAAATCTCTCTGCTCATCCACATTTCCCAGCTTCTTGCTATTTAGAAAATACTCTGATCTATCTTTCTTAGGTCCAAAGTGGATGACCTCACACTTTCCCCCATTAAACTTCATCTGCCAGTTTTGCCCATTCACCTAATCTATCAATGTCCCTTTGCGACATTCTGCTCCCATCTACACTATTTACTGTGCCACCGAACTTAGTGTCATCAACAAACTTAGATATACAACTCTCCATTCCTTCATCCAAGTCATTTATAAATATAGTGAAAAGCTGAGGCCCCAGTACAGATCCCTGGGGGATACCACTCGTCACATCCCGCCAATTTGAGTACATACCCATTATCCCAACTCTCTGTCTCCTACCTCCTGACCAATTCCCTATCCAATCCAATAGGTTGCCTCCAATTCCATGTGCTCCCATTTTTGTTAATTGTCTCTTATGTCGAATCTTATTGAATGCCTTCTGGAATTCCATATAAATAACATCTACAGGCAGTTCTTATCTACCATGTTAGTTACCTCCTCAAAAAATTCGACCAGGTTCATTAGACATGACTTACCGTTTACAAATCCATGCTGGCTCTTTCTGATCAGCTCATATTTGTCTAAATGTTCAGTCACTCTATCCCTAATAACGGATTCTAGTAACTTTCCCACAACTGACGTTAGACTAATAGGCCTATAATTTACTAGGTGATCTTGTCTACCCCTCTTAAATAATGGAGTCACCTGGGTCTCCCTCACTTCATGTCCTGCCTTTCTAATTGAATTGTAGATGTGGGTTCTGGACTCCTCCAATTGTCCCATCATCAGGACCACGAGTGAAGAGATTATTTCCACTGCCTGCATGTGAGACCAATGCTCCTGAATCATTGATCTTTAACATCCCAGACCCCTGAGATCTTGGTCTTGGAATCCTCAGCTGAAGCCTCGTGCTTTTGTCACCTCTGGAGAGAGACAGATGTCTCATCAAATTTGCCTCCCAGCTCCGCCTGCTCACTGCTGCTCTGGCATCCTCCCAGTGAAATCTGCTCCGTGTCAGTACTACCGCCTCCCTGAATGGGTGTATCTGAGCTGTTATTTGAGTAAACAAGATGCCATGAAAGGATGGTTGAATAAGGTGCAGGAAGGGTCCTTCTGGAGGCAAAAGGCTGCTCAGCTGCTTCTTTCTCTAAGCATTCAGCACCTTTGAGGGATACAAAGGACAACCAACTGACTTGTGCGTCATAAGGTTAAAAATATAAGAACATAAGAAATAGGAGCAGGAGTAGGCCATACGGCCCCCCCGAGCCTGCTCTGGTTGTGATGCTCTTCAGCATCGCAGTGTTTCTCTGCACCTCGTCCAGAGCTGACTGCTGCCATTGTAAAGGCTTTACTGTGATTCACACAGAATTTTGGCCCTTGCTCACCCGGAGGTGGGTGATCATCGTTGAAGTGTCATGCACCAAGATACTAAGAGAACTTAGTGACAGGCAAATAATTAGTTCTGTGACCAGGTAGAAGAACAGCACCGTAGGTACTTCCCTGGTTTAGGGCCGACCAAATGGACAAGCAGGTGAACTAAGTAGCTATGAGGACTGGCCAGTCTGGCAAGCCAGGCCCCACTCTATAAGAAGGCTGCATGGCACCAATTTGAGCCAGTTGTTGTGATCTTGGGCCGACCAAATGGACAAGCAGGTGAACTAAGTAGCTATGAGGACTGGCCAGTCTGGCAAGCCAGGCCCCACTCTATAAGAAGGCTGCATGGCACCAATTTGAGCCAGTTGTTGTGATCTTGGACACACGGAGAGCACACTATCAGCATGATCTGTAAAAACTCCCACTAAACTCCCGTCTGCTGGAGGAGTGAGGCCTCCACACTGAGCAGCCTCCCACCTTGCTTTGACTCTGAAAACACTCCATGCCAGGCCAAACCAGAAATTGACCAATGCTACATCCTGGTGCCCATCCCCCTGCCAAACTAATTGGAAAGGGGAAGCAAGGGGCACAAAGGATCAGGAGAGAAGGATAGCCCTAGAGTAAAAATAGTGAGGTATTAGATTGGGTCAGACCAAGAGAGAGCACAAGAAGGTCTAAGACGGGTTTGCGATGCATGTGTGTGAATGCACAAAGTGTGTTAAACAAGGTTGGTGAGCTGCAGGCACAAATAGCCACATGGGAATATGATGTTGTGGCAATAACGGAGACCTGGCTCAAAAAAGGGCAGGATTGGGTATGAAATATTCCTCGATACAAGGTGTTCAGGAAAGATAGGGAAGGAAAAGATCGCGGGGTCGGGGTGGGGGTGGGTGGCAGTATTGATTAAGGAGAATATTGCAGTGATGGAGAGAGAGGATGTCCTGGGGGAGTCAAGGACAGAATCGATTTGGTTAGAGTTAAGGAACAATAGAGGTGCCATTACACTACTGGGAGTATTCTATAGGCCACCGACTGGTGGGAAGGATATAGAGAAGCAAATTTCAGGGAAAGTACAGAGAGATGTAAAAGCCAGAGAGTAGTGATAACAGGGGATTTCAACTGTCCTAATATAGACTGGGATAGTAATAACATAAGGGGCAAAGAGGGAGAGGAATTTTTGAAATGTGTTCAGGAGAACTTTCTCGACCAGTACGTTCCCGGCCCAACGAGGAAGGATGCATTGCTGGATTTGGTTCTCGGGAATGAGATGGGCCAAGTGGATTAAGTGTCAGTGGGAGAGCATTTAGGAAGCAGCGATCATAATATCATAAGGTTAAGAATAGCAATGGAAAAAGGACTCTGTCCACTCTTAAGTAAAAATATTCAATTGGAGGTGGGCCAATTTCAGTGGGATGAGAACAGATCTGGCCCGGGTAAATTGGAATCATAGATTGGCAGGCAAAACTGTAATTGAACAGCGGGCGGCCTTTAAATTCGGGTACAGACAATGTACATTCCAACGAGGGAGAAAGGTAGGGCAACTAAAGCCAGAGCTCCTTGGATGACAAAGGAGATAGAGAGTAAGATGAAACAGAAAAAAGTGGCATATGACAGGTGTCAGGTTGATAAAACAAGTGCGAACCAGGCTGAATATAGAAAGTTCAGAGGGGAAGTGAAAAAGGAAACAGAGGGGCAAAGAGAGAGTATGAGAATAGACTAGCGACCAACATAAAAGTGAATCCAAAAGTTTTCTACAGAAATGTTAACAGTAAACGGGTAGTAAGAGGAGGGGTGTGGCCAATTAGGGACCATAAAGGAGATCTGCTCATGGAAGCAGTGGGCATGGCTGAGGTATTAAATGAATACTTTGCATCAGTCTTTACCAAGGAAGAAGATGCTGCCAGAGTCTCAGTAAAGGAAGATATAGTTAAGATACTGGATGGGCTAAAAATTGAGAAAGAAGAGGTACTAGAAAGGCTAGCTGTACTTAAAATAGGTAATTCACCTGGTCCGGATGGGATGCACCCTAGGATGTTGAGGGAAGGGGGGAAATTGCGGAGATACTGGCCGTAATCTTCCAAACATCCATGGATATGGGGGTGGTGCCAGAGGACTGGAGAATTGCAAATGTTATACCGTTGTTCAAAAAAGGGTGTAAAGATAAACCCAGCAACTATAGGCCAGTCAGTTTAACCTCGGTGGTGGGGAAAATTTTGGAAACGATAATCCGGGACAGAATTAACAGTCACTTGGACAAATGTGGATTGATTAGGGAAAGCCAGCACGGATTTGTTAAAGGCAAATTGTGTTTAACCAACTTGATAGAGTTTTTTGATGAGGTAACAGAGAGGGTAGATGAGGGCAATGCAGTTGATGTGGTGAATATGGATTTTCAAAAAGCATTTGATAAAGTGCCACATGGTAGGCTTGCTATTCAGATTGTGGCCCATGGAATAAAGGGGGCAATAGCAGCACGGATACAAAATTGGTAAAAGGCAGGAAACAGAAAGTAGTGGTGAGCAGTTGTTTTTCGGACTGGAGGGAGGTGTGCAGTGGTGTTCCCCAGGGGTTGGTGCTGGGACCACTGCTTTTCTTGATATATATTAATGACTTGGATTTGGGTGTACAGGGCACAATTTCAAAATTTGCGGATGACACAAAACTTGGAAGGGTAGTGAACAGTGAGGAGGATAGTGATAGACTTCAAGAGGATATAGACAGGCTGGTGGCATGGGTGGACACGTAGCAGATAAAGTTTAACGCGGGAATATACGAGGTGATGCATTTCGGCAGGAAAAATTAGGAGAGGCAATATAAACTGGAGGGCAAAATTCTAAAAGGAATGGAGGAACAGAGTGATCTGGGGGTATATGTGCACAAATCGTTGAAGGTGGCAGGGCAGGTTGAGAAAGCAGTTAAAAAAGCATACGGGATCCTGGACTTTATAATTAGAGGCATAGAATACAAAAGCAAGGAAGTCATGATGAACCTTTATAAAACACTGTTTCGGCTACATCTGGAGTATTGTGTCCAGTTCTGGGCACCGCACTTTAGGAAGGGTGTGTAGGCCTTAGAGAGAGTGCAGAGGAGGTTTACTACAATGATTCAGGGATGAGGGACTTAAATTACGTGAATAGACTGAAGAGGCTGGGATTGTTCTCTTTGGAACAGAGAAGGTTGAGAGGAGATTTGATAGAGGTGTTCAAAATCATGAAGGGTCCAGACAGAGTGGATAGAGAGAATCTTTTCCCATTGGTGGAAGGATCAAGAATCAGAGGGCATAGATTTAAGGTGATTGGCAAAAGACCAAAGGTGACATGAGGAAAAACTTTTTTACGCAGCGAGTGTTTAGGATCTAGAATGCATTGCCCGAGGGGGTGGTGGAGGCAGATTCAATCATGGCCTTCAAAAGGGAACTGGATAAATACTTGAAACGAAAAAATGGGCAGGGCTACGGGGATAGGGCGAGGCAGTGGGACTAGCTGGATTGCTCATGCGTAGAGCCGGCGTGGACTCGATGGGCTGAATGGCCTCCTTCCGTGCTGTAACCTTCTATGATTCGATGTCTTATGGGCCTCTTCAAATAAATGACCCCGTGAACGGGCACTGCTCGATCATGAGGGGTGCTGCAGCCGTTTCTCTGAGGTTGAATTTGACAAATCCACAGCACTGACTGTTTTACATATTTTGAGCTGCAAGGTTGGTTCAGTGAGGCTCATTTCATTCAACGAGAATGGGTGAGGGTGGTGTAATTGGAAGTGATGTCACTAGCGGGGCTGCAGCTTTTTATCATGTGCTGAAAAATGACGTCACTCGTCAATCGAAAACCGGAAATTCCCACACTGTCGCTAATCACTCCCGTCAAAATAAACACTGTGGGAGAGAGCTGCGGTGACTGATGGGGCATTGGGTGTGGGTCATGGATTGTTTTCGGGTTTATTGGGTAGAAAGTGTTGTTGGGGGGGGATGGGGGTCACCTTTCACATTACAAAGTGAATAGTGACAGTGTCCGAACTTGCGGATTTTGGGCCGTCCGATAGCGTCACCTGCCGTGCCTGCACCGGGCTTTCCGAGAAATCACCTCACTGCCGTTCATGGTCAAGAGTGGGATCCAGATCTTAGGGTGGGGGAGAACGTGATCCGTCTCCCCGTCTGGAACACCGCCCCCCCCCACCTTAGTCCTGGATGACATTTTCCCTCCCATCCTTCCACCAGTACCTCTTTCCCTCTTTCCCCCACCCCTGCTCTTTCCCTCTCCCCCTGTTCCTCCTCTTCCCTCTCCCCCTGTTCCTGCTCTTTCCCCCTCTCCCCCTGTTCCTGCTCTTTCCCCCTCTTCCTCCTCTTTCTCTCTCTCCCCCTGTTCCTGCTCTTTCCCCCTCTCCCCCCCTGCTCTGAGCCCCTCTCCTCCCCCCTTATGTTTACCCACATCAGCTCCATGTTTATCCTTCGGGCTTTCAGCAAACGGCACCGCGGTTCCCATCATGAAAGGAGGAAGTTCTCATTTCCTGGCACAAACCACAGCAAAAATTAATGACCATAAATAGATGAGCAGTGGCCATGGTTTTTTTCCTTGATTGACAACCTGAAGTTGGCCCGATGAGTCTGAGGGGAGGTTCAAGGGCGGTTTGTCTGTTCCTTTTGGTCACTTTCGATTCTTGTTATTTTAAACGTGGGAAGAGAAGCAGAAAGTAAACTCCAGACTCTGGACTGTGTTAGATTGTTACTGGAATCAGGTTAGGTGAGCTGGTTACATTAGTTATTTACTAGTTATTATGTTATTCACTTTTACAATAGTTCATTGAGCATTTTATTGTTTTTAACAGAATGGCGGTTCCGATTGAAGAAATTATGAAATCCGTTGAATCTAAAATAAGTGTGGGGATTGAAATCACCAACAGCAGCAAACACTTTGATCTAACTTCAGCAGCGTAAGTACAGATAGCTCGGTAATACCGCCCTGAACCCGAGGGACACAGTTTGAGGATAGTTCACTATATAACTATTCTATTCACCGGGTCGGTCTTTCCCCCCGTCGCTGTTTTGTTTTAAAATATAAACGATTAAATATCAAATAGTTCACTTTGCATCTACCGGCCCAGGGGGGTTTCAGCGGCCGCTTTTTGGAGAGGGTGGGTCGGTGAAGAGAAGGTCCCTCTTTCAGAGAAGGGTTAAGTGAGTGGGTGTGGAATGTGAGTGGGACATGAGAAGGGGTTTGGGAGGGTTGTTAGTGGGTGTGGAATGTGAGTGGGACATGAGAAGGGGTTTGGGAGGGTTGTTAGTGGGTGTGGAATGTGAGTGGGACATGAGAAGGGGGGGAAAGGGTTTGGAAGTGAAACGTGTTTGCTCTTTTTTGGCAGTCAGCCCGAACTCTGCAAAAATTTTGGAACAACATGGAAACCTGTAGATCTGTGGAGGGAGCTGAGCGTTTCTTCTGAACTTTGCTGCCTTGTAAGTCAGCCCAACAACTGAGGCTCAGGGTGACCTAAGATCTGATAAATCGAAAGGAATTGGTGTGTTTGTTTTGGCAGAAACCAACTGTGTTTAATGTCGGGAACAGGGAGTGAGATTCCCAGCAGCTGGGGTCAAAGTGCTCGAAAGAGGAGGGACCAATCTAAGTGGGAAATCATTTTATTAATAAACAGATACCTGGTTCTGAAAACATTTGCGCCAGCTCCAAAAATTAAGGTCAAAGTCAGCCTCATGCGGGGGGACTGAAGTTAGTGCTGATCACTGAGGTGCAGCAGGAACACTCGGGGTAGAAATTTGTCTTTGGGCGGCAGGGGAAAGCGAGGGGTGAGGCACGGGTTGCCCGTTATACGCCCGCTCGATATTCAGTTCCGCTTGACTTCACAGGAGCTAAATATCGGGCAGGGTGTTTAGCGGACGGTCAATGTGCGACCGGCCAGGACGAATTTCTACCCCTTGTAATCTAGAACTAGGGGGCATAGTCGCAGGATAAGGGGTCGGTCATTTAAGACTGAGATGAGGAGGAATTTCTTCACTCAGAGGGTTGTGAATCTTTGGAATTCTCGACCCCAGAGGACTGTGGATGCTGAGTCGTTGAGCATATTCAAGACTGAGATAGATAGATTTTTGGACTCTAGGGGAATCAAGGGATATGGGGATCGGCCAGGAAAGTGGAGTTGAGGTTGAAGATCAGCCATGATCTGATTGAATGGCGGAGCAGGCTCGAGGGGCCATATGGCCCACTCCTGCTCCTATTTCTTATGTTCTTATGTGTTCTCCCCTCCTCCCTCCCTCTGCATTTTCTGAGCTCAATGTTGTTAAGAGGTTGCTGTGGCAGATGTGATCGGTGCAGTGACATTATCTCATTGTGTCACTTCCGTCCTTGTTCACTCCTTGTTTACAAACCTGTTAAAATCTACGCAACTGTAATGTGTCAACTGTTGTCTTGGATCAGGTACAGTAACTTTGCACACATCAAAGATAAAACTGAAACTACTGGTCTTTTATAGCTCAGTACTACACCAAGCCATTTATCTATAAAGCCTGGTGTGACCTACCTTTCAAAGCTCGAGAGAGCCAGAAAGATACATTTATCCTGACAAGATGGATGTAAAAGATCCCATGGCATTATTTCGAAGAAGAACAAGGGAGTTCTTCGGGTGTCCTGGCCAATATTAATCCCTCAACCAACGTCACTAAAACAGATTATGTGGTCATTATCACATTGCTGTTTGTGGGAGCTTGCTGTGCGCAAATTGGTTGCTGTGTTTCCGGACATTACAACAGTAATTGCACTTCAAAAAAGTACTTCATTGGCTGTAAAGCGCTTTGGGATGTCCTGAGGTCATGAAAGACGATTTATAAATCCAAATTTGTTCTATTTTCAGAGCTGCAAAGTGAAATTTTATTGAATTATTTTTACAGGGTTGTAATATTCACAAATTATATTACATATGTAACATCCCATTTTGCAGGACCTTTGCTGAATGTGGTGTTGTACAAAGTCCGCCACCGCCCACTATACAAAAGGACAAGAAAGGAACGTGTGTGTTCATCAAGACCCCATTCTCACTCTATGGCAGTGTTGGTGTCCTCAGCTACTCCTTTGGCAGCCAACAGATCTCCCTTCTGTTTTCCAACCCCTTTGACTGCATCAAATACGACACTGAGTTCGCTCTGCACATTCCTGATGCAAAAACAATGACTGATCGAAATTTGTACATTAAGATGTACTCGCAGCTGCCTGAATCTAATTCCTTCACTAAAACTGCTATCGGTAGAGGAAATGCAGCACTGCAACTCTCCAATGAGGGAATGGAGGTTTCAGCTACAATGTCAAATGTGAGCCACAAAGCTATAATCAAACTGGAGGTTCGAGATCATTTCTCTTCTCCGTACAAGCCTAATAATTAAAAGTATCTCCAGTGGAAAATATCTCAAAATTCATTCACTTTAAAACCTAACCAGGCATTGTATAACCACTCTCACTGGACTTACCTTGTGGGTAATTGTGACTTTGGGCGATAGTGTAAAATGGGTGATATCGGACCAGCCGCCCGTTATACATCTCTCCCCATTCTCACTTCTATTGACTTCACTGGAAAATAAAATGGGGAGAGATATCTAACGGGCGGCTGATCCAATATCGCTCGTTTTACACTTTCCTCCAAAGTCAAAATTATCCCTCTTTGTCTTTTCCCCATCCCTTTGAACAGTGGGCGTGTCCTGCACCATGGCCCCGACAACATCCCAGCTGTAGTGCTGAAGTCTTGTGCTCCAGAACTAGCTGCGCCTCCAGCCAAGCTGTTCCAGTACAGCTACAACACTGGCATCTACCCGACAATGTGGAAAATTGCCCAGGTATGTCCTGTCCACAAAAAGCAGGACAAATCCAATCCGGCCAATTACCGCCCCATCAGTCTACTCTCAATCATCAGCAAAGTGATGGAAGGTGTCGTCGACAGTGCTATCAAGCGGCACTTACTCACCAATAACCTGCTCACCGATGCTCAGTTTGGGTTCCGCCAGGACCACTCGGCTCCAGACCTCATTACAGCCTTGGTCCAAACATGGACAAAAGAGCTGAATTCCAGAGGTGAGGTGAGAGTGACTGCCCTTGACATCAAGGCAGCATTTGATCGAGTGTGGCACCAAGGAGCCCTAGTAAAATTGAAGTCAATGGAAATCAGGGGGAAAACTCTCCAGTGGCTGGAGTCATACCTGGCACAAAGGAAGATGGTAGTGGTTGTTGGAGGCCAATCATCTCAGCCCCAGGGCATTGCTGCAGGAGTTCCTCAGGGCAGTGTCCTAGGCCCAACCATCTTCAGCTGCTTCATCAATGACCTTCCCTCCATCATAAGGTCAGAAATGGGGATGTTCGCTGATGACTGCACAGTGTTCAGTTCCATTCGCAACCCCTCAGATAATGAAGCAGTCCGAGCCTGCACGCAGCAAGACCTGGACAACATCCAGGCTTGGGCTCATAAGTGGCAAGTAACATTCGCACCAGATAAGTGCCAGGCAATGACCATCTCCAACAAGAGAGAGTCTAACCACCTCCCCTTGACATTTAACGGCATTACCATCGCCGAATCCCCCACCATCAACATCCTGGGGGTCACCATTGACCAGAAACTTAACTGGACCAGCCATATAAATACTGTGGCTATGAGAGCAGGTCAGAGGCTGGGTATTCTGTGGCGAGTGACTCACCTCCTGACTCCCCAAAGCCTTTCCACCATCTACAAGGCACAAGTCAGGAGTGTGATGGAATACTCTCCACTTGCCTGGATGAGTGCAGCTCCAACAACACTCAAGAAGCTCGACACCATCCAAGATAAAGCAGCCCGCTTGATTGGCACCCCATCCACCACCCTAAACATTCACTCCCTTCACCACCGGTGCACTGTGGCTGCAGTGTGCACCATCCACAGGATGCACTGCAGCAACTCGCCAAGGCTTCTTCGACAGCACCTCCCAAACCCGCGACCTCTACCACCTAGAAGGACAAGAGCAGCAGGCGCATGGGAACAAGACCACCTGCACGTTCCCCTCCAAGTCACACACCATCCCGACTTGGAAATATATCGCCGTTCCTTCATTGTCGCTGGGTCAAAATCCTGGAACTCCCTTCCTAACAGCACTGTGGGAGAACCGTCACCACACGGAATGCAGCGGTTCAAGAAGGCGGCTCACCACCACCTTCTCGAGGGCAATTAGGGATGGGCAATAAATGCCGGCCTTGCCAGCGACGCCCACATCCCGTGAACGAATTAAAAAAAAAAAAAATTCACCTTGTTTTCACATTGAATTATTTTGACATTGTGCAAAATTTAAACTTCAGTTATGGAGTGAAAAGTTTGGATTGTGTAAAAAATGACGGCTCATTGTCACCTAATGGATTCTGGGATCTTGCTGTCGAGTTGAGTTAAACACTGACTTTACCAAATGAGCCTTTCAGTGAACTCCAAACAAAACTTTCTGTATTGTATTTCTTTTGTTCATATGAGAATGTGAGCAGCTCTGAGAGAGTGAAGAATAGTTTAATGACCTAATTCATGATGTATCTAAAAAGCGCCACTGTGGTTTCGACATGTTTAGTAATCTCGTGACTAGTTTGATTTTTGCTTTCATTTAAAGGTGTTTAAACTCTGTTCAGATAAAGTTCTTTACTTTTCCTCTGCCAGTTCCTTTCAGCTAAGAAGATGAGACTAAATAAACTCAAATCAGGTCATCTTTGGGTTCCTTAAAATTGGTGCCTGATTTTTACACACGATTCTGTTGAATTCTTGCAGTCATTTATTAGGAACTTGGCTACAAAATTCTGCTTATGGGACTCAATCATCCAGTATGTCTGCAACCCTGATACGTCACTGTATTTTTGTAAAAGAAGAAATGCTAACTGAACTGGCTTTATATTGGCCTGCTATGTACTTCCAACATTTTTGGTTTAATATTTTGACAATAAAAATATTCTTGGTGAAGGTGGTGTGTTTTTGTGGTCACTAATGGAACATCCCAGGCTGGTTATTATTAAGTGCTCGAACTGCCGTTTTTGTGACTCGTTACCTTATCTGTAAACCAAGAAAAACGATTAGTGTTGGTTCAGGACTGGCCGTGTGGAGCAATTGAGAGTTCTTGAAAACCTCAAACCAACAACATGCTTTTTTTTTAATGATAATATTAACGGATATATTTAGCTTAGCCCTATTTTCTGAAAGATTTCTAGCACCATTGCCCCGTATCAAGTCCGGATTGGATGTGCAGTTGTAAAACGGGAATTCAACACCTCAGTACAAAATGAACAGTTGTATTTGTACAGGAGTATTGTTCTGTATATATCAGGAAAAGTTACACCTAGAAAGGTCACGTTAGGTGTGTGACTTCAAATACTATCCTATATTGGGGTCAGTCTAAAGGATGAGAATCTGATTTGTATATTGGTCCAGAAATTACTCACCCGAGGACGCCAGTCATCAATGGTGTCCTCTCTCTCTCTCTCTCTCACTGTCTCTCTGCCGGCGAATCACTGAAGTAAGTTTGCGAATATGCGCACACGCACTAAAACCCCGAAATCCCGAACTTGCTCCTGTTGGTTCGCTGGCGGTTTGACAGGTCTGAATTAAAGGGCCGCGCCACACTACAATCAATAAAATCATTCAACGTTCGTAAACTTACCCATCTGCCCAGCTGGAACGAAGATACTTTTGCCGCTAAAAGGTACGCTGGAAAATACCAGTTCTACATTACATTTAAAAGCACAATGACTGTTAATGACTGAGAAACAACAAAAAATTCAATTTTAAAAATGTGGAATGTCATACTACTCATTTTAATATTCTTTGATCATTAGAAAATGTTAAAAAATGTTTTAAAAAATTTTACTTTTAACTTCTGTAAGTTTCATTAAATTAAATCATTTGCTTGGCTTTTTATAATATGTTATATTTTTATTTAAACTAACATGCAGAAGTTAACTGTAAAGGAATGATCTCTACTTGCCTGCTTGTGGGCGGGACTTCTCACCTTGATGGATTCTGTGGGCGGGGCTTCCATTCCCACAGTCTCCATCCAGACGAAGGAACCTGCGCTGATTTCACAGCTGAACTTAAAAAAATTGAAGAGGGAGCAAATGGACGTCGGAGACCACGAGGTGAGTATTTTCGTGGTGTTTGTCCACAGGATGCGGATAGCCTTACCACGCTGGTCGGAGCAATTTCTGGCCCATTGTGTCAGATGTATTCAGCAAATGCACATCAATGCTTATTACATTCTCTGAATATAAGTGCACCACACTTGTCCGAGATCTGACTAACCTGGTGTCATTGGATCATGGTATTGGCCTTGGGCACAGCAGATTGCTGGTTCCTTTACTCACCCACGTACCACTTCATCCCAACTCCTGCATTGGTTCCAACAACCCCAATATCCCAATTACACAGCAGCTGTTAACTCAGGCTTGTATCACATTAAGAGGCATTCAATAAGTGTTGTGACTGCCCCAGTGTTATTGCAGGTAAGAATGCATAACTCGGACTTCAAATTATTGGAACCTGCATTGTGAAAACTTCATGGTGGAATCCCTGTTCACCTGTTCTTTGTACAACACAGTGCCTGGATCTGAATCGATCCAAGTTGATAAATGTCCTGCTTTTGGAGGCAGTTACATACCCTGTAGTTTTAAGAATCAGTCAGAACTGAATTAATTCTCCTGTTTAAATAAGGTAGCAATCGCTATAAGGTATCGGCTAGATCTTGTTAAATGCTGCACTACTGTCCTATTAAAAACCTACCATTGGATGATGACAGTTTGTGAGATTTATCTTCAGGGCATTTTAAAATAAACATAATATATTCAAAGGCATTTTGTGTGTAATCTCCTCTGTGTTGTAAATGATTCCATTCTACGGCACTGGTTAAGCTGGAGTCCAGTGGTATTGGGAGAGGGGCCTGAATGACACTTGCTGCCACCTCGCCCTCAGCAGACGTCCTGCTCTACGGCCTAAATTTTAACTTGGAAATGGGTGGGGGGGTGGGTTGGGGCAGGAATTCCACCGCTCCACCCCCCCCACCCCACCCCCGGCTGTCTTCTGGCCTCTGAGTAAAAATTCTTAGATCGGGGGTGGTGGAGGTGTCAGTCATGGGGGGGGAGGGTGGTCATCAGGGAGCGGTCGGGGTCTAGAGTCATCTGGAGTCGTTGGGGTCGGGAGTCGGGTGTCATCAGGGGGGTCTGGGTTGGGTGTCATCGGGGGGGGGGGGGTCAGAGAACGTGGGGTGGTCGGAGAAAGTGGGGGGCCGGAGAATGTGGGGGCGTCAGAGAACTTGGGGGGCATCGGAGAACGTGGAGGGGGGGGTCGGAGAACGTGGTGGGGTGGGGGTCGCTGCAGGTAAGATTTTTGGGCCTGGGGGAAGCACTCCTGCTCCTCCGGACCCACAAGCAGTGTTATAAAGGCACTTACCTGCTGTTTCGGGCCTTCTCGCCTCCTCGCATGTGGCGTGAAGTAGAAGGCCCGGGAATCCCGGCCCCCAGGGGATAAAAACAAAAAGCTGTAAAAATAGAGGCCCGCAGCCTCCTTGAAAGCTTTTAGTGACCGACCCTCGTCCCACCTCTGTTAAAACCGGAAATGGGCGGGTTGGAGGCGGGTTTTAGATTTTTAACATTTTTACTGACCCCCGCCCCCAACCCACACGTTTTTCTGAGTTAAAATTTAGGCCTCTGTCACAGCTGATATCGGTGGGATGTTGTCTGAACCAGGGATGAGAAACAGGTGATTAACCCTGTAATTGTTAGTCACTACAACACAACCCAGTGTCGTTGGATGAAGGTACTTGACCAGCGGAAATTGCTCACTTGATATTTGACACCCAAGTGCCATTTTGTTTAATTCTTCCTGAGACCTCAACAACCAACAGAATGAAATACATGAGACCATTGAATAATACAACCACCATGAGGCATTTTGATGCGATGAGGTGCTGTATAAATTATATTTTAGGTAAACAGGCCAAAGGGAACTGGAAATCATCAAAAGTAGGCAGTTTGGCAAACTGCAAGGAGGACTATATGGGACTTAAGGAAGGCAGACAGATTAGCAGAGTAGGTGGACAGGTGGCAGATGCGATATAATGTGTGAGGTAATACAAGATCGGAGGAAAAACGAGGACTGGGAGTGAACACTCAATGGAAAGGCACTGTGGGGTGTGGATGAATAGAGAGACCTCATATAGAGGATTCAAATCATAATTCCCTGAAAGTGTCGGTGGATAAAGCCATAAGAAGGTCCAATACAATTATGGGTTTTACAATTAGAGTAATAGAGTACAAGAGTAAATATGTAATGATACATTTGTAGAAAACATTGATTAGGCCACAGTTAGAGAACTGAATGCAGTTTTGGGCACCCCATCATATAAAGGACATTAAAGCCAGAGAGAGCGTACAGTGTAGATTGACCAGGGTGATGCCAAACTATAGTTACAAGGAAAGACTTGACTTACTGGGACTATTTCCATTGGAGCAGAGAAGGCTGAGGAGATTTGATAGAGGTTTTTAAAATAATGAAAGGTTTTGAGAGAGTGAATAGGAAAAGATTAGTTCCTCGTTCCTTTGGTTGGGGAGTTACTGACGACGAGTCATCAATTAAAATGGCCACTGAAAGTGAGTAGAGAGGTTCGGTGAAATTAATTTATGCAGAAAGTTGTTAGAGAATGGAATGCATTGTTACAGGGACAAGTTGGGCAGAGACATTGCATTTTGTAAGAGAAGAGGAGACAAATATTTGAAGCAGATGATGAAGATTCAGGACTATTGGAAAAGAGCAGAACAGTGGAATTAGTTCTGAATTGTTGTCGCACAGACAAGATGGGCCAAATGGCCTCCCTCTGTGCTGTAAACTTCTATAGTTCTGTGAAACCCACCCTTGACCCCTCTGTCCTTGCAAATAACTGCCCCATCTCCAACCTCCCTTTCCTCTCCAAAGTCCTTGAACATGTCGTCGCCTCTCAAATCCGTGCTCATCTTTCCCACAACTCCATGTCTGAATCTCTCCGAGCAGGTTCTGCCTCTGCCACAGCTCTGAGATGGCCCTTATCAAAGTCACAAATGACATCCTTGTGATTGTGACTGTGGTAAACTATCCCTCCTCATCCTTCTCGACCTGTCTGCAGCCTTTGACACAGTTCACCACACCATCCTTCTCCAACGCCTCTCCTCCATTATCCAGCTGGGTGGGACTGCACTCGCCCGGTTCCATTCCTATCTATTCAGTCATTGCCAGAGAATCACCTGCAATGGCTTCCCTTCCCACTCCCACACTGTTACCTCTTGGGTCCCCCAAGGATCTATCCTTGGCCCCCTCTTATTTCTAATCTACATGCTGCCCCTCGTGACATCATCCGAAAACATGTCAGGTTCCACATATATGCTGACAACACCCAGCTCTACCTCACCACCACCTCACTCGACCCCGACACTGTCTCTGATTTGTCACGCTGTTTGTCAGCCATCTAGTACTGGATGAGCAGAAAGTTCCTCCAATTAAATATTGGGAAGATTGAAGCCATTGTCTTCGGTCCCCACCACAAATTCTGTTCCCTAGCCACTGACTCCATCCCTCTCCTTGGCCACTGTCTGAGGCTGAACCAGGCCATTCACAACCTTGGCGTGCTACTTGACCCTGAATTGAGCTTCCAACCCCATATCCTCTCTATCAACATGCACTACCTCCACCTCCGTCCCACCTCAGCTTATCTGCTGCTGAAACTCTTATCCATGCCTTTGTTACCTCTAGACTTGAATATTCCAATTCTGTCCTGACCAGCCTCCCACCTTCCACCCTCCATAAACTTGAGCTCATCCAAAACTCTGCTGCCCGCATCCTAACTTGCACCAAGTCCCGTTCACCCATCACCCCTGTGTTCGCTGACCTACATTGGCTCCCAGTCTGGCAACACCTCCATTTTAGAATTATCATCTTTGTTTTGAAATTCCTCCATGGCCTCGCCCCTCCCTATCTCTGTAACCTCCTCCAGCCCTACAAACCTCCGAGATCGCTGTGCTCCTCCAATTCTGGCCTCTTGCGCATCCTCGATTTCCTTCACTCCACCATTGGCGGCCGTGCCTTCAGCTGCCTCGGTCCTGAGCTCTGGAATTCCCTCCCTAAACCTCTCCACCTCTCGACCTCTCTCTCCTCCTTTAAGACACTCTTTAAAACCTACCTCTTTGACCAAGCTTTTGGCCACCTGTTTTAATTTATCTTTATGTGGCTCAGTGTCAAATTTTGTCTGATAACGCTCCTATGAAGCGCCTTGGGATGTTTTATTACATTAAAGGCGCTATATAAATGCATGTTGTTGTTGTTGAAATGAGGCGAGCCTGACCAAACTAGGGTGTGTCCACCTAGTGGCCAAATCTAGAAACTGCACCACCAGCTCGAAACCGATCTCACTGGTACACTGGAGGCAAGAAATTCCAATGTATCAATTGTATTAAAGTCAGGGCAGTACAGATAATTTCAAAAATTACACAAGTAAACAAAATCTACCTTTTCTCCAACCAAACATTTAAAAAATATATTAAACAATTCCCGTTTAGTTGAATTCAGCTTTCCAAATATTTGAAAATGTTCTTTTCCTTTCAATAAACTTAGGATAAAACCGCACTTGATAACATTGTATTTGTAAATGAATTCATTAAATAATATATTTTATAATAAAACAGTGTCCAGTCAAAATAAGCAACACAGAGGGTGAGGGTTTATTTAGAAGTTACACCTGCTGCTTATAGTTGCTGTTGAACGAATATTACTCTCATAGGTGGGTCTCAGCCCCGACAGTGGGAAGAATATCTTCACTGGCCTTGATATCTAGGCAAGTTTCTAATGGACAGGCCAGGAGAACAAACTGAAAACTTTTCTGTTAATTGCTTTAGCTACTGGATCAATTCTGTGTCTCCACAGGAAATTACTTTTTAAAAATCAGAATCTTACAACATCAGACCTCGTTTTAGACTTTAGCTAACAAATGAATTTTAAAAACTATGAACAAACAAATATGTACCAATAATATAATGTAATATAATGCAATATAGTCTAGTATAATATAATATAATATAATATAATATAATTTAGTTGCTAAGCTATTCTTTTGTAGATAATAGTTTTTCTTCTTGCAGTGTTCTCCACTTACAGGAGCTAGATAGTCAAACCTGTGACCGAGTGTGGCACCAAGGAGCCCTCATAAAACCGAAGTCAATGGGAATCAGGGGAAAAACTCTCAAGTGGCTGGAGTCATTCCTAGCACAAAGGAAGATGGTAATGATTGTTGGAGGCCAATCATCTCAGCCCCAGGACATCGCTGCAGGAGTTCCTCAGCGCAGTGTCCTAGGCCCAACCATCTTCAACTGCTTCATCAATGACTTTCTCTCCATCATAAGGTCAGAAGTGAGGATGTTCACTGATGATTGCACAGTGTTCAGTTCCATTCGCAACCCCTCAGATAATGAAGCAGTCCGAGCCCGCATGCAGCAAGACCTGGACAACATCCAGGCTTGGGCTGATAAGTGGCAAGTAACATTTGCGCCAGACAAGTGCCAGGCAATGACCATCTCCAACAAGAGAGAGCCTAACCACCTCCCGTTGACATTCAACGGCATTACCATTGCCGAATCCCTCACCGTCAACATCCTGGGGGTCACCATTGACCAGAAACTTAACTGGGCCAGCCACATAAATACTCTGGCTACAAGAGCAGGTCAGAGGCTGGGTATTCTGTGGCTAGTGACTCACCTCCTGTCTCTCCAAAGCCTTTCCACCATCTACAAGGCACAAGTCAGGAGTGTGATGGAATACTCTCCACTTGCCTGGATGAGTGCAGCTCCAACAACACTCAAGAAGCTCGACACCATCCAGGACAAAGCAGCCCACTTGATTGGCACCCCAACCACCACCTTAAACATTCACTCCCTCCACCACCGGTGCACTGTGGCTGCAGTGTGCACCATCCACAGGATGCACTGCAGCAACTCGCCAAGGCTTCTTCGACAGCACATCCCAAACCCGTGACCTCTACCACCTAGAAAGACAGGGGCAGCAGGCACATGGGAACAACAACACCTGCATGTTCCCCTCCAAGTCACATACCATTCTGACTTGGAAATATATCGCCGTTCCTTCATCATCGCTGGGTCAAAATCCTGGAACTCCCTGACTTAACAGCACTGTGGGAGAACCTTTACCACACGGACTGCAGCAGTTCAAGAAGACGGCTCACCACCATGTTCTCAAGGACAATTAGGGATGGGCAATAAATGCTGGCCTTGCCAGCGAAGCCCACATCGCATGAACAAATAAAAAAAAACTGTTTCCCTCTGAAGGGTCCAACTGACTCAACTCATTCTAGTCATCAACTGAGATTAATCCTACTCAACTTGTTTAAAAGATTCAGCTCATTAAATGGCCCCGAAAACAATTGCTGGAACGTTCCTCGATTCGAATAATAGTCAGCTGTATCTATAAGTAACTGACTGTCATACATATAACTAAGCAAAACACGCAGAATATATTTGCTGGAAAGCTGCTGTTCTCCTCCCTCCCTCCAGCCTTTCAGTTAGAAAGCCGGAGCAGGCTGTACTCATGGCTTTTGTATTGAGTTGAGACCTGACAGGGAGTTTAACTACAGCTGGTTCCTTTCCCGATGCACATTTTTGTCCCACTTCTGCCCGGTCGTTGACCCTGCCATTTGACCCCAGCGGATTTCTTGTGGTCAGCTAATTTACATAAAGATCAGCAGTTGCAAACGTACAGGAGTTGGTCCCCCCACAAGGAAGAGGCACCCAGCAGAATGGGGTGTCCGGTGGCTGATGTCGTGGGAGAGATTGGTGGGTAAATGACATAACCAGGTTTGCACATGAATGAGTTAATTCTGCTTCCTGAGCCTTATGCAGCCATAATAAGCACACAGACACTACAACAATATCACTGCATCATTCAGTATGAAGTCAGCCCACTGCTCAAAATGTACACGTGTTGTTCAACTGTGATCCAACCCACTTCCCCATTGATAATGTGGAATTCACACTCTGGGTTTATTTCATAAAGAAGGAGACTTGAGTGAGGTACTAGAGGATGGGTAGCTCTGTTAAACCACACCTCAGAGTTAGCACACGGAGGAAAAGAGAAAATTTGAAATAAAATCTTTTCACTTTTTAACCTGATCTAACTCTAGGGTTATGTGGGATCTGTTGCTTTTCCTGATTCAAAGGTTCTTTCTTAGTGTGATGCCTGTTTCATCGTGGAATATGGAGGTAATATTGTTGGTGAAAATAATCTCAGCAAATACTCAATACAGAACATTATAATAACATTCAGTAAAACCAAGCACTAGAACTAGTTAAAACACAGAGCATTGAGGCAGAACCCTCTCAGGTTACTTCTAAAGAGAAGTGACTGGGAATTGAATCTAAATTGGTCCTCAAACTTCACACAGTCTGACTTCACTCACTCAGGGTTCCTAGACGCTATTGTCATTCTATTCATTTTTTTAAAAATTAATTCTTTGGATGTGGTCGTCACTGGTAAGGTCGGCATTTATTGCCCATCTCTATTGTCCTTGAGAAGGGCGGTGACCTTCTGCTTGAACCACTGCGGTCCATGTGGAGAAAGTGCTCCCACAATGCTGTTAGGTCGGGAGTTCCAGGATTTTGACCCAGTGACGATGGGTCATTGCTTATATCTACAACAGGATGGTGTGTGACTTGGAGGGGAACTTGGAGTTGATGGTGTTCCCCTGCACCTGCTGCCCCTGTCCTTCTAGGTGGTAGAGGTCACAGGTTTGGGAGGTGCTGCCGAAGAAGCCTTGGTGAGTTGCTGCAGTGCATCCTGTAGATGGTACACACTGCAGCCACGGTGCGCTGGTGGTGGAGGGAGTGGATGTTTAAACCAATGGATGAGGTGCTGATCAAGTGGGCTGCTTTGTCCTGGATGGTGTCGAGCTTCTTGAGTGTTGTTGGAGCTGCACTCATCCAGGCAAGTGGAGAGAGAGTATTCCATCACACTCCTGACTTGTACCTTGTAGGTGGTGGAGAGGCTTTGAGGAGTCAGGTGGTGATCCATGCAATGCAGTAGAGACCAAGCTTCTGCCTCCTTGCTTTGGTAACAAGTGGGCCTCAGAAGAAAAAATCATGCACCTTCAGTCTTGTAATGAGGCTGGGAAGGAGCAAACAGTTTACTGTTTCAAAGAATAGCGACATTGATGCAACATCAGTGCAGTGGGGAATGGGGAAGGGGGTGAGAGGGTTGTGCCCTCTCACCATCGAATCTTTTTGGCATGACTTATGTCACCCTCTCTGCCCCTATCATGAATTGGTCCTGTTGTCTCCTCCAGCCCTTTATAGGTGATGGAAATGCCATGTTTTACAGAAGATATAAAGTCAGCATTAGTATAGAGTGGGGTTGCTCTGCTTTATACTTTCACCGGCTATTTTTGCAATCTTCGCAGAGGAAAATATACCCTGCAAGTTGTTTTAATAAAAAGTACCAGAGTCCCATATTTGAATGAGTGCGCCCCCTAGCCTATCTCCGAAACACTACAGGTGAGTCCAGTCCACAAACACACAGAGTGCTGTTCAGCTACAGAAGCAGCACGTGATCTGGCCGCCTGTGTAATTGCAGATGTTTCACTATGATGACGGTGACACTGAGAGCAGATACAGGGGACTCCTTGCTGAACTGGAAAAGGCCACAAAAATAGGAATGACATTGGAAAGTCACAGGCTGAATAAATTAACCAATAGTGTGTGGTTTCACAAAGCTTTTTTGTAGTAATGCAGTTCACTTTTATGAGTGTGGCATAAAATGGCAAATCGCCACTCCACATATTGCCACTCACAACTGGTGAGATGTTTTAGTGAAGAATCAGTAAAACCGGAAGGGCGCTAGGACCATGGGGAATCCTTCTCTGCAAAGCAGGAATCAAAGTTGGGCCTTTCCACCACAACATCCCTGGGCCTTGAGTCTCTGAGATATCGGGGATTGCAGGTAATGTCAAGGAGACAGAGCGAGAGGGGCTGAGAAAATCAATGTTACTGACATGGGGGGATCGCAAAACGTTGTGTGAGTGAGGCGGACTCAAACTCCTGACTTTAACCTCAACACTGCCCTGAAATAAATAGTGAAACTCTGGGGAGCTGATAGAGAGAGGGAGCTGTCAATGGAGACACCCTGAGAGAGGCAGGGGCAGGGGGCAGGGGGTAGAGACAGGGATAGGGGGCAGGGATAGGGGGCAGGGGGTAGAGACAGGGGTAGGGGGCAGGGGGTAGAGACAGGGGTAGGGGGCAGGGGGTAGAGACAGGGATAGGGGGCAGGGATAGGGGGCAGGGGGTAGAGACAGAGACAGGGGTAGGGGGCAGGGGGTAGAGACAGAGACAGGGGTAGGGGGCAGGGATAGGGGGCAGGGGGTAGAGACAGGGATAGGGGGCAGGGGGTAGGGGGTAGAGACAGGGGTAGGGGGCAGGGGGTAGAGACAGAGACAGGGGTAGGGGGCAGGGGGTAGAGACAGAGACAGGGGTAGGGGGCAGGGATAGGGGGCAGGGGGTAGAGACAGAGACAGGGGTAGAGACAGGGATAGGGGGCAGGGGGTAGAGACAGGGGTAGGGGGCAGGGGGTAGAGACAGAGACAGGGGTAGGGGGCAGGGGGTAGAGACAGAGACAGGGATAGGGGGCAGGGGGTAGAGACAGAGACAGGGGTAGGGGGCAGGGGGTAGAGACAGAGACAGGGGTAGGGGGCAGGGATAGGGGGCAGGGGGTAGAGACAGAGACAGGGGTAGAGACAGGGATAGGGGGCAGGGGGTAGAGACAGGGATAGGGGGCAGGGGGTAGGGGGTAGAGACAGAGACAGGGGTAGGGGGCAGGGGGTAGAGACAGAGACAGGGGTAGGGGGCAGGGGGTAGAGACAGGGGTAGGGGGCAGGGATAGGGGGCAGGGGGTAGAGACAGAGACAGGGGTAGAGACAGGGATAGGGGGCAGGGGGTAGAGACAGGGATAGGGGGCAGGGGATAGAGACAGGGGTAGGGGGCAGGGATAGGGGGCAGGGGGTAGAGACAGAGACAGGGGTAGAGACAGGGATAGGGGGCAGGGGGTAGAGACAGGGATAGGGGGCAGGGGGTAGAGACAGAGACAGGGGGCAGGGGGTAGAGACAGAGACAGGGGTAGGGGGCAGGGGGTAGAGACAGGGATAGGGGGCAGGGGGTAGAGACAGAGACAGGGGTAGAGACAGGGATAGGGGGCAGGGGGTAGAGACGGAGACAGGGGTAGGGGGTAGGGGGCAGGGGGTAGAGACAGGGATAGGGGGCAGGGGGTAGAGACAGAGACAGGGATAGGGGGCAGGGGGTAGAGACAGAGACAGGGGTAGGGGGTAGGGGGCACGGGGTAGAGACAGGGATAGGGGGCAGGGGGTAGAGACAGAGATAGGGATAGGGGGTAGAGACAGGGGTAGAGTGTAGGGATAGGGATAGGGACATGGGGCAGGGATAGGGACATGGGGCAGGGATAGGGACATGGGGCAAGGAGTATGGACAGAGACAGGGACAGGGACTGGGGTAGAGACATGGATAGGGATAGGGGGTAGGGACAGGGGCAGGGGGCAGAGATAGGGGATAGGGAGTAGAGACGGGTAGGGATAGGGAGTAGAGACAGGGACAGGGACTGGGGTAGAGACAGGGACAGGGATAGGAGGTAGAGACAGGGGGCAGGGGGTAGAGACAGGGACAGGGATAGGAGGTAGAGACAGGGGGCAGGGGGTAGAGACAGGGGCAGGGGGTAGAGATTGGGGGCAGGGGTAGAGATTAGGGATAGGGAGCAGAGACAGGGGCAGGGATA
Source organism: Heptranchias perlo (assembly GCF_035084215.1). Classification (NCBI taxonomy): domain Eukaryota; kingdom Metazoa; phylum Chordata; class Chondrichthyes; order Hexanchiformes; family Hexanchidae; genus Heptranchias; species Heptranchias perlo. The sequence continues at coordinate 11,013,525 of NC_090351.1, forward strand.
GGGAGTAGAGACAGGGGTAGGGATAAGGGTAGAGACAGGCACAGGGACTGGGGTAGAGACAGGGATAGGAGGTAGAGACAGGGGGCAGGGGGTAGAGACAGGGGCAGGGGATAGAGATAGGGGGCAGGGGTAGAGATAGGGGATAGGGAGCAGAGACAGGGATAGGGAGTAGAGACAGGGGTAGGGATAAGGGTAGAGACAGGCACAGGGACTGGGGTAGAGACAGGGATAGGAGGTAGAGACAGGGGGCAGGGGGTAGAGACAGGGGCAGGGGATAGAGATAGGGGGCAGGGGTAGAGATAGGGGATAGGGAGCAGAGACAGGGATAGGGAGTAGAGACAGGGGTAGGGACAGGGGGTAGGGACAGGGGCAGGGGGCAGGGGGTAGGGACAGGGGCAGGGACAGGGGCTAGAGACAAGAAGCAGAGACAGGGGCAAGGAGTATGGACAGGGGATAGAGACAGGGTGTAGAGATAGGGACGGACGGGGGCAGAGAAAGGCGTTTGATGAAGTGCTGCATAGTAGGCTTATCATTAGGATTGCGGCCCATGGAATAAAGGGAGTCGTAGCAACATGGATACAGAATTGGCTAAGCGACAGGAAACAGAGTAGTGGTGAGCAGTTATTTTTCGGACTGGAGGGAAGTGTACAGTGGTGTTCCCCGGGGGTCAGTGCTGGGATCACTGCTTTTCTTGATATATATTGATGATGTGGACTTGGGTGTACAGGGCACAATTTGTAGATGAAACAAAACTTGGTAGTGTAGTAAACAGTGAGGAGGATAGTGATAGACTTCAAGAGGATATAGACAGGCTGGTGGCATAGGTGGACACGTGGCAGATGAAATTTAATGCAGAAAAATACGAAGTGATACATTTTGGTAGGAAGAACGAGGAGAGGCAATATAAACTAGAGGGCACAATTCTAGGGGGTATATATGCACAAATAGTTGAAGGTGGCAGGGCAGATTGAGAAAGCATTAAAAAAGCATATGGGATCCTAGGCTTTATAAATAGAGGCATAGAGTACAAAAATATGGAAGTCATAATGAACCTGTTATAAAACACTGGTTGGACCACAACTGGAGTATTGTGTCCAGTTCTGCCCACTGCGCTTCAGGAAAGATGTGAAGGCCTTAGAAAGGGTGGACAAAAGATTTACTAGAATGATTCCAGGGATGAGGGACTTTAGTTATGTGGATAGACTGGAGAAGCTGGGGTTGTTCTCCTTGGAACAGAGACGGTTGCGAGGAGATTTGATAGAGGTATTCAAAATCATGAAGGGTCGAGACAGAGTAGATAGAGAAACTTTTCCCATTGGTGGAAGGGTCAAGAACCAGGGGACATAGATTTAAGGTGATTGGCAAAAGAACCAAAGGTGACATGAGGAAAAACTTTTTTACGCAGCGAGTGGTTAGGATCTGGAATGCACTGCCTGAGGGGGTGAAGGAGGCAGATTCAATCATGGCCTTCAAAAGAGAACGGGATAAGTACTTGAAAGGAAAAAATTTGCAGGGCTACAGGGATAGGGCGAGGGAGTGGGACTAGCTGGATTGCTCTTGCATAGAGCCGGCACGGACTCGATGGGCCAAATGGCCTCCTTTCATGCTGTATCCTTTCTATGATTGTATGGATAGAGGCAGGGGGCACAGGGCAAAGGGCAAGAGCAGGGACAGGGCTGAGCAAGGGCAGGGTGAGATGATGAGTTAGTTCAAATTTAATGGAACAAAGGTTAAGTCATTCATAAAACTCTTTGGGGAATTCCTTGCCGGGATTTGTTTGTTTATCAGTACCAATTACTGGGAGCGGCTGTGCCACAAAGAGCCAACATAGCAAATGGACATTTTCTATCAAAAAAAATGTTAAAATGTATTTTCTCTGTTTCAAGTGTTTGCGAGGGGACTAGGGTTGTTCCAAAAAGGAAAAAAAAAAGTTTTCCTAGGCATGGACTAGAAACGCTAGAAATAATTGCTCTAACAAACAAAAAAATATGTTCCACAGCAATCGAAACTTCCACTGAAACCTTGAATCTCGAGGTGGGGCAGCGAGGGAGTCAGGCCTGAAGTTTTGGTAACAATAAGCCACTGGTCTAGACTTGTTTGAATGAGAATACGGTGAGCAGCTGATGATTTGTGAAATATTTGAAATTTAATTATTGTACATGAAAGCATAGAAAATTTGTTTTTTATATATATATATATATATATATATAATTGTTGAAGTCCTGCTCCATTTTCTCCCTCCCTCCTGACTTGCTGGAGTACAGACTGTTGCCATCTTCATGGCTGTTCCTCATGCTAGAGCCTATAGAGTGAATATTGGCAGGCTTATCGACCATGGAGGCATCACAGCCAGCCCAATCCTGATACAGGGACTTTCCAGCAGGAGTCACTGGATAACAGTCTGATGCGGGAACTCTGGCTGACCTCTGCTTTTCCTTCCTAGGTTAAAATGCCGAGATCAAACCTGGGTCGTCCCTGCCAGTGTATTTACCCACTGAACCATTCAGGGAGCTTGTGAAGATTTTTTTTAAGAATAAGATGAAAGGTGTGAATGTTTACAGTACCAATCCAAGGTGGTGTGATGGCACAGAAGCTCACCGTACTGACGCACTGTGGCACATGCTGGTAAGATGTGGGGTTCTGACTCCCATCTGGGGGAGGTACTGAGCACAGAAATCAGACTACAAGTTAGATAGTGTTTGAAAGGACAGAAACTGAAAGTTCTGGGAACATCCGAAAACGGTGACAGGTAAAGACCACATCGTCATGGTGCAAGTAAGCATCGTGACCCTCGCCCTCTAGCTGTCACACAATCTCCTGGGAGAGGCAAAGAACCAGAGGGGGAATAAAATAATTTTCCTCGCTTGCTTCTCCTAAGCTGCGACTACACTATGCAATGCACTCTTCCTCCTTTCTGCATCCTCGCTGTGTTGAAATTAAGACTCGTTGCACTTCCCCTCCTCTAACTCATTCTTGCCCAGGACCCCAAAAGTATTGAACTCCACACGTGCCTCTCTTATCCCTGCCTCCGACAATGTATAAGATTTTAATGCTTGGTGTTTCCTAAACAGTATTTGCTGGGTTTTTGTCTTCTTTCCCACCCTGATGGTGTCCCACGTCCTTGAATAGACCAGGAACTGAATAAAATGTGTTTGCTTTATTCAGCGTTTGGAATTTCATGATGCCTGTCAGACACCTGACACTGACCTTGAGCAATCAATCAGAAGTATTTGACCTGAGATATTGCAAGTAAGTACAGTAATACAGCATATTTCACACCCTCAGGACGTCCCAAAGCGCTTAAAAGCCAATGAAGTACTTTTGAAGTGTAGTCACTGTAGTAATATAGGAAATGTGGCAGCCAATTTGCGCACAGCAAGGTCCCACAAACTGCAATAAGATAATGATCTGATAATCTGTTTTAGTGATGTCCATTTAAGGATAAATGTTGCTCTTCTTCGAATAATGCCATGGGATCTCTTGTGTCCACCTGAGAGGGCAGACGGGGTTTGGTTTGATGGCTCACCTGAAAGACGGCACCTCCGACAGTGCAGCACTCCCTTAGTACTGCACTGGTGTGTTAGCCTAGATTATGAGCTCAGGTCCCTGGAGTGAGACTTGAAACACACAACCTTCTGACTCAGATATGAGAGTGCTATCACTGAGCCAAGGCTAACACCTGATGGGGAGGGGGTGCAGTAGAGGGGGAGGGAGAAATGAAGGGGGAGAGAGAGGAAGATGATGAGGAAAACAAAGACATGGAGAGATAGATGTCTTAAATTTAAAACGCTCATCCTTGTCGTCTTGCTCGTCCCTATCTCTGTAACCTCCTTCAGCGCTACCCCCCCCAAACTCCTTCAGCGCTACCCCCCAAACTCCTTCAGCGCTACCCCCCCCAAACTCCTTCAGCGCTACCCCCCAAACTCCTTCAGCGCTACCCCCCCAAACTCCTTCAGCGCTACCCCCCAAACTCCTTCAGCGCTACCCCCCAAACTCCTTCAGCGCTACCCCCCCCCAAACTCCTTCAGCGCTACCCCCCCAAACTCCTTCAGCGCTACCCCCCCCCCCCCCCAAACTATCAGTTGCTCTGACTCCAGCCTCTTGTGTATCCCCCTTTTGCCAGACCATTGGTGGCTGTGCCTTCAGTTACCATGCTACATGCTCAGAAATTGCCTCCCCACAACTTTCAAAATCCCTCTCCTCCTTTGACCCTGGTCCATTGCCTGACCTTTAGTTCCATGAATGCTAGTTGCCTGGGGATCGGTTCCAGGAATGCCAGTTGTTTGATGTATGGTTCCACGAGTGCCAGTTGTTTGATGTATGGTTCCAGGAGTGCCAGGGAGGAGGAGGCTCTGTAAACATCCCCATCCTTAATGTTGGCGGAGTCCAGCATGTGAGTGCAAAAGACAAGACTGAAGCGTTTGCAACCATCTTCAGCCAGAAGTGCTGAGTGGGTGATCCATCTCGGCCGTCTCCCGATATCCCCACCGTCACAGAAGACAGTCTTCAGCCAGTTCGATTCACGTGATAGCAGGAAACGGCTGAGTGCACTGGATACAGCAAAGGCTATGGGCCCCGACAACATCCCGGCTGTAGTGCTGAAGACTTGTGCTCCAGAACGACCTGCGCCTCTAGCCAAGCTGTTCCAGTACAGCTACAACACTGGCATCTATCTGACAACGTGGAAAATTGCTCAGGTATGTCCTGTCCACAAAAAAAAGCAGGACAAATCCAATCCGGCCAATTACCGCCCCATCAGTCTACTCTCAATCAACAGCAAAGTGATGCAAGGTGTCATCGACAGTGCTATCAAGCGGCACTTACTCACCAATAACCTGCTCACCGATGCTCAGTTTGGGTTCTGCCAGGACCACTCGGCTCCAGATCTCATTACTGCCTTGGTCCAAACATGGACAAAAGAGCTGAATTCCAGAGGTGAGGTGAGAGTGACTGCCCTTGACATCAAGGCAGCATTTGACCGAGTGTGACACCAAGGAGCCCGAGTAAATTGAAGTCAATGGGAATCAGGGGGAAAACTGTCCAGTGGCTGGAGTCATACCTAGCACAAAGGAAGATGGTAGTGGCTGTTGGAGGCCAATCATCTCAACCCCAGGACATTGCTGCAGGAGTTCCTCAGGGCAGTGTCCTAGGCCCAACCATCTTCAACTGCTTCATCAATGACCTTCCCTTCATCATAAGGTCAGAAATGGGGATGCTCGCTGATGATTGCACAGTGTTCAGTCCCATTTGCAACCCCTCAGATAATGAAGCAGTCCGTGCCCGCATGCAGCAAGACCTGGACAACATCCAGGCTTGGGCTCATAAGTGGCAAGTAACATTCGCGCCAGACAAGTGCAAGGCAATGACCATCTCCAACAAGAGAGAGTCCAACCACCTCTCCTTGACATTCAACGGCATTACCATCGCCGAATCCCCCACCATCAACATCCTGGGGGTCACCATTGACCAGAAACTTAACTGGACCAGCCATATAAATACTGTGGGTACGAGAGCAGGTCAGAGGTTGGGTGTTCTGCAGCGAGTGACTCACATCCTGACTCCCCAAAGCCTTTCTACCATCTACAAGCGACAAGTCAGGAGTGTGATGGAATACTCTCCACTTGCTTGGATGAGTGCTGCTCCAACAACACTCAAGAAGCTCGACACCATCCAGGACAAAGCAGCCCGTTTGATTGGCACCCCATCCACCACCCTAAACATTCACTCCCTTCACCACCGGCGCACTGTGGCTGCAGTGTGTACCATCCACAGGACGCACTGCAGCAACTCGCCAAGGCTTCTTCGACAGCACCTCCCAAACCTGCGACCTCTACCACCTAGAAGGACAAGAGCAGCAGGCACATGGGAACAACACCACCTGCACGTTCCCCTCCAAGTCACACACCATCCCGACTTGGAAATATATCGCCGTTCCTTCATCGTCGCTGGGTCAAAATCCTGGAACTCCCTTCCTCACAACACTGTGAGAGAACCTTCACCACACGGACTGCAGAGGTTCAAGAAGGCGGCTCACCACCACCTTCTCAAGGGCAATTAGGGATGGACAATAAATGCCGGCCTCGCCAGCGACGCCCACATCCCGTGAACGAATAAAAGAAAGTTGTTTGATGTATGGTTCCACGAGTGCTGATTGTTTGGTTTCCTCATTCAAGTGGAATCCTTCTCTGTGGATAGTCACTGGTGGGATACTCGACTGTGGAAGGCATCTCACCCATGCCTGATCCTAATCCTGCCTTTACCCAACATCCACTGGATAGCTGATTTCCCCCCATCACCATCCCAAGCGTAGAGGCCAATTGTAACATTGCAATTGCTGACAACTAAGATCAGATAACTGAGCTTAGACCAGGGATTGAGCCTGGTACCTTCGTGGTTCGATGGCTCAGTAACACACGGGGTGGTGTATTTATCCCCTGAGCCATGGGATGGGGTGGGTGACCTGACGACTTTTATTGAACTATTTTAGGATCAGAAACGATGTACCAATTCTTGCTGAGTATTTTTTTCTTTCCAGTTTATATATGAAGGAGGGCGCACCCGAAAATCCATTAATAAAACCACAGGATTTACCTCATGGAAAAGATGCAACGCTGGAGTTCTCCAATTCCCCAAACCCCAACCTCGGCATCACCGGGATCTTGACTTACCGCTTCGGAGAAACGGACAGTGGCTTTGCCGTTTCCTTCCTAGTTCCCGTCTATCATCAGGACATTCCTGAAAGCTCCGTCTTCTGTTTGCGGTTCCTGTCCACCCTCCAGAAGCCAGATTTTAATCCGGATTCTTTCAAGCATCCGGATGCTGACCTTTACTCGGATATGATCAGGCATCCGACCCATTCTACCGGTGGCAATGGTCTCCGTGTTACTGGCGGTTCTATCTCACCCATTCCCAATAGCAGACTGACAGTAACCATCACAGATGCCTAATCGCTAGACCCCCATAAAGTTCCACTGCCCAGTGGTCCAGTGTCGAACAGTTAGACCTTTTAAGTTTCCATGCTTTAGTTTTCGTGGATAGAGCCTCTACCTGTTGCCAAGTCCGACACCAGGTAGGACAGAGTGAGGGAGTGGGGGGAAGCAAGGCTTAAGTTTGATGTTTGTTTTGCTGCTGATGAGATTAATTTAAAACATTAACAATTAACAACCTCAAGTTATAAAACACAGATTAAGTGGATGAAAGTGGTTTTCTATGTTTTTTTAAACAGACTTTTGGTGTCGTGTTTACATTTGAACAATGGGACCCTCAAACAAACAGACTGTTCGGGACAGGCTGCCGATTCGGGGAGGAACTATAAACACTACTTGTGTCTTCCTTACAGTGTATTTTTAATTGCCTTCTGTTTAGTGAGAGATTTCACTACAGGCATCAACTTCAGGTACATGTGGTTTATGCACTTTCACCCCTAACCCCTGGGTCATTTACCCTCCCAACCCAGCTCCAAATTCCTGTCAATCATGGATTGGTAATCCCTGAGTCAAGAGTCAGCAGTATAAGCAGATCTGGAGCAAAATGCTGAAATGGTCCTCTGCTACGATGGGATTGGGAAATATAACTTTAATATATTGAAAAATGGTATTGGAATTTTTTTTATATGTTGAAGGCTTGCTTTACCCGCTGTCTTTTGGGGGAGTGGGGTGGGGATTGACTGTTCAAGTTACAGAGTTGACAATAACGTTCACCAAAGCTAGTAAATGTTTTTTCTCAGTTTACAATGGTTAATTTTTTCCTTTCAGAAGAAGAGTTAGCAAACAGTAATGTTCTTTAATAGACTTAAATCACGCGGGTACAGGTTTATGTTGAGGGAAGATGTGACCTTTGGCCTGTGGAAAATGGTCATCTTCCATTACCTCCTTCCTCGGCAGGAGAGGATAGCCTGTGGACTTCACAACACAAGGAGTCCATTGGTTGAAGTTAATTAGTTAGAGGCCCGATTCCCCCCTCTGTGGGGGCAATCTGAAACATCTGAACCCTTTAGAGACGTGGCTGCATCTGAAACTAAAACCCAGGACCAAAGCGGGGCCTACCAGAGTGGTCAGGACTTGGTGCAATCAGCTGAATCGGGAACTCTGAGAATTCTGCGCAATGTAATCTTCATATAAAATATGGCGATGATACAACGAGGAATTGTCACCCAAGTCTTCGGTGAGCTGTTGAAAATCTTGGGCCAGAAATTGCTCCCTGAATAACGGAGGACTCAACAGCGCTCTCCGTTTTTAGTTGCGAATCGAAGGAGCAAGTTCCCACGTTTGTACATGGACACTAAAACGTGGAAATCATGAACTTGTTCCTATTGATTCGCCAGCGATTTGACATCTTTGAATTAAAGGGACATCTCACGCTGCAATCATCGAAATCACTGAAAAATCGCAAACTTGCTCATCTGCCCAGCTGGAAAGTAATAATTACACCACCAAAGAGTTACGCCTAAAAATACCAGGTCTAAACTAAGTTTTCAAAGCACGGTTAGTCTTAATGATTGCCAAACAACTAAAAAATTAACTTTTAAAAATGTGGAGTCTCATATTACTCCTTATTTTAATAGTTTTTGGTCATTTAAAAAAATATTTAAAAGTTAAATTTCTTTTTAACTTTTCCCTTCTGTCTCTTTAATTTAATTCAGTTATTTCTTTGGCTTTTTATTAAAAAAAATTTACATTTTTATTTACAATGAGATACAGAATACTAACTTTAAATGAATGAAGTCTGCTTGCCTGCTTGTGGGCGTGACTTCTCTTCCTGACAGATTTTGTGGGCGTGTCTTCTATTCTAACAGACTGTTCCATGTGCGTCAACTCATGCTGCTCAGAGGCTGGGTTGATAGCGCACAATTTTTTCAAAGTTCAAAATCACGCAATTTGACACTACAGAGCCCGCAGTAAGTATATTCGTTAATTTAATTCGCAGGAGCTGCGGTGAGCGTTGCCTCGCTGCTCTGTGCGATTTCTGGCCAGTTATATTGTGCAAGATAGAATTTGAATAAACATTCCAGTGTGGAGATGTGTGGACTGGGATTGCCAAGTCCAAAACTGGACAAGACCACAGGTGAGGAGGTGGTGTGATGGGTTGAGTTCTGAGGTTTGGTTTGCTGTTGATGAAAATTAATTACACACTTTTAATAACCTCCATTATTAATACCACTGTAGCATGAGGTATATTTGAGGGAAAATGATTTTTTATTATATAAAAAAAATCAATTTTTTGTGTCTGGTTCACCTCAGAAATTTCTAGACGACCTGCTCCAAAACTGGACTCCCTCGGAGATGGTCATCCTGGTGGGGACTGTGATTTCTTTTTCTAATTGAAAAAATGGATTCTATTGAACGGAGGAAATTTGTTGTGATTGGCCTTGGCGCCTTTGCACTAAATTATTTAAAATTCCATAATCCTTCTGCTGTGCTGCTTTTTATATCTCTAATTGAATTAATATGGAATGTGCCTGAAATTGCACCTGCTTGGGAGTGAGTCATAAACTGTTGTTTATTCCCGGGATACATGCGTCATAAGTGAACCCTGAGTGGTTTATGAATATCATCTCAGCACTGACGGTGTTAGTGCAATAGCGGCATGTGAAATCTTCATGGTCGATTTGGCTTGAATTGTGAAAAATGCCCAACAGCACATTTGGAGGTTTTGTCCTTCCAATCTTGGGTTTTGTCTGGAGAGAGCATTTTGAGCTGTACAACACTCGGGTGAAGTGCTGATGGGTACAGATCTGTTGTGGGAGTAATTTAAGGTGAAGTGGATGGTACAGGGTTAAAGAGTTGGTTTCAGTGTGATGTTTTGTTTCCCTATTGTGTGTTGGTACCCATACACTAAACAGGCCTCCTGACAACACTGCCTGACTTTAAGTGGCAGTCTTACACTGCAGTCTCGTGAGCTGTAGGAGGGCTACCAGCACCTGCAAAGTCAGATCCCAGCAAGACCCAGCGCCTTCAGGAGAGGAGAGATGGGGATAATGGGTTTGAATTCTGTGCTTGGATCCAGTGTGTGCTTATGTAGATTTCACTTTGTGAAACATTCACTCCAATTTTGATTCTGGACTTAAAGTGGAAATGGACTCAAGATCAGATGTTGAGAAATACAAGACCCAAGTTTTTTGATGTGATTGTAAACTGATTTGTAACAAAGGACTGGACGCATTCATTGAATAAAGAAAAGCTTTACTATTTCCTTCTTTCCCTGCCTAATATACATGGAAACAATGAGAATGATGTCTTGGAACAACCAGTGCAACCTTAAAACCAATCTCAAATTCTAAAGCAATACATTGTTTGCTTTGGGCCTCACTCCCACATTCAACCAACTTGCATGCAGAGGAACTGGGTCATGCTTTTTTCTTCAGCGTTAGATGTCTGTCTCACTGAGCAAGACAGTTTGTAAGTTCTCAGTTTCTCCACTCTGACTCTGAAACACTAGGGTTACAGGAAAACCTTTATTATTTTGCAGTTGAGTTAATATTCCAGTAACATCCAACGGGCAATTTTAGTTTAAGAAAGGATTTCTGCTGATCCTGCCCTAATTGCTCTTTCCGCTTTCTTATTTCTATTTATTTGACTAATTTTATTATTTGTGTTTAATCAGTTTTAACTTTTAAAAACCCTTTACTTTCTTGCTCTTGGCTTGCTTCATTCCCTTTTGGAGGTGGGATTGAGCTCGAAGCAACCTGAGTTTTTATTGACTAAGAAACTGGCCTTAAAGTCAATCAAAAACCCTCAGTATTAGACTGGGGGTGGGTGCGTCAGTTTTTAACATATCGAACCAGGAAGGGGTTAGGCTGCACACAGTGATTCGGAAAACCCAACAAACCAGGAAAGGGTTGTTACAGTTGATGCTTTTTCTCCTGACGCTTGTGTTCACAGCTCAACGGCAGTTTATGTAATCAGACTGAAACCTTGCATCTTTGTTCAGTGCTGTGGACCAGAAGGTATGCTCAGGATACAGTAGTGTAGTGTCTATGGTACTATGGTACTAGACTAGCAGTGGCAGTGAGTTCAAATCCCACCATGGCAAGTTGTGAAACTACTTTGTGGGCTAGCGTCAGAAAATAAACATGAAAGCTGTTGGCTTGTCGTAAAATACCAACTGGGTCACTGTTGTCCTTCAGGGGAGGGAACCTGCCACCCCTGCCTGGTCTGGCCTACATATCACCCCACCCCACGCTACATGGTTAACTCTCACTGCCCTCAGGGTAACTAGGGTTGGGCAATAAATGCTACTACGTCAGCCTCTTCCCACATCCCAATAACAAATTTTTAGCTTGTGTTGACTTGAGCTAATCCCAGCAGGAAAGCTGCACCTGGAACCCTGAGAGACTGAAACTCTCAACTGCCTATTACTGGAGTGAGGACCTGCACCAGGTGTAGAAGCCTCTGCACAAGCTGTTGCTCTGGCTTTATAGAGTCTGTATCAGTAATGGAAGCAGCCATTGTACACTGAGAGTAGAGTTTTTATAACAGTGACTTCCTGCAAATCAATTTATTCCTTGAGAAACAGCTTCCCGTACCTCATCAAAGTGACCATTCTTCATGCATCAGCCTAGACACAGTCAATGGGCTATTTGGCCTTTGAGATCATCACAGCCAAGCACAATCCTGTCATCACCCGATGTCCACACAGTCTCAGCATGCAACGGGCGTTACTGGATAGTGATCAGAAGCAGGAACCCTGGCTGATTGCCTAGCCCCCAGAAACAAAGTCAGTTGTTGCACTTCTACCAACAACAACTTGCATTTGTTTAGCAGCTTTGATGTAGAAAATATCCCAAGGCGTTTCACAGAGGCATAATAAAAAAAAAATGGACACCAAGCAAAGAAAGGAAATATTAGGAGGGGTGGTCAAAAATTTGTCAAAGAGGTGGGTTTTAAGGATGGTCTTAAAGGAGGAGAGGGAGGTGGAGGGGTTTAGGGAATAATTCCAGAGTTTAGGGCCCAGACGGCTGATGACATGGCCAATGGTGGGGCAAAGGGAGAGGGAGTCACAAGATGCTAGAGTCGGAGGAATGTAGAGTTTGGAGGGGTGGGGAGGGCGGAGTGTGTTGTAGGGCTAGAGGAGGCTACAGAGATAGGGAGGGGTGAGGCCATGAAAGGACTTCAACCGGAGGATGAGAATTTTAAAATGGTGGTATTGGGGGACCGGGAGCTAATGTCGGTCTGCATTAGAGAGTGGGATTTGATGCAGGATAGGATACTAGTAGCAGAGATTTGGATGAGTTGAAGCTTAGTGAGGGTGGAGGATGGGAGGCCGGCTAAGAGATCATTGGAATAGTTGAGTCTGGAGGTGACAAAGGCATGGCTGAGAGTTTCAGCAGCAGATGGGATAATGCAGGGGCGGAGATGGGCAATGTTACACAGGTGGGAGTACAGTATACGGTCTTTGTGATCGAGAGGATATTCGATTGGAAGCTCAGCTCAAGGTTGAATAGGATGTCGAGGTTGCGAATGGTCTGGTCCAATCTGAGAACATAAGAAATAGGGGCAGGAGTAGGCCAATCGGCCCTTCGAGCCTGCTCCGCCATTCAATAAGATCATGGCTGATCTGATCCTAACCTCAAATCTAAATTCATGTCCAATTTTCTGCCCGCTCCCCGTAACCTGTGGCTGGGAAGTGGGATGGAATCAGTGGCAAGGGTATGCAGTTTGTGACAGGAGTCAAAGACAATGGCTTTGGTCTTCTCAATGCCCAAGAGTGAATGTTGGACAGGCAGTCTGACAACACAGAGGTAGTGGAGGGATCAAGAGAGGGAGAGCTGGGTGTTGTCAGCAGAAATATAGAAGCTAACCCCATGTTTTCAGATGATGTCATCAAGGGACAGCATGTAGATGAGGAAAAGGAGGGGGCCAAGGATAGATCCTTGGGAGACTCGAGGTTACAATGTAGGGTGAGATGAGGGGCCATTTCTGGAGATGCACTGACTGACTGGATAGGTAAGAGTAGAACCAAGCAAGGGCAGTTCCACTGATCTGGACAACAGAGAAGAGGCCTTGGAGGAGGATGGTGTGGTCAACTGTGTCAACGGCTGCAGAGAATTCAAAGAGAGATGATGTAGCACATTCACCGTCACAGAGGATGCTGTTTGAGGCTTTGATTAGGGTCGTTTCAGTGCTGTGGAAGGGGTGGAAACCTGATTGGAGAGTTTCAAACAGGAGTTGCGGGCAAGATGAGCACGGATTTGGGAGGCAACAACACATTCAAGGACTTTCGAGAGGAAAGGGAGGTTGAAGATGGGATGGTAGTTCGTAAGGACAGAGGGGTCAAGGGTGGGGTTTTTGAGAAGGGAGCGATGACAGTGGTTTTGAAAGGGATGGGGGGGCAGTTCCTGAGGAGAGGAAACTATTTACAATGTCAGCTAGCATGGTGGCAGGGGCGGGGGTGATTGCAGGCACGGCAGGATATTGTTGTGTCTTTTTGCTTCTATGTTTGCATATAAATAAAGTTGTCAGACTGCCTGTCCAACATTCACTCTTGGGCATTGAGAAGACCAAAGCCATTGTCTTTGACTCCTGTCACAAACTGCATACCCTTGCCACTGATTCCATCCCACTTCCCAGCCACAGGTTACGGGGAGCGGGCAGAAAATTGGACATGAATTTAGATTTGAGGTTAGGATCAGATCAGCCATGATCTTATTGAATGGCGGAGCAGGCTCGAAGGGCCGATTGGCCTCCTCCTGCTCCTATTTCTTATGTTCTCAGATTGGACCAGACCATTCGCAACTTCGACATCCTATTCAACCATGAGCTGAGCTTCCAATCGAATATCCTCTCGATCACAAAGACCGTATACAAGTAGTTTTAGCCTGTACAGAAGTTATTTTCTACTTTTGAAGGTGATGGGAGAATGTGGTGGGCATCCCACAGATTCTCCAGTAAGCAGTTTATTGCGATTAGAATAGGGAGGGAGGAATCAGTGAAGCATGCCTGTTCTTAATCACTACCTACTGCCCCTTGCTGGAAAACGTATGCATGAGGCCTCACCAGTTATAGTCTGTCAGCACTCACTGTACAAACTCACACATGAAGAGTGGCTCCTTTGGCCTCCATCCCCCAGAAAAATTACCTTCAGGATCGAGGCGGGAAAATGGAAAAAAAGAATTACGGTGTAGGTTCAGGATTTAATGATGAGCTCAACAGTTTTCAGTATTTACGTTCAAATAGTAGTACTTGTTTTAGTTTCTAGAAATTCCTAATTCCAGGAATAAATTCATGAATTTTTTTCCCTCTTATTTCAGTAACTTTCAAAGCTCCAGGAGGTGGTGCTGTTGCATAAGATTTCTGCCCAGCAACAATCCCATTTCCACCTGGTTCCTAAGGCAAAGAATGTTACAGCATGGAATGAGGCCATTCGGCCCATCGTGCCTGTGCCGGCTCTTTGAAAGAGCTATCCAATTAGTCCCACGCCCCTGCTCTTTCCCCATAGTTCTGCAAATTTTTCAATTTCAAATATTTATCCAATTCCCTTTTGAAAGTTACTATTGAGTCTGCTTCCACCACCCTTTCAGGCAGTGCATTCCAGATCATAACAAATCGCTGTGTAAAAGATTTTCTCCTCATCTCCTAATTACCTTAAATCTTTGTCCTCTGGTTACCGACCCCCCTGCCAGTGGAAATAGTTTCTCTCTATCTATTCTATCAAAACCTTTCATAATTTTGATCACCTTTAAGGAGAAAAGTCCCAGCTTTAAGGATAAAAATCCAGTTGAGTAATTTCACATTTGATTTTTCCTTGTTCTTTTCCATAACTATTCTAAATCTAATGATGGTGTGATTACTGTTTCCCAAATGCTCTCCCACTGATACATACTCCACTTGCCCCACTTCAGAACTAGATTCAGCACTGTTTCCTTCCTCGGGCTGGAAACGTACTGATCAAGAAAGTTCTCATGTATACATTTCAGGAATTCCTCCCCCTCTTTGTCCTTTACACTATTATTTTCCCAGTCTATTTTGGGATAATTGAAGCCCCCCCTTTATCACTACTCTTGCATCTTTCTGCAATTTGCCTGAAAATTTATTCCTTTATCTCTTTCCCACTATTTGGTGGCCTATAGTATACGCCCAGCAGCTTAACAGCTCCTCTTCTGTTCCTTAACTCTAACCAAATAGTTTCTGTCTTTGAACCCTCAAGCACATCATCCCTTTCCAGGGCTGTAACAACATTGTTGATCACCTCCCTCCCCTTTTTTTCCTTCCCTATCTTTCCTGAATACACTGTAGCCAGGAATATTAAGCGCCCATTCCTCCCCTTGTTTCAGCCAGGTCAACATTACTGCCACTATATCATAACCCCATGTGGCTACTTGTGCCTGCAGCTCACCAACCTTATTTACCACGCTCCGTACATTTACGCACAAGCACTCTAAACCCATCTTAATCTGCCTTATATTTCTCCCCTGTCTGATCCCTCCGACTTCTGAACTATTTCATTCTAATGCTGTTTGTCTCTCCCAGTACTCTGTAAACCTTGTATCTCCTCTCTAATGCTTCATCCTGGTGCTCCTCCCTCTGCCAAATGTGTTTAAACCCTCCCCCACAGCACTAGTTAATCTCTCTGTGAGGACATTGGTCCCAGCCCTGTTGAGGTCCATCTTGAACAGGTCCCTCCTGCCCCAGAACTGGTCCCAATGCCCCAGGAATCTGAAGCCCTCCCTCCTGCACCATTTCTCCAGCCACCCATTAACCTGTCTTATTTTACTGCTCCTATAATCACTAGCACATGGTTCTGGGAGTAATCCAAAGATCCTTTGAGGTCCTGCTCTTTAATTTCCTAGCTCCTGAAACTCCTCAACAATTTTCCTACTGTCGTAACTGCAGCATGTGGGAGTTGGTGGACAGCAGCGTGATCCCCGGCAACCTCATCTGCAGTAAGTGTCTGCAGCTCGAGGAACTTCAGCTCAGAGTTGTTGAGCTGGAGTCTGAGCTGCAGACATTGCAATGCATTCGTATCGGGGGAGAGGTATCTGGACACCTGTTAGATTAGCTAGTAGTTTAGATTCGTTCAGTGGTCAGGGAGAGAAGGGTGTGACTGCGAGTCAGGCAGGTATGGAGACCCAGGATCTAGTGATGCAGGAGCCTCAGCCCTTAACCTTGTCCAACAGGTACGAGGTACTTGCTACTTGTATGAATGAGAGCAAAGACTGCAGGGAGGATGGGCAAACTGACCACGGCATTGTGATAGAGGGGGAGTAAAAAGGAACGTGGTAGTGGTAGGGGATAGTACAGTCAGGGGGATAGACACTGTTCTCTGCAGCTGCAACCGAGAGTGCGGAAGGCTGTGTTGCCTGCCTGGTGCCAGGGTTAAGGCTACCTCAGGCGTTTCTGCGACCACAGACGTGACTCCAGGATATGTTGCCTCCCTGGTGCCAGGGTCAAGGATGTCATTGAGCGACTGCAGAACACTCTGAAGGGGAAGGGTGAACAGCCAGAGCTCATGGTCCAGATTAGTACCAATGATTTAGGTAGAAAGAGGGATGATATCCTGCAGGCAGATTTTATTGAGCTAGGAAAGAGATTAATAAGCAAAACCTTAAAGGTAGTAATCTCTGGATTATTCCCAGTGCCACGTGTTAGTGAGTATAGAAATAGGAGGATAGAACAGATGAATGTGTGGCTGGAGAGATGGGGTAGGAGGGAGGTCTTTAGATTCCTGGGGCATTGGGACCAGTTCTGGGGGAGGTGCGACCTGTACAAGACGGACGGGTTGCACCTCAACAGAGCTTGGACAAATATCCCCTTGAGGAGGTTCACTAGTGCTGTGGGGAAGGATTTAAACTAATTTGGCCAGGGTTTGGGCACCAGGTTGCAGCTTTAGAAAGGAGAAACAAGATGCACAAAGGTTTGGGAGAGACAGATAGCACTAGAGTAAGAAATAGTACAGTATTCAGTGGGGTCAGACCAAGGGAGAATACGAGAAGGTCTAAGGTAGGCTTACAGTGCATGTGTGCAAACACACGAAGCGTGGTAAATAAGGTTGGTGAGCTGCAGGCGCAAATAGCCACATGGGAATATGATGTTATGGCAATAATGGAGACAGGCTCAAAAAAGGGCAGGATTGGATACCAAATATCCCTGGATACAAGGCGTTCAGGAAAAATAGAGAAGGGAAGAAAAGGGGGGGAGCAGCGATATTGATTAAGGAGAATATTACAGTGCTGGAGAGAGAGGATACTCTGGAGGGGTCAAAGACAGAATCTATTTGGTTCGAGTTAAGAAACAGTAGAGGTGCCATGACATTACAGGGTGTATCCTATAGGCCATCAACTAGTAAGAAGGATCTAGAGGAGCAAATTTGCAGGGAAATTACAGAGGTGCAAGAACTATAGAGTGGTGATAATGGAGGACTTCAACTACCCTAATATAGACTGGGACAGTAATAGTGTAAAGGGCAAAGAGGGGGAGGAATTTCTGAAGTGTGTTCAGGAGAACTTTCTTGAACAGTATGTTTCAGGCCCAACGAGGAAGGAGGCATTGCTGGATCTGGTTCTGGGGAATGAGGTGCGTCAAGTTGCAGGAGTTCCTCAGGGCAGTATCCTAGGCCCAACCATCTTCAGCTGCTTCATCAATGACCTTCCCTCCATCATAAGGTCAGAAATGGGGATGTTCGCTGATGATTACACAGTGTTTAGTTCCATTCGCAACCCCTCAAATAATGAAGCAGTCCGAGCCCGCATGCAGCAAGACCTGGACAACATCCAGGCGTGGGCTCATAAGTGGCAAGTAACATTCGCGCCAGATAAGTGCCAGGCAATGACCATCTCCAACAAGAGAGAGTCTAACCACCTCCCCTTGACATTCAACGGCATTACCATTGCCGAATCCCCCACCATCAACATCCTTGGGGTCACCATTGACCAGAAACTTAACTGGACCAGCCATATATATACTGTGGCTATGAAAACAGGTCAGAGACTGGGTATTCTGCGGCAAGTGACTCACCTCCTGACTCCCCAAAGCCTTTCCACCATCTACAAGGCACAAGTCAGGAGTGTGATGGAATACTCTCCACTTGCTTGGATGAGTGCAGCTCCAACAACACTCAAGAAGCTTGACACCATCCAGGATAAAGCAGCCCGCTTGATTGGCACCCCATCCACCACCCTAAACATTCACTCCCTTCACCACCGGTGCACTGTGGCTGCAATGTGTACCATCCACAGGATGCACTGCAGCAATTCGCCAAGGCCTCTTCGACAGCACCTCCCAAACCCGCGACCTCTACCACCTAGAAGGACAAGAGCAGCAGGCACATGGGAACAACACCACCTGCACGTTCCCCTCCAAGTCACACACCATCCCGACTTGGAAATATATCGCCGTTCCTTCATCGTTGCTGGGTCAAAATCCTGGAACTCCCTTCCTAACAGCACTGTGGGAGAACCGTCACCACACGGACTGCAGCGGTTCAAGAAGGCGGCTCACCACCACCTTCTCGAGGGCAATTAGGGATGGGCAATAAATGCCGGCCTCGCCAGCGACGCCCACATCCCATGAACGAATAAAAAAAAAGTGGAGCAAGTGTCAGTGGGAGAACATTTAGGGAACAGCGATAATAGTATCATAATGTTTAGATTAGCGATGGAAAAGGACACAGAGCAATGTAGAGTAAAAATACTTAATTGGAGGAGGGGCCAATTTCAGTGGGCTGAGAACAGATCTGGCCCAAGTAAATTGGATTCAAAGATTGGCAGGCAAAACTGTAATTGAACAATGGGTGGCCTTTGAAGAAGAGATGGTTCGGGTACAGTGTAGACACATTCCCACGAGGTGGAAAGGTAGGACAACCAAAGCCAGACTTCCCTGAATGACGAAAGATAGAGAGCAAGATGAAGCAGAAAAAGAAGGCGTATGACAGATGTCAGGTTGTTAATCCAATTGAGTATAGAAAGTTCAGAGGGGAAGTAAAAAAGGAAATAAGGGGGGCAAAGAGAGAGTATGAGAATAGCCTGGCTGCTAACATAAAAGGGAATCCAAAAGTCTTCTATAGGCATATAAATAGTAAACGGGTAGCAAGAGGATGGGTGCGGCTGATTAGAGACCAAAAAGGAGATCTACGCATGGAGGCAGCGATACTAAATGAGTACTTTGCATGTGTCTTTACCAAGGAAGAAGATATGGCCAAAGCCACAGTAAAAGAAGAAGTAGTTGAGATACTGTATAGGATTAAAAATTGTAAAAGAGGAATTACTAGAAAGGCTGGATGTACTTAAAGTAGATAAGTCACCAGGTCCGGATGGGATGCATCCTAGGTTGCTGAGGGAAGTAAGGATGGAAATTGAAGAAGTACTGGCCACAATCTCCCAATCCTCCTTAGACACAGGGGTGGTGCCGGAGGACTGGAGAATTGCAAATGTTACACCCATGTTTAAAAATGGATGTAAAGATAAACCCAGCAACTACAGACTAGTCAGTTTAACCTCGGTGGTCGGGAAACTTTTAGAATCAATAATCCTGGACAAAATTAATAGTCACTTGGACAAGTGTGGATTAATAAGGGAAGCCAGCATGGATTTGTCAAAGGCAAAACATGTTTGACTAACTTGATTGAGTTTTTTGATGAGGTAACAGAGACGGTTGATGAGAGCAATGCAGTTTTTTGTGTTTATGGACATCCAAAAGGTGTTTGATAAAGTGCCACATAATAGGTATCTACAGGGTGCACTGCAGCAACTCACCAAGGCTTCTTCAACAACACCTCCCAAACCCGTGACCTCTATCACCTAAAAGGACAGGGGCAGCAGGCACATGGGAACAACACCACCTGCACGGTCCCCTCCAAGTCACACACCATCCCGACTTATAAATAGATCGGCATTCCTTCATCGTCGCTGGGTCAAAATCCTGGAACTCCCTACCTAACAACACCGTGGGAGAACCTTCACCACACGGACTGCAGCGGTTCATGAAGGTGACTCACCACCACCTTCTCAAGGGCAATTAGGGAAGGGTAATAAATGCTGGCCTTGCCAGTAACGTCCACATCCCATGAATGAATTAAAAAAAAGGCTTGTCAATAGAATTGAAGCCCATGGAATAAAAGGGGCAGTGGCAACATGGATACGAAATTGGCTAAGTAATAGGAAACAGAAGGTAGTGGTGAATGGCAGTTCTTCATACTGGAGGAAGGTATGCAGTGGTGTTCCCCAGGGGTCGGTACTGGGTCCACTGCTTTTCTTGATATATATTAATGACTTGGACTTGGGTGTGCAGGGCACGATTTCAAAATTTGCAGATGACACAAAACTTGGAAGTAAACAGTGAGAAGGATAGTGATAGACTTCAAGAGGACATAGACAGGCTGGTGGAATGGGTGGACACATGGCAGATGAAATTTAATGCTGAGAAGTGTGAAATGATATATTTTGGTAGGAAGAACAAGGAGAAGCAGTATAAACTAAAGGGTACAATTCTAAAGTGGGTTCAGGAACAGAGAGACCTGCGTGTATATGTACACAGGCCGTTGAAGGTGGCAGGATGGGTTGAGAAAGTGGTTAAGAAAGCATATGGGATCCTGGGCTTTATAAATAGAGGCGTAGAGTACAAAAGCGAGGATGTTATGTTGAACCTTTATCAAACACTGGTTCAACCACAATTGGAGTATTGTGTCCAATTCTGGACACCGCACTTTAGGAAGGATGTGAAGGCCTTAGAGAGGATGCAGAAAAGATTTACTAGAATGGTTCCAGGGAGGAGTGACCTCAGTTACGTGGATAGACGGGAAAAGCTAAGAATGGGGTTCTACTGAGACAATTTGAGGAGCTAAATTAATAAGCAGAATCTCAAAGGTAATAATCTATGGATTACTACCTGAGCCACATGCAAATTGGCATAGGGACAAACAGATCAGAGAGTTAAATGCATGGCTCAAAGAGTGGTGTGGGAGACAGGGGTTTCGATTCATGGGGCACTGACACCATGAAAGAGGGAGCTGTTCCGTTGGGATAGGATCGACTTAAACTGGGCTGGGACCAGCATCCTGATGAATCGAATAACTCAGGCTGTAGATAGGGCTTTAAACTAAAATGGGGGGGAGGGGTCAGGTGAGGGGAAATTTAGAAATCTAATGAGAAAAGTCAAGGCCACAGAGCGGTGTAGTAAAGATAAGCAAGAAGAGACAGAGAGTTTACCAAGAGAGCATCAACAAGTAAGGTCAAAGCTGGAAAAAATGGTAAAAAGTCAAAGTTAAAGGATCTTTATCTGAATGCATGGAGCATTTGTAACAAGATAGATCAATTAGTTGCACAAATTGAGATGAATGGGTTTGATCTCATAGCTGTTTCAGAAACATAGTTGCAAAGTGATGAAGGTTGGGAACTAAATATTCCAGGGTACATGACGTTTAGAAAAGTCAGGCAGAATGGAAAAGGAGGGGGTGTAGCCCTAATAATAAAGGATGACATAAGAACAATGGTGAGAAAGGATCCTGGCTCGGAAGATCAGGAAGTAGAATCAGTAATGGTGGAATTAAGAAATAACAAGGGGCAGAAAACACTGGTGGGAGTAGTTTATCGGCCCCTTAATAGTAGCTATACCGTTGGACAGAGTATTAATCATGAAATAATAGGAGCTTGCAACAAAGATAATGCAGGATTAATGGGGGACTTTAATCTTCATATAAACTGGGCAAATCGAATCGGCAAAGATAGTTTGGAGAATGAGTTCATGGAATGCATTTGAGGCGAATTCATGGAACCAACCAGGGAACAGGCTATTTTGGATCTTGTATTATGTAATAAGACAGGATTAATTAATAATCTCACAGTCATGGATCCTCTGGGGAAGAGTGATCGTAATATGATAGAATTTCACATTGAGTTTGAGAGTGACGAATTTAAGTCCGAAACTAGAGTCTTAAACTTAAATCAAGCCAATTACATAGGTATGAGGGGCGAGTTGGTTATGTAGATTGGGAAATTAAATTAAAGGGTGTGATGGTTGAAATATTTCAATGTTCTCAACAATTATACATTCCATTGAGAAATAAAAACGCCATGGGAAAAGTGATCTACCTGTGGCTAACTAAAGGAGTTAAGGATAGTATTAGATTAAAAGAAGAGGCCTATAATGTTGCCAAGAAGAATAGTAAGCCTGAGGATTGGTAGAGTTTTAGAAACCAGCAGAGGACTACCAAAAAATTGATAAAAAGGGAGAAAATGGAATATGAAAGTAAACTAGCAAGAAATATAAAAACGTATTGTAAGAGCTTCTACAAGTATGTAAAAAGGAAGAGACTAGCGAAAGTAAATGGTAGTCCCCTAGAGGCTGAGACAGGAGAAATGGCAGATGCATTAAATAAATATTTTGTATCTGTCTTCACAGTAAAAGACACAAAAAGCATACCGGAAATAATGGGGAAACAAGGGGCTAATGAGAGTGAGGAACTTAAAGTAATTAATATCAGTAGAGAAAAAGTACTTGAGAAACTAATGGGATTACAAGCCGATAAATCCCCTGGACCTAATGTAACACCGTTATTTAAAAAGGGTAGTAGGCAGAAGGCTGGAAATTATAGGCCAGTTAGCTTAACATCTGTGGTGGGTAAAATTTTGGAGTCTATTATTAAGGAGACAGTAACGGAACATTTAGATAAGCATAATTTAATAGGACAAAGTCAGCATGGCTTTATGAAGGGGAAGTCATGTCTGACAAATTTGCTTGAGTTCTTCGAGGATATAACGTATAGGGTGGATAAAGGGGAACCAGTGGACATAGTGTATTTAGACTTCCAGAAGGCATTCGACAAGGTGCCACATAAAAGATTATTACTTAAGATAAAAAATCACGGGATTGGGGGTAATATTCTGGCATGGGTGGAGGATTGGTTATCGAACAGGAAGCAGAGAGTTGGGATAAATGGTTCATTTTCGGACTGGCAACCAGTAACCAGTGGTGTTCCACAGGGGTCGGTGCTGGGTCCCCAACTCTTTACAATCTATATTAACGATTTGGAGGAGGGGACCGAGTGCAACATATCAAAATTTGCAGATGATACAAAGATGGGAGGGAAAGTAGAGAGTGAGGAGGACATAAAAAACCTGCAAGGGGATATAGACAGGCTGGGTGAGTGGGCGGAGATTTGGCAGATGCAATATAATATTGGAAAATGTGAGGTTATGCACTTTGGCAGGAAAAATCAGAGAGCAAGTTATTTTCTTAATGGCGAGAGACTGGAAAGTACTGCAGTACAAAGGGATCTGGGGGTCCTAGTGCAAGAAAATCAAAAAGTTGGTATGCAGGTGCAGCAGGTGATCAAGAAAGCCAACGGAATGTTGGCTTTTATTGCTAGGGGGATAGAATATAAAAACAAGGAGGTATTGCTGCAGTTATATAAGGTATTGGTGAGACCGCACCTGGAATACTGCATACAGTTTTGGTCTCCATACTTAAGAAAAGACATACTTGCTCTCGAGGCAGTACAAAGAAGGTTCACTCGGTTAATCCCGGGGATGAGGGGGCGGACATATGAGGAGAGGTTGAGTAGATTGGGACTCTACTCATTGGAGTTCAGAAGAATGAGAGGCGATCTTATTGAAACATATAAGATTGTGAAGGGTCTTGATCGGGTGGATGCAGTAAGGATGTTCCCAAAGATGGGTGAAACTAGAACTATGGGGCATAATCTTAGAATAAGGGGCTGCTCTTTCAAAACTGAGATGAGGAGAAACTTCTTCACTCAGAGGGTGGTAGGTCTGTGGAATTTGCTGCCCCAGGAAGCTGTGGAAGCTACATCATTAGATAAATTTAAAACAGAAATAGACAGTTTCCTAGAAGTAAAGGGAATTAGGGGTTATGGGGAGCGGGCAGGAAATTGGACATGAAGCTGAGTTCGGATCGGTCAATGCCCTGTGGGTGGCGGAGAGGGCCCAGGGGCTATGTGGCCGGGTCCTGCTCCGACTTCTTGTGTTCTTTAGATTAGTGGTTGGGATCAGATCAGCCATGATCTTATTGAATGGCGGAGCAGGCTCGAGGGGCCGATTGGCCTACTCCTGCTCCAATTTCTTATGTTCTTATGTTCTTATGACCTGATGGCTTACAACCAAGGGTTCGAAAAGAGGAGGTTGCAGAGATACTGGATGCATTGGTTATGATCTTCCAAAATTCTCTAAATTCTAGAACGGTCCCAGCGGATTGGTAGGTAGCAAATGTAACCCTGCTATTCAAGAAAAGAGGGAGAGAGAAAACAGGGAACTGCAGGCCAGTTAGCCTGACATCAGTCATCGGGAAAATGCTGGAATCCATTATTAAGGAAGTGGTAACAGGGCACTTAGAAAATCATAGTAAGATCAGGCAGAGTCAACATGATTTTATGAAAGGGAAATCGTGCTTGACAAATTTATTAGAGTTTTTTGAGGATGTAACTTGCAGGGTAGATAAAGGGGAACCAGTGGATGTAGTATATTTGGATTTTCAAAAGGCATTCGATAAGGTGCCACATAAAAGGTTGTTGCACAAGATAAGGGCTCATGGGGTTGGGGGTAACATATTGGCATGGATAGCGGATTGGTTAAAGGACAGAAAACAGAGAGTAGGGATAAACGGCTCATTTTCAGGTTGGCAGGCTGTAACTCGTGGGGTACCGCAAGGACAGTGCTTGGGCCTCAGCTATTTACAATCTATATTAATGACTTAGATGAAGGGACCGAGTGTAATGTATCCAAGTTTGCTGATGATACAAAGCTAGATGGGAAAGAAAGCTGTAAGGAGGACACAGAGTCTGTGAAGGGAAATAGACAGGTTAAGTGAGTGGGCAAAAAGGTGGCAGATGGAGTGTAATGTGGGGAAATGTGAGGTTATTCACTTTGGTAGGAAGAATAGAAAAACAAAATATTTTTTAAATGGTGAAAAATTATTAATTGTTGGTGTCCAGAGAGACTTGGGTGTCCTGGTACACGAAGCACAAAAAGTTAGTATGCAGGTACAGCAGGCAATTAGGAAGGCAAATGGCATGTTGGCCTTTATTGCAAGGGGGCTGAAGTACAAGAGTAAGTAAGTCTTACTACAGTCTTACTACTCTCTGCCTTTCGGGTCTCTTTTTCTCTCTGTCTTTGTAATCTGACCCATTGTGTATTCAGTATACTGGGATGTAATGCTTTCCGTGGCTAACCTGTCTGAACACCAACGACACCTTTGATTGCTGTGATCGTCTCCCAGCCGAGGTGTTATAGGGGGCAGTTGGAAAGATTATCTGTAATCACCAGGCATTGTTCTCTGACTATATATGTTATGCGTTTTTAGAATCCTTCACTCACCTGACGAAGGAGCAAAGCTCCGAAAGCTTGTGATTTAAAATAAAACTGTTGGACTATAACCTGGTGTTGTGCAAGTCCTTACAGTTGTACAGGGCTTCGGTGAGACCTCACCTGGAATACTGCATACAGTTTTGGTCTCCTTATCTAAGGAAGGATATATTTGCCTTAGAGGCGGTGCAGTGAAGTGTTCACTAGATTAATTCCTGGGGTGAGAGGGTTGTCCTATGAGGAGAGATTGAGTAGAATGGGCCTATACTCTCTGGTGTTTAGAAGAATGAGAGGTGATCTAATTGAAACATATAAGATTATGAGGTGGCTTGACAGGGTAGATGCTGAGAGGTTATTTCACCACCTGGGGAATCTAGAACTAGGGGGCATAGTCACAGGATAAGGGGTCGGCCATTTAGGACTGAGATGAGGAGGAATTTCTTCACTCAGAGGGTTGTGAAACTTTGGAATTCTCTACTCCAGAGGGCTGTGGATGCTGAGTTGTTGAATATATTCAAGGCTGAGATAGATAGATTTTTGGACTCTTGGGGAATCAAGGGATATGGGGATCGGGCAGGAAAGTGGAGTTGAGGTCGAAGATCAGCCATGATCTGATTGAATGGAGGAGGAGGCTTGAGGAGCTGTTTTCTTATTTCTTATGTTCTTATGTTCTACCTGTGTCATTGATTCCAACACAGACCACATATTCTGGCTGTGCCCCTTCTCACAGCAGAATCAAAGTTATGGCACAGAAGGAGGCCATTCAGACCATTATGTCTGTGTCAGCCGAAAAAGAGCTATCCAGCTTAATCCCACTTTCTATCACTTGGTCCGTAGCCCTGTAGGTTGCGGCACTTCAAGTGCATATCCAAGTACATTTTAAATGAGTTGAGGGTTTCTGCCTCTACCACCCTTTCAGGCAGTGAGTTCCAGACCCCCATCACCCTCTAGGTGAAAACATTTCTCCTCAGCTCCCCTCTAATCCTTCTACCAATTACTTTAAATCTAGGCCCCCTGGTCACTGACCCCTCTGCTAAAGGAAATAGGTCCTCCCTATCCACTCTATCTAGTCCTGTCATAATTATATACACCTCAATTAAATCTCCCCTCAGCCTCCTTTGTTCCAAAGAAAACAACCCCAGCCTATCCAATCTTTTCCCATAGCTAAAATTCTCCAGCCCTGACAACATCCTCGTAAATCTCCTCTGTACCCTCTCTATTGCAATCACATCTTTCCTGTAATGTGGTGACCAGAACTGTACGCAGTTCTCAAGCTGTGGCCTAACCAATGTTTTATACAGTTCTAGCATAACCTCCCTGCTCTTATGTTCTATGGAAAATGTTCTGCCCCCGTTCAGTGATGTTCTTTATCCTGGCACCGGGATGTGGTGCTTTTGTTTTATTCTCTAGATGGGCAGTTTGTTCATAGAATCACTGGTCCTGAAATTACACGGGCGGTTCTACCATTCACCTGTGGCTCAGTGATAGACTCTCGCCTCTGAGTCAGAAGGTTGTGGGTTCAAGTTCCACCCCAGAGACTTGAGCACAAAATCCAGGCTGACACTCCAGTGTAGTAGTGAGGGAGTAGGCTGCAGACACAAATAGCCACTGTTGGACGTGCCGTCTTTCGGATGAGAAGTTAAACCAAGGTCCCATCTGCCCTCTCAGGTGGATGTAAAAGATCCCATGACTATTTCGAAGATGAGCTGGTTTCCTGGCCAATATTTATCTCTCAACTAACATCACTAAAACGCATTATCTGGTCTTTGTCACATTGCTGTCTGTGGGATCTTGCTGTGCGCAAATTGGCTGCCTACATTGTGTTTCCTACATTGCCACAGTGACTGCACTTCAAAAACACTTCATTGGCTGCAAAGCGCTTTGGGACATCCTGAGGTCGTGAAAGGTACTATATAAATGCAAGTCTTTCTTTCATTTGCACTTATAAAACATTCAGCATGATGAAAGTCTCTATTATATTCCCCCACAATATATATATACTCTGGGAATTAACTCACAAATGACTAAAATTATTTAAGAGCTGTATTTATATCCACTGGTTGAATGATAACTCAGCAATGACAATCTACATTTATATAGTGCCTATAACGTAGAAAACATTTCTGCAGGAGAAATAGATCTTGAACAGTATTAGAAGAGTTGGGGGCAAAGATTGAAACATAGGTTTTGAGAAGGTCTTTAACTGTGGGGAGGATTTAGAGAGCAGGGTCAAGAAAGCTCTACCACTGATGATGGAGCAGTGGGTGAGCAGGTTGGACTGGAGGCTGGAGTTAGAGGACTAAAGAGCTAAATGTCCTGGGACAGAAGGCTAGATAAGATTGCAGGATGGGCAAGGTCATGGAAACATTTGTAATTGAAGACAAAGAGTTTGAATTTCCTGAGTTGGGGACAAAGAGCCAATAATGGTCACTGAGGGTGGGGGTGATGGGTGAGCAGGTCTTAGTGTGGGACAGGATGTGAGTGGTGGGTTTTGGACAAGTGGAGTCTGTAAAGGATGGAGCTTTGGAGGGTGAGGAGAAGAATGTTGGAGAAATTAAGTCGAGAGGTGAGGTGGAGTGAGGTACAGTGGAAACGAGTGATGGTGTGCAGGTGGATGTAAGTGGCCTTGGTGGAATCAAGGGAAATGAAAATCAGGTGGTTTCTAGAATGGCCAGCCGATCCACAATGCCAGTTTTATGCCCGGGGGCGAGTTGAAAATCTATCCCCCACCATCTAGCCTGCCCATCCAGTTATCCCTTTTCTTTCCTGTGAGATATCTCTATATTATTTATAAATGTTTAACTTCAGTGGAACCCCCTTATGACGATTGACTTGCCTGTTAGTCCAAATGATCATTACAACTCACTGATCAATATAAGTGTTGTATTACTGAACAGCGCTGCAGTTCATCAGCTGCTCGACCTCTAGTTCCCAATGCACTGCTCAGAAAAGATTAGCGCTTTTTTGTCTCATTCATTTTCAGCCCTTGGCGACAGTCTGGGGGTAATGTTATGAATCTGTGCAGGGAGCCTCATGCGCCGGGAGCTTGAGTCAAAAGTTTTAAAGAACGAACGAACTTGCATTCATATACCGCCTTTCACAACCTCAGAATGTCCAAAAGCACTTTACAGCCAATGAGGTTTTTTTTTGGTGTGGCCTCTGTTGTAATGTAGGAAATGGGGCAGCCAATTTGCACACAGCAAGATCCCATAAATAGCAATGTGATAGTGACCAGATAATGTGATTTTAGGTGTTGGTTGAGGGATAAATATTGACCAGGACACTGAGGAGAACTCCCCTGCTCTTCGAAAAATATCCCTTGGGATCTTTAACATCCATCTGAGAGGGCAGTCAGAGCCTCAGTTTAACATCTCATCCGAAAGAACGCACCTTCAACAGTGCAACACTCCCTCAGTACTGCACCGAAGTGTCAGCCTAGATTTTGTGCTCAAGTCTTGAACCCACAACCTCTCACTCAGAGGCGACAGAGTTACCCATTGTGTCACAGCTCAGAGCTGAGCTGCTCGCTGTTTAAAGCGACAATCAGTTCTGTGCAATCCACTCTCCTATTCAACAATACTCACAAGCACTGTCAAAGTATATCAAGGAGTCGACAGTGGAGTGGAAAACAATGGGAATTTCCGCACAAAACTACAACTGCTGGAAGATTCAGGATTGATGTAAATGGGATTTGAGCACCGTGAAGTCAACGTTATGATCGAGTGCTCCTTGTGCAGAGCTTTGTACACCAGCAGTGCACATCAGGGATTCGGGTCGAAGATCAGTGTGTCTGCTTCGCGGCCCAAGCAATTTTAGGAACATAGGAACATAGGAACAGGAGTAGGCCATTCAGCCCCTCGTGCCTGCTCCGCCATTTGATAAGATCATGGCTAATCTG
Source organism: Heptranchias perlo (assembly GCF_035084215.1). Lineage (NCBI taxonomy): Eukaryota > Metazoa > Chordata > Chondrichthyes > Hexanchiformes > Hexanchidae > Heptranchias > Heptranchias perlo. The sequence continues at coordinate 11,042,672 of NC_090351.1, forward strand.
TGATCTAACTCCATATACCTGCCTTTGGCCCATATCCCTTAATATCTTTGGTTGGCAAAAAGCTATCTATCTCAGATTTAAATTTAACAATTGAGCTAGTATCAATTGCTGTTTGCAGAAGAGAGTTCCAAACTTCTACCACCCTTTGTGTGTAGAAATGTTTTCTAATCTCGCTCCTGAAAGGTCTGGCTCTAATTTTTAGACTGTGCCCCCTACTCCTAGAATCCCCAACCAGCGGAAATAGTTTCTCTCTATCCACCCTATCTGTTCCCCTTAATATCTTATAAACTTCGATCAGATCACCCCTTAACCTTCTAAACTCTAGAGAATACAACCCCAATTTGTGTAATCTCTCCTCGTAACTTAACCCTTGAAGTCCGGGTATCATTCTAGTAAACCTACGTTGCACTCCCTCCAAGGCCAATATGTCCTTCCTAAGGTGTGGTGCCCAGAACTGCTCACAGTACTCCAGGTGCGGTCTAACCAGGGTTTTGTATAGCTGCAGCATAACTTCTGCCCCCTTGTACTCTAGTCCTCTAGATATAAAGGCCAGCATTCCATTCGCCTTCTTGATTATTTTCTGCACCTGTTCATGACACTGATCTATGTACCTGTACTCCAAGTCCTTTTGGACATTTACTGTTTTTAACTTTTTACCATTTAGAAAGTACCTTGTTCTATTCTTTTTTGATCCAAAGTGGATGACCTCACATTTGCCGACATTGAATTCCATTTGCCACAGTTTTGCCCATTCACCTAATCTATCAATATCCCTTTGTAATTTTATGTTTTCATCTACATTGCTCACAATGCCACCAATCTTTGTGTCATCGGCAAACTTAGATATGAGACTTTCTATGCATTCACCTAAGTCGTTAATTTTCCATTGGTTATGGATGGAGAATTGTACAGGCTGTGAATTGGGCATTCTGACCTTCATATTCTAATTCCCTATACGTGTTCCCATCATCCCTTTATTTGCCTGATCCACTGTATGGTTAATCCTTTCAGATACCAGGCCTCGTATGATGCAAACATCCGCTACTTCTCTTTTCCGTCTTTAATACTTCCGTCGATCATACCTGGTCAATGTGAAACAAATGACTGGTGTCCCTAAATTAGGCAGAAAGGCTCATTGCCCCATAGACCCAGTACCCACCCCCACCCCCCCGCCCCCCCGCCCCTTAGACCTGTAGAGGATGGCAGTGACAGTTCAACCTTCATTCAACCTGCTACATCTCAGGCCTTGACCTCACCCTCACCTCCACCCTCACCCTTGCCCTGCAGCATTGAAATGTTGTGCTGAAGCATGTGTATTGAATGATTCTGAACATCAGGTCAGAGGAAGTTGACTCATTTTTACTATGCTTTCCACGGTTATGTCATGAACCAATGGAAATCTATTAATAGAACAGGTGCCGATCTATAAATAGCGCAGCTCAGTTCTATAAATAACTACCACGATAAAACACATCCACTCAGTATTAGAGATGACTCGACCTATTAACCAAAACCAAAAATAATCTTTTCAATGGCTGAAGGAAAGCATTGGTGGAGAATAGCACCCACCTGTCAACTAAAAATTCACTCAACTGCTTAATGAAAACAATACCATTTGATTCAAGGCAATAAAGAGGCACAGATTCAGTTGTCTTCTAAAAATGTAAAAGAAAGCATAAAGGTTAGTAATTATGTCTTCTAATTAGGCCAAGTCAGTCATATGTTAAAGTAAGCTCCCTGACTGGTACTCCCGCTGGACAATTCTGTCTCTCATAAATACCATTACTATTTCTCTCCCTTTCCTACCTGTTGTCATCTTTTCCCACTTAGTAATTCTAAGACTGAGAGTAAAGCTCCCTCTATTCCGCCCTGTGCTAACTTTCCAGTACCAGCAGAGACACACTCTTTTGGGGATCCTGTGAACTGCCACTCGATTCGCTAGCTCCACTTTTGCCTGGTGTCGTCAGGTGGGAAATGTCATCGGGTGGGAATGTAAATGAGAAAACAGCAGAGGGAGGCTGAAATGATGCCACTCTCCCGAAACAAATGACTGATATTTATATATATAACTCTGTGGTCTAATTGTAACCGATTCTAAGGTCAAAATGATTTGTATACCAAGTCAATGCACATTTTTGACTTTCGTAAAGTCATCAAATTGCACATCTCCAGGAATGGAATGATTGACTGCGCACAAAACAATTGTATTTAAAATTCCTGAAGTAAAAGCCTGAAGCCAATAAACCAAGGTCGACAAAGAGTAGTACGTTCCATTTAAAGATTATAAATTCAACAATTAGAAACTACGGTTATGAGACGAGACTTGAGATATTGGCACTGTTTCCACTGGAGCAGAGAAGACTAGGAGATTTAACAGAGGTCTTTTTTTAAATTATGAAGGGCTTTGATCGGGCGATTAGGGAAAGACTATCTCTTCTGGTTGGGAAATCAGGTACTGGAGGTAATCAATTTAAAATTGTCGCTGAGAGGGAGGAGAGAGGTTAGGGGAAATCTCTGCACGGAGAGAATTGTTGGAGTATGAAGCTCTTGGCCAGAGGGAGTGGTCGAGGCAATGACCACTGCATCTTTTAAGGGATAGTTAGATAAATATTTGAAGCAGAGGAAGATACAGGGCTGTGGGGAGAGAACGTGGCAATGGGAGTAGTTTTGGATTGTTGTTTTAAAGAAGTCGGCACAGTCATGAATGGCCTCCGACTGCGCTGTAAACGTCTATGGCTCTAAAAGAGAAATGTCACTTTACTTTGCCCAGGAACTCTCTAGTGGGAGTCCAGTGCACAGGCTGTGGTAGGACACTTTTTTTGATAGCTGGCAAAATCTGTTGGATCACATCATTAACTGACATTAAAAACATAAACGCACTTCTGTAGCAGATGTGCCAACAGCGGTCGCGGCAGAGCCACAGATGCTACACATCTGTGCTGTCATGGCCCCTCCCCAATCTGTTTAATGAACCAGCTTGAGGAAGATGAATAGCACAAAACGCTGAGAAATTCCCTTCTGACTTGTGAAGGAAAATTTCTCCATTACTTGCTCGAGTGCAACTCCAGGTTTATCAGTCTAATGTTAAAATCTAAAAGGTGCAGGCCTGTCAGGCTTCATTCCAAAAACAAACGAACTGGAGTTAGACTTTTCCATGAGGCGTCTTTCATCATTAGCTCGTCAGTTTTACAGTTACACTTTGGGTAACTAAATTGCTAACTCTCACAAGCCTAGATTTTATGATGCTAACTGGTGTAAAATAAATGGGTTAACCCTGTTGCTAAAATTACACTGATCGGAGAATCTAGGCTACATACATACATATAATTTACAGCATAGAAACAGACCGTTCGGCCCAACTGGTCCATGCCCGTGTTTATGCTCCACATGAGCCTCCTCCCACCCCTCTTCATCTAACCTTATCAGCATATCCTTCTATTCCTTTCTCCCTCATGCACTTATCTAGCTTCTCCTTAAATGCATCTATGCTATTTGCCTCAACTACTCCTTGTCGTAGCAAGTTCCACATCCTAACCACTCTCCGGGTTATTGGCCATATTATTCAGCATTTCAAAGGCCTGGTTCATGTTCCCTCTGAAAACAGGCCAGGGTTGAATAGCGGAGATTGAGTATGCAAGAAATTGCTCAGGGTCCCATTGTAGGAATCTCCACAGTTACGTTGGGTTTCCACCTTTTCTGAAGAGCCCTGTAAGGAGCAGAACTTCAGTCCACCCCACACTAGGCAAATGATGGACTGGGGGCAGTGGCTGCCTAAACCAGGAGCTCCTGCCCCTGAACCTCAGTTGGGACCCAGTGTAGTAGTGGCAGTCAGTATGCCCAGTAATGATGAGGTATACCGGCCTTCACTAAGGCGCATTTGGGCCCCAAGCTATGCTGGAGTAAGGGAGGGAGAGGAGCCTGGGCACACACCATGGTTGGGCTGAATTTCTGTTGGAATGGGACAGCTGGGCGTCAAAGATACGCTCAAAGTAATGCTTGCGCCCTCCTGCCCCATGCAAATGAGGTGCCCTCCCACTCGCCTTGCAAACTCCAGCCGAGTTGGTGCTGAAGGCATCACCACCTGTGGAATTTCAGGCCTTCTTGATTATTACGTTGATTTACATTGCATAGAATTTACAGCACAGAAACAGGCCATTCGGCCCAACTAGTCTATGCCAGCGTTTATGCTCCGCACAAGCCTTCTCCCACCTTACTTCATCTGACCCTATCTGCATATCCTTCTAAATTATCTTCTGGGATTGGAGGTATTCATGTGGAACGTCCTCTCAGGATATTAAATGGAGGTGATAGAGTAGGGTACACGTACGGGCTGATATGCAGCACCACCACTGGAGAATCACAGCTCCTACATGCAAGATCCGCTGATTTGTATCATTTACTGGAGTTCTGGAGACAGCTTTCGGGAGGCGCCAGGAGCACTGGAGCATCATTATTGGGTGCCACCTGCCGGTGAAAGGTGGCTGGCTGTTCACCATGTACCAGCCACTTTCCCAGCAATGTTGGGGGCTGGGGGGGGCAGAGAAGCCCTGAGCACAGGGCAGGTGGACGCAGGTGAACATGGGTACACTAGGCCTGGGAGCCATAAACATTTTAAAAGGGCCGCCTCCCTTCAGCACCTGTTGCGAATGGGCGTCCCAGCTGCAATGTGGGGTAGGTGCCTCATTAACAGAGACATTGAGGGCCTAATGAGCTTGTGCACTGGCTCCCAGCCTCCATTGTGCCCACTGCCCACATTGGGAGGCACTGAACACCTTGTGCCCAAATTTCCAGAGAGTGGGCACCAGATATGCTTCAGGACGTTGGGCGTCCATCATAATATCAGCCCGCGGTGTGTAGAAGGAAATGGTTTGTTGGGTTGAATGGTCTTTTCTCATTCCATGTTTTCTTAGGTCAGATTTGACTCTGCAGCTTCTGGGAAACGCTCTGTTCCCAGTCTTCCGTTAACTCTTTCTAATGCACCAGGTTTTTTTGTGACAGTTGGGTCCACTAAACCACAAACCGCATCTCAAAGATGAGCCCTGAATTTCCTCGGACTTTCTACTGTTGCGTCACCGTAAATTTGCCAGCAGTGTGTTGGAAGCCCCGTTTGTGCATGGAGGCGGGATTTCCGACAAAGCTAAGATGAGGGTGCAACTGAAGTCCGAGGAAATTCAGGGCCATGGTCTTGCCAATGACTAACACTGGGTTAAAAGAACTTGTTTCGATTTATAATCAAATGTCCTCAAGGTACTTCCCAGAACTTAATTTGTCGATAACAGCATCAGAATGACTCTATATCTTGGTGGGATTAATGTGGTTCTGGAGAAGCATGATATCATGCCTCACAAATTTAATGAAATGCTTTGAGGGGATAACTATATGGGGTGGGGGGGAGCTAGCCTGTGGATGTAACATACTTGGATTTATTGGAGGCATTCGAAAAAGTTCCACATCTGAGCCTTTTGCAAAAGATTAAGCCTCATGAAATTAATTGCCAATTAGCTAACTAGATTTAAACTGTATTTGGCAATAGAATGCAAGGAGTGGGGTAGATAAGGTCGATAGTCAAAATCTTTTCCCAAAGGTAGGGGAGTCTATAACGAGGGGGCACAGATTTAAGGTGAGAGGGGAGAGATACAAAAGGATCCAGAGGGGCAATTTTTTCACTCAAAGGGTGGTGAGTGTCTGGAACGAGCTGCCAGAGGCAGTAGTAGAGGCGGGTACAATTTTGTCTTTTAAAAAGCATTTGGACAGTTACATGGGGAAGATGGGTATCGAGGGATATGGGCCAAGTGCAGGCAATTGGGACTAGCTTAGTGGTATAAACTGGGCGACATGGACATGTTGGGCCGAAGGGCCTGTTTCCATGTTGTAACTTCTATGATTCTATGATTCTAAATGGACTGTGTCCTGCCTGGGTGGGGTCACTGACCAGGGACCTGTTCACATTCCATAGATTATATAGTTTGTCCATTATTAACAAATAAGGCCAACCTATGTGGCTAGCTGGCTGATGCTCGGTAGATGCAGAGTGTTCACAGGACATTAAGTAGGTAGACTAGGGAACAATAGATCAAATGTAATGTTGGAAAATGTACAATAAAACACATTGGCCAGGGAAACCTGAAATGTGGGTGCAGTGGAAAAAGATTTGGCTGCGATTATCAATCATTGACTGAAGTACAATTTCATTGCCAGTTATTTGTTCCATGGGTTTTGCAGGTGAAAGGAAGATTTCCTAGTTCATAGTAATTGAGTTCAAGTGACTTTTGGATTTGGCAAAGTGGAATGCTGTTGTGGCAATTCTTTTTTTGTAGAAGGAGAACACATTTTGTAGAGGGAATAGACAGCTTTTTGTTGAGGCCACAATGCCTTGCTAGAGGGGTTCTGTCACGAATCCTACAGTATGCTGCACCATGCAGTGATAGGATGTCGAATAGTGCTTGTAATGGCCAAGCCTTATTATGTATGTGAGATCCCTGTCAAGATGTTAGTCGATGTACAGAATGCTCATTGTGCCTTTGAACTTGATTAGTTGACAACCCTTTATTCAGTCCCATTTATCTGGAATATATACTGCAAACTTCCCTCTTTAGTTTAATTTCAGTTGTGTTTCAGGAATTGGCACTTAGGCTCTTTGGAAATCACCTTACCCAAGTACAAGCATCGCATCGGGTAGTCTACGAAAGACTGGTTCCTCCAAAAGTCTTGCACATTATCAGACTTTGTAAGAAATATGTTCTGAAGAAGAACAATTTAATTTAATTTTTATTTTCATTTACCCAGAGAGTGGTTAGAATGTGGAACGAGCTACCACAAGGAGTAGTTTGAGGCAAATAACATAGATGCATTTAAGGGGAAGCTAGATAAGCACATGAGGGAGAAAGGAATAGACGGTTATGCTGATAGGGTTAGATGAAGAGGGGAGGGAGGAAGCTCATGTGGAGCATAAAACCAGCATGGACCATTTGGGCCGAATGGCCTGTTTTTCTGCTGTACATTCTACGTAATATGTAATAAACAAATCTGACTTATTCGTTTTAGCTTCTATGCAACAGTCTAGTATTTACAGTATTTTGGAGAAGGCAGCAGAGTTTTGGCATCCCATATGGTCTCCTCCAGCGTGTTGCATCATAATTAAAATGGCACATTATCTTATTCACAGCACACCAAGGGTACAGGTTTCGCTTCCTGGGAGGCTGGTTATGGAAAGCTGCCTTTTTGCAGTGAACACAAGTAAATAATGTTGGGAGAAAAGCTTGACTGTAACAGGACCATGGCCATTAGGAATTGAATTGACAGTCCAAACTCATTTCGAATGGGACGTTAAAACCAACACACTTTCATTTTCATCCCCTTCGTCTGCTGAATTTGAACCCATGTGCTTCTCCTCCCTCAATAGATCACCATTGTAAACTTTGATTCAATCCTGGTTTTGTGAGAATGTTTAAGATCAAAAACATCTTCAGTCTAATTCTACATTTTTTCGGAAACATTTGGGCCTCGATTTCTACCCCTGATATTTGACCCACTTTGCCCACACTTCCCTCGCATGGGTGCAAATACAGGCAGCATAACTTTGCCTGTTAGGATGATGTGTGATAATCAGGGAAAAGGCAAAACGAGCTCTTGTCAACACATCACTTCTGGCATTTAAAAAAATCTTAGACTTTTGCCATGGGCACAGGTGAGTTGTGCCCTCAAAGGCTGGGCCCAGCTCCTGGCAACCAGGACAGGTTTTCGAAAAATATTCTGAATTTTGCACTGGGTTACATGTTGGGGCTTTGTTTTGCTTTTCATGGAATCAGCATTTACAAAAGCGTACACTGATAGCAAGAGTCTGTTGGCAGAATGGTCTTCACTGGTGGAGTAGTGTTACATTCTCAAGGCTAACACCTTACCTGGGGGGGTACCATTGGGTGGCATCACCATTCTTGAGCTGCCTGCTGACGCACTCCTATCCTTTTCCCCTTTCTTAATGGAGGATCTTGGGGGTTGTGGAGAAGGGGAGAGCGGGGTGGAGGTGCAGTTGTACAGACCTTCTTGAAGGGGGTGCCGACTACTTGCTTACCTTCCAGCCCGAGGTGGAGGCTGAACTGACTCTCTAACCGACGCACATCCCACAGATGTGTAAGTCCACATGTGTGCTTTCCTGTCGAGCTCGTACTTCACTCCGGCCTGAAGGTTTCTACCGCCCCTTTAATCTGGAAACAAACACCATTCCAGGTGTTGACACAGCTGACTCCTGCCGACAGAGTTCTAAATATGGAAATAATAAGCTCAGTGTCTGATGGCCAAAACCTTAGTGCAACTGCGGGCGGTAATTATTTTTCAGGGGTAATTCCATACTACCCACACAGAACTAGTCCCTGTCATACAGGTTTATAATGCAAAAGTGGCCTTTAATTTTTGCAAAATCACTTCAGCAGTTTCTGCTTAAGGAGTGGGACAATTAAAAACCTGGCTGCAGACTTCATTTTCAAAAGAAAGGAATCACTAAATATATCAATGGCGGAGAGACAATAGGGGCAACTTTACGAGTTTGAGCTCCCGATGCAGAGCTTTGTATTTATCAGGATATCGTGTGTGGAGAGCGGAGAGCCTCATGCCCGATCCAAATGATTTTCCGTCCATTAATTTCACCCTAATGAATGTTGTTATTTAAGTGAAGCAAAAAAAGAAGACAGACTTGCACTTATATAGCGCCTTTCACAACCTCAGGACGTCCCAAAGCGCTTTACAGACAATTAAGTTCTTCTGAAGTGTGGTCACTGTTGTAATGTTGGAAATGCAGCAGCCAATTTGAGCTCAGCAAGCTCCCACAAACAGCAATTAAATAAATGACCAGATAATCTGTTTTAGTGATCTTGGTTGAAGGATAAATATTGGATTGGCCATGACACAGGGGAGACCGCCCCTGCTCTTCTTTGAAAAATGCCGTGGGATCTTTTATGATCTGAGAGGGCAGGCGGGGCCTTGGTTTAATGTCTTGTCTGAAAGACAGCAGCTCCGACAGTGCACTGGAGTGTTAGCCTGGATTTTGTGCTCAAGTCTCTGGAGTGGGACTTGAACCCACAACCTTCGGACTCAGAGGCGAGCGCTGCCAACTGAGCCATGGCTGACACAAAATGGTTGGCATTTTACTACATTAATTGTTGTTGTTACAGAAAATCAGGCCTGCATGTCCACGATTTCCTGACACGCGCCCTCTGCAAGCATTGTTCCCAACAACTGATCGCAGAATCATCCCTCAAATGTTGCCATCACCTAATCACTGCTTCTCGATTTACCTTCTCTCAAGTCCTCTGCTTTTCATTCTTGGAGGTATTTTGCAGTAAGGAGCTTGGCCCCTTCGCATAGGTTTCTCAATCAAAAACACAGTTTTCACAACACCTTAAACTTTGTGTGATGAGACATAGTGAAAGTGCTTGATGAGTAACCAGTCAGTAATTGTGAATATGATGTGCTATTGGACAGCAATACACTTGGCATCAAAATGAGGGGAGAAGAGCTGAACTTTCCATTGATCGATGTGTCCAAACAACACAAAGGACAGCTAGCTGCAGGATACAGTCAAATCTATTCAGCTACAAATTCCCGATACAGTCAGATCTCAAGTCTTAACTCATTCCTGGTTTACGAAGTGCTTGAATTATTATTCCTATTAGGAACATAGGAATATAGGAACAGGAGTAGGCCATTCAGCCCCTCGTGCCTGCTCCGCCATTTGATAAGATCATGGCTGATCTGTGATCTAACTCCATATACCTGCCTTTGGCCCATATCCCTTAATACCTTTGGTTGCCAAAAAGCTATCTATCTTACATTTAAATTTAGCAATTGAGCTAGTATCAATTGCCGTTTGCGGAAGAGAGTTCCAAACTTCTACCACCCTTTGTGTGTAGAAATGTTTTCTAATCTCGCTCCTGAAAGGTCTGGCTCTAATTTTTAGACTGTGCCCCCTACTCCTAGAATCCCCAACCAGCGGAAATAGTTTCTCTCTATCCACCCTATCCGTTCCCCTTAATATCTTACAAACTTCGATCAGATCACCCCTTAACCTTCTAAATTCTAGAGAATACAACCCCAATTTGTGTAATCTCTCCTCGAAACTTAACCCTTGAAGTCCGGGTATCATTCTCGTAAACCTACGCTGCACTCCCTCCAAGGCCAATATGTCCTTCCGAAGGTGCGGTGCCCAGAACTGCTCACAGTACTCCAGGTGCGGTCTAACCAGGGTTTTGTATAGCTGCAGCATAACTTCTGCCCCCTTGTACTCCAGTCCTCTAGATATAAAGGCCAGCATTCCAATAAGAACAAGACTGAATTATAAAATACTTTCTTGCCTTCCTTGATCTATTGCATATTATAAAATTCTACCCTGTTTGAAACAAGTAGAAAGGACTGTAACGCTATGAGCATAGTTCTGAGGTTGAGAGAAGTGTAAATACTCTGATACTGTAATCAATTGCCTGTCCCAAGAGTTTATGATGTTGTTGCTGAACAGAAATATTGGGCCAGAATTTACTATAACTGGCAAATGAATGGCGCCTGCCGTCTGTTAGACTTGCCCCCACCTGTTTAATTTCCATGAGCTTTTGCACAGCAAGTTACTGTAAGTGGGAGATGGAAACAGCACAGCCCCCTCTACAGGGCATCTAGGACCTGTGTGAACAGGGCAAGCAGCTGTCTATCTCCTTAACCAATCAGATTAAAGAATTGTTAATGACCAACGCAGAGTCTGAACCAGGAAGTGTAAGTTAGAATAGTGAATTTAATGTCAAATCAGACACAGAAAGAGAAATAAAGAGAGGGAAAGAAAGATTGGATTAAGAGAGAAAAAAAGAGACAAAGAAAAAGTAAAAAAAAATGTAATTTAATTTTTTTTAAATGTCCAACAATAATTAAAAGCTGAAGGAATGAGACTCTACACTTGTAATAGTTAATTTTCAGTGCCAGAGAGGTTGTTTGGCAGTAATTTAGACTTATCACACCATTAAAAAGGGTACTTAAAATGAATTGGAAAAGTCCTAACTTTCTGTAGTGAGTTTAGTTCGTGTCTACCATCCAAGTACAGGAACTTCACGCCATTCAATGTATTTCAATGGTGAGTCAGACGGTGAGATGCTGTTTTCGGGAAGCTAACGGTGGAACGGCACATCTCGGACAGCAACTCCTGGATTTTCGTGTTTAACCGCGCATCTGCTCTCGCCTGAAGTTGCTGTGCGGTTTGAGCATAAATAACAGTGACTGCCGTTAGCCTCACCGTTATTTTGACAGTCAATTCTGGCCCATTCCCTTTTAACTCTTGTTACCCCTTGTCCTGATGAGAGTGAGTGTACAAAAATGTAATTTTTTTGTTATTCATTCATGAGATGTGGGCGATGCTGGCAAAGCCAGCATTTCTTGCCCATCCCTAATTACCCTTGAGAAGGTGGTGGTGAGCCGTCTTCTTGAACCGCTGCAGTCCGTGTGGTGAAGGTTCTCCCACAGTGCTGTTAGGAAGGGAGTTCCAGGATTTTCACCCAGTGACGATGAAGGAACAGCGATATATTTCCAAGTCAGGATGGTGTGTTACTTGGAGGGGAACGTGCAGGTGGTGTTGTTCCCATGTGCCTGCTGCCCTTGTCCTTCTAGGTGGTAGAGGTCGCTGGTTTGGAAGGTGCTGTCGAAGAAGCCTTGGCGAGTTGCTGCGGTGCATCCTGTAGATGGTACACACTGCAGCCACGGTGCGCTGGTGGTGGAGGGAGTGAATGTTTAAGGTGGTGGATGGGGTGCCAATCAAGTGGGCTGCTTTGTCCTGGATGGTGTCGAGCTTCTTGAGTGCTGTTGGAGCTGCATTCGTCCAGGCAAGTGAAGAGTATTCCATCACACTCCTGACTTGTGCCTTGTAGATGGTGGAAAGGCTTTGGGGAGTCAGGAGGTGAGTCACTCGCTGCAGAATACCCAGCCTCTGACCTGCTCTTGTAGCCACAGTATTTCTGCGGCTGGTCCAGTTAATTTTCTGGTCAATGGTAACCCCCAGGATGTTGATGGTGGAGGATTTGGCAATGGTAATGCCGTTGAATGTCAAGGGGAGGAGGTTAGATGCTCTCTTGTTGGAGATGGTCATTGCCTGGCACTTGTCTGGCGTGAATGTTACTTGCCACTTATCAGCCCAAGCCTGGATGTTGTCCAGGTTTTGCTGCATGCGGGCACGGACTGCTTCTTTATCTGAAGGGGTTGCGAATGGAATTGAACAGTGTGCAATCATCAGCGAACATCCCTAATTCTGATCTTATGATGGAGGGAAGATCATTGTTGAAGCAGCTGAAGATGGTTGGGCCTAGGACACTGCCCTGAGGAACTCCTGCAGCAATGTCCTGGGGTTGAGATGATTGGCCTCCAGCAACCACTACATCTTCCATTTTGCTAGGTATGACTCCAGCCAATGGAAAGTTTGTCCCCTGATTCCCATTGACTTCAATTTTACTAGGGCTCCTTGGTGCCACATTCAAATGCTGCCTTGATGTCAAGGGTAGTCCTTTCACCTCACCTCTGGAATTCAGCTCTGTTGTCCATGTTTGGATGAAGGCTGTAATGAGGTCTGGAGCCGAGTGGTCCTGGCAGAACCCAAACTGAGCATCGGTGAGCTGGTTATTGGTGAGTAAGTGCCTTGATAGCACTGTCGACGACACCTTCCATCACTTTGCTGATGATTGAGAATAGACTGATGGGGCGGTAATTGGTCGGATTGGCTTTGTCCTGCTTTTTGTGGACAGGACATACCTGGGAAATTTGTTGGGTAGATGCCAGTGTTGCAGCTGTACTGGAACAGTTTGGCTAGAGGCACGGCTAGTTCTGGAGCACAAGACTTCAGGACGACAGCCGGGATGTTGTCTGGGCCCATAGCCTTTGCTGTATCCAGTGCACTCAGCCATTTCTTGATATCACGTGGAGTGAATCAAATTGGCTGAAGACTGTCTTCTGTGATGGTGGGGATCTCAGGAGGAGGCCGAGATGGATCATCCACTCGGCACTTCTGGCTGAAGATGGTTGCAAACGCTTCAGCCTTGTCTTTTGCACTCATGTGCTGGGCTTTGCCATCATTAAGGATGGGGATGTTTACAGAGCCTCCTCCTCCCATTTGTTGTTTAATTGTCCACCACCATTCACGACTGGATGTGGCACGACTGCAGAGCTTTGATCAGATCCGTTTGTTGTTGGATCGCTTAGCTCTGGCTGTAGCATGCTGTTTCTGCTGTTTAGCATGCATGTAGTCTAGTGTTGTAGCTTCACCAGGTTGGCACCTCATTTTTAAGTACGCCTGGTGCTGCTCCTGGCATGCTCTTCTACACTCCTCATTGAACCAGGGTTGATCCCCCGGCTCGTTGGTAATGGTAGACTGAGTGATATGCCGAGCCATGAGGTTACAGATTGTGCTGGAATACAATTCTGCTGCTGCTGATGGCCCACAGCGCCTCATGGATTGATGGCCCAGTTTTGAGCTACTAGATCTGTTCTGAATCTATCCCAATTAGCACGGTGGTAGTGCCACATAACATGATGGACAGTGTCCTCAGTGTGAAGACGGGACTTCATCTCCACAAGTTGGTCACTCCTACCAATACTGTCATGGATATATGCGTCTGCAACAGGTTGATTGGTGAGGACGAGGTCAAATAGGTTTTTCTCTCATGTTGGTTCTCTCACCATCTGCCGCAGGCCCAATCTGGCAGCTATGTCCTTCAGGACTCGGCCAGCTCGGTCAGTAGTGGTGCTACCGAGCCACTCTTGGTGATGGACATTGAAGTCCCCCACCCAGAGTACATTCTGCGCCCTTGCTACCCTCAGTGCTTCCTCCAAGTGGTGCTCAACATGGAGGAGGACTGATTCATCAGCTGAGGGAGGGCAGTAGGTGGTAATCAGCAGGAGGTTTCCTTGCCCATGTTTGACCTGTTGCCATGAAATTTCATGGGGTCCGGAGTCAATGTTCAGGACTCCCGGGGCCACTCCCTCCTGACTGTATATCACTGTACCGCCACTTCTGGTGGATCTGTCCTGTCGGTGGGACAGTACATACCCAGGGATGGTGATGGAGGAGTCTGGGACGTTGGCTGAAAGGTATGATTCTGTGAGTATGGCTATGTCAGGCTGATGCTTGACTAGTCTGTGGGACAGCTCTGCCATTTTTGGCACAAGTCTCCATATGTGAGTGAGGAAGATTTTGGAGGGTCGCCTGGGCTTGGTTTGCCTTTGCCTTAGTCGCGTCCAGTGCCCAGTGGTCCAATACTGGGTGGTCCGTCCAGTTTTATTCTTATTATGACTTTTTGTAGCAGGATTTTATAACTGAGTGGCTTGCTAGGCCATTTCAGAGGGCAGTTGAGAATCAACCACATTGCAGGTTTCCTTCCCTAAAGGACATTAGTGAACCAACGTCACAAAAAGGACCATGAAGCCTTACTACCAATGAAGATTAATGTGGGTGTCTATCTGGGTGATTTCCTGCTCAGTTGGATCTGTTTGAATTCACTGTCCAGTGGGAATCGGGGTGGCGGGGGTGTGTGGAGATAGGGAAGGGGAGGTAATCAATGTTCAGGGGAGGCCTAAACTTTCCATGTGGGGCCAAGATTAGAGCTCCTGCTCCTCCTGGCCCAACAAAGGAGCATAAAACACTTACCTTGAGTGGCCTCTACTGTTCTGATTGTCTTCTGACAGGCCTTTACCTGGCGGGAAAGCCACAGCAGCTTCCCTGCTCAGGCTGGAGTTAAAATTGCAGTCGAGGCCCAATGATGTCATTGGACCTTGAGCTGCATATTTAAAGCAGGACCCTGCTGGTTTTTGGTCGAGCAGCTTAGCCGCCTTTCCAGATGGGGCGGTAAATTCGAAAATGGCTGGATCCGGACAGGACATCAGCAGGTGGATTTTAACTGTTTCCTGCCCGGGTTCCCCCAGGCAGGTAGGGTTAAACCAACCCCATTGTGTCTATTTTCATGCTTGTAGCCCCCTACCCAATCATTAAGCCATGTTGATGTATACCACAAACCCTTCATAATTCAAACATTGTATGTTTGCTTAAAGGTGACCTGTTTATAAGAAGTATGTTTACACCCAAAGAATCCAGATATACTGATTTATTTGCCATAAATACTTACAAACCTAAGGCTAACAACAACAACAGATTACATATCTACAGCACAAAGAGAACAGCTCAGAGCGCATTACAGAACTGAGAAAAACAACTGCCATTGAACAGCAGAAAAAGGGATAATTGAAAGATTAAGAGGGTGTATTGAAGGTGGAGTATTCTTGATTACTTCCACTTATTTTGGGAATGGTATCTGGCCAAACTGATGAACTGGCCAACTTTTATCCCTCAACATGACCATGAGATCAGATTAACAACTCATTTATCTCGACACTGTTTGTTGGTCCTAACTATGCACAAATTGGCTGCTGTGTTTGCCTTCATAACAATAGTGAGTATACTTCAAAATAATTCACTGGCTGTAAAGTACTTTGGGATGCCCTGAGATGTGAAAGGTGTTATATAAATGCAAGTTAGTTCTTTCTTCTTGATTGGTATTACAGTTCTTTCTACACCAAGGAGCAGAGTAATCACGGCCACCATTTTCACTGATCTACCACTGCCGTCTGGCTTCTCTATTCTGGTAATTGCCCATAACCTAATCATCCTACTGTCTCTATCATTTCTCTCTCTTCTTTCAAGGCTGTAGCCAGAATGAAAATGATTACCGGGGCTTACATAGGTAAGCCTGATTGTATACAAGTTTGATGTGAAAAATGTAATCATTTGGTCTAGGATTGGCCCAGCTTTGTTCTGCCAATGAACAGGAAAATAAACAAGAACATAAAACAATAACTCCTCCTTTCCAAAACCTCAAAACTGTGGAATTCCTTATTACCCTTGGCCTCCCCTTCCTTCTAAAATCTGTAGGCTTTTTAAATCTAAACATCTATCACCTAACCTCTTTTTCATTAATAGCCTCATCTTTTCTCCTGCTCTTCCACCTCAGCATGGTCCTACATTGGGTGATGTGGGTCCTCCCTGAGGTTAGCCAATAAAAAATGAAACAAGAAGAGCTTTTTCAATTTGTCGTGTCATGATATCTGCTATCTCAATAATTTATCTAATTTCCAGAAATAGACACACAAATAAGAGGAAACTCTACACACAAATATAGGGGACATTTCCAATACGAGGAAACGCTGAAATTTCTGTCCTCCTCCTCCTGAAGGTAATCTGAAGATTGTACTGTCAACTTTGATGGGTATTCTACCTTCCATATTTTCTATCCTTACCCATACTAGGCAAGTGTGTGTTTATATAATCACATTCCATATTGTTGTTAATTTATACATAACAATTATAAAATATTTACTAAAAACATAAAATTATGCTACGCAAAGTGAAGGACACTCGATTGAAGAAATAAGAGGTTGATTGTAAATGTCCTTAACAAAGGGGGGAAGGGTTTCCTCCGATCTCTACGTGTTAAGGCCATCGTAGATACGATGAGAAAGTGTCCTCTGGTCGCTACGTGTCAGGGCCATCGTAGATACAGTGAGAAAGTTTCCTCTGGTTGCTATGTGTTAGGGCCATCGTAGCTAAGGTGAGCAAGTTTCCTCTGGTGGCTACGTGCTAGGGCCATCGTAGGTACAGCGAGGAAGCTTCGTCTGGTCACCACGTGTCAGGGCCATTGTAGATACGGTGAGAAAGTTTCCTCTGGTCACTACGTGTTAGAGCCATAGGGGCCTAAATTCGAGGTGGGGAGAAGGGAGGTGGCTGCCTCCATAAGTGCTGAGGTAATTCCGCCCGCGACCTCCAACGCTAACCCCACTAAAGGTCGTGGGAACGTGGAGGGGCCACAAGGGGCCTTTAGTGATTGGAGGCTGTATCTGGGGCATCCCCGCACAGAAGGGGCCAGAAATGCCAGCTGAAGCTTTCAGGGCTGCTGGGTTCCACACCCTCCTCCCCCAGAAAGGGGGTCAGGTTGCCCCACCAGCCACCCGTGTTGGGGGACTTTTGTGATATTTCAGGAAAAAAATTGAACCCCTCCAGCCTGGCCAATTCTGGCCTGGATCCCCAGCTTGTTGGAGTCACTGGAAGATCTGTACTGGTAGCCAGTGTGGAGGAGTCCACGGCCCGCATTTGTGAGGTGTTCAAACAGGGAATGGGAAGCATAGGTTCGCCTTGGAATAGCAGGTAGCTGCTGGGATATTAGTCCCTCACAGCAGAGGCTCAAATGGCTGCCGTACAGGCTATGGACTACAAACTCACCTCATTGGACACGATAGTTAATGAGCTTGGCCAAGTGAGGTGAGAGATGGTGATGGGCATCCGCGATGTCATAGCTGTGATAGCGTCTGTTCACACACAGACTGGCAGGCATAGTGACGTGGAGGGCCAAACCAGACCTACAGGGGCAACAGATTCCCACCAATCTAACCCCTCCCCCCCATCCCTGTGACTTCACAGGAGCCTGAACTTGGCCTGGGGCTGGTGCTGCTACACCAGCAAAGAGGCAGCAGCCTCAAGCAGCACCACCCATGGTCCATGCTGTCCGAGTTGGAGAGCTGCCTCGGTCCCAGGAGCCTCTGCCCTGAGCCATCTTGCAGCCTCCTGCCACGGGGATTGCACTTAGAAGAAGCACCAGATTAGGGAGGAGAGTACAGCACACGCTTACTGACAGGAAGTAAACATCGTGGGAGCAGACACTAGGTTCAGGGATACAAGCTGTTGAACTGTTGAATAGAAGCATTAAAGAAAGAAAGAATTTACACTTATATCGCGCCCTTCACGACCCCAGGATGTCCCAAAGTGCTTCACAATCAATTCTGTACTTTTGAAATGCATTCACTGTTGTAATGTAGGAAACGCGGCAGCCAATATGTGCACAGCAAGCTCCCACAAACAGCAATGTGATAGATGACCAGATAATCTGTTTTTAGGTGTTGGTTGAGGGATAAATAGGAGCCAGGGCACCAGGAAAGAATTCCCCTGCTCTTCGTAAAATAGTGCTTTTACGTCCACCTGAGAGGGTAGACGGGGCCTCGAGCTGAAGATACAGCCGGAGAGCAGAAGAACCCCCAAAGAAATTTATATTTAACGATTTTACACAGGGGGCTGTGAATGTATGGAATGAACTACCAAGGGAGGCAGTGGGTATTGCTTGTATCAGCAAATTCAAGAGATGCCTGGTGAAAAACTTTATAGAAAGATACTTCCTAGACACTGGAATCAGGCAGATGGACGGCAATGGTCTCATCCAGCCCTATGCATTGCTATGTTGCTATGAAAATGGAGATATGCACCATCACTTTTAATGCCCTTTGTTGGTTTCTCACCATCATACTGGTTAGACCATACGGGGTTAATTTTCTGAGTTCACATACCGTGTATATCACGGAATTGTCGGCATGAAACCCGGGATCATCAATCCGTTAAATCATGAGTTGTGTACCTGCAGTTTTCCAATAAAGTGGCTGAGGCTCCAGGTCAGTAGAGTGAACTCAGAAAACCACCTGTATAGATCAACTATTGGAAAAAATGAGGTCTCCTGGGACTACTGGACAGTTAGTGCGATGGATAGGATTTTTTTAAAAAATGATAATCTGGGACAAGAAACAATAATCCAGGACAGAATTAACAGTCACTTGGACGAGGGTGGATTGAATAGGGAAAGCCAGCACGGATTTGTTAAAGGCAAATCATGTTTAACTAACCTGATAGAGTTTTTTGATGAGGTAACAGAGAGGGTTGATGAGGGCAATGCAGTTGAATTGGTGTGAATGGATTTTCAAAAGGCATTTGATAAAATGCCACACGGTAGGCTTATCATCAAGATTGCGGCCCATGAAATGAAGGCAGCAGTGGCAATGTGAAAACAGAATTGGCTAAGGGACAGGAAACAGAGAGTAGTGGTGAATGGTTGTTTTTCAGACTGGAGGGAGGTGTACAGTGGTGTTCCCCAGGCTTAGTGCTGGGACCACTGCTTTTCTTGATATATATTAATGACTTGGATTTGGGTGTTCAGGGCACAATTTCAAAATTTGCAGATGACACAAAACTTAGAAGGGTAGTAAACAGTGAGGAGGATAGTGATATACTTCAGGAGGATATACACAGGCTACTGGCATGGGCGGACATGTGGCAGGTGAAGTTTAACGCAGAAAAATGCGAAGTGATACATTTTGGTAGGAAGAATGAGGAGAGGTAATATAAACTTGAGGGCACAACTCTAAAAGGGGTATAGGAACAGAGAGATCTGGGAGTATATGTGCACAAATCGTTGAAGGTGGCAGGGCAGGTTAAGGAAGTGGTTAAAAAAGCAGACGGGATCCGGGGCTTTATAGATAGAGGCATACAGTACAAAAGCAAGGAAGTCATGATGGACCTTTATAAAACACTGGTTCAGCCACAACTGGAGTATTGAGTCCAGTTCTGGACAACACACTTCAGGAAAGATGTGAAGGCCTTAGAAAGGGTGCAGAAGAGATTTACTAGAATGATTCCAGGGATGAGGGAGTTTAGTTACTTGGATAGACTGGAGAAGCTGGGTTGTTCTCCTTGGAACAGAGACGGTTGCAAGGAGATTTGATATTTGAAGTATTCAAAATCACGAAGAGTCTAGACAGAGTAGATAGAGAAACTGTTCCCATTGGCGGAAGGGTCAAGGACCAGAGGACATAGATTTAAGATGATTGGCAAAAGAACCAAAGGTGACTTGAGGAAAAACTTTTTTACACAGCGAGTGGTTAGGATCTGGAATGCACAGCCCGAGGGGATGGTGGAGGCAGATTCAATCATGGCCTTCAAAAGTGAACTGGATAAGTACTTGAAAGGAAAAAAATTGCGGAGCTACGGGGGTAGGGCGGGGGAGCGAGACTAGCTGGATTGCTCTTGCATAGAGCCAGTGTGGACTCGATGGGCCGAATGGCCTCCTTCCATGCTGTAACCTTTCTATGATTCTATGATTCTATGAAATTCATTCTGGGAATATGGGCATCGCTGGTAAGGCTGGCATTTATTGCCCATCCCTAGCTGCCCTTGAGAAGGTGGTGGTGAGCCGCCTTCCTGAACCACTGCAGTCTGTGCGGTGAAGGTTCTCCCACAGTGCTGTAAGGTAGGGAGTTCCAGGATTTTAACCCAGCGATGATGAAACTGGATTAGATCATGTAAACAGAGAGTTGTTATTGATGGTAGTGGGTCTGACTCGGCCCTGGTTATGCGTGGAGTTCCTCAGACTGGGTCTATTAGTGGTCATCATTTTCATTAATGATCTAAAAGACCACTGAAATGGTACCATACAAAAATATGGTGAAGCAGGGGTGGGTTTAATGGAGAACAAATTGATAGTTTACAGGCTGATTTAAATGAGTTCGATGAATAGGCCTGTGCTTGGCAGATGTCATTTAAAGTGGACAAATGCAATGTCAAGCACATGAAGCTAGGAAACTCAAGGCAGGTTTATACTTGTTAAAAGAAATAGGTCAGGAATGAGGTTTGGGAGTAAGGTAAAGGTGCACAAGCAATGTGAGGTAGTCATAGCATTTTAGGATGCATTGCTGGGATTATTGCATGCAAAACAAAGAGCACTATACTTAGGTATTTGGAGTATTGTGTCCAGTTTTGGTCCCCACACCAGGATAGCGAGACCAGAATGATACCAAGTCTTAAAGCGTTTGGTTATGTGAGAGTCACGGTTGTTTACTTTGGAAAAATCCAAGCTTAGATGGGATTTGATTGAGGTTTTTAAACGGTGGAGGGGATAGACATACATAGAACACAGAAACGGGCCATTCGGCCCAACCAGTCCGAGTCAATGTTTACCCTCCACGCCAGCAAATAGTTCGAATCATTTTCCCCACCCTGGTCCCATATCCCTTCAACTCTTGGTCCTCCATCCACCTAACCAATCTAATATTGTCCAGTTGAATCAATTATTTGAAATGGATAGGGATGGTAGGACTTGCGTAGAAAATCCATAGGCAAATGGTTAGGGTAGACGCCAAGAAGCATTTCTTTTAACAGCGTCACTGTTCTCTGGAACAACTTCCATGATGTGATGAGTATGTGGTCCCTACAGAGAGAACTTGACAGGAAGCTGAGAGAGGAGGATATGGCCAGTTACAGGGGGTACCGGGGTTGTCAGTTTGGATTGGGATGTCTCATGGGTAACTGCTTTCTTCTGGAATTTACTTGATTGCCTTCGGGAGTCAGAGTGGAATTTTGCAGAGTTCCTTTGGATTTCTTTTTGTCCTATCCCGGGAGACAGCATTACTGGGGGTGGGAGGTCCATGTGCAAAGTTACATCATCTACTGGAGTGAGCTGGATGGGCCTGATGGTCTTTCCTTGTCCTTTTGAAATGACCAATGGTCAAAGCTATAGCCTTGTAGAGAGATGAATTTGTAAAACTTTTGTTTCCAATTCTTGAATCTGTGTTGCCCATTGGGGGAAGGAGTGAATCGCGGGCACGTAGACAGTTTCGTGCTGGTGCAAAATGATTTCAGCCAAATGGGGAAAAGAAAACACCAATCAGGGATAAACCTGTCTGTGGTATAAAAGTTACATAACAAGCCATTACATGACAGAGGTGAAAAGAATGAAGTGCATTCTTCAGAAGATTAGTCACAGTCAGATCTGACACATGGTTTCCCTGAAATAAGGGCAGACAATCTCTTTCTCGTAAGCCTTGTAAACTGGTTTGCCCACTCTCCTGCTTTATCAGAAAGCATATTATTACTGAATGCCATTGTTTGTAAAAATTCTACCAGAAACCTAAATGCCATATCACAGTAGAATGCAAGTTATTTGCAATAGCATAGCCCCTCATCGTACTTTCCAAAGTACCATGACCGTTGACATGAAAAGCAGTGTTAGTGGCTGGTCCATTAGCTTAGAGACCATATGAAACACGGCCTATGACCTGCTTCTCATTCTGACACATTTTTAATGCCGATTTCAAACAGGCTTGTTCCTGCAGGTGGTATCTATGTCCTGGAGTTAAGCCAACACCAGGAAAAATGCATTGATGACAGGCTTCTGATTTTTCCCTTCATACCAGAGAACGGGACAGATTATAAGCTGTTGATAGAGTCTACTATTTGGGTATACAAATCACAGAGCATGAGCCAGGTCAGATCTCCGGGGCCTATTTTGAGGGATTCACAAAGAATCCAAATAAAATCCTCCAAGCTTTTGAGTGTATTTATTTGAATAATTGGATATTCTTGTAGGGTGTTATGGCAGGGGGGTGGGAGGAGATGGGGAAGGTGCATAGGTCCATACAATCCAGTGATCTAGTGAGAGATACATCAACCCTTGAAGAGTAAGAGCCCATTACCCCTTGGAGGATAGAGGTAAGTACATCCATGTAGTGAGGGCTAAATGAACCGGTGCAGAATAGGAGCTCATTGCCCCCCAGGAGGATAGAAGTAAGGACATGTTCCTTGGTGGACTAGAAAGACTGCCAGGCTCGCTGTTGGAATTATTGACTATCTCACAAGTGAAAATAAAAATACAAGAAGTTACGATGATCTTTCACTATGAATGAGAAAAACTCTTGTAACCTGCCATGACTCATGATTGTTCTATTTAAAATGGAGTTGGTTTCAAACATGTTCCAAAATGCATGGTGTGGACCATTAAGTAATAATTAAGTGCTGTTGGGTATCATTTTGTTTTCATCACAGTTAATTATCCCATTGTTAGGCTTTTAAACGACCTGCATTGTTACTGCACATGCAGTAAACAACTAGTTTAATAATATCGCCAGACGTGATCCAAATAAATTCATGAAAGGTGATGAAATTGGCTTATTACGTGAAATACAAGCCTTACATTTTATATTGTGATGATATTTTTGATTTAAATTCAGTATCAATTAAGCAACAGTCTGACCTACACCCATTTCAGTGTAACAAGAGTCAGCCTATGGGACTGAGCTCGCACGAGTCCACAGCCATCAACACCAATTTATTATGCAACTTGAATAGATTCAGAGCAAAGCCTTTAAGTGGGTCTGCCTACAAAGACTTTGCTGAATTCCACTGGGCTTCGTATAACTTCCAGCAATTAAAAACATTGATATTCATATAAGTGAAAAATTAAAGTGACACACCCACAAACTACACCCAGGATCCAAATTACCCCATATTGAAGGTATGTTCAAGAGATGGCACGTGTCTTTAAAATCTGAAATAGAGGTGAGTTTAGACTGATTTAATTGGGGCGGACGTGTCATGGCAAACAAACTGACCTCACACAGGTTGAAGAATGATGGTCATGTGCCCACGTGCAATAACATTTCTGACGCCTGGACGATGCTCTTCTCAATGACGAGTCCTTCTTACAAAATTGTGTCTGGAGTCACAGGGGTGTAGGAAAAACAAAATGGGGCCGATTTTCCTCTCCGGGTCCCACTGGGGGCTTGACAATTGCAGTGTGCCTGGGAGGCCTGCAGCAGGCTGCAGGAGAAGGTCCTGATGCTTGCAGCTCATTGTTTGGGCAAATAGCGGAGGTGGGTGGGGAGTTAACAAGTTCAATATCCAATGGCTCCTTGTATTTTTAAGCTGCCCATCCCCTTCCCCCTCATCACTCTTGCAAACAGTCTGGTCTGAGGAGGGTCCCAGCATTACCCCCATCCAGGTGTTTTCAGGTGCTCCTCCAATTGCCCCTTACAACCTCATCAACATGTTTAGCCTGCACCTACTGTAGGTGCAGGCTACTAATGACCATTTGAGGAAGCCCCAGGAATTCCAGGCTGTGTAGGAGGGGAGCAGATACCTGGCAGCGGTGGATCTCCATTCTCAGTTTCTCTTCACTGCACCTGGGAACCATTTTCTTTGACTATACCAATGCTCCATATCTTATGAAAGTATATTATCCGTTCCCGCTCATTAAGCCTGCTATGATAACCCCACCCTGTACACATACATTCACACGCAACGACATAAGTGCTGTCTCCCACATATCACCTATGATACCACTTTAACCGCATAGCTCTAGTTAAGACTTCACTGGCACACTGCATTAAGCTTGACAGCATCATGTCTATTAGGAATTAGTGTAAGAGTCATTGAAAATCAGCCAATGTAAATAAGTATCAGATCTCAGCAAAAAAAAATTGGTATTTGGATCACAGAGCCATTGATTGCCATAGCCAAGGCAAGAATTTTTAAAACATTAAACTTTAAAAAGAAATGTGGAGGAGTCCAAAACTAGAGGTCATAAATATAAGATAGTCATGAATAAATCCAATAAGGAACTCAGGAGAAACTTCTTTACCCAGAGAGTGGTGAGAATGTGAAACTCGCTGCCACATAGACTGGTTGAGACGAATAGCATAGATGCATTTAAGGGGAAGGTAGATACGTACACGAGGAAGAAAGGAATAGAAGGGTGTGGTGATAGGGTGAGATGCAGTAAACAGAGTGGGAGGAGGCTCATGTGGAGCATAAACACCAGCATAGACCTATCGGGCCGAATGGTCTGTCTCTGTGCTGTAAAATCCTGTGTAATTCAATGTAAATGTTATCTTCACCTGGCACTGAAGGCCATTACACTGATGACCATTATGCTGACGACCAATACACTGTCGACCATTACATTGTTGGCCACTGTCGACCATTACACTGTCGACCATTACACTGTCGACCATTACACTGTTGGCCAATACACTGTCAACCATCACATTGATGACCGTTACACTGTCGACCATTACACTGTCAACCATTATACTGTCAACCATTACATTGACGACCATTACATTGATGACCATTACACTGTCAACCATTACACTGTCGACCATTACACTGTCGACCATTACACTGTCAACCATTATACTGTTAACCATTACACTGATGGCCATTACAATGACGACCATAACACTGTCGACCATTACACTGTCGACCATTACATTGACGACCATTACACTGTCGACCATTACACTGTCGACCATTACACTGACAACATTACATTGACGACCATTACACTGCCGACCATTACACTGTTGACCATTACACTGTCGGCCAATACACTGTCAACCATTACATTGATGACCATTACTCTGTCGACCATTACACTGTCAACTATTATACTGACGACCATTACATTGACGACCATTACACTGTCGACCATTACACTGTCGACCATTACACTTTCGACCATTACATTGTCGACCATTACATTGATGACCATTACACTGTTAACCATTACACTGACGACATTACACTATCGACCATTACACTGATGACCATTTTGTTGACGACCATAACACTGGTGACCATTACACTGGTGACTATTACATTGATGACCATTACACTGTCGACCATTACATTGATGACCATTACACTGTCGACTGGCAAGAAGGAAAATTGATGCTGGTTGAAGATAACATCATTTTTAAAATGTTTACGTTTTTAAAATTTTGTCAAAGTCAAATGATTGCTCCGTAATGGATTCCCTT
Source organism: Heptranchias perlo (assembly GCF_035084215.1). Classification (NCBI taxonomy): domain Eukaryota; kingdom Metazoa; phylum Chordata; class Chondrichthyes; order Hexanchiformes; family Hexanchidae; genus Heptranchias; species Heptranchias perlo. Next base: position 11,068,142 of record NC_090351.1, read on the forward strand.
AATTAGACAGAACTTGCATTTATATAGCGCCTTTCATGACCTCAGGACATCCCAAAAGCGCTTTGGAGCCAATGAAGTACTTTTGAAGTGTTGTCACTGTTGTAATGTAGGAAATGCGACAGCTAATTTGTGCACAGCAAAATCCGACAAACAGCAACGAGATAAATGACCAGAATCTGTTTGTGATGTTGGTTAAAGTGGCCATTTAATTTTTAAAACCTTCCTGCGGCCCATAGCAACACTAGTCATGCGCAACACAAAGCCTTTCCTGACACTCATGTTGCTAGGGCAAAAATGATGGGAAATATGTTATATGACATCATTCCGTCATTATCATCCTATTACAAAATGCCCACCCGTATTTGGGTGGACATATTATACACCAGACATCACTTCCGGCGAAAAATCGCGGCAGTGCTGTCGGATGGTGGGAAACCAGCTGAACAGCTCGATCTTCCTCCATCGCCCGTCCAGTTACCAGCATAACCAGCCAGAAAAATCAGCCCCTTTCAGACATTTCTTAAGATGTCAAATTTTGTTTCCTTTAACTCTGAAAATCAATGTTTCGGAGACATGGGGCTGAAAATCCACAGGCTCAATGGCCCGGTATAAACGTTGGTATAATGAGCCGCCTGTCGCTGACCTCGCTGGAGTATGTGGGGAGGCCGTGAATCCTGGCGGGGAGAGCTGCTCCAGGAGGGGTGTGAGGGATTGCCCACCAAAAAGAAGCTGTAATTATCCCCATTGACAAAACTTGGCCTGAGCCCCCCGCTAGGCCCCTATTCCGCCAGCCAATGGGCCAGTACACATGCTCTCATTGGATGTACCTGTCATTGGCGAATTCCAAGGCCAGGGTGACCTTTCCCTGACCTCTCCCCCTCTGATATGACGGGCCATATTTGGGGCAGACCAAGGTTGCATCCTAAGCAAAGCCCCCCACACCCCCCCCCCCCCATCCTCCCAGAAACTGGGGAGTGGGTGAAGAGACCAGGACCTGGATATGCAGGGTCCTGACCTAATTCCCAGACCTTCTGCCACACTCCTGCTGAACTTACCCACATACTTATATTTTTGTCACCTCTCCACCTTTTAATCTTTGTCCGACCCTTATATATCCAGGGATGTGAACTACTCTTGCAGTGGATTAATAGGCCTAAAAACAGTCAGCCTGATTTCATGCAATGAGAAGCTAGTTTCCCCCGAAGTACAAAGTTTAAGGAGATGGACCACCAGGCAGGAAATCCATGACGACCATGTCAGGTCTCCGTGAGGTTGCTTGTTTATCAACAAATGGAGGATATCTCCAATTATGAAGGGCATATTCTCAACTTATTCAAAGCACATCACTTGAAATGTATTCTCCCTTTTAAATCCCCCATTGGGAGTAGAGTAGAGGAAAAAGATAAAGTACCGGTGGGAGAGTCCTGAACAAGAGGGCATAACCTTAAAATTAGAGCAAAAGTACAGTGGGCCGCTGCCAGCTCGTGCTCGACCTCCTCCAAGATCGGCATCCCCCCTCTCCCTAGCCTTCCCCAGGCCTGACCTGCCAGCCGGTTAACTGCGGGAGCTGACTGATTTCTTGCTCTCCTGTGACCGGTGAGCCGCAGTGGGGTGAACTCAGGAAGTACTTCTTCACACACAGGGTAGTAGAAGTCTGGAACTCTCTCCCCCAAAAATCTGTTGAGGCTGGGGGTCAAATGAAAATTTCAAAACTGAGATTGATAGATTTTTGTTAGGCAAGGGTATTAAGGGATATGGAACCAAGGCAGGTACATGGAGTTAAGATACAGGTCAGCCATGATCAAATTGAATGGCAGAACAGGCTTGATGGGCTGAATGGCCTACTCCTGTTCCTATGCGAGTTGACCTGTAACCTTTTATTGACTGATATTGGAGTTCATTTATGGAAAAGAAAATGCATCACCCCCTCACCCAGCACCCTTACCCATTTCTCCAATGGTGTTATATGCCTGTTAGGTAAGCAATCTCTAAATCTGTTTGGATCCTTATGAAAGCTGTGTATCACCCATAAAGCTCTGACCTTCGTAATCACATTTAAGGTACTGTTACAAATGACAAACGGGCTAAAGCATGTGGCACAAAAATATTAAACTGGCAGTCTGGTTGCCATGGATTGCCGTGCAATGATTTTCCTGTGCAGCGAGATGAATAATTATTAAGATTTCCATAAAGTTTAAAAGACATGTAAAAACATTTGGCCAACCTATTTTTGTTTGGTTAATCTCACACTTCAGTGAGACTGCAATGGATTTCATTTGAATTTATGTCCTTTGTGTCACGTATCCGTAAACAATTGAGAAAAGCTTCACCAAATAATTTTTGTCAAGACTGCACCCCTTTAACGTTATCCCATTACCTTCCTGTGGAGAAGTATTGACACCAAGCATCATAAAGGGCTTACCGTACACAACATCCCACATAAAGGTTAGGATTTTAATTGGAGTGATCTCAAGTGTAATTCATCAGCAGTTTAGATGTGCCAATGTTGAGGATTATCTGAGTTTTTACATGCCAACTCTCTGACAGCCTTCGTGAGTCCCTCAGCATTGCAACATATCTCGCACCCAAACAAGCACAGACGCTGACTTAATGATGATTATTCTTTTCCGTTCTATGTTACCTAAGCCTTACAGAAGGGTTTTACCCTTCCTAGGTCAAATGGTGATCATTATTGTCCATGCTCCTTAACAGGGGTGACTTCAGGGTGGTTTCAGGACTCCCTGATGATTCATTACCTCATGTTATTGAGCCGTACAGAGCAGCAAACCCCCAGGTTTGATTTAATCTGAGCTGAGTTGGTTGGTTTCTTCCCACAGAAAAGATGACGCACTAAGTTTGGGCACAGTGGGGTAGGGGTGGCAACAATCAGCGTTGATCCTTTCTGAAAAGGGCATTTGTTTGGACATTTGGTGAGGATAAGGTCGGACTCAGATCTGATGCCCCACTGCAGGAAAAGCTACCTGAGACTCACCATCAGGCTAACTTGTGAAGGCTGGGCAGTTGCATGAGCTACTGATGGGCAGCTGGCAGCAGTGGAACCCTCACTCCGCATGAGTCACTGGAGGCGATTTTCAACCTCCGCCCGAGACGGGCGCAGAATCGGTGAAGAGCCAGCGGTGCCCGCTCAAGGCCGGTGTCGGGAGGCCCGAACAATTTTCAGGTCCGGGCTTTGCTCGGATGCAGTCAGCGAGCGGCAAGTGCCAGACGGGTGCCCCACTGCGGCTCACCGGTCACAGGAGAGCAAGAAATCAGTCTGCTCCCGCAGTTAACCGGCTGGCAGGTCAGGCCTGGGGAAGGCTAGGGAGAGGGGGGATGCCGATCTTGGAGGAGGTCGAGCACGAGCTGGCAGCGGCCCACTGTACTTTTGTGGAGCTGGGAGGAGCAGGTCTCAGCCCATTTGTACCTGGTGGTCCGAAAACCAGCGTAGGACCCCGATTTGCGTATTTATGCTCCTCACCCATTTACAGATCTGCCTGAACATTACGTCAGGCGGGCCTTGGGTGTCAAAGGGGCAGCTGAGGTGCCCCCTTCCCCCGCCATTTACAACCACCAGCTGCCCGTTTTTCAGGTAAGGAATGACTGTTCTTGGACAGCTCTTTCAAAAAGCCGGCACAGGCCGGATGGGCCAAATGGCCTCCTTCCGCGCTGTAAGATCCGATGATTCTATGACCATGTTGGCAATTGATAATGGACCCACCGCCTCAAGGAGAGAGCTGGGACACATTGGGGTGGGGGCGGGTTGCACAAGTTTCACCTGTTTTGACTTGTCGACCTCGAAACACTTTGCAGTAGATTTATTGCCTTCACTGCCGGAACGGTAAGCGTTGCCTGGACGACGCGCAGGTAGGAACATCTGGCGGGAGGAACGGAACCTGCCGGATTGAGATCATGGGCTCAATTTTAAACGTAAATTGGGGGTGTTTTGGAGGCAGGGGGGGGGCTGCAAAAATTGCAGAAATGCAGAGCGGGTTCAGAAGCCGGCTCCAACCTGCCGACTTCCGAGTTCCCCACCGACGCACCTGTGCGCGCAGGAGTCCCGAATCCAGAAGGCCCGCCGGCAATTAAAGCCGGCGAGATGATAGTTAAAGAACCAAATGTACCTCATTGAGGTACTTAAGGCACTTTACTTCTGACATATTAGGTAGTTAGAACGATTTTTAACTTAGCTGGGCAGCTTTCCCACGTCTTTTGACTCACGCCTGGTGAAACCAGGTGAGAAGGGTCGGATCAGGCAAAAAGAAACCAAATAAATTAAATAACAAACCATTGCACAAAGTTAAAACACAAAATCAACCTACCTCTCCACCCTGCTCCGATGTCCGATGTCTCCATCTCCTCCCCCCACCCCCGATCTCCCCCTCTTCACCACCGATGTCCCCCCGATCGCCACCTCTTCACCCTCCCTGATCTCCCCCTCTTCACCCCCCCCGATGTCCCCCTGACCTTCCCCTGATCTTTCCCTCTCCCCCCATGGCCCCCCGATCCTCCCCTGTCCCCCTGATCCTCTCCTCTTCTCCCCAATCTTCCCCCCTTTCTCCTGATCCTCCCCTTTCCCCCGATCCTTCCCTCTCCCCCTGATCATCTCCTCTCCCACCGATCGTCCCACTCCCCTTGATCTTCCCCTCTCCCCCCGATCTTCCCCTCTTTCCCCCAATCTGCCCCTTTCCCCTGATCCTTCCCTCTCCCCCCGATCTTCCCTCTCCCCCGACCCTCTCCTCTCCCCCCGATCTTCCCCTCTCCCCTCGATCTTCCTCTCTTTACCCCGATCTTCTCCCTCCCCTTGATCTTCCCCTCTCCCCCGATCTTCCTCTCTTTCCCCCGATCTTCCCCCTCCCCTTGATCTTCCCCTCTCCCCCCGATCTTCCCTCTCCCCCGATCCTCTCCTCTCCCCCCGATCTTCCCCTTTCCCCCCGATCTTCCCCTCTTTCCCCCCGATCTTCCCCTTTCCCCTGATCCTTCCCTCTCCCCCCAATCTTCCCTCTCCCCCGATCCTCTCCTCTCCCCCCGATCTTCCCCTCTCCCCCCGATCTTCCCCTCTTTCCAGCTGATCTTCCCCCTCCCCTTGATCTTCCCCTCTCCCTCCGATCTTCCCCTCTTCCCCCAAATCTTCCCCCTCCCCTTGATCTTCCCCATCCCCTTGATCTTCCCCTCCCCCCCCCGATCTTCCTCTCTTTCCCCCCAATCTTCCATTCCAGGGCTGGATTGCAGCTCCTGTTGGCAGCCAGCCTGTGAAATGGTAAGTTTTTTTATTCGGGTTTGCCACGGGCACCTTCACCCCCCCTCCCCCCAACCCCCACCCGTCCCCCCTCCCACCATCCCCCCACCACCGCTGCCAACCTGCCACCATTTCAAAATTGACCCCCATGTATTTAAGGGGAAGTTAGATAAACACATGAAGAAGAAAGGAATAGAAAGATATGCTGATAGGGTTAGATGAAGCAAATAGAGTGGGAGGAGGCTCGTGTGGAGCATAAACGCCAGCATAGACTGGTTGGGCCGAATGGCCTGTTTCTGTGCTGTAAATTCTATGTATTGAAAGGAAAACCTGATAGGTTCTGATAAGGCCGTGTGATTCTTCCTGCCGGCTGTGTCTGCTCATACGATGCTTAACGCCAGCCCTGTAAAGACGATCGTCTACCCCCTCACGTTCACGTTGAAAACGTGGAATGCCTACAGTTCAAGCGAGGTAATAGTTTTGTTGTTTGTCTCCTAGCCGTCCTTGTTTCTGTCCTGTATAATTTACCCCTCAGTAATCCAACTGAATAAAGAGGCCAGATTGGCGTGGATACGAAAAGGTTGCCTGGATATGAGTCCTTAAACTATCAGCATTAGGAAAACAAGTTGGAGGTAAGCTGAGTGTTGTGTGGGCAACAGCTCCGATTACCGCAACCCTGAGGACCGTGCGCCTCAATTGGGTCAACTGAAAATCAGGTCATGGAAGATAGCACAAAGCCTGTCGTCGTGTTAGTAACTGCAATCGGAGCACCAATTAAACGCTCTGTGTGTGGGGGGAATTGTCTGTTTATAAATACTTTGCGAGATGCTATTGGTTGTCACGCAGACCTCAGTAAGTGAGAACATTTCTATTTTGTGAAAATGAGAAAGTGACACCCATATAATAACAGCGTTCCAGTTTGACAACTCATCAGTAAAATGGCTTTGCATTACCAACACAAACTGTGCCATAACAATTAAGGAGCTTCAATTTACTACAGTAAGGTTGGATTTTATCAATTAAGGGCTTTCTGTAGATTATTGCCAGTAAAGGTGTATAATGACATTCAATTGCTGATCTTGTTACCCTTTTATTTTGTTCAATTTCTTACTGGGTATTATGTCAAATAAATTTAACATTCAAAAAGCCTGGGGTAATTTCTCCATTTGTCCTGCCCCTCCTCTCCTGAATGTACTGTCTTATGCTGAAGTACACCAGCATGGATTCATCCAAGTGACTACTCTTCATGTGTCAGCCTAGACTGTGAACGTTGGCAGGCTATTTGACTGTGGGGTACCTCCCAGTGATGCCCAATCCTGCCCCCACTCAGGTACCTTCACATGATCAGCAGTGGGATTCCTGAATGATTTCTTCCCCCCCCCCCCTCCTTGGCCAACTCAGGGACTGCTGCCTCAGATGAAATCAGCTAACTAACTAACGGGTAGAAATTGGTTTGCCTTGTACCTGATTTTCAGGCATAAAACGGACGCGAGGATGACAGATTTATCAGTGGGATGGCCTGTGCCCAATCTGCGCCGGCGTTCCTGCCACTGCTACATTTTCAGGTGTCTTTGACGACTGCCTAAAACAAATGGTAGGCCCCTTGCATATGAAAGGAGAGGTTTAACATCTGTTTTAGGAGCCCTCAGGGAAATTGGGCTGCCCTGAGGGACCTACGTCTGCTGAGAGCAGGCATAGGTTCCGAGGGAGGCCTAACGTGGGCTCTGCAGTAGAAAAGCTGAACAGCAGTCGATCCCAGGAGGACAGATTACCGTTTCTGACTGGCCCCTCCGCATCCTAAGGAGAATTCTTTTTAACCGGATTTTCTTCGGTGCCTGCCAAGGTCCGTCACCTCTGCGAGATGGGCACCTGGAAACTTGAATTCATCCAAAACTCTGCTGCCTGTATCCTAACTCTCACCAAGTCCCATTTACCCATCACCCCTGTGTGCGTTGACCTACATTGTCTGGCAACACCTCGATTTTAAAATTTTCATATCCCTCCATGGCCTCGCCCCTCCCAATCTCTGTAACCTCCTACAGCCCTAAACCCTCCGAGATCTCAGCGCTCCTCCAATCCTGGCCTCTAGTGCATCCCCGATTTTCAGCGCTCCAACATTGGCGGCTGTGCCTTCAGCTGCCTTGGCACTAAGCTTTGGAATTCCCTCCCTAAACCTCTCCACCTCTCCTTTAAGATGCTCCTTAAAATCTACCTCTTTGACCAAGCTCTTGGTCACCTGTCCTAATATCTCCTTATGTGGCTCGGTGTCAAATTTTGTTCAATGACACTCTTGTGAAGCGCCTTGGGACGTTTTACTATGTTAAAGTCGCTATATAAATGAAAGCTGTCGTTGTTGAAAAGGAAAAATTGGCAGGACTATGGGGAAAGAGCATCACTACTTTCTACCCTTTAAGTTGCTCCTTAAAACCTACCTCATTGACCAAGCTTTGACCAATCCTAATGGGCCGGATTTTGCTCTGAGCAGCGAACAAATGGTGCCCACCTATCGGTAGACTTGCACTTGCCCGTCGACTTTTCATGGGCTTTTGCACGCCAAGTTCCTCTCATGGGGCTCTCAATCCAGTGCACGCCTTCTCCCGGGCATCTGGGACCTGTGTGAACGGGGCAAGCTGCTGTGTATCCCCTTAATCAATCAGATTGAAGAATCGTTAATAAGCCATGCAGAGTCAGAACCAGGAAGTCTAAGTTGGAATAGTGAATTCAATGTCAAATCAGGTACAAAAAGCAAAATAAAGAGAGGGAAAGAAAGATTGAATAGAGAGACAGAAAGAAAAAGTAAGAAAATTAAAATTAAAAATGTTTTTAAAAAAATTCCAACAATTCAAATCTGAAGGAATGAGACTCCACACTTGTTAAAGTTTGTTTTCAGTGCCAGAGAGGTTGTTTGGCAGTAATTAAGACTTACCACACCGTTAACGGGGTGCTTAGACTTAAAAAACTTGACGTACCTTTTTTTTAGCGAGATTACTTCGTATCCATCAGGGCAGTGCAGGAACTTCACATCGTTCCATTCATCTGAACGGTGAGATATCCTTCCTGCGAAGTTTACGGAGGAGCAGGGCATCTGGTAAAGCAACTTCCGGATTTCCGTGTTTAACGGCGCACGTGCAGTTTCCAGAACTTACTCTACCATTTGCCCTGAAATAAGGGGGAGCGCTGTTAGGATCACCGTTATTTTCAGAGCAAGATCGGGCCCAATATCTCCTTATACGGCTCAGTGTCAAATTTTGTTTGTTAACACTCGTGAAGCACCTTGAGACATTTTACTACGTTAAAGGCACTATATAAATGCAAGTTGTTGTTGTTTTAAAGTGTATTCAAATCTATTTTGATTTCCTTTTCCTGAGTCTAGCACAAAACTTTGTAAAAGGTTTTGGATTCTTATCCCTCAGAATCTTACACAGGGTGCAGTTGCTGCACTATTTACGCACGCGGCATTTACAGGAACAGACGATGATTCAATAGGTGTGTTGGCATAGCTGTTTGTAGTGATGGTGTAGCGTTACATGTTTCTGGATCAGGGGTTTCGTTAGTAACGGCCAAGGAGGATGTGGAGGTGGCTGGACAGGGCGGTACAGTCTACCCCAGCTTGTCTGGGAGTGTCTTTGGGCTGGTTCACTATTCTTGTGATGCCTAAAGCAGGTGGTGATTTAATCCCAACTTCCCTTTTGTTTCTGCCTGTGCGTCCCTCAGCGGGGGTTCACGGCTTTAGGACTGTACAAAGAGGGTTCAACCTGCCTGGTACATTCCTGGCCTAAGGTGGAGGCTGAACTATCACTCGCTGTAACATAAATCCCATAGATGCTTTGTTCCTATAATTGTCGAGGGAGAGTGTTACCATAGCAGGAAGAATATAAAAGATATGTTAACAAAATCAAGTTTTAAAACTAAAGGTTAAAATAACTCCCAGACTCGGTACCAACATCCTGACAGTGGGGTGTGTGGGTGGGAGAAGCTTGTTGTGACGTAGATTCATTTATACAGTGTTTGGTTGATATGTTTTCAGCAACCACAGTTTACGAGCGAAGCACAATTCATTAACTGTAAATATCCAGTGAATTAGTGACGAGACACTTGAGCTTAGATTTCCTACTTTTGGCACAGTTTAGACTGGAATGGCTATTGGCAGGTTTTAGACAGAATCAAATCGAAGTGTGCAGTTTGCAATATGGTCAGCTCATTGGGACAACTTTTCCAGGCCCTTGCCCGTATCTCACCCACCACCGCCACAAATTACAGGCGTGCTCCCCGAGATGTTCCAATTCACCCTGGCAGCGGGCGTGGATTTGGAAAATCAGGACAGAGCCGTTCGCTTTATCAATGACTCGGCCACTGAACTCAGTATCAGGGCCCCTCCCCTCTCCCCTCTCGCCTGCTCCTTGGATGACTTGCACTATTACTTAACATTGTGTGTCCCCCCCACCACCCCCAGCCCCCCTGCCCCCCCCCCCCGCCACCTTGATAAAATGATTGAGGTGGTGACCTCACTGCAGTGGGAAGGCACTGAGAAAGAAAGGTGCCCGCAGTTAGCCACTAAAACTAGGTGTACTGACATGACCAGTCAGGTGTGAATACACAAAAGTCCAAACCCATACCAAGAAAGAAAGGTCTCACCTGAAAGTCGGCTCCTCCACTAGTGCAGCACTCCTTCAGTACTGCACTGTAGTGCCAGTCTAGATTACATGCTCAAGACTCAGAGGTGAGAGTGCTACCACTGAGCCAAGGCTGACACCATGCAGTGTGCAAACATTCTACGGGCCCATTTCTTCATGCATTTTATTACACATTTATGTTTTAATAGATCGGGAGTGTACGGAGGGTGCAGAGGGCACTGAATATTCTTGGTTAGTGCCCAGGGCACTTAATCTTACTTTGAGTCTGTTGTAAGTTAAAAAACCTGCCTATGATTTAACTTCTGGACTAACTCATCCTCACTCCACAATTTATACCATGTTACATGTGCTGCTCATTTGACTTTTCACACCAGAACCACATTCACCTAGGCTGAACCCTTTCCCGAGTACTCATTTGACCTTGATTAAACAAAACTGATTTACACACCCTTTTTGGCTGATTGACCCTTTTTATTTTGAAACCATCAATTGTATAATCGAATTCTGCCAATTTTGAAGCTTAAGATTACACAAAAACAACCTGACAGAATTCAACAACTAAAGCTCAACGACTGTCAGCATCACACAACAGAAAAAAAAGCAAGTGTTAACCGCAGTGTGAAACGTGACACAACCTGGTTTCACACAACCAAACGAGAAGTGCAACACCGATGCTTCATAAACAAATTCCATTTAGCAATAAAAAACAAGCAACATTTTTCTCCACTGATGATAGTGACTATTTGGCAACGTTATACAGATCCATTGCCAGCTATTTGAATTCACTAGAGTTTCTTTTTAATATGTTTACATTGTAGTGAAAAAAATGGTGCTAAGGTCCATCCTCAGATCAACATGACCCATAACCGTAACATAGGATTGGGTCAGAATGCCATCTTATTGCGTTGAGGACGATAAGGAATTTTTTAAAAAATAAAATGATTTGCCTGGGTGAGCTTATCAGATTTGATCTGCGGTATCGTATTGGACACAAGGTAAGCATTGCTTGTGGATCTGAGCCATTCGAGCCAGGATAGCTCCAGGTCTGATCCCTGGCCTGTGGTCAGTTGTATGACCTTAGCCAGCGTAACTTCAGGATCACTGCATTTGGTCTCAGCTTGACTGACCTGGGGAATGGAGCAATCAACCGGGAGGTTCTTCCCCTGATCATTGTACAGTGACCTCTGCTAGAAAGTTAGGCGAGGACGGCGTCAGATTCAGTAGCGATGCCGCCCTTGGTAGGAAAGCTCATTGATTCTCACAGCTTAGACTCACAACTGAAGAAAGGCCATTTGGACGAGGTCCCGGTTAGCGGCCAACACCTATGGAATAATGGGTCACTCCCTTCAGGAGCGGAAGGAAGGAAAATCATGTTGGGGGAAAACATTTTGAAAGCATTTTTGAAATATTTACGTAGGGGAACAACATTGTCAATACTTTTCTGGCAAAATCATAAACACATTCTAATATAAATCACAGGTTAGTCCGCTGGAGTATTGTGTCCAATTCTGGGCACCACACTCTAGGAAAGGTGTTAAGGCCTTATAGAAGGTGCAGAGGGGATTTACCAGTATGGTATCAGGGATGAGGGACTTCAGTTATGCGGAGAGACTAGAGAAGCTGGGGTTGTTCTCCTTAGAGTAGAGAAGGTTAACGGGACATTTAATAAAGGTGTTCAAAATTATGAAAGGATTTGATAGAGTAAATAAGGAGAAACTGTTTCCACTGGCAGGAGGGTCGGTAACCAATGACACTGATTTAAGGTAACTGGCAAAAGAACCAGAGGGGAGATGAGGAGAATTTTTTTTACACAGAGTTGTTATGATCTGGAATGTACTGCCTGAAAGGATGGAGGAAGCAGATTCAATAATAACTTTCAAAAGGGAAGTGGATAAATACCTGAAAAGGAAAGATTAGCAGGGCTATGGGGAAAGAGCGAGGCAGTCGGCGCAGGTACGATGGGCCGAATGGCCTCCTTCTGAGCTGCATGATTCCATGATTCTATAAACACGTAGCGTTCAGTGAAATTCTCACCCCATGGTGACCCAGCGCTGATTGGAGATGGTTTGCACGACCCCGCCCCACAGAGTAATTTCCTAGTCAGAGATGCTCCATCATGGGGGGGTGGGGGGGGGGGGCGGTTAAAAAAGAGAGGCTGAGCATTTGCCCGTGGGGAACGTCACTCTGTGCCATTCTGTGCTGGTATCAACTGCTCTTCTATTTGGAGCACTGTTTGTGATGCTGGATCATGTTTCTATTATCAGGTAAAATGAGAAATCAGCTGTGGCTCGGTGGTAGCACTCTCACTTTAAAGTTAGAAGGTTGTGAGTTCAAATCTCACTGCATAGACTCCAAACTGACACTTTGCTGCAGGACTGAGTGAATGCTGCACTGTTAGAGGTGCTGTCTTTTGGATTAGATGTTAAACCAAGGCCCCATCTTCACTAAAAACAGATTATCTGGTCTTTATCACATTGCTGTTTGTGGGACCTTGCTGTGCGCAAATTGGCTGCCGTGTTTCCTACATTACAACAGTTACTACAGGCTCGATGTTACCAGGGCTGCGGGTTCGCGGCGGGGGGCTATTGGGCACGTGGGTATCGCGCCCGGCGAAATCAGTCTGCCCTGCGCGCGATCGCAGCCGTATTGGATCCACTTACCTGGTCTTCCGGGTTCCCTGCTGCTGAGCTGCGCGTTGGGCGGGCTGCGCATACGCAGTAAGGTCTGTCAGCTGGAGGAGCTCTATTTAAAGGGGCAGTCCTCCACTGACTGATGCTGCAACAAATAGGAAAAAATACAGTATGGAGCAGTCCAGGGGGAAGGCTTCTCCCAGTTTAATGATGCCTCACTCCAGGTATCATTAGATGGGGTGAGGAGGAGGGGGAGGGCAGAGATCTTCCCCCCGGCAGGCGGGAGGAAGCGGCCTGCCTCTGCCACCAGGAAGGCCTGGCAGGAGGTGCTCCAATGACCTAAGTAGGTCAGCCAAAGTGAGTACACTTACTCACTCCCCTTCATTCCATCTGCCACATCACCGCCCCCACCCCACATCTCCTTCTGCACAGCCAACACTACTCTGTCACATCACCCCTCACACCCACTCAAACCTCATCCTCATCTTACCTGCACTTACTCACCTCGCCAGTACTCATCCCGCCACTACCACTCAACCCAATCCTCATACAATCTCATGGCTCTATCTCATACTCACCCTCTCATGCATCGCTTTCACGGTCAGCCTCACTCAACCTGCCACTACCTGTGCTGCAGCCACAGGGCATGCATCACATGTTTGCCTTACGCTTCCTACTGCACATATGTTGTGATGTGAAGATGCCGGTGATGGACTGGGGTTGACAATTGTAAACAATTTTACAACACCAAGTTATAGTCCAGCAATTTTATTTTAAATTCACAAGCTTTCGGAGGCTTCCTCCTTCGTCAGGTGAATTTGATTGTTAGGAGGAGGGTGGTGGAGACCAAACTTTGTCCCAAGTGACAGAGTGGCCTCCTGCAATGAGTGAGGGTCTCCCATCCCCACCTGTTAAATGGACATTTGCAGCTGCCACAGGCTGATAGCTGCAACACGTCCATTTGAACTGGGAGTGTTTCCCCCAGTATGGGAAACAGTCCCAGTTGTTTCTAAAATCCCACCCCTCCTGATATATTCCCTTAATCAGGTCTGTTAATGACCTGAAATAGCTAGATAAATATTGTTAAGTGGCACCCCGCTGGCTTTAATTGCCTGCGGGAATCCCACATGTGGGGACTGCGTGCGCACGTCGGCACGTCTGTGGGGAACCCGGAAGTGGGCGGGTTGGAGCAGGGCTCCGGACCCACTCCGGGATTCCCCGATTTTCGGAGCTCCCCCCCCCCGCCAGGAACACACCCAATAGCGGGTGCTAAAATGGAGCCCTATATTTCAACGGCTGTGAAGTGCTTTGGGATATCCTGAGCTGTGAAAGGTGTTTTATAAATGCAAGTCTTTCTTTCTTACTGTTATAATGAAATCTCATATCTGATTACTGTTCAGTCATCACGTCAGATAGGGAAACAGCCTATAGTTTATTAGTGTTTGATTATTGAAGTGAATTTTGACGCATTTCTCGTCTATGTAGGATTCCTCCTCTAGTATGGTCCAGTAGGAGCAGCTCCCAGGAAATTCCCAGTCAATGTAATGCAAAACTAGGGAGCGGAAGGAGAAAACGAATATGTCCGAGAAATAGGTTTCTATTGGCAACGGTAGACAAGGAAAAAGTTTAGCTGTGATTACCGATTACTGATCATTCACTAAAAGTTTCCAGTTAATGTGAAGGTGTAGCCTACAAAACAAATTAATTACTAGAATGCATCTCCAGGGCATCTGACTCCAAATAAAATTATTCTAATCTTTTATAGATCAATCTGTAATTGTTGTCTACAATTTTGGCACCCTGCCTTCAAAGGAAATATTTGGGTTGGAGGAAGAGCTCAAGAAGGAGCGATGGAGATAATTCTGGGAGATGGGTTCTTTGTTATGAGGACAAATTTGCAGAACTGAACTCGTTTCATTGGAGACAAAGAGATTTAGGAGGGACAAGATCCAATGCTTTAAAATACTGAGAGGTGTGGATCATATGGATGTAAGCAGGCCATTTGATTTGGACTGTGAGCACAGAATAGAAGAAAGGAGTTTACATTAATCAGCTTGAAGTGAGGGTCGAGGAATTCTTTAACAGGGCAGAAGACTGGACCAGTTAAAGATAGCCAACAAGACTGTCCTTTCCAATTTTTTACCATTTTAATTTCCTCAAACATTTGGCAGATATATTGTAAGTAGTACATGAAAACTAACCTCCAACCAGTTTAGAATATCAGAAATGATGATCATCAATATAATGAAAGTATCCCCCTCCTGACATTAGATCAGTAGTTTCAGCCATGGCTCCGTGATAGCATTCTCGCCTCTGAGTCAGAAGGTTGTGCGTTTAAATCCTGAGGAATATGAGCACAAAATGTAGGCTTGTACTCCAGTACAGTACTGAGGGAGTACTGTCCTGTTGGAGATGCTGTCTTTCAGATGAGACAATAAACTGAGTCCCTATCTGCCCTTTCAGGTGGACGTTAAAGATCCCAAGGCGCTATTTCGAAGAAGAGCGGGGGAGTTTTCCTCAGTGTCCTCACCAACATTTATCCCACAATGCCTAAAAACAGATTATCTGGTCATTATCACATTGCTGTTTGTGGGGCCTTGCTGTTCAAATTGGCTGCCGCATTTCCTACCATACAAAAGTGACTATACTTCAAAAGTACATAATTGGCTGTAAAGCACTTTGGGACATCCTGAGGATGTGAAAGGCGCTATATAAATGCAAGTCGTTCTTTATTTTCATGTGAAATGTGAAAAAAACCATGTTGTAATTATGGAGTATGGTCCTTAGATAAGCAATAAAGACAGGCTTAAGTTGAAGGTTACGTGCATGTAGACATAAGGGTCTATCACGGTGTTTACTTGGACTGCTGGATTAAGCCAACATTGGATTGTGTTCTGTGACTGTTACATTAGTTTCATGGAACACAGCCAGCTGAACCATCCAGAATGGAAGGAATTTACTTAGCATAACTCATTTCAGTCTTGTATCGAAAGATTATTTCCTCATGAACACAAATAAAAGCAGCGCTAGAAAGGAGTCAACGCTTTCATAGAATTATAGAAAGGTTACAGCACGGAAGGAGGCCATTTGGCCCATCGAGTCCGCGCCGGCTCAATGCAAGAGCAATCCAGCTACTCCCAATCCCCCACCCTAACCCCATAGCCCTGCAAATTTTTTCCTTTCAGGTACTTATCCAGTTCCCTTTTGAAGGCCATGATTGAAGCTGCCTCCGCCACCCCCTTGGGCAGTGCATTCCAGATCTTAATCATTCGCTGTGTAAGAAAGTTTTTCCTCATGGCACCTTTGGTTCTTTTGCCAATCACCTTAAATCTATATCCTCTGGTTCTTGACCATTCTGCCAATGGGAACAGTTTCTCTCTATCTACTCTATCTAGACCCTTCATGATTTTGAATACCTCTATCAAATCTCCTCTCAACCTTCTGTGTTCCTAGAAGAACAACCCCAGCTTCTCCAGTCTATCCACATAACTAAAGCCCCTCATCCCTGGAATCATTATAGTAAATCTCCTCTGCATCCTCTCTAAGGCCTTCACATCTTTCTTAAAGTGCGGTGCCCAGAACTGGACACAATACTCCAGCTGTGGCCGAACCAGTGTTTTATAAAGGTTAATCGTGACTTCCATACTTTTGTACTCTATTTATAAAGCCCATCATCCTGTATGCTTTTTTAACCACTTTCTCAACCTGCCCTACCACCTTCAACGATTTGTGTACATATACCCCCAGACCTCTCTGTTCCTGTACCCCTTTTAGAATTGTGCCCTCTAGTTTATATTGCCTCTCCTTGTTCTTCCTACCAAAATGAATCACTTCGCATTTTTCTGTGTTAAATTTCATCTGGCACGTGTCCACCCATTCCATCAGCCTGTCTATATCCTCTCGAAGTCTATCACTATCCTCCTCACTGTTTACTACCCTTCCAAGTTTTGTGTCATCTGCAAATTTTAAAATTGTGCCCTGTACACCCAAGTCCAAGTCATTAATAAATATCAAGAAAAGCAGTGATCCCAGCACTGACCCCTGGGGAACACCACTGTACACCTCCCTCCAGTCCAAAAAACAACCGTTCACCATTACCCTCTGTTTCCTGTCCTTTAGCCAATTCTGTATTCACGTTGCTACTGTCCTCTTTATTCCATGGGCCGCAATCTTGATGATAAGCCTACCATGCGGCACTTTATCAAACATCTTTTGAAAGTCTATATACACCACATCAACTACATTGCCCTCATCTACCCTCTCTGTTACCTCATCAAAAACCTCTATCAGGTTAGTTAAACATGATTTGCCTTTAACAAATCCGTGCTGGCTTTCCATGATCAATCCACACTCATCCAAGTGACTGTTAATTCTGTCCCGGATTTTCATTTCTAAAAGATTCCCCACCACTGAGGTTAAACTGACTGGCCTATAATTGCTGGGTTTATCCTTACACCCTTCTTTGAACAAGGGTGTAATATTTGCAATTCTCCAGTCCTCTGGCACCACCCCCATATCTACGGATGTTTGGAAGATTATGGCCAGTACCTCCGCAATTTCCACCCTTACTTCCCTCAGCAACCTAGGATGCATCCCATCCAGACCGGGTGACTTATTTACTTTAAGTACAACTCGCCTTTCTAGTACCTCCACTTTATCAATTTTTAGCCCTTCCAGTATCTCAACTATATCTTCCTATACTAAGACTCTGACAGCATCTTCTTCCTTGGTAAAGACAGATGCAAAGTACTCATTTAGTACCTCGGTCATCCCCTCTCCCTTTTAGATTCCCTTTTATGTTGGCCACCAGTCTATTCTCATACTCTCTCGTTGCTCCTCTTATTTCCTTTTTCAATTCCCCTCTGAACTTTCTATATTCTGCCTGGTTCTCACTTTGGCTATCAACCTGACACCTGTCTTACGCCCCTTTTTTCAGTTTCATCTTACTCACTATCTGTTTTGTCATCCAGGGAGGGCTTTAGTTACCCTACCTTTCTACCTCGTGGGAATGTGCCTAGACTGTACCCGAACCATCTCCTCTTTAAAGGCCGCCCACTGTTTAATTACAGTTTTGCCTGCCAATTTTTGATTTCAATTTACCCGGGCCAGATCTGTTCTCATCCCATTGAAATTTGCCCTCCTCCAATTGAGTATTTTTACTTTAGAGTGGTCTGTGTCCTTTTCCATAGCTATTCTAAACCTTATGATACATGATCGGTGCGCCCTAAATGCTCCCCCACTGACACTTGTCCCACTTGGCACGCCTCATTCCCTAGAACCAAGTCCAGCAATGTGTCCTTCCTCGTTGGGCCGGAACTGTATTTGTTTAGAAAGTTATCCTGAACATATTTCAAAAATTCCTCCCCTCTTTGCCCCTTATATTATTATTGTTATCCCAGTCTATATTAGGATAGTTGAAGTCCCCAGTTATCACTACTCTATAGCTTTTGCACCTCTCTGTAATTTCCCTGCAAATTTGTTTCTCTATATCCTTCCCATTAGTTGATGGCCTGTGGAATACACCCAGTAGCGTAATGGCACCTCTTTTATTTCTTAACTCTAACTTCTATATCACAGTGAAGATCACAGCCTAGATAGTCCAGTAGCCCTGCTCTGCCACCAGAAATGTGTTGGGGAATGACTTCTGCTGTCTGCCCTTGCTCTGGCCCATCTGAAATCCATGGGATGAGGTAATTTGCATAATAGGGGCAAGCACCTAGGAATATCCGCCCCAAAGAGGAATGGGGTTTTGGAGTTGTTGAGAAAAAGTTGCTTTTATACAGCGCTTTTCACAAACTCAGGACATTCCAAAGTGCTTCACAGCCAATGAAGTACTTTTGGAGGGTAGTCACTGTCGTAATGTAGGAAACGCAGCAGCCAATTTGCGCACAGCAAGGCCCCACAAACAGCAATGTGAAAAATGATCAGATAATCTGTTTTTATGATGTAGATTGAGGGATTAATATTGGCCAGGACACCTGGTCTTCTTCGAAATAGTGCTGTGGGATCTTTTATGTCCACCTGACAGGGCAGACGGGGCCTCGGTTTAACGTCTCATCCGAAGGACGGCACCTCCGACAGTATAGTACAGGCAGACAGAACCTTCATTTAACATCACATCCAAAAGATAACACCTCCCCAGTACTGCGCTGGAGTACCAGCCTTGATTATGCACTCAAGTCATTGGGCTCGATTTGAACCCTCGGGCAGGGACGTGGCAAAGCGAGTGGCGTGCCCATCCGGGAGTGGTAGGAGGGAGGCTCGACCAATTGTAATGGCCGGGCCACATCAACATGCTGCTTGCCAACTTCCTGAAACAGTCTCCGGCACAAGGTAAGTGCTCCAAGAGGGGAAATCACAATCAGGAGGAGGTGGAAGACTGGAGCCTTGCACAGGGAGAGGTCCAAGGTTTACGGCTCCTCCTGGCCCACATGGACACTAAATTTTAAAAACTTACTTTTCTGGGTCTTCTGGACCTGGCCGCTGTTCCTGGCAGGTTTGGCCTGGCGGGGAAGCCACTGCTGGTCCTCCCAGCTCAAGCCTCAGATTAAAAGGGCAGATCAGGCCCTGATTACACATTGGAGCCTGATCTACATATTTAAAGAGGACTCCACTGGCTTGTCGTCGGCCATATTGAGGCGGGGAAGGAGTGGGTAAGTTGCCTGCCCCATTTAAATGCTGCCCTCAGGAAACCAGACGGGGAGAGTTAAGATCAACCCCATTGTATGGGGCCCAAACACCCAACCTTCTGACCCAGGACCGAGGGTGTTACCAACTGAGCCAAGCTGATACCTGAAGTCATTAGTTCAAGTGCCACTCAGAATTCGGAATTGGGACCGGCAGCATCATTGTGACAGCACCATATTAGCTAGGCCCTATAATTAAAACTACAAATCACCTTAATTGTTTTTATTCATTCAGGGGATATGGATGTCGCTAGTAAGGTCAACATTTATTGCCCATTCCTAGTTGCACTCAAGAAGGCGGTAATGAGCCTTCTTCTTGAACCACAGCAGTCCGTGTGGTGAAGGTTCTCCCACATTGCTGTTAGGTAGGGAGTTCCATGATTTTGACCCAGCGGCCATGAAGGAATGGCGCTATATGTCCAAGTCAGGATGTATGTGACTTGGAGGGAAACTTGGAGGTGATGGTGTTACCATGCACCTGCTGCCCTTGTCCTTCTAGATGGTGGAGGTCGCAGGTTTGGGAGATGCTATCGATGCCATGTTGCACTTTGACTCAACCTCTGAAGATGGGGACTTTTCCACCACTGCAAAGCCACTCATTTCACCAGATTCGCTTGCGGGGGTGTTTACTTTCAAATAAATAAATGGCCTAGCAGAGTTTGGAAGACGATACATAAAACCCTTTAAGCATCTGCGGCTGAGGCAAGGTATAGTTTTACATATCTCTTATGTTAATACGTCCCTCCCCTGTAGCGCTGTTACCAGGAAAGCTGTTTACCTGCTTCATTCGATTGTTGCCAAGTAGCTGTCCTCAACATTTTCTTGTTCTGAAGATTCATTAAGCTGTCTTCCTGAGTGCTATTAGAAAAAGCCAGATTAAGTACACAGCTATTAGCCACCGTGACAAGCAAGTGATTTCATATAATACCTCATGAATAGGTTTTTGCAGCAGACTCCTTGACTTTTTTACAACTTGTAAAGCTATGTGCCTTAGGGCCTGACCTTGGTTTCTATGGTTACCGAAAGGCTTTCTCTACAACGCTTTTTTTTGCCAATAACAAAATAACTAGTCTCGCAAGCATCTGATAAATCTTCTCCAAACGGGTGTTTTAAAGATATAACAATTAAGTCAAAAGCACCATTTCAGCTTTTAGTGTCAGGCCATTCAGCCCCTCGAACCTGTTCCACCTTTCAATTAGACCATAGTTGATCTGTACCTCAACTCCATTTATCTGCCTTGCTTCTGTAACCCCTAATACCCTTACCTAACAAAAATATTCATTTTCACATCGTTCACCTGAGGAAGGAGGTAGCCTCCGAAAGCTTGTGAATTTAAAATAAAATTGCTGGACTATAACTTGGTGTTGTAAAATTGTTTACAATTGTCAACCCCAGTCCATCACCGGCATCTCCACATCATAACAAAAATATATCAGTCTTAGTTTTGAAATTTTCTATTGACCTAACCTCAACAGCTTTTTGGGGAGAGAGTCCCTTTGTGTGAAGAAGTGCTTTCTCACATCACCCCTGAACAGCCTTGCTCTAATTTTAAGGTTACGTTCCCTTGTTCTGGACTTCCCCACCAGAGGAAATAGTTTCTCTCTATCTACCCTATCAAATCCTTTAATCATCTTAAACACCTCGATTAGACCAACCCTTAATCTTCTATATTCAAGGGAATACGAACCTAGTCTGTGCAACCTGTCCTCATAATTTAACCCCTTTAGCCCCGGTATGGTTTATTTCCCTTTTCCAGTGGGAAGATGCTCGATTTCCATTTGATAGACATGGTTGAAGTCAGGTGCTCCCTGTGTGGGATATCACAGGTGTAGGCCCACGTCCCATCACTTGGTAATGAGAACATGTTGCAGCACTCATGAGAAAGCATCTGAAGCAAAATATTGGTTTAAATTGTGGTCCTTGACAAAAAAAAATCATAACACTGGAATTATCTTCCACAGGCTGCACTATAAAAATATTTGGTTGGGAGTACAAAACATTCAAGTCTATAATTGCAGGGTGTGTAGCTGTTCCAGGGATGATTGATATTGTTCCCGATTATTGCTTAGACTATTTGGTCATTCCTGTATGGGATTGAAGGGATGTATAGGACAGGAATGGGGGAATAATGGGTAAACCCAATGGGAGGCGTAAAGTATAGGGAAGAATTCAATCAATGTGAGCCAGGGTGGGGCTTGTGATCATCAGCATCATCTGACTTAACTCAGTTGTTCCTTTCAGCTACTTTATGGCCAATTGATGCAACAATTGACCTACATTCAGAATACAGGCCAACACGTCTGTTAATGAATGATTTTGTTTATGAGAAGAGCTTAAAGGGCCACTTTCTTTATGGAAAAAAAATGTCGTAGACAAACTAATTATTTTGTTTTGCGGGAGGGAGAAGAGATTGGTCCCATGTTATCACAACGACATCGATTGCAACCAGCACAGCGATATATCTTGCCCCGATTCTTTTCATCACATCATGTATGAGAAACAAATTAAAATGACTTGGTCAAGTATTTTTCCTGAATTTCGTGCTCCTTTGAAGATGATGCAAACTTATCACAATCCAGAAAATATCCATTAAATGGGTAGCTGAATCATTGAACAGGAAAGTCTTTACTCCCTGCTTTTACCAGCTAGGAAGTCTCTCCATTACTCCATTTTAAATCCATTTTTTTGCTCTATATCTGTTCAATTTTGATGTATTATTTGCTTAGATGCTGAGTACTGATATCACCAGTGGCACTGCCTATGAGTAGTTACTGAGCCTGACAGAATAGCTCCATAATTCCTGGGGCGCTGGTGATGCAAAGTCACAATTATCTGGGTGTGTGGGGGAGGAATTTGGATCAGGACCTTGTTATATCAAGTCTCCATTCCTTTTTTTGGCCCGATCAAAATTCTCTCCAAGTTTAGCAGTGGCCACTTTTTCCACCCAACCCCTTCCTTCCACGTGACTGTCACATAAAGAGGCGGGACTGGCGTGATGATGTCATCCGCTGCAACGGCCAAGTTGAAAATTGCCCCCATTGTTTGACCAAACAATTTCATCGCTTTCCCCAGTGGAAGAAACCACAGGCTTTTTTTTCTAAGGGCAGGTTTAACCCTTGGTCCAGGATGTCATACACATGGTATGACATACCATGGTGGTGCTCATATAGCTGTATGTGCTCCAATAACATTGCTGCTCCATACATGGACCATAAGGCATTCCACTCAATCAATGCACAACTTGCAGCAGTTATGACACCATTGTTTGCTAATACCCAACATCGTTTGTTCATTCATTCATCCTTCGATATAGAAGAGAGCCAGAATATCATCTCATTTTTTGCAGTGAATTCTTTGGTGACTGATGAGACCTACTTTTGCTCGGACTAAGGGCCCGATAATACCATGGCGGCGGGGGGCCGATTGGGCACGTGGGTAACGCGCCCGGTGAAATCAGTCTGCTCCGCGCGCAATCGCAGGCTGATTGGATCCATTTACCTCTTGTTCCGGGTTCCCCGCTGCTGAGCTGCGCGGCGGGCGGACTGCGCATGCGCAGTAAGGTCTGTCAGCTGGAGGAGCTCTATTTAAAGGGGCAGTCCTCCACTGACTGATGCTGCAAGAAATAGGAAAAATTACAGCATGGAGTAGTCCAGGGGGAAGGCTGCTCCCAGGTTAATGATGCCTCACTCCAGCTCTTATTGGATGGGGTGAGGAGGAGGGGGAGGACAGAGATCTTCCCCCCGGCGGGCGGGAGGAAGCGGCCTGCCTCTGCCAACAAGAAGGCCTGACTCGAGGTGGCAGAGGAGGTCATCTGCACCACCAACATATCGCCCACCTGCATACAGTGCAGGAGGCGCTGCAATGACTTAAGTAGGTCAGCCAAAGTGAGTATACTTACTCATTCCCCTACACTCCGTCTGCCACATCACCGCCCCCACCCCACATCTCCTTCTGCACAGCCAACACTACTCTGTCACATCACCCCTCACACCCACTCAAACCTCATCCTCATCTTACCTGCATTCACTCACTTTGCCAGTACTCATCCCGCCACTACCACTCAACCCAATCCTCATAATCTCATGGCTCTATCTCATGCTCACCCTCTCATGCATCTCTTTCACAGTCAGCCTCACTCAACCTGCCACTACCTGTGCTGCAGCCACAGGGCATGCATCACATATGTGCAGTAGGAAGCATAAGGCAAACGTGTCATGAGCATGAAGGGGATGCACAAGGGTGTTTGAGGGTTTGTCATGGTTTTTACTTATATTGAATTTCTGACCAACTCACATTACATAATATATTGTCACCACTACTGCCACGTCTTTGCGAATCTTGTCTGGTTTGTGCAATAATGCCCTTTCCTGAGGATCACAATGAAGACCCACAACTGATGTCATCCATTGTGTCATTGCAGAGTGGGTGTAGGTGTATTTGGAGGGCTCTTTTGTGCAGACGACTGAGAGACGTCGGCGATGTCCCTGGTGGCACCCTGGAAGGATCCAGAGGAGAAGATGTTGAGGGCAGTGGTGACTTTGACAGCGACAGGTAAGAAGATGGTGCTCGGGCCAACCGGGAACAGCTCGGCATGAAGGAGGCTGCAGATGTCCACGACTACATGTCGAGTGACTCTGAGCCTCCGTGTGCACTGCTGCTCAAAGAGGTCCAGGAAGCTGAGCCTCGGTCTGTGGAGCCTGTGGCGAGGGTAGTGCCCTCTGCGACGCATCTCTCTCTGCGGTTGCCCTCCCTCCTGTTGTGCAGGTGGTTGTATCACAGCACTGTGTTGTGGAGCTCCACGTGTCAGAGGTGGACGGCGTGGATGGCGAGGCTGGTGAGGCTGGTGATGCTGTTCGCCCTCCGAGGAGGTCATGACTGCAGCTACGGCGGCCCCCATCCGGAAGATGTACATCTGAGGGGGTCCGCAAGGCAGGTACATGTGTCTGGACACCGGGGTAAGTGTGCAAGTTGGTGAATTTTGTTGTTAGGAAGAGGGTGGTGGAGGCCAAACTTTGTCCACTAATTCTTTTGCCAATTATTTTAAATCTATAACCTTTGGTGACTGACCCACCTGCCAGAGGAAATAGTTTCTCCCTACTTGCTCTATCAAAACCCCTCATAATTTTGAATACCTCTATTAGATCTCCCCTTAACCTTCTATGCTCTGAGAACAATCCCAGCTTCTCCGATCGCTCCACTTTCTGAACCACCTTATCAACATGCCCTGCCACCTTCGAAGATTTGTGACTATGCACCCCCAGATCTCTCTGCTCTTGCACCCCCCTCAAAATAGTACCATTTAGATTATACTGCCTCTCCATGTTGTTCCTCCCAAAGTGCATCACTTCACACTTATCCGCATTAATTTGCATCTGCCATGTGTCTGCCCATTTCACCAGCCTGTCTGTGTCCTCCTGAAGTCTGTGACTATCCTCCTCACTATTTACTATGTTGCCAAGTTTTGTATCATCCTCAAACTTTGTCATTTATTTGCAACAAGAAAAGCAATGGTCCTAATACCGATCCCTGGGGGACCCCACTGGCTACTTCTCTCCAGTCAGAACAACAACAGATCACCACCACTTTCTGCCTCCTATCCCTTAGCCAATTACATACCCAAGTTACCACCATCCCTTTAACCCCATGTGCTTCTGTTTTCCGAATAAGCCTGTTATGTGGCACCTTATCAAATGCCTTTTGAAAGTCCATATTTAAATCTACTGCACTGCCTGCATCAACCCTCATCATGTTACTTCATCAAAGAACTCAATCCGTTCCAAAACTGGAATATCTGTTCCAAAAACAGTCTGTTCCAAAAACAGTTTGTTCCAACACAGAACAGTCTGTTCCAAAACGGGGACAGTCTGTTCCAAAACAGGACAGTCTGTTCCAAAACAGGACAGTCTGTTCCAAAACAGGACAGTCTGTTCCAAACCGGGGACAGTTTGTTCCAAAACAGGACAGTCTGTTCCAAAACAGGACAGTCTTTTCCAAAACAGGACAATCTGTTCCAAAACAGGACAGTCTGTTCCAAAACCAGACAATCTGTTCCAAAACGGGGACAGTCTGTTCCAAAACGGGGACAGTCTGTTCCAAAACGGGGACAGTCTGTTCCAAAACGGGGACAGTCTGTTCCAAAACGGGGACAGTCTGTTCCAAAACGGGGACAGTCTATTCCAAATCAGGACAGTCTGTTCCAAAACCAGATGAGTGGTGACCTTAAATTTATCTGAAATGCTCATCACCTGGTTTGAATGACCTGACAAAACTGAGAGGCCCAGGAGGTGAAATGACACACTCAAAACACTTTGGGGTAGCTCTTGACTTTGTGCAATAGTGTAAGACGGGTCGGCAGCCCATTTTACATCTCTCCCCCTTTGTTGTTTCTTTGACTTCAATGAAAATAAAATCAGAAGGGATGTAAAACAGGCCGCCGACTCGCTATCACTCGTTTTACACTGTCGCACAAAGTCAGAATCTACCCCTGTGGGGTTGAATTTTCCACTTTGTGATTTGTATTAGTATTAAATGTGCTGGCATGAAATTCACCTGTCCACTAATTTAAAGAAGATAAACAGGCCAAAGGCCTTGTTAAAACAGTAGGCAGGGCAACTTCATACAAATATGTTAACACGTTAATTACTGATATGGCACAGCACTAATTCAACCCCGTCGAGAGTTGCTGTGACTCTGCTTCAAACTCGGGGCAATTGTGAAATTGGAGCTGCTCAGAAAAAGCATCGGGCGCATAGAAAGCAGAAAGGGTTTGGGGTGAAATCTTATACCCCCTGTTATTCAGTGACCATTATTTCCCAGAAAGCTGATAAGAAGCCGTCTACAAATCTACCTGCAAACTTGTGGTTTCTCAGGTTGATGAGAAGTTATTTTAAAAATTCCAGTGCCGGTCTTGTGTAATGGAATGTTCCCTTGTTTTGATTTTAATGGTACTTGGTATGCCAGATTATGAAAGACCTGTAACCAGCCTGTGGCACTACATCGCGTGCCAGGTATTTAATCATCAGCAGCTTTTCAGTGTCTCTCCTGAAACAAATTCAATAAAAATTGCAGTGAAAAATATTATTAAGCAAAACTAGAGATTTCTATATAGCAGCATAAGTCCCACGTGAAAGTGATCGACGAACAGTGATAGTAAAGAAAGAAAGACTTGCATTTATATAGCCCCTTTCACATCCTCAGGACATCCCAAAGCGCCTTACAGCCAGTGAAGTACTTTTGAAGTGTAGTTACCATTATAATGTAGAAAACACTGCAGCCAATTTGCGCACAGCAAGGTCCCACAAACAGCAATGTGCTAATGACCAGATGGTATGATTTAGTGATATTGGTGGAGGGATAAATATTGACCAGGACACAGGGAGAACTCCCCTGCTCTTCTTTGAATAGTGCCATGGGATCTTTTACATCCACCTGACAGGGTAGATGGGACCTCGATTTAACATCTCACCCAAAAGATGGCACCTCTGACAGGGCAGCACTCCATCAGTACTGCACTGGAGTATCAGCCTAGATTATGTGCTCAGGTCTCTGGAATGGGTCTTGAACCCACGATCTTCTGACTCAGAGGTCTACCAACTGAACCAAGGCTGACACATAGTGACATAGCTGTAAACAAACAGTGCTCAGTCCGATTGAAGCTGACATTGTCTGCGTTGACATATGAGAGGCGGTTTACTGAATGTTACTGGTGAGGGAGCCCCGATCACTGCCCACAATCATTAAAATCGATTTGGAAAATTGCCACAATGAGGAATGTCCAAGTGGGTGAGGTATTGGGGAGGAGCTAACAGCCGTACCTGAGCAAGAGCTGATGGCTTCAGGAGAGATAGGGAGAAAATGGTGCAGAAGAAAGATCATCGGAAATGAGCAGAAACCCACATTTGCAAGTTTTATACATTAACAAATGTGCACCTGTGTTGGAAGCTCCTGTTCGAAACCAGCAGTCGGAGCTCCAAGAGTTAAAATAGTCTTTGTGTCAACTGTATGAAATATGTGGTGTTGCCCAGATAAATGTTGTATTACAATACTCAACTAGCTGCTCAGGTGACAGTGGAACAAACATTCACTGTACCGAATAAATTCCCGCCATGTCCCACACTGGCTTTGACAGCATGCTTTCACAGCCAGTATCACACGCTATGGGAATCTAATCCACCTGCCTACCAGAGCTTATTTATTCTGGCAGGACAGTAGGAGCTATTGTAGTTTGACTGGAGTTATGTTACTGCAGACAAAACCCCTATCTCCTGGAAGTGAATTGAAGGGGGCCCTTCATAAACAAGACTCTGTCCAACATTGGTGTTAGATTATTGCAGAATGGACCACACCCAGCAGCACACAGTACAGAGGGAGTCTATTCCTAACACATCTTGGGTAACAGTTCTATAGCCTGACAAACCCAATCCTAAAAAGACAATGGCCAGCTTCCTAGCTTTTATTTGGAGGCCACCAATATTTCCGGCCTTCCCAAAACACTTCATTCTTTGCCCTCACTCAGAGGCCTTTATTTTGTTGTCAACGGCCAATCATTGCAGTAACGGTGGGTTTTCTCTTTCCATTTTACTTCTCTTCAGGAGGATAAAGATAAATGATCAATCTGGTACGTTTTCACAGATTTGTAACAGTGTGAGTTGCCTTTTTGTTTCTATCCCTGTTGTGTTGATTAATAAATTCTTTTTCTAACCATCCATAATTTTACTGGGACGGGTTGAAATTCCAAACGTTCATGTTCAAGTATGGGTATCTCAAAATAAATTAGAGTTTTGGGAAGGGTTGAGGAGAGAGAGGCGAAATTGGTGCTCGACGGTCGGAACAATTGAATCTGGCAACTGAAGCCCTAAAAGATATGATAAAACGGGGTAAAGTTGGAGAAGATAAATAAAATAACAACAACTAGCAATACAGGATCAATTTTCCTCATCTGATGTTCCTCTTCTGGTGTAAGTCATGTCTAAGAACTTGGTTTGAATCCACCTGTTAAAGCACTCAGATTTCCTGGGTTAGCTGATCTGCATCAATAGTCACAGATCCAGATGAAGAGCAGGTCGGTGTGGATTTTCCCCCTGAGTGGACTTCGGCTGGACGCCCGGTACTTCCGGCGTTACGCCCAGTCCATTTTGAGAGGACGGGCCTCATTAGCATCAGGATGGTGGGCTGTGGCCGGAGATCGAACACTCCGGGGCAGCCCCCTCCCACCTCGGCTCCAGGCCACCGCGATATTGTGAGGTCCGGCTATCTTCTGGGTCAGAAGAAAGTAGATCGATGGGGAGGGGCTCCAGCCGCCCAACGGTAGGCCCGAATGAACATTGCCGCGACAACAAGGACGGTGGCAACGGAGTGGTAGACCATTGCCCAATATCTTTGTGGTGCTACCGCCCCATTTCCGCCAGGCGAGAGGCCTGACAATTCACCCTGTCAAGTTTAAGGAGGGCACTAGAGGTGGGAGAGGAAAATTGCGCACAAGTGAAATTTAAAGGGATGGGAACAATCAGTGTGTCGTAATGGGAGGTTCGAAAAGGCACCTCAACCCATTAGCAACTTTTAATAAGACTGAAGGGGCAGGGGATTAAGAAATGATAGGCAAGGAAGCCCCATGTGTAGTCTGGAGGCTGCAGTAAACCAGTTCGGTCACAGTCTGCAGCAGCCTTATGGTGCATATAAGCAGCAAGTGTCACAGGAACATAGGAACAGGAGTAGGCCATTCGGTCCCTCGAGCCTGTTTTGCCATTCAGTTAGATCATGGCTGATCTGTACCTCAACTCCATTTTCGTGCCTTGGCTCGATATCCCTTGATACCCTTACCTAATAAAAATCGATCAATCTCAGTCTTGAAAGCCTCAATTGTCTCAGCATCCACAGCCATTTGGGGAGAGAGTTCCAGATTTCTACTACCCTTTGTGTGAAAAAGTGCTTCCTGATTTCCCTCCTAAACAGCCTAGCTCGAATTTTAAATTCCTTTCCCTTGTTCTTGATTCCCCCACCAGAGGAAACAGTTTCTCTGTATCGACCATATCGAATCCTTTTAACATTTCAAACACCTTGATCAAATCACCCCTCAATCTCCTATAATCAAGGGCTGAGGCAGGGGCAGAGACGGGCGATATTATGGAGACCTGCAACCGCCCTCCACCATCCGGCTTGTAATTACAGTCCCTGCGACAATAACCACTGCCCTCATTTTTTTGTTGCCATGGGCTTTTTCAGGAGTCAAAAGGGGATTTGTCTAATATACAACAGATTGCTGTGTGCAGTTGTATTTCTCAGGTGGCTGATGCATCATTCTCCTCCCAACATTAGAGGGCAGTACATCTTTTGCCACAAGGCTGGGCACCATTTCGCTTTCGGTGGCAGAACAGGTCCACAGGAATTTCGGGGCCGGATTTCAGCCGCAGGTCCCAGACAGTAGCTTTCATGATGGAAGGAAAATTGAACGTCGCTGTACAGAGATGTTTTTTGCCATTCCATGCAGGCTCACTAGCATTGTCAATGAATGAGCTTCAGTTATGCCACATTGAAAGTATGAAAAAGAAACAGTTAATGGTGTAAACAGAGGATGATAGGCAGCCCAACATCGCAGTCACAAAGTAGAGTACAAGTGTTCCAATACATCAGCTGGTCACCTGATCGGCTGGTCCCAGTGAGGAGTGGCATGCGCAAGGAGAGCTGGTGGGAAATTATAGGCTCGCAGCCCAGATTTTCCATCGATTAATGTTAATGGACAGGGGCTGGGGCCTGTGACTCCCTCAATAATACTCCCTGTGAACAATACTTCTCATTCAGGAGCGCCTGATTGGTCAATCAGCCCTGTAATTCCAACTGCACTCTTGCATCTCTCCGTCCATGGAACCCAATAAATGGAAAAAAACAGAAAAGTTTTTCAATATAAAGTGCTCTGCTTAGTGTCTGGATGGGCCCAGTACTCCCCCTCCCTCTAATAATAGCTCCTCAAAGTTCCCTTGGCATATCTCTAAGTCTGACCCAAAGTTCACAATCTTGAATTATTCAGAACCAGTTTTGGAGCCAGCTGCTCCTGTAATACTGTTGTGCACAAGTCCTCAGTAGTGTTGAACCCCAGACCACTTGGAACTGGATCATGTTGTGGGCTGTTGTCACCCAGGGAGCGTGACTTCCATTACTTGTTTGTTGTCTGGGGCACGTTCACCTTCCAGGGTTGAGATGCGAGCTGCCTTTTTGGTGGTTTCCTGGACACAATGGGGCATGAAACAATCATGACCTGAACTCAATCTGCTCTCTAGGGGTTTGAAAGTATAAGCAAGGCCTTAATGTAAGTGATTTGAAATTCTCTGTGGGATAAATGACACAGGACAGCAGAATGTGCTGTGACACTAGAACATTTTCCACCTCTTCCTGAAATCCAACACTGTTTACAAGTACTGTACACATTTTCTCCACATTATGTAACTCACTGTTTCAAAGGTATCATTTTCACTCAGTACACAATTACATAGGCTGCACCTGTTCACCTTCAATGAGCACACAGTATTAAAAAAACAAAGAACAGTGAGTGGTCACATTATACAGAACAGTGGGGGGGATTTTGACTTTGGCCGATAGTATCCATTTTACACATTTCTCCACTTTCCAATCTATTGACTTCAATGGAAATAAAAATGGGGAGAGGTGTATAACAGGCAGCTGATTCAATAGTGCCAAAGTCAAAATTACCCCCAGTGAGTGGTCACATTATACAGAAAAGAGAGTGCTACTGTGAGGAGTGTGTGAGACGTACACAGTTAGGGGTGTGTGAGATATACACAGTCAGGGGTGTGTGAGACAGACACAGTCAGGGGTGTGTGTGATGTACACAGTCAGGGGTGTGTGTGATGTACACAGTCAGGGGTGTGTGTGATGTACACAGTCAGGGGTGTGTGAGACAGACACAGTCAGGAGTGTGTGAGATGTACACAGTCAGGGGTGTGTGTGATGTACACAGTCAGGGGTGTGTGTGATGTACACAGTCAGGGGTGTGTGAGACAGACACAGTCAGGAGTGTGTGAGATGTACACAGTCAGGGGTGTGTGTGATGTACACAGTCAGGGGTGTGTGAGACAGACACAGTCAGGAGTGTGTGTGATGTACACAGTCAGGGGTGTGTGAGTTGTACGCAGTCAGGGGTGTGTGAGATGTACGCAGTCAGGGGTGTGTGAGACGTACACAATCAGGGGTGTGTGAGTTGTACACAGTCAGGGGTGTGTGAGATGTACACAGTCAGGGGTGTGTGTGATGTACACAGTCAGGGGTGTGTGAGTTGTACGCAGTCAGGGGTGGGTGTGATGTACGCAGTCAGGGGTGGGTGTGATGTACACCATCAGGGGTGGGTGTGATGTACACAGTCAGGGGTGTGTGTGATGTACACCGTCAGGGGTGGGTGTGATGTACACCATCAGTGGTGGGTGTGATGTACACAGTCAGGAGTGTGTGTGATGTACACAGTCAGGGGTGTGTGTGATGTACACCGTCAGGGATGGGTGTGATGTACACAGTCAGGGGTGTGTGTGATGTACACAGTCAGGGGTGTGTGTGATGTACACAGTCAGGGGTGGGTGTGATGTACACAGTCAGGGGTGGGTGTGATGTACACAGTCAGGGGTGTGTGTGATGTACACTGTCAGGAGTGGGTGTGATGTACACAGTCAGGGGTTGGTGTGATGTACACAGTCAGGGGTGGGTGTGATGTACACAGTCAGGGGTGTGTGCGATGTACACAGTCAGGGGTGGGTGTGATGTACACTGTCAGGGGTGTGTGTGATGTACACAGTCAGGGGTGTGTGTGATGTACACAGTCAGGGGTGGGTGTGATGTACACCGTCAGGGGTGGGTGCGATGTACACAGTCAGGGGTGGGTGTGATGTGCACCGTCAGGGGTGGGTGTGATGTACACAGTCAGGGGTGGGTGTGATGTACACAGTCAGGGGTGTGTGTGATGTACACAGTCAGGGGTGGGTGTGATGTACACAGTCAGGGGTGTGTGTGATGTACACAGTCAGGGGTGGGTGTGATGTACACCGTCAGGGGTGTGTGTGATGTACACCGTCAGGAGTGGGTGTGATGTACACAGTCAGGGGTGTGTGTCATGTACACAGTCAGGGGTGGGTGTGATGTACACAGTCAGGGGTGTGTGCGATGTACACAGTCAGGGGTGGGTGTGATGTACACAGTCAGGGGTGTGTGTGATGTACACCGTCAGGGGTGTGTGAGATGTACACAGTCAGGGGTGTGTGAGATGTACACAGTCAGGGGTGTGTGAGATGTACACAGTCAGGGGTGTGTGTGATGTACACCGTCAGGGGTGTGTGAGATGTACACAGTCAGGGGTGTGTGTGATGCACACCGTCAGGGGTGTGTGTGATGTACACTGTCAGGGGTGTGTGAGATGTACACAGTCAGGGGTGTGTGAGATGTACACTGTCAGGGGTGTGTGAGATGTACACAGTCAGGGGTGTGTGAGATGTACACTGTCAGGGGTGTGTGAGATGTACACAGTCAGGTGTGTGTGAGATGTACACAGTCAGGAGTACACAGTGATGGGCAGGCAGTGGGTATTCTTTGCTGTTGCATCGGGCAGAATGGTTGAGCACGAGCAGTGGCGTTTTGCGACTGACTTTGTTGAAGAAAACACTTGGTCTTGAACTTTCTCAGGCACTCCCTGCCGGAGTTTGCAGGATCAGCAGGACGGCGCCTCATTTGCACGGGATAGGTGGGCACCAGCACCACTTCGGGCACGTCTCTGGCGCCCCGCCTGCCGGTACCTCCAGCAACCCCCCCCAACCTGGTTGGGGAGGAGGGGGAGGGGGATTTCTGCGGGGACCCCTTGACCTTGGGAATGGTCCAATCAGCTCCCCTGAGCAAGGGGGCAGCACTGGGAAATTTTTCTAAAGTCTTCGGGGACCCAGGCCTGGACCTCCCTCCTGTCGGGCCCACACACACGCCCCTCGCCGTGGTCAGTATGCCTCCACTCAATCAGCGGACTGGCCGCCACTGCCACTGCAGCTCTCCTCACAGGCTCAGCTGCAGGAACTCCCAGCTTCGGGAATCCCCACTCCTGGCCCTGTCATTTGCCTCCTATGGGGCGGACGCAAGTTTTGTCCTTTATGAGGTCAAGAGGGAATTCCCAGAAACAGTAGGAACCCGGTTCAATCAGGAGACTCGAGGAACCCCCACAAAATCTCAACCCCCTTTAGCTTTTCCTTGGAATTATCTACGGGTCTCCCTTGGCGTTGCTCACGGTAAGTTGGAGGATTTGCTGTTTCAACCCACGCGTTGCACTGAATATGAAGCATTATTCTACTGCTCAGGCACAGATGTGTGTATTTAATGCCACAATGTCCAATTGCTATGCATCAGGCAAATTCTGAGGTGAGAAGAAACCAACAGGAAATGACTAGCTTTCTTTCCCTTTTCTTAATCCTTCTTTTTGATGTGTAACACTGAGATTTGCGTGACGCCGGAAATGTGACGCACACATCTCAAAACCTTCAGGTTGTATCGTGCAGCACAGAAGGAGGCCATTCAACCCATCACTCCCGTGACAGCTGTCGGCAAGGCCTATCCATTTAGTCCCGATCCCCTGCCCTTGTAAATTTTTCATTGTCACTATTTCTCCACTTCTGATGAGGACGTCCAGTAGCAAAGCATCAACTGGATCAATCGACACAATGTCGACACCCTGTAGGTAATTTCGTGAGACCACGCTCCTGGCGGGAGCTGTGCCCAACGCAAATACTTATCAGAAATTGGAGTGTGCACCGTCCAAGATTTCCCAACCATTTTAATATGGACTTGCAAGACTACCCATGCATCATTCCTGTGCTGTATGATTGGAATACCAATTATCTATTTAGAGATATCAATCAGTCTTTTTTCTCCCTGCTAGAGTCTAGCGACTTCATGCATGGAATGAATTGGAAAATAAAAATTCCCCTGCAGGTGCAGCACACCCCCTGAAAATGCACGTCAACAACAAGGCAAGACAAAAAACAGTCAGTTCCTAATGAATGGTATGACCTCTCCATCGAGCTCACTGTTTGCCTACAGCACTGACCAAATGGCTTGGATTATAAAGCATTGGGTCAGATGGACCAACATTGGCTCCTGGTCCAGCAACACCTTGAATTTAAAATTCTCATCCTTGTTTTCAAATCCCTCCATGTCCTCGCCACCCCCCCACCCAAATTTCTGTAACCTCCTCCAGCCCTACAAACCTCTGAGAACTCTGCGCTCCTCCAATTCTGGCCTCTCGAGCATCCCTTATTTTCATTGCTCCACCATTGGCAGCCTCAGCCCTAAGCTCTGGAATTCCCTCCCTAAACCTCTCTGCCTCTCCACCTCTCTCTCCTCCTTGAAGATGCTCCTTAAAACCTACCTCTTTGACAAAGCTTTTGGTCACCTGTCCTAATATCTCATTATGTGGCTCGGTGTCAAATTTTGTTTGATAATCGCTCCTGTGAAGAGCCTTGGGACGTTTTTACTCCGTTAAAGGCGCTATATAAATG
The DNA here is from genome assembly GCF_035084215.1 of Heptranchias perlo. Taxonomy (NCBI): domain Eukaryota; kingdom Metazoa; phylum Chordata; class Chondrichthyes; order Hexanchiformes; family Hexanchidae; genus Heptranchias; species Heptranchias perlo. The sequence goes on from NC_090351.1 coordinate 11,102,858, forward strand.
CAAGTTGTTGTTGTTTCTGATGCTCCTATGTGAAATAAAATTGATCGCCCCCTGATGTCCCTGCTACTATATCAATACATTCTACATGACTTCCCTTTCAATCTAAATCAATTAGCCTGTAAACTGAACTGTCTGCTAGAGGTCATCACCCTCTTTTAATCAACAGTCTTAGCATCACTGAGACAGGGTGTGGGACATCCTGTTTAATGGCGTACTTTCACCTGTGAGGGTTCAAAGTAAATATAACTTTGACAGCCGGAATGAAAATCTATCTCCTTGTCAGCTTTTAAAAGATCTGTGTGGAATTGGTCCCTCATTCAGTACAGCTCGCACCAAAAATTCAGAAGTAACACAAAAAGATTTTTTAAAAAATATTTCATCAAGAGCTGTTGTCAAGAGGACAAAAGGTATTCCAAAAAAAATTCTAATGTTCCCGCCTGGTTTGAATTACTGGTTTATTGCACAGTAGTAAACTTTTATTGTAGAACATGGCTAGAAAGGGGGACTGTCAAACATAATTTACTGCATCAGCGACATTAGATCAGAACACAGGAGTTAAGGATGAGAAAAGGCCAGTTGTTAACCAAAGCTTGTTCCTCTAATGTACAAAATGGCATCCAAGAAACAACCTAGAATGCTTAATGAAAGTCAAAGGTTACCGTATTTCGCTCCTGCAGCCACTGACTGCATTTCCTCATCTGAGGCGGTTGAGGAACCTGACAAATCGCATGTAGTTTGCATGACCTTAGCCACTGTAAAAATGCAAGGGCCAATTTTGTGAAACAGCGAGATGGCACGCTGGGAATGGCTTGCCTGACCCATGTCAGCTTACAGCGCGCTGTATGTCAGCTTATTTGAATAATATTGCCCGTTCCTTCATCGTCGCTAGATCAAACCCCTGGAACTCCCTACATAACAGTACTGTGGGAGCATCTTCACCACATGGACTGCAGTGGTTCAAGAACGCGGCTCACCACCACCCTCTCAATGACAACTTAGAATGGGCAATAAATGCCGGTCTTGCCAGCGACACCCGTATCCCGAGAATGAATAAAAAAACAAAGGCTGCAAATGGGGGCAGACAGCTCTGATTCTGCAAGATTGGCAAAGCCAGGACTGTGCCCACCTCTGGCTGAAATGCACCCTTGCCGCAGTGGGGAGCACTAACTTCACTGGATTTTGAGAGGCAAGTTCCTCCCTTTAATTTCAACGTGATCCTCGTGCATGAGAAACGTGCACGGAGCCAGGTCTACCTGCTGCTTAGCTGAGACTAACAACGTTGGAGAAGCCGACAGCACTAAAATGGCTGCTGGCCACCATTAAAACAATGTCAGTGGGTCAGTGGGTAGCACTCTTGCCTCTGAGTCAGAAGGTCATAGGTTCAGAGAGCCACTCCAGAGACTTGAGTGCATAATCCAGACTGGCAGTTTAATGCTGCACTGTTGAAGGTACTGTCTTTCAGATGAGATGTTAAACTGAGGACCCATCTGCTTTCTCAGGTGGATGTAAAATATCCTGTGACACAATTTCAAAGAAGGGCAGGGTAGCTTTCCCTGGTGTCCTGGCCAATATTTATGTCTCAACCAACATCACTAAAAACAGATTATTTGGCCATCACATGGTTTGTGGGACTTTGCTGTGTGCAAATTGGCTGCCGTGTTTCCTACATTACAACAGTGACTACACTTTAAAAGTACTCCATTGGCTGTAAACTGCTTTGGGGGATGCTGAGGTCATGAAAGGTGCTGTATAAATGCAAGTCTTTCTTTCTTTAAAAGGGATTCTCTACTACTTTTGTGTATTACCGTAGAGGAGTAGAGGAGCTGGCAAAATGTGCACTGTGAAGGCAGTGGGGAAGAATCTGTCATTTCACAATGAATCCTTGGAACTCCTACTACAGGAGGTGCAGCAAAGGAAGGTGGTCCTCCATAGAGCCAAAGATCATCCACCTGCTAACGCAGAGCTCCAAGCTGCATGGGTGGAAGTAGCCCAGGTGCAAAAATGTAAGAAGTTCAGTGACTTTATTTGGTTTCAAAATCGATTTTAAATATATGCCAAGGCAGAGACGATGAGGAAAGAAATGCCAGGCAAAAATTAAATGCAAGGAAAACCAATGTGGAGGCACAAAATGGGGTCTACGAGTAAGTGTCGGAGCAATGCAGCACTCAACCCCTGTCTGATGGCTGGCAAAGTAGACAAGTGCTGCATGAGGTAGATGCAGGGACAGTTACCCTGCTTGGCACTTCAGAGCACTCTCCCCAGAGGGCAACGGTGCACCTTGTGTGTTGGCCACTCTCAATGGTCTGCACAGTACATGGTGCCATCAACTACACTTTGTCCTCTTGGTAACTCTAACATCCAGGAAACATTCTGTGCCTTGTGGAGTTGATGCCTTTTTTCTACAGGGAAAGTAATGACCGCGTTGCCTTGTGCTCTCGTCCAGCAAGTCTCTGCCAGTAGAGTCTTGGAAAATCAGCCCTGCAATATCGTCCTAAATGAGGCCTCTAGGAAGCTATCAGTTAGGAAGGGTTGGATGTTGTACCTGTAACTCAATATTAGAAAGTCCTCACTCCAGACTGTAATAGGGTCTAGTCTGGTCATTGTGGATGTTTGGAGATGTGAAGTCGTTGTGGATCTGAATTCAATTCTTCCCACTCCATGAAGTATACTCGCCTTCATTTCATTCCGCTCTGTGCTGCAATTCTACAGACTTACGAAGAAAGCATTCACAGTACAGCTTTCCAGTGGCTGCTGTTCCTGACAATTCAACTGGGTGGCGCCTGACAACACATGATTCTGGTAGTGCAGGTTTAGTTACACCAGCAACTGAGCTCTGCACATTAATGGGAAAGGAAAGAAAGAAATAAAAAAAGAAAGTAACAAAGACTTGCATTTATACAGTGCCTTTCATGACCTCAGGACGTCCCAAAGTGTGTCATTGGGGTCAATTTGCGCACAGCAAGGACCCACAAACAGCAAGGTGATAAATGACCAATGAAACAGTTTTTAGTGATGTTGGTTGAGGGATAAATATTGTCCAGGACAGTGAGAGAACTCCCTGCTCTTCTTCAAAATAGTTCCATGGAATCTATTCCGTCCACCTGAGAGGGCAGATGGGGCCTCGGTTTAATGTCTCATCTGAAAGACAACAACTCCGACAGTGCAGCACTCCCTCAGTGATGCACTGGAGTGTCAGCCTGGATCATGTGCCCTTCTCGAGAGTGGAACTTGAACCCACGACCTTGTGACTCAGAGGTGAGAGTGTTACCACTGAGTCATGGCCAAAGAGTGAAGAGATTTTTTAAAAAACAAGATCGTCAGAATAAAGCAGAAAACTTTGAAGAATATCTTCCATCTTTAGAAACACATTGGGGGTAATTTTAACCGAACTCACCAGTAGGGAAATCCACAGGATTGGGTGCGATGCTGGTTTTAGACACCGCCTGACTTTATTCTCCATTGAAGTCAATTGAGTGTAATATTGGGGGGATGTAAAACCAGCATTCCATCCGATCCCGTGGGTTTCCTGCCTGACAAGATAGGTTAAAATTGCCCCCAATGAAAATCTTCAACTAGTGAGAAGGAAGGGTAATGCTCTTTCGAAATATTGACAGGTAAGATGAGCGGAAAGCCAAACCAATCAAAATTCAGTCAGACTATGCTAGGTCAATCTCAGGCTCACTTCGTCTGAACTTGACAGGCTCGGATTTCAAAGGGAGCGGAGCTGTTAGAATCACCGCTGAGGAAACACTAATTATTGCTGGTTTGGCTCAGGATCCAAATAGGAATGGGCATTGAGCTTGCAGTCCAAATGCAAAGTGAGATAAATTGGGCCGGAACCTGGATACTGGGGAAAGTCTGCAATTCGGGTTCAACTCCAAAATCTGAGGAGGTGTGGCTTTAGAAAATGAACAGCATGGATAGGGATAGAATGCCTTCCCTGTGCGCAAACTGTAATTTCTACTCTGTAACAAGGTTTCCTGGAAATGCAAAATGAGATTAAGAAGGCTCCCTGTGCACAGTCAATACCTTGCCAAATGTTCTCAGCCCCTACCATGTGTCTTCTGTCCATGGTACAATATCCATGAGGAAAGCTTGCAGCCAATATCAGCCAGTTTAACTGGGGTATGTGTCTGATCTGCAGTCTAGAAGCTGAAGGATAGGAGGGAGATTATGGGGTTGATTTTAACTCAGGACAGTGTGTGTGTGGGGGGGAGGGGTCTGAAGCAGGCGTCGGACCCAAACCTCAATGTAAATAAAAATCGGGAGAGATGGAAAATGGGCTGCCGATTCACTATCACCTGTTTTGCACTAGCACACAAAGTCAAGATCTACCCCAATGAATTCAAGTTCATATCTATCCAAATGCTAAAACCTTGGTTTGAGTTTGATTGTGGGCACGGTAAGATATAGCCGAGTACGACTAACTATCCCAGCCTGCTTTTCCAGCAGTCCAAAAAGTCCTTGATTAGATCTGGCAAGCTGTCAATCTCTCCCAATTATCAACGATCAAACTCCCACATTAGCTAGACTAAAAAGAATTTTTTTATTCGTTCATGGGATGTGGGCGTCGCTGGCGAGGCCAGCATTTATTGCCCATCCCTAATTGCCCTTGAGAAGGTGGTCGTGAGCCGCCTTCTTGAACCACTGCAGTCCGTGTGGTGAAGGTTCTCCCACAGTGCTGTTAGGATTTTGACCCAGCGACGATGAAGGAACGGCGATATATTTCCAAGTCGGGATGGTGTGAGACCTGGAGGGGAATGTGCAGGTGGTGTTGTTCCCATGTGCCTGCTGTCCTTGTCCTTCTAGGTGGTAGAGGTTGCGGGTTTGGGAGGTGCTGTCGAAGAAGCCTTGGCGAGTTGCTGCAGTGCATCCTGTGGATGGTACACCTGCAGCCGAGGTGCGCTGGTGGTGAAGGGAGTGAATGTTTAGGGTGGTGGATGGGGTTTCAATCAAGCGGGCTGCTTTGTCCTGGATGGTGTCGAGCTTCTTGAGTGTTGTTGAAGCTGCACTCATCCAGGCAAGTGGAGAGTATTCCATCACACTCCTGACTTGTGCCTTGTAGATGGTGGAAAGGCTTTGGGGAGTCAGGAGGTGAGTCACTCGCCGCAGAATACCCAGCCTCTGACCTGCTCTTGTTGCCACAGTATTTATATGGCTGGTCCAGTTAAGTTTCTGGTCAATGGTGACCCCCAGGATGTTGATGGTGGGGGATTCGGCAATGGTAATGCCTTTGAATGTCATGGGGAGATGATTAGACAGTCTCTTATTTGAGATGGTCATTGCCTGGCACTTGTCTGGCGCGAATGTTACTTGCCACTTATGAGCCCAAGCCTGGATATTGTCCAGGTCTTGCTGCATGCGGGCTCGGACTTCTTCATTATTTGAGGGGTTGCGAATGGAACTGAACACCGTGCAATCATCAGCGACCATCCCCATTTCTGACCTTATGATGGAGGGAAGGCCATTGATGAAGCAGCTGAAGATGGTTGGGCCTAGGACACTGCCCTGAGGAACTCCTGCAGCAATGTCCTGGGGCTGAGATGATTGGCCTCCAACAACCACTACCATCTTCCTTTGTGCTACGTATGACTCCAGCCACTGGACAGTTTTCCCCCTGATTCCCATTGACTTTAATTTTACTAGGGCTCCTTGATGCCACACTCGGTCAAATGCTGCCTTGATGTCAAGGGCAGTCACTCTCACCTCACCTCTGGAATTCAGCTCTTTTGTCCATGTTTGGACCAAGGCTGTACTGAGGTCTGGAGCCGAGTGGTCCTGGCGGAACCCAAACTGAGCATCGGTGAGCAGGTTATTGGTGAGTAAGTGCCGCTTGATAGCACTGTCGACGACACCTTCCATCACTTTGTTGATGATTGAGAGTAGACTGATGGGGCGGTAATTGGCCGGGTTGGATTTGTCCTGCTTTTTGTGGACAGGACATACCTGGGCAATTTTCCACTTTGTTGGGTAGATGCCAGTGTTGTAGCTGTACTGGAACAGAATACCAACAACAAGATAAGGCAAGGTATAGAACAGTACAAGAAACTCCAAATGTTGAGGCAGAGGAGGAAGAGTCCTGACGTCAACGCTCCTCCCAGCAGGACTGGGTAATATCATGTCTGTTGTATTAATCGCTGTAACTTGTTGAAGTACCAGACAGTTCTTGAGCGTGACGATTGTGCTTTGCTAGTGAGTCAACTTGTTTACTCTGACTGCTATGTGTTCTTTTAAATCTACCAATAAAATATACTCGCTACACACCATGTTGTTTCGGTCTTCTTCAGAATCCCTTACAGCCCTTAGCTATGAGGTCAGGCTTAGAGAGCCAGGGCTTTTTACTTCGAGGAGCTATGATTGAGGGATTTAAATTATGAAAGGATTAGATTCTGTCCACGTGGATAAGCTATTTCAGTTAGATAGATTAGGGAAGACCAGGGGACATAGCATGTGTTATGTAACCATAGAACTAGGTTAGATGGATGAGGGAGGGCCAGGGGACATAACATGTGTTATGTAACCATAGAACTAGGTTAGATGGGTTAGGGAGGGCCAGGGGACATAACATGTGTTATGTAACCATAGAACTAGGTTAGATGGGTTAGGGAGGACCAGGGGACATAGCATGTGTTATGTAACCATCGAACTAGGTTAGATGGGTTAGGGAGGGCCAGGGGACATAGCATGTGTTATGTAACCATCGAACTAGGTTAGATGGATGAGGGAGGGCCAGGGGACATAACATGTGTTATGTAACCATCGAACTAGGTTAGATGGGTTAGGGAGGGCCAGGGGACATAACATGTGTTATGTAACCATCGAACTAGGTTAGATGGATGAGGGAGGACCAGGGGACATAGCATGTGTTATGTAACCATCGAACTAGGTTAGATGGGTTAGGGAGGACCAGGGTACATAGCATGTGTTATATAACCATCGAACTAGGTTAGATAGATGAGGGAGGGCCAGGGGACATAGCATGTGTTATGTAACCATAGAACTAGGTTAAATGCTGGGAGTTACTTCTTCTGGCAGAGGGTCACTGACCGATGGGATAAGTGGCCGGCAAGGCAGTGAGTGCAGATTCAGTGCAAGAGTTCAGAAGGTTGTTGGATGAGTTCTTGAGAGTGGCTAACAACCCTGCACGTAGTAGGTAGGTGGGTCACTGGCAGAGAGAGGGTATCGCCAGTCACCACACTTTCCTGCAGCTTGCTTAGTTGCCTTCGGGGGTGGGGTGGGGGGGGTGGGACGGGGAGCGGGGGATGTTGAGGAAGAATTTCTCAGAGTTTTTTCCTAAATTGACCTATACTTTTTTTTCCACTGTGTTTTGCCACAACAACATCAACTTACACTGTTCCATCAAACTCCCACCGTAACTTAGGCAGAAGTCTGTTAGATCCTGAATCTGGCAGGTCCCAGTATTGTAAGGGGTGAAGCCTCTGCCCGCCCCTGAAAACAATACCAACAATAACTTGCATTTATATTGCACCTTTAACGTAGTAAAACATCCCAAGGTGCTTCAATGGAGCGATTATCAAACAAAATTTGACACCAAGCCAGGTAAGGAGATATTAGGACAGGTGATAAAAGGCTTGGTCAAGGAGATAGGTTTCCTGTCCTTTTTCAAACGTTTGTATAAATGGGGTGAGATATATCCAGGTGAAAGCGGTCGCTCTATTTCCCAACCTGCAAATGTTGTTGCTGCACTGGTTCGAAGCTCTGAAGTTGAACCTTGATGTAATATTTAACTTTCCACCTAGAAGGGCAAGGAAAAGCCATAGAAACCTGGCACAGCGGCAACTATTTGCACACTGCTGGTAATCTGGAATTATATAAGGATCATAGCTGTACAACCAGATTTGCTGTAAGAAAGAAAGTCCTGGAAGTTGCAGGTTTACCTGGAATGTCCTGCGTACTTGAACCCAGAGGCTCGCACAATCGGAGCACGAGGTAAATACGCAGCCTAAAAACCGCAGAATTTTGGCTGTGAGCTTTGCATCTGAGCACAATATGCCCAAATATCCTCAATCTTTTACTGACGTCTATTGATCCCTCCGCCAGAACGCATCTCCTCCCGTAATAACGGTGTCCCTCCCCCCCCCCCCCCCCCCCCCCTGGTTTCAAATGCCAGTTTCCTGTAATTACACTTGTTAAGTTTCTACAGGATTGCCGGCTTCCCCAGAGTGCTGGAGGCGATTGATGGAACTCATGTCGCACTATAGGCCCCTCTATAAGAGTCCACGAAGCTACATGAACGGAAAGGGCTTCCCCTCCCTCAACGTTTAGGTGGTCTGCAGCTCCCGGCCACACATCCTGCGTGTGAACGCTTAGTGTGCGAGCGGCCTGTCATAATGCACTCATTGCATGCAACTCAGTCATCACACACTCGTACGGGATAGGAGACCAGTAGAAGGATGGATAATCAGTGATAAGGCTTAACGCCCGCTTCCAGGGCTGATGGCGTCTTTTCGCGTCCTACAAACCGAAGCGGAAGAGAGATACAATCAGGTGCACGCGTCCACCAAAGGTGGTTGAGAGGACCATCGGGGTGCTGAAGAGCCACTTCAGCTGCTTGGGCAGGTCGGGGGGTGGGGGAGGGGTGAGTATCGTCCAATACTCCCCTGAGAGGGTAGCGAGGACAGGCGCCATGTGCTGTGGCCTGAACAACTACGACATGATGGACGGTCTGGGTCTTGACATTATGGGGGGAGGAGTCAATCGGAGCAGAAGAGCCTGGACTGCGGTAGTGGTAGCCGAGGGACATGGCGCGTGCGCTGGAGGCAACGCTTCGAGAGGGCATTGAGGTCCCAGCCCATGGCTCAATGCACAGGCTTTTACCCAATGAGTGTTACAAACTGGATAGCCGGGTGGTGAAGGAGAACTCGAGCCTGGTCTTCATTTGCTTCCAAGCCTCTATTCACAGAGCTCAACATTCCCCACACCCTCGACAAGCTCTCATATAAATGGATACAGCAGAGTCTGCAATTGATACCCACCACCTGAATACAATTAACACTAGTTGATATAAATCACATGGATACAATTAACAATGAGTGCCCCACCCCCACAGAGGTCACAACCAAAAGAAAAGTCAGACACAGAACAGTAAGACTGTTTTATTACAATATTTCATATGAATAGTAAACTTTAAGTGCAAATTGTTACAAATAAATACAAAAGTTGCCTGAAAAAGTTGAACTATATTTAGATATTTAACAAATTGTTACTGGAGTTCCAAAGGACCTTATCTAGACTCTGAGATACGTAATTTTTAAAAAAAGAAAGACTTGCATTTCTGTGGCACCTTTCTTGACCTCAGGATGTTCCAATGCACTTTACAGCCAATGAAGTACTTTTTTGATGTGTAGTCACTGTTGCAATGTAGGAAACACAGCAGCTAAATTGTGCACAGCAAGGTCCCACAAACAGCAATGAGATAATGACCTGACAGTCTTTTTTTAGCGATGTTGGTTGAGGGATAAATATTGGCCAGGACACCGGGGAGAACTCCCCTGCTCTTCTTCAAAATAGTGCCATGGAGTCTTTTACATCCACATGAGGGGGCAGACAGGGCCTCGGTTTGATGTCTCATTCGAAAAACAGTACCTCCAACAGTGCAGCACTCCCTCAGTACTGCACTGGAGTGTCAGCCTGGATTATGTGCTGAAGTCTCATGGAGTGGAACTGGAACCCACAGCCCTCTGATTCTGAAAGCAAGAGTGCTACCCTCTGAGCCACTGCTGAGACTGATTTTAATTACAAACAGTGTTTTATGGCAATGTTAAACTCCCTTTCAAAACTAATTACAAGAATAATGGACCAGAAAGATGGGGCATGATAGAATGATGCCCAGCTGATGGTGGTCGGTCCATGCTGATAGCCGTGTGCTCCTGGACCAGGGCTGCTGCTGGCTGCATCCCAAGAGGGAGATCCAGAGCTGCTCCGTGCAGTCTGCTGTGTACAAATGGCTCCATGCCTATTGTTGGGAGGCTGGAGCCCGGGCTGCTGCTGCCACCTGGAGAAGTGGCAGCAGCAGGCACTTGGACTGCATCGGCCACCCTTCCATTGCAATCCTGATCTGCAGCTCCAGACTGGCTGGCACGATGGCAGCCGTCAGATCCTGATCAACTAGTTCCACATCAGAGACTTTAGTGTGGTGCCCACAGTGGGCGAGGAAGAAAGGGAGAGCATGGTGAGTGTTTTACCTTTCCTGCTCTGGTAAGGTCATTGAATTTCTTGCATCACTGCTTTGCTGTCCTGGGGACTATGGATGTGGCACTCAGTGCCTCTGCCACCTCGGTCTACACTGGGCCTCCTGACCGCATGTGTGGGGTGAGATGTGGGGGAGCTGAGGAGCCGGTCATGCCTACCCTCAATCTGGTACGGAGAGTGGGGGGGACTCCAGGTCATCTTCCACACAGCTGAAAGCCCTCTTGCTGGCAGCCTTCTTCTGTGAAGCAGTCACCTGCGAGAAGGGAAAGCTTTGAGTCTACGGAGCAATTTAAATTAATTAATTAAAAACCTTTATGACACTTTGCAATCCCCAGCCTCAATCTGAAGGGGGAAAAAAAATCTCCCACTTTTATAGCCCTCCACCCTAACACCTTGAGGCCCCATTGGTTATGTTCCAATTACACTGATTTATGCCCATTTTATGTTTGGGTGCATGCTAATGAGATTGGCAGGAGATTTGAGCGTAACTTAACATTGGCAGAATGGGCATGGGAATGGGCATCATTTTGGGGTCCAACTTCTGCCCAATTGCGCCCATGTAGGAAATTCCAGGCTGTTAAATCAACAAACATGAGGTTGTATGTAGGGTGCACACAAGGTTGTTTATGGGACATAATGGATTAGTAATCTTTGAAAACACTGGTCAAAAATCAGTGGGTAAATAAGAGCAAATGGAACACTTTAAATAGCTATTATTTAATCCTGTTCTTTATGTCCTTATTAGACTTTTAGAATAGAAAAAGACTTGATATATTACTTATAAAAGAAAGACTTGCATTTATATTCTTTCTTTATTACTTATGGACCATATTGTTCAGTGACGAATGGGAATTAAAAACAGAAGTCAAGCAATATCCTGTCAGGCTTTGCTTGACTTATTGGCTAGTGATGTATCAGGAACAAGACTGGAGCTGAGCAATAGTATCAACTACATGACAATTTGCTCTTCTTTCTCCTTCTTCTGTAATAGTCTCTGTAATCACAGTACAGGAGCAGTAAAGGCAGCGTGAGTTCATAGAATTTCACAGCACAGAAGGAGGCCTATCGGCCCATCGTGCCTGTGCCGGCTCTTTGAAAGAGTTGTGCGCTAACCCGTTTATGTTTATCAGTGCATTCCGAGGCTTTTTCTCCGACATCTGCCTTTGGATTTATTGACATTTTATGACTTGCCTAAAGTGGACCATTCCTCTTTGTACTCACACTACCAACAGCAAACATATTGATGCTTTTCAAAAGAGCAGACCTAAAATTATAATCTGCTCATGACTTTGTTGCTCACGAGTTGTTGGGTCAAGTCCAATCCTGGTTATCTATTGTACCCAATGGACCCATGCATTCTCTTTCCAAATTTTATCTTGTTCCCCACACCATCCCCCCCACCAGTTTTCTCTGCAAGGCATTGATTGATGTTGGGTGGGGGGAGGTGTTCAGCAGGGGTCGCTGGATAGTGGAAGTCCTGATTGATTTTTCCCTTCCTTAGGTTAGGGATCCTGAGGCCAATTGCAGCGCCCTTCCTGCAAACTGAGCTGAGATTCCTTCAAGCAAGAGCTGGACCTGTTTCTGGCTGGAGTGGAGATCATCTCATACAAAAGGTAGGTAGTGCATGACATTAAACAGGGCCAGAGTGATCTCCTGGACTAGCTTCGATTGCCTAAGAGGGTCGGAGAGGAATTTCCCAGACTTTATTTACTCAAATCGGCCTGAGATTTTATCTGTTTTTTCCCAGGAGATCACATGGTTTTCGGCGGTGTGGGGAGTCTATATGTTGTGATGCACAAGGCATCATAATCGTGTGGGACAGGCTAGATGGACGAGAGGATCTTTTCTTGTCTGTCATTGTTCATATGTTCATATGAGATCGGCCAATTCAGCATAGAGCGAAGATTGAACCTGCGATCTGTCTGGTCTGAATGGATCGGTACCATTGCAGGAGTCACATTAATCCACAGTTTTGGTTTGTGAGCAACCAGTTCCCTTGATTGTGTAATGCGGAGGTAGAGAGTGGGTAATTTATCTGTTATTCAGCCAGCGAGAGCGGGACCCTGGTTGACAAATTCTGAAAGTTAATCAATAAAGTAATGGTTCCAAATCTATCCACAGAAAATAGCTGTTTGTATTTACACAGCGAAGATAAATCCTTGATAATTAGCCATTAAAGCCAATTGGCCGATTTTCTGTGTGGCAGACATTAGAGCCGGGAGAATGATCGTCAATATGCCAGGATCCCGCTGGTGCCCTACAGTACCGACTCCGTCAGGGTTTTCAGGATCAGTGTGACGGGTGCCCGCGCCGCCAGGGGCATGTTGCAGGTGCCAGCGTTGCCCCATGCGACCAGAAACTTCAGCGCCTGACCGCTATCAGAGGGATGGGAGAGTTGCCCAAGCCCTCCCCTCAGAGACCCCATGTTTTCCCCCCTCAACTCCCTGTGTAAGGGGGCCGATCCATAGAATTTTTTTTAAAAATCCTTGTCCTTCTCTGGGGGTCCAAGCCCTTTCCTGGGCCTAGACACCACCCCCCACCCCCAAATTGAGGCCCAGTTCTGCCCTTCCAGAGGACAAATGCCTCATCTCACTGTGTATACTGATACCCGGATCCTTTGTGCCGGGGAAGCAAGAACTCCCAACAGAGGATGACCCCGCCCCCTTCAAGTGTGGCCTTCCTTAGTTATCTCTAGGCGCAACTATTCCAGTGCTCTCCTGGCCGGCCTCCCACCTTGCACCCTTTGTAAACTTGACCTCATCCAAAACTCCACTGCCCATATCCTAACTCGCACCAAGTTTCGTTCACCCATCACCCATGTGCTCACTGACCCATATTGGTTCCCGGTCCAGCATGGCCTCACCCCTCCCTATCTCTGTAACCTCCTCCAGCCCTACAACCCTCCGAGATCTCTGCATTCCTCCAATTCTTGTCTCTTGCGCATCTGTGATTTTAATCGCTCCACCATTGGCGGCCGTGCCTTCAGCTGCCTAGGCCCTAAGCTCTGGAATTCCCTCTCCAAATCTCTCTGCCTCTCTACCTCTCTCTCCTCCTTTAAGACACTCCTTAAAACCTATCGCTTTGACTAAACTTCTGGTCACCTGATCTAATATCTCCTTATGTGGCTCGGTGTCAAATTTTGTTTGATAATCGTTCCTGTGAAGCGCCTTGGGACATTTTACTATGTTAAAGGTGCTATATAAATACAAGTTGTTGTTATTGTTGTATGGGACAGGAAGAGGCTCCGCCCCTTACAAGGCCGAGCAGGAGATCCCAACTAACTTTGAGACCTGCCAGATTCAGGTCCTGGCCTTTTTAAAAGTTGTTCTATTAGACTCCCACCTAAGTTATGGTGGGAGTTTGATGGAACAGCCCATGGAATTCAGCCTCCAACTATAGGTTTTCTGGCTTCATTTTTACACCATGCATCCAAAAATCTTTTGTTGGTAAAACATCAACTATATGTAAACAACTTAGACAAAGGACATAAGGATTAAAAAGAACTTGAATTTATAAAATGCCAAATATTCCACCCAATGAACTGAATTGTATCACTGTTGCTATTTGGTTAAACAGTCCTATTAGTTCAGTAAGTTCATTTCGTTAAGTGATAGACAGATTTTATTAACATAATGGAAATATTATCTTGAGAACAATTTCCCCCTTCGCCCACCAGAATGCCACTCTCAGTTCACATTCCCCCACCACAGCTTCAGAAACAAACACAGTTTGGAGTCACACAGCATCAGTTGTTATATAACAATAGTCAAATTGAAAGCACCAGGTAAAATTAACATCTTATTACAGCTCAAACCCTTGAGCAATTTAACTTATTAATTTATATTCTCGCAAGGATTGTGCCTAGAGATATGTACGTGAAAACCAAATTGGTTATATGTGTTACACCCTAAACCTCAAGGCCCTTTGTGCTCAGATTTCTTTTTAAGGCTGGAAACTAAATTCCACACGCCGATTTGCGGCAGAATTGTGACAATGAGGCGGGACTTGCCAGCGCCGATCCTGCCAGAATTCTGTTTACATATCCAGTGCGAATACCGCGTAAAATGGGAATACCGTGCTGGCTTAGAATTTCGAGTGTGGCTTTTAAAAAGCCGAGTCTAGCTGAAGATTGCAGCAGCAGGCTGGGGGAGCAGCGGGTAAGTAGGAAGGAGCTTGGCTCAGTGAGTTGACTGCCGGGTAGCTGCATTGGATGGCTCACATGTGACCTTGTCCCACTTTTCCAGAATGTCTTCCACTGGAGGATCTGACAGAGACACCCAAAGATGGGAGAAGGGCATTATGAAGAGGCACAACAACAACTTGCATTTATATAGCACCTTTAATGTAGCAAAACGTCCCAAGACGCTTCACAGGAACGTTATCAAACAAAGTTTGACCAAGCCACATAAGGAGATATTAGAACAGGTGACCAAAAACAAGGTCAAAGAGGTAGGTTTCAAGGAGCATCTGAAAGGAGGACAGCGTGGTAGAGAGGTTTAGGGAGGGAATTCCAGAGCTTAGGGCCTAGGCAGCTGAAGGCACGGCCGCCAATGGTGGAGTGATTAAAATCGGGTGTGCACAAGAGGCCAGAATTAGAGGAGCACAGAGGCCTTGAAGAAGGTTGCAGAGATAGGGAGGGGTGAGGCCATGGAGGGATTGCTGGACTGGGAGCCAATATAGGTCAGCAAGCACAGTTGTGAAAGTTGAAGGGAATTGGTGGGAGTTAGAATACAGGCGGCAGAGTTTTGGATGAGCTCAAGTTTATGGGTGCCCATCTCACAGAAGCGATGAGTCTTGGCGGGCACTGAAGATGCAAAAATGTCTGGGCTCCGGGTTGGGTTTAATAACGTGGAGCGAGTGGAGGAGGCCACGGGTATCGGACAGCACAGTGGTGGTGGCCATTTAGTGAAACATAGAAACATAGAAAATAGGAGCAGGAGTAGGCCATTCGGCCCTTCGAGCCTGCTCCGCCATTCAATATAATCATGGCTGATCCTCTATCTCAATACCATATTCCCGCTCTCTCCCCATACCCCTTGATGCCTTTTGTGCCTAGAAATCTATCTATCTCCTCCTTAAATATATTCAGTGACTTGGCCTCCACAGCTTTCCGAGGTAGAGAATTCCACAGGTTCACCACCCTCTAAGTGAAGAAATTTCTCCTTATCTCAGTCTTAAATGTCCTACCCCGTATCCTGAGACTGTGACCCCTCGTTTCAGACCCCCAGTCAGGAGAAACATCCTCCCTGCATCCAGTCTGTCTAGCCCTGTCAGAATTTTATACATTTCAATGAGATCCCCTCTCATTCTTCTAAAATCTAACGAATACAGGCTGAGTCGACCCAATCTCTCCTCATACAACAGTCGTGCCATCCCAGGAATCAATCTGGTGAACCTTTGCTGCCCTCCCTCTATGGCAAGTATATCCTTAAAATCGGGCGTGCACAAGAGGCCAGAATTAGAGGAGCACAGAGGCCTTGAAGAAGGTAAGGAGACCAAAACTGCGCACAATACTCCAGGTGTGGTCTCACCAAGGCCCTGTGTAACTGCAGTAAGACATCCTTGCTCCTGTACTCAAATCCTCTTGCAATGAAGGCCAACATACCATTTGCCTTCCTAACTGCTTGCTTTCAGTGACTGGTGTACAAGGACACCCAGGTCCCTTTGTATATTAACATTTCCCAACCTATCACCATTTAAATAATACTCTGCCTTTCTGTTTTTCCTTCTGAAGTGGATAACTTCACATTTATCCAAATTATACTGCATCTGCCATGTATTTGCCCACTCACTCAACATGTCTAAGTCGCCTTGAAGCCTCTTTGCATCCTCCTCACAACTCACGATCCCACCTAGTTTTCTGTTATCAGCAAACTTGGAAATATTACATTTGGTTCCCTCATCCAAATCATTGATATATATTGTGAATAGCTGGGGCCCAAGCACTGATCCCTGTGGTACCCCACTAGTCACTGCCTGCCACCCTGAAAAAGACCCATTTATTCCTACTCCCTGTTTCCTGTCTGTTAACCAATTTCCAATCCATGCCAGTATATTACCCCCAATCCCATGTGCTTTAATTTTGCACACTAACCTCCTACGTGGAACTTTATCAAAGGCCTTCTGAAAATCCAAATACACCACATCCACTGGTTCTCCTTTATCTGTTCTACCAGTTACATCCTCAAAAAACACTAATAGGTTTGTCAAACACGATTTCCCTTTCATAAATCCATGTTGACTTTGTCTAATCCTGTTGATATTTTCCTAAGTGTCCTGTTATCACATCCTTTATAATAGACTCTAGCATTTACCTACTACTGATGTTGGGCTAACTGATTTATAGTTCCCTGTTCTCTCTCTCTCCTTTTTTAAATAGTGGGGTTACATTTGCCACCCTCCAATCTGCAGGAACTGTTCCATAATCTATAGAATTTTGGAAGATGACAACTAATGCATCCACTATTTCCATGGCTACCTCTTTTAGTACTCTGGGATGCAGATTATCAGGTCCTGGGGATTTATCGGCTTCCAGTCTCATTATTTTCTCCAGCACTATTTTTTTACTAATACTAATTTCCTTTAATTCCCTCCTTCTTACTCGTCCCTTGGTTCCCTAGCATTTCTGGTAAGTTATTTGTGTCCTCTTCCGTGAAGACAGAACCAAAGTATTTGTTTAATTGATCTGCCATTCCCTTGTTCCCCATTATAAATTCTCCTGTTTCTGACTGGAAGGGACCTACATTTGTCTTCACTAATCTTTTTCTTTTTACATACTTATAGAAGCTTTTACAGTCCACTTTTATGTTCCTTGCAAGTTTACTCTCATACTCTATTTTTCCCCTCTTAATCAATCTCTTGGTCCTTTTTTGCTGAATTCTAAACTGCTCCCAATCCGCAGGCTTGCTACTTTTTCTGGCAACTTTATATGACTCCTCTATGGATCTAATACTATCCTTAATTTCTTTTGTTAGCCATGATTGGGCCACTTTTCCTTATATGTTTTTGCGCCAGAAAGGAATGTATAACTGTTGCAATTCATGCATTCATTCTTTAAATGTTAGCCATTGCCTGTCCATCGCCATGCCTTTTAATGAAGCTCCCCAATCTATCCTAGCCAACTAACTCCTCATAGCTTCGTAGTTTCCTTTGTTTAGATTTAGGACACTAGTTTCGGATTAGACAACATCACTTTCCATCTTAATGAAGAATTCTATCATGTTTGGTCACTCTTCTCTAAAGGACCCCGCACAACAAGATTATCAATTAACCCCTTCTCATTGCACAATAACCAATCTAGGATAGCCTGTTCCCTAGTTGGCTCCTCAACGTACTGGTCTAAAAAACCATCTCATACACACTCCACGAATTCATCCTCCATAGTATTATTGCTAATTTGGTTTGGCCAGTCTATATATAGATTAAAGTCACCCATGATACTGTAGTACCCTTGTTACATGCATCTCTAATTTCCTGTTTGATGCTGTCCCCTACATTACCACTACTGTTTGGAAGCCTATAGACAACTCCCACCAGTGTTTTCTGCCCCTTGGTGCTTCTTAACTCCACCCAGACTGATTCTACATCTTGATTTTCTGAGCCAATATCCTTTCTCACTATTGCTCTGATTTCATCCTTTTCTAACAACACCACACCACCTCCTAGTCCTTTTTGCCTGTCCTTCCTAAATATCGAATACCCTTGGATATTCAGCTCACAGCCTTGGTCACCCTGCAGCCATGTCTCTGTAATCGCAATTATAGCGTATCCATTGACATCTATTTGCGCTGTTAATTTGGCTATCTTATTACGAATGCTTTGTGCATTTAGATACATTGCCTTTAGATTTGTCTTTTAAATATTTTTAGACATCTCAACATTTTTTGTACTATGGCCCTATTTGTCTTATTACCATTTTTTCTTACCCGGACCCTATTTGTTAGTTGACTCCTTTGCTTGTACACTCTGTCCCTTCCTGACACAATCTGGTTATCCTTACCCCAATCACTTTCCTGCACTGCTTCCTTGTCTTTTCTCTTTAGCATTTGAGATTTCTCTCCACCGGGACCCTCCCCCCCCACCCGCCCCCCTTATTTAGTTTAAAGCCCTATCTACTTCCCTAATTATTCGATTCGCTAGAACTCTAGTCTCAGCATGGTTCAGGTGTAGTCCGTCCCAACGGACCAGCTCTCTCTTTCCCCAGTACTGGCGCCAGTGCCCCACGAATCGAAACCCACTTCTCCCACACCAATCTTTGAGCCATGCATTCATCTCCCTGATCCTATTGACCCTATGCCAATTTGCTCGTGGCTCAGATAATAATTACCTTTGTGGTTCTGCTTTTTAATTTAGTTCCTAGCTGCTCAAACTCTCTTAGCAGAACCTTTTTCTTCGTCCTACCTATGTCGTTGTTACCTACATGGACCACGACAACTGGATCTTCCCCCTCCCACTCCAAGTTCTCCTCCAGCCCGGAGGAGATGTCCTTAACGCAGGCACCGTGTAGGCAACATAGCCTTCGGGACTCATGCTCTTGGCTGCAGAGAACTGTGCCTATCCTCCTAACTATACTGTCGCCTACTACAACCACCTTCCTTTTTACTCCCCCCACTTGAATAGCTTCCTGTACCACGGTGCCATGGTCAGTTTGCTCGTCCTCCCCGTAGGCCCCACACTTGTCCACAAGGGTTGCAAGAACTTTGAATCTATCGGACAAGTGCAGGGACTGAGGCTCCTGCAATACTACCGCCTGGATCCCCGTACCTGCCTCACTCGCAGTCACACCCTCCTGTCCCTGACCACCTGTCAATTCTAAAGTATTTAATCTAAAGGGTGTAGCTGCCTCCTGGAGCAAAAGGCCCAGGTAGCCTTCTCCCTCCCTGATGTCTCGCAATGTCTGCAGCTCGGACTCCAGCTCCTCAACTCGGAGCCGAAGTTCCTCAAGCCGCAGATACTTACAGGGCAACTCCTTTCTGCGCGGCCACAGATTTGACCCGGGAAATCTGTCATTATCTTGTGATTCACTGTAACAGGGCGTGCGGTGAAAGTGTGAATCCAATAAACAAGATGGAATGAAAATGACTTTTTTACGAACACGATTAATTCCCCTGATCCTAGATTTTCTTAAAAGGAGTATTCTTACCAAAAAATGTACAAATAGTTTATTTCATTCAAAGCACAACACAATAAAATGCATGAATTAGTGATCGGAATCATTTAAGTTTAAATAGCTTGGTCATTATCATCCAGGTCACAAATGTTTATTCATAAAGAAGTTGCTAGCCTCAGTTCAGTGGTTGCACTCTCGCCTCTGAGTCCTACTCCAGGGATTTGAGCACATAATCTAAACTGACACTTCAGTGCAGAACTGAGGGGAGTTCTCCCCGGTGTTCTGGCCAATATTTATTCCTCAACCGACATCACTAAAAAACAGATTACCGGTCATTATCTCACTGCTGTTTGTGGGATCTTGCTGTGTGTAAATTGGCTGTCGTGTTCCTCTACATCACAACAGTGACTACACTTCAAAAGTACTTTATTGGCTTTGAAGCGCTTTGGGACGTCCTGAAGATGTGGAAGGCGCTATATAAATGCAAGCCTTTCTTTTATTTCTTTACTCGTTGTGGTTGTCCAATTAAAGCTATTTGTTGCTTTTTTATATAACTTCCCTGCACTCTTTCTCTAACATTAATGACTTTGTCCATCAAAAGTGATCTACATTTCTCTCCTTTACCTTTCTTCATTTAAGTTTAAAAGTGTTATCAACCTTTCATCCCTCCTGGGGCCTCCTTTAACATCTCCATCAACAATCACCTTAACACTAAACTCCCAACTCGAGCACGTCCCAGCCTTCCTGAATGAGAATGCCGACCCGTTTCGATCCATCAACACGATGCTACCTTGTTGCATTTTAATGCCTGACGTAATAACAGAATAAACTCAAGATCACTCGCAGGTCTGGCCGTGTCAGGCCTTAACACTGCCCTGAATAGTGAATAATACAAAGGATTTTAAATTGTAGGTTCAAACGAGACAAATACATCGACCAAACATCAAGGCCAGTTTGAAACTGGCTATGGTTTAGTAGGGAGTCAGCTGGTTGCTTTCCTAATCTTGTCCTAATGCTTCATCCTTTTGTGTAAATTAATGTAACTTTATTTTAGGGCGAGTAAAAAGTCACACTGGCTGAAGGGTTTAAAATTTTTTTTCCAAATGTTAAGAAAGATGTGGAATTGAGCATACAGACTTTAATAACGCATTTCGTTATCAGGACTTGATACGATTTGATGATCATCCCGATCCTGCTCCCAGATCAGATCCTCAACTATTTGGAGCTCGTCTGCCAAAACCAGGTGAGCAGACCTGGGCAATCTGATCATTTACCAAAGACTGCATCGTTTTATTATTACATATATTTCTGCCAAATGGTGTGTATGTTTACAGGGGTCTGGATAATAAATCCTAATGTTTGGATAATAAATTGGGACATCAGATGGTTGGGATTTTAAAACCAATGGTCAGGTCATGATTGGATCCTTCAATCTTTTCAATGTTCAAAAATACATTCTATAACACACTCTATAATGTTGGTGTTACACCAGACAAGGGAACAATTTCAAAATGGAATAAAATCTGCCACGTGTTACAGTCCCCACCACTTACACTTATCATGGGCAGCCATCTATATCGGGCAAATGGCACTAACCATTTTGATTAGCACACGAGTCAGCCAAGGCGTCACTTATAACTATTAAGCCCGCCGACTATTTTGGGCAGTTCAATAAGTACTTACCCTGTACTGACCGATTTAAAAAGCTCTGCTGATTTCAGGCAAAGTCGTGTCTTCAAACAGTTTCAGTCAGCTGTTCGCACCTCGTTAAAGTGCGATTACCGCAGCGATGAGATTCTGGATGCAATTGTTAACACTTAGGAGAGGCAGTTGTTAAGTGGAGATTTCCTGTTTTAAAAACAGTTCTGACGAAGGGTCATCGACCTGAAATTTGAATTCTGCTTCTTTCTCCACAGATGCTGCCTGACTTGTCGAGTATTTCCAGCATTTTCTGTTTTTATTCCTGTTTTTAAAAAAATTTGTTGCTCACTTCGTTTATTCGTTTTAGCGTCCATCAGGTATAGCGGGTAAATCATGTTAATACCACCGCATGTAGTGGGCAAATCGAATTAACATCAGTGCATATAGCGGGCAAATCGAGTTAACATCAATGCATATAGCGGGCAAATCGAGTTACCATCAATGCATATAGCGGGCAAATCGAGTTAACATCAATGCATATAGCGGGCAAATCGAGTTAACACCACCATGTATGGCGGGCAAATCGAGTTAACATCACCGCGTATAGCAGGCAAATCGAGTTAACATCACCGAATATAGCAGGCAAATTGAGTTAACACCACCATGTATAGCGGGCAAATTAAGTTAACATCACCGAGTATAGAGGGCAAATCACGTTAACATCACAGTATATAGCGGGCAAATCGAATTAACATCACTGCGCCCTCAAAAGAGAAATGAATGATTGGAGTGAAGTTCGACTTCAAGAACCTATTGCAAGAAATAAATGTTTTATTCCCACAATGCTTTCAAACATCTCTGTAGAAACTGAGAGCTTTCAGCTCCGGCTGCAGAAATATAACTCTGCAATGTTGCGTTGTGCTAATTCTCCCGATGTCCTGGGCAGTATTCCTCCCTCAACAAGATTACCTGGTCATTCACTCATTTGCTGCTTTTTGGACCTTGCTTTGCGCAATGGCTGTCACACTTGTCCAGATCCTTCTCTTCTCCTTTGCCTCTTGTCGGTGCTTTACTTACGATTAGGGATGCCAACCCTCCAGGATTGTCCTGGAGTCTCCAGGAATTAAAGATTAATCTCCTGGGAACCACTGTGAGCAACCCAGGAGATTAATCATCGGGGCATTAAAAAAAATTTATGTTTTTTTTCATTTTCTTTAAACACTTTCGTTTACTTGTTATAAAATATTGGAGATGGGGAAAAATGGCTGTTTGTTTGAACAGGGTGGTTGGAGGCAGGAGGTCATGTGATAAAACCTCCAGGAATACATCCAACCAGAGTTGGCAACTCTACTTACGATACAAGTACTTTATTTATTTGTTTCTATTTCACTCTCCGTCAAAACCTTCCTCCTTTTTTGTCAGTTATTTATGTAAATCTAAAAGATATTGGGGGGAGAAAAATTCGGTAAGGGCCATTTTCGGGCGCGGGTAGCATGATCTGCTATTACCCCGTGCCCGATAGCCCCAATGCAGGCAGCATGTGAACTTCGTGCTGCCTGCTAATTAGCATGCTAGCTCTGTGCAGCCAGCGCTACCCACGCTGCTGAGAGGCTATACAGAGAATGAGGAAGTTAGAAATCGGGCGTGCTCAGCGCATGTCATCAGCAGCCTGCACCTCTTAAAGGTGCAGGTGCACATTTCAAATGGGACATGCACCATTTACTAGGAGGAGGGAAAGATGGCCACGAGGAAGGCAGGACAGGCACGAGAGGGGACCCCACACTTCTCCGATGATGCACTGAAGGCCCTGGTGGAAGGGGTGGACGAAAGGAGGGCCAACATGTACCGGAAGGGTGGCAGGAGACCCACCAGACTGCAGCTCCGCAGGCATTGGCAGGCTGTGGCACAGGAAGTGAACGCCAGGAGCGTGGCACCACGCATGTGGGTGCAGTGCCAAAAGAAGTTCAATGATTTGACACGAGTAGTCAAGGTGAGTGAATGCAAGTGTCAAGTGGCACGTCCTACCAACTGCACCACTGCTCCACGCATCACACCCGCCGTCACCCACCCACCAAGGAGTACTGCCAATCCATACACAATGCTGCACTCGGCATGCTGCATCTCACCTGCACATAGTACTACACTTGCACGCCACACAACCACCACTCACAGGTTACACACACTGGCAGCTATTCGACCATGACAGGCACATCACCCACACACCTTGCAGGATACTCACTGACACATTTCCTCTGTCTTGCAGGAAAAGGTGGCGCATAACAGCGGCAGCAGGAGAGACCTGAGGGTGGACGGGCACGCCTACATGTCCTCACCCTCCTAGAGGAGACAGTGCTTCGGATCATTGGGCGGGCCGTCACTGCAGCTGTGACAATATACGGCACTGGAGGTCCAGGTGAAGGGGGTCTCTGCATATCTAATGTTCCTTCTTGTTTCCCACATCTCCCTTCTCTCAAAATCTTTTCTGAATCACGTGCTGCAGATGCTGTCGGCACTCACATCTTACTTGCTCCTCTCCCCGCTCCACAACTCAACCTGTTTCCCTTTGTCATTGTAGATACCTAAGAACATGTGGCAGCACCGTCCAAGGAGGAGGAGGAGGAGGGGGACACTGAAGTCACACCGTCACTCAATCTGACACTTGCTTCCACCAGCTCAGAGACTGACACTGTGCGTCCTTCAGAGGCTAGGTTAGAGGAGGGATCTGCATGTGGTGAGACACCGGGCACAAATGCGCAGGAGCCGGGGTGAGGGGGAATGGATGCCCTGGGTGCCAGCTCGCCGGACGGCGAGGTCACTCACTAGTTCTGCTGAAGAGAAGTCAGAAGAGGACGTCGATGGGTCAGGCTACAGAAGACGGCTGATGGGCGTACACCACCAAATGCTTTGGGCTCTGGAAAGCCTGCCAGAAAGCCTACGCACAATGAGAAGGGGCATGGAGGTGTCCAGCTCCAACTTGGCGCAGGGCTTTGTGCAGAGCTTGGAGCCCATCCTTTCCAACATGGAGCAGGTGGTCACCTCCATCAGTGTACCTGTGGAACCCATCATGATGCAGCGCCTGATGGCCGATGTCACGGCTTCCACTGCAGCACAAACATCTGCCATTGCAGCACAAACCAATGTGATCAAAGGTTTGCAAGCTACAGTTGCGTCTCAGACTGTTGCAGTGGAAGCTCAGACTGCTGCTGTCGTGACTCTGGGGACCACTGTGGAACTCCAGCAATCCGTTCTCAGTTGATCACCAGGATTGCTGAGGCACCGTCCCGGGAGAGTGGCAGTGGCGCCATGGCAGTCGGACCTGCTGTCGTCTCTCAGGACAACAGCATTCCTGCTCCCTTCCCTGCCAGTCCACCAGTGCCCTTGTTGCCTATCAGCCAGCCGGGCCAGACTGCAGCAGCACAGGCTGAGATGGTGCAGCCTGAAGCCGGGCCCTCCAGGCCCAGAGCTGCTCGAGGTCGTCCTCCAAGGCCACCTGCACGCTCCTCCATTGAAGGCCAGCAGCCTCCCACCACCCATGCTCCAGCCACTGGGAGCACTAGGATAGGTAAAGGAACACGAACAACAGGCAGTAAGGGAATTCACAAAGTGAATAGTTCTGTTCTGTTTCCATAATTTTATTTATTAATTGATAAATGTAAGTTTAAATTTGCATTTGGTGGTGGTTTTTATTTGTGCGATGAGCTGAGGGGGAAACCAATGTGCAATCAGATGGAGGGTGATTTGATTGTCTTGTGGGAGCAGAAAGGTGGGGAGTGTAGGACTATAGGTGAGTTGGGGGATGTAGTTGACATTATTGATAGCGGGCACGGATCAGGCGAGCACGCAGAGCCCATGCAGGCAAGGCTTGTGGTCCCTGTTGCACCCTTGCGTCTTCCTCCACTTCCTCTTCCAGCTCCTCTCCCTCCTCCTCCTCCTCAGCCTCTTCCTCCTCCTCCTCCTCAGCTTCTTCCTCCTCCTCCTCCTCCTCCTCAGCTTCTTCCTCCTCAGTCTCCTCCTCCTAAACCTCTGGCTCAGGGTCTTCTCCGATCATTGGTGGCAAAGGCTGGTCCCTCATGCTGGCGAGGTTGTGCAGCATGCAGCAGACCACCACGAATTTGCCCACCCGCTCAGGGGAGTACTGCAGGGCTCCTCCAGACCGGTCCAGGCAGCGGAAGCATTGTTTGAAGAGGCCTATGGTGTGCTCCACGATGTTGCTTGTAGCAGCATACATCTCAATACATCTCATTATAGGCCTGCTGTGTACGTGTGCGTGGGTTCCTGACCAGTGTCATGAGCCACATCGTGAGGGGATAGCCCTTGTCACCGAGTAGCCAGCCTTTGACTTGCCGAGGCGGGTTAAAAATAGCTGGCACTTTGGACTGCTGCATGACAAAGGCATTGTCACTGCTCCCAGGGTAGCGGGCATCGACCTCCATGATTTGATGTGTGTGGTTGCACACCAGCTGCACGTTCAGGGAGTGGAAGCCCTTTCAGTTGACGAAGACGGCCGAGTTGATGTGCGGGGCACGCAGGGCAATGGCACCCTGCACCATGGGGAAGCCAGCAATGCGAGTGAACCCCCCGCTCACTATTTCTGCTTGTCTCTGTCAAGAGGGAATGTGATGAACCTGTTCCTCATCTGGTGCAGTGCTCCTGTGACCTCCCTTATGCAGCAGTGCACTGCATGCTGCGAGATGTTGCATACGTCACCAGCAGAGGCCTGAAATGATCCTGAGCCATAGAAATTCAGCACCACAGTGACCTTCACAGCTACAGGCAATGCTTTCCTTGCCCTGCTCTGAGGCTGCAGTTGTGGCCACACCAGTTGAAAGATCTCAGTCACGGCCTCCTTGGTGAACCTCAGCCATCGGATGCAATCCGCTTTGGTCATGTTGAGGTAAGAGAATTGGTCCCGGGAGGCCCTCATTGGATATGGCCTCCTGCTCAGTGCCCTGCACCTCCTCGTCCTCCCTCTGCTCGCAGCTTGACCTGCTGTGCGTGGCCTCTCTGCATGCTCCCAGTCATGCTCAATGCCCAGTGGGAGCCCTAGCAGATCACCCATGGTTGCCAGGAATGTTGTTCAACCACGGTTGTATTTTCCGAACTGTAAGGCAGTACCTGCCAAACTGCTCTCAAATGTACTCTGGGAACTCTCAGTAACTGTCGGGAGCTTCAAAAAACACTTCCTATTCCACCAGCAGCCAGAAGCAATAATCCAGTAGCTAACCTGTGTGGAAGTGCATGAAGGGATACTTGACCATATTAACTCTCTATTAATTCACTTAACTCACATAATAAAGTTTCTCATGAAAACACATAGAAGCACAATTGTGTAATTACTTTGAGTTTCTCACGTTGATAGCTGTCCTCCCTTTAGATAGGGAGGTAGCTGACTACAGAAATAATGGCCATATAGCATTGAGACTAGCCACAGCCCGGCTGATAATGAAAGACAGAAATGTAGGGAAAAGCACTTACCCAGGCCTGCGTGCAAGGTATCAAGATGGCTGTGGGAACTCGAGGGCGGGCTCCTTATTTTGATTGACCAACTACCTGAGCCAATAAAGAATGTACGTGTACGCCCATATTCTGTAACAGGTGGGCGTTGTTTACCGAATTGTATAAAAGTGAGCTGTTTCTATAACTCGGCGAAGTTGTACCCTCAACCATTGTTTTGAGGTGCTCTTCCACTTGTATACAAGTTAAGGCTCAATAAAGTTTCTCTTTGTACTATCTGTTTGGGTTTTAATGCATTTGTATAGTAATAAGTAATATTAAGTTTCGACACCTGCAACACCTGCATGGTCCCTTTAAATAGCGCTAGTGGGGTTCCTCCAGGTTCAGGTGGTCGGAGTTAAGACTGTGCGTTGAGTTCAGCGTTAAGTGCCAAAATGGTGTCTATCACTTTAAATCAGTGTTGCACACCGATTACACGCATTTTCTCCTCACTTTACATGCTTCCAGCGTTCGGTATTTGCGCCTGCGCTAACTCCTATACCAAGATGGTGTCCGGTGCACGTCACGCTGGAACCGTGCGTGCGCAGCCAAGACGCCATCTTGGATGTTGGAGAGGCCACGTAGCGCCGAAACAACGGGCGCTACACGGCCCAATTTAGTGCCCAGTTTCTCTCTCTTTCTTTCCACGGTGGATTTGTCATTCCTGCTGCAAATGCATTAGTTTTTTTCCCGGCTGTTAAATCTCCAATGACCAGGACCTGAACTGCTGATTATTCACTAACTAACTGAATAAGATACGGTCGTGTAATGGTTATGATACTGGACTAGCAATCCAGTAGATCGTGAGTTCAAATCCTATCAGTTGGGAGTTTGCTGGAATGGCTGAGCAGTTTCAGGGCCGTTGCTGTCAACTAGCCAGAGTGTAAGAGAGAGACCTTTGGCTGCAGTTCAAATCTGTACTCTCAGGATTGTTGGAGGTCTTTAAATGTTGTTGCTGAGGCATTTGAGGGAAGACTTTCTACTCGGACTGCAGCAACAGCACACCTGGAGATGAGTGAGCACATCTCGTGTCAGAGCCAGATTGAATGGACTTCAGAGTATTTATTGCAGGTATTGTAGCGTAGTGGTTATGGTGCTGGACAAGCAACCCAGAGGTCATGGGTTCAATGCAAGATGTGAAACTAACGAAACAACTGCAGCTGTGGTGCCTGAGGTCATAAGAACATAAGAAATAGGAGCAGGAGTCGGCCATACAGCCCCTCGAGCCTGCTCCGCCATTCAATAAGATCATGTCTGATCTTCGACCTCAACTCCACTTTCCCGCCCGATCCCCAAATCCTTTGATTCCCTTCGAGTCAAAAAATCTATCAATCTCAGCTTTGAATATACTCAACCACTGAGTTTCCACAACACTGTGGGGTAGAACATTCCAAATATTCACGAACCTCTGAGTGAAGAAATTCCTCCTCATCTCAGTCCAAAATGTCCGACCCTTTATCCTGAGACCATGCCCCCTAGTTCTAGACTCTCCAGCCAGGAGAAACAATCTCTCAGCACCTACATTGTCAAGCCCTCATAGAATCAATGGGATCACCTCTCATTCTTCTAAACTCCAGACAGTATAGGCCCATTCTACTCAATCTTTCCTCACAGGACAACCCTCTCATCCCAAGAATCAATCTAGTGAACCTTTGTTGCAGCCCCTCTAAGGCAGTTATATCCTTCCTTAGATGAGGAGACCAAAACTGTATACAGTACTCCAGGTGAGGCCTCACCAAAGCCCTGTACAATTGAAGTAAGACTTCCTTACTCTTCTACTGCAATCCCCTTGCAATAAAGGCCAAGATATCATTTGCCTTCCTAATTGCTTGTTGTGCCTGCGTTAACTTTTTGTGTTTCTTGTACAAGGACACCCAAATCTCTCTGAACACCAAAATGTAATTGTTTCTCATCATTTAAAAAATATTCAGTTTTTCTATTTTTCCTACCAAAGTGAATAACCTCACATTTCCCCACATTACACTCCATCTGCCACCTTCTTGTCCTCTCACTTAATCTGTCAATATCCCTTTGCAGATTCTTTGCATCCTCCACACAACTTAGTTTACCACCTAGATTTGTATCATCAGCAAACTTGGATACATTACACTCGATCCCTTCATCTAAGTCATTAATATAGATTGTAAATAGTTGAGGCCCCAGCACTGATCCTTGCGGCACCCCACTAGTTACAACCTGCCAATCCAAAAATGATCCATTTATTCCTACTCTCTGTTTTCTGTCTGTTAACCAATCCTCAATCCACGCTAATACATTACCCCCAATCCCATGAGCCCTAATCTTATGTAACAACCTTTTGTGTGGCACCTTATCGAATGCCTTTTGAAAATCCAAATATACTACATCCACTAGTTCCCCCTTATCTACCCTGCTAGTTACACCCTCAAAAAACTCCAATAGATTTGTCAAACACGATTTCCCTTTCATAAAACCCTGTTGACTCTGCCTAATCATATGATTTTCTAAGTGCCCTGTTACTACGTCCTTAATAATAGATTCTAGCATTTTCCCTACTACTGATGTTAGGCTAACTGGCCTATTTTCTCTCTCCCTCCTTGCTTGAATAGCGGGGTTATATTTGCTACCTTCTAATCCACAGGGTCCGTTCTAGAATCTGGAGAATTCTGGAAGATCAAAACCAATGTATCCACTATCTCTGCAGCCAGCACCTCTTTTAAAACCCTAGGATATAGGCCATCAAGTCCAGGGGATTTGTCGGTTTTTAGTCCCATTAACATTTATAATACTTTTTCTTCACTAATCTTAATGACTTTAAGTTCCTCCCTCTCATTAAACCCTTGGTTCCCCATTATTTCCAGTATGGTTTTTGTGTCTTCTATTGTGAAGGCAGAAATAAAATATTTGTTTAACGTCTCTGCCATTTCCTTATTCCCCATTATAATTTCTCCTGTCTCTGCCTCTAAGGGACCTACGTTTACTTTCGCTACTCTTTTCCTTTTTATATACTTGTAGAAGTTCTTACAATCTGTTTTTACAATTCTTGCTAGTTTACACTCATATTCAATTTTGTCCCTCTTTATCAATTTCTTAGTTATCCTTTGCTGATTTCTAAAACCCTCCCAATCCTCAGGCTTACTATTCTTTTTGGCAACATTATAAGCCTCTTCTTTTAATCTAATACTATCCTTAACTTCTCTAGTTAGCCACGGTTGGATCACTTTTCCTGTGGAGTTTTTGTTCCTTAAGGGTATGTATATTTGTTGGGAATTATGAATTATTTCTTAAATGTCTGCCATTGCTTATCGACAGTCATATCTTTTAATCCAATTTCTCAAACTATCTTAGCCAACTCGTCCCTCATACCTATAAAATTGGCCTTATGTAAATGTAAGTTTCGGACTTAACTACATCACTCTCAAACTCAATATAAAATTCTATCATATTATGATCACTCTTCCCCACAGGATCCTTTATTATAAGATTACTAATTAATCCTGTCTCATTATACAATACTAGATCTAAAATGGCCTGTTCCCTAGTTGGTTCCTCGACATGCAGTGAGGCCACGCACAGTGTCAAAGCACATCATAAACATCCCATCTGACCCTGCCACAAGCACTAGTCCTTGTCAATGACACAAAAAAATTTCCTCAAGGATAATTATGCAGGCCTGTCTCAGTGGCGCTGGGAATGCTGATTGTCATTCACAATTAACCAGAGCTTTAACAGTGATAACAACAGCAGTCTTTTTAAAATGGAAGCTGTGCTTTTTCAAGACTTCACTTGGCTGTGGGAACAAGGCTACCTAACTTTGATCAGAAATTAATTTTGTTAGAGATGCTTTGAACCTGGTGTGAATTGAATGCGTCTAAAAGCTTATCAAGGGTTAAACTGAGCCGAATGCCCAAACACAGAGGGACATTTATAGTTTAATGGTTGTAAATATCAACAGTATTGTTCAACTGATCACCCTTGCTTGACAGTCCGAATTTCAAAGCTGGCGTCTTCTTCAAATGAACGATTAGTTTAAAAAAAAACAGAACATTTTGTGTTGGATAGTTGGGTCATTTTGCCATAGTGCACAACGATATTTAGCGTATCCTGGAGCTTACATACTGCCTCCAAAGACTATAGTCTGTGTTTTACTGAGAAACAACATTGATTACTTCTTTCTAAGAAGCTTTTCATCTCAAAATCGGCAAGAGGAATTACAAGGTGACTTAGATAAAAACAGAAAATACACAACAAGTCGGGCAGCATCTGTGGAGAAAGAAACAGAGTTAACGTTTCAGGTCGAAGACCTTTCATCAGAACTGAAAGAATTTGAAGATTTAACAGTTTTTCAGCAAGTACAGAGCCAGGGAAAGGGGGGGAGGGGAGGAAAGAACAAAAGGGGAGGTCTCTGATAGGGTGGAGGGCAGGAGTGATTAAATGACAAAAGGGATGATTTAAGGCAAGGAGGGTGGTAATGGGATAAGTAAAGAAACAAACATGGGCCAAGAGGAGCTGTAAACGGCAACATCAGAACCAATGTAGAGGAGACCGCACTGTGAGCAGCTTTGGGGAGACCAAACGTAGATTGGGTGATCGCTTTGTTGAAACACCTCCACTCAGTCCACAAGGGTGACCCTGATCTCCCGGTCACTTGCCATTTTAATTCCCCGTCCCACTCCCACTCTGACCTCTCTGTCCTCGGCCTGCTACTCTGTTCCAATGAAGCTCAACGGAAGCTCGAGGAACAGCACCTCATCTTTCGATTAGGCACTTTACAACCTTCCGGACTCAAAATTGATTTCAATAACGTCAGATCATAACCGCTGCTCCCATTTTCTAAGACAGCAGGTGCTGGTAATGGTTCTGCTGTTGCCACTTGCAGCTCCTCGAGACCCATCTTTTGTTTCTTTACTTGTCCCATTATCACCCCCTCCTTGCCTTGCACCATCATCCCTTTTGTCATTTAATCACTCCTGCCCTCTACCCTATCAGAGACCTTCCCTTTGGTTCTTTCCTCCCCTCCCCACGCCCCCGCCCCCCCCTTTCCCTGGCTCTGTACTTGTTTAAAAACTGATAAATCTTCAATTTGTTCCAGTTCTGACGAAAGGTCATCGACCTGAAACGTTAACTCTGTTTCTTTCCCCACAGATGCAGCCTGACTTACTGAGTATTTCCAGCCTTTTCTGTTTTTATTTCAGATTTCCAGCATCTGCAGTATTTTGCTTTTGATTACAAAGAGACTTGTCACACGAGTTTACTTGATTAACCTCATGCGAATTATTCCCAGACCTCTCATACTATATTGTGCTATTTATTTAATACCTCGTCTGTGTTGCTTGCACCTGTAAATAATTATATTTGGAAATTAATCTGTTAAGAAAAGTGTCTTGTGCGGTTGCTATAATTCATTTACTGAAGTGAAATGATGGAATGTAATCCTACATAATATCCAATAGCAGTCTTACCGTGAAAGATATATAGTTAACACTCAGGCGTGATATTCTGTTCACTGCACGCTCAACAATTGTCGGCTTCGGCTTTTAGGGAGCACAAGTTCACTTGTGGAAACATTAGATTTGTTGTAAGCATGAGCAAAGAGAGGGCCTGAATCATAGAACACTCGTCCAATAGTTTTAAGTACAATTTGCACCATGGTGACTCTTCCACACCCGATTAATGTCCCGAGAGAGCTGAATAACAAACGAGAGAATAACATTCAAGATAAAATCCTGCAAAATCTCTCTCTGCCTCTGAATGTGATCAACTGTGAATCAATCTCAGATTATAATCTATGTCATTCAATGCTGACTGACTGCATTCCACATAGGACTGGAACTACAGTATGATGCCAGTATTTCATTGTTAATTGCCTTACCTTTCTCTCTCACCCTCAATCCCATTTTCTTCCTCACCAATTTTCTCCCCATTAAAGCATTAACGTTTTACAAAATACAGTTAGTTACAGGCACACTGGGCACCCTCTGATATCTTGTGCAAGGGGCCACTGAGAACGTGTGAGCCATGACACTGTCAGCAGGTTGTTCAAACAGAGGCTTCATAGCTGACCCTGTCTCCACAGGCGCATTTTGTGAGAGACCATATTCAGATGAGGTGAGACATGAGTATTTGAGCTGTGTGTGAAGTGGGGAAGAAAATTGAGTTTTTCGTCCACAGTGTACTATTGTTCTGTGGCATGTAGGGGGTTAAAATAGATTCTTTTGAAAACAATACGGCTTGGACAACTGTGCATTTCAATGAGACAGGCACCCGGCGATGATAAACAGTGCTCTTAAATACGTTCATTGTTTGATTGCAACCTTGTTTGCCCCCTTGCTTAGTTCTGAAAATAGTCAAGTGAGATCATTGCTCTCTAAATGAGGGAAATTCTCACAGTCCAGATGTTCCCAAACTTTTTTTGCTGAGTTTCCCCTTCAGAGATTCATGTCCCATTCACTTCCCCCACCGCCCCCCCCTTTCCTAAGAAATGGTATTTTGCAGTCCCCAAGAAGGCGGCAGAGTTCAATCCTATTGGTTTCAAAAACTGGAAGAAAAGATGAAGAGAAGCTTTAAATGCTCACCCTACTTTCAGTCATGTAGGGATTGTGTGTCTCAATTAACCAATCACTTCAAGGATCTTTACCTTCATGCAGTAATCAGGAGATTCCACAGAAATGTCATTCAGTTCAACGGATGCAGCCTCGCATAGTCAGAAGAGGCGCATTATGAAATGACCTCAGCAGATATTTGAATCCCTGCTGATTTCTAGAAGCAGATACTGGACCTATCATAGCTGCTTCTGGTGCGGCGGTAATCGGTTACTATGTACCAGAAGCAGCTGTCATAGGTCCAGATCTATTATTACAAAGATATAGGATGGACACTAGTCCAGGTCTAATATAGTTATGATATAGCATGGATACTAGACTAGTTCTCCAGCTACTGAGATATGGTATGGACATTAGTCTAGGTCTGGTATTACTAAGTGACGGCATGGACAATAGTCCAGGTCTAGTACAGTATAGTTAGGTTATGGCATGGACATTAGTCCAAGTCTGATATTACTAAGTGAGATAGAGAAGTATTTTTCTTATTGTTATTTTAGTATTTGAGGAGATATAAGATAAAATTTCTGTAAACAAGTGAAATCTGCAGTATCATTAAACTGACTTGGCTACGTCTCTGTGAGATGGGAGGATGATTTCCAGCACTGTGAGTGGCTGGGTGGCTCTAGCCCAGTCAGTCTAGGCAGTGTTTGTGGTGAATAGGTAGTGTTTGCTTTGTGGGTATCAGAAAGCGTTATTCTGGACAGAACTGATGAATTTAACGACTCCATTGTCAATGAGCTGCAAGGGCCTTTCAAGGATTTTATCACTCCAGGATGTAGACCTCTCTCCTAGGGTTGCAAGTGGGCTATTTAAGCATTATTTCTTTTGCGACAATATACCAGGCTATCCACAACAGGTTACACTACTGTGATCAGGAGTGTAAACTTTGGATTGCATCCCCCAGGCCTAACAATGATCCTATTTAACAGTAAACACTCCATGATGGAACTCATGTGGTATTCTCACTCTGTCTCATGTCAATCCAAAGGC
The DNA here is from genome assembly GCF_035084215.1 of Heptranchias perlo. Lineage (NCBI taxonomy): Eukaryota > Metazoa > Chordata > Chondrichthyes > Hexanchiformes > Hexanchidae > Heptranchias > Heptranchias perlo. Next base: position 11,136,884 of record NC_090351.1, read on the forward strand.
AGAAAGTGTTACAGACGGGGCCTAATTGGTAGAGCTAAAATTATGAACTGAGTTTATTTATTCTTGAACAATTTACTAAGGAAATAAATGTGTACCAATTTATATAAATCTATTTCGACAAAAGTTCTATTTCTGGCACATTGTGGTTACATCTTATGGGTAATGAGTCGATAAAGACATGGAAGTGATATCCCACATCTCTCCATGTGCATAACTGGGCCAAACTAGGGAGTGCTTCATCACTACCCAAGGTGATCAAACCGGACATTGGACATAAACGTATGCCATAAAGAAAAAAAAGAACAAACTTGCATTTAAATAGCTCTTTTCATGACCTCAGGATGTCCGAAAGTGCTTTACAACCATTGAAGTACCTGTACCAGGAATGACAGTTCCTGAAGGGGAAGTTGTCCTCTGTTTTTGGGCTGCTGCAACTTTTTGATGCTAACTTTGAGATTCTTGTCCTTTCACATGAACCTGGTGACCTGTTTATATAAGTCAGCAGAACCAGTTGGGGAATCCTGGCCATGAGCATTGGGAATACGTATAAAAGCTCAGGTAGGGTGTTCACTTTAAAATCATTTACTTTTCCCAGCAGGGAGATTGGGAGAGAGAGGTCCAGCATGACATGTCCTCCTGGACAGCGCTAATATTCCTGGGAAAGCCAAACCTCATGATTTTACATCTCTTTCCTTCATTCTCTGCCAGCCTGTTCCCACATGGCTTCCCAGGTCTACCCTTATCAGCTTGCAGTTTTATTGCTGTAATGAATAGGCCTTGGATCAGCTCACCTGCCATTACCACTGCTACTGCTACTCTGCCTGCTGGGACAGTGTTATTTTACCTGGATTGTAAACCGTATCCTGTTCCATGTAACTCAGAACTATTTGAAACCATTGCGGCGATAGGCGGGCAGGCATGGTCCCATTAGTAGAATTCCTTCATCCCACACTACTACGTGCCAGATAGTGAATTTATAGAGCTATAATGCAAAGGCAAACAAAAAACTGGTTTGCCGACTCTGCTTGCAGAAGGCCATGAGTCAGCATGATAAGGCTAGCAGTTTCTACAATTAACAACTTGCTGACAACATCGGAAGACAGCACCTGATCACGTAGCCAGGATGAAAATGAATCATTGCCAACTTCTTATTTTCTCACAATTGATCCATGCATATATACATCTGGCAGACAAGTTTACAGGCTGTGGTTAGTTTCTGTTCAGAAAAACGAGACCGAAAAATCGAACTTCATTCCTCCTTTCTGCCTTAATTGGGTTGCCACCCAAGGACTGGCACCTGCAGATGGTGGAGTGGATTTGACAACATGAGTAATGAACATCTGGCCCATCTCGCTAGGACATTAATTCTCCCAATATATCACCCAGCCTAATTTTGAACGTCCCTGATGTTTCTGCCCGGCAGATTGATCAAATATTTATTACTCTTTAGATAAAGGCATTCTACCCAATGTCTCACTACTTTAAATTTATGCCCGCCAATCCTGGCTTCATTTGAAGTAATATTCTGGGTTTACTGATCTGTACCATTTAATATTTTGTATACCTCAGTGAGAGCTTAAACTTCTCTCATTTTTCTTCATCCATTTATACTTGGGGTCATCTTGTTGCTCTCCTCTTTACCCTCTCCAGTGCCCACATTCGTTCTTTGTGGCAGGATGACCACATTACTCCAAATGCGCTCTTTTTCTTGCATCGTAAACGCCCAGCATAGTCTCTACAAACTTCCAGGTGCCTGGTCTGGCTAAATATTTCAGCATTCTATTTGCTTTTGAAATTGCTTCACCACATTGCTGAGATTTACAAGAATGACACCAGAACTAGATTTACAAGGATGATAGTAGAACTGCGAGTTTATAAAAAAATTGAACCTTTATAAAACACTGGTTGGGCCACAACTGGAGTATTGTGTCCAATTCTGGGCACCGCACTTTAGGAAGGATCTGAAGGCCTTAGAGAGGGTGCAGAAAAGATTTGCTAGAACGCTTCAGGTATGAGGGACTTCTGATATGTGGATAGAGTGGAGAAGCTGGGGTTGTTCTCCTTAGAGTGGAGAAGGTTGAGAGGAGATTCGATAGAATTGTTCAAAATCATGAAGGGTTTAGATAAAGTAAATAAAGAGAAACTGTTCCCATTGGCAGAAGGGTCGAGAACCAGAGGCCACAGATTTAAGGTGATTGGCAAAAGAACCAAAGGCGACATGAAGAAAAACTTTTTTACGCAGCAAGTAGCTATAATCTGGAATGTGCTGCTTAAAAGGGCGGTGGAAGCAGATTCAATCGTGGCTTTCAAAAAGGAATTGGAAAAATACTTGAAGGGGAAAAATTTGCAGGGCCACGGGGAAAGAGCAGTGGAATGGGACTAACCGGATTGCTCTTGCAAAGAGCCGGCTCGTACTCGATGGGCGAATGGCCTCCTTCTGTGCTGTAACAATTCTTTGATTCTATGGTTCTATAACTATCAGGAAAGACTGAACAGGTTGGAGCTCTTTTCTCTAGAAAAGTGAAGGCTGAGGCGTGACCCAATCGAGATCTTGAAAATTATGAAGGTGTTTGATAGGGTAGACATAGAAAAGATATTTCCACTTGTTGGGGGTTCCAAAACTAGAGGTCATTAATATAAGATAGTTACTAATAAATCCAATAGGGAATTCAGGAGGAACTTCTTTACCCAGCGAGTGGTTAGAATTTTTTTTTATTCGTTCATGGGATGTGGGCGTCGCTGGCAAGGTCGGCATTTATTGCCCATCCCGAATTGCCCTTGAGATTGTGATGGTGAGCCGTCTTCTTGAACTGCTGCAGTCCGTGTGGTGAAGGTTCTCCCACAGTGCTGTTAGGAAGGGAGTTCCAGGATTTTGACCCAGCGACGATGAAGGAACAGCGATATATTTCCAAGTTGGGATGGTGTGTGACTTGGAGGGGAACGTGCAGGTGGTGTTGTTCCCATGTGCCTGCTGCTCTTGTCCTTATAGGTGGTAGAGGTCGCGGGTTTGGGAGGTGCTGTCGAAGAAGCCTTGGCGAGTTGCTGCAGTGCATCCTGTGGATGGTACACACTGCAGCCACAGTGCGCCGGTGGTGAAGGGAGTGAATGTTTAGGTTGGTGGATGGGGTGCCAATCAAGCTTTATCTTGGATGGTGTCGAGCTTCTTGAGTGTTGTTGGAGCTGCACTCATCCAAGCAAGTGGACAAGTATTCCATCACACTCCTGACTTGTGCCTTGTAGATGGTGGAAAGGCTTTGGAGAGTCAGGAGGTGAGTCACTCGCCACAGAATACCCAGCCTCTGACCTGCTCTCGTAGCCACAGTATTTATATGGCTGGTCCAGTTAAGTTTCTGGTCAATGGTGACCCCCAGGATGTTGATGGTGGGGGATTCGGCGATGGTAATGCCGTTGAATGTCAAGGGGAGGTGGTTAGACTCTCTCTTTTTGGAGATGGTCATTGCCTGGCACTTATCAGGTGCGAATGTTACTTGCCACTTATCAGCCCAAGCCTGGATGTTGACCAGGTCTTGCTGCATGCGGGCACGGACTGCTTCATTATTTGAGGGGTTGCGAATGGAACTGAACACTGTGCAATCATCAGCGAACATCCCCATTTCTGACCTCATGATGGAGGGAAGGTCATTGATGAAGCAGCTGAAGATGGTTAGGCCAAGGACACTGCCCTGAGGAACTCCTGCAGCAATGTCCTGGGGCTGAGATGATTGGCCTCCAACAACCACTACCATCTTCCTTTGTGCTAGGTATGACTCCAGCCACTGGAGAGTTTTCCCCCTAATTCCCATTGACTTCAATTTTACTTGGGCTCCTTGATGCCACACTCGGTCAAATGCTGCCTTGATGTCAAGGGCAGTCACTCTCACCTCACCTCTGGAATTCAGCTCTTTTGTCCATGTTTGGACCAAGGCTGTAATGAGGTCTGGAGCCGAGTGGTCCTGGCGGAACCCAAACTGAGTATCGGTGAGCAGGTTATTGGTGAGTAAGTGCCGCTTGATTGCACTGTCGATGACACCTTCCATCACTTTGATGATGTTTGAGAGTAGACTGATGGGGCGGTAATTGGCCGGATTGGATTTGATCTGCTTTTGGTGGACAGGACATACCTGGGCAATTTTCCACATTGTCGGTTAGATGCCAGTGTTGTAGCTGTACTGGAACAGCTTGAGTAGAGGCACAGCTAGTTCTGGAGCATAAGTCTTCAGCACTACAGCTGGGATGTTGTCGGGGCCCATAGCCTTTAGCTGTATCCAGTGCACTCAGCCGTTTCTTGATATCACGTGGAGTGAATCGAATTGGTTGAAGACTGGCTTCTGTGATGGTGGGGATATCGGGAGGAGGCCGAGATGGATCATCCACTCGACACTTCTGGCTGAAGATGGTTGCAAACACTTCAGCCTTGTCTTTTGCATTCATGTGCTGGACTCCGCCATCATTGAGGATGGGGATGTTTGCAGAGCCTCCTCCTCCCGTTAGTTGTTTAATTGTCCACCACCATTCACGACTGGATGTGGCAGTACTGCAGAGCTTTGATCTGCTCCGTTGGTTGTGGAATCACTTAGCTCTGTCTATAGCATGTTGCTTCCGCTGTTTAGCATGCATGTAGTCCTGTGTCGTAGCTTCACCAGATTGGCACCTCATTTTTAGTGTACGCCTGGTGCTGCTCCTGGCATGCTCTTCTACACTCCTCATTGAACCAGGGTTGATCCCCTGGCTTGTTGGTAATGGTAGAGTGAGGAATGTGCCGGGCCATGAGGTTACAGATTGTGCTGGAATACAATTCTACTGCTGCTGATGGCCCACAGCGCCTCATGGATGCCCAGTTTTGAGCTGCTAGATCTGTTCAGAATCTATCCCATTTAGCACAGTGATAGTGCCACACAACACGTTGGATGGTGTCCTCAGTGCGAAGACGGGACTTCGTCTCCACGAGGATTGTGCGGTGGTCACTCCTACCAATACTGTCATGGACAGATGCATTTGCGACAGGTCGATTGGTGAGGACAAGGTCAAGTAAGTTTTATCCCTCGTCGTTGGTTCACTCGCCACCTGCCACAGGCCCAGTCTGGCAGCTCAGTCAGTTGTGGTGCGACCGAGCCACTCTTGGTGATGGACATTGAAGTCCCCCACCCAGAGTACGTTTTGTGCCTCTTGCTACCCTCAATGCTCCTACAACATGGAGGAGGACTGATTCATCAGCTGAGGGAGGACGGTCGGTGGTAATCAGCAGGAGGTTTCCTTGCCCATGTTTGACCTGATGCCATGAGATTTCATGGGGTCCAGAGTCAATGTTGAGGACTCCCAGGGCCACTCCCTCCTGACTGTATATCACTGTACCACCACCTCTGGTGGGTCTGTCCTGTCAGTGGGACAGGACATACCCAGGGATGGTGATGGAAGAGTCTGGGACGTTGGCTGAAAGATATGATTCTGTGAGTATGGCTATGTCAGGCTGTTGCTTGACCAATCTGTGGGACAGCTCTCCCAATTTTGGTACAAGTCCCCAGATGTTAGTGAGGAGGACTTTGCAGGGTCAACTGGGCTTGGTTTGCCTTTGTCGTGTCCGGTGCCTAGATGGTCCGTCCAGTTTTATTCTTATTCTGACTTTTCGTCGCAAGATTTTACAATCTGAGTGGCTTGCTCGGCCATTTCAGAGGGCAATTAAGAATCAACCACATCGCTGTGGGTTTGGAGTCACATATGGGCCCAGACTGGATAAGGATGGCCGGTTTCCTTCCCTAAAGGGCATTAGTGAACCAGGTGGGTTTTTACGACAATCCGGTAGTCTTACGGCCACCATTACTGATACTAGTATTTTAATTCCAGATTTTTTTATTAATTTATTGAATTATAAATTCACCAGCTGCCATGGCGGGATTTGAACTCATAACTCCAGATTTTAGTCCCAGCCTCTAAATTACTAGTCCAGTAACATAACCACTGTGCTACCGTACCACGAGGAATAGTTGAGGTGAATAGCATAGATGCATTTAAGGGGAAGCTAGAAAAACACATGAGGGGGAAAGGAATAGAAGGTTCTGTTGCTTGGGTTAGATGAAGTAGGGAGGGAGGGGGCTCGTGTGGGGAATAAACACTGGCACAGACCAGTTGGGCCGAATGGCTTGTTTCTGTGCTGCAAATTCTATGGTAATTCTATGTAACCATCACTCCAGGGGTCAATTTTCATTTCCATCGCCTAGCATTAATGGCCTCAACGTGGGCTCGGTAGATTTACCGCCCCATTAGCAATGACCAAGAGGCTGGCGACATTTTAAAAGGGGCCTACTGCCTGAAACAAGCGGGAGCTTCGGGCGTCCAGCGATCGGCCCCTTCAAAATGTCCATCGAAATCTAAACCTGAAGTGGTACTAATGAGCTGATCTATGAAAACTGGTTGTCAACAGGCCACTTCCATATTTGCCTGAATAGCCATTCTGGTGATAAATACACCAAAAGAGGAAAATCTAGCTTGTGTTTCACTTGCTGACACTGCTCACTTCTGTCCTTCACCCTTGGATTCCTGCCAATCACAAATCCATATTAATCAGCTAAAAGGAGGCGACTGAAAGAATATGAAACCTTCCCGCCGCTCTCAGTTTTAACCATTTTTACTGTTTATTTTCTTGCACCATTATCATCAAGTTATTGTCATGCAATAGGGCAAAAGTAGATACACACAATCCTTGGGAAAGGTGAGACTACCTACATGTACATGTGTGTATAAGTACAAAAACATAGCATGCTCACACACATATACATACACAACACACACACAAACACACATACACACGCGCACATACACAAACACACACACACAGACACGCGTAAACACAATTCAAAGGACCCAGACGTGGTAACCAATTTCTGGGGTATTCGATACGAGCGTGTGAAAAAAACCCACTGCATTCCCAGTAAATGCCTTATATTCTTGCAAAATACTTGACAGATGCAAATGACAAGCAATACCATTCTTCATTTTCCACTGACATGTCTATTTGGCTTGTCAGAAATGTTGGGTTTCTCCCCATGCAATACACATCCATGGAGAGATCATGATATAGCTTGCTGTATAAATTCCCTGTGTGAGCTCTCTGTATAAGTTGCCTGCCAGGAAGATTTAAAAGTAGGAGCAGAAAATGTGGGACCAATCGAATCTTATAAGATCTTTGGGTCCATTTCAGAAGTCACACTTCTGCAACGTGAATCATGTTTCCATTTTAAAATGCCAGGTGCACTGTTCTCTCCGGTGCCTTCTCTCAGAAGGGTTATAAATGTACAGAAATGTCCTGGCATGCCGACAGTCTGTTTAGAAGAAGTTATGGTGCAGTGATGGATAGGGTGGATAGAGAGAAACTATTTCCGCTGGTTGGGGATTCTAGGAGTAGGGGGCACAGTCTAAAAATTAGAGCCAGACCTTTCAGGAGCGAGATTAGAAATCATTTCTACACACAAAGGGTGGTAGAAGTTTGGAACTCTCTTCCGCAAACGGCAATTGATACTAGCTCAATTGCTAAATTTAAATCTGAGATAGATAGCTTTTTGGCAATCAAAGGTATTAAGGGATATGGGCCAAAGGCGGGTATATGGAGTTAGATCACAGATCAGCCATGATCTTATCAAATGGCGGAGCAGGCACACGAGGGGCTGAATGGCCTACTCCTGTTCCTATGTTCCTATGTTTCCTAAGGCATCAGGAAAAATGGATCTTTTATTTGCATCACAATAGCCTGTTGCAATGCTTTTCCCCCCGATTGTTTGAAGGAACACCATCGTCACGGAAAAGTGTTTGGCAAAACTTTTTCTCATTCACGTGCAATGGTGTAAGTTTAACTGGGATGCATCCCATAGTGGTGACTCTTTTGGTGACTATACCTTTACAAGAAAAATTATTGCCAAGTACTGGTAGAATCATGCAGCACAGAAGGAGGCCATTCAGCCCATTGTGCTTGTGCCAGCTCTCTGAAAGAGCTATCCAATTAGTCCCACTCCCCTTCTCTTTCCCCATAGCCCTGCAAATTTTTCATTTTTAAGTAGAGATCCAATTCCCTTTTGAAAGTTACTATTGAATCTGCTTCCACCACCCTTTCAGGCAGTGCATTCCAGATTGTAATAACTCGCTGAGCAAAAAAATTTCTTCTCATCCACCCCCCGGCTTTTTTGTCAATTATTTTAAATCTGTGCCCTCTGGTTACCGACCCTCTTGTCGATGGAAACCGTTTCTCCCTATCTACTCCATCAAACCCCACTTCTTCATGAAGACAGTGACCTTTATCGCAGATTCTGCCTCCCAACACTTAACAGCCAAAGGGAGCCTGGGATCACCTAACGAATGGGACCAGCAAGGATCCTGTACCTCACCACCCTCCTAGATCCTCAATGGGATTACATACTGCCCAAACCGAGGTCTTAATAAGCCCACTGTTACACCTTCCCTGCTTGACCTCAGCCCCCTCCCTGTTAATGAACGACGACGACGACGACGACAACAACAACAACAACAACAACAACTACTCGCATTTATATTGCACCTTCAATGTAGTAAAACATTCCAAGGCGCTTCACAGGAGCATTATCAAACAAAATTTGATGCCGAGGCACATAAGGAGATATTAGGACAGGGAAAGAGGTAGGTTTTAAGGAGCGTCTTAAAGGGGGAGAGAGAGGAAGAGAGGCCAGAGCTTACACAAAGCTGTATGAGACCTTTAGGTGTATTTCTGTAATGCAGATTGCAAGTTGTACCATGACCTGCGAAGACACATAAATTTTGGCCAACTCAATCGAAAATGCAGGGGAAGAAGGTACAAATGCCCTCTGGCTGTGTAGATGTTCTTACTCAGAAAAAGTCTAACATGGAGGAAATGTAGATCCCAATGTTTGAAATTTTCCCAGAATAGCATCTTCCTGGATTAACATCCCTCCCAAGAAGAGATGCTCCATCCTATTGCAGTAGAAATGTGTTAGGCATTTGTACGTGAATTTCACTGATCAGAAAATATACATTTTGAATTCAGTTTGGTGCCCATCCCTAGCAATCAATTTATCCAAGAATTGACTGGAAAGGTTAACGTGCAATTAAAAAATGTGCAATGTTTACAATGCATGGGCCTACTTGCAGGATTTCAGGGACCTCCTTCATTTATGGAGGGGTCTTTGGGACCTCATTCTATCTTGAAGAGGCTATTTCTGTTTTGCAGGGTCTGTTTCTGCTTAGGTGGCCTTCTTTTCCAAGGGATCCCTTTCAGTTTTGTGGACTTCCTCTGTTGGGAGACCTGTTTCTGTTTTGGAGGAGCTTTATCGGTGAGATGACGTTGTCACAACTTAAAGCAGACACAGATATAAACCTACATTGTGTGGGTTTTAGAAAGAAAGAACTTGCATTTATATAGTGCCTTTCATGTCCTCAGGACATCCCAAAGTGCATTATAGCCAATGAAGTACTTTTGAAGTGTAGTCACTGTTGTAATGTAGGAAACGCAGCAGCCAATTTGCACACAAGGTCCCACAAACAGCAATGAGATAAATGAGCAGATAATCTGTTTTTGGTGAAGATGGTTGAAGGTTAAAAGTTGGTCAGGTTGCTGGGAAAACTCCCTGCTCTTCTTCAAATAGTGCTACGGGATCTTTTATGTCCACCTGAACAGTCAATCTGGAAAGTTGTATTATAATAAATCTATTGCTGTAACATCACACTTAGAACTTTACCTAGAGAGTTTTAGAGATAAATATTGGCAGCACACTAAGAGAACTCCCTTGCTCTTCTTTGGATAATGTCATGGGATCATTGACATCCACCTGAGAGGGCAGACAGCAATTTGGTTTTATATCTCATCCAAACACTGACAATGCAGCATTACCTCAGTATTAGGTTATAATGTCAAGGCTCTGGAGCAGGGTTTGAGTCACAACCTTCTGACTCAGAGACGATAGTGTGACCACTGAGCCAAGGCTCATGGCTTTACCAGGAGATGGTAGTACAGGGAGTGGCCCCGAAATTCCTGGTGGCTCGGTCCGTTGGTGAGAGTGCGGTCAAGTAGAAATCCATCCGCCCTAGTTTCAAGCAGGAGACCCTGTCCCAAATCACGGGGACGGGGTCATTTACACGACTGGGCTGGGTGCACTGTGCTTGTAAGAGTGTTACAGTGGCACCAACACCAATCCATCTACTGGTGGGCAGAGCGGTCTGAAAGCCAGTCAACTGGGGTCACCGAGGCCCATCCTGGGGCCCAAGAATGAAAAGGCAGAAATGTCTTCAGCTCTGAGGGGAGCTGTGCAATCGATCCCCCTGGGGTCAGTGACCTTTCGGGAGTTCCTGGGGTTTCAGCAATGTTCCTGCATTCCACTAAGGCCTATGGCAGGGGGGGGGGGCAGAAGATCCGCCTTTGTGCCCCCACCAGAATGTAAATGAGGTGGAAATCCTGACAGAAACGGCTCCACCTCAAATTCCTCCCCCTCCTCAGGTTGAGCTCAGGCTTTCCGTCCTCTCCAGCCTCAGGAATTACAGGACCAGTGTAGCCAAAGTTACTAAATCAATCATGTTATACCCACAGACATACCAACCAGCTGCATATTGCTGTGAATCTGATATCTGTTTTTCATCAAATCTCATGGATCCCATCAAATACTGTAGTTTCAAAACATCTTATCTCATCCACCCACTGTTGGTTTTTTAACACACAGTAATCCCTTTGAATGGCATTCATTGTCTAATTTACCAGTTTGCTCGATCTTCTTCCAGCACTCAACCGAGGTCAAGTTAATAACACACCTTGCTAAACAGGAATTCCATTTAACTGACTGCATCGCTGTTTGTTGGGCTGACGACCGATACTTTTCTAAACAAAGTGAATACTCCAAGATAACAAATAGTTACATCAGTTCTGGTGAAGTTTTGAAAATGTTCCTGGGAAAAGAACAAAAAATGACATTTATTTTAAGGAACTTATCACGTAGCGAGAGACCAGTAAGAAACTGAAAGCATGTTCATAGGGCATCTGGACCAGGTGAGGCACGAAGGAAATGACTGAGGATAAGAGGCAACAGTTAATGAGTAATTATTTTTAGCAGCTTCATAAATATAGGAGCTGCACCTGAGAATTGGAGGACAGTTAATGTTCCCGTATTCAAAAAAAGAGTGAGACAACGGCCCCGATATTTACAGGGAGGTGTGGAGGGAATGGGGGAGCATTTTTGCGGGGGCGGAGGGGGGAACTTCTGGAAATGTCGGGAACGCAGAGGTCCTGCTGAATTTAACAGCATGGCCTCATTGACTTTCTTTTAACTCCGTTTCCCGCTCGGCAGCCAGACAGATAGACGGGGCGGCCAGCTGCCGGGTGGGAAAGCCAGTGGTAGAAGGCTGCAGCCGGGGGACCCTTGAGGACGGTCCCCGGCAATCAGAAAAGATCGAGGCATGGTGGCAGGGAGGCTCAGAGTGTGGCAGTGAGGAGGGAGGGAGGGAAAGATCGAGGCATTGTGGTGGGGGTTGGCAGATCGGGGAGGGGGGGGGGGGTCAGAAGATCAGAAAGCCGGCCCCCAGCTGTTAAATTCAAATGGCTCCCAAGATCTGAGGAGCAGAGCAGCATTTAAATATTATAATGATGGACTCGCCTCTCCAGGACGGGTTACTCGCCCGTCCCCAAACCCGCCACGGTTAAACCTGAAGTAGAACCATTCACGGCGGGTTGGGGGTTGGGTTTCACATATTGACCGATTTAACCCCTTCCCCCCCAACCCTCTCCCGGCCATCGTCGGCGGGGGGGGGGGGGTTAAAATTCCCCCCAATGAGTCAGGAAATTAGAGACCACTTCACCTAATATCTGTAGTGTAGTAACATCAAGAACGTTTTATAGGGTACAATTAAAGCTCGCCTGAAGAACAAAGAGGCTTCAAGGAGTAGGTAATTTGGAAATAATGAAAGTAGATAATATTTCATGATTCTATTATAAGTGTGAGAATATACACCAGTACTGTATCAGTGTGAGAATATACACCAGTACTGTAACAGTGTGAGAATATACACCAGTATTGTATCAGTGCGAGAATATACACCAGTACTGTATCAGTGTGAGAATATACACCAGTAATGTAACAGTGTGAGAATATACATCGGTACTGTATCAGTGTGAGAATATACACCAGTACTGTATCAGTGTGAGAATATACACCGGTAATGTATCAGTGTGAGAATATAGACCAGTAATGAATCAGTGTGAGAATGTACACCAGTAATGAATCAGTGTGAGAATATACACCAGTATTGTGTCAGTGTGAAAATATACTCCAGTACTGTATCAGTGTGAGAATATACACCAGTACTGTATCAGTGTGATAATATACACCAGTACTGTATCAGTGTGAAAATATACTCCAGTACTGTATCAGTGTGAGAATATACACCAGTATTGTATCAGTGTGAGAATATATACCAGTATTGTATCAGTGTGAGAATATACACCAGTATTGTATCAGTGTGATAATATACACCAGTACTGTATCAGTGTGATAATATACACCAGTATTGTATCAGTGTGAGAATATACACCAGTATTGTACCAGTGTGAGAATATACACGAGTACTGTATCAATGTGATAATATACACCAGTACTGTATCAGTGTGAGAATATACACCAGTACTGTATCAGTGTGATAATATACACCAGCATTGTATCAGTGTGAGAATATACACCAGCACTTATTCAGTGTGAGAATATACAGCAGTGCTGTATCAGTGTGAGAATATACACCAATACTGTATCAGTGTGAGAATATACACCAGTATTGTATCAGTGTGAGAATATACACCTGTACTGTATCAGTCTGAGAATATACACCAGTACTGTATCAGTGTGAGAATATACACCAGTACTGTATCAGTGTGAGAATATACACCAGTACTGTATCAGTGTGAGAATATATGCCGGTACTGTATCAGCGTGAGAATATACACCACTCCTGTATCAGTGCGAGAATGTACACCAGTAATGAATCAGTGTGAGAATATACACCAATACTGTATCAGTGTGAGAATATACATCTGTACTGTATCAGTGTGAGAATATACACCACTCCTGCATCAGTGCGAGAATATACACCACTCCTGTATCAGTGCGAGAATGTACACCAGTAATGAATCAGTGTGAGAATATACACCAATACTGTATCAGTGTGAGAATATACACAAGTATTGTATCAGTGTGAGAATATACACCAGTACTGTATCAGTGTGATAATATACACCAGCATTGTATCAGTGTGAGAATATACACCAGCACTTATTCAGTGTGAGAATATACAGCAGTGCTGTATCAGTGTGAGAATATACACCAATACTGTATCAGTGTGAGAATATACACCAGTACTGTATCAGTTTGAGAATATACACCAGTATTGTATCAGTGTGAGAATATACACCTGTACTGTATCAGTCTGAGAATATACACCAGTACTGTATCAGTGTGAGAATATACACCAGTACTGTATCAGTGTGAGAATATACACCGGTACTGTATCAGTGTGAGAATATACACCAGTACTGTATCAGTGTGAGAATATATGCCGGTACTGTATCAGCGTGAGAATATACACCACTCCTGTATCAGTGCGAGAATATACACCACTCCTGTATCAGTGCGAGAATGTACACCAGTACTGAATCAGTGTGAGAATATACACCAATACTGTATCAGTGTGAGAATATACATCTGTACTGTATCAGTGTGAGAATATACACCACTCCTGCATCAGTGCGAGAATATACACCAATACTGTATCAGTGTGAGAATATACATCTGTACTGTATCAGTGCGAGAATATACACCACTCCTGTATCAGTGCGAGAATGTACACCAGTAATGAATCAGTGTGAGAATATACACCAATACTGTATCAGTGTGAGAATATACATCTGTACTGTATCAGTGTGAGAATATACACCACTCCTGTATCAGTGCGAGAATGTACACCAGTAATGAATCAGTGTGAGAATATACACCAATACTGTATCAGTGTGAGAATATACACAAGTATTGTATCAGTGTGAGAATATACACCAGTATTGTATCAATGTGAGAATATGCACCGGTACTGTATCAGTGTGAGAATATACACCAGTATTGTATCAGTGTGAGAATATACACCAGTAGTGTATCAGTGTGAGAATAAACACCAGTATTGTATCAGTGTGACACATTGCTCCTGTACATTGTCCTTGTCCAGCTCTGCGCAGTAGCCAAACTTTGCCCATGTACAGCACTGCACGGGATCTAAACATCACCCCATGTATAGCACAGCACCCAAACACTGCCCTTGTGTATTACCTGATTGTACTGCACAGTTAGAATCATAGAATCATAGAAAGGTTACAGCATGGAAGGAGGCCATTTGGCCCATCGAGTCCATGCCAGCTCTATGCAAGAGCAATCCAGCTAGTCCCACTCCCCCATCCTATCCCCGTAGCCCTGCAAATTTTTTCCGTTCATGTACTTATCCAGTTCCCTTTTGAAAGCCACGATTGAATCTGCCTCCACCACCCCCTCAGGCAGTGCATTCCAGATCATAACTGTGCAAAAATGTTTTTCCTCTTGTTCCCCTTTGGTTCTTTTGCCAATCACCTTAAATCTATGTCCTCTGGTTCTTGACACTTCGGCTAATGGGAACAGTTTCTCTCTATCTACTCTGTCTAGACCCTTCATGATTTTGAATACCTCTATCAAATCTCCTCGCAACCTTTGCTGTTCCAAGGAGAACAACCCCAGCTTCTCCAGTCTATCCACGTATCTAAACTCCCTCATCCCTGGGACCATTCTAAGAAATCTCTTCTGCACTCTCTCTAAGGCCTTCCCATCTTCCCTTAAGTGCGGTGCCCAGAACTGGACACAATACTCCAGTTGAGGCTGAACCAGTGTTTTATAAAGGTTCAGCATGACTTCCTTACTTTTGTACCCTATGCCTCTATTTATAAAGCCCAGGATCCTGTATGCTTTTTTAACCGCTTTCTCAACCTGCCCTACCACCTTCAACGATTTGTGTACATATACCCCCAGATCTCTCTGTTCCTGTACCCCTTTTAGAATTGTACCCTTTAGTTTATATTGCCTCTCCTCATTCTTTCTACCAAAATGTATCACCTCGCATTTTTCTGCGTTAAATTTCATCTGCCACGTGTCAGCCCATGCCACCAGCCTGTCTATATCCTCTTGAAGTCTATCACTATCCTCCTCACTGTTCACTACACTACCAAGTTTTGTGTCATCTGCAAATTTTGAAATTGTACCCTGTACACCCAAGTCCAAGTCATTAATATATATCAAGAAAAGCAGTGGTCCTAGTACCGACCCCTGGGGAACACCTCCCTCCAGTCCAAAAACAACCGTTCACCACTACTCTGTTTCCTGTTACTTAGCCAATTCTGTATCCATGCTGCTACTGTCCCTTTTATTCCATGGGCTTCAATCTTGATGACATGCCTAATATGTGGTACTTAATCAAATGCCTTTTGAAAGTCCATATACACCACATCAACTGCATTGCCTTTATCAACCCTCTCCGTTACCTCATCAAAAAAGTCTATCAAGTTAGTTAAACACGATTTGCCTTTAAGATATCAGTGCTGGCTTTCCCTAATCAATCCACACTTGTCCATGTGACTGCAAATTCTGTCCCAGATTATCGTTTCTAAAAGTTTCCCCACCTTTAACTGTGCCCATAACTGTAAAAACATTTTTTTTAAATAAAAAATGAAAGTGCATCTTCAATTACTGATCTAACAATAACTGTAGGCTGCAGGCTCCTCACTGTAAGACACCAGATACATTCTCCCCGCCCTCCGCAATCACAAATTATGCTCATTTTGAACTCTGCACAGGTCATCCTGCACTGTGTTTCTCTGTATGATAATCCCTACAAAAGCTGCACACAACCAAACAACACATCAATTAAAATGAGCCCATTACATGAACGGAAATGAATGGAGGGTTAATGCCAGGTTCAAGGCAGGAATGAGAAAGGCCCGATAATTCACACAGGAGCTATCGCTCCACCCACAGTCATGTGACAGGCCATCACCCATCCCATCGTCTGCTGCCCTCTGCTCATTCCCGGAACAATCACATTCACGCTTTAAATCACAGTGAATTTATATCAAGATGAATGTAGCTGATCCAATGGGGAATGAGAATGCTGCTGTGTACCTGCTGCTGGCTGTCCCGTGGTACTAAGAACTGGACTTTGGATATTTGCATCTGAGGGGCTTTCCCCGCTGTTTGTACTGATATGGAATCAATCTATAAAAAGTGTTTTGCATAAGACAGAAGATTAATCTTTGACCATAAGAAATAAACATTTATAAATCAAATTTATAAACAGAGATTAAAACCAGAACCTTGTTTATCAAGGTTGTTCCAGCTAATGGTCATTGTGGTTGAGTCCAGAGCACATTCATCAAATAAATGCTCTCTCTGAGAGCCGCAGGTGTCAGTTACCTCGTCCACAGGTCAGAGCGGTTGTAATACAGCTGGTTGGTATTAACCAATCATCATGTTACTCACTTTGTTTGCTCTATTCTGTGTTTATTATATTGCCCAATATTATCCTCCTGATAGACAATCCTTCTTTTTTCTCCTCTCGCCTCTGGCCTCCATCCCCTCACTCTCCATTACAACCTCTCTAGAAAGAAGAAGGAAAGAACTTGCATTTATATAGCGCCTTTCATGATCTCAGGACCTCCCAAAGCACTTTACAGCCAATTAAATACTTTTGAAGTGTATTGACTGTTGTAATGTAAGCAAACTCGGCAGCCAATTTTGCGCACAGCAAGCTCCCACAAACAGCAATGATAAAGATCAGATAATCTGTTTTTTAGTGATCTTGGTCGAAGGATAAATATTGGCCAGGACAGTGTGAAGAACTCCCCTGCTCTTCTTCAAAATAGTGCAATGGGTCCTTTCATGTCCACCTGAGAGGGCAGGCAGGGCCTCGGTTTAACGTCTCATCTGAAAGACGGCACCTCTCTCAGTATTGCACTGGAGTGTCAGCCTAGATTTTGTGCTGAAGTCTCTGGAGTGGGACTTGAATCCAAACCTTCTGATTTAGAGGTGAGAGTGTTCCCAATGAGCCACGGCTGACATCTTAATGCCCTTAAGGCAGCTCAGTGCCGCTGTTGGGCAAGTAATTGATCCCTTCTGGGATTGATTACCTTTGCTTTTGTGACTTTTGGGGCCTTTCCAAGGGCCTCAATGGAACTCATGCCAGTCCCCTGCTGGCAAGAGTTCCACTGAGGCTTTACAAGGATGTAAGTGCCTGGAAACTCCCCAGAAACATCCCCATGATGTGGGGAGGAGGCGAGGCAGAAGACTTGCCCATTTTCCCCACCAGAATTTAGAATGTAAATTAAATGAGGCAGTAAGCCAGAGCAGCCGGGTTCTGTCCCAAATTCTGACCCCCCCACCCCCTGCCACCCCAAGTCAATGCCCACTCCATCCCCAAGGAATTTCAGGCCAACTGAATTTTTTTAGTCATGTTACAGGGTGACAGCAATTGCTGGAGGAATCTTTACTTCAGCAACAGTGGTCTCACAACCCTGCTTACTCTCTGCTGAGAAAGAGAAAGTAGAGGACGTGGCATTACTCTTTGAAACATTTTGCTTTCTGTGAAGGCCTGTGTTGCCAGAAGCCTCTGCATTATCACCCCTTACAATCTCTGAGGTTATTATGCAGGAATCTGTCAATCAGCCATGGTCAGCTGCAGACAGGAGGCTGCGCACATATTGAAGATTTTCTGAATATATATATTTACCCTAAGCAGATAAGCATTGGGCAGCCTCTCAGCTGGATATACAGGAATAGCTGGTCTTGTTGACTGTGAATATGTCATGATACACGCAGGTAATGCTTTGTATATATGAATAGATTAGGATTTTCTATGCAATGCAAATGGATGTGGTATTCAGAACGTCATTACCGTGTGTATGCTACCTAGCCAGGCTTAGCAGCAGACTCGTTCATTATGCAGTGTTCCAGAACGTTTGAGGGGCAACAATATGTATGAATGGCCATTGAGTGTCGATAAATATGGCATTAATCATGGCTGATGAGTCCAACACATAATCCACAGCCTTCTGCAGAACACAGATACAACAAGGCTCACAACCCCCAGTTACTAAAGGAATGTTTGGAACACTGAGAGTATGTTTTAAACCCCTCATGCCCTGAGAGGAGAAGGCCAAGGAATGCATGGGGAGGCGTTCTGCTCTTGCCGTGAGTGAGGTCAGCAGCACATTGCCAGCACCAGGTTAGTGAATGAACACCTACACTGTCACCCTTGTGAAGTACCACACCAACACAACCTTCCACCCCCTCTTCTGTTTCCTTAATCCCAAGGGGGTGATGCTGACCCATACCTAGCTTCCACCCTCCTTTCCTGTCGATCCACCACAGCAACGGGCGGCACAGGAGGAGGAAGATGATGGTGATGATGGTGTAAAGGACGATGAGGACCAAGCTACCCAGGAGCTACAGCTGCAGGATACTGCCGCCCCTCAGGACAGCAACAGGTGCCAGGCCTACAGCTGCAGGATACTGCCGCCCCTCAGGACAGCAACAGGTGCCAGGCCTACAGCTGCAGGATACTGCCGCCCCTCAGGACAGCAACAGGTGCCAGGCCTACAGCTGCAGGATACTGCCGCCCCTCAGGACAGCAACAGGTGCCAGGCCTACAGCTGCAGGATACTGCCGCTCCTCAGGACAGCAACAGGTGCCAGGCCTACAGCTGCAGGATACTGCCGCCCCTCAGGACAGCAACAGGTGCCAGGCCTACAGCTGCAGGATACTGCCGCTCCTCAGGACAGCAACAGGTGCCAGGCCTCCAGCTGCAGGATACTGCCGCCCCTCAGGACAGCAACAGGTGCCAGGCCTACAGCTGCAGGATACTGCCGCCCCTCAGGACAGCAACAGGTGCCAGGCCTACAGCTGCAGGATACTGCCGCCCCTCAGGACAGCAACAGGTGCCAGGCCTACAGCTGCAGGATACTGCCGCCCCTCAGGACAGCAACAGGTGCCAGGCCTACAGCTGCAGGATACTGCCGCCCCTCAGGACAGCAACAGGTGCCAGGCCTACAGCTGCAGGATACTGCCGCCCCTCAGGACAGCAACAGGTGCCAGGCCTACAGCTGTCCTCCTTAAAGCACAACACCAGTGGAACATAGGAGGGCATCACCAAGCGGCCAAAGAGCAAGCTGACATGAGACGAGGGCCACCTCAGTCCCGACCACCTCCTGCGATCCTGGCCCTCAGGTGCCAACGAGAAGAAGCACGAGAATCGGTGTTCATAGGGAATGCCATACCTGTCCCTGAGAAGCCCTGACTGCGGGTATGGAGTGGGGGGGGAATGGGAGGGGGGGGGGTGCTGAAAATCTGCCAGTGGATTGACCCTTTAAGAAGCAATTGGAAGCAAGTGCAGGTGTCCGTAGGCAAAATGGGAACAAAAAAGAAATGCTTTAAAAATAATTTCCTACGTGCAGAAATCTGAATTGAAAGATCTCCAGACTTTGTCTGTTTCAGGAACTCTTCACTTCTACCTTGACCTCATGGACTTCAGTCCAACTTAACCTGAGTGCCGGGGTGGTTCCAAATCCAGGACACTCACAGCTTCTTTATCACTGGCTCTCACTTTGACCTATTGAAAATGAGTCCAGTGGCCACTCAGTGGGTGTATCTAGGGAGAACTGCAGAAAGGTGAGGAAACTTGGAGGGAAGCCATTTGAAGGGAGAAATCAGTCAGAAACATCATCCACTTAAATTTCCTCACAAAAAAACGGTTTTCCATGCCGTTCCTGCACAGTGCCCAAAAACAGTGATGAAATTCCCTCTGCCCTTTCCCCCTTAAGTGAGTAGTAACTGTTCCTGTGTTAGGAGTGGCCGAGCTCTATGTTAAACCTGACTGATGGCTTTAAAGACAATACACAGTTCTCGTGAATTTGATGTTATCTGACTTTGCTGTTGGCATTTCTCTTTCTGGAATATCTCCAATTGGTTTTTCTCACTCATTCTATTGTCAGAGCAAAGTTTTTATTTTATCATTTGCATTGGCATCAAAGGAACTCAAAACAGATACTTGCACACCAGGGTCCACTGAGTAACCAGTCACGCTTAATCTTTATGGCCCAATTTGCAAATGTTTTTGTAGCATTTAAGGGCTGGGTAGTGCAATGAATTAGATAATGGCCCTTCATCTCCAATCCAACCCAGACAAATAGAATGAAAGATTCCTCTGTTTGCTGGCTGTCAGGGTCCTGGAATTTAGGAACCTTTCAGTGGACATGGGCCTACAGCTAAACCTACCCCCTACATTAGCCCAAATTGGCTCTTGGCAAGGTCGCAGGACATCTTGTATAGTCTTTGAGAAATGAAAAAATGTCAACCTGGCGCAGTACTTTTTATTTTGTTCTTGGGGTGTGGGCGACGCTGGCAGGGCCCTGAGAAGGTGGTGGTGGGCCTTCTCCTTGAACTGCTGAACCCTTTGTGCCGATGGTGGTCCCACGATGGTTTTCGATAGGGATCTCTAGGATATTGACCAATGATGAAGGAACGATAATATATGTCCAAGACATGATGGCGAGGAACTTGAAGGCAGTGGTGTTCCTGGGACATTAGTGCTTTTGCCCCTCTTGGTGGTGGAGGACGTGGGGCTGGGAAAAGTTATCGAAGTAAGCTTGGCAAGTTGCTGTCGTGCATCCTGCAGATCGAACAAACTGCTGCACAGTGAGCTGGTGGTGGAGGAGATGCATATTCAGTCCTTTATTAAGGGCATTGATCAAGTGAACTGCTTTGTCCTGGATGGTATCTGATTTGAATTGTATTGCGTTTTTGTTAATTGAAGATTAGATGACCCTCTGATCGGAGTAAGCATATTGTAGCAATTACACACCAGGGACTCCTCCTGTGTTGTTTGTTATATCCAGAGACTGAATGTTCCAGAGAGGCTGAAATATAAACAGCCATTGCATTACCACACCAACTTGAATATTTATTGAACATAACAGTGTCGAGCTTCTTGAGTGTTGCAGCTGCTTTATCCATCCAGGTGAGTGGTGAGTGGTCTATCGCATTCCTGACTTAGGCCTTGTAGATGGAGGAGAAGCTTTGAGAGGTCAGGAGGTGAGCCAGTCATTGTTGAGTAACCTGCATCTGCTCTACTCTTATAGTTGTATTGTTGATATGGCTGGTCAAGTTATATTGTATTTGAGTAACTGGTGATGAGTAAGTCTTGTACATATTATTATTCTTGGCAGTTAGAACATCAACGTGCATATCATTAGCTGCCCTGCACAGGTTCTTGCACAACAAGGTTTCCACGGCACTTTCAGCAAAGTTACAGCAGCAGAGCAGGAGCAGCTCTGAGGGAATTCCCGGTCATTGTGTGCTGCACACACTCGTATTTCCAATGTGTGTTCTCAGCAGACTAGGCTTCTCACCAGCAGTGCAAATTCAGAATACGGCCTCTTAAGTGCTGCAGACCTCAGACCAATACCAGCAAGTTAACCTACTGGAAACCCTCCATGTAAAGTTCTAAGTGTGATGTTAGAGCAATAGGTTTATTACAATACAGCTTTCCAGATTGACTGTTCAGGTGGACATAAAAGATCCCGTAGCATTATTTGAAGAAGAGCAGGGAGTTTTCCCAGCAACCTGGCCAACTTTTATCCTTCAACCATCTTCACCAGAAACAGATTATCTGCTTATTTATCTGATTTGCAGCTTGTGGGAAATTGCTGTGTGCAAACTGGCTGCCTCATTGCCTACATGTCAATAGTGACTACACTTCAGATGTAATTCATTGTCCACGAATCACATTATTCATAAGTTCCATTCATTTTTTCCATTACTATCATACCCATTACTAAACTGTACTCATCAACTAATTAACATTTTGAACAGTGCTTAAACATTTCCATAATAAAATTACATAATCTGACAAACCTACAAGAACATTGCCCAGAATTGTTCGTTCCCAACTCACACTGACAAGCCTGGCGATCATTTTCAAGTTGTCAGCTTTATTGGACCTTTTAAAGAGGAACTATCTTTATTGTAAAACATTTGACACACCTTTGTGCGATGTTTGACAAGCACTGAAATACAGTGACACTATTCATATCGAAATGCATCATTGTGTTGCAAAAATATCATCCTATCATCTGCACGTTGCAGCATTGCCATTAAAACTTTTCTATTACAGTCAGAGCCAGCTGAACGGTGGATGTGGGCTGCAGGTCTGGTACCAGCATCTGACACAGGTCATAAAGCCCCTCCCTGCAGAAGCGCATCCTCCTCATGCACAGTTCCTTGGACATATATTGGTGGCAGCGGCATGTCTGTAGATTCTGGTTAGTGTGTATCATAGAATCATAGAAAGTTACAGCACAGAAGGAGGTCATTCAGCCCATTGTGTCCGTGCCGGCCAAAAAAGCCACTTTCCAGCACTTGGTCCGTAGCCCTGTAGGTTACAGCACTTCAAGTGCGCATCCAAGTGATTTTTAAATAAGTTGAGGGTTTCTGCCTCTAACACCCTTTAAGGCAGTGAGTTCCAGGTATTCTCCCTGATGCCAATATTTATCCCTTAACCAACATCACTAAGACAGATTATCTGGTCATTATCACATTGCTGCCCATGGGACCTTGCTGTGTGCAATTTGGCTGCTGCATTTCCTACATTACAACAGCGATTACACTTCAAAGGTACTTGGCTATAAAGTACTTTGGGACGTCCTGAGGTTGTGAAAGGCACCATATAAATGCAAGTTCTTTCTTTTAAATGTCTTGAAGTCAGTGCTCCTTTAACATCTTGGTGTCGATTTTGGCAATTCTGAGTTATCTCTAAAGTTTTGTAAAATAAAGTGGATAGTTGATTCAGTAATACTACGGTAGCACTGGTGCAATCACTGTTGCTTGTGGCAACAATGACCAGCAATCCACATTGGTGAGCAGATCCAAAACCTATAGATGACAGAGATGCATCTGAAACATGGAGAAGGAGACAGCTGGCAGGCCAGAGGTGGACACTTCCAACATCACCGAGTCAGAGCTGGGCTAGGCGATTAATAAGAACATAACATGGGCGATCTCACAACGAGCCAGGAGAGGGGGAACAAAGCTGGGAGGAGAAGCCCAATGTCAACAGAAAAGCAGAAGGAAAAATAAATTAACAGCAGGCTATGTTTTATAGCTGTTGGAATAAAAATGATACTTTCATCATTTGAAAGCTGCAAAGGCATCTGAAATACTCAAAGGGTTAATTATATTTTGATTTATTTTTTCGTTTAGATAGTATGCATGAATTTGCAAGACATCTGCACTGTTGAGCAATTGGAATGCAGATATTGGGGTAATAAGAGTATATATGATTGATAAAGATTCTAGTTCCGGTATAACCTGCATGCACTGTTTTGCATAAATCAGTTCATTCTTAATTCACCACAGTCATTTTTAAACTTCTTTCCTGTCATTTTAGGATAGCTTATTAAAGATTTAAAACATATAACAAACTGGGCTCATGCCATATTTTCCAATGGAAGCAGACAAACAAAGAGAAGGAGCTGTTCATTATTGTGGACTGCCAGGTTTCCCACAGGTGCAAGGGCCAATTAATGGAACTCATGTGACACTCGAGGCTCTATATGACAGCCCCCTCAATTTTATGAGAATGAAAAGCTTTTGTTCTATTAATGTCCAGCTAGTGTGTGCTGCCAATCACATATCCTGCACATCCAGGCAGATATCCAGAAAGCTGGCGTGAGGCTTTCATCATGTGACAATCCACCATGACAGCCCTCATGACTCAGAGCCATGTATCAGAATGGCTGATTGGTGTTCAGGGCTATCTCCTACTGTCATGGCTGATGACTCCAGTAAGACTTCCACAGCCAGAGGGGGTTAACAAATACAACAAGGCCCACATGACTACAGAAAAGTCATAGACCAAACTATAGGAATTCTCAAGTTCCATTTTAGGTGGCTGGATCAATCTGGTGGAGCACTGCAATACAGCCCAGCGAGAGTCTCAAGGATCATTGTATCTTACTGCACAACATCGCAATGAAGAAAGGCTTGCAGTTTTTGCAAGCTGAAGGGGATGAAGATAAAGAGGAGATGGAAAGACCTCCTTCCCCACAGCATGAGGATATTACACAGGAAGGGCAGGATATGGGGCAGAACAGACAGCAGCCGGAGAAAGGAAGGTGCAACTGATAGCCTCATGCTCTTAATATATAATGGTTCATTCACCAAATAAAATCACTTCACACCCTCAAAAAGTCCCTCACTGTCAAAGACTTCTGCCAAGATCCTTCATGAGACAGAAGTTTATATTTCCATTTCCATCATCCAAACCCCCATAAAGGGAAAATATATACAGGAATTTTAACACTCGAACAATGATGAACTGGAAAAGACTTTTGGTCCATCCAGCCTGTCCTACACAACAGTGATGCCTTGTGCATCACAATATATACAACCCCCCAACCCACCCAAAAGCCAAGAGGCGAAAAACCAAATAAAAATCCAGGCAAACTAGGGAAAAAATAATCTGGAAAATTCCTCTCTGACCCCTTTAGGGGATAGAAATGAACGCAGAACTTTGAGAAAGTACATAAAGCCGACACTACCTATTACGAGCAGTACCCAGCTTTTACCAACCTTCTGTTGCCATCTCACCTACAACCTTTCCCTCACTCACAGGTTTTTCTGTCTGCCTCCCCGGGATTTGTAGCACCTCCTCTTCCTTTGCACTCAGGGGCATTCAATACAGTTGCTCCTAATTACACACACATTGAGAAAAAAAAACAAGGACTTCTAGTCCTGGTGGCTCTGTACCGCATTTACCCACTCAGTTACCAGATCAGCTAGCCATTACCTTTCTGATGCAACCCTTTACTTTTTTTCTGCGCAACACTTAAAAACTTAAGCCAGAAATGGAAGTGAAGTTGAATTGTGCTGATATAGAATCATAGAATCATAGAAGTTTACAACATGGAAACAGGCCCTTCGGCCCAACATGTCCATGTCGCCCAGTTTATACCACTAAGCTAGTCCCAATTGCCTGCACTTGGCCCATATCCCTCGATACCCATCCTACCCATGTAACTGTCCAAATGCTTTTTAAAAGACAAAATTGTACCCGCCTCTACTACTGCCTCTGGCAGCTCGTTCCAGACACTCACCACCCTTTGAGTGAAAAAATTGCCCCTCTGGACCCTTTTGTATCTCTCCCCTCTCACCTTAAATCTATGCCCCCTCGTTATAGACTCCCCTACCTTTGGGAAAAGATTAAGACTATCTACCTTATATACAAACAAATTATCCACCCCTGGTCCAGGAGTTTTAAAAGTTGCCAACAAGTTGGTATAAAGCAATGCTTTAGATATAAATAGATTTATTTTCCACTAGTACTTTAACAATCTCCCACAGTATTTTGCTTCAATTTTTGCCCCTGTCCTGGAGATGTTGAGGTCTAGCTCCTCAGGTATCAGTTGCCCTCCACTATTTTGCACATGTGTTGATCTTAGTCAGAACAGTGGGTATCAGCAAGCTGTCTGACTATGGAGGACTTCACAGCTGAGCCCGATCCTGTCCTTCACTCTTCACCTATCATTGTGTCCCTTTAGTAAGGGTTACTGGATGTGAATCAGCAATAACACTGGCTGATTTTCCATTTCCTAAACCAGAGATGTTCCAGCCTAATTATGAAGCCCTTAGCACGGCTCAGATAACTGAGCACAAATCAGGGAATTGAACTTACCTGGTCTGTATGGCTTTTGAGGTGGGTACATTATCTCCGTATCCAAAATGCTTTCCCCGATACTTTGATACACCCCTGATATTTTGACAATCTCTTAATACTTTGGCACATTTTCCCAGTATTTTGAAACACTGCCTTATACTTTAATATAGTCCTCAGATTCCTTATCAAATTCCCCTGATGCTTTAACATACTTCCAGAAACTTTAGCTCAGCCTCCTGACACTTTGACAAACTCCCTCGATACAGTAACAGACTACCCGGGAATAAACCCACCCTACTTTGTAGAAGGCAAACGCTGTCCTCATTTCCAGGATTTTGCCTTATCAGACCTGTCAGAGGTGTTTTATTTTTAAGCTGACCTTTGACAGGCCATCAGATTACAACAGGAAAATCATGTGCAGAAAAATGATCAATATAATAGTAAAACAACCTTTTAAACACCCAACCAGACTTTCCATGAAACTACCATATATCAAGTGTCAATATACTGAGGAGGCATCAAATTGTAATGTTGCATTCGCATTTGTTTTTAATATTGAAGGATCACTAATATTCAAACACAAATTGATAAAACTGAGATATAAGGAAAAATTGCATTTATACAGCACCTTTCATGACCTCAGGATGTCCTAAAGTACCTCACAGCCAATGTAGCACTTTTGAACTATAGTCACTATTGTAATGTCAGAAGGGATTTTTAAGTTTCCAAAATTTATTAAATTATATAAATATTAAATGATATGATGCCAATTCCTAGCGAGTTGGCATCATATCATTGACTGCCTTACAACTCGAGTATTTGAAGACAATGACATACCTCCCAAGGAACAATCGAACAACCTCCTTCCTATTGTCTTGGAGAAAACCTTAATTACTTTTTTGAACCAAGGTGCCTAGCTTCCTTTGAAATGTCTTTACTCTTGATTATAAAGTACAGGGGATGGAATGTTTCAAAACAAATGTTTAAAAAGTAGTCATAGATATGGCTGATCTGTGAGAATTTGATTGGTTGTTTGGACAGGAGGCAATGGCTCATAGGCAAAGTGAAAGATACTCCTGGAAAGACAATTTTAGATTCTCCATCTGTCTGACAGTCGCACATCTCCTGCTACGATCTTGAACTAGAGCCTATGATTCAGCCACTTCAGATCTCTGCACAGGAAACCTAAATATGAGCCAGGAAGGAAAAGGTATCTACAATTCCTGGATCTGAATAAGCAAGATGATGGGAATGAGTTTAACTCTCTTTGTTGAGACCAGTTTTAACTGTTTGGTAATGCAATATCATGATATATGGAGCCATGTGAAAGAGTATGAAGGGGGATATGTTATGAGCTGCATGTTTGGGCTGGTGCTATTCTGAAATGTTGTGCTCTGTGTAATGAAAGAAAGAAAGAAAGATTTACTTTTATATAGTACCTTTCATGACCTAAGAACGTCCCAAAGTGCTTTACAGCCAATGAAGTACTTTAGAAGTGCAGTCACTGTTGTAGTGTAGGAAATGCGGCAGCCAATTTTGCGCACAACAAGCTCCTACAAACAGCAATGAGATAATGATCAGATAATCTGCTTTAGTGATGTTGGTTGAGCGATAAATATTGGCCAGGACACCAAGGAGAACTCCAATGCTCTTCTTCAAAATAGTGTCATAGGATCTTTTACTTCCACCTGAGAGGGTAGATAGGGCCTCGGTTTAACTTCACAGCTGAGAGACAGTACCTCCGACAGTGCAGCACTCCCTCAGTACGACAGTGGAGTATCAGCCTAGAACTTTGTGTTCAAGTCCCTGGAGTGGGAGTTGAACCCACGACCTTTTGACTCTGAGATAAGAGTGCTACCAACTGAGCCACAGCTGAAGCAAGGAGCTCCTCCTCCAACATGTTCAAGCATATGTTAAGGGGTCTGGTTAACACAGCACACCGATGACCTGCAGTGGAGATCAAGAAACTGCTGAAATGGATCAGCATGCACATAATTTGTAAAAACACTAATACCCTTCAGAATGTATGACTGATATGTTGTACCCAGCACAGAGCAACTGCATAGTTTGCAAAACAATCCTTTCTAGTGGTGAATACACGTAATTCTTGCCTGGTGGCTTGTTACGAGCTGTCTTTGTTTGTATCCAACAGTGTCCAGCAGTCCATATGAACTTGGTAATGAAGTGGCTAAGGGTATAGTATTGGTGAGTTAGGTATCGGAAGCCTGTCCTGAACTAAAAAGGCAATTAAGAAGTTGCAGTACACCTTGTTGCATTTTCTTATTACTCTTTGAATGTGGCTGCTGGACCACTGTTAATGGTGAATTGTCCTCTGTGTTAACAATTGCACTGAGGCTGCTTCAATTATTTACTTTCAAATCGTAACCAGCCATCAGAAATAAAACAAACAGCCCTGTCTGGACTGGGTTTACAGCTGCTACTTAAGCGAGGAGGAGAAGACACCATAACTTAGATTTTTCCGATCAGGAACACTTTTGAGTGTAAAGTGGGTGTTCTTGATTGGAAAATTGGGTGGAGATCTGTTATGCTGTTAAGCTTTTTCTCTACTCCTGTTGACAAAGTAGCACTCAGGGATATGATCGCCTATGCACAGAACAGGTTGGTGAACACCTTCCTGATCAGCCTAGACCAGGAGAAGGCCTTTGGCAGAATATCCCACACGTACATGATGGACGTGCTCTGCAGAATGGGGTTTGGGGAGGGAATCCGCAATTGGATCCATCTGCTCTACACAGACATCAGTAGCGCCGTTTCAATCAACGGGTGGGAATCAGAAAGTTTTCCGATCAAATCTGGAGTCAGGCAGGGCTGAGCTCTTTCTCCTCCGTCTTGTTCGTGTGCTGTATCGAACCCTTTGCCGAGTCCATCAGGAGGGATGTGGGCATAAGAGGGGTGATGATCCCAGGCAGCGGAGGCACTCAGGTCAAGGCCTCCCTGTACATGGACGACATCACCGTTTTTTGCTCGGATCAGCTGTCGGTTCGCAGATTGATGAGGATCTGCGACCAGTTCGAACTGGCCTCGGGGGCCAGGGTAAATCGCACCAACAGCGAGATCATGTTCTTTGGGAACTGGACCGACTGATCCTTTGTCCCCTTCACCGTCAGGTCGGATTACTTGAAGGTGCTGGGGATCTGGTTCGGGGGGGCCGGGGCGTGCACCAAAAACTGGAAGGAGCGTATTTCCAAGGTCAAGCAGAAACTGTGACTGTGGGATCGACGATCTCTCTTGATCATGGGCAAAAACCTGGTTATCAGGTGCGAGGTGCTCTCGGTGTTGCTGTACGTGGCGCAGGTCTGGCCCATACCTCGCTCCTGCGCCGCGACAGTCACCCGAGCCGTCTTCCAGTTTATCTGGAGATCAAAAATGGACCGTGTCCGCAGGGACACAATGTACAAATCCCCGGAGAAAGGGAGGAAAAGCGTGCCCAACGTGGCCCTCATCCTGATGGCCACCTTTGTGTGCGGCTGCATCAAGCTGTGCGTAGATCCTCGGTACACAAACACAAAGTGTCACTACATGCTGAGGTTCTACCTGTCCCCGGTGTTGAGAAGGATGGGCCTGGCCACGCTGCCACGGAACGCTCCGTCCAGTTGGACCGTTCCGCCCCACCTGTCCTTCGCCAAAAAGTTTATGCAAAAAAACACCTTTGACCACAAGGCGATCAGCAAGTGGTCCGTACGTAACGTCCTCGAGACCCTGAGGGGAAAGGAGATGGTGGATCCTGTCGGTTGGTTCCCCGAGCAGACTGTCGATGCCATTTGGCAGAACGCCTCATCGCCAGAGCTTTCAAACAAGCACCAAGACCTAGCTTGGCTGGTGGTGAGAGGGGCCCATCCCGTCAGATCCTTCATGGACTGGGGTTGACAAATGTAAGGAATCTTACAACACCAGGTTATAGTCCTACTGTTTTATTTGAAAATCACAAGCTTTCGGAGGCTTCCTCCTTCGTCAGGTGAGCGAGTGTGGGATTCCATGGAAGGTTACCGCATTTATAGTCAGAGAACAATATCTGGTGATTACAGATAATCTTTCCAACTGCCCGTTGTCAAGGCAATCAAAGTGTTCAGACAGAGTGATGTTACCTACAGGACCACCGAATACACAAACGGCCAGAACAAAAGACAGACAGAGAGAGAGAGAGAAACATCCGAAAGGAAGAGAAAGATAGAGAATGACCCGTTGTGTTAAAAACAGATAACTTTTTTTCGTTGGTGGAGTTACGTGTAGCGTGACATGAACCCAAGATCCCGGTTGAGGCCGTCCTCATGGGTGCGGAACTTGGCTATCAATTTCTGTTCGACGATTTTGCGTTGTCGTGTGTCTCGAAGGCCGCCTTGGAGAACGCTTGACCGAAGATCGGTGGCTGAATGTCCTTGACTGCTGAAGTGTTCCCCGACTGGGAGGGAACCCTCCTGTCTGGCGATTGTTGCGCGGTGTCCGTTCATCCGTTGTCACAGTGTCTGCATGGTCTCGCCAATGTACCATGCTCCGGGGCATCCTTTCCTGCAACGTATGAGGTAGACAACGTTGGCCGAGTCACAGGAGTATGAACCATGTACCTGCTGGGTGGTGTCCTCTCGTGTGATAGTGGTATCTGTGTCGATGATCTGGCATGTCTTGCAGAGGTTACCGTGGCAGGGTTGTGTGGTGTCGCGGACGCTGTTCTCCTGAAAGCTGGGTAATTTGCTGCGAACGATGGTCTGTTTGAGGTTGGGTGGCTGTTTGAAGGCGAGTAGTGGAGGTGTGGGGATGGCCTTAGCGAGGTGTTCGTCGTCATCGATGACATGTTGAAGGCTGCGGAGAACATGGCAACAGCAACAGCATCAGTACTCAACACCAACAACAGCCAATCCCCAGACGCCATCCAACAACTCATCCGCTTCATCCTGGATCACAATGTCTTCACCTTCGATAACCAGTTCTTTACCCAAACACACGGAACAGCCATGGGGACCAAATTCGCACCCCAATACGCCAACATTTTCATGCACAAGTTCGAGCAGGACTTCTTCACTGCACAAGACCTCCAACCAACACTATACACCAGATACATCGACGACATTTTCTTTCTATGGACCCACGGCAAGGAATCACTAAAGAGACTACACGATAACATCAACAAGTTCCATCCCACCATCAAGCTCACCATGGACTACTCCTCAGAATCGGTTTCTTTCTTGGACACACGAATCTCCATCAAAGACGGGCACCTCAGCACCTCACTCTACCGCAAGCCCACGGACAACCTCACGATGCTCCACTTTTCCAGCTTCCACCCTAACCACGTCAAAGAGGCCATCCCCTATGGACAGGCCCTGCGAATACACAGGGTCTGCTCAGACGAGGAGGAACGCGATGGACACCTACAGACGCTGAAAGACGCCCTAGTAAGAACGGGATATGACGCTCGACTCGTCAATCAACAGTTCCGACGGGCCACAGCGAAAAATCGCATAGACCTCCTCAGAAGACAATCACGGGATGCAACCAACAGAGTACCCTTCGTCATCCAGTACTTCCCCGGAGCGGAGAAACTACGCCATGTTCTCCGCAGCCTTCAACATGTCATCAATGACGACGAGCACCTCGCTATGGCCATCCCCACACCTCCACTACTCGCCTTTAAACAGCCACCCAACCTCAAACAGACCATCGTTCGCAGCAAATTACCTAGCTTTCAAGAGAACAGCGTCCACGACACCACACAACCCTGCCACGGTAACCTCTGCAAGACATGCCAGATCATCGACACAGATACCACCATCACACGAGAGGACACCACCCACCAGGTGCATGGTTCATACTCCTGTGACTCGGCCAACGTTGTCTACCTCATACGTTGCAGGAAAGGATGCCCCAGAGCATGGTACATTGGCGAGACCATGCAGACGCTGCGACAACGGATGAACGGACACCGCGCAACAATCGCCAAACAGGAGGGTTCCCTCCCAGTCGGGGAACACTTCAGCAGTCATGGATATTCATCCACCAACCTTCGGGTAAGCGTACTCCAAGGCGGCCTTCGAGACACACGACAACGCAAAATCGTCGAGCAGAAATTGATAGCCAAGTTCCGCACCCATGAGGACGGCCTCAACCGGGATCTTGGGTTCATGTCACGCTACACGTTACCCCACCAGCGAACAAATGTTATCTGTTTTTAATATAACGGGTCAGTTGCTGTCTTTTCTATGTTTCTACCTCTCTATCTCTGTTTTTTTTTTGTTTGTTGTTTTTTTTGGTGATTTGCATATTCTGAGAACTTGCAGGTAACACCTGTCTGTCTGCACACTGATTGCCTTGGCAACGGGCAGTTGAAAAAACTGTCTGTAATCACCGAGCATTGTTCTGTGAATTATAAATGTGATTTCATTTCGAGGATTTCATTTCCACATCGTTCACCTGAGGAAGGAGGAAGCCTCCGAAAGCTTGTGAATTTAAAATAAAATTGCTGGACTATAACTTGGTGTTGTCAAATTGTTTACAATTAAATAATACAGCATCGAATGCTTTATCATTTAGCTGAGGAATCTCCAACATCTGGTATAGCTGGAGATTCCTCAGCTAAGGTAGGGCAAGACCATTGGAGGCATTTGAAAATGAGGATGAAGATACTGAAGTCAATGCACCAGAGGACAGGATGCCAGTGGAGCTTGGTGACAACAAAGCTAATGGGAGTGTGAGAGAAGGCATGTCAACAAATTCTGGATTCATTAGATTAATAAGTAGATAGTCACTGAAAACAGATCAGGCCACAAGCCAAGGTCAGGTCACTTAGGTATAGCCAGATGCTATCTCAACAAACGTTTAAGCAAGCTCCATTCTTCATAGTTAAGAAAAACAATTTCAGTCAAATAAAAAGTTTTGTTTCACATACGCCCCAAGTTACTGGTAGCCATAGGCACTTTACTATAGAAGCCTAAAAATACGGGACTGGTTTTCAGAGTTAGCACAGAGATTCATGCACTGTGAGCAGAAATTGGGGAAACAGGTATTTACTTGCATTATGCTTTGCTGATGGCTGTAGTCTTTGAGAGAGTGGAAACCTTTGTGATTCACGTAAAGAAAGACTTGCATTTCACAACCTCAGGGCATCCCAAAGTGCTTCCCGGCCAATGAAGTACTTTTCAAGTGTAGTCACTATTGTAATGCAGGGAACACGGCAGCCAAATTGCACACAGTGAGGTCCCACAAACAGCAATGTGATAATCACCAGATAATCTGTTTT
Organism: Heptranchias perlo; assembly: GCF_035084215.1. NCBI lineage: Eukaryota > Metazoa > Chordata > Chondrichthyes > Hexanchiformes > Hexanchidae > Heptranchias > Heptranchias perlo. The sequence continues at coordinate 11,169,918 of NC_090351.1, forward strand.
TTTAAGGTGTTGGTTGAGGGATAAATATTGGCCAGGACACCGGGGAGACCTCCCCTGCTATTCTTTGAAATAGTGTCATTGGATCTTTTACCTGAGGGCAGACGGGGCATTGATTTAATGTCTCATTCGAAAGGTGGCACCTCCCTCAGTACTGCACCCAAACGTCAGCCTAGACTTTGTGCTCAAGTGCCTGGAGTCAGTAGGTGGTGGCATTGTGTAATGGGGCACTTAGGGCCACATGGGTGCAATCTATAATACCCCCCCCACTCCCCCCCCATCGTACCATCAGAAATCCTTCCACTCAGTAAAATGCAGACCCCTTTCCTGCTGCCGCCAACTGTCCATGAGGCAGGAGATGAACTGCTGTGTTGAAACAAACAATGCTTCTGTCACTTGCTTCACTCAGATATGCATTGCTGATTGTTTAATATTCGCAATATCCCTGGTGGCAGCCTGAAGTGTCCCTGATGCATCAAAGTTGAGTTTAACAGCCTCTGGCAGCGCTGTGCCCGTGGTCAAGTTTGGCTGCAGCTCACATGCAGCAGGTGGCGTAACTCCGTGAGGGTTTCCCTGGTGAGTCAAAGCCTCAATAGGCACTGCTGCTTGGGCAAGTGGAGGTTTGTGCACCTCTGCCCTGGAGACTGCAGTGGGCGGCCAACTAGCAGGTAGGCACAGAGGGCCCTGGGTGCAACCTGACCTGCCTTGTATCCCCGACATCCCTCTGCTATTCATCCTCTCCCTCCAAAAAAGCATAGATATAGGGAGCTTCCCTGTGGGCTACCCATTGTTTTTTTTCAAAAAATATACTTTATCCATAAAATTTGCAGCAATACATACAATACAGTTGTAAGGATTCTTACAACACCAGGTTATAGTCCAACTGTTTTATTTGAAAATCACAAGCTTTCGGAGGCTTTCTCCTTCGTCAGGTGAGCGAGTGTGGGATTCCATGGAAGGTTACCGCATTTATAGTCAGAGAACAATACCTGGTGATTACAGATAATCTTTCCAACTGCCCGTTGTCAAGGCAATCAAAGTGTTCAGACAGAGTGATGTTACCTACAGGACCACCGAATACACAAACGGCCAGAACAAAAGACAGACAGAGAGAGAGAGAGAAACATCCGAAAGGAAGAGAAAGACAGAGAATGACCCGTTGTGTTAAAAACAGATAACTTTTTTCGTTGGTGGGGTTACGTGTAGCGTGACATGAACCCAAGATCCCGGTTGAGGCCGTCCTCATGGATGCGGAGCTTGGCTATCAATTTCTGTTCGACGATTATGCGTTGTCGTGTGTCTCGAAGGCTGCCTTGGAGAACGCTTACCCGAAGATCGGTGGCTGAATGTCCTTGACTGCTGAAGTGTTCCCCGACGGGAAGGGAACCCTCCTGTCTGGCGATTGTTGTGCGGTGTCCGTTCATCCGTTGTCGCAGTGTCTGCATGGTCTCGCCAATGTACCATGCTCCGGGGCATCCTTTCCTGCAACGTATGAGGTAGACAACGTTGGCCGAGTCACAGGAGTATGAACCATGTACCTGGTGGGTGGTGTCCTCTCGTGTGATGGTGGGATGAGAGTGCGTAGGATGCTTTGAAGGTCTGGATCGAAGGTCTTGATCAGTTTGTTGAGCTGGTGGGTGTGTTCTTTGGTCGGATCTGCGGGTAACCGTCTGTAGTGTTCCTGGTTGTCCAGTTGTCGGTATGCTTCTTTGCAGTAGTCCGTTCTGTTCTGTATGACTATGGCTCCTCCTTTGTCCTCTGGTTTGATGACGATGTTGCGGTTGGTCTTGAGAGCGTTGATGGCGTTGCGTTGTGCTCGGGTGACATTCTAGACTGTCTTCTGAGTGCGGCTGATGAATCTGGCATTAATGCATTTCCTGACAGCTTGAGCATGGACTACTCCTCAGAATCAGTTTCACCATGGACTACTCCTCAGAATCAGTTTCTTTCTTGGACACACGAATCTCCATCAAAGACGGGCACCTCAGCACCTCACTCTACCGCAAGCCCACAGACAACCTCACGATGCTCCACTTTTCCAGCTTCCACCCTAACCACGTCTAAGAGGCCATCCCCTATGGACAGGCCCTGCGAATACACAGGGTCTGCTCAGACGAGGAGGAACGCGATGGACACCTACAGACGCTGAAAGACGCCCTAGTAAGAACGGGATATGACGCTCGACTAATCGATCGACAGTTCCGACGGGCCACAGCAAAAAATCGCATAGGCCTCCTCAGGAGACTAACACGGGACGCAACCAACAGAGTACCCTTTGTCGTCCAGTACTTCCCCGGAGCGGAGAAACTACGCCATGTTCTCCGCAGCCTTCAACATGTCATCAATGACGACGAACACCTCGCTATGGCCATCCCCACACCTCCACTACTCGCCTTTAAACAGCCACCCAACCTCAAACAGACCATCGTTCGCAGCAAATTACCTAGCTTTCAAGAGAACAGCGTCCACGACACCACACAACCCTGCCACGGTAACCTCTGCAAGACATGCCAGATCATCGACACAGATACCACCATCACACAAGAGGACACCACCCACCAGGTGCATGGTTCATACTCCTGTGACTCGGCCAACGTTGTCTACCTCATACGTTGCAGGAAAGGATGCCCCAGAGCATGGTACATTGGCGAGACCATGCAGACGCTGCGACAACGGATGAACGGACACCGCGCAACAATCGCCAAACAGGAGGGTTCCCTCCCAGTCGGGGAACACTTCAGCAGTCATGGACATTCATCCACCGACCTTCGGGTAAGCGTACTCCAAGGCGGCCTTCGAGACACACGACAACGCAAAATCGTCGAGCAGAAATTGATAGCCAAGTTCCGCACCCATGAGGACGGCCTCAACCGGGATCTTGGGTTCATGTCACGCTACACGTTACCCCACCAGCGAACAAAAGCTATCTGTTTTTAATATAACGGGTCAGTTGCTGTCTTTTCTATGTTTCTACCTCTCTATCTCTGTTTTTTTTTTGTTTGTTGTTTTTTTTGGTGATTTGTATATTCTGTGAGACCTGGCAGGTAACACCTGTCTGTCTGCACACTGATTGCCTTGGCAACGGGCAGTTGAAAAAACTGTCTGTAATCATCGAGCATTGTTCTGTGAATTATAAATGCGATTTCATTTCGAGGATTTCATTTCCACATCGTTCACCTGAGGAAGGAGGTAGCCTCCGAAAGCTTGTGAATTTAAAATAAAATTGCTGGACTATAACTTGGTGTTGTAAAATTGTTTACAATTGTCAACCCCAGTCCATCACTGGCATCTCCGTATTATTTAATCGCACTGGTCAAACCAATGTCCTTATAATCCTTCGCCTCACATTGGAACCTGTATCTACCAATGCTGAAGATCAGGTTAAACTTTAATGATCTTAACAGCAAAAACTTGGTTAATGTTCAATGGGAAAAATATCTCCACGGAGATTCCAGATGCTTATCTGCTGAGGTCATGGAGTGAAGTAATGTTTACAAATGACGTGTGTGCTAAAAATGGCCATTGGTCAGCCTCCACGGGCTTACCAATTGTCTATTTTTTTCCAAATGTATGCGCGTGCATTAGTCAAGTATTTCATAGTGTTTGAGTGTGTAAGAGTGGTTTAAAACATATTCTACAATCTAGCACAGTGTGGGTGGAGTGGTAGATTGAGCCTGCGGTCCCTCACACCATAGGACTCCTAATTTAACTCCATTACTCTGTGAGGAAGGATCACGCAAAGTGCAGAAAAAGTAAGTGTTGCATTTATTTAACGCCTTCATAACCTCAGGACGTCCCAAAGCGCTTTACAGCCAATTAAGTGCTTTTCATTTTGAAGTGTGGTCACTGTTGCAATATAGGAAACGCGGCAGCCAATTTGTGCACAGCAAGGTCCCACAAACAGCAATGTGATAATGACCAGATAATCTGTTTTAGTGATGTTGGTTGAGGGATAAATATTGGCCAGGCCCCCAGGGAGAACTCCTCTACTCTTCTTCTAAATAGTGGCATGGGATCTTTTATGTCCACCTGAGAGGGCAGATGGAGCTACAGTTTATTGTCTCATACGAAAGACAACATCATCGACAGTGCAGCACTCCCTCAGTACTGCATTGAAGTGTCAGCCTAGATTATGTGCTCAAGTCTCCGGAGTGGGACTTGAACCCACAGCCTTCTGACTCAGAGGCAAGAGTGCTACCACTGAGTTGAAGGGAGAGTCAGAGGGACAGTTGTCATCATACACCTACACACTGCAGCGGGTCAGAGCAGTGTAGGCAGAGGCCACCCAACTGCCTTCCCAACTTCTGTTGGCATTACACCGTGAATTACTTTTGGATTGACTCGTGTAGGCAGATGTGATAGTGCCAGCAATGCCTTTCATGACCTCAGGATATCCCAAAGCGCTTCTCATCCAATGAAGTACTTCTCAGGTGTAGTCACTGTTGTAATGTAGAGAAAGGTAGCAGCCAATCTGTGCACAGCGAGGTCGCACGAGCAACAGTGAGATGACTGAACAGCTAATCTGTGTTTGGCAGTGTCCATTGAGGGAGGCACGTCTCCTCTTCAAGTAGTGTCATGAGATCATTTGACATCCACCCAAACTGCCAGAACGGAGCTTGGCTTAACTCCAAAATGTACCCATACCAAAACAAAGAAAAACAAAATCTTGGGAGCTTAGCCTTTCCTAGTCAATCAAGTACATAATACATGAGTATGTGTATCAGATAGATGAAGGTATCAATGCAGATGGTGTGTTTTTTCCAAACTTGTAATGATTGCACTGAGCTCAGGCAGCTCATTGCTTTAAGACCAAAATGTATTTTAATGTTCTAAAGCTGGTCATTTGATTCTTTGGACAGACATATCTCTCTCTCTTTCATTCTCTTTTTTATAACCAGAATGTCATGAGGTGCAAAGCTTCAAAAAATTCTACTGTACATCAGCAGGATTGAAGAAGTTTCAGTAAAGTCAGGACTCCCCATCAGTATGTCTACTGTGTGTAGAGGCCAATTTGTTTAATGGCATAACTATTAAGTATGTCCCTGCTTAGCTCCCTGATGCTCACTGAGTTTATCCAGTGAACAGATGAGCTATACAGATCAGGAAGGTCCCGGGATGTCCTCGGTCTGGGCTGAGTTAATTAACTGATCTCAACTGGAGCAGTGATAGGGGTGCTACAACTGGCCTCTGTGCCAGTGGGTTAAGGAGGGGCGAGATCTGCTTCTGGCTCATTATTCAGTGCGTTTGTGCCACTTGGATGAGAATCTGTATGGGTTTCACTAGAATGCTTTCCCTCCTCCCTAGTTGAATTAACTGCCAACACTGATTGTTAAGGCTTACTTGAGCCCCTCCCTATCTCTCTAATCTCCTCCAGCCCTACAACCCTCAGAGATCTCTGCACTCCTCCAATTCTGGCCTCTTGCGCATCCCAGATTTTCTTTGTTCCACCATTGGTGGCCGTGCCTTCAGCTGCCTAGGCCCTAAGCTCTGGAATTCCCTCCCTAAGCCTCTCCACTTCTCTACCTCTCTCCTCCTTTAAGACACTCCTTAAAACCTGCCTCTTCAACCTTATGTGGCTCGTTGTCAAATTTTGTTTGATAACGCTCATGTGAAGTGCCTTGGGACATTTTACTGGGTTAAAGGTGCTATATAAATGCAAGTTGTGGTACCTTGTGCCCAAACAGCAGTAGCCCGGCAAGGAGAGAAAACTGGTGAAGAACCAAAAGCTTATCACCTGTTAAAAACCAATGTTTCTTCTCATTTATTTCTGTCTAACCATGTACTGAGAAGTATGCAATGATCATCGTGTTCATGTTAGTGGTAGGTAGTGGTTGATAGCCCTTTTTTAAGGGTTTCAAAGGACCATTGGTTAATTATTAATAGAAGCCTGGAAACTACTATTCAGGACTAATTTCGGTTCCTGAGAGTTGCAAAGACTGCTGCTTAACAAAGCATTTCACCATGTTGAGTATGTGGGCTATAATTCCTACACAGCAAGGCAGCCAATCAAAAGGAAGCAAGAAAGAAATGAACAAACCTGTATATATCCCGCAACTTTCATGACCTCAGGATGCCAAAGTGCTTCAGTCAATGAAGTTTAATCACTGTTGTAATGTAAGGAAACATGGCAGCCAATTGTGCACAGCAAGGTCCCACAAACAGCAGTGAGATTAGTGGCCAGATAATCTGTTTTAGTGTTATTGGTTGAGGGATAAATATTGGCCAGGACACCGGGAAGGACTCCACGACTCTTCTTCAAATAATGCCATGGTATCTTTTATGTCCACCTGAGAGGGCAGACAGGGCTTTGTTTTAACACCTCATCTGAAAGATGACACCTCTGACATTGCAGCGCTCCCTCAATACTGCACTGGAGTTTCAGCCTGGACTCTGTGCACAGGCCCTGGAGTGGGGCTTGAACCCACAACTTTCATAATCAGCAGTAAGTTGCCGTTAGAAGGCGTCAAATGAGGAAATAGCTCTGGGGAAAACAGCAGAGATGTTAACCCCCTGCTCATGCCTGCCCATTTTCCTGTCCATTGGATTTCCTGCCACCAACCTTCAATTCAATATGGCCATGCAGATTGAAATGATATTCAAATTACGGAAATAGGGCATCTTAGGTATTTTGCACCTTTGGATCTATAGAAATTCTGGGTGCAAGAGATGCCCATTGGCCCCTGATGTCCAGCTGCTACAAATTCATGTCTGCCATATACCTTCTCAGGTTCAGTGAGCGGTCTCCCATAAGTGGTCTCAGTGTCTCATTTTGATAGAGGTTGACTCAGACATTTCGATATCTACTTATATGATAACATAACCCAGGGGCATAATAACATACCCTTGTGCCTAGATTCTAGAACGGTCCCAGCAGATTGAAAGGTAGCAAATGTTACCTTGCTATTCAAGAAAGAAGGGAGAGAGAAAACAGGGAACTACAGGCCAGTTAGCCTGACATCGGTTGTCGGGAAAATGCTGGAATCCATTATTAGGGAAGTGGTAACAGGGCACTTAGAAAATCATAATATGGTTAGGCAGACATGGTTTTAAGAAAGGGAAATCATGTTTGACAAATTTATAAGAGTTTTACACTTGTACCTCTTCAATCTCTTCGAAGGAGACAGACAGTTAACACTTGGTGAGACGAGGCTTGATACCAATAGTTAAGTGCTTTGTTTCACAATGAGTGAACATATAGACCAACAGTTATGATCAGATCCATTTAGTTCAATCAGTACAACTTACCTCCACATAATGATACAAAATAAAGAATATACCATGTTTCCCCATGGTAGTGGGTCATCTTACTTGATGTTCTTCCAGCATTCCTGATTTTCTGATGCTTCCTATTGCAGCTCTCTGTTTAAAAATCTGACTGCCCTCTCAGCCTATTTTTTCTAAATGTCCTTCTCTATTTATTTATTTCTTCCCAGCCAGACAGGGATCAAAGGACTTTCCAACACAATGGGCGTGAGAGTTTCGCAATTACTTCGACAAGCCAATTAATTTCTTATTGTTTAGTTTTTGGGTTAAACTACATCCATTTAGAATATTAACCACCTTTCATCCAGGTGCCTCTATTAAATACACTTTGCTTTAAAAAAACTCGCAACATTAAAAGCAACTCTTAATTCAAATCCTTTTTGTGGAAGAAATATCAAAAATCTTGGAAAATGATACCAGTGTTGTTGTGAGAGGCACAGGAGCAATTTGAATTTTGCATGGCCCAAAAACCTATGTAGCCGATCTTTGAGTGATTGAATACAGGGACTTTCATCCAAATTTTCCAAATCTTTCCAATTTTGGAAGATTGGACCAATCTTCCAAAATTGCCTAGATTCTAGAACAGTCCCAGCGGATTGAAAGGTAGCAAATGTTACCCTGCTATTCAAAAAAGAAGGGAGAGAGAAAACAGGGAACTACAGGCCAGTTAGCCTGACATCAGTCGTTGGGAAAATGCTGGAATCCATTATTAAGGAAGTGGTAAGAGGGCACTTAGAAAATCATAATATTGTTAGGCAGAGTCAACATGGTTTTAAGAAAGGGAAATCATGTTTGACAAATTTATAAGAGTGTTTTGAGGATGTAACTAGCAGGGTACCAGTGGATGTAGTATATTTGGATTTTCAAAAGGCATTTGGTAAGGTGCCACATAAAAGGTTGTTATGCAAGATAAGGGCTCATGGAGTTGAAGGTAATTTATTAGCATGGATAGACGATTGGTTAACAGACAGAAAGGAGAGTAGGGATAAAAAGTTCATTCTCAGGTTGGCAGACTGTAACTAGTGGGGTGCCACAAGGATTGGTGCTTGGGCCTCAGCTATTTACAATCTATATTAATGATTTAGATGAAGGGACAGAGTGTAATGTATCCAAGTTTGCTGATGATACAAAGCTAGGTGGGAAAGTAAGTTGTGGGAAGAACACAAAGAGTCTGCAAAGGGATATAGACAGGTTAAGTGAGTGGGCAAGAAGGTGGCAGATGGAGTATAAATGGTGAGAAACTATTAAATGTTGGTGTTCAGAGGGTGTCCTCGTACAAGAAACCCAAAAGGTTAGCATACAGGTACAGCAAGCAATAAGGAAGGGAAATGGCATTCTGGCCTTTATTACAAGGGGTTTGGAGTACAAGAATAAGGAAGTCTTACTACAATTGTACAGGGCTTTGGTGAGACCTCACCTGGAGCACTGTGTACAATTTTGGTCTCCTTATCTCAGGAAAGATATACTTGCCTTAGAGGCAATGCAACAAAGGTTCACTAGATTGATTCCTGGGATGAGAGGGTTATCCTATGAGGAGAGATTGAGTAGAATGGGCCTATACTCTCTGGAGTTTAGAAGAATAAGAGGTGACCTCATTGAAACATATAAGATTCTGAGGGCGCTTGACAGGATAGATGTTGAGAGGTTGTTTCCCCTGGCTGTAGAGTCTGGAACTAGAGGACACAGGATAAGGGATCATCCATTTAAGCAGACATGTGGAGAAATTTCTTCACTCAGAGGGTTGTGAATCTTTGGAATTCTCTACCCCAGAGGACAGTGCCTGCTGAGTCGTTGAATATGTTCAAGGCTGAGATAGACAGATTTTTGGACTCTTGGGGAATCAAGGGATATGGGGATCGGGCAGGAAAGTGGAGTTGAGGTCGAAGATCAGCCATGATCTTATTGAATGTCAGAACAGGCTCAAGGGGCCGTATGGCCTACTCCTGCTCCTATTTCTGATGTTCTTATGTTCTTATGTTCTTAAATTAAAAAGCATAAACATTTATTTTTAAATGTAAACTGGCAGCACTGAGGCTGCTGACAATGCTACCTTCCCTGTTCACAGCCCAGGCAGTGACCCAAACCCCCAAATTATGCAAATGAGTCAAAGGCCCCAAAAGTTAGGGAGTGTCTCCAAGGTCCGCCAATGGCCAAGGTGTGACCATATTCCACTAAAGCAAAAAATCTAAGCCAGGATTTGCTGGAGTTTTGTGTCCTAATTTGATGACAGGTGTAAGTTAAGCCATCCAATGGAACTTTAGATCTAATAATGCAAATTAAAAAGCTTAAGGAGAGGAAATGAGATACTTAACCTTTGGTATTGAGTCTGGCCTTATTTCCACTGACAGCAACAGAAGCACAGAGAACTCTACCAAGTTGTAAGCTACTTTTAGGGAGCATGAGTTTCATATCGACTTAAAGAATTTATTAAAGTGAAAGGGGAATTATTGCTTCAAAAAAGCCTTACGCCTACTCCAAAATGTCAAAATGACTGGCCAAAAATTGGGCACAAAATAAATAAAATTTCCAAAACAAAGAGGGATGTAAACAATCACAGGGATAACTTTACTCACCTCAGATGGACGAGAAGCAGCCAGTAATAAGGGTGTTAGATTAGAAGAGGGTATGGATGGGTAATTAAGTCAGAAAAAAGAGCACTAAAGCAGGATAGGACAAGGCCATGGAAGGATTTCAAAGCAAGTGATGAGAATTTTGAAGTCAACTCACTGGGGCATGGGAGCCAGTAGAGCTTAAGAGAGAATGGTGGGAATGACTGATCAGAATGCTGTCCTATTTCTTAACATGGAACTTAAATTATAGAATCTTGGAGAGATCCACTGCATTCAGAACATCTTATTGTGTTTATTGCAAAGAGAATCCATATTCCTCATGTATGGCTGGAAATGCCCAAGGGATCAGTCTGCCTTTTGTTCGGCCAGGTGACTGCAAATATATCAACTGTTTCATTTGAAAACAAAAATACATTCCAGACCTGTGGCTGAGTTTTACAGACCCGGGGGCTGAACATGCACAGTGTTACTCCTAATGGTTAGGTTATTGGAGTCTGTTTGCTCTGTGTCCTAGAAACAAAGGTTTTTGAAATTTAAACTCAAGTAACTCGGTTTGCATGGTGGACAGATGTCCCCACAGGGTGTCTCTGGGGGAGGGGTTGATTGACAGCTCCACGCCCAAGCAAACATATATTTAACCATCAGCTCCCAATTATTTTGTTTTTCTGGGCTTATTGAGGTAGCAACCAATGCCTGAAGGCTCCGTGGGGAGAAACTAATCCTCACACACAAGCTTGTTTTACAGATGCTGATCTAGGTTTGAAGTTATTGGTAAAGTTTTTTTTTAAATTCGTTCATGGGATGTGGGCGTCACTGGCGAGGCCAGCATTTATTGCCCATCCCTAATTGCCCTTGAGAAGGTGGTGGTGAGCCGCCTTCTTGAACCACTGCAGCCCGTGTGGTGAAGGTTCTCCTACAGTGTTGTTAGGTAGGGAGTTCCAGGATTTTGACCCAGCGACAATGAAAGAACTGCGATATATTTCCAAGTCGGGATGGTGTGTGACTTGGAGGGGAACGTGCAGGTGGTGTTGTTCCCATGTGCCTCCTGCCCTTGTCCTTCTAGGTGATAGAGGTTGCGGGTTTGGGAGGTGCTGTCGAAGAAGCCTTGGCGAGTTGCTGCAGTGCATCCTGTGGATGGTACACACTGCAGCCACTGTGCGCCGGTGGTGGAGGGAGTGAATGTTTAGGGTGGTGGATGGGGTACCAATCAAGCGGGCTGCTTTGTCCTGGATGGTGTCGAGCTTCTTGAGTGTTGTTGGAGCTGCACTCATCCTAGGCAAGCGGAGAGTATTCCATCACACTCCTGCCTTGTGCCTTGTAGATGGTGGAAAGGCTTTGGGGAGGTGAGTCACTTGCCACAGAATACCCAGCCTCTGGCCTGCTCTTGTGGCCACAGTCTTTATATGGCTGGTTCAGTTAAGTTTCTGGTCAATGGTGACCCCCAAGATGTTGATGGTGGGGGATTCGGCGATGGTCATGTCGTTGAATGTTAAGGAGAGGTGGTTAGACTCTCTCTTGTTGGAGATGGTCATTGCCTGGCACTTGTCTGGCCCGAATGTTACTTGCCACTTATCAGCCCAAGCCTGGATGTTGTCCACGTCTTGCTGCATGTGGGCTCAGACTGCTTCATTATCTGAGGGGTTGCGAATGGAACTGAACACTGTGCAATCATCAGCGAACATCCCCATTTCTGACCTCATGATGGAGGGAAGGTCATTGATGAAGCAGCTGAAGATGGTTGGGCCTAGGACACTGCCCTGAGGAACTCCTGCAGCAATGTCCTGGGGCTGAAATGATTGGCCTCCAACAACCACTACCATCTTCCTTTGTGCGAGGTATGACTCCAGCCACTGGAGAGTTTTCCCCCTGATTCCCATTGGCTTCAATTTTACTTGGGCCCCTTGGTGCCACACTCGGTCAAATGCTGTCTTGATGTCAAGGGCAGTCACTCTCACCTCACCTCTGGAATTCAGCGCTTTTGTCCATGTTTGGACCAAGGCTGTAATGAGGTCTGGAGCTGAGTGGTCCTGGCAGAACCCAAACTGAGCATCGGTGAGCAGGTTATTGGTGAGTAAGTGCCGCTTGATAGCACTGTCGACGACACCTTCCATCACTTTGCTGATGATTGAGAATAGACTGATGGGGCGGTAATTGGCCGGATTGGATTTGTCCTGCTTTTTGTGGACAGGACATACCTGGCCAATTTTCCACATTGTCGGGTAGATGCCAGTGTTGTAGCTGTTGTAGGGGGTGGTGGTGTGTGTCAGCTTCGCCTCTGACTTCTGAGCGGTCCGAATCGCTCCCACTCCCTGGGTTCTAGACCTTGGACTTATTTGGGGGTTGTGACAAAGTGCAGCAGACAACTGGTTTTGGTGCGAGAAACTTTGACCTTTATTCAAAAGAGGAAATACAACACAACAATCTTAACACTCTAATAAAATGGGAAGCACTTCAGTACACGCGAGGGAAATTACAGTGGAAGGATACCTCACCCCTCCCAATCCCACTGTACTAGCTAGGTTGGACTCTAAAGGGCCAGAGATAATGCTCACCAAACGAAACCTTGACAGTAATTCACCCAGAGGTAAGTCAGAAATAGATTGTTGAGTGGAAACTTTGCGGATCTTCGGTTTTCTCCTGAGTTGGTTTTCTTTGGTCGCGGTGGCTCAATATTACCCAGTTGGTTGGTGGTAATATTCGATTGGTTGTTTCGTAAGGCCCTTGTTGCCGCGAGGTGTCTGATGGTCACTGGGGCTGTTGCTCTGGTTTCTTCTTGTGTGTCGGCCTGCTTCTAGAGCTGCTGACCTTCCCTGTCAAACTGCCTTCCCCTCGCCTTGTTGTTTGCTGGAAACTGCCCTTCTTTCCAGACACAGGCAGAACCAAGACAAGCAGTCCACCAGAGCCAGCAAGCCAGAGAGAGAGAGAGAGAGAGCTTTCGCCTTGTGGCTGTCTCTCTTACAATGGTCTGTTTAAACAGTTCTTACAAAGTTCTTTGATGGCCTTTTGATGGTCCCAATCATATTGCAAATTGCTTCTCCCAATGTATAATATAACGGGTCATTTTCTGTCTTTTTTGGTTGTTTGTATATTCGGTGGTCCTGTAGGTAACACCTCTCTGACTGAACACTTTGATTGCCTTGGCAACGGGCAGTTGGAAAGATTATCTGTAATCACCAGGTATTGTTCTGTGATTTATAAATGCGAAAGGTTCGAGGATTTCTTGACATTCACCTGAGGAAGGAGGAAGCCTCCGAAAGATTGTGATTTTCAAATAAAATTATTGGACTATAACTTGGTGTTGTAAAATTGTTTACAATTGTCAACCCCAGTCCATCACCGGCACCTCCCAATGTGTCATTGTTAATTCTGATTTTCTAGAGCTTGTCACACAAGGCTTCCTTTTGTATCCAACGTCCTAGGTGTTGATGGTTTTGTTTTAAAACAAAGGCATGGCCCCTCCATGTCTGGAACAGTTGTCTCTTTCAATGGGAGTGATTGTCGACCCCCTGCTGTCCATTTTGCATTAAAACAGAGACATGTCTGAAGCTCCACGGTGTGTGTTTTGTTGATTTTGTCTGGTGACCTCTCAACTATCCTTCCATTTTAGGATTATAGTCAAGTTTTCCCATACTCAGGGTTTTTTAGGGTTTTTCTCCGAGTTTTGGGGGATCTGTGAATTTTGAGAATCTTACACTGTACTGGAATAGTTTGGCTAGAGGCACAGCTAGTTCTGGAGCACAAGTCTTCAGCACTACAGCTGGGATGTTGTTGGGGTCCATAGCCTTTGCTGCATCCAGTGCACTCAGCCGTTACTTGATATCACGTGGAGTGAATCGAATTGGCTGAAGACTGGCTTCTGTGATGGTGGGGATATTGGGAGGAGGCCGAGATGGATCATCCACTCGGCATTTCTGGCTGAAGATGCTTCAGCCTTGTCTTTTGCACGCACTTGCTGGACTCTGCCATCATTGAGGATGGGGTTGTTTACAGAGCCTCCTCCTATTGGTAAAGTTGGCAAAGAATTTATTATTTTTACAATAAGAATTCTTTCATCAAACAAAACCTGTTGTATTGACTTTCTACCACTGACTTTCATTGTTACTTTTAATAAATCTGATGAGTAGCTTTAAGGCTGAGTCACTAGTCGGATAGTGTGTTTATTCTTCCACTAGCCGAAGGCTAGGAAAGGACTTGTGCCAGTCCCAGTGAACAAATTACAATAACCAGAGTGTTATGTTTGCCCACTGGGCAATGCTGCATATAAAGTCACACTGGATGGGAGCAAGAGAATACTCACAGGAGCAGTCCTTGGCACTGAAAATGTGAAGAGTATTTTATGAAGCCCTCAAAACATAACAATGGGAGTGCGGGACATCATGCAAGTGAGTACACGGGCTGCAGCTTTGTGCGTCAGTTGAAGCAAGCAGGTCAGCTAGGAGCATGTTAGAGAAGTCAAGCCTCAAGGTGATTAATTCATGGACCAGGGTTTTGGTGGCAGAGAGGCTGAGGAAGAGTCAGAGGAGACCGATGTTGCAGAGGTGGAAGAAAATGGCCTTCGTGAAGAATAGGTGTGGGGGAGGAAAATGAGATCTGGGTTGAACTTTAACCCAGCAGACACCAAGGTGTTGCGCCTCTTGATTCAGCGTGAGTTGGAAGCCAAGGAGGTTGATGGAATCAAAATCAGTCTCACATAGGAGCTGATGGGAACCAAGAAGGATGGCATCAGTTTTGCTAACATTACACTGAAGGAAGTTTTAGATGATATAGGTCTTTATATCATATAGGTAGTTGGAGAGTGTAGCAATAAGCCTTTGGATCAATGAAAGAAGCAGGGAGAAACAGCTGGCCCCATGCTTTCAAATGCTATTGCCTAGGGTAAACATGTGAATTGTGAAAAGGAGGGGACTAAGGATGGGTCCTGGGGTACATCTGAGGTAATTGTGAGGGCAGTAGAAGAGAAGCTGTTGGAGGTGATGTAGTACCCACATCATGACGGGTATGAACGGAATCAGTAAAGAGTAGTGCTAATGGAGGTGGCTGGAGTTACTTGTGTTGTTGAAGACAAAGATGCCAGGGAGGATCCGGAGATACAAAGAACCAAGGTCAGAGTTGCATCAGATGTTTGTAACTTTGACCAATCTGATTTCAGTACAATGGGCAGGGCAGAAACCAGATTGGAGGGCCTCAAATGAGGATTGGTTGGTGAGGTGGGAGCATAGTTGCAAGGGAACAATATGTTCCAGGACTTTGGAAAGACAGCCAAGGTTAAAGATAGGGGTGGTGGTTGGAAAGAATGGAGGAGTTAAGGGTTGGATTCTGGTGTGAAAGTGGCAGTCTTGAAGTAGATGGTGACAATGTTGAAGGAAAGAGACAGGTTGATAATGTCTACGAGCATGAGGCTGAGGAGATGAAGTTGGAAGGTCAGGAGCTGGTATGCGAGGGGATCAAGGGAACTGATGGCGTGCTTTGTGGACAAGGTGAGTGTCCAGAGGGCTGATCAGAAGATGGGAAGAGGATGGAATAGGTGCGGGTTTGGTTGGGTGGAGAACAGGAGGGAGAGCTGAGGTGTTTGGGGGAGGCGAGTAGATTTGGAAGAAACCAAAGGAGGCAATGGTAGCAATAAGCATGGCCTTAATTTCAGACATTATGAAGTCTGTGAGCTCTTCACGTGGGATGTGAAAGAGGGAGGTCTGAAGATCCAGCTTGTGGTGGAGAAGCAGAGTTTGGAGCTTATTTTTACTCTCTAGGGTGATCTTGGGGTAGTAAGAAGTTCTGGCTAAGGAGGTGGAGCGACTGTACAGCCCAAAGTGGTCCAGCAAGATTTGGGGATGTGCAGCCAGACCAGTCAATTGTCAAGAGCATTTGAGCTTACAGCCTGTCGATTTGAGGCTACAGAGGTGGCTGTTACACCAGTAGAATGGTGGGAGACTGAATGGGGGTGCATCCAGAATGGAGTCGTCAGGCCACTCAAGTGGACTCAATGTTGCAAGGTGTCCTACGCTTGCAGTTTCTGCAGAGTCCTGCACAAATTTCACACTTTCATCAACTGCATCTTCATTTCCCTAATGTCTGTAAAGATGGTTTGTCTCTTGTTTAAATTAATTTCCACCCAATGTTACAATTGTTACTGCCTTTTCAAATATATTAGTTCCCCCCCCCCGCCCCCCCACAGGTACTGATCCCCACGAAATGGCCAGCAATCGCCTCCCTACCCCCTGTCAACACCACCTTCCCGGAACCTATGCAGGCTGTTATTTACATCGGAGGCAGGAGCTAAGTTGTGCGGCATGCTACAACAAAGTGACCCCGGCTGAAATCAGTTAACTCAGCACAGGATCAGCACAAAAGCTGGTATCTTCCTGGT
Organism: Heptranchias perlo; assembly: GCF_035084215.1. NCBI lineage: Eukaryota > Metazoa > Chordata > Chondrichthyes > Hexanchiformes > Hexanchidae > Heptranchias > Heptranchias perlo. Next base: position 11,186,112 of record NC_090351.1, read on the forward strand.
CTGTATGACACAGTTACTTATTCTTTAACAAGCTGAGTCATCGGGGAAGCCTCAACAAGTACTTCTAGTTTATCATTTAGGAGCCCACAAAAATTCCACAGACTAAAACAAATGTGTTGATAGGGGTACAATACAGCCCTGACTCATCTCGATTATCCTTTCCCCTGATGGTTCAAGGAAGTGGTGGTTGAGCCCTATGTAGTTTCGACAGGTTATCAGGACAGTGAAATTAGTCACAATTAGACTACTGGAACCTTTCAGAAAGAAATAGTCGATGTACAAGTTTTCCGAATAGTCTTAAACCACTCCTAAATCTCTAGTTAGCTCACCACATGTTTGTGGTGTTAAATGCAATAGAAGCTGCTGTTTGAGAGATGGGGTCGGTTCTAATCTTACAAGTCACTGCCTTTTAAGGAAACACTGTGGGTTATGTGGTAGATTGAGTAAATAGCAACACCGAGTCAAAGAGCTATTTTTCCTGATAGATACAAATTAAAGAATAAAGACAGCAAGAACGTGCATTTATATAGCGCCTTTCACAACATCAGGACGTCCCAAAGCGTTTACAGCCAAAGAAGTACTTTTACAGTGTAGTCACTTTTATAAAGTAGGAAACCCTGACTTCCTCTATATAAGACAGTAGAGACCTGGGGCTCAATTTTACAATGGTGGTGGGTTGGCAGCGGGGGGGCGAAGGTGCGCGTGGCAAACCCGCATGAACCAAACTTACCGTTTCCGACGCAATCGCACGTTGATTGATAGTGATTAACGTCCTCTCAGGATTTCGCGCCTGGCAGCTAGCCTGATTGACAGGCTGGCTGCCGTCAGGAGCTGCAACGTGAGGGAGGGGCGAGGCAAGAAAGAGAGAGAGCCAGACATCATCCGGCACTGGAACAGAGGACCGGGGTGGGGGGAGAATGGAAGATCCGGCACTGGACTGGAAGACCGCGAGGGGGGGTGGGGGGGAGAGGGGAAGATCAGGGGAGATAGGGGAAGATCAGGGGGGGAGAGGGAAAGATCAGGGGGAGAGGGGAGGATCAATGGGAGAGGGGAAGATCAGGGGGGAGAAGGGAAGATCAGGGGGGAGAAGGGAAGATCGGGGGGAGAGGGGAAGATCGGGGGGAGAAGGGAAGATCGGGGGGAGAGGGGGAAGATCGGGGGAGATAGGGGAAGATCAAGAGGGAGAGGGGAAGATCGGAGGAGAAGGGAAGATCGGGGGGAGAGGGGAAGATCGGGGGGAGAGGGGGAAGATCGGAAGGAGAGGGGGAAGATTGGGGGAGATAGGGGAAGATCGGGGGAGAAGGGAAGATCGGGGGGCAAGGGGAAGATCGGGGGAGAGGGGGAAGATCGGAAGGAGAGGGGTAAGATCGGGGGAGATAGGCGAAGATTGGGGGGAGAAGGGAAGATCGGGGGGGCAAGGGGAAAACGGGGAGGAGAGGGGTAGATCGGGGGGGCAAGGGGAAAACGGGGAGGAGAGGGGAAGATCTGGAGGAGAGGGGAAGATCTGGAGGAGAGGGGGAAGATCGGGGAGGAGTGGGGAAGATCGGGGGGAAGAGGGGAAGATCAGGAGGACATCGAGGCAAGATCGGGAGGACATCGGGAGAGTGAAGAGGGGGACATCGGAGCAGGAGACATTGGACATTGCAGCAGGTTTCAAAGGTAGGTTCACTTAGTGCTTTCACTTCCTTCCATGGTTTTTTATTTAACTTATTTAGTTTTTGTTCCCTGATCCGGCCCTTCACGTCTGGTTTCAGCGGTGGGCAAGCAGCCCATGTAAGTTAAAATTCGTTCCAATCCCTTCATCTGTCACAGGTAAAGTGCCTTAAGTGCCTCAATGAGATACATTTGGCTCTTTAACTGTCATCCCGCCGGCTTTAATTGCCAGCGGGACTTCCGTTTTCGGGTCGCCCGCGCGCACACAGGTGGGTCCCTGGGAAACTCAGAAGTCAACGAGTTGGAGCTGACTTCCGAACCCGAACGGGATTTCCAGGGTTGGCGGCCAGAATGTCGGGCACCAACAGCTATGGAAGGTCTGCTGGCTGCCCTTAAGGTGCCATCATTTTTGAAGTAAATCCTTTGGGAAACGAAAACCCCCACTTGCTGGAGACTAAGCAAGTGAAGGGGCAAAGGGACCGAGTAACCCTATTATAAGGAATGGACCACTGAGGGAGAAAAATGTTAATTTTAAACTTGGGCCTCCCCTTCTGCTCCTGTTCTTAATGGGCTTTCAACATCTGGAGCACTGCTCATGTGTCCCAGTTTTATTATGGGGCTTCGGGCTCATTTGAAAAAATGTTGTGGTCTTATTGAGCCTTGTGCACATTCAGTGCATAGATTCCTAGCACGAGGCGCTATCCAAGCACATTGTCCTCCACTGATTATAATGGGCGTGGAGTAGGCCTCAGGCCTCCGCACCTGATAATACAGCGTCCTGGTCACCTGAAGCGTTATGAATTCTTACTGAAATTGGTAGATAAATGATTTCCATATCCTAAAGGTGCAAGTCAGAAACTAAGAAGGGAAGTCAGGTGGAACTTTTACATCCAAAGGTTATTGAAGTTGTGAAATATGTTACCATGTAAGGCCATTGAAGTGGACAGTATGGGGTAGATTTTATCTTCACCGCCTGGGCGATAATGTCACAGAGCGGATCGTCCAACCTTTATAGAACTCGCCTGATTTTCATTCCATTGAAATTGATGTTCAGGTGGATGTTAAAGATCCCATGGCACTATTGGAAGAAGAGCAAGGAGTTCCTCCAGTGACCTCCCCCGACATTTCTCCCTCAGCCAACTCCACCAAAACAGATGAACTAGTCATTCGTCTCATTGCTGCAATGGGACCTCGCTGTGTGCAGAATGGCTTCCATAGTCGTCAAAATAACAAGTCACTGTGATTCAAAAAGTAATTCATTGTGTGAAGCGCTTTGAAACGTTTCAACATGAAAGGCACTATATCAATGCAAATAGTGTTTATCATTCTAAAGTCATAACACGTACTTCTTATTTACACATTGAATTTGATGCAAAACTATTGAACTGACAAGGCAGACTAAGCTTTTGGATAGACATACAGTACTTACAACAGAGGGCTTTGAAATGATATACTTACAGGCAGATAGGCCTAAATATTGGATCGTGCAGCATCTGGTTTTCAGGTGAAAAGAGGGTGCTGAAGGGATCAATATGGCGTGCGATGTGAGTGCGCTCATTCTGCGCTGCGCTGGTTAGGGCGCCTCGGAGTCGTCTAGAATTCCTGATTGAAACTCGCGTTAGGCCCATTTCCCACACAAATGGAGGGCCTAACGCCCGTTTCAGGCCGCTCTGGGAAACTGGACCGCGGCTGACTGCAGCATGCGCTGTGCATGCCGTGGTTAATCTTCTCAGGCGGACAGCAGCCAAACCAATGGTTGTTAAAGGGACCATTGGAGGCTGTCAACTAACAAGGAAGTAAAACATTTTGACTTGACCCCCACCACCCCAGATCTCCTTCCCCTCCTTCAGGACTTACCATCATCCTGATGGCCGACCTTCCTCCTCTTCGCAACCAGAGCACTGCCTCTTGAAGCGCGAATCGCACCCCAGCATGCCGGTCGCGTCTTGATGGCGCAAGAGGACCGATTTTGCGTGGTCTTCTTGCGCATCGGTTTTGGTGCAGCGGTGGTTGCTGCCGCTAGCTTCACGCCTCAATTCAGTTGCGAACCAATTTCTAGGCCGTGACCTTTCGTCAATCTTTGTTTGGGAAAAGAGATGCCTCTGACAGGATCTCATGAGGCGTAAAATATACTTACTGGGATATAGAAGACAATCCTTCAGTGGTACTTTTGCCTGGGCAGCAGTTAAAGGGGGCATTGGGTGCAAGTTCGATAAGGCCAAATTTAGGACAAACATCAGGAAGTATTTCTCTACGTAGAGAAAGATCATCCACTAGAATGAGCTCCCAGGAAAGGACCTCGAGGTCAGGGCACTGCATCCATTTAAAAAAATAGCGAGGTGCTGTAATGGGAAGACAGTAGGGTCGGTATTCTGGAAGGATGAGATCAAATGGGCCAAAGGACCTTCTTTGTTCGAGCTGAGCGTGTGATCTTGTTAAATGCACTCTATCATTGAAAGTTCCAGTGGCGCTAGGTCAGACAAACTATAATTTTACTCAGTGGTAATGACAGTGTTTTACTTTTTCCAATATTAAAAGCCATTTATCTATTTTCAACAAGAAACAAAGAGAAGGAGCAGAGAAAGAAATACCCAAGCAGTAGCTTTGGAAAACCTATCATTAGGCAAATAATGCGGGGATAGATTGGAAGAACAATTCACAAAGGCTGAAGTACTCAGCCATTTGATGGCACAACGTTCAAAATCTCTCAAATGTAATCATCAGGCAAGACCATTAAAGAATCTGAATTGTATAATTTTGAAAAGAACTTATTTTCTGAATTTTCCTCCTGATTGTCCTTTGTCCCATCCACACTATCCACACTTGCCTGTAGGTATCGCCTCAGACACTATCAATGTCAGTTCTTGGTTGAGGAGAAACAGTTGAGCAACGCAGGAAGGGATTTCATCCCTGAACAGGAAACGTCAGGAAGCATTGAATGAAATTGGACATGTTCTAGCAGGTATCTTTAGGAAACCTTTGAAAAGGGAATGTGATACGAATCCATAAAAGGGGACAAAAAAAAAACCCAGGGAACTACAGACCAATCTGCCAATTCGATTCACTCCACGTGATATCAAGAAACAGCTGAGTGCAATGGATACAACAAAAGCTATGGGCCCTGACAACATCCCGGCTGTAGTGCTGAAGACTTGTGTTCCAGAACTAGCCAAACTTTTCCAGTACAGCTACAACACTGGCATCTACCCGACAATGTGGAAAATTGCCCAGGTATGTCCTGTCCACAAAAAACAGGACAAATCCAATCCGGCCAATTACCGCCCCATCAGTCTACTCTCAATCATCAGCAAAGTGATGGAAGATGTCGTCAATAGTTCTATCAAGCAGCACTTACTTACCGATGCTCAGTTTGGGTTCTGCCAGGACCACTCGGCTCCAGACCTCATTACAGCCTTGGTCCAAACATGGACAAAAGAGCTGAATTCCAGAGGTGAGGTGAGAATGACTGCTCTTGACATCAAGGCAGCATTTGACCGAGTGTGGCACAAAGGAGCCCTAGTAAAATTGAAGTCAATGGAAATCAGGGGGAAAGCTCTCCAGTGGCTGGAGTCATACCTAGCACAAAGGAAGATGGTAGTGATTGTTGGAGGCCAATCATCTCAGCCCCAGGACATTGCTGCAGGAGTTCCTCAGGGCAGTATCCTAGGCCCAACCATCTTCAGCTGCTTCATCAATGACCTTCCCTCCATCATAAGGTCAGAAATGGGGATGCTCGCTGACGATTGCACAGTGTTCAGTTCCATTTGCAATCCCTCAGATAATTAAGCAGTCCATGCCCACATGCAGCAAGATCTGGACAAATCCAGGCTTGGGCTCATAGGTGGCAAGTAACATTCATGCCAGACAAGTGCTAGGCAATGACCATCTCCAACTAGAGAGAGTCCAACCACCTCCCCTTGACATTCAACGGCATTACCATCACCGAAGCCCCACCATCAACATCCTGGGGGTCACCATTGACCAGAAACTTAACTGGACCAGCCACATAAATACTGTGGCTACTCGAGCAGGTCAGAGGCTGGGTTTTCTGCGGTGAGTGACTTACCTCCTGACTCCCCAAAGCCTTTCCACCATCTACAAGGCACAAGTCAGGAGTGTGATGGAATACTCTCCTCTTGCCTGGATGAGTGCAGCTCCAACAACACTCAAGAAGCTCGACACTATCCAGGACAAAGCAGCCCGCTCGATTGGTACCCCGTCCACCACCCTAAACATTCACTCCCTTCACCACCGGCGCACAGTGGCTGCAGTTTGTTCCACCCACAGGATGCACTGCAGCAACTCGCCAAGGCTGCTTCGACAGCAGCTCCCAAACCCGTGACCTCTACCACCTAGAAGGACAAGGGCAGCAGGCACCACCTGCACGTTCCCCTCCAAATCACATATGAGCCCGACTTGGAAATATATCGCCGTTCCTTCATCATCGCTGGGTCAAAATCCTGGAACTCCCTACCTAACAGCACTGTGGGAGAACCTTCATCAGACAGACAGCAGCGGTTCAAGAAGGCGGCTCATCACCACTTTCTCAAGGGCAATTAGGGATGGGCAATAAATGCTGGCCTTGCCAGCGACGCCCCCATCCCATGAACGAATATATTAAAAAAATTAGCCCAACATCCATTGTAGGGAAAGTACTGAAGGGAATCCGGAAGGACTGAATGATGAACCACTTGGAGAAATATGAAACTCAATGGGGGAATCTGCACCGCTTTAGGGGAGGGTCAGGGCAACTCAGTGAATGTTGTTTATTTAGATTTCAGCAAAGCTTTTGATGTAGTGCCACTAGCAGACTAATGCTTAAGGTTGGAAGGCATGGGTTAGGTGGAGTGCTTCTGAAATGGTTCAAAAATTGGGTGAAGCAGAGGAAATGGTTGTACATGGAGCTTGATTGGCGTGGAAGGAGGTAACTTGTGTGGTACCTGAGGGATCAGTGGTGACATTTGGTGGCGCCTGAAAGAAAACTCTTCGAGTTTGCAGATGATATCAAATTGGAAGAGACTACAACAGGGAACAGGCTGATCAAGTTTGGGGAGCTGGGCTGACAAATTGTAAATGTCATTTAATGTGAACTAATGCAAAGTCATGAGATTGCGAAAAGATAATAAACAATGGCAATAAAAGGTAAATGCAAATATTGTGCAGGACATTACACAGGAGAGAGATTTAGGTGGTAGTGGGTGGATTGATCACTGAAGCCATCAGCACAGTATGTAGCCATTGTAAAGAGAACAAGAATAATCTTGGGCTGTCTGGCTAGAGAAACAGCACAAATCTCAGGGAATGATTCTGAGTTTATACAGAGCCAAGGTCTGGCCCCACTTGAAGTACAGTGTACAGTTCTGGTCACCGTATTATGGGAAAGACATCCAGGGATTGGAGATGGTGCAACATGGGGCAACTAAACTAATGAGCATTCGGCCAGGATATGGGTGGGCTCTGAGTCACACTCTTCAAAAGAGGAAAAGGGAGATAATGGAGGAAAAAAATAAATAAATATATCCAAGCTGGAAGGGTGGCTTATACACTGAGATACACAAGTTAAAAGTTTTGTTAGTTTGATTAGGTTATAATCATGCTCATGCTTCCTGGTTTCTTTCTTTCGGCTAAATTTTCCCTTTTTCCCCCACTCTTCCCTCCCCTCCTGGGTGACGGATCCACAATGCTGGCCATCCTCTGATGTCCAAATGCCCATTATTCCTCTGTAAGTCTTAACAGTTGGTGTCACAGGCTAGTTGACCGCTGAGGACACTACAGACAGCCCCATTCCCCTCCTCACCCAGCAGCCACACACATGCACACGCAACAGGGTCACGGTCTATCAGTGAGGATTGATAGATTCAGCAGCTGAACTCCTCGTGCCTAACTTGGGCACTATGGCCAACTCTTAACACCTCTACTGCTGCCTGGCTGAGATCAATCAGCCACAATCTTCCCGATCTGGATGGCTGAGACACCATTTATTTGCTATTATGGATTCTGCTTCCACCACTGATTCTGATACGGCTTTCCGTTGTCCTAATGACCCTCTGAGTAAAAAAAAAGTCTCCTAACTTCTCCCTTTGTTCTTGGTGATAATCTGGCATTTCTGCGCTCTAATTATCGACTCCCAACTCACTGAAAATAGTTTCTCCTGATTTGCTTTATCAAAACTTCTGGCAATTTTGAACATCTATTGGATGTCTTCTCAATCGTCTTTGTTCTAATGAAAAGAGAAGACTCCCCCCCCACCCCACCCCCACCTGGTGCGGACCTTGGGTGGCAAGCCAGCAAAGTGTGCCCGTCAGACGCCCGATAGTCCTGTCAGGAGTTCCAGTCCATTTTGAGGGTGGGGCCTCATTAGTATTCGGCCAACGGGCAGAAAATGAGTGCCCCGGGGCAGTCCTGCCATCTCGGGGCCACTGCAATAGCGGGTGGCCCAGCCAACCTCTGAACCGGAAGAAACTAAGTAGGGAGAAGTAATGAGTCCTTGAGGAGGAAGGAAGCACTCCTGCTCCTCCCAACTCCACAAAAATACAGTAAAACTTAACTTTTGGGCCACTCTTCGGTTGGATCACCAGCTGATACCATGCGGAGCGAGCATGGTACACGTTCCTCACGGTACTGTACTAAAATGGCAAAAGGGGTCCTTTGTACGTCACAGCAACCTAATTTGCATATTAAAAGGACCTAATGGCGCAGTTGGGCGTTCTGGCCGCCCAGTGATGGGCCCAGGGGGAGATTGTGGCAATCTCTGCATCGGCGGGACCGGGTTGGTAAGTCTTTCCCCGCCAATTTCAAGCCGCTACCGCCCCATTCCTGCTAGGCTGGAGGCCTCAATTTCTGCCCCCCTCCCCCCACCCCCCCCCCCCCCGCAACTCTCTTTCAGATTCTTTAGTCTCTCCTCACAACTCAAGTCTTTCATCCCCTGTATTATTTGTGAAAATAGTAATGTGGCCTTTCCTATTCTTTTCAGTCGTCCATTATTATCTGCTGTGTACTGAATGCTTTGAAGTGCCACAATAATGTCATGTGTTACAGCCCCAACCTACTGTACTACAGAGTAGTAGTTCACATTGGCAACCTCGAGTATGGTGAGTTATGTTTCTCTTATGGAGGGAGGGAAGATAGAAGAGTGATAAATCTTTGGTATAATCTGCCAGGCAAGGCAATAGAGTCAAAGACGGAAGCATTCAAAATGCTGAGATCTTGAGAGGCACTGGAGAGAGCCTGGGAGCAGCCCACCCATCAAACTTGTCAGAATTGGTACATAGGCCAAGGAGCCCTAAACTGAGAAAGGGAGAAAATATCTCGAAACGAGGGATTCTCACTCCTAGCAGGAGCAAAATTGTTTATATTTCTGCCATTCCCCAAACACAAAGGCTTGACTTTAAGGTCAATTCCTTCAAAATATCCAGTCATCTCATTCGATAGCTGTGAAATACTGAAGGTTGTTCATTGATTACACTGTTGTGGTTTCGCAATACTGCTTTGTATTATATCAAATTATACACTGAATGCAAATATATTTCTAAGAGGCCAGTGTAGTTTAACTATTTTGTCACCAACACTAAACTTTGGTGAGTTAATGCTGAAGAAAACCTTTGGAGCTCCATAGTCAGTAGATCTTCACTCCCGGCCCAATTTAGTACATGAGAGAGTGATGGATGTATAATAATGAGTCCTTGACACAAGGAAAAAGGGGATATTTATAAAGCAACATATCCTGTCTCTCAGAAACATCTCAGAGTGCTTCACCTATAATGAATTACTTTGAAATGCAATGGCTGTCATTATATAGGCAAATGTGGTAGCCATTTTTGCAGGGCACAGCAACATCTCACAAACAACATGACCAACATGCTTTTGGTGGTGTCAATTAAGGGAGAAATAATAGCCACAGCCCTGGGACAACTCCCTGCTCTTCTTTGAATAGTGCCATAGGATCTTTTACATCCACCTGAGCAAGCAGAGAAGTCTATGGTTAACTGTTCATCACAGGAACAGCACCTCCAGCAATACAGCACTCCCTCAATACTGCCGTGATGGATAATGTAGAGAGTCTCAGGTTCTGAGTCTCTCCTTATAACTGTAACTTCTCAGTCCTGGTAGCATCTTAGTGAATCTCTTCAGTATGTTCTCCATGGTCTTGACATTCTTCCTAAAGTAAGGTGCCCAAAACTAGGCATAACTTTCTAACTGTAGCCTAAACAATGATTTGTATAGGTTTAGAATTACCTCTTTGATTTAGTACCTGGTGGCCTGAAATGAGCCTGTGCCGTAAAAATCGAGTGCAGTCATTACCTTCATAGCCACTGAGAGAGCAGTGCAGGCAGATGACCATTGCTAGAGGTCCTCACACAGTAGGTGGAAGAGCTTCCCTCTTTGGTGAAGCACACTCTTGTAAGGTCCTCGAGGCTTGTGCTTGTTTCCGAAGGTGGACTTTGTGATTGCAAAAGGAACTATGGTCAGTGTCTTGTAGGAAACATTTTACTTAAACCTCAGCATTGGTTTGCAGTGATTAGGGAAACATTGTGCACAGAATTTACATTTGAAAATGGATTAATCAACCTGTTCTGTGCTGCTCCTTTGCTAGTTTTGCAAAACCCACCTTATGGGGAAATCAAGGATTACGTACACTTAGAATTGTATAGGAGCCAAATGTGAGGGGGAATTGTAATTTTTGCCAATAGTGTAAAGCGGGTGATGTCAGATCGGCCGCCCATTATACACCTCTCCTGACTTTCCTTACCAAATTTTAAAATTACTCCCCTTAGGAGTAAAGACGGCTAAGTTTCCAACTAGGGTAGATCTAATCAACAAAGTGGAGGTTGTACCTGCCTGGCCTATTTACTAATTAATCATTGAAAAGTACGGGCAGTGAGAGGTTTGTCAACAAACAATGACTAATCTTGACTCACTAATAGGTCAGACATTTTCCAGTGTTAAAAGTAACCATGAAGGATGGATCAGCAGTGACTAATTCAGGGGAAAATCAGACAACATGAAGTCATCACCTTTGGAAACTTCATATTATACCAATCATTTCCATAAATGGCCACAAAATATACACAACAGCACAATATTTTTGTCAACTAATCCCATCACCAAGCCTCTTTGTTCTCATAATATGGCCCAGGAGCAGTCCTCTCTTACAGGATTTCATCCAAGAGAACAAAAAAAGAGCCACCAACTAATGCCAGGGATCTCAGGTGGCATCAGTTCCACTGAACAGCAACAAGTGCAGGACAGGATTGCCCAATTTCCTTGCACCGCTGGATCTGCCAAGTACAGGGAGTCACTGAGGCCTCTCATGTGGCCGTCCAGCCTCTTAGACCCAATGCAATGGCTTCTACAAGCAGAAAAGGTTTCCGCTGCATCAATGTGCGTCTGGTCGGTGACCATCGAAATTGCATCATTGCAAATCAATTCCCACATCAAAGGCTTCAACCATGATGCTTTCATGTCAAGAAAAAGTCTCTGCCAGGCTTATTTGAAGGTGAAAGCAGGATGCAAACATGGCTTCTCACAGATCAGGACTAACCTCTTGCCAAATGACACCTCTCGGCAGCCATAGAGCGCAGATGCAAAGACGCCCATGCAGCTACCAAAATCATTATAGAACATACCACTGGCATCCTGAAGCAGCACTTTGGATGTCCTGAGAGATCAGGAGGTGCAGAATGGTGCAGGCCCAGCAGGATCTCTAAGATCATCATCATCTGCTGCCTGCTGCACCATTTTGCAATGCAAAGAGGCCTAACTGTCGAGTAGCAGGCCAATCGTCAATCAAGACCAGAACCAGATGCAGTCACTAACTAAGAGAATGTCACTGCAGAGACACCAGTAAAGCTACAAAGACATTCAGCCAAGTGCCTGAGCTCTCCCTGCTGTCCACATGGTACCAAGAAGATGGCTTCAGAAACCTCCTGCAATAGTGTCCTCTGTAATTCTTCAACTAACATTCTTCATTGAGCTGCTATGTTATTATACACATTCAGAAAGAAACTCTCTATGCAATCACCTATTTTATTCACCAACTTTGTTTCCTGTGTCAGAGATGTTAGTATCTTTTTTTCACGGTGCTTTCTCTTACTGCTGGTGTTTTGTATTTTTCTCATTCATTCATGGGATGTGGGCATCGCTAGCAAGGTCAGTATTTATTGCCGATCGCGAATTGCCCTTGAGAAGGTGATGGTGAGCCACCTTCTTGAGCCGCTGCAGTCCATGTGGTGAAGGTTCTCCCACAGTGCTGTTAGGAAGGGAGTTCCAGGATTTTGACCCAGCGATGATGAAGGAACGGCGATATATTTCCAAGTTGGGATGGTGTGTGACTTGGAGGGGAACGTGCAGGTGGTGGTGTTCCCATGCGCCTCCTGCCCTTGTCCTTCTAGGTGGTAAAGGTCACGGGTTTGGGAGGTGCTGCGAAGAAGCCTTGGCGATTTGCTTCAGTGCATCCTGTGGATGGTACACACTGCAGCCACTGTGTGCCGGTGGATGGGGAGCCAATCAAGCGGGCTGCTTTGTCCTGGATGGTGTCGAGCTTCTTGAGTGTTGATAGAGCTGCACTTATCCAGACAAGTGGAGAGTATTCCATCACACTCCTGACTTGTGCCTTGTAGATGGTGGAAAGGCTTTGGGGAGTCAGCAGGTGAGTCACTCGCCAAAGAATACCCAGCCTCTGACCTGCTCTTGTAGCCACTGTATTTATGTGGCTGATCCAGTTAAGTTTCTGGTCAATGGTGACCCCCAGGATGTTGATGGTGGGGGATTCGGCGATGGTAATGCCGTTGAATGTCAAGGGGAGGTGGTTAGACTCTCTCTTATTGGAGATGGTCATTGCCTGGCAGTTATCTGGCCCGAATGTTACTTGCCACTTATCAGCCCAAGCCTGGATGTTGTCCAGCTCTTGCTGCATGCGGGCACGGACTGCTTCATTATCTGAGGGGTTGTAAATAGAACTGAACACTGTGCAATCATCAGCGAACATCCCCATCTCTGACCTCATGATGGAGGGAAGGTCATTGATGAAGCAGCTGAAGATGGTTGGACCTAGGACACTGCTCTGAGGAACTCCTGCAGCAATGTCCTGGGGTTGAGATGATTGGCCTCCAACAACCACTACCATCTTCCTTTGTGCTAGGTATGACTCCAGCCACTGGAGAGTTTTCCTCCTGATTCCCATTGACTTCAATTTTACGCGGGTCCCTTGTTACCACATTCGGTCAAATGCTGCCTTGATGTCAAGGGCAGTCACTCTCATCTCACCTCTGGAATTCAGCTCTTTTGTCCATGTTTGGACCAAGGCTGTAATGAGGTCTGGAGCCGAGTGGTCCTGGCGAAACCCAAACTGAGCATCGGTGAGCAGGTTATTGGTGAGTAAGTGCAGCTTGATGGCACTGTCGACGACACCTTCCATCACTTTGCTGATGATTGAGAGTAGACTGATGGGGCGGTAATTGGCTGGATTGGATTTGTCCTGCTTTTCATGGACAGGACATACCTGGGCAATTTTCCACATTGTCGGGTAGATGCCAGTGTTGTAGCTGTACTGGAACAGTTTGGCTAGCGGCGCAGCTAGTGACTTCTAATCCCTGTAACTTCTTCAAATGATTTCCCAGAGTAAGAGTAAGTGTGTTCATTGGTTTTGAGTCACCTTGCTGCACAGCAGAAGTGTTCACATAGCTAGCAGCAATTTCAAAGTCCTGCCTCAGCCATTTAAAGGGCTGCATTCTTATCTGAACATCAAAAGAAGGGGATTGAAGCTGCATTATTCCTATAAACAGAGGGTTTGAGATTAATAGACGCTGCTATTGGCGTCATGTTGGATGAACTGGGACATCTATGATCTCATAGTCAGTCAGGTCTTGCTTAGCCTCTTCACAGGCAGTCAAGGGTTTGGCATTTCTAAGCCCTCCTCCAATTCAGGCCCATAATTTCACCTTGCTGTTTATTTGTAGCCTATTCACAATGTATATTTTAACTTACTATAGAAACAGCACAGTGCAATTTTCCAAGAAATATTTCGTCAGTGACACTGATTTGAATAATGACCTTTTTGTTTTGGTTTGCAGTAATACAATAGTGCTTCCTTGTCTCGCTTTCTCCTGTTACTCTAATTCTGATCAAATTACTTGGATTCAGAATGAGCAACCAAGCTCCACCTACTTTCGACCTGTTGTATCAGTCCTCCCAGTGTCTGCCTTTTGCCCTCTCCCCTCATTTTATATTTGTTGCTTTAAGAAGTATTTGCACCTGTGCATCAGTTGCTCACCAATTTTGCTGAAGTAACACTTTGGCAGTAATTTTAACCTAACCCCCACCCCCCCCCCCAAGCGGGAAACCCACGGGATCGAGTGGAACGCCAGTTTTGCACCCGCCCATTGTCTTTAATGCAGTCCGGGTGTAAAACTAGTGTTGCACCCAATCCAGTCACTTTCCCGGCCGGCAGGTTAGGTTAAAATTGTCCCCTTTCTCTTTTTAATACCATGCAACACAAAATCTTGTTAGTTATTTATTTGCGATATGAAGTGTTTCTTTATTTTCCCTTCTCTGCTTCTTTTCCCTCTCCTTCTATTTTTCTTGCTATGGATTTATTTATTCATAGCCTTCTCTCTAATTCTGATTCTTTCCTCTCTGTACCTCTGGCCCCCTTGATCTCTGAGTCTCACTGCAATGCTTTCCCTTTTCCTTTGTGTGTCTTATCTTTCCTGACTAGCATTCTTGTATTTGTGTCCCATTTCTCTCTCTCTCTGTTCAACCACACACCAGAGGAAGGCTTTGGCCCAGTCTGAGGCCTAACCAAAAATATTGAATACTGATCTTTGGGGTACTTTTGTCCCCTTTAAATGGTCCCCTCCTCTTCAGGGGATGTAGTGGCAGACTCCATCTTGGGGGTTAGAATCCCGCCAGGACCCTGCCCTGTATAACTAATGACTCCAGACTCGGAAAAATGGCGGGATCAGGACGGTGAACAGAAGTCCCATCGCAACCTTCCTGAGGTGGGTTCTGGAAAATCCAGGTTGCACGGTGTTAACAAATAGAGTGATGGGGGGGGGTTACATAGAACTCCCGATCTATAATGTTGTGCTAATGAGATACTGACAGGCCCTTGGACTTTGGAACAGTTACAGCAATGGAAGATCCACAGTTGCTTTCTGGTATATAATAAGCACAGTGATCATGGTACTCCTCAAAGAAGAAAGAAAGAACTTGCATTTATATAGCGCCTTTCACGAGCGCAGGACGTCCCAAAGTGCTTTACAGCCAATGAAGTACTTTTGAAGTGTAGTCCTCAATTCAAAATTGCCAGGGACCAGGAAATTCCTTGGAGCTGTTCCCGTTCTGCCAACATTACTTCGCCAGAAGCGTGTCAGGAAACCCTTTTAAAATGGAGTTTTCCGACGCACTTCAGTGCCGGAGGAGTAGCGCCAAGGTATTATTGGAGGACGAATAGTGCTGCATACTCTGTTGTTACTTCACCAAGACTGAGGCGGATATGGGGTTTGTTCGAAGTCAGTTAACGTGCCTGAGTGCACCGTTGTAACTGTTTACATACGGTAATAATGAACTGTGCCCTTTCACCACTTTCCTCTGTGGGATTTATTTTGCTGCTTTTTGTGAATGCAGCATGACTGTTATCACAGTGGATTTCTGGCCTGAAGAAAAGTAAAATGGAGGTAGTGCCAAACCTGACCCACAGCATTTCAATTCTGAGTAAACAGTAATAAATTCTGAAATCAGGAGGGAGCAGGAACTGCACCAGATCAAACGGCTGGGCCAGCATGGTACAAAATGGCTCTGCGTGTCAAAATATCCATTAGGAAACTTCTCGAACACTTTGTGAAATTGAGAGTTGGTTGCAGCATATCCTAAAACTTTGCTTCTGTCTTGCTTTAAAAAAAAGAACCTGTTCATCAGCATTGAACAACTTACAGTACATTGTGAAATAGGGTATACGGTAGAACAGGACCCCAGGTCATAGAGTGTGACTGTACAGGTAGCACATTCTGACAATATTCCAAGAAACTGTTTCATCATACTTTGGGTAAAATCTTCAGATAAACCTTTCTTTGTTCTGTGTGAAGAAAGAAAAGGAAGAACTTCTATTTATATAGTGCCTTTCACAACCTCAAGATATCCCAAAGTGCTTCACAGCCAATTAAGTTCTTTCAAAGTGTAGCCACTGATGTAATGTAGGGAAAGGCAGCAGCCAATTTACATGCAGTAAGATCCCTCAAACAGCACTGAGATAAATGAACAATTTAACTGTGGTGTTGGGTGAGGGGCAAATATTGGCCAGGACACCAGGACACCTCCCCTGCTCTTCTTTGAATAGTGCCATGGGACCTTTTACATCCACCTGAAGGGGCAGATGGGACCTCAGTTTAGTGTCTCATCTGAAAGACGGCACCTCCGACAGTGCAGCACTCCCTCGGTGCCGCACTGGAGGGTCAGCCGAAATTATGTGCTCAAGTCTTTGGAGTGGAGCTTGAACCCAAAACCTTCCAACTCAGAGACACGAGTGCCAGCACTGAGCCAATGCTGACACCTAAAGTTTTATTAACCTTGCCTGTCCATACATGCCCTCTACTGAGAAATGATAAAGCAGACTTTGAAAAAGTAGAACACACCAATTTTTTCTGATCCATTACAAACAGTCCCCTCAACAGGCACTGTTCGAAAAGGAGGCAGTGTGACACATTCCCAGGCCTCACCTAATGCCAAATGATGGAAAGTGTATGAAGGTGGCAATGAGTGAAACATCATCTGATTTCACCTCCCTCCTTTTAATGAAGTCACTCACATCAGTTGAGGTCTTCCTCAGATGAACTAACAAAGCTGAGGAATAATGCGTAAGCCCACGCACAGCCTCTTTGTGCCGTGCCATTTTGGTACACGGGCACGCTGCACCACTGGGAGACCCAGAGCAAAATACATATACCCTCTGAGGCGATGTCAGTGCTGGTCATGGCCTTTATTGCATCCTGGATTGCTTGGTTGGATTTGAAGGCAGAACCAGGACCAGAAGCTACGTATACGTGTACCACCCTGGCCTCAGTTTCTCGAAAGAGGGGGACAGAATCTATGACCTTTATGTAGGCTCTATGTTTCAGGATTTTTGACCATTTTTCCACAGAAAGAAATTGAAAATAAAAGTTATTTTTAATGTAGTGGGTTTTATTTTAAAGAAAGCGTATTCCCACAAATTTAAAAAGGCACCTGGACAAATGTTAATTAATATGCTAAATAGAAATATTTTCCATAGAAACTAAACAATAAGCAATTTGTTTGTGCAACCCATTGTGTTAAGAAGTCCTTTGATCCCTATCTGTCTGTGAAGAGGGAGATAAAAAGAGAGAACCAGGGGCACACAGGCAGAAAGGTTTTTAGAGACAGGAAAGCCTTTAGGGCAGTCAGTTTTTTAAACAGAGAGCTGTGAATGCTTTAGGCAGGCTTAGAAAGTCAAAAATGCTGGAGGAACAATTAGAAGATATTTTTGTTTAAGTCGAGTATGATGACCCACTGATGTGGGAAAGCATGACGTTTTCTTTCTTTTATATCATAATGATATCAGTTGTACTGTTTAAATTAAGTTATTCCAATTATATCTGTCATTCTGTATGTTCACTTTATTGTGAAATAAACAGCTTTTTGATTTATATCAGGCCTCATCTCACCAAGTATTCACTCAGTCCGTCATTGGAGCAATTGAAGAAGTACAAGTTCAAAAGACTCGACAGTAAGTTTGTGCAGCAACAGGGGCCCCAGGTTCTCTGATGCAGCGGCAGAGGTGCTGATTGCCCAAGCTCTGGAATTCCCTCCCTAAACCTCTCCGCCTCTCTACCTCTCCTCCTCTAAGAAGCTCCCTAAAACTTACCTCTTTGAACAAGCTTTTGGTCATCTGCCTTATATCTCGTTTTGTGGCTCGGTGTTAAATTTTTGTCTGATAACGCTCCTGTGAAGCACCTTGGGACATTTTACTACATTAAAGGCGCTATATAAATGCAAGCTGTTGTTGTTATTGTTGATTGAAAAAATGAGCAGCATAAAGGAGGTCTTCTGCCACTCTAGGACAATAGGTGCCAAGACAAGTCAGTCAATAGACATGGAGAGAGATAGCAGAAAATGTCATTGCAACCAGCATTGTCCCCAGGACCTGGCTACAGTGAAAAAAAAATGATCTGACCAGGACTGCCAAGGAAGGACTTCCCTTCAGCTCTCTCATTCTCTCTACACAGCCGTGCAGGACACTACTTTAGCCCCGTCCCTATCAATCCTTCCCTTCCCCGCTTCCCATGGCTCTCCTCAATCAGCAGGGAATACTTCACTGCAGCCTCTTTCTGCTTGCACTCAAACCCTCAAAACCTGTGACTGCTCACAGCTACTTCTCCCCCTTGGCCTCACTGGTTGCTTCTTCCTGTCATCATACATGCAATGCTAAGCTGCCTCACACATCTTAAGAATGCTTAAACAGGGCATACGTTTATCCACTTCCACTCTTCTTGCAGGAGAAGCTGGCACCCAACAGGAAGGAGAGAACCAGCACAGGAGGAGGTCCTGCCACTCTACATACACCGACACCAATGGAAGAGGTCGAAATTGACATTATTGGCAGAGAGAGGGTATGTAGCGTTGGAGATGACCGAGTGGGAGAGCAGGCACAGCAAGGCGTTTGGCCATCTTCCCTTCCTTATCTCTTTCTAATTAACTCTCTCATTTGCACACTCAGCATGAGAGCCTGCTGGCACATCGCACTGCCACTCATCTGCTACTGCTTACCCTGGCCATTATGTGCTAACCTTTGTCCCAGAAAAATAATCACTATCTCCCACCTCTTCCATTGCTCCAGTCCCAATCTTTGCTCCCTCAGGTCTGAGGGTCATAAACTCAAGCAGATCCAGTACACAATCATCCTAGAGAGGAAGGATAACCCAATGCTCCAAATTCCTATGACTAACTGCCTATTTAAATCCCTCTCCTGTCTTCTCCACCTACACCAGAATGCGAGGAGCTCATGGATTCTGTTGTCATCAAGATGGAGCCTATCCATACAGCTGCCACTGCTACATCTTCCCTTGCCTCTTACCCCCAGGCCCTAGTCCTCCCCAGTCTCCCACAGACGCTGGCCCTGAAACCCTTTCTTTTTGTAGCTTCTTCCTCATTCACCCCTTGTCCTCTCCAAGTTCATCTCATCTATGAGACACACCTCCTGCTCCCTCGATCCTCTTCCCACGCAACCTCTGACCACCCAATTCCCCTTCCTCGCTCCCATGCTAGCAAACACTTTCAATAGGTTCTCCTGCTCAGAATTTCCAGCTCATCCATCACCCTGTCCACACTGACTCTATGTTCCCCAATGCATCGGATTTAAAATCCTTGTCCTTGTTTTTAAACTCTTCCAAGGCCAAGCCCCACTGCATCACTGCAGCTTGTTCTGGCCCTATCATCCCCCAAGCACTCCGTTCTCTAACTCTGGCCTTTTGTGCATACTCCCCACCCTTCGTCCCATCAGTGGGGATTGCCTCCCTAAGCCTCTCAATATCTCCACCTTCCTATCCTCCTTTGAAAACCTTCTCAAACCCCAACTATTGACTCCTCCTAACCTATCCTTTCCTGGCTTCGTGTCCATTTTCCTCACATAGATCTTATGCAGCACTTTGAGGCGTTCTTTACTTCAGAGGTACGATGTGAATGCACTTCAAAAGTAATTAATTGGCTGTAAAGCGCTTTGGGATGTTCAGAGGTCGTGAAAGATGCTATATAAATGCAAGTCTTTCTTTCTTTCTTTCTTTCTTTAGACAGGTTAAGGGTACTGTTACCTAGCCAGTCTTTGTAATACTGACAACATTTGTGTCCATGCCCTGTTGACGTCAGAGATTGGAATCCCTCGCTTGGCCATTTCAATCCAGGCACTTCAAACACTGCTACTAATAAAAGGGTATGCATCAGGTCCTAATAGGGCTGCCCTCCATTGCTGTAACTCCTGGAGCAACACCTCGAGGGCAGCCTTCTCAAATGGGACAATCCTGATCCTTTGCCTTCTGCACTCATTTCTTCCGAATCCAGGCCTTGAATGCAGGCCCCCTTTAAGAGATGCTAGTTTGCTGGGTATCCCTCCCATGCTTGAAGCATGTTCCCTCATTCTGGGCAATGTACGCACGACACATATGCAAATGATTACAATCAGCTGACTTCACAAAATCACGAGGTCAGTTAGGCCAGCATAATGTGCATGGTATGTTCACTGTGATCCAAGCCCACTGGCACTGCACCAGGACCGGGGTAATCGGCCCAATGAGGAGAAGAAATGGTCACTTCGCATCATGGATATATCCATACAAAAATAATAACCAAATATATTCCTCATATCTGCACTGTACTGTATACAATCTTCATCTCTGTAGTGACAATAACACTCTTTATGCATTAGTTATATTATTTGTTCTGTGTTAATGCAAAGCAGTGTGGCACCAAGGAGCCCTAGTAAAATTGAAGTCAATGAAAATCAGGGGGAAAACTCTCCAGTGGCTGGAGTCACACCTAGCACAAAGGAAGATGGTAGTGGTTGTTGGAGGCCAATTATCTCAACCCCAGGACATTGCTGCAGGAGTTCCTCAGGGCAGTGTCCTAGGTCCAACCATCTTCAGCTGCTTCATCAATGACCTTCCCTCCATCATGAGGTCAGAAATGGGGATGTTCGCTGATGATTGCACAGTGTTCAGTTCCACTTGCAACCATTCAGATAATGAAGCAGTCCGTGCCCGCATGCAGCAAGAGCTGGACAACATCCAGGCTTGGGCTCATAAGTGGCAAGTAACATTCGCACCAGATAAGTGCCAGGCAATGACCATCTCCAACAAGAGACAGTCTAACCACCTCCCCTTGACATTCAAAGGCATTACCATCGCCGAATCCCCCAGCATCAACATCCTGGGGGGTCACCATTGACCAGAAACTTAACTGGACCAGCCACATAAATACAGTGGCTACAAGAGCAGGTCAGAGGCTGGGTATTCTGCGGTGAGTGACTCACCTCCTGACTCCCCAAAGCCTTTCCACCATCCACAAGGCACAAGTCAGGAGTGTCAAGAAGCTCGACACCATCCAGGACAAAGCAGCCCACTTGATTGGCACCCCATCCACCACCCTAAACATTCACTCCCTTCACCACCGGCGTACTGTGGCTGCAGTGTGTACCATCCACAGGATGCACTGCAGCAACTCGCCAAGGCTTCTTTGACAGCACCTCCCAACCCCGCGATCTCTACCACCTAGAAGGACAAGGGCAGCAGGCACATGGGAACAACACCACCTGCACGTTCCCCTCCAAGTCACACACCAGCCCGGCTTGAAAATATATCGCCATTCCTTCTTCGTCGCTGGGTCAAAATCCTGGAACTCCCTTCCTAACAGCACTGTGGGAGAACCTTCACCACACGGACTGCAGTGGTTCAAGAAGGCGGCTCACCACCACCTTCTCAAGGGTAATTAGGGATGGGCAATAAATGCTGGCCTCGCCAGCGACGCCCACATCCCATGAACGAATAAAAAAAAGAGTATCATCAACACATGAATCTTGACTCCACAACACACCATTATCTCTGTCCCAAGACTGGTTCCTGTAGAAAGAGAATTTGCACACAGGACTATAGAGCAACAGTGGGATTTTGTGAAAAAAAGGGATTGCAAAGGTACAGAATAAGTATATTCCATTAAAAAAGATGGAAACCACACGTGAAGAAGAGGTCCTATGAGGACTATAAAATAATAATTAAAATGAAATAAATTACGGGAGAATATGATAAAATAAGAGAGGTTAAGAACGGGATAAGGGAAGTTAAAAGGGAGTATGAGGAAAAATTTCAAAAAAAACATCAGAAGGAATAGTGATGTATTTTACAAGTAAATCAGTAAAAAGAGAATTGTTAAAAGAGAGATGGGACCCCTGAGAGGAGAAGATTGTCAATTTGTAGACGATGATCGAAAATGGTGCAGGCATTTAATAAGTACTTCACCTCGACATTTACTGAAGAGGATATCAGAAAGGCAGTCAGTCCTGAAGTGGTTGAGAGTGGGGTGAGATTTTATGATGGATAAGAAAATAATTTTGAATGTTAGTAAAGCTAAAGGAACGCAAAGTGCAGGGGCCCGATGGGATACTTCCTGGGACCCTGAGGGAGATAAGGGAGGAAATTGCCGAGGCCCTCG
The DNA here is from genome assembly GCF_035084215.1 of Heptranchias perlo. NCBI lineage: Eukaryota > Metazoa > Chordata > Chondrichthyes > Hexanchiformes > Hexanchidae > Heptranchias > Heptranchias perlo. The sequence continues at coordinate 11,207,973 of NC_090351.1, forward strand.
ATGTCAACTCAGGGTGGGAATTGGGGGCATAGGGGCCGAAGCAGGTGGTGAACCATCCGGCCCGCATGGAAATAGTCCCCAGCAAGGCAAGTAAGGAATTGGGGGAGATCAGAAAATCCACGGTTGAGGAAGCAGGTGAGGCCTGGGGCCGGGGAGACCCAAGGTATCCTTGTAAGGCCAAGAGGAGAACTTCATAAGTCTATGAAGAAAGACATGAAGATTGTGTCTTTTTTCATTAAAACAAGGCAGATTATGGGGTGATATGAAATTATGGGGTGGTTTAAAATTATGAAAGGTTAGATGAAGGCAGACTGTTTCCAGTAGTTTAGCGGGCAAGAATGAGGGGCCATAGATACCAATTTAAATGTAAAAAATTTAGGACAGAGGCCAAGAGAAACTTCTTTGCACAGAGACTTGTGAGATTGTGGAATTCACTTCCAGGGTTAGCGGTTGAGGCAGAAACTATTCAAGATTGGATTGGACAGGTGGATGAAGGAAAAAGGGTTGAAGGGATATGGGAACAGGGTGGGTAAATGTGATTAGGACTAATTACTCACATGGAAAGTAAACACTGACATGGACATGTTGGGCCGAATGGCCTGCTTCTGTGTAACGTCTATGTATTTCTATGTAGCTTCCAGCGTTCCTCGCTGCAGGCTCTTCTGGGTCATTAGACTTACTGAACAAAAACACTGGAAGGCATGAGCAATGTATCCTCCCCAATCAGAGTTAGTCCAGGAAAAATTAATAGCTTTGATATAACTGAAATGAAAAACCTAGGCAGACCAAAAAGGCACAAAAACAATAAATCCCCAGGGATAGATGTATTTATCCCAGAGTAGAAAAATAGACTAGGGAGCGTGTGTACACAGCCAAGCTCTTATATCTGGACCTCTCAGAAATACCGGATAGTGTGTAGAATAAAGATGGTATAACAGTGTATATCTACACTCCTGCAGCCAGACTTGCAGACCAGTTTAAGAACGTGGAAGACTCTTTCGGTGGTTATGAAGGTTGGAGCTGCATTGAAGTTATATGTGGCAAGCTCCTTCCAAACAGTGGTGGGAGATCTCTGTCACACCTCCCAACCTTCAGTACATACTTCCATCATGCGGGTAACTAACATATAAGAACATAAGAACATAAGAAATAGGAGCAGGAGTATGCCAATCGGCCCCTCGAGCCTGCTCCGCCATTCAATAAGATCATGGCTGATCTGATCCTAACCTCAAATCTAAATTCATGTCCAAATTCCTGCCCGCTCCCCGTAACCCCTAATTCCCTTTACTTCTAGGAAACTGTCGATTTCCGTTTTAAATTTATTTAATGATGTAGCTTCCACAGCTTCCTGTGGCAGCAAATTCCACAGACCTACTACCCTCTGAGTGAAGAAGTTTCTCCTCATCTCAGTTTTGAAAGAGCAGCCCCTTAGTCTAAGATTATGCCCCCTAGTTCTAGTTTCACCCATCCTTGGGAACATCCTTACCGCATCCACCCGATCAAGCCCCTTCACAATCTTATATGTTTCAATAAGATCGCCTCTCATTCTTCTGAACTCCAATGAGTAGAGTCCCAATCCACTCAACCTCTCCTCATATGTCCGCCCCCTCATCCCCGGGATTAACCGAGTGAACCTTCTTTGTACTGCCTCAAGAGCAAGTATGTCTTTTCTTAAGTATGGAGACCAAAACTGTATGCAGTATTCCAGGTGCGGTCTCACCAATACCTTACATAACTGCAGCAATACCTCCCTGTTTTTATATTCTATCCCCCGAGCAATAAAAGCCAACATTCCGTTGGCCTTCTTGATCACCTGCTGCACCTGCATACTAACTTTTTGATCTTCTTGCACTAGGACCCCCAGATCCCTTTGTACTGCAGTACTTTCCAGTTTCTCGCCTTTAAGATAATAACTTGCTCTCTGATTTTTCCTGCCAAAGTGCATAACCTCACATTTTCCAATATTGTATTGCATCTGCCAAATCTCCGCCCACTCACCCAGCCTGTCTATATCCCCCTGTAGGTTTTTTATGTCCTCCTCACTCTCCACTTTCCCTCCCATCTTTGTATCATCTGCAAACTTTGATATGTTACACTTGGTCCCCTCCTCCAAATCGTTAATATAGATTGTAAAGAGTTGGGGACCCAGCACCGACCCCTGCGGAACACCACTGGCTACTGGTTGCCAGTCCGAGAATGAACCGTTTATCCCAACTCTCTGCTTCCTGTTAGATAACCAATCCTCCACCCATGCCAGAATATTACCCCCAATCCAGTGATTCTTTATCTTGAGCAATAATCTTTTATGTGGCACCTTGTCGAATGCCTTCTGGAAGTCTAAATACACTACGTCCACTGGTTCCCCTTTATCCACCCTATACGTTATGTCCTCAAAGAACTCAAGCAAATTTGTCACACATGATTTCCCCTTCGTAAAGCCATGCTGACTTTGTCCTATTAAATTATGTTTATCCAAATGTTCCGCTACTGTCTCCTTAATAATAGACTCCAAAATTTTACCCACCACAGATGTTAGGCTAACTGGTCTATAATTTCCAGCCTTCTGCCAACTACCCTTTTTAAATCAGGGTGTTACATTAGCAGTTTTCCAATCTGCCGGGACCTTTGCCGAGTCCAGAGAATTTTGGAAAATTATTACCAAAGCATCCACAATCCCCACTGCCACTTCCCTCAAGACCCTCGGATGTAAGCCATCAGGTCCAGGGGATTTATCCGCCTTGAGTCCCATTATTTTACTGAGTACCAATTCCTTAGTGATTTTAATCGTATTTAGCTCCTCCCCCTCTAGAGCCCCCTGTTTGTCCAGTGTTGGGATATTCTTAGTGTCCTCTACCGTAAAGACTGAAACAAAATATTTGTTCAGCATTTTTGCCATTTCCATGTTTCCCACCATTAATTTCCCGGTCTCATCCTCTAAGGGACCTACGTTTGCCTTAGCCACCCTTTTTCTTTTTATATAACTGTAGAATCTCTTGCTATCTGTTTTTATATTTTTTGCTAATTTATTTTCATAATCTATCTTCCCTTTCTTAATCAATCCTTTAGTTACTTTTTGCTGTCTTTTGAAGACTTCCCAATCTTATATCCTCCCACTAAGTTTGGCTACCTGATATGTCCTTGTTTTTAGTCAGATACTATCCTTAATTTCTTTACTTAGCCACGGATGGCTGTCATTTCTTTTACACCCTTTTTTCCTCAGTGGAATATATATTTTTTGAAAGTTGTAAAATAACTCCTTGAATGAACACCACTGCTCATTTACCGTCTTACCCTTTAATCTATTTTCCCAGTCCACTTTAATCAATTCCGCTCTCATACCATCATAGTCTCCTTTATTCAAGCTCAGTACGCTTGTTTGAGAACCAACCTTCTCACCCTCTAATTGGATATGGAATGTAACCATGTTATGGTCACTCATTCCAAGGGGATCCTTAACTAGGACATTATTAATTAATCCTGGCTCATTACACAGGACCAGGTCCAAGGTTGCTTTCCCCCTTGTAGGATCAGTTACATACTGCTCAAGAAATCCATCCCTAATACACTCAATAAACTCTTCCTCAAGGCTGCCCTGCCCAATTTGATTTGTCCAGTTGATATGATAGTTAAAATCCCCCATAATTATAGCTGTTCCCTTATTACATGCCCTGACTATTTCCTGATTAATACTTCTTCCAGCAGAGTTGCAACTATTAGGAGGCCTATATACTACGCCCACTAGTGTTTTTTTCCCCTTATTATTCCTTATCTCTACCCAAACTGTTTCATTATCCTGATCCTTTGTCCCAATATCATTTCTCTGTATTACAGTGATTCCTTCCTTTACTAACATAGCCACCCCACCTCCCCTTCCTTCCTGCCTGTCCTTCCTGATTGTTAAATACCCTGGCATATTTAATTCCCAGTTGTTGTCACCCTGCAGCCATGTTTCTGTAATGGCCACAAGATCATACCCATACGTAGTTATTTGTGCCGTTAACTCGTCCATTTTGTTACGAATGCTACGTGCATTCAGATAAAGAACTTTCAAATATGTTTTGTGACACTTAGTTCCTGCTTTTTCCTTTTTTAACACTTTACCTTTTACTCCATACCTTCTGTCCCTTCCTGACACGCTTTCCTCTGTCTCCCTGCTCAGGTTCCCAACCCCCTGCCACAGCTTTGATGCTGGGTTAATCGCCTTACGCCTTCTAGTTTTTATTTTTTCTGTCGTGCCTAAAGTACACTTTCTTTCCGCTGCTCGATGCTTTTCCCTTTCACTTGTTCTTGAACAACTGTTTGTGCTATTTGTATTGTCGATTTCCCCTGGGTCTTCCCCTCTCTTGCTGCTCTCAATTTTATTCCCTTCTGACTCCCCGCTCAGGTTCCCATCCCCCTGCCACTCTAGTTTAAACCTTCCCCAACAGCACTAGCAAACACCCCCGCGAGGACATTGGTCCCGGTCCTGCTCGGGTGTAACCCGTCATGTTTGTACAGGTCCCACCTTCCCCAGAACCGGTCCCAATGTCCCAGGAATCTAAATCCCTCCCTCCTACACCATCCCTGCAGCCACGCATTCATCCTGACTATTCTCCTGTTCCTATACTCACTAGCACGTGGCACCGGTAGCAATCCTGAGATCACTACCTTTGAAGTCCTGCTTTTTAATTTATCTCCTAACTCCTTAAATTCACCTTGCAGGACCTCATCCCTTTTTTTATCTATGTCGTTGGTACCAATATGGACCACGACTACTGGCTGTTCACCCTCCCCCTCCAGAATGCCCTGCAGCCGCTCCATGACATCCTTGACCTTGGAACAGGGAGGCAACATGCCATCCTGGAGTCACGTTTGCGGCCGCAGAAACGCCTATCTGTACCCCTTAAAATGGAATCCCCTATCACTATAGCCCTGCCACTCTTCTTCCTCCCCTCCTGTGCAGCAGAGCCACCTGTGGTGCCCCGAACCTGGCTCTTGCTGCATTCCCCTGATAAGCCATCTCCCCCAACAGCATCTAAAGCAGAATATCTGTTTGAGAGGAAGATGGCCCCAGGGGACTCCTGCTCTACCTGCCTAGTCCTTTTACTCTGCCTGGTGGTCACACATTTCCTTTCTGCCTGCGTACTCTTTACCTGCGGCGTGACCACCTCACTGAACGTGCTATCCACGATAGTCTCAGCATCGCGGATGCTCCACAGTGAGTCCACCCGCAGCTCCAGCTCCGAAAGACGGTTAGCCAGTAGCTGCAGCTGGACACACTTCCTGCACACATGGTCGCCAGGGACACTGGTAGTGTCCATGACTTCCCACATAGTGCCTGGTAGGGCTGGTTAGTTCATCAACTTTCCTTGGGAAATACAACAGGCAAAAGGAAAAATTCCTCCACTTATTCCATGTGACAGGATTCTCACAAGTACAGGGAATAATTGATTGCATCCTTATGACCATACATGCCCCTACTCCCAATACAACTCCATTCGTGAGTAGAAAGGGCTACCACTCCATGAATATTCAGCGGTTCAAGAAGGCGGCTCACCACCACCTTCTCAAGGGCAATTAGGGATGGGCAACAAATGCTGGCCTTGCCAGCGACGCCCACATCCCGTGAACGAATAAAAAAAAAAGTTGGTCTGCAACCATAGGAACAGAATTATGTACATCAGTGTCCGTTACCTTGGCAGCTCCCATGATTCATTTATCCAACAACAGTCAACATTATTTGAAGGACCAAGAGGATTACAGGGACCAAGGATACTGCAGCTGTGACTTGTGACACCACTGTTTATAACCATTGACAAGACTTGAGGAGAGGAACAATGCAGTCCATGTTTCCACCAGAATCTTAGTGGAACACCATTTGGCATCCTCAAGCAGTGGTTCCGATGATTGGACAGATCAGGAGAAGTGCTACAGGACAGCACAGCAAAGGTCTCCAAGATTATTCCAGCCTGCAGAGTCTCACACAATTTTGTATTGCAAAAGGGCATAACCATGGAGAAGGTAGGAGAAGAAAGGCAGCAATAAGCAAAGGAAGAAGACATGGCTGACCACGAGACATCGGAATTGGCCGCACAACAAACAACTTAGACAGCAAGAGTCATCAGGCAGACTCCAATAGACTAAACCATTAATTAAGCACCATATACTTCCAAAACACAACAGTTATCCACATTTGCCCAACACCCGTACCTTCTCGATTGAGCCCAGCCCTACATCCAGCCCATAAATGCAACGTAATTTCTCCCCAACAACTTTCATGTGCTTCATACCAAAAGAACTGGCAGGACACAATAGTGGTACAGTCAGTTCAACTTTTACAAAACTATACAATCAAAGTGCTTTGCCCAGTGCTTCCCCTTAATGAAAGTGAACGATGGGCATCTTCTGGTTCCTAATCATCTGCATCTCCTAAGTATTCCCCCAGTGGGAGAAGAAAGTAAGATGGATGGCTCCTGGGTGTCAGCATGTGTCTGTAGGGATGGAAGTGGTCCATACCTCCTTGTCACGGGTCATAAGGTGGTCCTCCAACCGCAGGCATCACAGAGATTGAGGCAATGGCTGCCTGGAGCTTTGTGCTTGTGGACATGTCTGTTGTAATTTGAGAGAGGTGGCAGGGAAGTCCGGACTTTTCCATCATCCGTGCCTACTCCTGCTGTCCCCCTACTGCTGGAAACTTCTTCAGCACAGCTGAATATCTGTGAGAATAGACCACTGCATAGCAATGAGATTAAGTGAAGCTCAGGACGATGGACATCTCAAGCTGATTCCTCAATATGATGAATCCAGATCAGAGACCAAGGCCTGTATAGTCCCAGTCATAACATTTGTGATGGTTGCTATGCCTGAGCTTACAGGGCCCTGGAGTGGCTACAGTCTCCATGGTGGCCTGTTGCTGGGTCAGTGGGTCATTCAATGCTGTACAGATGTGGGTTGTGGACTCCTCCCCGGAAGGGCCCGAACATGGCACACTTCAGACGATGCTATGAGTGTTGATATTGAACTATAAAATACATTTGAAGGCAGGCACTATAATGTCCAAATCACTGGGCTCAGCCACTGACGGAGATCTCAAACTGGTACTATGGCCAACAGGTTGAGTCGCCTGCGATTCCATTTGCACTAGCTCCTCCTCACTCCTGCTCTGTGTTTCACAAATGCTCTCTCCTGCCACTCCCTGCAGTGGTTAGATCTGTAATCGTGCTTGTCACACACAGGAGTAAGTAATGCCGAGAGCTACGAGATGTTCACTGGGCTTGGCCACTTCCTCCTTTTGCACACCCAGAGGAGCAGAAGAATATACTTTACAGTATAAGACACTTCTTGAAACATAACAAGCTCATGCAGTATGTTACACTTAACTGCTGCAATGTTTGCCCATATGTGAGGAAGCAAATGGGTGAGTGAATATGAGATAAGCAAAGGAAAGAAAATGGCACTCGCTATGAGCTTGGGGGAAGCCTCTGACATCTCCTTGCCCGCTCTTACTTGCCTCCATGCCGATAATCTTCATGGACTTCTACTCATTAGGAGACAAGGGCCACAATTTTCTTGATCCATCTCTTGACTGTATGCACTGCCTCCTGTCCTGTGGAACCTTCCCCTGCAAACAGATATAACAGATGTTGAAAAGAGGAATATGAGCAAAGACGCCTGCCACGTCAGTGCCCAGGATAGGAGCCACCTTATATGAATGTGTGATCTTGCAGCATTAATGATTCTTGTGCTTGGTGCTTATTGCTTGCCACGTTTAACAGTGACACAGTTGCCACTTTGCAGATCAATATGAATATGTCTGCACATTTAGAAAGGTGTGGGTCGATTTTCCTGGCCTTGGATCACTTGGGCACAGTGAATACAGAAAAATCGGGACCCTGCCTAATTTTTTTGTCCATTAATTTAAATAGAGGGAAAATTCACCCCATGACCAATTGTAAAAGTGCAAATCATTCCCCCTTTGTAATGGTACTCCAAGTTCACAATGAAGAGCAATAAAGTTGTTTCACAAGGCAACCTGTCAAGTTGTTGCCACATATTTGCACATTCACCTTGGTAACCTTACGCAATGTAGAAAATTTCTTCCTCACCTGCCGCCGGGTTTAGCCTACAGGTAAGACTGCATTTATACACTTTTCCATCTTCTTTCATGCTGCTCTGGCTGCACTTTTCATTGCAAGGTGGCCTTCTCTCCAAATTGGGCCATCCTTCACAGTGACTGATCGCTGAATGGGGCCGTTCAGATCCCAGCCATATCTGAGACTCAGCGGTAAAGCAGCTTTAGCAGCAACCAGCCACCTCATAAGGGTTGCCAGGACCAGATATGACCCCTGACCTCTGCACTTATATAGCACCTTTCACGACCTCAGGTGCACCAAAGCGCTTTACAGCCAATGAAGTACTTTTTTTGAAGCGTAGTCACTGATATAATGTAGGAAACGCAGCAGCCAATTTGCGCACAGCAAGGTCCCACAAACAGCAATGTGATAATGACCAGATAATCTGTTTTAGTGACATTGGTTGAGGGACAAATATTGGCCAGGACACCGGGGAGAACTCCCCTGCTCTTTTTCGAAATAGTGCCACGGGATCTTTTACATCCATCTGAGGGAACAGACAACACTTCGGATAAACGTCTCATCCAAAAGACGGCACCTCCAACTGGAGTGTCAGCCTGGGTTTTGTGCTCATCTGAATGCTCCGAGTGCTAATTGGTGGGAGCGCCATCAAGATATCTAAATTACCTAACTTCCTCTTATTCAGTGAGCTCAGTCTGTTGCCTTGTGTGCATCACATTGCTGAGATCTTATAATTGGCTCCATGTTGTCATTAGTCACCTCCACATATATTTGTAACCTGTTCTTCTCCCTCCTCTTCAGTTCTTTCCACATTATTTCCCAGGTTGATCAATAGCTAGAAAAAATGTCCCCAAACCTCAGCCAATGATTTTCTGTAGCCAGAGAATAGGAGTTGTGTGAACGTGGCCCAGGGCAACTCGACTTCTGAATTTTCCTCCGTCCCTGTGGGGGAATGCCCAGCCTCAGTGTGGCACCTTCCATGATATCCTAGTTGAGATTGGCAACTTGACAAATCCGTGATCTACCAATCCGTGGTGCAGTAGGTTTTCACCAGATTGTTCTAGTCCACACTATTTCAAAGGATAAAAGGACAGGAAGAAAGATTTCTCCTTCAAGGAAAAATCACCCACTGTAGTACATGTTTCAGCTGAAGATAAGTACGGTAGCATAGTGGTTATGTTACTGGACTAGTAATCTAGAGGCCCGGAGTCATGAGTTCAAATCCCGCCACAGCAGCTAGTAAATTTAAATTCAATTAATTAAATAAAATCTGGAATTAAAATACCAGTATCAGTAATGGTGGCCATGAAACTACCAGATTGTCGTAAAAACCCATCTGGTTCACTAATGCCCTTTAGGGAAGGAAACCTGCTGTCCGCACCCAGTCTGGCCGATATGTGACTCCAGACCCACAGCAATTGTGGTTGATTCTTAATTGCCCTCTGAAATGGCCTAGCAAGCCAGTCAGTTGTAAAATCTCGCAACGAAATGTCATAATAAGAATAAAACCGGACGGACCACCCGGCATCGGACCACAAGGCACCGGACACGACAACGGCAAAACACCAAGCCCAGTCGACCCTGCAAGGTCCTCCTCACTAACATCTGGGGACTTGTGCCAAAATTGGGAGAGCTGTCCCACAGGCGAGTCAAGCAACAGCCTGACATAGAATCATACCTTTCAGCCAACGTCCCATGAATCTTCCATCACCATCCCTGGGTATGTCCTGTCCCACCAGCAGGACAGACCCACCAGAGGTGGCGGTACAGTGATATACAGTCAGGAGGGCAGTGGCCCTGGGAGTCCTCAACATTGACACTGGACCCCAAGAAATCTCATGGCATCAGGTCAAACATGGGCAAGGAAACCTCCTGCTGACAAACCACCTAAGGTCCTCCCTCAGCTGATGAATCAGTCCTCCTCCATGTTGAGCACCACTTGGAGGAAGCACTGAGGGTAGCAAGGGCACAAAACGTACTCTGGGTGGGGGACTTCAATGTCCATCACCAAGAGTGGCTCGGTAGCACCACTACTGGCTGAGTCCTGAAGGAAATAACTGCCAGACTGGGCCTGCGGCAGGTGGTGAGCGAACCAACACGAGGGAAAAACTTACTTGACCTCGTCCTCACCAATCTACCTGTCGCAAATGCATCTGTTCATGACAGTATTGGTAGGAGTGGCCACCGTACAGTCCTCGTGGAGATGAAGTCCCGTCTTCGCTCTGAGGACACCATCCAACGTGTTGTGTGGCACTACCACCGTGCTAAATGGGATAGATTCAGAACAGATCTAGCAGCTCAAAACTGGGCATCCATGAGGCGCCGTGGGCCATCAGCAGCAGTAGAATTGTATTCCAGCACAATCTGTAACCTCATGGCCCGGCATATTCCTCACTCTACCATTACCAACAAGCCAGGAGATCAACCCTGGTTCAATGAGGAGTGTAGAAGAGCATGCCAGGAGCAGCACCAGGCATACCGAAAAATGAGGTGCCAACCTGGTGAAGCTACAACTCAGGATAACATGTGTGCTAAACAGCGGAAGCAACATGCTATAGACAGAGCTAAGCGATTCCACAACCAACGGATCAGATCAAAGCTCTGCAGTCCTGCCACATCCAGTCGTGAATGGTGATGGACAATTAAACAACTAACGGGAGGAGGAGGCTCTGCAAACATCCCCATCCTCAATGATGGTGGAGTCCAGCACGTGAATGCAAAAGACAAGGCTGGAGCGTTTGCAACCATCTTCAGCCAGAAGTGCCGAGTGGATGATCCATCTCGGCCTCCTCCCGATATCCCCACCATCACAGAAGCCAGTCTTCGACCAATTCGATTCACTCCACGTGATATCAAGAAACGGCTGAGTGCACTGGATACAGCAAAGGCTATGGGCCCCGACAACATCCCAGCTGTAGTGCTGAAGACTTGTGCTCCAGAACTCGCTGCGCCTCCAGCCAAGCTGTTCCAGTACAGCTACAACACTGGCATCTACCCGACAATGTGGAAAATTGCCCAGGTATGTCCTGTCCACAAAAAGCAGGTCAAATCCAATCCGGCCAATTACCGCCCCATCAGTCTACTCTCAATCATCAGCAAAGTGATGGAAGGTGTCGTCGACAGTGCTTTCAAGCGGCACTTACTCACCAATAGCCTGCTCACCGATGCTCAGTTTGGGTTCCGCCAGGACCACTCGGCTCCAGACCTCATTACAGCCTTGGTCCAAACATGGACAAAAGCGCTGAATTCCAGAGGTGAGGTGAGAGTGACTGCCCTTGACATCAAGGCACCATTTGACCGAGTATGGCACCAAGGAGCCCCAGTAAAACTGAAGTCAATGGGAATCAGGGGGAAAACTCTCCAGTGGCTGGAGTCATACCTAGGGCAAAGGAAGATGGTAGTGGTTTTTCGAGGCCAATCATCTCAGCCCTAGGACATTGCTGCAGGAGTTCCTCAGGGCAGTGTCCAAGGCCCAACCATCTTCAGCTGCTTCATCAATGACCTTCCCTGCATCATAAGGTCAGAAATGGGAATGTTCGCTGATGATTGCACAGTGTTCAGTTCCATTCGCAACCCCTCAAATAATGAAGCAGTCCGAGCCCGCATGCAGCAAGACCTGGACAACATCTAGGCTTGGGCTCATAAGTGGCAAGTAACATTTGTGCCAGACAAGTGCCAGGCAATGACCATCTCCAACAAGAGAGAGTCCAACCACCTCCCCTTGACATTCAACGGCATTACCATTGCTGAATCCCCCACCATCAACATCCTGGGGGTCACCATTGACCAGAAACTTAACTGGACCAGCCATATAAATACTGTGGCTACGAGAGCAGGTCAGAGGCTGGGTTCTGCGGCAAGTGACTCACCTCCTGACTCCCCAAAGCCTTTCCACCATCTACAAGGCACAAGTCAGGAGTGTGATGGAATACTCTCCACTTGCTTGGATGAGTGCAGCTCCAACAACACTCAAGAAGCTCGACACCATCCAAGATAAAGCAGCCCGCTTGATTGGCACCCCATCCACCACCCTAAACATTCACTCCCTTCACCACCGGCGCACTGTAGCTGCAGTGTGTACCATCCACAGGATGCACTGCAGCAACTGGGCAAGGCTTCTTTGACAGCACCTCCCAAACCCGCGACCTCTACCACCTAGAAGGACAAGAGCAGCAGACACATGGGAACAACATCACCTGCACGTTCCCCTCCAAGTCACACACCATCCCGACTTGGAAATATATCGCTGTTCCTTCATCGTCGCTGGGTCAAAATCCTGGAACTCCCTTCCTAACAAGCACTGTGGGTGAACTGTCACCACACGGACTGCAGCGGTTCAAGAAGGCGGCTCACCACCACCTTCTCAAGGGCAATTAGGGATAGGCAATAAATGCCGGCCTCGCCAGCAACGCACGCATCCCATGAACGAATAAAAAACAAAGTAGGCACGCAGTTAGGACTCAGTTGGAGGAATGTGTTTTTTCTGTAAGGATTCGTGATTCAGTCTTGACCTTTCAGCCTTACAGTCAGTGCATGAGTGAGCAATGTCTCTGAACAATATGTCACAATGTGTGAGAAGCCTGTGTTATCAAGCCTTACTCATGTTGCGCACTGAAATCACAAAGAGACTCATCTGAAACAGTTTAATTGTGAGTGTCACTCCCATAACAGAAACTATCAGCAACAGGGTTCCGCAGAACATAGCTTGTCTTCATGTCTGTAATGGTGATGTGGAGATGCCGGTGATGGACTGGGGTTGACAATTGTAAACAATTTTACAACACCAAGTTATAGTCCAGCAATTTTATTTTAAATTCACAAGCTTTCGGATTTGTGAAAGCTTGTGAAAGCTTTCGGATTTGTGAAAGCAAATTTCCGAAAGCTTGTGAATTTAAAATAAAATTGCTGGACTATAACTTGGTGTTGTAAAATTGTTTACAATTGTCTGTAATGGGTTATTTATTTTCTCAGTGTAGTTTCGAAATGAAGCTGGATCAGTGGTAGTAACACTCTGGTCTGCCAGGTGTACAGACCGAAAGAGCATCTGTTTGAACTGCTGTCAGGAGCAGCACAACAGCTGAATTTATTAATTGATGAATGTAACTGTTTTGGATGCCAAAAATCATTCTTTTGTGTTGTTTTGTTTTATGTTACAAAGTGCTGTTGTTCTCTGTCTTGTTTTTGGCACGAACAAAATCTTGGGACATTCAGTAGGAAGCTTGACTTAAAAAACGCAGTTAAAGCTTTGATATTTTGTAATAAAAGAAATCAGAATTTGCCTGTAGCACTTTTTCAATGACAGGCCCAAGCCAGGCACTTCTCCCAGCAGTGTTAGCTTCAAATCGTTGAGAATTTATTTTGTGTGCTGTTTCTCCCTTCTCTTTAAGATTGCTGGGACAACCCATAGGGGCAGGGCGGATAAAGAATTTCACAACTGATGTATGTAAGGAATCTTACAACACCAGGTTATAGTCCAACAAATTTATTTTAAAATCACAAGCTTTCGGAGATTATCCCCTTCGTCAGGTGAATGAGTGACGAAGGGGATAATCTCCGAAAGCTTGTGATTTTAAAATAAATTTGTTGGACTATAACCTGGTGTTGTAAGATTCCTTACATTTGTCCACCCCAGTCCATCACCGGCATCTCCACATCACAACTGATGTAGTAAGAGAGGGAGAGGACTAACCCTTGTGGTCAAAGTGTTCATTTCTTCATATTTATATTATTCCTCTGCTCTCAATTCAACTGCACTCATTACTTCCCTCCTTTCCTGAAGGTGCTGGGATAAGGCTGCAGGGGCACCGACTGCCCTCTGGTACTTCACCCAAGATCCATTCTTCATTCATAAGCACAGGTAATGAGTCCCGGTGTGCTATTTGACAGTGAGTGGCATCTCAGCTGAATCCCATCCTATCCTCACCTGACATCCACTTTCCAGCAGGAATCACTGGATAACAATCAGGAGCATGAACCCAACCTGGGAGAGCTGAGGCTAACTGTGAGGGCCCTGTCGCCGGCCCAGTTACGATCAGAACAGACCAGGGATTGAGCCTGAGGCCATTCTGATCTGCATGACTCAATGCAGAGTTACCAACTGGGCACGTGCAGTTGTTTGTCTGTTACCATTGCTACTGTGGGATCCACCCTACGGTATAAATGGGGAAGTCCAAACGCCATTAACTCCAGCCTTTTACACAACTGATTCCATTGGAAATTGTCCTATAATATATAGGTGGCACCATTACCCCTGAAGGAAAATTAGAGGAGTGGCAGGAATATTTTCTCCCTGCCTCCGACTATCTTCTTAAACCCAAAGGAGTGGTTAGTCAGTGCAGCATCATCTGGAACATAGTTTCACTTTGGTAAACACCAGAAGGAACCATTGCAAAATCAAGTGGATAACATATCATGCTCAGGGATATCCTCTTCATAATGAAGGCCGCTGGCTTGAAGCCTACACAGGAAAATGGATAGAAATGCGGAATGCGATCCCCAAACGCCAGTAAAAATCCTGAGATCCCATGGAATAAAAATGGAATTTGACTTATATGGGGAGATAGTCCTTTACCCTGTGCCTGGAGGATCAGCGTTCCTCGGGTGCAGGTCTTCACTCCCATTGCGTCCCATGTGGGGCTTTCCTGTCGGACACAACCATAGTCGGTGCAGGTATTTCATTGAGGCAGGAGGGAGCATTCCCAGCCTCCCACCTGACTTTCCTTTGGCTACATTTGCTGGGCACCCCAGCACCCACGTGCCCTTGGACCCCCACTGACCCGTTGGTCAGCTGGGGACATGGAGGCAGGCTGAAGGTCATCCAAACAGATAAAATCATTCACTTTTAAGTGCTCTGGATGATTTGAGCCTTGAGCTCGGGGCTGATCTTGGAGGTGTAGAGCTATTGTTTAGATTTCTAGGCACAGCCCAGCCCAGCCTGCAGTCCCCGGTGCCATGCAAATGTCCCAGGAGAGGAAAAATATGTGTAGCTACCTCCTCACAGCTATTAAGAGAAGATAATCAATCTGGGTCTTCAAGATGTCAGTGTTATGAGCTTTCCTGATTAAAAAAGCATAAATTTGCATACTTTTGGGACTCCATCCCACTCCCTGATCACTGTCTCAGGTTGAACTATACTGTTCACAATCTCAATATCCTATTCAACCCCAAAATGAGCTTCCCATCCTATAATCTTTCCATCATAAAGACTACCTACTTCCACCTCTATAACTATGCCTGCCTCCACCTCCACCTCAGCGTATCTGCCGCTGAAACCCTTTGTTACCTCCAAACTCAAATATTCCAATGTTCTCCTGACCAGTCTTCCATTATAAACTTCAACTTATCCGAAACTCTGATATCCTATCCCACACTAAGTCCTACTCATCCTTCACCCCTGTCCTCACTAACATACATTGGCCACAATCTCCCAGTGTCTCAAACCTAAAGTCCCCTCCTTGTGTTTACACCACTCCATGGCCTCACCCTTCCTTTTCTCTGTAACCTCCTCCAATGCTACAACACCTCCCGAACTCTCCATTGATCTGGCTCCAGCCTCTTGTGTATCGCCCCTTCCTTTGCCCCACTATTGACATAGAAGGTTTTGAAGATGAAGATGATGATTTTGAAATCAATGCAATGAAGGACAGAGGTCCAATGGGAAGGATCAGTAAGATAGATGAGCGGGAGCTTGTGTGGGGCCGGATGTGAGTCGTACAGTTCTGGATGAGTTGGAGTTTATGTAAGATGGAGGTCGGGAGGTTAGCAAGGACAGCGTTGGAAAAATCAAGTCTAGAGGTGACAAAGGTTTGGATAAGGGTTCCAACAGCAGTCAGGGTTATGGTAGGGAGCAGAGGCAGATGCTATTTCAGGGGTGAAAGTAGGCAGTGTTGGTGATGAAGTGGATGTGGATTCAAGCAGGACACTGAGATTGCACAACATTGATTGGGTTTGAGCAATATCCAGGAAGGGGGGTAGCATTGGGAGCGAGAGTGCATAATTCCTGATGGTCTTTGCCAGTGGTGAGCTGCAAGGAATTCTGGCTCATCCACAACTTGATGTCAGACACCTGTCCAACAGCACAGCGATGGTGATGAAATCACAGCTGGTAACGCTAATGCCAAGTCTGACCTTGAGTAAAATTTGACTGTGCAGCTGCAGATCCTCCATGAGTTCCTCATGAATGACTTTAACCAGCGCATCTCGAATTTTTTCATTCACTGTTCATTAATGTTCTTTAATCCATATTTGGAGGGGTTGGAATGTTCAGAGCACCCATACACGTGGACAAGTGTTGCTTTAGTGCTTTTTAACATCTTATTGTTACTCTTACCTCACATCTACTTATCCTATAAACAGATGAAAATACTGCCCCTAGAGACCTTATACGTAAAAGAGATTGAAAGAGGAAAAGAGCAGGGATATCAAAGCAAAATCAGAAAATGCTGGTAACACTCAGTAGGTCAAGCTGCATCTGTGGAGAGAGAAACAGAGTTAAAGGTCATCGACCTGAAATGTTAACTCTTTCTCTCTCCGCAGATGCTGCCTGACCTGCTGAGTATTTCCAGCATTTTCTGTTTTTATTTCAGATTTCCAGCATCCACAGTATTTTGCTTTTGTATGAAAGTAAAATGTTTTCCAAAATCGTTTACCTTGTTTTAAATAAAGGAAGGGCAATGTCATGATGGAGATGTGATGAAGATAGCATCATAATTACTGACTGTCTCTGCTGCTAATGCATTACTTTTATTTTAGTTTTAATTTTTGAAAAATGTCATTTATTTTTCAGTGGATAAATGGGGCAAACCTTCAGCCCCATTCACTCCAGAATGTTAGCTGTGGGTTGAACTTGCCAGCAGCCAAGGCTTGGCAGGACATTGGTAATGACTGTACCAGGAACGGAGCCTCCTCTAAAACGCCTGCCAATAACAACCCTTTTGTTACCTGTGCCTGGATCAATTAGATTGCTGCATTGATTGGCAGCTCATGGCTGTATTCAATGATAGACGGAGTGTGCCTGTCATAAAATCATTACGGTATAATAATGAATCAATTATTAATTAGATGTGTTTGCTAGCCAACATTCGGCAAATAGGTACAGTATGAGATCATTTTATGAGGGGATAAAATTCTCCCTGAAATGGAGATTTTGTACTACATACATGGAGAGGAGATAGCCAGTTATATCACAGGCCAAGTCTGGCCTTATATGGACAGCAGAAATAGGAAATCCCTAAAGGTCAATATTGTTCTTCATCCATTTGACCTTAAAGCCACTATATTGAGAAATTCAGCCAGCTTTTTGTTGAAGTTACACAATGTGATATGTACAGTGTACACTGAGGTAAACAGTGACATCTGACTCATTGTTATATTGAACTACATAAAGCATGCAGATGCAATGAGCAACATAACAACTAATAATAACCTCTTATATATTTCACCATAGCTATGTGAAATGACTGCATGACGCATGTCAGCCAACCAAAATGTCAGATTAACCAAAATTACCCTCTTATACCTGTCTTTCCATTGTATTCCTGGACAAGGTAATGGATTTTAATGTGTTAGACATGTCTTTCCGAGGTTAAAAGATCATTTTAATAGACTATACTTTGACAAACTGTAAACTGGCAGTGTATCGATGTGAGAATATACACCAGTACTGTATCATTGTGTTACTGGACACCAATACTGTATCATTGTGTTACTGGACACCAGTACTGAACCAGTGTGAGACTGGACACCAGTACTGTATCATTGTGTTACTGGACACCAATACTGTATCATTGTGTTACTGGACACCAGTACTGTATCATTGTGTTACTGGACACCAGTACTGAACCAGTGTGAGACTGGACACCAGTACTGTATCATTGTGTTACTGGACACCAGTACTGAACCAGTGTGAGACTGGACACCAGTACTGTATCATTGTGTTACTGAACACCAGTACTGTATCAGTGTGAGACTGGACATCAGTACTGTATC
Organism: Heptranchias perlo; assembly: GCF_035084215.1. NCBI lineage: Eukaryota > Metazoa > Chordata > Chondrichthyes > Hexanchiformes > Hexanchidae > Heptranchias > Heptranchias perlo. Next base: position 11,226,032 of record NC_090351.1, read on the forward strand.
AGTGCGAGACTGTACACCAGTACTGAATCAGTGTGTTACTGTACACCAGTACTGAATCGGTGTGTTACTGGACACCAGTAGTATATCAGTGTGTTACTGGACACCAGTACTGAATCAGTGTGTTACTGGACACCAGTAGTATATCATTGTGTTACTGGACACCAGTACTGAATCAGTGTGAGACTGGACACCAGTACTGGATCAGTGCGAGACTGCACACCAGTACTGAATCAGTGTGTTACTGGACACCAGTACTGAATCAGTGTGTTACTGGACACCAGTACTATATCAGTGTGTTATTGGACACCAGTACTGAATCAGTGTTAAACTGGACACCAGTCGTATATATGTGTGCTACTAGACACCAGTACTGAACCAGTGTGTTACTGGACACCAGTACTGAACCAGTGTGTTACTGGACACCAGTACTGAATCAGTGTGTTGCTGGATACCAGTACTGAACCAGTGTGTTGCTGGACACCAGTACTGAATCAGTGTGAGACTGGACACCAGTACTGAACCAGTGTGTTGCTGGATACCAGTACTGAACCAGTGTGTTACTGGACACCAGTACTGAACCAGTGTGTTGCTGGATACCAGTACTATATCAGTGTGTTACTGGACACCAGTACTGAATCAGTGTGTTGCTGGACACCAGTACTGAACCAGTGTGTTGCTGGACACCAGTACTATATCAGTGTGTTACTGGACACCAGTACTGAACCAGTGTGTTGCTGTACACCAGTACTGAACGAGTGTGTTGCTGGACACCAGTACTATATCAGTGTGTTACTGGACACCAGTACTGAACCAGTGTGTTGCTGTACACCAGTACTGAATCAGTGTGTTGCTGGACACCAGTACTATATCAGTGTGTTACTGGACACCAGTACTGAACCAGTGTGTTGCTGTACACCAGTACTGAACCAGTGTGTTGCTGGACACCAGTACTATATCAGTGTGTTACTGGACACCAGTACTGAACCAGTGTGTTGCTGGACACCAGTACTGAACCAGTGTGTTGCTGGACACCAGTACTGAATCAGTGTGTTGCTGTACACCAGTACTGAACCAGTGTGTTGCTGTACACCAGTACTGAACCAGTGTGTTGCTGGATACCAGTACTGAATCAGTGTGTTACTGGACACCAGTACTATATCAGTGTGTTACTGGACACCAGTACTGAACCAGTGTGTTGCTGTACACCAGTACTGAACCAGTGTGTTGCTGGATACCAGTACTGAATCAGTGTGTTGCTGGACACCAGTACTGAACCAGTGTGTTGCTGGATACCAGTACTGAATCAGTGTGTTGCTGGACACCAGTACTGAATCAGTGTGTTACTGGACACCAGTACTATATCAGTGTGTTACTGGACACCAGTACTGAACCAGTGTGTTGCTGTACACCAGTACTGAACCAGTGTGTTGCTGGATACCAGTACTGAACCAGTGTGTTGCTGGACACCAGTACTGAACCAGTGTGTTGCTGGATACCAATACTGAACCAGTGTGTTGCTGGACACCAGTACTGAACCAGTGTGTTGCTGGACACCAGTACTGAACCAGTGTGTTGCTGGATACCAGTACTGAACCAGTGTGTTGCTGGACACCAGTACTGAACCAGTGTGTTGCTGGATACCAGTACTGAACCAGTGTGTTGCTGGACACCAGTACTGAATCAGTGTGAGACTGGACACCAGTACTGAACCAGTGTGTTTCTGGATACCAGTACTGAACCAGTGTGTTACTGGACACCAGTACTGAACCAGTGTGTTGCTGGATACCAGTACTGAACCAGTGTGTTGCTGGACACCAGTACTGAACCAGTGTGTTGCTGGATACCAGTACTGAACCAGTGTGTTGCTGGACACCAGTACTGAATCAGTGTGAGACTGGACACCAGTACTGAACCAGTGTGTTGCTGGATACCAGTACTGAACCAGTGTGTTACTGGACACCAGTACTGAACCAGTGTGTTGCTGGATACCAGTACTATATCAGTGTGTTACTGGACACCAGTACTGAATCAGTGTGTTGCTGGACACCAGTACTGAACCAGTGTGTTGCTGGACACCAGTACTATATCAGTGTGTTACTTTACACCAGTACTGAACCAGTGTGTTGCTGTACACCAGTACTGAACCAGTGTGTTGCTGGACACCAGTACTATATCAGTGTGTTACTGGACACCAGTACTGAACCAGTGTGTTGCTGTACACCAGTACTGAATCAGTGTGTTGCTGGACACCAGTACTATATCAGTGTGTTACTGGACACCAGTACTGAACCAGTGTGTTGCTGTACACCAGTACTGAACCAGTGTGTTGCTGGACACCAGTACTATATCAGTGTGTTACTGGACACCAGTACTGAACCAGTGTGTTGCTGGACACCAGTACTGAACCAGTGTGTTGCTGGACACCAGTACTGAATCAGTGTGTTGCTGTACACCAGTACTGAACCAGTGTGTTGCTGTACACCAGTACTGAACCAGTGTGTTGCTGGATACCAGTACTGAATCAGTGTGTTACTGGACACCAGTACTATATCAGTGTGTTACTGGACACCAGTACTGAACCAGTGTGTTGCTGTACACCAGTACTGAACCAGTGTGTTGCTGGATACCAGTACTGAATCAGTGTGTTGCTGGACACCAGTACTGAACCAGTGTGTTGCTGGATACCAGTACTGAATCAGTGTGTTGCTGGACACCAGTACTGAATCAGTGTGTTACTGGACACCAGTACTATATCAGTGTGTTACTGGACACCAGTACTGAACCAGTGTGTTGCTGTACACCAGTACTGAACCAGTGTGTTGCTGGATACCAGTACTGAACCAGTGTGTTGCTGGACACCAGTACTGAACCAGTGTGTTGCTGGACACCAGTACTGAATCAGTGTGTTACTGCACACCAGTACTATATCAGTGTTTTACTGGACACCAGTACTGAACCAGTGTGTTGCTGGACACCAGTACTGAACCAGTGTGTTGCTGGATACCAGTACTGAACCAGTGTGTTGCTGGACACCAGTACTGAATCAGTGTGAGACTGGACACCAGTACTGAACCAGTGTGAGACTGGACACCAGTACTGAACCAGTGTGTTGCTGGATACCAGTACTGAATCAGTATGTTACTTGACACCAGTACTATATCAGTGTGTTGCTGGACACCAGTACTGAACCAGTGTGTTGCTGGACACCAGTACTGAACCAGAGTGTTGCTGGATACCAGTACTGACCCAGTGTGTTGCTGGACACCAGTACTGAACCAGTGTGTTGCTGGACACCAGTACTGAACCAGTGTGTTGCTGGACACCAGTACTGAATCAGTGTGTTACTGCACACCAGTACTATATCAGTCTGTTACTGGACACCAGTACTGAACCAGTGTGTTGCTGGACACCAGTACTGAACCAGTGTGTTGCTGGATACCAGTACTGAACCAGTGTGTTGCTGGACACCAGTACTGAACCAGTGTGTTGCTGTACACCAGTACTGAATCAGTGTGTTGCTGGATACCAGTACTGAACCAGAGTGTTGCTGGATACCAGTACTGAACCAGTGTGTTGCTGGATACCAATACTGAACCAGTGTGTTGCTGGACACCAGTACTGAACCAGTGTGTTGCTGGACACCAGTACTGAACCAGTGTGTTGCTGGATACCAATACTGAACCAGTGTGTTGCTGGACACCAGTACTGAACCAGTGTGTTGCTGGACACCAGTACTGAACCAGTGTGTTGCTGGATACCAGTACTGAACCAGTGTGTTGCTGGACACCAGTACTGAACCAGTGTGTTGCTGGATACCAATACTGAACCAGTGTGTTGCTGGACACCAGTACTGAACCAGTGTGTTGCTGGACACCAGTACTGAACCAGTGTGTTGCTGGATACCAATACTGAACCAGTGTGTTGCTGGACACCAGTACTGAACCAGTGTGTTGCTGGACACCAGTACTGAACCAGTGTGTTGCTGGATACCAGTACTGAACCAGTGTGTTGCTGGATACCAGTACTATATCAGTGTGTTACTGGACACCAGTACTGAATCAGTGTGTTGCTGGACACCAGTACTGAACCAGTGTGTTGCTGGACACCAGTACTATATCAGTGTGTTACTGGACACCAGTACTGAACCAGTGTGTTGCTGTACACCAGTACTGAACCAGTGTGTTGCTGGACACCAGTACTATATCAGTGTGTTACTGGACACCAGTACTGAACCAGTGTGTTGCTGTACACCAGTACTGAATCAGTGTGTTGCTGGACACCAGTACTATATCAGTGTGTTACTGGACACCAGTACTGAACCAGTGTGTTGCTGTACACCAGTACTGAACCAGTGTGTTGCTGGACACCAGTACTATATCAGTGTGTTACTGGACACCAGTACTGAACCAGTGTGTTGCTGGACACCAGTACTGAACCAGTGTGTTGCTGGACACCAGTACTGAATCAGTGTGTTGCTGTACACCAGTACTGAACCAGTGTGTTGCTGTACACCAGTACTGAACCAGTGTGTTGCTGGATACCAGTACTGAATCAGTGTGTTACTGGACACCAGTACTATATCAGTGTGTTACTGGACACCAGTACTGAACCAGTGTGTTGCTGTACACCAGTACTGAACCAGTGTGTTGCTGCATACCAGTACTGAATCAGTGTGTTGCTGGACACCAGTACTGAACCAGTGTGTTGCTGGATACCAGTACTGAATCAGTGTGTTGCTGGACACCAGTACTGAATCAGTGTGTTACTGGACACCAGTACTATATCAGTGTGTTACTGGACACCAGTACTGAACCAGTGTGTTGCTGTACACCAGTACTGAACCAGTGTGTTGCTGGATACCAGTACTGAACCAGTGTGTTGCTGGACACCAGTACTGAACCAGTGTGTTGCTGGACACCAGTACTGAATCAGTGTGTTACTGCACACCAGTACTATATCAGTGTTTTACTGGACACCAGTACTGAACCAGTGTGTTGCTGGACACCAGTACTGAACCAGTGTGTTGCTGGATACCAGTACTGAACCAGTGTGTTGCTGGACACCAGTACTGAATCAGTGTGAGACTGGACACCAGTACTGAACCAGTTTGTTGCTGGATACCAGTACTGAATCAGTATGTTACTTGACACCAGTACTATATCAGTGTGTTGCTGGACACCAGTACTGAATCAGTGTGTTACTGCACACCAGTACTGAACCAGTGTGTTGCTGGATACCAGTACTGAACCAGTGTGTTGCTGGACACCAGTACTGAATCAGTGTGAGACTGGACACCAGTACTGAACCAGTGTGTTGCTGGATACCAGTACTGAATCAGTATGTTACTTGACACCAGTACTATATCAGTGTGTTGCTGGACACCAGTACTGAACCAGTGTGTTGCTGGACACCAGTACTGAACCAGAGTGTTGCTGGATACCAGTACTGAACCAGTGTGTTGCTGGACACCAGTACTGAACCAATGTGTTGCTGGACACCAGTACTGATCCAGTGTGTTGCTGGACACCAGTACTGAATCAGTGTGTTACTGCACACCAGTACTATATCAGTCTGTTACTGGACACCAGTACTGAACCAGTGTGTTGCTGGACACCAGTACTGAACCAGTGTGTTGCTGGATACCAGTACTGAACCAGTGTGTTGCTGGACACCAGTACTGAACCAGTGTGTTGCTGGATACCAGTACTGAACCAGAGTGTTGCTGGATACCAGTACTGAACCAGTGTGTTGCTGGATACCAATACTGAACCAGTGTGTTGCTGGACACCAGTACTGAACCAGTGTGTTGCTGGACACCAGTACTGAACCAGTGTGTTGCTGGATACCAATACTGAACCAGTGTGTTGCTGGACACCAGTACTGAACCAGTGTGTTGCTGGACACCAGTACTGAACCAGTGTGTTGCTGGATACCAGTACTGAACCAGTGTGTTGCTGGACACCAGTACTGAACCAGTGTGTTGCTGGATACCAATACTGAACCAGTGTGTTGCTGGACACCAGTACTGAACCAGTGTGTTGCTGGACACCAGTACTGAACCAGTGTGTTGCTGGATACCAATACTGAACCAGTGTGTTGCTGGACACCAGTACTGAACCAGTGTGTTGCTGGACACCAGTACTGAACCAGTGTGTTGCTGGACACCAGTACTGAACCAGAGTGTTGCTGGATACCAGTACTGAACCAGTGTGTTGCTGGACACCAGTACTGAACCAGTGTGTTGCTGGACACCTGTACTGAACCAGTGTGTTGCTGGACACCAGTACTGAACCAGAGTGTTGCTGGACACCAGTACTGAACCAGTGTGTTGCTGGACGCCAGTACTGAATCAGTGTGTTACTGGACACCAGTACTATATCAGTGTGTTACTGGACACCAGTACTGAACCAGTGTGTTGCTGGACACTAGTACTGAATCAGTGTGTTACTGAACACCAGTACTGAACCAGTGTGTTGCTGGACACTAGTACTGAATCAGTGTGTTACTGGACACCAGTACTATATCAGTGTGTTACTGGACACCAGTACTATATCAGTGTGTTACTGGACACCAGTACTGAACCAGTGTGTTGCTGGACACTAGTACTGAATCAGTGTGTTACTGGACACCAGTACTGAACCAGTGTGTTGCTGGACACTAGTACTGAATCAGTGTGTTACTGGACACCAGTACTGAACCAGTGTGTTGCTGTACACCAGTACTGAACCAGTGTGTTGCTGGATACCAATACTGAACCAGTGTGTTGCTGTACACCAGTACTGAACCAGTGTGTTGCTGGATACCGGTATTGTATCAGTGTGAAAATCAGTGTATGATTTTTCTCTTTTATAAAAGTTATTGAAAATTTTAAATTTTAAAAATTGTTTATACCTGGACCTTTAATTTTTAAATATTTCCCTTTTTCAATTTGTTATCTATTTGTTTGTAATTTTTAGTTTCTTAAAATAAAATGTGGGCAGAACAAAAAGAGCCTCAGCTCTTTATTAAATTTTGGCCTGATATGTACAGTGTGCATTGAACTAAGCAATGATACATGACTCATAGGCATTTGGAGCGATCTCAGAAGAGTGAGGTGTGATGGGCAAACTGATAACCCAGTGTAAATGAATCTCTCATATAATTTGCCATCACATCGTGAAGTGGCTGCAAGCAACCTTTCCCTCTTGTGTGACAAGTTGCTGTAGACAAATGTTATTGTGCTTAATGTTGATGCAAGTTTCTGTCAGCAGCTCCTGGGATAGTCTTCCCCTTACTCAGCTATTACAATTCCCGATCTCAGGGTGTCCCAAAGCACTTTACAGCCAATGAAGTAGTTTTGAAGTGTAGTCACTGTTGTAATGTAGGAAACACAGCAGCCAATTTTGGCACAGCAAGGTTCCACAAACAGCAATGAGATAATGACCAGATAATTTGTTTTTTAGTGACGTTGGTTGAGGGATAAATATTGGCCAGGACACCGGGGAGAACTCTTCTGTTCTTCTCCAACATAGTGCCATGGGATTTTTTACTTCCACCTAAGTGGGCAGACGTGGGCTCAGTTTAACGTCTCATCCAAAAGACGGCACCTCCGACAGTGCAGCACTCCCTCAGCACTGCACTGAAGTGTTAGCCCAGATTTTGTGCTCAAGTCCTTGGAGTGGGACTTGAACTCACAACCTTCTGACTCAGAGTCGAGATTAAGAACATAATTAAAGTGAAGGATAAGAAACTGTCAATCGGCCCATCAAAGCTCTTCCTATTAGTATCTTAAGTTTCCCATCTCAGCATCCAGCTGCATTTTGAACTTTACTTCAGTAAAATGTTAACATTGCCATAGTAACAATAAGTATCCTGATATGGCACAGTGTGAACTATAAACGGCATACTCTGTGGATTGAAGGCGTTTCCCTGGGTTTGTAAAAATCTAACCTTCTTCTTTTGCTTACCTGTGGCTAACTTAATGACTTATATGCACTAACATAGAATTCCATTGATTCTACAGCGCAGAAACAGGCCATTCGGCCCAACTGGTCCATGCTGGTGCTTATACTCAACATGGTGCTCCTTCCAATCTACCTCTCCCCATCCTGCTCCAGTATCTTGCTATTCCCTTCTTCCTCCTGTATTTTTTTCTTTTTTACTCATTCTGGGGATATGGACGTCATTGGCAAGGCCAGCATTTATTGCCCATCCCTAGTTGCCCTTGAGAAAGTGGTAGTGAGCCTTCATCTTGAACCTCTGCAGTCCGTGTGGTGAAGGTTCTCCCACACTGCTGTTAGGTACGGAGTTCCAGGATTTTGACCCAGAAATGATGAAGGAACGGTGATCTATGTCCAAAAACACATACCAATGTCATGGTATGCAATCACATACCAATGTCCTCGCGAACTTACTTGAAGTCAGCTGGTAACTTTGAATGAGTGACATTTTCAAAAGTTCATTTTGTTCTGGAACTTCAGGATCTCTTCTCATTAAGCAGTGATTATTGATTAACCATTTTGCAGGGTTTAGAAGAAATCCCCTTTCCTCCCCCTTCCCCACCATGGCCAAATACGTACGTTGACTCCATGCTGTGAAATCTAATCAAAATGGCAGTTGTGGGTTAATTCTTTTCAGCACTCTGCGTTGTTCTTTTTTTACTGAGTTCTTGCAAAACTGGTTCTTCCATTCCAGGAGCAGGTGTCTGAAGGACATGGTACCATTGTGTACATAGTTTCGTTTGTGAAGCAAAAGGCAGCAGTGGCCTGGACAAAGCTGCTTGAAGCAGTTTCAATTCCAGGGAAAATCCTACTTGACCTGAAGAGACATTCACTGCAGATATAACGTGAGAGGATAACAATGTAATAAAATTGTTTTAACTGCACGAATACAGAAGAAACAGAGTGGAGTGACGGATTTTAAAGGATCCATGTTCACCGTGTTAACTGAACTCGCCAAGCATTTCAACAACAACAACTTGCATTTATATAGCGCCTTTAACGTTGTAAAACATCCCAAGACGCTTCACAGGAGTGTTATCAAACAAAATTTGACACTGAGCCACATAAGTAGATATTAGGGCAGGTGACCAAATGCTTGGTCAAAGAGATCGGTTTTAAGGATCGTCTTAAAGGAGGAGAGAGACATAGAGTGGCGGAGAGGTTTAAGGAGGGAATTCCAGGGCTTAGGGCCTAGGCAGCTGAAGGCACGGCCGTCATTGATGGAGCGATTAAAATCGTGGATGCGCAAGAGGCCAGAATTGGAGGAGTGCTGAGTTCTCAGGGAGCTATAGAGCTGGAGGAGGTTACAGAGAATAGGGAGGGGTGAGGCTATGGAGGGACATGAAAACAAGAATGAGAATTTTACAATTGAGGAGTTGCCAGACCAGGAGCCAATGTTGGTCAGCGAGCACAGGGGTGATGGGTGAACAGGAACTTGGTGCGAGTTAGGATACGAGCAGCAGAGTTTTGGATGAGCTCAAGTTTGTAGAGGGTGGAAGATAGGATGCCAGCCAGGAGAGCTTTGGAATAGTTGAGTCTAGAGGTAACAAAGGCATGGATGAGGATTTCAGCAGCAGATGAGCTGAGGCAGGCGAAGAGACGGGCGATGTTACAGAGGTGGAAGTAGGCGGCCTTGGTGATTGAGCGGCTATAGGGTCGGAAGTTCATCTCAGGGTCAAATAGGATGCCAAGGTTGCGAACGGTCTGGTTCAGCCTCAGACAATGGCCAGGGAGAGGGATGGAATCAGTGACTAGGGAACACTCCATGCGGTAGAAACAGGGTAGATGGAACTTAACCCTTGCATTGGCCAGTTCTGACCAGGCAGAGGCTCTTAGAGCAGTACCAGGAATCAATTTTCGAAAGATTTGACCTCTGCCAATTTGCAATGGTTTCATGGTTGTGGCCTGTTTTCAGAGGTGGATGTTTAGAATATGGTAACATGGGATCCAGGTTAGAAGCAAACATAGAAGATTGAGATAGGATGTGATCATTTGCATTTGAATGAATCAATACTTTCTGCTTTCACCATCTCCCTAGGGAGCCTATTCCATAGAATGACACTCGCTCATTGAAATATTGTTTCTGCAGATTAGTTTTGAATTTACCCCCTTCAGGCAGAGGCTGTGTTTTCCCCCAACGTAAGCTTTCCTAAGGTTCCATTCTCATAAGATCAGTGGGAGAGGAGGAATGATCCTTAGAACCAGCAGAGCAGCTACTCCATGGAAATTCATCCCCTCAATATGGGAAAGCTAGTAACCAGATACCACGATACCATGGAACATTCTGATAAAGGATTCCGCAATGAGAAGCTGACTGGGATCCTCCTCCCGATGTTTTGTACCAGCCAGATCACCCTTGTCTCTCTGTTTCATGAAATTCTACCTCTTTCTGCTATTTTATCCAGCACATTTCATGTGGGAATTGTTTAAACTACCTGCACTTTCTTGCTCAGTTAATAATGAAAATCATTAGTGGCCAAATTAAATAGGTGTACTTTTTGCTTCACTGCCTCTCCAACAATCGCTTTGACCCTGTAGACAGCAATGTGTTCGTTTCTTGGTCGGAACTTGAGTTGTACATGTTTCTTTCATATCCAGATGATGTATTGAATGCAGAAAGTACAGAGGAGAACTGAGAAAGGAAAGAAGAGGGGCAAAGAGAGAGTATGAGAATAGATTAGTGCGTAACATAAAAGGGAACACTGAAGTCTCTTATATACATATAAATAGAAAACGGTAGTCAAAGGAAGGGTGGGGCCGATTCAGGAGATCTTCTTGTAGAGACAGATGGCATGGCTGAGGTACAATATGAGTACTTTGCACCTGTCTTCACTAGAGAAGAGGATGCTGCCATTGTCACTGTGAAGGAGGGGGTAGTGGAGACATTGGATATAATAAAAATAAAGAGGAGGTGCTTAAAAGGTTGGCAGCGCTCAAAGTAGAAAAGTCGCCCGGTCCGGATGGGATGCATCCTCGGTTGCTGAGAGAAGTAAGGGTGGAAAATGCAGAGGCTCTGGCCGCAATCTTCCAATCCTCCTTAGATATGGGAATGGCGCCAGAGGACTGGAGAATTGCAAATGTTACACCCCTGTTCAAAACAGGGGAGAGGGATAAACCTGGCAATTACAGGCCAGTCAGCCTAACTTTGGTGGCCGGAAGCTTTTAGAGACAGTAATCCGAGATAAAATTAATTGTCACTTGGAAAAATATGGGTTAATAAATGACATTATTTAATAATAATAACTTTATTTTTACTTTAGTTCTATCTAATCTATCATCTTCTATCTTATTCCAACCCCTTTTTCTTAAAAAGAAGGGAAAATGCTGATTATAATTTGTAAAACAATAGAACCTAACTACGCATAGGTGTCTGGAACGGTCGGTCATTGAGAACGGGTCTGCATAGCCTTTGATTTCAGGGGCTGATTGGTGTATTTGCTCCATATCCTGTGGAGGCCAAGCATTATAAAACCCACAATACATCTGGGCTGCTGCTAACATAACTCGCTCCATGGGACCCTTCCTGATTTGGTGCATGAAAGAAAGAAAGACTTATCTTTATATAGTACCTTTCACGACTGAGTCTCCTAAGTCCTCCCACTCACCTCATAATGGTGTCAGCTAGTGGCTCAGTGGGAGCATTCTCACCTCTGAGTTATAAGGTTGTGGGTTCAATCCCACTCCAGAGACTTGAACACAAAATCTAGGCTGATACTCCAATGCAATACCGAGGGAGTGCTGTACTGTCGGAGATGCCGTCTTTCTGGATGAAATATTAAACCGAGGCCCTGTCTGCTCTCTCAGGTGAATGTAAAAGATACCACTGCACTATTTGAAGAAGAGCAGAGGAATTCTCCCCAGAATCCTGGCCAATATTTATCCCTCAACCAACATCGCAAAAACAAACAGATTACCTGGTCATTATCTCATTGCTGCTTGTGGGACCTTGCTGTGTGCAAATTGGCTGCTGTGTTTCTTACATTACAAGAGTGACTACATTTCAAAACTACTTAATTGGCTGTAAAGTGCTTTGGGACGTCTTGAGGTCGTGAAAGGTACTATATAAATATAAGTCTTTCTTTCTTTCATGCACCAAATCAGGAAGGGTCCCATGGAGCGAGTTATGTTAGCAGCAGCCCAGATGTATTGTGGGTTTTATAATGCTTGGCCTCCACAGGATATGGAGCAAACACACCAATCAGCCCCTGAAATCAAAGGCTATGCAGACCCGTTCTCAATGACCGACCGTTCCAGGCACCTATGCATAGTTAGGTTCTATTGTTTTACAAATTATAATCAGTGTACTTTTCATCTGGCATTTTAACAAGTGCTTTATATTAGATTTCATGCCATTTATTTATATTTCTTTTAAAACAGTTGCGCTGAGAATTTTCCCGGCAACTTTGGAGGAAATTTGGGAAGCAGGGTTTCCGCTGCAGTTACAGAGGGGGAGAGGGCGAAGCCCTGAGGAAATTCCCAGTGTTCGATTTGACAAGTCAGTCATATTTCCTTCTCTGATTTCCCACCTTCTCCAGCTTTCTTCAAACGATTCTTGCAATTAATACACATTCCCGCTTCCCGCCATGAAACATTCAAAAGAGAATGGATGATATGATTTTGTTACAAGAAAAAGATGCAAAATGATCAGTTCTGGTTTGGATGCTGGAACCAGGAGAATGGGTGAATGGCGCCTTTTTGTGTTTTCGTTCCTATTCATGAGAGGTTGTGATTTTTCTTCTGTTTGTACATGATAGTTATTCTCTCATTGCTACCAAAATGGCTGGGAGAAAGAGTGTGAAGAATAACGTGGACTGAACTAATATGTGTGTGGGGGGATAATTAGAATTGCATCCTATAGCAGATTACAGGTTGACTGGCCACATATCTCCAAATGCACATCACAACGATTAGACACATACCTTTGACTACACTACGGCGTGGTACTTACATCAACTAAACTGCCAAACGATTGGACACATACCTCTGACTAAACTGCCAGATAATTGGACACATACCTCTGCCTACACTGCCAGATGTTTTGACACATATCTAGGACTAGATTAACAGATAATTGGGCAATCCGGCCAATTACCGCCCCATCAGTCTACTCTCAATCATCAGCAAAGTGATGGAAGGTGTCGTCGACAGTGCTATCAAGCGGCACTTACTCACCAATAACCTGCTTACCAATGCTCAGTTTGGGTTCCACCAGGACCACTCAGCTCCAGACCTCATTACAGCCTTGGTCCAAACGTGGACAAAAGAGCTGAATTCCAGAGGTGAGGCGAGAGTGACTGCCCTTGACATCAAGGCGACATTTGACTGAGTGTGGCACCAAGAAACCCTAGTAAAATTGAAGTCAATGGGAATCAGGGGGAAAACTCTCCAGTGGCTGGAATCATACCCAGCACAAAGGAAGATGGTAGTGGTCATCTCAGCCCCAGGACATTGCTGCAGGAGTTCCTCAGGGCAGTGTCCTAGGCTCAACCATCTTCAGCTGCTTCATCAATGAACTTCCCTCCATCAAAAGGTCAGAAATGGGGATGTTCACTGATGATTGCACAGTGTTCAATTCCATTCAGAAACACTCAGATAATGAAGCAGTCCGTGCCTGCATGCTGCAAGACCTGGACAATATCCAGGCTTGGGCTGATAAGTGGCAAGTAACATTCGCGCCAGACAAGTGCCAGGCAATGACCATCTCCAACCACCTCCCCTTGACATTCAACGGCATTACCATTGCCAAATACCCCACCATCAACATCCTGGGGGTTACCATTGACCAGAAACTTAAATGAACCAGCCACATAAATACTGTGGCTACAAGAGCAGGTCAGAGGCTGGGTATTCTGCGGCGAGTTACTCACCTCCCTACTCCCCAAAGCCTTTCCACCATCTATAAAGCACAAGTCAGGAGTGTGCTGGAATATTCTCCACTTGCCTGGATGGGTGCAGCTCCAACAACATTCAAGAAGCTCGACACTATCCAGGACAAAGCAGCCCGCTTGATTGGTACCCCATTCACCACCCTAAACATTCACTCCCTTTACCACCGGCGCACTGTGGCTGCAGTGTGTACCATCCACAGGATGCACTGCAGCAACTCGCCAAGGCTTCTTTGACAGCACCTCCCAAACCCGCGACCTCTACCACCTAGAATGACAGGGCAGCAGGCACATGGGAACAACACCACCTGCACGTTCCCCTCCAAGTCACACACCATCCAGACTCGGAAATATATCGCCGTTCCTTCATCATCACTGGGTCAAAATCCTGGAACTCCCTACCTAACAGCACTGTGGGAGAACCTTCACCACATAGACTGCTGCGGTTCAAGGCGATGGCTCACCACCACCTTCTCAAGGGCAATTAGGGATGGGCAATAAATGCTGGCCTCGCCAGCGACGCCCACATCCCATGAACGAATAAAAAAAATCTATAATTAGATTCTAAAACAAAATCAAAATACGGCAGCCACTGGAAACAGGTCAGGCAGCATCTGTGGAGAAAGAAACAGAGTTAATGATTCAGGTCGAAGACCTTTCGTCAGAACTGCTGATAAAAGGCCTGATGAAAGGTCATCGACCTGAAACATTAACCCTGTTTCTCTCTCCACAGATGCTGCCTGACCCGCTGAGTGTTATCCAGCATTTTCTGTTTTTATTTCTACGATTAGATTAACAGGTGATTGGACACATACCTCCAATTACACTGCCACATGATCTGTCACATAGTTCTAGCTTCTTTGCCCGCTTGTACTTTCATTGGACACATACCTCCAACTATCTATCCCAATGACAGGACACATATCTCCGACTACACTGCTCGGCAATTGGACATGTACGTCTCGCTATATTGCCAAGTGCGTACTTTAACCAGAAAGGATGAAATGTTTTACTTTTAGTAAGAATAGTTGAGAGAGCTGAATTCAACTGGGGATGCAATGGATATGCTATAACTGGGCTCCAGCATCCCTACAAGTTCCTCTGGTTGGTCTCATTGGCTCCATTTACATGAAGCAGTTGACAAGATATATTTACTGTTGTATAGTCCGGCTGTTTTAATGACTTTGATTTATACAGTATGCTGGCAGAGGATGAACTCTTACTGATTTACTTATTAAGATCTCAGAAAAAGCAACCAGTATTAGGAAAGAGCAGGAAAAATATTTTAAGAATTGAAGGTTACAGGGAGAAGTATAGTCAGAGATGATCAAAGACTCCATAGATCAATTGATGCCATGGGAATGTCATTTGTGGAAGAGAACTGCTTGAGTTTGAATAATGAAGACGTAGTGCAGATATATATTGTGGAGACTTGCCCAACTATCTGAAGGTCTGTAAGAGGTTTTTGTGAAACTAACCCTCTGGAGATTAAACGCATGAAGTAGAGTCCGTGATAAGGATTATACATGGGATGTGGAAGGAGGACACGCGAATGGTCTTTTCTCATTCTGTGCTTTCTAACCATCTCTGAAAAGTATTCATGGAACTAGATGTTCAGATTTGTCAGCAACAAAAAAAGGCTGCTTGTGTTTAAGTGTAGCCAATAAATGGTAGCAGATTGTCACTAAGCTAACCAGCAGACTGTGTTTGTGGCAGGTATTAGTCAGTAAGTTTTCAGGTTTTAACAAATGCCCTTCATTTCAGATTTTGTCAGCATTCCATGATTTCTTGATATATAACTGGTTGATGAAAGAAGTGTTTGGAGCTCCCCAGTGACTCAATGCATCACCCATTGTGGAACTGAGCCATGCAGACCAGAAGAGTTGGAATTCTGATCTTCACTCTGTGCTGAGTTAGCTGATCTCAGTGCTACAGTTGGTCTCAGGGGAATGGGAGAAACCAGGCAGCTTCCTACCCTGATTGCTATCCAGACACTCCTGCTAGAAGGCGTATGTGCATGAAGGTCAGGTGGACATAGGATTAGCAATCGGCTGTGATGCCCTCGCAATTAAATAACCTGCTGACTCTGTCTAGGTTCACACTTAGGATAGATACTGAAGGTGGCCAATGCCTATCGCACAGGAAGAGTCAGACCTTCAGGGGAAGAGGAGAAAACATGAACAAGAAATTCATTTAAATAAGCTAATACATTTTTTTTTCTATGTATCAGCTGGATTTAGTCCAAGTAATGAAAGACTGTTGGCTTCATGTAAATAGGTCCATTTCATAAACAACAATAGACAAGGCAGGTGTATATCGGAAGCAGGTGAGCTATAGCTAAATACCAAAACAATCACCAGTATAGTAAAAATGCTTCACATATTCACACCCTGGAGCTCACTATTACATTGATCTTTAGACTTCTGCACTGGAGCTTTCCGTGGCACAAGTGCCAAGCTGGCTGATAAATCCAATACTGAATTGTTGGCCAAATATGGTCAGATTTAAGGCGACCATGTGAATCTTGTGAAAGAGGGACAGGTGTTAAATGAAAGTCTTCAAGTACATTGCATGTCACCTGACGGCTAAAATGAGTTTATTGAAGAATGCCGTCATGACAACAATCCTAGATGAGGTTAAAGAGGTGAAGTACCATTCAATAGTTTGCAATGCAACACCAGACAACTGACACAAGGAACACAGAGCACTACTGATCAGATACATTCATCTAGAAGGAAACATTGTGATTCAGGAACGTTCCTTGTGCCTCGGAAGCTTTACCAAGAAGACTGGTGAGGAAATAAGAACATAAGAAGGTAAGAAATAGCAGCAGGAGTAGGCATAGGGCCCCTCGAGCCTGCTCCGCCATTCAATAAGATCATGGCTGATCTTTGACCTCAACTTCACTTTCCCACCCGATCCCCATATCCCTTGATTCCCTTTGAGTCCAAAAATCTATCGATCTCAGCCTTGAATATACTCAACGACTCAGCATCTACAGCCCTCTGGACTAGAGAATTCCAAAGATTCGCAGCTCTCTGAGTGATGAAATTCCTCCTCATCTCAGTCTGAAATGGTCGACCTCTTATCCTGAGACTATACTCCCTAGTTCTAGATTCTCCAGCCAGGGGAAACAATCTCTCAGCATCTACCCTGTCAAGCCCCCTCAGAATCTTGTATGTTTCAATGAGATCACCTCACATTCTTCTAAACTTCAGAGAGTATAAGCCCATTCTACTCAATCTCTCCTCATCGGTCAACCCTCTCATCCCAGGAATCAACCTAGTGAACCTTCATTGCACCGCCTCTAAGGCAAGTATATCCTTCCTTAGATAAGGAGACCAAAACTGTACACAGTACTCCAGGTGAGGTCTCACTAAAGCCCTGTACAATTGTAGTAAGACTTCCTTACCCTTCCAATAAAGGCCAACATGCCATTTGCCTTCCTAATTGCTTGCTGTACCTTCAGGCTAGCTTTTTGTGTTTCTTGTATGAGGACACCCAAATCTCTCTGAACACCAACATTTAATAGTTTCTCACCATTTAAAAAATATTCTGTTTTTCTATTCTTCCTACCAAAGTGAATAACCTCACATTTCCCCACATTACACTCCATCTGCCACCTTTTTGCCACCTGTCTATATCCCTTTGCAGACACTTTGTGTCCTGCTCACAGCTTACTTTCCCACCTAGCTTTGTATCGTCAGCAAACTTGGATACATTATACTCAGTCCCTTCGTCTAAGTCATTAATATAGATTGTAAATAGCTAAGATGATTCAAAACACCACCAAAGCAACAAAAGCAACTTGCATTTGCATAGTGCCTTTAATGTAGTAAAACATCCCAAGGCGCTTCACAGGAGCATAATCAGACTAAATTTGATACCTAGCCACGTTAGGAGATATTAGGACAGGTGACAAAAAGGTAGGTTTTAAGGAACGACTTAAAGGAGAAGAGAGAGGTAGAGAAGCGGAGAGGTTTATGGAGGGAATTCAGGAAATTAGGGCCTAGGCAGCTGAAAACACAGCTGTCAACGGTGGAGCAAGTAAAATCGGGGTGGGCAAACGGCCAGAATTGGTGGAGCGCAGAGATCTCTGAGGGTTGTAGGGCTGGAGGAGGCTAGAGAGATAGGGAGGGGCGAGGCCATGGAGGGATTTGAACACACGGATCAGAATTTTAAAATCGAGGAGTTGCCGGAGCGGGAGCCAATGTAGGTCAGTGAGCACAGGGGTGATGGATGAATGGGATTTGATGTGAGTTAAGATACGGGCAACCGAGTTTTGGATGAGCTCAATTTACGGAGGGTGGAAAGTGGGAGGCCAGCCAGGAGAACATTGGAATCGTCGACTCTGGAGGTAACAAAGAATGGATGAGGGTTTCAGCAGCAGATGGGCTGAGGCAGGGGCGGAGACGGGCGATATTATTGAGGTGGAAGTAGGCGGTTTTGGTGGTGGTTACGATGTGGGGTCGGAAGCTCACCTCAGGATCAAATAAGACATCAAGGTTGTGAACAGTCTGGTTCATCCTGAGACAGTCTTGGGGGGTGGAGTCGGTGGTTAGGGAACAAAGTTTGTGGCAGGGACCAAAGACAATGGCTTCGGTCTTCCCAATATTTAATTTCTGCACATCCTATCGGACAAGCAGCGTGACAAATCAAAGGCAATGGCGGGGCCAAGAGAGGTGATGGTGAGGTAGAGCTGGATGTCGTCAGCGTACATGTGGAATCTGACATTGTGTTTTCAGATGATGTCACTGCCACAGCTGAACACGGATTAGATTTCAAACTCTGTCATGGACAAGCTCATGATAATGGAGCCGACATGGCAGGAGAGTACTCTGGAGCCTAGGCAGTGCTTCGACAGAATCCACAGGCACGTTTCCTTCCATGTGCAGCGCATACCCTGAAGCTACTTGGTGTTGATTCGATAGAGGCGTCAATTGACTGTATCACGATCTTTGGGTGTCTTCAGTCATCGTACAATATTTTCATCACAAGCCCACAAAGGTGGGAGAGTTTGAGGAAAAGTGTTCCCGTTTCACACCGCTTGATGTCTGACGCACAGTGGTCAGCATGTAGCGATTGTGTGTGTCCTTTGGCCGAGAATCTGAAAGACTTAAAAGTTGCATTGAATTTGTTGCTTGAATTGAACCAGACTGCCACAATCAGCAGTAATATTGCTGGACCACCCAAATACGTGTCCAAATTTAAATGCGTTTTGCTCAAACATCAATTTGCCTTAAAATTCTAATCCCTAGCAATGAATAGAATCTAGTCCTTCAGTGCCGAGACACTACACTTGCTAGCGAAAGAGATAACATCGACAGTCTTATCACCAAAATTGGCTCAGTTGAGAAAAAAATGGAACTAAATTATTAATGAATGTGAGCTTGCTGCAGCAATCCTCGGCATCCAACTCCCAGAGGTTGCATCACACCATTCATGCCCACCATCTGGATACAGAGAAGCCGGTGATGATCCAGCCCCAGATCATCAAGACAAACCTGTGAAGGACCAACTTTGGGGCAATACTTTCGTTCCCATCATGGACTCTGTTAGAAGTGGTCTCAGGAAGTGCTTTAATGCACTCGTGTCTGCAAAAGATTTGAATTCCAATGGACCTTTGCTGAAAATGAAAAAATTGATCTTACTGCTTTTCTCAATTTTTATTCCATTGATATCTCTAGTGATGCAAAAGAAGAATTACAATTCCTCAAACACATTTACAAAGAAAACATTGACCAAAAAATTCTATTGCCACTTCATTTACAAGTTGCATGAAGTCTCTTCAGAACCTCTTCCCCAACCCGATTAGGAACATAGGATCAGGAGTAGGCTATTCGGCCCCTCAGGCCTGCTCCACCATTCAATTAGATTGTGGTTGATCTGTACCTCAACTTTATTTCCCCACCATAGCCCCAAATATCTCGATACCCTTACTTAGCAATAATCTATCAATCTCAGTCTTGAAAGCTCCAATTGACCCAGCATCCACAGACTTTTGGGGGAGAGATCTTCAGATTTCTACTACCCTTCGCATATTTTGCTGCATGTCAGCATCTGTAGTCAGCGCAGAAAGATTATTTAGTGTGCTCAAACCTATGCGGAACTACCACCGCGTAACTATGGGTCAGTCAGGACCTAATGGCTTAGCAACGCCTGCGATTGAAAGTGATCTACAGATCTTGAAGATCTGTAGATTTCAATAACATTATTGATTTGTTTGCTGAGAAAAGGGCAAGAAAAGCACCGTTATAAGTATTGTAAACAATTTTACAACACCAAGTTATAGTCCAACAATTTTATTTGAAAATCACAAGCTTTCGGAGGCTTCCTCCTTCCTCAGGTGAATGTCAAGAAATCCTCGAACCTTTCACATTTATAAATCACAGAACAATACCTGGTGATTACAGACAGTCTTTCTAACTGCCCGTTGCCAAGGCAATCAAAGTGTTCAGACAGAGAGGTGTTACCTACAGGGCCACCGAATATACAAACAACCAAAAAAAAACAGAGAGAGAGAGGCAGAAATATAGAAACATCCGGAAGGAAGAGAAAGACAGCAAATGCCCCGTTATATTCAAAACAGATAACTTTTGTTCACTGGTGGGGTTACGTGTAGCGTGACATGAAACCAAGACCCCGGTTGAGGCCGTCCTCATGGGTGCGGAACTTGGCTATCAATTTCTGCTCGACGATTTTGCGTTGTCGTGTGTCTCGAAGGCTGCCTTGGAGTACGCTTACCCGAAGGTCGGTGGCTGAATGTCCTTGACTGCTGACGTGTTCCCCGACTGGGAGGGAACCCTCCTGTCTGGCGATTGTTGCGCGGTGTCCGTTCATCCGTTGTCGCAGCGTCTGCATGGTCTCGCCAATGTACCATGCTCTGGGGCATCCTTTCCTGCAACGTATGAGGTAGACAACGTTGGCCGAGTCACAAGAGTATGAACCATGCACCTGGTGGGTGGTGTCCTCTCGTGTGATGGTGGTATCTGTGTCGTTGATCTGGCATGTCTTGCAGAGGTTGCCGTTATAAGTAGAAAGTTTTAAAATAATCTCTTCACTGCACGTTTTATTATCATTGATCAGTTCATTCATAAATTTGGACCCGAGCTCAGAGCCTCAGTACAGTTGTACCTACTTTCCCCTCTCTCATCAGCGCTGTGGAGGATAATTTAACTTTCAGTAACAATAAACTCAGCTGCTAAAGCGGTAGGGTGCCCCACTACCCATGGACTAGTGAAGAGAAAAATCTGACAGGGTCCCCACTGCTAATGGCTATCCAATAAGGATAGGGCCATGTTTGGCTGTAACGCCTCATCTTGTGGTAAAACAGCCTGCTGACATACACACATGAGTCACATGGGACAGGGACTATACCAGAACCAGCACCCGTGGAGCTAAATCCAGCCTCAGTCGGCACTTTTAGGAGACAAAGGAGGGGAAGACAGAATTTTCACTTGTGTCTAATTCTACTCCTGTTGGCTGTGGCACTCTTCCTAGGACAGTGTTGTCCACTGCGTTAGTCACTAGCTACATGTGGCTAATTGGGAATCCAGATGTAGTTAATTGCGTTTCTGATTAGTAAATAAAAAATGAGTAATAGACACTGTCGTTGGGCATGTGATCTCAATACTCATATTCGCACGGTGTATGCATGTGTATTTTAACCTTTTTGTGTATTAGTTGATAAAATGGTAAGTATGCAAATATTTTTTGATTATTGTAAGTGCTTTACTTCCTTGATTACTGAATGGTGGTAGATATTTACTAAGTAAACATACACGTGAAGTATATTTACCTGTATGGTGTGCGTGTTTTCTGTTTTCTGCTAAAGTTAGTGCATGTGGCTAAAACGGCGTCACCATAGACACACCTGTGGCTAGTCAGCAATTTCTATTGGACAAGACTGTTGTAGGAATCAGTTAAAAAAGCATACAGGATATTGGGCTTTATAAATAAAGGTATAGAGTACAAAAACAAGGAAGTCATGATTAACCTTTCGATCACAACTGGAGAATTGTGTCCAATTCTGGGCACCACACTTTAGGAAGGATGTAAAGGCCATAGAGAGGGTGCAGAAAAGATTTACGAGAATGATTCCAGGGATGAGGGACTTCATTTACATGGATAGACTGGAGAAGCTGGGGTTGTTCTCCTTGGAACAGAGAAGGTTGAGAGGAGATTTGATAGAGGTATTTAAAGTCATGAAGGGTCTAGACAGAATAGATAGAGAGAAACTGTTCTCATTGGCAGAGGGTCAACAACCAGAGGACATAGATTTAAGGTGATTGGCAAAAGAACCAAAGGTGACATGAGGAAAAACTTATTTACACAGCAAGTGGTTAGGAGCTGGAATACAGTGCCAGGGTGGGTAGTGGAGGCAGATTCAATCTTGGCTTTCAAAAGGGAACTGGATAAGTACTTGAAAGGAGAAAACTTGCAGAGCTACAGGGATAGGGCGGGGGAGTGGGACTAGCTAGATTGTTCTTGTATTGAGCCGACACAGACTCGATGGGCCGAATGGCCTCCTTCCGTGCTGTAATCTTTCTATGATTCTAAGTAAGTTAAAAAGTAACAATATTTTAACATTGACATTTGCCTGAATGCCGCACAGCTGGAAGTTTTCCACAACTGACACAATATACAAATTGCCAGAAAGATTTCAAATCCCCATTGTTTCCTTAGGACAATGGTGCATTCACAATGGTTTGTTTATGCCAAGAATTAGTTTGACCTTTATCAGGTCAACCATATAAGGCATTGAGATGGATACAATTGATGGGTGCAGCTGTCATTAGAACCTAAGGAGATTGGCTTATTGATGTCAGCTGGTCCCTGAGGTTACCTGCAATGCAGGTTATGTTCTAGCAGTGAGATACAGTAAACATCTGCAGAAGTCAGTTGTGGAAACCCATTTGGGTAGAATTCCCTCTCTGCCCTGCACCTGGAGAATCAGCAGTCCTCAGGTACACGGCAGAGGAACAAAGGTTCTGCAGGATCGAACTTGATACCATCAGGTGTCCCCTCCCACTGGTCAGTGGACACTCTTGACCCAAGATGCAGCTCAAGTGATGTGGCAAGAGTCCATCTTCATGGTGCTGCTCCCACTCCCGATGACAGCTCATGTGACCTTTCCAGAAGCCTGCTCATAGAGATGTCAAGATGTAGGACTAGGCTGCCCATGCGCCTGTAGTGACGACACAACAGTAACAACGAATTGCATTTACATAGTGCCTCTAACGTAGCAAAACATCCCAAGGCGCTTTACAGGAGCATTATCAAACAAAATTTGACACCGAACCACATTAGGAGATATTAGGACAAGCTTGGTCAAAGAGGAAGGTTTCAAGGAGTGTCTTAAAGGAGGAGAGAGAAGTATAGAGGCAGAGAGGTTTAGGGAGGGAATTCCAGAGCTTAGAGCCTAGGCAGCTGAAGGTACGGCCACTAATAGTGGAGTGATGAAAATTGGGTATGTGCAAGAGGCCAGAATTGGAGCAGTGCAGAGATCTCGAAGAGTTGTAGGGCTGCAGGAGGTTACAGAGATAGGGAGGGGTGAGGTCATGCAGGGATCTGAAAACAAGGATGAGAATTTTAAAATCGAGGCATTGCCGGACCGGGAGCCAATGTAGATCAGCGAGCTCAGGGGTGATGGAGAGTCCTTCCGGGACAGAAAAGCTGTGAGATGAGGTCCACCTCAGCCCCAGAGGCTCATGATATCACAGAGAGAAGCCGGTGTAGGCACACTGGTAAAAAGAACCTGTTGTAACTACATATGTACACAGCAAAAACACTTTGTGATATGAAGTGCACTGTTCTGAAGTAAGGTTGTTCTTTGTGTTTTTGTGTTTGAGATGATATTTGGAGGTCAGTTTGCAATGGAAGGCAGAAGTTCTTCTATGCTTCCTGACTGAACCTTTACCTCCTTAAAGAGATCTCTTCTGATACATTTTTAAGGGAGCGACGAGGTCTGTAGACTCTGGTAGAAGGGTATCTCCTAATTGGTCTTCTTCTTTGATATAGCCTCTTTCATTTCTTTTCCTTCTGCTCCTGTTCTGCCTCTATTATAAGGACCTATATGGGAATGCCCAATACTGAACCCCATGGTAAGGGCTCCCTGACAGAAGGGTGGGAAGCAAAAAATTCTCCTGCCTGAATCT
This sequence comes from Heptranchias perlo, assembly GCF_035084215.1. Taxonomy (NCBI): domain Eukaryota; kingdom Metazoa; phylum Chordata; class Chondrichthyes; order Hexanchiformes; family Hexanchidae; genus Heptranchias; species Heptranchias perlo. The sequence continues at coordinate 11,250,053 of NC_090351.1, forward strand.
ACTGAAAGGCAGCTTGCAGACTCCTGAGGTGAGCAGAACAGCTAAGAACAGATTTTTGTAATCGCTTCAGTCAAAGCTGATGTTTTAGACAAAGTTTGTGGACATTCAAAGCCTGTGAACTCAGCCACCTCCTGGTTTTGACAAGTCACAAAGGTAACTTACGCCTCTGTTCTACAGGCTCAACTTAAGTCAGGTGCAAATCTGGTTTAAATGGTGTAATTTCTGGGTCAGCAAGTCTTGCTCTCATTATCCTGCCATTTGCAAACAGACACCACAATCTTCTGCCAGCCCCTAGTTCCACTGGAATTTAGCGTAGCATTCTAGAACAGATGTAAGTCCGGTGCTTCTGATTTACGTCCCAAAATCTGGTCCCACATGCTGGAACCACACCACTTTTGCTCCCCCGCCCCACCTCCCCAAAAGAATTGATCATTTCAGGCCCTTCAGCTTTGTAGTCCAATTGATTTTACCATGTCTCCATTGGAGTCTGGTAAGTTCATGGCACTGGAGTTTGAAACGTGCAGATCTCAGACCTTTCAAATCCAGTCATGCAGGCGCAAAATGAAAATGCCCATGCGGTGACCTCTGACCCTTTCCTGCCTGGGATTATCAATGGTTGGCTCTGGTGTTCTGCTCAGGCACATGTTCCCACTGGTGAGTTGTGACCTCGATATTTACTCGAAACTGAGGAGAGAGCCGGGGGGGGAGGGAGGGATGATTTTCAGGCGCAAAACCCGGAAGTGAAGTTAGCGGGTCGGATTCCACAATCTCAATTTGATTGAACGATTATATTTTTTCTTCCGGGTTTCGTGTCTCCAAGCTGCGCAGCAGGTGTAATGCGCACCCGCAGGACCCAATCTGAAGTCCTCTATTTAAAGGGCTACGGCAAAAATGGAATTTGGAGGAGCCAGGAGAAACTTACCATGGATTGACAAAGAGCAAGGCCAGCACTCAGAATCAATGATGTGCTGGGTGCAGTGAGGAGCAGGAGGGACATAATTATCCCCAGAAATGGGAGGAAGAAACCTGCTTCTGTTACCAAGAAGGCATGGCTGAAGGTGGCTGAGGAGGTGAGCAGCAGGACCACATGCCCCGGTCTTAGATGCAGTGCAGGAAGCATTTTAATGACCTAACCAGGTCAGGAAAAGTGAATAGAGTTGCTGATTACATACACGCTGTGTTGTACAACACTACTCCCCTTATTCTCTTGCCAAGCGTATTCCATCGCATCACTCCTCACACCCACTTAAGTTTCGGCAGCAACCATCCTTCACTTTCTATGCACTTCCTCACCACCCCCTGTATCCATCCACCGCTGCCACTCACCCCAATCCTTATGCAATGTGATGCATTTGTCTGATAGTCAGTCTTACCCAATGCACTGCATCCATCGAGTGAATATGTGACCTTCAGTCACTCACAGGTCTGTTGTTTTAGCCCTTGTAGAATGAGGGAGCACAAAATGCAAGGGAGAGGGAAAGGATTGGAGGTGGCCCACCACAAATTGTGCAGTTCACTGATGCAGAGGACGCCATGGAGATAAGTAGCACATCTGCGTCCTTCTCAATCGGAGATGGAGAGACTGGGAACTCGGAGATGCTTGGTGACAGAATTTGAAACATCTCTGACTCACTTTATTTCATCAATGACTGAACCTGAGAAACCTGAGTATGGTGATTGTCACAGTTGTTACTTTGTCAGAACAAATTCATATCACTTTCTTTTTTCTTCCAGGCCCTTCACGCATAGAGCAAGAGTCTGCAGAGACGCATGACCACGATTTCTCAGAGGACCTCATTTCTTCTGAGGGAGCACCGTCACAGGACATACAGCCATGTACCAGCGCAGATACTGGCACTTCCATGGATCTTGTTGGACAGTCAGTTGAGTTTTCACCTGGTGATTCACAATTCGCAAGTGAGCACTAGCAGATACTGGTGGCAGGGGCAGCTGTGGAGAGTCCGCGTCAGAGGGCACATTCCTCTCCAAGCTCTGCTCAGCTGGTCACAGGTGCTGAACCCCGGGGGCCTTGGTGAGAATGGGAATTATTGAAGTACAGCTGCAATTTTGCGAGGTCCTGGCAAACTTGCCACACACACTCTCCACAACAGCGGAGAGGATGGAGGAGTCCAACTCCAACAGTACTGGATTGTTGTCGCAAGTAATTGCGAGATTGTCTGCCATGGAGAGAGTGGCCATCTCCATGGAACTTCAAGCACGGCTCTCAAATGAGTCCATGCAGGCCATGACAACGGCCGTGCAGGAGATGTCTTTCGCCATAAACAGGATGACAGCTACCTTATCCGTGGCCTTACAGCACATCACAGTTGTGCACCAACCTGCTGTCCAGCAGAGTGGTGGGAGTGATGTGGTGCTGGCCCAGGAGAGGGATGATGGCAAAAGGGGACATGGAAGTGGGACATGCAAAGCGCTCCACTGTCTCACCAGTTGCCCCCTCCTTCCCTTGGCCAGTACCCGCAATGCAGCCTCCTCTCCCGATGGCTGAGTCTGCCCCTGCACAGGTGCAGATGGAGCAGTCTTTGGCGGGGCCCTCACGGGCTCCAAAACTCAGAGGTCGTAGGCCGAGAGCATCTTAGCAGTCAGGGCGGGCACCTGAGAAATCTGCCACCAGCTCCGCTGAAGCCAGAGGGGATGCGCCACGTAGAAGCAGTAGGAAATGTAAGAGAAAACAATTGTAATTCACCAAGGGTGTGCACATGGGTGTTTGAAAAAATGTTATGTTGTGAAATTTCCTTTTTTTATATCGGCATATAAAATTCATTGATTAGCACCACCTCCACGTCTTGCCCATTATTGCGTCCCGAATGCCAACTCGCCCTTTCATTTACATCACAATGAATGTCAATACCTGACGGGACCCATTGGGTGGTTGAGCAATGGGTGTATGCGTGGTTGAAGGACTGTATTGTGCAAAAGTAGAGAGGTTGGTGGTGGTGGGAGCAGGCCAGAGTATTTCAAATATAAAATATTTATATTTTTCCCAGTCTGACTAACTAAATGAATATTTTAGATATGAGAGCATCCCTGGCATCCGGGCAGCATCATCTACATATTGCTCATCATCCTCCTCCTCATCCTCCTCTTCTTCGATGTTCACGTCATCAGAGGATGATTGATGAGCGCCTTGGTCATCCTCCATGTCTAATCCTCTCTGCTGCGCGATGTTGTGCAGGATGCAGCACACCACAGTGAGTCAGGAGACTCTCGCTGGCAAGTATGAATGGTGCCTCCAGACCAGTCCAGGCACCTGAAGTGTATCTTCAACGTGCCGATGGCTTTCTCAATGACACACCAGGGTGGTCATGTGGCTCTGGTTGTAGTGCTCTTGGGCTTCATTGGTGGGGTTCCTCACAGGTGTCAGAAGCCAAGTTTGAAAGACGCATCCCTTGTCCCCTATGAGCCAGCTCTTAAGTCTGTCTCCCAGTAGGAAGAGGTCTGGATTGTTGGACTGCCGCAGTATAAAGCCATCATGACAGTGGCCAGAGAATCTGGTGCATACCTGCATGAACCTCTTCCAATGGTTGCACACCAGCTGTGCATTGATGGAGTGAAATCCCTTGTGGTTGATGAAAACTCCTGGCACATATGGTGGTCCTCAGACTGCCACGTGTGTGCAATCGATGACACCCTGTACCTGTGAGAAGCCAGCCAGAGAGGTGAAACCGACTGCCCGCTCATTCTGGCTACTGTAGTCGCAGGGGAAGTTCATGTAATCGGACGCCCTGGAAAACAACCCATCCATTACCTGCCATCTACATTTATTTGCAGTCGACTGTGATGTCTCTGGTGGCGCACTGGAAGGAGCGAGAGGCAAAGAAATTGAGGGCAGCGGTGACTTTGACTACGGCGGGCAATGCGTAGCCACCAGGTCGAGCAGGGAGAAGCTCTTCTTAAAGGAACCTGCACATGTCTGCCACCACCTGCTGACTCAATCTGAGCCTGCGTAGACACTGCTCCTCAGAGAGGTCCAGGAAGCTCAGCCTCTGCCTGTATACCCTCTCACGTGGGTGGTGCCTCCTACGACCTCGGCCCCTCCGTTGCTCTCCTCTCTGCTGTTCTCCATTCTGCTCTCCTTTCTACTGTTCTCCACTCTGCCCTTCTCTCTGCTGTTCTCCAGATCTGTGTTGTGCACCTCTCTCTTGTGCACCTGCAGATCCCAACTTAGCACAATGTCGCTGCCGTGGATGGTGATTGCCTTCCTCCTCCGAAGTCCTATCGAATACATCCATGGCACACTGCCCCTCCCACCCCCACCCCATCCTGATCTTGTCCGTTTGAAAGCCTCCAAAGTTCTGCAAAAGCTGTACGATGACAACTCTCTGCCAAACTTTTGCCAGAGGAGCTGCAACACCAGCTGTCATCACGTCAGCCAATCATCGCTTTAAAGACCCCCATGTGGTGCGGCTCAATCTCACCTTCGTTTCACTGGCGAGTTTCTTGAGCCCCGGGAAACCCGTGCTGGAGGCATTAAATTTGAATGCTTGTTCAATTCAATTTAAAATCGCCTCATTAACATCTGCTAATCATGTAAATTGCTCTGATGATTACCGACCACTAATGATCGACGTACCTCCAGCGTGTAGGTTTATCGCATGCAACCAAATGAGCCTCCATTCAAACCAAAAGTGGGCGCATTGGAGCCGGGCTGCGGTCGCGCTTCAAATTTCTATTATTTTAACTTCCCAACCCCTCCGAACCCACCCATTCTTGAGGGTTAAAATTCCCCCCGTGATGTCAGTATGATATGCAGGAAAGAGTTTACACCAAACAATGTGTTGTGATTGAATGTGCACAGTAACTATTTTTTGCTTTCATTTTTAATTATCATCCTTTCAGGTTGCCCCTAGGTAGCAACCGATGTAGAAGGAGAGAAACTGGTACATGAGGGAATGGACTGACTCCATGTTAATGGAGCAGTTAAATTAAACCAGAGGACATAGGCTCACTCAGATCTATGTATTGATTTGGGTCTTGGGCCAATGGCTGAGATGAGTCTCGGTTATTTTAGAGTTTGGGACTTTGCCAGATTTAAATGGAAACTGGATTAATCAAAATTTACATATGAATTACAATCCTTTTGTAAATGAAATGAGGTACATATCAGTCAGTCCATTCTGGATTTGCGGTAATCTGTGTAACATGGAATATATTTCAGTGTGCACAGGGGCATTGAAAATCTTTATACAACAAAATGGATATCAGTAGTGATGGAAATTTATTTAAAGGGCAAGTTGTTACAGTTTGGCCTTTTCCCCAACGCTTTTTCTCATGTTTATAGCTTGACAACAATTTGCATAAACAGACTTGAGTTTGTTCTGAACTGAAAGCTACATCCTTATCCTCTGCTGTGTACGGATTAGCCCAGCCCAACTCTAGTAAATCACCTGGAAAGGCAGTAAATCACTTGCTGGAGAATATCCAGTGAAAAACATATCTTCCTTGCCACCAATCCAAAACATTCAGTAGGTTTATGTTGATGTGTCTGTTGGCTGCAAGAGGCCCACATTTAGGAGCCAATTTTTAAAAATTAATTCTCAGGATATGAGCACCTCCGACAAGGCCGGCATTTATTTCCCATCCCTAGTTGCGCTTGAGAAGGTGGTGAGCCGCCTTCTTGAACCGCTGCAGTCCGTGTGCTGAAGATACTCCCACTGTACAATGCTGTGAAGTAGGGAGTTCCAGGATTTTGACCCAACGACGATGAAGGAACGGGCTACACATGTCCAAGTCGGGATGGTGTGAGACTTGGATGGGATCTTAGAAGTGATGGTGTTTCCATGCACCTGCTGCCCTCGTCCTTCTAGGTGATAGAGGTCGCGAGTTTGGGAGATGCTGTCGAAGATGCCTCGGCAAGTTGCTACAGTGCATCCTGTGGATAGTCCACAAAATTAACAAGGAGCAATATAAAAACTATAGTTACCATTAATTTTCCTACATCTTAGTATGAAGACATGTCAAATTTGATCAGATGATCAGATCTGATCAAAATGATCACCTAGTGAAACAGGGATAAGGACAGCCTTTTCTAATCCTCTGGTTCCATAAAATATAAACAGGAAAAACTATTGAGTAAGAAATGAAAGTACAAATAGAACTGAGTTGTGTGGACTTTGTGAGCCAGATTATCAGCGCTAGATATCGCTCATTTGGACACCAACGCACTAGATCAAAGTGAGTTCTCGAGCTGTGAATCATTCAAAGCGTTTCAGTAACGGAGGCATCAAAGACTTTTTTTTCTATACACCGCTTGGAATCCATCTTAAAGTTACCACAACTTTAGAATGATATTTACATAAAATAAACATCTTACAGGATGAAACTTGTTTTTGTCACAAAGTATGCTAATATTAATTCAATTAATTTATGATTCTTAGACAATGGTTATCAAAAAGTAATGCTTTAACTCTGTCCCCTAGATGCTAAGAGCTTCATTACACAGCCTGTTCAGGACAGTTGAGCTGAATGAAGGCTGTGATTATTATTATCTCTTGTATGGATCATGGACCCACTTCTAAATTGAGCCCTTTTCGAGATTAAGGCTCTGGCAGTTCTTAATCACGGCTTAATTTACTGAACGACAGGGAAATCTTGCTATTGCGAAAAATCTACAGACTAAAACTGAACTGCACAGAGAACTTCTGACCATTCATTATCCAGATTCAGGTCCATATTTTGGTCTCCATACATTCTACATTTTACTGTCTGGTAAATGGCTCGAATACCCAAGTATGTGGCTGACCAACACTCCTTTCACATTTTAGTGAGACAATAAAGTTATTGTTTACTCTGGCTATTCAGACAGAAAAATATTTTTAAAATTATTTTATAGTGGGTTAATATACTGATCATTATCCTCGTGACCCAGAAAATCAGACTGCTTAATCATTATATTATCATTAGTGTGGTAGAATAAAGCTCTACGGAAAGCTCAATTATCCAGCCAATAATTCACTACGCAGGAGGTTAATTATTATTTATTGGTTCAATCACCCACCCATTTTACTTATGTTCACAATCCCTAGCAACTTTCAGAAAGTTCAATGGCATTCTTAGTTCCTTGATGTCATTGAAAAAGATCACAAAAGGAATGGGGAGAGATAAGGAGGATTTGTCTCTGAGATTATGCTGGTTTTCCAGTGTAATTTAGACAGGCAGGGTGTGGTAAGTTGGGTAGAGACCTGTCCTGTCAATCTTCCGGAGTCACTTCGGCTGAACACAAAATAAGGCGGTAATCCCTTTTCCATCATTACTGTCTGTGACAAAAAAAGACTAGATTTTTGTCTGTGTTGAATTTTTGACTTGTATATCTTATTACTGTAAACAGCATGTAGAAATTAAAAATGGGTCACAAGGGTTTAAAATCCACCATGGTCGCTATTTTCTGCAAGATGGAGGCAATTCACATTACAGTCTGATATAAAAAGGGTTACTTCAGACATGTATTGTTCCTAAGAAGCACTTTATGATATATTACTGCTTAGATGTTGTTCTATTAAATTTGTTCAGCTTGATACTTCAGTTACAGACAGTCAGGCTATGAGAATTCTCCATTCTTTGCTGGAAGTGGCAATTGTATTTGGGTGGGTAAACATTCCAAGTAATTGATAACCTGCGAATGGCCACTGATCTAATGTAATTATGAGGGATGTGGTTGTCTATTGCCTTTCGTTTCTCTATAACTTCAAGGAGGTTGGACTGTATTTCTTTAGGAAGCTTTCCAGTCAGCAGAAAAGTTCTATGTTTAAAATTGTGCCGACCAGCAAGGACACTGGGCCAGTTCTCAGGCTGCTGCCTGTTTCACAGCATAACAACTAAGCTTCAGTTTTATAAGGCTATGCAGAGAGAAAATGAGTTATTAAGGAGAATAGTGAAGTGTATGATTTATTGTTTTATGCTATATACTGTTTGATCACCTGTTTTATTTAAATTAAACTATCTGATGATTGAGAGCCTGTTTCTTAGTGTCATAAAGTGTACGCTCAGTCCACCTTACAAAGAGAGGAGAATTTACATGATGGCGTGTGATACATTCCAGTAGCTGGTGTACAGAGTAAGGGGTCTCTGTTGAAATCCAGGGTCTTCATATTAATGACCAACTAGTGACAATCCTCCTTGGAGGGGAGATAACTGGCTTCTGTTTTGAGTCAAGGTGGCAATGAGATGACATGCTGGTGAAGAAAGTTTAGAACCAAGCCAACTTGGTAAACCGAAACCTCTGGCAGGTCCACGGTACTTCAAGGCACTGTTAAAGACTGACTAGTTAATCCCGCTCGCTGATGGAACGAGGGCAGCTGAGATCCTTCCCACTCAGCTCCAGATAACCCTACAAGCCAATGCTCTAATGGGTAAGGTGCCCTAGTGGATAAGCAGCACTAGTTTTCCAGAGCTTTCTACTGATGTTATCTAGTTAGACTTCAGCAGTACCAATGTGAACACTTGGGGGTTTACTAATCCTTGGCTCTACCAATCTGCATCTCAGCTCCCTCATTTTAGGCCCATACTCGTGGAGTCCCAAGAGGTGCTCTGCAGCAGGAGTATTGGAAACAAAAATTTACCCTGTAGTCTTTAGGGGCTGACCGTAGTTGGGGTACGGTTTCATACTTGCCGGGCGCCTTCCAATACCATTCTTCATGTGTGAGCCTAGACAGTGGAGCTGATAGCACGGTCCTGGTGCAGCAACACCAGGCGACTGCACATGACACACTGGCTACGCCTGCGAATCAAAGAGATAACCTTACGGTATAACACAAGAGCAACGACAATAAGCAAATTGCGTGTGGTTTCACCACCTGGCACATGACATGCTGGGAACGCATTATGGTGCGGGCTGCCTTTAAGGCTGCTGGGAAAGCTGAAAGGGATATAGCCACTTAAAGGTAAAGTTTTTCTTTAATATTTGTCAGCCTTTCCAAAGGGGGGCAAGAAGAGAAGTTGGCAGGCCCAAAGTAACCCAATGTGGAGGCACAAAACAGAACCTGTGGGCAATTGATGGAGCCCCACAGAGCTTGACCCCTGTATGATGGATAGCAAAGGTACGTGCATGAGGTAATTGCAAGGAGGCCACTCCACGGCACCCTCCCCACAAGTCAGCAATGCACCCTGCCTGACAGTGGGTAGCAGTTGAATGTTGTGTACAGTATCTGCAGGACCCAGGGACAGATGTGAGAGAAGATGCCATAACTTAAAGTAAGACTACCCAAAAGTATCATGCACCAGGTTGTTGGTGCAAGATTGGACACCACAGAATATTGCCTTTCAGTTTGTACCACTTGTAATATTTACCCATGCCAAGTCCTTACATAACCTTACACCTCTTTTATTGTATCTCATGCAAAAGCAAACTTCAACAGAGCCACATTCAAGCTGCAACTTACAGTGTAAAATCTTGCCACACTTGCATCTCAGGACATCCCAAAGCACTTCACAGCCAATAAAGTACTTTCAAAGTGTAGTCACTGTTGTAATGTATATAAACGCAGCAACCATCTTGTGCACAGCAAGTTCCCATAGATATCAATGAGGTAAATGACCAGATAAACTGTATTAGTGATGCTGGTTGAAGGGCAAATGGTGACCAGGACACCGGAGAGAACTCCCTGTTCTTTTTGAATGGTGTCAAGGGACCTTTTAAGTCCACCTTGAGCAAGAAAATGAGGTCTCCTCGGAAAGACAGCACCTCTGACAGTATAGCACTCCCTCAATATGGCATTAAATTAGCCCTCCTCCTCCTTTTCATGATAATATCATACAAAGGTATGCTCCTTGAGAATGCCATACTTGCTCCTGATAAGCCCTCATTGTCAATGGGGCTGGGTTCAAAATATCCCATTGGTCTCATACTGCCACAAATAATTAAAAGCAAGTCAAAGGCTGTGTAGGCTGACTGCAAAAAGAAAAATTAACACCAAAAAGTAACTCCCAGCTGCAGTGATCATTACACAAACTCCCCTCACTCTTCAGGCCCAAAAACACCTCACTTCCTGTTTCAGCTGATCTCGATAACAGCTGCACCTATATTTCTCATTCTAACTTACCCCTACTGCATTGCATACATAAAACGAGGCAATTCAGGCCTGCCGCACCACTGGGCCTCATTTACATATATTAGAAGTAAGGCCTCGGAGGGCAAATCACAGGAAGGATTCAATCTCGATAGGACATTTGGGGGATCAGCTTTGGGGCAGAAAATCAGCAGAAACCCTTGGCACTATTCAATTTGATCCCCAGGAAAAATACTTGACCCAATTTCACACTAAAAAAACCCACCAGAAACAGCATGTAATTTGGGGGCCTTGAGTCCAGACTGCAAATTTTCCAAAACATTAAATTCATTTCTAAACATATTGGGCGTATACCAAAGTATGCCAATGCATTTTACATGTGATAATGTTTCCATCCATGGCTGTTTGAAATTGGTGGTATCACTTTTTTTTTTGTCCTTTGACTTGTCTTCCATGAGGCATTTTGCCAGCGAATGCATTAAAGAACGTATTGTTAAAAACTTTCAGTTCCTGGATCATTGCAACAGTTCATGTGAAACTATTATCAGTAAAGCTAAGCATGACATGATATACACCCCCAGGACACTTGACTATAAATTGAATAAAAACATTTCCCAAGCTTAGATGAAGCTACATGTGTAATAATGTGTGCAACGATCAAAATTACATTCATATATAGTGCCTTTCATGTCCTCAGGATGTTCCAATGAGTTACTTTTAAATTGTACTCACCGCTGTTATGCGGCAGTCAATCTGCACACAGTAAGATCCCACAAACAGCAAATGAGATAAAGAAAGAAGAAAGAAAGACTTGCATTTATATAGCACCTTTCACAATCTCAGGAAGTCTTTTACAGCCAATGAAGTACTTTTGAAGTGTAGTCACTGTTGTAATGTAGGAAACGCAGCAGCCAATTTGCGCACAGCAAAATCCCACAAACAGCAATGAGATAATGACCAGATAATCTGTTTAATGAACAGTTATTCTGTTTTGTTGGTTAGTTGAGGGACAAATGTTAGCTAGGACACTGGAAAAACATTTCTTTGAATAGTGCCATAGGATCTTTGATGTCAACCTGACCAGACAGATGTGGTCTTGGTTTAACGTTTCATCCAAAAGATGGCACCTACAATAATGCAGCACTCTCTCAGTACTGCACTGAAGTGTCAGCCTAGATTATGTGTTCAGTCCTGCGATGGGGCTTGAAGTCACAACCTCCTTGACTGCAAGGCAAAAGTGCTACCACTGAGCCAAAGTGACACTCGATGTGGCTCAGTGGGTGAGACATCATTTCTCTACCCTTCAAGCCACGGCCATATCTGACACTCCAACCCCAGTTTTGTGTTCCAATTTATCTTCCAATTTAAGGACGAGACATTGGGATAGATTTTCAACTTGCCGCCAGGGCACACAACTGGCAATGCAGCCGCCCGTTATAGAAACCATCCGATTTTCATTTCCATTGATTCACAAGGAAGAATCCTTTCGTCCACCCTCCACTGTTTGGTCCAATATTTTTTTCTCCGAAAGTGTGTCATAGGGCCTTAGAATTTCTGTATCTCGTTTTCATAGAGGGCGTGAGAGAAGTTTCGACATTGAGAAAAAAAGAATTGACGGAAGCCCCAAAAGCTCAGCATATACTCAGCAGGGATGCAACACACGGCTCCATCTTGGAAGCCTAGATTTTACAGGAGACAGGTTTCGCCTCAAGAAGGTGGACAAGAACCTCTTTGCTTGTTGCATCCTGCACAATATACCAACACAGTCTTATCAGATAGCTGTAGTGCAATCAATTATATTCCACTTTACATTTAGTGATGCAGATGATCATTCTATTAACCGTGATTAGTTTAACCCCATGTTTTATGGCACATGGAGGGGTGGGGTGGTAAGTTTCAGAGTGCATACTTAGATTGGAAAACACAAGGAATGGAAAATAGTGCAGAGCGCACTTGCAATTTTCCGATACTTGCTGCTGGGCGAGGTTCTCCATCTCAACAACATACATAGACAATTACCCCCAGAGAGTCAACCACATTATTGAGGCAGGGGAGCATTCGGAGAGAAGAGGGTAAATTTTCTTTATAGTCCTGGTGTGGAGCCTTGCTTGGCAGGGGAGTGGATTGGGTGTGGAGCCTGATTCGCAGCCTTCCCAGTCTACCAGTTTAAAATGACCAGAAAATCAGTAGGGCCTTGAATTGGGTGCTGACCAGCACATCCAATTGTCTGATCTGCCCTCCTGTTGAGCAAAATTCTGCTCCAGGAATGCTGGCTCATGAAATGTATCCCAGTGCCTGAGCTAGGAGCATGTAACAAAGATAGATTATGAAATGAGCACATGCAATATATCTGAGCTGTTTTTTAAATATTTCCATGTAATTTGCATGCACCTATACATGTATGCACCTATTGTGTACACCCACCATACGGTGATTCAACCATTCAACCCCTCGAGCCTGTTCCGCCATTCAATTCGATCATGGCTGATCTGTATCTTAACTCCATGTACCCACCTTGGCTCCGTAACCCTTAATACCCTTCATATTATCATAGTATCAAAGCATGATACAGCACAGAAAGAGTCCATTCGGCCCATCGTGCCCGTGCAGGTATCCAATTAGTCCCACTCCCCTGCTCTTTCCCTGTAGCCCTGTAAATTTTTTCCCTTCAAGTATTTATCCAATTCCCTTTTGAAAGTTACTATTGTATCTGATTCCACCACCTTTTCAGGCAGTGCCTTCCAGATCATAACAACTCGCTGCGTAAAAAAACATTTCCTCATGTCTCCTCTGGTTCTTTTGTGCATCACCTTAAATCTGTGTCCTCTGATTACCAACCCTTCTAACACTGGAAACAGTTTCTCCTTATTTACTCTATCAATACCATTCATGATTTTGAACAAGTCTATCAAATCTCCCCTTAACCTTTTCTGCTCCAAGGAGAACAATCCCAGCTTCTCCAGTCTCTCCACATAACTGAAGTCCCTCATCCCAGGCACCATTCCAGTAAATCTCTTTTGAACCCTCTCTAAGGTCTTGACATCCTTCCTAAAGTGTGGTGCCCAGAATTGAACACAATACTCCAGCTGAGGCCTAACCAGTGTTTTATAAAGGTTTAGCATAACTTCCTTGCTTTGGTACTCTATGCCTCTATTAATAAAGCCCAGGATCCCTTGTGCTTTTTAACAGCCTTCTCACTTGTCCTGCCACCTTCAAAGATTGTGTACATACACCCCCTGGTCTCTCTGTTCTTGTACCCCCTTTAAAATTATACCATTTAGTTTATATTGCCTCTCCTTATTCTTCCTACTACAATTCACAATTCTCTGCATTAAATTTCATCTGCCATGTGTCTGCCCATTTCACCAGTCTGTCTATGTCCTCCTGAAGTCTGTTACTATCCTCCACATTGTTTACTACATTTCCGAGTTTCGTGTCATCTGCAAACTTTGAAATTACACCCTGTATACCCAAGTCCAGGTCATTAATACATATCAAAAAGAGCAATAGTCCTAATACTGACCCCTGGGGTCACCACTGTATACTTCCCTCCAGTCTGACAAACAACCGTTCACCACTACTCTCTGCTTTCTGCCACTTAGCCAATTTTGTATCCACGTTGCCATTGTCCCTTTAATCCCATGGGCTTTAATTTTGCTTGCATGTCCATTATATGATACTTGAAAGTCCATATATACAACATCAACCGCACTACCCTCATCAACCCTCTCCGTTACTTCATCAAAGAATTCAATCAAGTTCGTGAAACACGATTTTCCTTTAACCCTTGCCTAATAAAAATCTATCAACACAGAGACAAGGCTGTGTTTTCTGTCATTTGCCTAACCGAACACTGGATATAGGAGCAGCCTGTGACGCCCCAGCTTGCAGTATTCTAAGATCAGCAGAAGAGTCCTTGGGCCTTCAATGGAAGAGGGGCCCATGCAAGGGCTGTCGGAGTGTAGCCATGTACATGCCACATCACCAGAAGTAAAGATTTATGGTTCAAAATAATTTTTCTTCAGGCAGCTCTGCGGCTGCCTCTTTCTCCCACTGAGGTTGCCTGTTGCAGAAAATCGTCCCCCAGACTGGTGAAAGCCCCTGGCAGGGGCTGTGGAGCCTGCTTCCTGCATTCAACTTAGCCCAGGACCGGAATTATGGCTGGGTTCGGGAGGGGGGGGGGCAGGAATCTCCAGGGCAGGCGGACATCCCTGCTCACCAGTGATAGTCCCTACTGTGCTCTTGCAGATGCTAAGTCTGAAAAATCGGGTACACCAATATTCTCGCCTGATAATCCATTTAAAGTTTCTGTCACACGAGCTCCAAGCCAGGAGCACTAGTTCATGAAATTTTCCCAACTGTCCATTAAACAAGTATGATAGATTATCAGAACTATCTCCCCCAGGATACCCATTATCCCTACTCTCTGTCTCCTACCTCCTGACCAATTTCCTATCCAAGCCAATATGTTGCCTCCAATTCCATGCACTCTCATTTTTGTTAACAGTCTCTTACATGGAACCTTGTCGAATGCCTTCTGGAAGTCCATATAAATAATATCCATAGAAACTCCTTTATCTATCACGTTTGATATCGCCTCAAAAAATTCAACTAGGTTCGTTAGACATGACTTACCATTTACAAATCCATGCTGGCTCTCTCTGATCAGCTTATATTTGTCTAAATGTTCAGTCACTCTGTCCCTAATAACAGATTCTAGTAACTTCCCCACAGCTGACGTTAGGCTAATAGGCCCATAATTTCCTAGTTTACCTCTCTTACCCTTCTTAAATAGTGGAGTGACATTGGCAATTTTCCAATCCAAGGGGACAGTTCCTGAATCGAGAGAGTTTTGGAAGATCATGACTAGAGCATCTACAATTTCCTCACCTACTTCTTTTAATGGAGTGGAAATCTTCGGGTCGTGGAGATTTGTCTATCTTTAATCTCATTAGTTTCTCCATCACCATTTTTTTTACTAATATTGAATCTAGTTAGTTCCTCCCCTTGGTTTATTTTTAGTTTTCCTTGTATCTCTGGTCTTTTATCCTCATCCTCTGTGAAGACTGATACAAAGTAGTTATTTAGTAAGTACGCTATTTCCTGATTTCCAATTACAATATCTCCTGAATCTGTCAATAAGGGGCCCACATTATTCTTAGCCACTCTCTTTCACTTAATATATTTGTAAAAACGTTTATTGTTGTCCATGATATCCCTCACAAATTTTTTCTTGTATTCCCTTTTTGCAGCTCTTACAACTTTCTTTGATTCCCTTTGCTGTTTATCTTGCTCCCAGTTCGCAGGATCTCTACTGTTCTTTGTCTTTGTATAAGCCCTTTCTTTTGTTTTTATACTATCTCTCACTTCCCTTGTTGACCAAGATTGTTTAATGACACAAGTGGAGCTCTTGCCCTTTAAGGGTATGTACAGATCTTGTATTCTACCAAATACTTCTTTGAACACCTGTTCCTCCGTAGTTTTATCCGTTAATAGTTCTGCCCAATCTATTGTGGTCAATTCCTGCCTCATCGCTCCAAAGTCAGCCTTACCTAAATTTAAAACCTTGGTTCATGACTCACCCTTCTCCCTCTCAAACTTAATATTGAATTCTATCATGTTATGGTCATTGTTAGCTAAGTGTTCCCTTACCATTAGATTATTGACTAATTCAGGCTCATTACTCATTATTAAATCTAATATGGCCTGTTCTCTTGTTGGTTCAATCATTGATAATATCAATTCTTGATGTGTGTGAGGGATGTTAAAGATCTGTCACCAGCCGTTTGCAGGTTGCTAATCTCACCAAGAACATATTGTTCCAGAAAACGGTTCTGAATGCACTCAAGAAATTTGCTGCCATTGGGACTGGAATTGTTCTGCTTCTCCCAGTCTATATGAAAATTAAAGGGGTTACCTTTAACCCCCAAGAACAGGTGGGTTGAGAGCGAGTGAGCAGTGAATATACTCCCTTTTCGGAGCGCGAACGCATCCCGGCTCCACGCGCCTACTTCCAGGTTCGACCCAGACGCGTTTGGATGCACGCGCGCTTCTGACACCCGGAAATCCTGCCGGCACTTAAAGCCACAAACCGTTTTAACTTCTCCTGAACGTGTCTCCCGTGGCCTCTGAAATTCACCAGCGAGGGTGTGCAGATTAATAGTCGTTTGTTGTGTCCTGCACAACATCGCTCAATAGAGAGGGTCACAGGTGGAGGAGCTCGAATGCACACATGAAGCATCCTCATCTGCCGGCAACATTGAAGAAGACGATGAGGAGGAGGAAGATGGTGGGCAACTCATCGTCAGAGCAGTGGCTGCTCGTGACACCAGGGAATCACTCATATCTAACAGGTTCTCAAAAGATCTGCAAGGTGAAGATAGTGAACTAGTCAGAGTGCCTGGAACAACCACCACCACCACACCAGCCCCCGCACTCCCCTCCCCCCCCACCCTTTTGCACAAAACACTCCTTCAACCACACGTACACTCATTGTATGCGCGATCAAGCTTTGGAGTTTATGATGAAGCACATGAAAGGGCGCTTTCACAAAAGGGACTCAAAAATGGAAAAAACGTGGCAATGATGGGAACAATAATATTTAACGTGCATGTAAGAAAAAACAAACTTAAATGAAAAATATGACATTGCGTCAGACACCCTTGTGCATGCCCTTGGTGATTACAAAACTGTAACCTTCCTCTTCCTACAGCTTCTACGTGATGCACCCACTGTGGCTTCAGCAGAGGTAGTGGCAGGTTGCTCAGGTCCCTGCCCTGACTGCTGAGATGTTCTCGGCCTACACCCTCTGTGTTTTGGAGCCTGTGAGGGCCCCGCCAATGACTGCTCCATCTGCACCTGTGCAGGGGCAGACTTGGCCATTGGGAGAGGAGGCAGCATTGTGGGTACTGGGGAGGTGAGTAAATGCAGGTAAGTTGAGGATGAGGTTTGAGTGGGTGTGAGGAGTGATGTGATAGAGTAGTGTTGGCATGCACAGAATGAGTTGTGGGGTGGGGGCGGTGATGTGGAAGACAGAGTGTGGGAGAATGAGCAAGTGTACTCACTTTGGCTGACCTAGTTAGGTCACTGAAGCGCTTCCTGCACTGGATCCATGTGCGGGAGACATTGCTGCTGCTGGTGACCTCCTCTGCCACCTCGAGCCAGGCCTTCTTGGTGGCAGAGACAGGCCACTTCCTCCCGTCTGCTGGGTAGAGGATCTCCCTCCTCCTCCTCACCCCATCCATTAAGACCTGGAATGAGGCATCATTAAATCTGGGAGCAGCCTTTCCCGTGGCTGTACTTTTGGTTGTTAGCTCCAGGAGCAGCATTGGTGGACTGCCCCTTTAAGTAGGGCTCCTCCAGCTGACAGCCTGTGATGCGGGTGCACAGTCCGCCCACTGCGCAGGTTTCCGACGGGAAACCTGGAAGCCAAGGTAAGTGGCTTCAATTTACCTGCGATCACGTGGGGAACGGACGGATTTTACTGGGCGGGTTACGCATGCACCCAGTCGCCCCCCCCCCCCCCCCCCCGTTGCCAACCCGCCTCCCTGGTAATATCGGGGCCGATGACTCAGCCTCCACAGCTCTTTGGGGCAAAGAATTCCAAAGGTTCACAACCCTCTGAGAGAAGAAATTTCTCCTCATCTCTGTCTTAAATGGGCGACCCCTTATTCTGAGACTATGCCTCCTGGTTCTAGATTCCTCCATGAGGGGAAACATCCTCTCAGCATTTACCCTGTCAAGCCCCTCAGAATCTTATATGTTTCAATAAGATCTCCTCTCATTCTTCGAAACTCCAGTGAGTATAGGCACAAACTGCTCAATCTTTCCTCATAAGAAAACCCTTCCATACCCGGAATCAACCTAGTGAACCTTCTCTGAACCGCCTCCAATGCAAGTATGTCCTTCCTTAAATAAGGGGACCAAAACTGTAAGCAATACTCCAGGTGTGGTCTCACCAGCAACCTGTACAGTTGTAGCATGACTTCCCTGCTTTTATACTCCATCCCTCTAGAAATAAAGGCCAATATTCCATTTGCCTTCCCAATTACCTGCTGAACCTGTATGCTAACTTTTTGTGATTCATGTACGAGGACACCCAAATCCCTCTGTACCGCAACATTTTGTAGTCTTTCTCCATTTATATAATATTTTGCTTTTTTATTCTTCCTACAAAGTGGACAATTTCACATTTTCCCACATTATATTCCATCTGCCAAATTTTTGCCCACTCGCTTAACCTGTCAATATCCCTTTGCAGACACTTTGGGGGTGATTTTAAACCCCAAGAACGGGTGGGTTGGGGGCGGGTGGGAGTTGAAAATAGTTGTTTTTTGGGTCGCGACCGTAACCCGGCTTTACTTCCAGGTTTAACGTCGGCGCAGAAAAGTACAGGCTTCCCACTGGGAACGCAAAGTCCGAAAACTTTGCGGTTGCGACCCAAAAAAGAACTATTTTCAACTCCCACCCACCCCCAACCCACCCGTTCTTGTGGTTTAAAATCACCCCCAGTGAGTCAGTAACAGCAGCTTTTACTGTTCATCGAGAAAATAGAAATCAACTGCCATACAAAAAAACACTGGAGCCAAGCCAAGCATGGCCTGTACTATAGGCCCAGGTTTCAGTGACTCTGGTCAGTTTACAAATTCACCAGGCCGGTGTCAACTTCGGTCAATTGATCCCCACAAAGGCTAACAACCGGGGTCAACACAGCTCACTGACACTCGTAAAGGGAGAAGGATGAGGGAGGAGTGGTGGGGGTACAAAGTCTTGCTGTACCTCACTGTTGGCTAACAACAGGCATTGTTCTCTTATCACCGAAGGGAGCTGCTATGTTTTTAATTATAACTACAGCTTGGCAGCTTCAGAATTTGACTGGCAAAATACAGCAGGAGCCTCCATTATCATCTGTACTTTGGAGTTCATTGTTCTAACGGAAAGCATGATGTCATGAATTTGTTTGTCAAAACAGGACTGGCTAATAATCAGATCAAACGCAGGCACCTTTGAACTCTGCAGCAGTGCAGTTTTCACTTTTTTTTATTTATGAGGTAGGACAATTGCCTCCTGCTTATGTCAGTGTGAGGTTTTCACTACAAAGTTCAATCGGCTACCTGAACTGACCGTTCTCTCATTGTTTTGAAGTGAATCCCCAGACTGGGATATTTGTAAAGTTCTTTTAAAAACGTTCTTCCTTTCCCAAGGGACTGACTCTTGCTGGGATATAGCTCCACGAGGGCCGACACAGGCAGTGAGTGTAGGCAAGGTATTCTACCATAGAGGGCATCACACTGCAGCCCAATGTTCTCACCCAATGCGCGCACAGGACTTTCCAGCAGTGAGCAGCTGCTCACTGGCTAGCCGCTCACATCTGGAAATTGTGGGCAGTGAGCAATCCGCACCCGTAGCACGACTTTGGAGACTCAGCCCTTAATTGTAGTTTCCCCTATGTCACCCTAGTTGAGATTAGCTAACTGAAAACACACAGGGGGGCAAATTTTTGTCTTCATCATCTGGTCGGTGACCTGCCTGATTTTCATTCCTTTGAAATATGTGGACATTTTTTTTACGAAGAAGAGCTTTTCAAATACCAGTTTCAGTTATTGTTGGAGGAGTCCCTCTTTAATTTATATTAATGATTAACTGCCATTCCTGCCCTCAACACATGGAGTTTAACTAATAGCACCTAGAAAGTAGAGGAAAACAACAAGATTCTGACGTAACCCACTTTAACTTCACACTGGATGTCAGTGCTGGAAAACGGCACTTAGCTTTACATTTTGCACCCAGTCAGTAGGACAGGCACAGCATGAAGGAAAGTTCCTTCCTCTCTGCCCCAACAAGGAGCCTCAACCCCAGTCTCTCACTACACCAGTGGTACATTATCATTGCCTGCACATGCCATGCTCATGTCTTCCTGAGTAAGACTACCAATTTAATGCCATGGGTAGACAATGGGGAGTCAGCCAAAATTAGTTCAGTGACCCCTGACCCCAGCTCGGCCGGGGTCGGAGGGCTTATCTTTGCGGCGAGTGAAAATCCCGCCCCGTCGCATTGTGTTATGGCCGCACTGAAGATCTAGGCCGTGATCTGTCCCGGCCGGCAATGGAACAATCCTATTTGAGTTTTCCACCAAGGCTGGACACGCTGTGCCTGCCCTGGACTACTGGGAACAAAAAGTAAGTTCCATTTTCAAGCACGGGCCTCTTTCACCACAATAACAAAACAGTTTTTAAGAAGAACGGCCTAGATGTTGCATCGTGCAGCGTCAGTTTTCCAACCGGAATTGGACCACCCACCATTTTGGGTAAGGACAAGCAAGAGGCGCCCTTTACCCATGCCTGAAGCAGGCGTTAGGCCCTTTACATATGCAAATAAGGGGCCTAACACCTGTTTGAGGTCTCCTCTCGAAGATTGGTTTGCCCTGAGGCAGACAGCACCAGCATGGGCTACACTCAAGGAAACCAGCCCTAAGGATCACATGCAACAATGGAGGTAAATAACTTACCTCAATTGAAGCACTCCTGTTCCTCCCATCCCCCATCCTCCCCCTCCTGATCGCCACTGTTCCTGACCCCCGATCATGGACCCTCCGGCCTCTTCACCTAACCCCCGATCACCCATGCTCCCACCCACCCCAACACCTGGCCCCCCGACCCCCGACCCCGAGATCCCTGACGATCCCAATCCCGACCCCCACGACTACAGGCCCCCGACCTGATCCCGACCCTTGACCCCCCCCCATGACTACAGGCCCCCTGACCTGATCCTGACCCCTGACCTCCCCCCATGACCTGATCCAGACCCCTGACCTTCCACGACCTCAGGCCCCCCGACCTGATCCCGACCCCTGACCCCCACGACTACAGGCCCCCGACCTGATCCCGACCCTTGACCCCCCCCCCCATGACTACAGGCCCCCTGACCTGATCCTGACACCTGACGCCCCCCCCATGACTACAGGTCCCGTGACCTGATCCCGACCCCTGACCCCCACGACTACAGGCCCCCAACCTGACTCCTGGTTTGACCCTCGTCCAACCCCCAGGTAGTCTCACCACCCCATTCCCACTTCGGACGCATTTACCAGCGTCGTAGTGGCCTGAGTTTTCTTTAAACTTCATCCAATCTTCGCCGATGAGCTATTGCGCTGCATCGCCTCTATTACAATGAGATCCGAAGCCCAATATCTGGGAAACTTCGGATCTCGCCATTCTGGCAAAGAGTATTTACCTTTTACCACCACCACCCACCCTCATGCGGCGGCCGCTCCTGAATTTCTGGGTCCACATGTCCAATTCTACTTCAGAATATTTTACATTGCAATTCTTAAGAAACTTAGCTTAATAAATGGAAATGATGCACATTTTAAATGTTATCTTGCCCTTCTGAAAAGATTAATTAACTCTGCATATTCCCCCACGTGTCGTGGTATCGTATAACAGGATTCTACTGCCCTGTAAAACGTCCTGATCCTCTTCCACTGGAGGAAATCTGTGATTTGCAGGAGTTGACCAAATAACCGCAAGCAGGTGGTAGCTAAAGACAAATATTACAGGAAGATGTGTGTTTGAAAGTTTTCGGTTGCGATTAAGGAACTTCACACCCACGCACATCGTAACTGAAAAATAGGAAGTATCAAGTAAGAATTCACTTGTATTTTGCACTTGACGTAAGAAAGAGTCAATCACCAGATATCATGTCAGTTCAAAAGAGAATGAATAAGGTTGATCCTGGTCCAGGGGAGGGGTGCATAGAACTAATTAAAACATGAAACAGGAATCAACCGTAATTAGCTTGGGGACCCCTCAACTGTAACTTAAAATGTCTGCACCATTAACACAAGTGAGAGTCCCAGTCAAACATGTTAATTAGCTTGTGATCCTTGACTCTGTATTTAAGGCCATTTTTTTTCTGTTTTTCGAAGAACGTTGAATTTGTTTTGCGAATGTTGCTCTTTTTATCTTTAGTATTTAAAAATATCAAATTCTTCTTCAGTCCAAAGGCCACTAGTGGTAACTAATGATTGATAAATTAATGACTGATAAATTAATGACTGATAACCAGCCAAAACTCAATATAGTGCTAATGCCAATTGAAAGTTCAACCACAGTGATTTTGTAAAAATGAAAACCAAAATATTAGGTTATGATTTGAAACTGTGGCAAGTAACGATTACCAGTCTTGTAGAAACCAGCTGCCAGATTTTCTGGCTGGTGCAATGGACTGCAGAGCAAGGCTGGGAGACCGAGTGGAGATCCGCATCGTTGGAGTTCTGCCTCAATTGCACAGCGTGCAATCTTCCACCTGGTCTTTTAGGCCGGCCAAGAATGTTCTTATACATTCCTGAGCGAAAGTTTCATTTAGATCCAGGTATCCATGGAAACAGGATTAAGATTTGGTTGGACATGATTTCCCCAATGCTTTTGCAAGTAATGTGCTGTGCGCTCAGCTCACCTGTATGAAAAGGACAATGAAGGTGATGGCATGTTCTGAGCTTTCACAGAGTGAATACTTGGAGCTACATTGATCACTTGCGGATTTTTGACTTTTAACCTTTGGCACCTTAAATTATATATTAAGACATAGCTCAACAAAGGTTAAATCACCATATTTTGGGGGTGCAGATTAGGATGCAACACATAAGGAATTAAACACAGTCAGAGCATCTAATGAGGATAGTATTCCTGGCATACAACATCAATTTGATCCAATGGGATTCATTAACACATCCCAGAGAGGAAATTTTGTGATATGCTGGAATGGTTTCATTCACATGGACACTTGGAGGAGTCCAGCCAGGGAAGCATGTAACTAAGAGAGTGGTAGCTGGTTTGAATGACATCTCAGCTGGTCAATCCATGAACATGGAGAGCTGGGAGAGACTCAGAGGTAAAACCTTTCCCTTTCTGCGCAGCTAAGAAAGAAAAAAACACGCACACACACAATCTGCAGAGGCAGTCTGAAAGAGCTGGTAAGGAAGTCAGACCTAGAGAAAGAAAGTTCCCTCCTTAAAGTTAGTGCCAACCAGGGTCAGAGAAATGAATGGTCAGAGGAGTGCATTTAGTCCACTAACTGTGAGAGTGTGGGGTGCTGTATTATTGTCTATGTTATGAGGAAAGTTATGAATTACATTAGAATTCATTGTAAATGTTATACAGTTTGTTCTGATATTATTTGTACATTAAATCAACCTATTGGTTTATAATTGGTCTTGTCTCACTAAAGTGTTCATTAGTCCACCTTTTGAAAGATAGGAGAAATGTACATGGGCCACGCACAAGTTTACAGTATACAGGTCACATAACAATGAGTTTCATTTTTATGATTTCTGGGTCACACTATCATATGACTAGATATTAGGCACGAAAGTAAACTCCTCGTCATAAGGGACACCTGGTCAACTTATGGGAGAGACCAGTGACATGGAACGCAAGAGAGTATCTCATGTAGACCCAAAATTTGTAGCAGTCGGCTTTCATTGCATTGCTGGATCTTTCATTGCTGCAATCTAAATTCTTCAACTGGAGATTGGATTGTGCATGCCTGTCTAATTGAGTTTTCAAGAGATGGAAGAAGAGGTTAGAAGGTGGAATAGGAGGCAGGCTTTTTTTTACACTAGAGACAGACTGCCTGGGCCTTCCCTTGGCTGCACAATGGTATCTTGGAGACCCAGGTGCACCCACCTTGTCCAAGAACAACAGCCTTTATAAGCTCTGCTTCACCAGGGAGGCAATGACAGAGTTGTGCATTCTGCTGGAATCTGACCTCAGACAACCTCCATCACAGGGATGGCCTCCCAGCGATAATCAAGTTCAGCGCAGTCCGGTGAAACTTGTCATTACTTTCAAGTGCTTCCTGTGATATCTAATGCTCACAGGTTATTATGGGTCAGGTAGTAATTAAAGGCCTGGTTGATGATAATTTTTGGGTTATTTTGGAACCCAAGCCCTCCCCCCTCCATCCCCCCCCAGTGTCCAATTTTCCAGTGTATAGAAATGTTAAGTTAATCGGGGATTGAAGGTGGCAGTTCCCAATCTTTACTTTTAAGAGCAGATGCAGTAACAAGAGAGAAGAAAACAGCCCTTATCACCCAGGAAGACTTGTCCTAAAGATTCTCCCCTTCCAGTTGTGCCCTCAGAGCGACAAACATCCAGCTGTGTAACATCACTGCACCCGGAGTAAGGAGGAGCATTCCTGTATTTTTTAATTGCGTTCTACCTGTATATCCCCCGCTGGGACAGATGACTCTCCCTCCGCTATCCATTGGCTGAGTCACTTAGAGTTCCTACCATCTACCAAGTCAAAAAAGGAACCAGGGCACAATCAGTACAGGGTAGAAAGTGGGATTGAATTCCAGTCGCAATATTTGCTTTCCTGCTGATGAATATTCAGAACTAAGTGGAGAAATGGGCTTTTAACTTTAATAACCCTGGCCCTTGCTATCTCGTTTAATTTAGAAATTCCCAAATAGTGAACTCAAAAAAACAGACTGTCCAATCCCAAATGAACAGATCAGCAACCTGAGATTTATTTCAGGCTGGCACGGCAAATTTAAATATTAAAAGAGATTATTTACTGCCACCTCTGAAAGATAGCAGTAGTGGAGACTATCACTGCGTTCCTCAGGCAATGAGCCCTACTGTACACACACACCGAGATAGCCTTAGGTCACATGACATCACTTCTGGGTTGAAAATCAGCATTCGAAAATAAAGCCCAGTTCAATAGACGGCAAACATTTGGTATAAGACTAATCTTTTATAAATGTATAAACTAGAACAAAAGTCTTTTTATACAAAACTGATAATTGTTAGTTGCCATGGTTATATTTTCACATTTTTGTTTGATGTTAATTTTCCA
Organism: Heptranchias perlo; assembly: GCF_035084215.1. NCBI lineage: Eukaryota > Metazoa > Chordata > Chondrichthyes > Hexanchiformes > Hexanchidae > Heptranchias > Heptranchias perlo. The sequence goes on from NC_090351.1 coordinate 11,274,937, forward strand.
GTTAAATTCGTGCCTGGACTTCCAACTGGTATCAATAAACAGTTCAATATTGGCTGGTTAGTCAATGATTCTTCAGATAATTTACTTCCCCCCTCCCCCCCCCCAATTCACACACACATACACACACACACATAATTGTTATTGCTTCCACAACATAATAATGTAACATGTAAGCATACGTTAATCAACAAATAAATCAGCCTTCGGAGCATCACCAATCATTATTCAGGCTCATGTGTGACCTACGTCCCAAAGCAACATGGTGGTTTCATTCTCTGTTGCTTGCTCTCTATGTAAAATTTGCAAAAGGTACAAAGCATAAAACAGTCTTTTCAAGGAAAGGCAAGCCAGCCTGGGGCTCAGTAGAGAACTCACTGTGTGCATTTTCTCTTATCTTCTCTGTTATTATTCTCCTACGTGCTTAGGTTTTGCAGTGTTTCTTATTTTTCCTTCTTGGCTTTAATCCCAACCCTGTGCTCTGCTACAGTTGCAATATTCTCTCGTGACTATCTTGATTAGGGCGTACAGTGGTTTGAACTGTGCTCCAAGAGCAATTTTCCCCTTGAGGAAGCATGGCAAGTCTCGAGAGCAATTCAATTAAAAGCAAATTCAATACACTCTTAACACAAAGCAAAATTGTATTTAAGCTGGCAAGACAAAGAACTGGTCAGGATGCTAAAGGATGACGAAGAGCTATACAATGATATAATGGACTGCTCGGTTAGAGAATAAGAACAACTGAGGTCATTTGTACTGGGTCAGCCATCTCTGATTTAGCTTCCCAACCGTGTCTGACAGAAAATGAATAAGCATCAAACCAAATTAAAAACCAAATATCGTCTTAACCCTTCCTTTTGTTGCTGTTTCTGGTTTTGAGCCTCTCCCTTTAAAAGGATAGTGGCACACTGTTGCTGGAGAACAAAATGTCCCTCAGCTCAGACACAACAAAGGCTTCGATCTCATACCCAATTCCTTTTTTTTTATTCGTTCATGGGATGTGGGCGTCGTTGGCGAGGCCAGCATTTATTGCCCATCCCTAATTGCCCTTGAGAAGGTGATGGTGAGCTACCTTCTTGAACCGCTGCAGTCCATGTGGTGAAAGTTCTCCTACAGTGCTGTTAGGAAGGGAGTGAATGTTTAGGGTGGTGGATGGGATGCCAATTAAGTGTCCTGGATGGTGGCGAGCTTCTTGAGTGTTGTTGGAGCTGCACTCATCCAGGCAAGGAGAGAGTATTCCATCACGCTCCTGACTTGTGCCTTGTAGATGGTGGAAAGGCTTTGGGGAGTCAGAGGTGAGTCACTCACCACAGAATACCCAGCCTCTGACCTGCCCTTGTAGCCACAGTATTTATATGGCTGGTCCAGTTAAGTTTCTGGTCAATGGTGACCCCCAGGATGTTGATGGTGGAGGATTCGGCGATGGTAATGCCGTTGAATGTCAAGGGGAGATGGTTAGACTCTCTCTTGTTGGAGATGGTCATTGCCTGGCATTTGTCTGGCACGAATGTTACTTGCCCAAGCCTGGATGTTGTCCAGGTCTTGCTGCATGCGGGCTCGGACTGCTTCATTATTTGAGGGGTTGCGAATGGAACTGAACACTGTGCAATCATCAGCAAACATCCCCATTTCTGTCCTTATGATGGAGGGAAGGTCATTGATGAAGCAGCTGAAGATGGTGGACTAGAAGGCAGCTGGCATTTGTGGGTGAAGCACTATATATAGCTTTTTGGAGAAGCATTTCATTCCTGGTAGTCCAGTTGGGGGGCGAGACAGATGAGTGTGCCTGATCATTGATGACAATCATCTGATAATGCTGGAGGTCTCACCATTCTTCTTGGTACAGGAAATTGCAAACAATAGGAAAGTCTGATTTAAGATTTGTTTCTGGAGTCAATTATCTATTCCCCAGGTAAATGATGTGGAGATGCCGGTGATGGACTGGGGTTGACAATTGTAAACAATTTTACAACACCAAGTTATAGTCCAGCAATTTTATTTTAAATTCACAAGCTTTCGGAGGCTTCCTCCTTCGTCAGGTGAACGATTTTCACATCGTTCACCTGACGAAGGAGGAAGCCTCCGAAAGCTTGTGAATTTAAAATAAAATTCCAGGTAAATGGAGTTGAGGTACAAATCTGCCATGATCTAATTGAATGACGGAACAGGCTTGAATGACTGAATGACCTATTCCCGTTCCAATGTTTCTATCTTCTGGAGTAACTTTAATTTTGGCTACGAATCATCACTTCAGAAAAGCAACTCAACCAAGAGTTAAAATGCCAGTCATTGGTTATTATGAATAGATGGCTGTACTGATAAAAGTTCAAAGGTAACCTCTAGTTCACTTTAGAGGCGTGACATAACACACCATGTACTACTAAACAAATCTAATTTACTTCACATTATCTACAGGATATTATGATAATCTAGTTATAAACATGGCAAAGCAACAAACCAGATTGTTTTCAGATTGAAGTAGTACAACTCTTGAGGAGTTATTTCCTAACTGCACAGAGCTTAACCACCAGTCAAGCATATCAGAAATGTGAGGCGCACACTCCCGATTGAACGGTTGTGCACAGCATGAGCCAAAATTTCCAATATGCACTGCTAATGGGCAAAGCTCCCACTGGTTGTGCCACGCTGAAAAATTGCCCCTTAGTTGTGACTGGTGTTAACACAGCACAGTGGAATCTGCAATAGTAAAGCCTGCAGCTATTGCTTGTATCCTTTTAAATTAAATGTCATAACAAAACATATACAGTTGATTCCTCTGCACACTATTTTTAGCGCAATGGTTAGCATCACGTCAAATGTGCGCTATTTTAGCAAAGTCATTAAGCCATTTATTTTAAATGGGCGAACAACTTCATTGAAACAGCACGTAGGAAAATTGTCATGAGCGTGTGACCCAGTGTGCCAAAAATAGAAGCCGAAAAGTTTCTGCGGCAGCTCCTGGGGACGGATCTAGGGGCCGGAGCGGATATTCCGCCTGCACCATGGATTTACCTCCGACCCCATCCTAAATCCTGAGGTATGGGGAATTCACATATCTGGGGCGGATACCCCTTCCGTGAAATCCTCATGGAAGAGGCGGACAAAAGGAGCGCTCGCCCTCATCTCTGGCAGAATTGGGGCCAGCTCCAAATATCAGCCCTGCCCACTCAGACAACAGCACCAATGCAGCCCCCACAATCCAGGAATTTCAGTGCTAAAGTACAGTTGAATTTGAACCCTACATTGTCCTGCACACTTTTCCTCTTCCCTGCATCCTCACTATCTTTAAATCAAGATTCATTGCACCATCTCCTGCTCTTAATCGTTCTTTCCCAGAACCTCAAAACTGGGCCTTACCTGCTTACCTCCTTCAATCTGATCTTTCTCCTACAATCCTACTTTTGAAACCCAAACTTGGCGTCACCTAATCACCACTTCTTGGTTTACCTCATTCTTTTATCCCACTCTTTCAATTTTGGTGGTGTTCTGCACTATAGGCCATGGCCCTTTCATTAGGTTTCTCAACAAGAAGTAGTAATCCCTCTAATCTGATAATATCTTGGGCTGGATTTTGCTGTGAGCAGCGAACGAACGGTGCCGGCCATTTGTTAGACTTGCCCTTGCCCATAGACTTTCTATGGGCAAGGGCAAGTCTAACTCTACAGGGCATCTGGGATCTGTGTGAACAGGGCAAGCAACTGTGTATCTCCTTAACCAATCACGTTGAAAAATCGTTAATGAGCATCACAGAGTCTGAACCAGGAAATGTGAGTTAGAATAGTGAAGTAAAGAGAGGGAAAGAAAGATTGGATTAAGAGAAAGAGATAAAAGAGATAGAAAGAAAAAGTAAAAACTAATTTTTTTTTAAACCTCCAACTATAATTAAAACTGATGCAATGAGAGTCCACACTTGTAATAGTTAATTTTCAGTGCCAGAAGAGGTTGTTTGGCAGTAATTAAGACTTACCACGCTGTTAAAAGGGTACTTAGACTGGAATGGACAAGCCCTAACTTTTTGTGGCGAGTTTAGTCCGTATCTACGATGTCAGTACAGGAACTTCATGTCGTTCAATATATTTGAATGGGGAGCCAGACGGCGAAATGCCATTTTCGCGCAGCTTACAGAGGGGCAGCGCACCTCGGACAGCATCTTCCGGATTTTTGCTTTTAACTGCGCATGTGCGCTCACCGGAAGTTACTGTTCGATTTCCGCATAAATAATGGTGAATGCTGTTAGCCTTATCATTATTTTCACTGGAAAATCCGGCCCATTAAATGTGTAGATTGACTACAGTTACAGCTCCTCTGGTAGAGATGAATGATCAATCAACTCAAGGGCGGGGGAGTGGGACTAGCTGGATTGCTCTTGCATAGAGCCGGCGCAGACTCGATGGGCTGAATGGCCTCCTTCTGTGCTGTAATCTTTCTATGTTTCCATGATTCTAGTTTGATGTACTGATTCAAATGTTTTCCGTCTATCATGGCGCAGATTAGTCTACGTAGCTGATAGATCTGGGTTACCTCTTTGAACAGTCTACATGGGTTCAGTTTTGTGTTTTTCCCCAAAGTTTCAAGAGAAAGGACAGATGCTGATTGAAAGATACAGGATGGAAAATCCACACTGAATCCTGTATCCAAAAGACAGTCTCCTTGTACACTTAAAGTGTGAGGGCATCCACTTTCGATCCAAGATAGACAAATCGGAATATTTTCTCAATGGTGAGATATTAGGAGTTGTGGAGGACCAAAGGGATTTGGGTGTCCATGTACACAAATCACTAAAAGCTAGTGCACAGGTACAAAAAGCAATCAAAAAGGCAAATGGAATGTTGGCCTTTATCTCAAGGGGGTTGGAATACAAAGAGGAGGAAGTTATGCTCCAATTGTACAGAACCTTGTCCAGACCTCATCTGGAGTACTACATTTAGTTTTGGGCACGGCACCTCAGGAAGGATATATTGGCCTTGGAGAGTGCAAGGCGCAGATTCACCAGAATGGTACGAGGGCTTAGAGAGTTAAGTTATGAGGACATACTGCAAAAACTTGACTTGTATTCCCTTCAGTTTAGATGGTTGAGGGGTGATCTAATCTCGATGTTTAAAACGTTAAAAGGATTCAATAAGGTAGATAGAGAGAAACTATTTCCTCTGGTTGAGAATCCAGGACAGGGAGCCATAATTTGAAAATTATAACTAGGCCAGTTAGGAGTGAAATCAGGAAATATTTTTTCAGTCAAAGGATTGTGGAAATCTGCACCTCTCTGCCCCTCTCTGCTTGGATCAATTGAAATTTTCAAGACTGAGATTGATAGATTTTTGTTGGGTAAGGGTATCAAAGGATATGGACCAATGGTGGGTAAATAGAGTTGAGGTACATATCAGCTATGACTTAATAGAATGGTGGAACAGTCTCGAGGGGCTGAATGGCCTACTCCTGTTCCTACGTACATCATTAAACCTGAAGAATGCACAATACAAAATAGAAATTGCATGGCAGAAGTTTGGCTGAAGCTTCAATAACAAAATGAGATAACTGACCATCCAGTTGCTTAGAATTAACAACTGTTACTTTCTGGCTGTCACAAAATCCAATTAAGGTACCTTAGCAAGTAGGATAAATCGTCCCCTTTGAGGTTCTGAGAGAAGGTTGACTATTCTAATTGAAAAGCCTTTCCTGATATTCTTGCTTGATCATCTAAAAAAGCTTTAGCCTTGTCTATAAAGGTAGACGTTAATTTCATTTAAGTGTTACTTATAAGAGCCAACTTAAATGTTCAGACAAGACGTCTCTCTTTTAAATTTATTTGTCTCTACAGCTTCTAACAAGCTGGCTTATCAAAGAAAAGATAGCGACATGATTAAAGAAAGCAAAACTTGATCCTGTGAAATGGTTTCCATTTTAAATCCTGAATTGCTGATACAAGTACTTGAACTTCCAAATTTCATGTAATTCAGCATTAAAAGTAAGCCAATCATTTGACTATTTCTGCTACATTAAAAGTTAAACGCTGTGCTCCTCCGATGAAATAAATCATTTTCTGCAGCTAGAACGGGTTATATTGGGTGGTACACTCTGGTAGTTTGAGAGGCCCACTGAATTATGATCTATTATTATTTGGTAATTATTCTGTATTTTTCCATGACTTTTATATCTTGTCTTAATCTGCCCTGTGGAGGGGATTTGAGATAGATGCAAGGCTAGCCAGTGTGTAATTGCAATTCTGGCATAAAGCCCAGACTAATGAACTTGCCTTTTAAACCTAGAAATGCCTGAGAAAGATACAATCTGGCATAAGGCAGCGCGGTGCTGCAGAGCAGTGGAGCAGCAACTGGCCGATGCTTGTTGTCCATGAGAAGAATGGCATTATTGAAAGTAGATATAAAGCCCAATGATGCTAATAAACATAATTCATAAATATAAAAATGAATCCGAAATCAAATCTCATTTTATTGTGCCCTTCCTTTGAACTTTGCACCAAATGAATGGTCTACTCATGTTCCGAAGTTCCTAAATGGACATGAAAGAGTGGGGTGTTGGGGGATGGGGTGTCACTGCCATCAATTGGTCACCATAGTTTAGTGTGGACATCGTTTCCTGAGTAATAATTCACTAAAATCCCCATTGCTCATAGAGGACAATGACGATTGGCTGAGAACTCCATTAGAATCTGCACTAATCTCTCAGCCTGGATTAATTAAAGTCTTTATTTGTTGTTGTAACCCTCTCAAAGTAAGTGTGGAATTAATATAATGGGCACAGTCCCATTGTATAGGATGGTGAACTAAAATATCAAATGTGAGATGCACATAGATTGAGGGTAAACGAAAGGACAGGTCCAAAGGCCAAATGACCGTTTCTTACTCTCTGCTTTCCCTTTATACTCTTAAATTGCTCACCTAGCAAACTGAGAGGCAGCAGAAAATGCTGGAAATACACAGCAGGTAAGTCAGCATCTGGAAAGGGGGAAGACAAGTTAATGCATCGATGTAGACCCAAGACATGAGGCTATGCAAGGCCATGAAACAGCTTGGTTTATTCTCCTGGTTCTTCCTATTTTCTCCCCTCCTTTCCTGAAGGTGCTGGTTAATGCTGGGGTTCAGAACCACAGATGTTGACAGGCTCAAGTACCTCACAAAGAGCCACTCGCATGAGTCTAAGTAGCGAGTGTCAACAGGCTATTTAATCATGGTGATTGGGAGGGGGGAAACAGCCATCAGAGCCAACCTATACCCTTGCTCGCCATTTCCAGCAACTAGGATTAGCAATCACTGGATAACAATTAGGAGTGGGAACCCTGGATAATTCCCTCACAGTCCAGACACACTGGGGTTAAAATTCGACTGTGGCGGTCGCGCAGAACAGGGTCGGTAGCCCATTTTACACCCCGCCAGATTTTCTTTTCCACACTCACCCCATCCGATTTCCTTTCCAATACTTCAGTGGGAAAAAAAATCAAGCAGGGTGTAAAACGGGCCCCCGTCATACTATCGCCCGTTTTTGCACTACCACTGACGTTGAATTTCACCCTCACTGAGACCGATTGTCAGACCTAAATTGCCGCTCTGTTTCCGATCATCTAACTCAGCGCAGGTCAGAGACTGAATGTGGAATTTATTTAGGTCTGCGTTTGGCTCGGTTTTACACTGGGCAGTGATACATTTTTATTTCAAATAAAGTATTACACAAAGCCTTACAAATGCCTGGCACTGAGCTTTAAGGCATTGAGTCAATCTTGGAGCTTATGTATATCAATAGAACTGTAAGATTAAATTGCTGCTTAATGGTCTCTGCCAGAAACTGCTGTACTGTGTTGTAGTTTATTTCAGAAAGAAAGAAAAACTTGCAATTATATTGCGCCTTCTCATGTAATCAAGCGTCTCAAGGCACTTCACACATTGAATTGCTGTTGGACCCCAGTGACTGTCAAGGAGATAAGATTCTACTTCAAATTACTGGATAGTTTCTTGTTTCCATACCTATACTGGGAGAGGAAGGGCAGTGTTTATACAGAGATGATATCGAGGACTTTATTTGTAGAACTGTGCTTTTTTTTTTTGAAAATATGTTAGTCCACTTGGCTCAGTTGTTAGCACTCACGACTCTGAGTTGGGTCATGGGTTCAGGACCCATCACATGATGTGAGCACATAATCCAGACTGACGCTCCAGTACAGGACTGAAGGAGTGCTGCATTGTTGGAGTGGATAAGATGTTAAACTGCGGCCCTGTTGCCTATTCAAGTGGATATTAAAGGTCCGTGGTACTATTTGAAGAGCAGGAGGGGGGGTGGGGGACAGGGGCTCTCCCGGTGTCCTGGCCAACATTCCTCCCTCAGCCAGAACCACAAAAAACTACTTAACCAGTTGTTCATCCAAAGCTGTTTGTGGGATCTTGCTGTACATAATAAGACTGCTGCACTTCCCTACATAACAGCAGCGAGTGTGCGTCAAAGTAGTTCTTTGGCTGCAAAGGGCTTTCAGATGTTTCTGAGACTTGATAGAACACGCTAAATAAACGCAAGTGTTTCTTACTAAGCAGAAAAGTGCAGCACCACACAGACCAGAAGTCTTAAAGTGACCTTACATTGTGTGAGAGGCACATTGGTGCCACCAGGTCCCAAAGTGCCAGTCTCATGCAGCCAGCTGCAAATCGAATGTAAAACCACCAAGTTGGCTAAGACCGGGAGAAGACCTGATAGAAACAGTTTTATACCCATGCTTCAGGCACAAGGCAGCACCAATGGAACGGAAAATCAGCTTTAGATTCGATCAGCCAGGACAGCACTGTGGTGCTGCAGTCTTTCGCGGCAGCCCTAGAATAAGGAAGGGGGCAAAAATCAGCCAGGTACCTGCTCCTGATCCCTGTCCAGTGACTCCTGCCGGAAAGTGCCTGTGCGCACGAGTCGGTCAAGGAAGCGTCAGACTCGGCTGAGATGCCCCCCACAGTACAATAGCCCGGCAACACTCACTGCTGAGGATCTCCGCACACAGCAACCTTGGGCAAGGTACAAGAAGGTCTATCAAATGCTGCTGAACCGTACCCCAGCAGGAGTCAGCAGTGGCACCTTTGGTGAAAAAGGATAAGCAAAAAGAATTATTTTTCCTTAAAATTAGTTCTAGATATGGATATCTGTTAATTCAGTGGGTAGCACTCTCGCCTCTAAGTCAGAAGGTTGTGGGTTTAAGATCCGCCCCAGAGGCTTGAGCATATAATCTAAGCTGACACTTCAGTGCAGTACTGAGGGAGTGCTGCACTGTCGGAGATGCCAACCTTTGGATGAGACATTAAACCGAGGCCCTGTCTGCCCGCTCAGGTAGACGTAAAATAGCCCACAACACTATTTCAAAGAAGAGCAGGGGAATTCTCCCTTGTGCCCTGACCAACATTTATCCCTTAACAAACATCACTAAAACAGATGACTTGGTCATTTATCTCATTGTTGTTTGTGGGACCTTGCTGTGCGTAAATTGGATACCGCATTTTCCCACATTACAACAGTGACTACACTTCAAAAAGTACTTCATTGGCTGTGAAGGGCATCCTTCAGGCATTGTATAATTGCAAATTCTTTCTTCTTTAAATGGAGACAGATCCACTGCCATCCTCTGACAGGCACAGTTGCTAGGATACCATGTGTCACTGCTATGAGCCCTTCTTGTCATACGGTTATCAGGATTAACAACACTCCCGATTTCTGTAATGTGCTGTGCTTTGGCTTCTCATTAAAATGAAATATTAACTCTGCAGTCCATAACTCCACCAACCAAGTGCACAGACTAAGGCTTCTGTGACCCCTCTTATGACTTTGTCATTCCTACGTTGTGAGGTTTTCTTCTCTCCCTAGGTGAACTGCACGTCCCACTGTTCCACACTGTTTATCCTGTATTTACAGAACAAAGCAGGTGATGTCATTGTTATTCAGTTATGAAGCCTAGGTTACATTAGACAACACATATAGCCACGTGAGAGTCTAACAGTCTGCTTAAAATGGAGAATTGCTTCTAGCTGAAGTGACTCTGCTACATGTGTTGGCTCCTGGGGTCCCGAACTCACTTCGATTACGATCCGGGATGGAAGTCAGTGCGGGGTGTGGGTGATTGTGTTTGTGCAGACGTTAGCTCAGCTGACTCGCCTCTGAGTCAGAAGGTTGTGGGTTCAAGTCCCACTCCAGAGACTTAAGCACAAAATCTAGGCTGATGCTTCACTGCAGTACTGAGGGAGTGCTGCACTGTCAGAGGTGCCGTCTTTCAAATGAGATGTTAAACTGAAGCCCCGTCTGCTCTCACAGGTGGACATAAAAGATCCCATGGCACTATTTCGAAGAGCAGGGGAGTTCACCCTGGTGTCCTGGCCAATATTTATCCTTCAACCAACATCGCTAAAAAAAGATTATCATTATCTCATTGTTTGTGGGATCTTGCTGTGCTGCATTTCCCACATTACAACAGCAACTCCACTTCAGAAGTACTTCATTGGCTGTAAAGTGCTTTGGTACGTCCTGAGATTGTGAAAGGCGCCATATAAATGCAAGTCTTTCTTTAAAATCTCACTGGGCTGTGACTTCACGATACCACCCATGGCTTTTTCCCCGATGTTGAGGGAAGACGTATGCAGGCCAGCAAGGTACAGGCTGCACAGCTGCCCTGTACCTTTGCAACCAGAAAAATGGCAACCAGAGGTGACCATTAACTGTCGGTGAGCGAGAAAAAGCTCTGCCTCCAGAGTTGAGTGCGGTGCCTCGTTTATATTAAGGAGGTGTCTCCAACGGAGGACTAGGAACACGTTAACATTTTCAGGGTGGTTATAGTAACGTTCTATTATGTGCTGAGTGGAGACCCTTCAACAGAACTGCTGAAGGACTGGGCTGGACTCATTCCAATCAGACACAAACTTGTATATATTGCCTGGCTGGAAGTGTACTTCTCCTGCTCTGTGTTTACAGTACAAGGTTATACCAATGCTCGCGGCTCCTCTCCCAGTGGCTACTATTGAAATGTTCAGGGAGGGTAGGCTGTAATGTCCGCACTCTGTAAATATTTAAATCAATTCGAGATAAGCTTTAAAAGTGCCCAAGGCATCCCCTTGATTACCTTGTTTTCAGTGCTTATCATTTGAGGGGTTTCCATCGCTGGGGAATGAAATACTGTCTATCACAGGCATCCAGTGCCGCCATCAAGCACTCCTATTGAATCATAGAATCATAGAATGGTTATAGCACAGAAGGAGGCCATTCGGCCCAACGAGCCCATGCCAGCTCTTTTTAAGAGCAATCCAATTAATTCCATTCCCCCGCTCTTTCCCCGTAGCCCTGCAATTTTTTTTTCCCTACAACTACTTATCCAATTCCTTTTTGAAAGCCACAATTGAATCTGCTTCCACCATCCTTTCAGGCAGCACATTTCAGATCATAACTACTCGCTGCACAAAAAAGTTTTTCCTCATGTCGCCTTTGGTTCTTTTGCCAATCACTTTAAATCTGTGTCCTCTAGTTCTCGACCCTTCTGCCAATTGGAGCAGTTTTTCTTTATTTACCCTATCTAAACTCTTCATGATTTTGAACATTTCTATCAAATCTCCTCGTAACTTTTCTCTGCTTTAAGGAGAACAACCCCAGCTTCTCCAGTCTATCCATGTAACTGAAATCCCTCATCCCTGGAACCATTCTAGTAAATCTTTTCTGCAGCCTCTCTAAGGCCTTCACATCCTTCCTAAAGTGTGGTGCCCAGAATTGGACACAATACTCCAGTGGCCGAACCAGTGTTTTATAAAGGTTCAACATAACTTCCTTGCTTTTATACCCTATGCCTCTATTTATAAAGCCCAGGATCCCGTATGCTTTTTTAACCACTTTCTCAAGCTGTCCTGCCACCTTCAAAGATTTGTGTACATATACCCCCAGGTCTCTCTGTTCCTGCACCCCCTTTAGAATTGTACCATTTAGTTTATATTACCTCTCCTCGTTCTTCCTGCCAAAGTGTATCACTTCGTACTTCTCTGTGTTGTTTCATCGGCCATGTGTCCACCCATTCCACCAGCCTGTCTATGTCCTCTTGAAGTCTATCACTATCCTCCTTACTGTTTACTACACTTCCAAGTTTTGTGTCATCTGCAAATTTTAATATTGTGCCCAGTACACCCAAGTCCAAGTCATTAATATATATCAAAAAAAGCAGTGGTCCTAATACCGACCCCTGGGGAACACCATTGTATACCTTCTTCCAATTCAAAAAACAACCATTCACGACTATTCTCTGTTTCCTGTCACTTAGCCAGTTTTGTATCCATGCTGCCGCTGCCCCTTTTATTCACATTGGCTTCAATTTTGCTGACAAGCCTATTATGTGGCACTTTATCAAACGCCTTTTGAAAGTCCATATACACCACATCAACCGCATCGTCCTCATCAACCCTCTCCGTTACCTCATCAAAAAACTCAATCAAGTTAGTTGAACATAATTTGCCTTTAACAAATCCGTGCTGACTTTCCCTTAATAATCCACACTTGTCCAAGTGACTATTAATTTTGTCCCGGATTATCGTTTCTAAAAGCTTCCCCACCACCGAGGTTAAACTGACTGGCCTGTAGTTGCCGGGTTTATCCGTACACCCTAGGAAGTAAACTTCCCTCTACTCGCAGGCTAAGGGCAAGTATGTAAATGAGCTGGGGGGGTGGGTCCTTACCATGCTCTCCTGCCTCATTTTCCTGAAAGCCTGCCAGATCTGCATTCACGTGTAAAGATGCCCAGGTATGCTGCCGCTGCCCCTAGCACTTGATGTTCCCCCCTTACTCCCCTCAGAATGCAAGTAACAAGACGCAGCAGGCCCAAAGAGGTAAGTGGCCTTTTTTATCGCAGGGCCCATTGGATCCTCAGAACTGGAAGGTCTCCGGCTGCCATTTTGTGGACAGCAGCAAGAAGGCCCGACAGCTGGCGGCCATTGCTGTTGCCGCGGGCCTCTCAGGTCTGGCTCTATGCTGCCAATTCTGGACACAGGCCCCTGCCGTAGGGTTGCCAACTCTGGTAGGACGTATTCTAGGAGGTTTCACACCCAGCACAAAGGAAGATGGCAGTGGTTGTTGGAGACCAATCATCTCAGCTCCAGGACATTGCTGCAGGAGTTTCTCAGGGCAGTGTCCTAGGCCCAACCATCTTCAGCTGCTTCATCATTGACTTTCCCTCCATCATAAGGTCAGAAATGGGGATGTTCGCTGATGATTGCACTGTGTTCAGTTCCATTCGCCACCCCTCAGATAATGAAGCAGTCCGTGCCCGCATGCAGCAAGACCTGGACAACATCCAGGCTTGGGCTCATAAGTGGCAAGTAACATTCGCGCCAGACAAGTGCCATGCAATGACTATCTCCAACAAGAGAGAGTCTAACCACCTCCCCTTGACATTCAACGGCATTACCATCACCGAATCCCCCACCATCAACATCCTGGGGGTCACCATTGACCAGAAACTTAATTGGACCAGCCATATGGAATACTTTGCAAGTGTACTGCACCTGGCTAGTGACAATGTGGCTACAGGAGCAGGTCAGAGGCTGGGTATTCTTTGGCAAGTGACTCACCACCTGACTCCCCAAAGCCTTTCCACCATCTACAAGGCACAAGTCAGGAGTGCGATGGAATATTCTCCACTTGCCTGGATGAGTGCAGCTCCAACAACACTCAAGAAGCTCGACACCATCCAGGACAAAGCAGCCCGCTTGATTGGCACCCCATCCACCACCCTAAACATTCACTCCCTTCACCACCGGCGCACTGTGGCTGCAGCGTGTACCATCTACAGGATGCACTGCAGCAACTCGCCAAGGCTTCTTCGACAGCACCTCCCAAACCCGCGACCTCTACCACCTAGAAGGACAAGGGCAGCAGGCACATGGGAACAACGCCACCTGCACATTCCCCTCCAAGTCACACACCATCCCGACATGGAAATATATCGCCGTTCCTTCATCGTCGCTGGGTCAAAATCCTGGAACTCCCTTCCTAACAGCACTGTGGGAGAACCTTCACCACACGGACTGCAGCGGTTCAAGAAGGCAGCTCACCATCACCTTCTCAAGGACAATTAGGGATGGGCAATAAATGCTGGCCTCGCCAGCGATGCCCACATCCCATGAACGAATAAAACAAAAACATGACCTCCATCGCCCTGCTCCCATGCTCTCGCCATGCGTCGCCCGTCACATCCAATCTCGCGGTGCCCTGCCTTCCCACGCCAATTGGAAAGTGAACAGACTCTCCGTTACTCAATAGGATGATTCCCGACTGTCAGTTAAACAGCCTTATTTCCAATATTTTGATAACTAATAAACAGAATTGTTGAAAAAATATAGGGAAAAACACACACACCTTTTGAGTGCCCCTATGATTTTTCTCCCAGGTTGCTCGCAGCAGTGTCTGGGAGATTAATCTTTAATTCCTGGAGACTCCAGGACAATCCTGGAGAGTTGGCAACCCTACGCTGCTGGTTCAGGTCAGGTGGAATACTTTGCGAGTGTACTGCACCTGGCTAGTGACATTGATGCTGCAGTATAAACACACCTTATACAGTTGGTGAATTTTCCAACCTGTAGCTGAGAAGAATTCTGTGCAGGAACAGCTTGCAAATAATTGCTACAACTCTCAATTCACGGAGGGAATTCATGGAGTGACTCAAACATTAAACATGAGCTCTGCGCCTATCTGTGAGTTTGTGTCACTTTCAATATGAAGAATTCCAAAATACTATTGTAATTCAGCCAGAACCAGTTGGACAATGTTTGTTGTCAAAGTAGCCAATGTCATGGCAACAAATTCAGGACTGGGGATGTTAAAAGGCCATTATAAATCGCCGTGGAAACTGAAGTCACGTTAGACAAAACAAGCATTATACAAAGAGATATATCCCTGTAATTTAACTGTGATAAGTACTTTACTGAAGCTTCTTGCATTTTCTTAAAGAGGCATTGTCTTCAAGAAAAAAATCGGCTTTTTTTTGGTTTAAGCAGAGTGAAAGCTCTGGGAAGGCCTTGTATCATTCTTGTCATGATCTTGTCATAGAAAAATGACACTAAGATTAGTACAATTACATCATCACATTGTGAACTTCCAAACCAACAAATAGAAATTATGCCAAGGTGTTAGAAGCCAAGCTCGGAAACATGAAACCAAAGCAATTAAAAGTAGATATGCTTGAGTTGCCATTGAAACTTATCCAGAAAATCAGGCCTTTATAATATGGTATAAAGGACCCAGAGTGCTGCTGGGCAGTTTGGGGGTACCCCTGTAACCAACTCATTGCACAGTGGAGTACCAGGGCACAGGCTCCGACCTTCGATTCCACTCACAGGAGTACCCAGTATCAGTTAGGCCATCTGATTTCCACACCACTGGCAACTGATTCTTGCAATAGCATCAGGAAACACAATGTGTGATCTACGGTGTTGCCTCAGAGTAATAAAGGTGCCTCTTGGCAATTTTCTTTGCACCCTGGATTTGGAGGTATTTTGCAGTGCCTCATTTCTTGATGTGTGCCATACTCGATCATTTCATTGATCATGCCTCAATCATTTTTGTTGATGACCTCAAATGACTTTGATGGCAAACCCTCTCCCCTTCCCTGACTGTCCTCTTCCAAAGCAGAGTGGCAGAACGTGGCAACTATTCTGGGCTGATGGGTGTGTCAAGCCACCACCAGCTCCAGCTGGCTGTGCAGTGAGCAGAGGTGCAGTACGCAGGCATCTGGCTGTCTGCAATGTCTTTAGAATGTACTGCAGTGCTACATTATAGTGGTGTTGCAATCTCAAAATGTCGTTGACAACTCAGAAATGTCAATAAACAAAATTGCAGAGGCAGCAAAGCAATGTCAAGAGGCCCTTAACCGTTACGCCTAAAGGCATAAATGTGTTTTGCTTTCATATACAGCTCAAAGCAGTGCAATACGAAAGGACTTTGACTGCTGCTGTTGGCACTTCATTGCAAGATACGCCGTTTGTAGTGTCTAAGCCGCTCTGCTGAGACTGCAATCCAGTTCTGGCTCACTGTTACACCACGCAGAACAAACTGGATCAGAAGAACAATCCACAGCAGCTTTCAGTCCCATGGTTTTCACACTTTGATATTTGAGTTCTCTCCAAACAAGAAACTGGAACAAGGATTATCTGTTCAGTGCAGTAACCTGATTTCCCTTCTATGCAGATACATAAGAGTGTCTGTGCTTGAGTGCAAAGGCAGGGACATATCTACTTTTGGATATTGTGACCTGGTGCACAGCCAGTTTAGCAACTCGCAAATCTATGAATCAGATAAATTGAATACAATCTTAAATCAGATCTGGAATTCCAGGGTTCATCATCAGTTACAAAGCAAGAAAAATAAATTAAGGTATTTAAACTGATTTTCATTCTTTTTTTCTAAAGCAAAATGCTGCAGATGCTGGAAATCTGAAAGAAAAACCAAAAATGCTGGAAACACACAGCAAGCCAGGCAGCAAATGTCGACCTGAAACATTAACTCTGTTTCTCTCTCCACAGGTGCTGCCTGACCTGCTACGTGTTTCCAGCATTTTTTGTTTTTCTTTCTTTTTTAATGATCTCTTGTGCCCAAACTCTCAAAGAATGATCTATCTTTCCTTTGACCATAAGAAGGCATTATGGGACGACTGCCACTGTTAGATGTGCAGCAACATTTGTGAAGACTGGTCCATTTGCTGGGTGAGAGGGGGGTAATCCTGCGATTCCTACCATCACATCAAGAGTGGATTAATTGGCCACATTGGCTACACGGAACACTGCAAAAAAATTCACGGGAGATCACAAAAACATCCTACAGCACTGCCGCCAACCTGGCGAGATCTTGGGAGGGCTCAGCTTTCCTCTTACTTTCTTCTTCCAGGACTTCCTTTGATTCGTACTGTCAATTTTTCAACATCATTATGGATGGCTTTGTGATTCTTGCCATTTGGTTCAAGGAATTCTGGGGTGAGGGCCTTTCAGCCTCATGATTAGTTTCACCTTATTTGGGAGTGTTTTCTGCCCTGTGGCAGTAGCATAATTGGGGCTTTGCAGTGATTATTTTTGATGAATCAGAATTAAGTGAACTGCTTTCTATTCCATCGCTGTATCTAATTGTAGCACGACTGCACTGCAGGTTTTAAAAGTAATTCCATTATCTGCCGCCCCTCCTCCCCTCTCCTGGTAGATATTATGAATTGGTGGTTGATCAAGAGTCCCCATGTTTTGTTCTTACATGTATGGCATAGCAACACCCTCGGCATGAGAATGAAGGTAAGTACAATATAAGTGTAAACAATTTTACAACACCAAGTTATAGTCCAGCAATTTTATTTTAAATTCACAAGCTTTCGGAGACTTCCTCCTTCCTCAGGTAAATGTTACATTTACCTGAGGAAGGAGGAAGTCTCCGAAAGCTTGTGAATTTAAAATAAAATTGCTGGACTATAACTTGGTGTTGTAAAATTGTTTACAATTGTCAACCCCAGTCCATCACCGGCATCTCCACATCATGACTACAATATAAGTAACAACAGAAACAAGACATTGTTTTATTCACTAAGAAAAAAGATGAAAAACAAATAGAAGGGGTGCAGTGAAGGAATGTTTCATCCAAGGTTTTATCCTGAAAACATTCTGGCAGGTAATCAGAATGTTGGATAATAGAAGTGCAGACAATAGAGGCTCCAATCTATTTCAATTTCAAATGCCTGGTGTATTTCATCCACTCTACAACTACCCAGTCAACCTCAACTTCCCTTAAAATACCTTATCGCATCCTGTTCAGTAATGCCCAGTCTATCTCACCCTGTTCAGTACTCCCCAATCTATCTCACTCCATTCAATACTCCCCAATCTATCTCACTCCATTCAATACTCCCCAGTCTATCTCATTCCGTTCAATACTCCCCAGTCTATCTCAGTCCATTCAATACTCCCCAGTCTATCTCACTCCGTTCAATACTCCCCAGTCTATCTCACTCCATTCAATACTCCCCAGTCTATCTCACTCCGTTCAATACTCCCCAATCGATCTCACTCCGTTCAATACTCCCCAGTCTATCTCACTCCGTTCAATACTCCCCAGTCTATCTCACTCCATTCAATACTCCCCAGTCTATCTCACTCCGTTCAATACTCCCCAGTCTATCTCACTCCGTTCAATACTCCCCAATCTATCTCAGTCCGTTCAATACTCCCCAGTCTATCTCACTCCGTTCAATACTCCCCAGTCTATCTCACTCCGTTCAATACTCCCCAGTCTATCTCACTCCGTTCAATACTCCCCAGTCTATCTCACTCCATTCAATACTCCCCAATCTATTTCACTCCATTCAATACTCCCCAATCTATTTCACTCCATTCAATACTCCCCAATCTATTTCACTCCATTCAATACTCCCCAGTCTATCTCATTCCGTTCAATACTCCCCAGTCTATCTCACTCCGTTCAATACTCCCCAGTCTATCTCAGTCCGTTCAATACTCCCCAGTCTATCTCACTCCGTTCAATACTCCCCAGTCTATCTCACTCCGTTCAATACTCCCCAGTCTATCTCACTCCGTTCAATACTCCCCAGTCTATCTCACTCCATTCAATACTCCCCAATCTATTTCACTCCATTCAATACTCCCCAATCTATTTCACTCCATTCAATACTCCCCAATCTATTTCACTCCATTCAATACTCCCCAGTCTATCTCATTCCGTTCAATACTCCCCAGTCTATCTCACTCCGTTCAATACTCCCCAGTCTATCTCAGTCCGTTCAATACTCCCCAGTGTATCTCACTCCATTCAGTACTCCCTTGTCTATCTCAGTCCGTTAAATACTCCCCAGTCCATCTCACCCTGTTCAGTACTCCCTTGTCTATCTCATCCTGTTCAACACTCCCCTGTCCATCTCACCCCGTTCAACACTCCCCTGTCCATCTCACCCCGTTCAACACTCCCCTGTCCATCTCACCCCGTTCAACACTCCCCTGTCCATCTCACCCCGTTCAACACTCCACAGTCCATCTCACCCCGTTCAACACTCCCCTGTCCATCTCACCCCGTTCAACACTCCCCTGTCCATCTCACCCTGTTCAACACTCCCCTGTCCATCTCACCCTGTTCAACACTCCCCTGTCCATCTCACCCCGTTCAACACTCCCATGTCCATCTCACCCTGTTCAACACTCCCCTGTCCATCTCACCCCGTTCAACACTCCCATGTCCATCTCACCCTGTTCAACACTCCCATGTCCATCTCACCCCGTTCAACACTCCCCAGTCTATCTCACCCCATTCGACACTCCACAGTCCATCTCACCCCGTTCAACACTCCCCAGTCTATCTCACCCCGTTCGACATTTCCCAGCTTATCTCACCTCGTTCGACACTCCCCTGTCTATCTCACCCTGTTCGACACTTCCCTGTCTATCTCACCCCGTTCGACACTCCCCAGTCTATCTACCCTGTTCGACACCCCCCAGTCCATCTCACTCCATTCAATACTCCTCAGTCATTCTCACTCCGTTCAATACTCCCCACTCTACCCCACCCTGTTCAGTGCTCCCCAGTCTATCTCAACTCGTTCAGTACTCCCCAGCCCTCTGCCCACGCAAAACCCGCTGGTGGTTAAAATTGACCCAATAGTGTCTGCTGCAGAAGGCCTCCCTGTTTTATTACAAGGACCAGCCAGTTCTTCTGTTGTAGTCAGAAGTGTGAACCTGTGAAAGATCAACTGAACAAGATCGCAACTTTTTTTATTTGTTCATGGGGTGTGGGCGTCGCTGGTGAGGCCAGCATTTATTGCCCATCCCTATTTGCCCTAACTTGCAACTCTTCCTTAGAAAAATCATTCACTAAATCTTAATACAGATACTAACATGTGGAATTTACAGATATTGTTGGAACTCCCAGAAGTTTATAGGAAAGCTTCGCTTTGTGTAGCTTCTGAGCCATACATTGTGTAACACCTCGGTTTGTGCAATGCCTGGAAACTAAACTTTACGCCCTGTCAATAACTGCATTTGAAGAAAAAGTACAAGATGTTTGATTATGAAATGGTTTTGTCGGATTTTGTTTCCATTGAGGAGTTTGGTCCTGGGCAGTAGCATAAAACAGGCGACAGTGAATCGCCAGCCCTTGTTACAACCAGCCCAAACTTCTTTTCCATGGACTTCCATTTCACCCCCACTGCCTTCACAAGAATGCGTTTGAGAAGCGAGAAGCATTCGATGAGGCAAGCATCATTTTCATCAGTATAGCATATAGGAGTTACTTTGCTGTGATTTTGGAAGTAAACATACGGCCCCATGTCCAGAGGGAGAGTAATATTCTCTCTAATCTGCACCAACAAAGCACCTTAACCACAGAACATCAACGGTAAAAACTTGCATTTATATAGCACCTTTAACGTAGTATGACGTCCCAAGGCGCTTCTCAAGAGCGTAATCAGACAAATACTGACACCAAGCCAAAGAAGGAGATATTAGGACGGGTGACTAAAAGTTTGGTCAAAGAGGTAGGTTTTAAGGAGCGTTTTAAAGGGGGAGAGAGAGGTGGAGAGGCAGGGAGGTTTATGGAGGGAATTCCAAAGATAAGGGCCTAGGCAGGTGAAGACACAGCCGCCAACGGTGGGGCGAAGGGAGTGGGGGATGTACAAGAGGTCAGAGTTGGAGGAACACAGAGTGCTTGGAGGGTTGGAGGGCTGGAGGAGGTTAGAGAGATAGGGAGGGATGAGGCCATGGAGGGATTAGAACACGACAAAGACAATTTTAAAATCAAGGCATTGGTGGACCGGGAACCAATGTAGGCCAGCAAGCACAGGAGAGATGGGTGAGCAGGACTTATTGTGGGTTAGGATACGGGGCAGCATAGTGTTGGATCAGCTCAGGTTTATGGAGGGTGGAAGGTGGGAGGCCAGCCAGGAGGGCATTGGAATAGTCAAGACTGGAGGTAACAAAAACATGAATGAGGGATCAACCCCAGAACAGCATCCCCTACAGCACCATTGCGAATCATAGCAAAGGCTATGGGCCCCGATAACATCCCGGCTGCAGTGCTGAAGACTTGTGCTCCAGAACTAGCCGCACCTCTAGCCAAACTGTTCTAGTACAGCTACAACTCTGGCATCTACCCGACAATGTGGAAAATTGCCCAGGTATGTCCTGTCCACAAAAAGGACAAATCCAATCTGACCAATTACCGCCCCATCAGTCTACTCTCAATCATCAGCAAAGTGATGGAAGGTGTCGTTGGCAGTGCTATCAAGCGACACTTACCAATAACCTGCTCACCAATGCTCAGTTTGGGTTCCACCAGGACCACTCGGCTCCAGACCTCATTACAGCCTTGGTCCAAACATGGACAAAAGCGCTGAATTCCAGAGGTGAGGTGAGAGTGACTGCTCTTGACATCAAGGCAGCATTTGACCGAGTGTGGCACCAAGGAGCCCGAGTAAAATTGAAGTCAATGGGAATTAGGGGGAAAACTCTCCAGTGGCTGGAGTCATACCTAGCACAAAGGAAGATGGTAGTGGTTGTTGGAGGCCAATCATCTCAGCCCCAGGACATTGCTGCAGGAGTTCCCCAGGGCAGTGTCTGAGTTACAACCATCTTCAGCTGCTTCATCAATGACCTTCCCTCCATCATAAGGTCAGAAATGGTGACGTTCGCTGATGATTGCATCGTGTTCAGTTGCATTCGCAACCCCTCAGATAATGAAGCAGCCTGTGCCCGCATGCAGCAAGAGCTGGACAACATCCAGGCTTGGGCTCATAAGTAGCAAGTAACATTCACACCAGACAAGTGCTAGGCAATGACCATCTCCGACAAGAGAGAATCTAACCACCTCCCCTTGACATTCAACGGCATTACCATCACCGAATCTCCACCATCAACATCCCGGGGGTCACCATTGACCAGAAACTTAACTGGACCAGCCACATAAATACTGTGGCTACAAGAGCAGGTCAGAGGCTGGGTATTTTGCGGCGAGTGACTCACCTCCAAAGCCTTCCCACCATCTACAAGGCACAAGTCAGGATGGAATACTCTCCACTTGCCTGGATGAGTGCAGCTCCAACAACACTCAAGAAGCTCGACACCATCCAGGACAAAGCAGCCCGCTTGATTGGCACCCCATCCACCACCTTAAACATTCACTCCCTTCACCACCGGCGCACTGTGGCTGCAGTGTGCACCATCCACAGGATGCACTGCAGCAACTTGCCAAGGCTTCTTCAACAGCACCTCCCAAACCCGCGACCTCTACCACCTAGAAGGACAAGGGCAGCAGGCACATGGGAACAACACCACCTGCACGTTCCCCTCCAAGTCACACACCAGCCCGACTTGGAAATATATCGTCGTTCCTTCATTGTCGCTGGGTCAAAATCCTGGAACTCCCTTCCTAACAGCACTGTGGGAGAACCTTCACCACATGGACTGCAGCGGTTCAAAAAAGCGGCTCACCACCACCTTCTCAAGGGCAATAAGGGATGGGCAATAAATGCTGGCCTCACCAGCGACGCCCACATCCCATGAACGAATTTTTTGTAAAATCTGTTCTCCAGCTGATCACCAGGATTGCTGAGGTGCCTCCCTGGGAGAGTGGCAGTGGCGCCATGGAAGACGAACCTACTGTCCTCTCGTGGATGACAGCATTCCTGCTCCCATCCCTGCCACTCCACCAGTGCCCTTGCCTGTCAGCCACCCAGGCCAGACCACTGCAGCCCAGGCCAAGATGGTGCAGTCTGAAGCCGGGCCCTCCCGAACCAGAGCTGCTCGAGGTCATCCTCCAAGGCCATCTGCACTCTCCTCAGTTGAAGGGCAGCAGTCTTCCACCACCCATGCTCCAGCCACTGGGGATATACCTCGTAGGAGCACTGGGAAAGGTAAAGGCACACGAATGACAGGCGCTAAGGGAATGCACAAGGGTGAATAGTATCAGTTTGCTTGAACTATTATGTGTGTTAATTCATAACTTTGGATTTGAATTTGTATTTGGTGTTGGTTTTCATTTCTGCGATGAGCTGAGGGAGAAAGCAACGTGTAATCATAAGGAGGATGATTTGAACGTCATGTGAGAGCGGAAAGGTAATGAGTGTGGGACTGTCGGTGAATGGGGAGATGTCGTTGAGGTTACTGGTATTACTCATTAATCAGCTGATCGCACAAAGCCCTGGCAGACAGGGTCTGCCTACCTTGTTGCCTCCCTGCCTCTTCCTCCACTTCCTGCTGCACTTCGTCTTCCTCCTCTGTCTCCTTCTCCTCCTCCTCCTCCTCCTCCTCCTCTGCCTCTTCCTCCTCCGCCTCTTCCTCTGGCTCAGGTTCTCGCCAGATAGGCGGTGGCAAGGGCTGTTCCCTCATAATGGCCAGTTTGTGCAGCATGCAGCATACAACAACAAATCTTAATACCCGCTCAGCTGAGTACTGCAGGGCTCCTCCAGAGCGGTCCAGGCAGCAGAAGAGTTGCTTGAGGACACCTATGGTGTGCTCGGTGATGTTCTGTGTGGCAGCTTGGCTCTCAGTGTGCGTGCGTTCCTGACCGGAGTCATGAGCCACTTCATGAGGAGATAACTCTTGTAGCCCAGTAGCCAGCCATTGACTTGCTATGCTGGTTGAAATATAGGTGGCACGTTGGACTGCAGAATGAAGGAGTCATGACTGCTGCCAGGATAGCGGACATTGACCTTCATGATGTGCTGCGTGTGGTCGCACACCAGCAGCACATTGAGGGAGTGGAACCCCTTTCTGTTCATGGGTATGACCGAATTCTGATGTGGAGCATGCAAGGTAATACGTGTGCAGTCAATGGCACCCTGCACCATGGTGAAGCCTACAATGCGAGCAAACCCTTGTGCTCGCTCCTGCTGCTTGTCTCTGTCAAGAGGGAACATGATGAATGTGTTTCTGAGTGCATACAAAGCCTCCGTGACCTCCCTGCCAGATGTTGCTTTTATCTCCAACAGCAGCCTGAAAGTAGCCAGAGCCGTAAAAATTAAGCACCACAGTTACCTTGACAGCCGCAGGCAATGTTGTCCTTGCCCTGCTCTGAGGCTGCAGTCGTGGCTGCAGTAGTTGACAAATCTCAGTCATGACCTCTTTCATGAACCGCAGCCATCAGATGCAGTGGTCGTTGCTGAAGTTGAGGTAAGAGAATTGTTCCCTGAAGGCCCTCGTTCGGTATGGCCTCCTGCTGAGTGCCCTGCTCCTCCTCCTCCTCCCTCTTCTAGCAGCTTGTCCTGCTCTGCATGGCCTCTCTGCATGCTCCCAGTCATGTTCAATTCCTAGAGAAAGCCCTAGCAGGCCACCTATATCTGGCAGCAACCTTGCTCAGCACACAATTTTAAATGCCACCAACAGTACTGCACAACCAGCCAGATCACTGTCTATATAATATTGCAACTTTCTCCAAATATAGGAAGCTTCCACAAACACCCACAATTCTACCAGCAGCCAGATTAACTAATCCAGCAACTAACCTGTAACTCCTGCATGACCCCTTTAAATAGCGCTGTTGAGGGGGGGGGTTCCTTCATGCCCTTTAACTCCTGTTCAACTGTCGGAGGTTAGGACAGTGCATTGACTGGAGCAGGGAGTTCGAAAATGGCGCCAGCAGCTTCAAATCACTGTTGCACACTGATTCCTGTCATAATCTCCCTACTATACATGCTGCCGGCGTTCGTTAGGTACACGTGCACCAACGTCTTTACCAAGATGGCGTCCTGCGCACGCCAGAAGTGAGCACACGCATCGCGGTCGCCATTTCGGGGCTTAGGAGTCCGGGTAGCGCCTACACAATGGATGCTACGCGGCCCAATTTATCCCCCATTGTCTTTATCGGGACACCATGTAAAGAGAGAGTCTCTCTATCAGGAGACCATGTAAGGAGAGAGTCTCTCTATCAGGAGACCATGTAAGGAGAGAGTCTCTCTATCAGGAGACCATGTAAAGAGAGAGTCTCTCTATCAGGAGACCATGTAAAGAGACAGTCTCTCTATCAGGAGACCATGTAAAGAGAGAGTCTCTCTATCAGGAGACCATGTAAGGAGAGAGTCTCTCTATCAGGAGACCATGTAAAGAGAGAGTCTCTCTATCAGGAGACCATGTAAAGAGAGAGTCTCTCTGTCAGGAGACCATGCAAAGAGAGAGTCTCTCTGTCAGGAGACCATGCAAAGAGAGAGTCTCTCTGTCAGGAGACCATGTAAAGAGAGAGTCTCTCTATCAGGAGACCATGTAAAGAGAGAGTCTCTCTATCAGGAGACCATGCAAAGAGAGAGTCTCTCTATCAGGAGACCATGTAAAGAGACAGTCTCTCTATCAGGAGACCATGTAAAGAGAGAGTCTCTCTATCAGGAGACCATGTAAAGAGACAGTCTCTCTATCAGGAGACCATGTAAAGAGAGAGTCTCTCTATCAGGAGACCATGTAAAGAGAGAGTCTCTCTATCAGGAGACCATGCAAAGAGAGAGTCTCTCTATCAGGAGACCATGTAAAGAGACAGTCTCTCTATCAGGAGACCATGTAAAGAGAGAGTCTCTCTATCAGGAGATCACATCAAGGTTGTCATGAAGTTGTTATTTTATACATATTTTAATGGCACAAGCGATGTTCTGTGTCTCTCAGTAGCCCCATGACCAGCCTCTTCTAAATAAAGAACAATGCCTGCCTGCTGTAGATGCAAATATTGCTCAGCAAGCATCAGCATTCAAATGCTGTGTATGCAAAGCCAGGTTAACAATGTTCTCACTGACTCTACAGCCCGAGAAAAGGTTTTATACCTGAAACGTCAACGGTCTCATGTTTTCCCAATGGATGCTGCCTGACCTGATGAGTTGCTCTAGTGTTTTCTGTTTTTGTCGAAGTTACTTTATCTCCAGACCCACCCTCTGCACAGTGCACATCACCACAGTACTCCAACAATGTTATTCTGTAGTTAGCTGCTAGCAAGGGTACTTGAGTGCCTTGGATTGACTCTCATTTCTCTTTCTCACTGCCCCTCTTCTGCCAAATTAGGATAATTCTCCCCCCACTAAAAATTATCAGAACATAAGAAAGCATGGAACAATAAAACACAGTTTAGCACGTTCAGCCTACTCCTTCCAAAGGCCACGTACAATCAGCTCTATCTGATATATTTAACCTCCTGAAGGAAATTCTGCTTAAATATTCCCTGATCCCAAAGGAAATGAAACAAAACTCCTGAATATTTGTCTATCCGCCACTTCTCCACTCTCTGGTTGCTCTCCACAGACAGTGCCTCAGAGGCACAAGAACCATCCTGAGATTTCATCATCTCGGTCTGTAAAAAAGGAAAGTTTTACATGGATATAGAACTTTATCGCATCCATCAGAAATGTCTCACAGCACTTCATATACAATGAATTATTTGTGACTATTCACAAGATCACAAGTTGGCACCTCCCGCCCCAATGCCCACTCCTGTCCGCCTGCGTTGGTGTCATTACCTGCCAGCTTTGGGCAAGGGACAGATTTTAGACATTAAAATGAGTCCCAGCAGTTAAAATTGGCCTGGCCACGCCAGCTTTCAGGCTTCCAGGCACGCGCCCGTTTCGGGCTCCCCACACACCGATCCCAACACGAGTTAAAATCGACCTCTTTGTGCCTATCTCCCGCATCACAGAACACGTATAAGAAAACAAGGCCATTTGAACCATCAAACTCCTGTGGGCCATAGATGATCTACTGCATCATGGATTCCACAGCGCTCACTCATTCTTCTGAGGCAAAGTTCTGTATGGAGGACCTCCAAAGGCAATAAAGTGAACCTCCAAAATCTTTATACACCCTGGCTCCTTTGAAGAGTTGTTTAGGTGCTGTGATAGGGAACTGTAGGCGTTTTGGTTCAATAAGCGAAGATTGGTTAACCGGCTTTCCTCATTTATTTTGTGACCGTGACCCAAGGAAACGATCCCCGGCATGAGGTAAGTGCTTGGGAGGGGGGAGGGGTTATAAAAAATGCCGATGTAGGGAGGGCTGGGATAGAGGAGGACTAAGATTTCCTTCCGGATCTCCAGCCCCCAAGGAATCCTCCCGAGGAATAAAAAAATATGACTTACCTGGCCTACTCTCCTGCATCCCGCCAAGTTTCTCTGGTGGGTTTGACACCAAGTCCTGGTTAAAATCACTTAGTGGCACCGATGACACCATTAAATTAGACATTACGTCTGCTTGCAGTGGGAGCCTCGGCCACTTCAAAGTCGGCAACAGTAAAATGCCACCAGGTGGGAACATTGCGACCTCAGGCCGGCAAGTGGATTCAGCCAATTTTAACCCTTCCCACACACTGTTCCCGCTGGGCACAGGGGTTGGGTGGGTGGGTGGCTTAAACCAACCCCATAGGAACATCAGTCGGCTATTCAGGCCCTTGTGCCTGTTCTGTGCCATTCTATTAGATCACGGGTGATCTCCAGCCTATAATCAACATACTTTTTGCAGCCTAGAGAAAAAAACAATTAAAGATAAATAATACTTTAGCAGCACGAGCGCTCGTCCGGGCCCCACAAGGAAACCTCGGGCCTCCCCGGCCGCAGGCGCCCCGCCCCACCAAACTTTCCGACCTTGATTATCTGTCAACCCTCACCCCGCACCCCGATCAACCTACCTGATTGCCAGGGACCATTACCGTGGGTCCCCGGTGGAAGCCTCTGCCGTCCGAAATCTCGCTCCTACCCCCCAGCCCGGCAGTGGGTTCAGTTGGGAGGCCAACTAGCAACATGTAAATGAGGCCCAGCCATTAATAACGTCCGGGCCTCGCAACGATGAGGGCGTTCAGGTGCATCGCATGCTTCAAAACCACCCCCGCCCCATCCTACCCCACCCCGCCCTAAGTTAAAATCAATCCCATGGTCTCTGTTCTCTTGCTCGCCATTAACACTCACTGAAGATTGTAGATTCACTGGTCCCGCACTCCTGATAGGGAGTTGTGCTCAAAGGAAGGGTGAGTTGGAGAATCAGCGTCAGAGTGCTGAAGTCCTATCTCTGAGCCATGCTCCCATCCAGTGTGGTTCCCCATTGGCAGTGCAGGATTGTAGAACTTACCCTTATTATCTCTCCATTTTATCTTTTACAATTTGGCTCGAGATACCGAACAGAAGAAAATTTCACAAATACACTCCCCCTCCTCCTCCCCCTACATCCTCAAAGGTTGAAATCAAGACTCATCACACTATCTTCTTTTATAACTCATTCGTTCTCAGGACCTCAAAGCCTCTGGATCTCTGCCTCTTTCAGTCTTCCTTCAACCTACAAGATTTCAAACCCAATCTTGGAGTCACCTAACTACAATTCGGATTTCCTTTGCTTCTTCCCTCTCTTTTAACCTTAGTGATGTACTGCAACACCAGGGGGGGGGTGGCCTTCCTCCTAGATCTGATTTTCAGATATGACGTTAAACCAAGGCCCCATCTGCCCTCACAGGTGGACATAAAAGATCCCATGGCAGTATTTCGAAGAAGAGCAGAGGAACTTCATCCTTCAACCAACATCACTAAAACAGATTATCTGGTCATTATCTCATTGCTGTTTGTGGGATCTTGCTGTGTGCAAATTGGCTGCTGCATTTCCTACATTACAAAAGTGACTACACTTCAAAAGTACTTCATTGGCTGTAAAGTGTTTTGGGACGTCTCGAGGTTGTGAAAGGTACTGTATGAATGCAAATCTTTCTTTTTTCTTTTTAGATTATTAAATTTTTTAAAATGATATCGGGGGGGGGGGGTCAAGGATATCTTGGGTTGTAAATAGGTTTGTGAAGGTTTGCTCTGCTTGACATATTTAGCAACACCACAAAATGTGTTTGTAAAAGTTAGCTCGGTTGAGTGTGTCTCGAATTCCACAATGTGTTTACGAACCTGTTAGAAAAATTGAACAGAAGAAACCTTCACAAACCAGAGGAATTTTTACCCCCTAGTTTGTAATGCATAGACTGTTGCCTGCTGACACCACAGGATGCAGCTGATACAACGAATGATTTCCCGATCTCCTGCTGGAACTTCGACAGAGCATCGACGGAAACTGCGGAGAATCAGCCTCAACGGCCATTTCCACCATTTCCCTTGGTTTCCGCTAATCTCCCACCGAAGTTACGGCAGGAGAGCGGGAGAATCCTCACGGGAATTCCTGGCAACAAAGTTTTCCCATTTTAAAAATAAGTTTTAGATGAAAGGTAAAATGAACGGTGGTTTTTGACTCTTCAGGCAGATATTCACACGCACGCTCAGTTACTTCTGTGTCCTTTCAGGCAATTGTTTACTGTTAGAACTTTCAACTCCACTCTCAATCTTAGGAGTGGTATAATGTCAACAATTTCACTCTGCCAATGCAAATCTGTTATTATTCAAAGAAGAGCAGGGGAGTTCTCCCCAGTGTTCTGGTCAATATTTATCCCTCAACCAACATCACTGAAACAGATTGGGCCGGAATTTACTTTGAGCGGCGAATGAACAGCACCTGCCGTTCATTAGACTTGCCCTTATAATCTCCATGTGCTTTTGCGCTGGAAGTTACTGTAAGTTAGAGATCCAAATAGCGCGGCCCCCTCTACAGGGCATCTGGGACCCGTGTGAACAGGGCAAGCAACTGTATATCTCCTTAACCAATCAGATTGAAGAATCGATAATGAGCAGCGTAGAGCGTGAACCAGGAAGTATCAGTCAGAATAGTGAATTCAATGTCAAATCGGGTTCAGAAAGTGAAATAAAGAAAGGGAAGAAAGATTAGATTAAGAGAGAGAAAAAAGAGACAGAAAGAAAGAGTTAAAAAAAATTAAATGTTTTTTTTAAATCTCAAACAATTAAAAGCTGAACGAATGAGACTTCACACTTGTAAAAGTTAATTTTCAGTGCTAGAGAGGTTGTTTGGCAGTAATTAAGACTTACCACGTTGTTAAAAGGGTACTTAGACTGGAATGGACAAGCCCTTTCTGTGGCGATTTTAGTCTGTATCTACACCGTCAGTACAGGAATTTCACGCCATTCGCTGTATTTGAATGGTGAGTCAGAAGGCGAGATGCCGTTTCGTGAAGTTGACGGAGAGGCAGCACATCTTGGACAGCAAATTCCGGATCTTCCCGTTTAACTGCACGTCTGCCCTCACCAGAAGCTGCTGTCTGATTTGCCCATAAATAATGGTGAGCGCTGTTAGTCTCACCGTTATTTTCACAGTAAATTCTGGGCCATTATCAG
The DNA here is from genome assembly GCF_035084215.1 of Heptranchias perlo. Classification (NCBI taxonomy): domain Eukaryota; kingdom Metazoa; phylum Chordata; class Chondrichthyes; order Hexanchiformes; family Hexanchidae; genus Heptranchias; species Heptranchias perlo. The sequence goes on from NC_090351.1 coordinate 11,305,133, forward strand.
ATCATGTATCACATTGCTATTTGTGGGACCTTGCTGTGTGCAAATTGGCTGCTGCATTTCCTACTGTACAAAAGTGACTACACTTCAAAAGTATTTCATTGGCTGTAAAGCGCTTTGGGACATCCTGAGGTTGTGAAAGGCATTGTATAAATGCAAGTCTTTCTATCTTTTTAATTATTCACTAAAACAAGTCTCCTTTTGCAGCACATTATTTATTAACTAGTTCTCATGAAGTGTAGATAGTAAAAGTGCAATATCTTTAAACTGTCCTTTCTATGAAGGTTCCCCATTTTTCTGAGTGCCCTCAGTCGCACAGCTGAGAGGACAGGAGGGCAACCTATTCGCAGGCCTCCATCATTCCTACTGAACTGGCCACTCGGCATTGCATAACACTTGTGTGTGTGTGTTGGGGAGTAGGAAGTGTGTAGTGGTGTTCCCCAGGGTTCAGTGTTAGGATCACTGCTCTTTTTGATATATATTAATGACCTGGACTTGGGTATACAGGACATAATTTCAAAGTTTGCAGATGACACGAAACTCAGAAATGTAATAAACAATGTGAAGGATAGTAGCAAGCTTCAGGAGGACATAGACAGACTGGTGAAATGGGCAGGCACATGGTAGATTAAATTTAATGCAGAGAAGTGTGAAGTGATTAATTTTTTGGTAGGAAGAATGAGGAGAGGCAAAATAAACTAAATGGTACAATTTTAAAGGGGATGCAGGAACAGAGAGACCTGGGGATGTATGTACACTAGTCTTTGAAGGTGGCAGGACAAGTTGAAAAGGCATACGAGATCCTTGGCTTTATAAATAGAGGCATAGAATACAAAAGCAAGGAAATTATACTAAACCTTTATAAAACACTAGTTAGGCCCCAGCTGGAGTATTGTGGGCAATTCTGGGCACCATACTTTAGGAAGGATGTCTTATAGAGGGTGCAGAGGAGAATTATTAGAATGTCACCAGGGATGAAAGACTGCAGTCACATGGAGAGACTGGAGAAACTGGGGTTGTTCTCCTTAAAGCAGAGAAGGTTAAGGGGAGATTTGATAGAGGTGTTCAAAATAATGAAGGGTTTTGATTGAGTAAATAAGGACAAACTGTTCCCTGTGGCAGAAGGGTCGGTAACCAGAGGGCACAGATTTAAGGTAATTGGCAAAAGAACCAGAGGCGACGTGAGGAAAAAAAAATTTACGCAGCAAGTTATTATGGTCTACAATGCGCTGCCTGAAAGGGCGATGGAAGCAGATTCAATAATAACTTTCAAAAGGGAATTGGATAAATATTTGAAGCAGAAAAATTTGCAGGACTATGGGGAAAGAGCAGGGGAATGGGATTAATCGGATAGCTCTTTCAAAGAGCCGGCCCGAGCATGATCATTCCCTGATTCTATGATTCTATTTATCTAGTGACGACTCTCAGCAATTTTTCCTACTCCCCAATACACACACACACACATAATGGTGGGGACACTGTACACACAAACTTATGTCCCGGCATTTCTTCATACCTTGCCATCGAACTACACCCTAATTTTAAATGATTCCACTATGATACCTTTGGAACCCTGAAGCTCCCCAGATGGCTCTAAGGGCAAATGCACTGCTCTCGTGTGGTACTGAGCCAACAGAACAGTAAGGCCCCAGGTTCATACCCCTGATTTAAATTATCTCAATTGGAGGCCTCAAAGCCCTTGGGATAGGAAAAAATCTGCCAAAGGTCTTGTGCCTGATGATTATCAAGTGACCAGGAAATAGTTACTGCATCTGTGGATGTCGGATGAGAAGAGGACTGGCCTGGTTGAGATTCCCTCACAATCAAATACTCAAGAGGAGGGCAGAAAATTAGAAATATGTATAAATATCGAACAACGTGCTCCTTTATTAAATTCATTCTCAGGATATGGTTGTCGCTGGCAAGGCCAACATTTATTGTCCTTCCCTAGTTGCCCTGAGAAGGTGGTGGTGGGCCTCCTTCGCTCGTTAAGCCACTTCAGAGGGCAATTAAGTACCAACCTCACTGGTGTGGGACTGGAGTCACATATGGGCCAAATAGGGTAAGGACAGCAGATTTCCTTCCCTAAAGGACATTAGTGAACCAGTTGGGTTTTTACGACAATCCGATAGCTTCATGGACACTTTTACTGATACCAGCTTTTGATTTCCAGATTTATTTTTTAACTGAATTAAAGTTCTCAAACTGCCAGGGTGGGATTTGAACTCATGGGGGTAGATTTTGACTTTGTACAAAAGGGTGAAACGGGTGATAGCAAATCGGCAGCCAATTTTACATTTCTGTCAATTTTTATTTCTGTTGAAGTCAAGTGTAATAAAAATCTGGAGAGATGTAAAATGAGCTGCTGAATCGCCATCACCCGTTTTACACTATCGCACAAAGTCAAAATTACCCCTGTGGTCTCTGGATTATTGATCAAGGCCTTTGGATTACTAGTCCAGTAACACAACCACTACAAGTGCCATATCCTAGATATTTGTTACCACATTATGCTTATAGTTTTCCTTTTTTAAAGAATACATCAGATCAAATTGCCCAGGTATGTCCTGTCCACAAAAAGCAGGACAAATCTGGCCAATTACCGCCACATCAGTCTACTCTCAATCATCAGCAAAGTGATGGAAGGTGTCGTCGACAGTGCTATCAAGCGGCACTTACTCACCAATAACCTGCTCACCGATGCTCAGTTTGGGTTCCGCCAGGACCACTCGGCTCCAGGCCTCATTACAGCCTTGGTCCAAACATGGACAAAAGAGCTGAATTCCAGAGGTGAGGTGAGAGTGACTGCCCTTGACATCAAGGCAGCATTTGACCGAGTGTGGCACCAAGGAGCCCTAGTAAAATTGAAGTCAATGGGAATCGGGGGAAAACTCTCCAGTGGCTGGAGTCATACCTAGCACAAAGGAAGATGGTAGTGGTTGTTGGAGGCCAATCATCTCAGCTCCAGGACATTGCTGCAGGAGTTCCTCAGGGCGGTGTCCTAGGCCTAACCACCTTCAGCTGCTTCATCAATGACTTTCCCTCCATCATAAGGTCAGAAATGGGGATGTTCGCTGATGATTGCACAGCGTGCAGTTCCATTCGCAACCCCTCAAATAATGAAGCAGTCTGTGCCCGCATGCAGCAAGATCTGGACAACATCCAGGCTTGGGCTCATAAGTGGCAAGTAACATTCGCGCCAGACAAGTGCCAGGCAATGACCATCTCCAACAAGAGAGAATCTAACCACCTCCCCTTGACATTCAATGGCATTACCATCACCGAATCCCCCAGCATCAACATCCTGGGGGTCACCATTGACCAGAAACTTAACTGGACCAGCATTATAAATACTGTGGCTACAAGAGCAGGTCAGAGGCTGGGTATTCTGTGGCAAGTGACTCACCTCCTGACTCCCCAAAGCCTTTCCACCATCTACAAGGCACAAGTCAGGAGTGTGATGGAATATTCTCCACTTGCCTAGGATGAGTGCAGCTCTAACAACACTCAAGAAGCTCGACACCATCCAGGACAAAGCAGCCCGCTTGATTGGCACCCCATCCACCACCTTAAACATTCACTCCCTTCACCACCGGCGCACTGTGGCTGCAGCATGTACCATCCACAGGATGCACTGCAGCAACTCGCCAAGGCTTCTTCGACAGCACCTCCCAAACCCGCGACCTCTACCACCTAGAAGGACAAGGGCAGCAGGCACATGGGAACAACACCACCTGCACGTTTCCCTCCAAGTCACACACCATCCCGACTTGGAAATATATCGCCGTTCCTTCATCGTCGCTGGGTCAAAATCCTGGAACTCCCTTCCTAACAGCACTGTGGGAGAACCTTCACCACACGGACTGCAGCGGTTCAAGAAGGCGGCTCACCACTACCTTCTCAAGGGCAATTCGGGATGGGCAATAAATGCTGGCCTCGCCAGCGACGCCCACATCCCATGAATGAATTAAAAAAAAGATCGGTGTATACAAATCCTGGTAAATTAGTAAAACATTTAAGAGAGATTCGCTGACACATTCTCTACAGGTACATCAACATTATTTTGGGTTGCTCCACTTTAATTGAGCATTCATTCCTCCGTGACTCAGCCAAATAACTGCATCTGTTGTAAATTTGCACAAAGTTCAACCCTTTGTATATGAAACTGGATCAGGCCCTGGTCTGTGGATTTTAAGGTGTGTCACATACCTCAGTATAACTGATGTATGAATTTTACACAGTAAATGTGTGGACTGAAACTCCTTTACTTTCTTCCCACCTACTGTTTCAAAAATAGTTCATCTCCAGATCGAATTAGAAAACCTCTCTAATGTACAAATATTTAAATGTTTTTATTGTTTCTTCTGATCTATTGTTTTTTATGCATTTTCGATGCTATTCTTTATTATTCTGCCCATACTGGGCCCCACATAGAAACATAGTTCTTCTCAGTTGACTTGGTTTTGGTGCAACTTCTATGTGTGCATTCTGGAATAAATATTTTAGAAATCTCAAAGGACAGAGAAGTGGAATGTTTGCATTCTCATTCCACAGTTCCAGATGGACACACTGGGGCATTAGGCTGCAGAAATGCCCTGGTATGTGGCCATGTGCAGAAATGTGCTTCCCTCCTGCTCCTTCCACACTCTTTCCAATGTTCAAATGCACCAGTATCAGGCACTAATGTGAGTTGTGGAGAAGATGGAAGATGCTCCCAACACATACAGTCCATTTTGTAAAAATGTCTATCTTTTATAAAAAATTGCCTCAAATTTAACTTAATCTGAGTGACTCCATTTTAGTGACTCCATTTTAGTGACTCCATTTTAGTGACTCAAATTTAGTGACTCCATTTTAGTGACTCCATCTTAGTGACTTAAATTTAGTGACTCCATCTTAGTGACTCCATCTTAGTGACTTAAATTTAGTGACTCCATCTTAGTGACTCCATTTTAGTGACTCCATCTTAGTGCCATCTTAGTGACTCACCCAAGAATAGAGAGGAGAAGAAACATTGTTTTCCCCACAAAGTGGTAAATATGTGGAACAGCAAATGCAATTTATGTACTGCTGATTAATTCATTCAAAAAAGAATTGGATACATATCTTGTTAGCAGAGCAGCTAATAGAGTTATGTTACCTTTCCCAATACATTAGCATGGCTTAAAGTTTATACATTCAAAATATAATACAAAACTTTTATCATTTGAAGCAGAACAGAGCTTTGCGTCCCGATACTTCCACCGTTGATGACCTGAAACCTAGTGCAACAATTGATCTCATAGATTTAGATTGGAAATATTGGGCTCAATTAGCAGAGACTCTGCTCCTGTCTGACCCTGCAAGCAATTCTTCAGCCCATGCTCGTATCATAGGAACATAGGAACAGGAGAAGGCTATTCAGCCCCTCGAGGCTGTTCCACCATTCATTGAGATCATGGCTGATCTGTGTCTTGGCTCCATATCCCTTAATACCCTTGGTTAGTAAAAAGCTATCGATTTCAGATTTAAAATTATTAATTGAGCTAGCATCTACTGCTTTTTGTGTGAGAGAGTTCCACATTTCTACTACCCTTTGCCTGGCTCTGATTTTAAGATTATATCACCTTGTCATAGACTCCCCCACCAGCAGAGAAAGTTTTTCTCTATCTACCGTATCAATTCCTTTCAAAATCCCAGAAACCTCAATTAAATCGCCTCTTAACCTTCTATATTCCAGGGAATACCAGCCTACTTTATTAATCTCTCCTCATAATTTAACCCTTAGAGTCCTGGTAACTTTCTGGTGGATCTGCGCTGCACTCCTTCCAAGGCCAATATATCCTTTCTAAGGTGCAGTGCCCAGAGTTGTACACAGTACATTATCGATCGAGATTATGCACTGAGATTGGAGTGGCCAAAAATTTGCCCTAATTATCATTATCATGCCCCAGTGCACGCCGCCCCCTAGCAGAGCCTTGCATCTAGAAATAGGGGCGGGAATACAGCCACTGGCACAGACATGAGAGGCCTGCAGAAGGCCTCCAGGCCCGAAGATCTCTGGAAAGGCTGAAAATAAGAGTGTTCACTTACTTTTTTAGCCTCCCCCACCCCCCATGCTGTCAGGTCCCCTCAGATCCTCTGATCTGAGGGGCAAAGGCTCGAGGCTTACTGCCAACTCCTTGTGGAGTCCCTTGGTGTTGGACACCTCTCTGGTGTTGGGGGAGCAAAATGAGGCAGAAGGGCCAAGAATGCCCCTCCCATCTAATTACCATGCCTGTCCTTTCCTTATACCTGCTGCAGGTGCAAGTACCCTGACCCCCCCACCCACCGCAGAAACCCAGCAATAACATAAAGACTTGGCGCTACAGGTCTCCACCACCCCTTCACCATCTCCTTTGCATGTCCAGATCCATTGGGCAGTAAAATAAACCCCCAGATCTCTTATATAGAATGTACAGCAAAGAAACAGGCCATTCAGCCCAACTGGTTTGTGCTCCACACGAGCCACCAGAAATACCAGGTTTATGTTTGGTGTACAAAGAAAAAATCATTATCTGAGTTTGATTCACTGTGAGTCCCAATGATAAGAGTGAGCAAATTGTTCACATTGCAAGTCAGTTTAGTAGAGGCACCCAATAAATGAATTTTGGAGTAAGTGTGTTAGTGTGAAGCTTGCAGCAACCTGCTGTAGTGCATTAGAGTGGTGATAACTATAACATGGATTAGGATAATAATGACTGTGGGTTCTCTAAGAAAAGTCATATTTGATGCTAATGAGACCTAGGTTGCCAAGGTCCATGAGTCTGTTATATCTTCATTCACCACGAACACTGCAGAATCATCATCGACCAGCCCCACCGGTGACCTTATATCAAGGGGACGGTCACTGGTGAAGCGTCTGAAGATGGTTGGACCGAGGATATGCCCCGACAAACTGCTGCACCGATGTCCTGGCTCCCTACAACTCCAATCATCCTCCTTTGTGTCTCAGCTATGACTCCTGCCACTTTGACCCCACTGACCTCAGTTTTGCTAGGTCTCCTTGGCATCATATTCGGTGTCAATGGTGGCCACTCTCAGCTCTCCTCTGGCATTCAGCTCTTGTGTCCATACTCGGATCAAGGCGTGACAAGGTTGGGAACCAAGTGATTCTGGCGGAACCCAAACTGAATGTTGGTGAGCAGGTTATTGATATGTAGGTGCCACTTGATAGCACAATTGATGACTCCACCCATCATTTTACTGATGATTGAGAGGAGGCTGATAGGGTGGTAATTAGACGAGTTAGATTTATCCTGTATTTTGTAGATAGGACATGCCTGGACAATTTTCCACATTGTTGGGTAGTTGCCAGTGTCAACTGCGCTGGGGAGCAGTTTGGCAAGGGGTGATGGTTAGTTCTGTTGAGCAGGTCTTCAGCACTACAGCTGATTGATATCAGGGCCCAGAGCCTTCACTATCGTCAGTTTTCAGAGTGAGTGCAAAGGTTACCATCTGCTCTAACAACAGCACACAAAGTTACTTCACTTAATGCATGATAAGCATGTGAGCTAGCCATAATACAGAGAGCATATTCAACCCTTAGATTGGTGAAAACACTGATACCAAAGGGTAAATCCAGCAAGGCAATGCTCACAGTGTGGTGCCTCACTCATTGGGAGCACAGATTGGAGAATTGGGCACTGAGGTCAGCGCGCCAGATCCGCACCCCTCCCAATTTCTCAGTGATGAATTTTAATCATCGGAAAATCAGGATCATCGCAAATCAGGTACACTGACCTCGAACCAATTTCGATCAATCCTCAGGCCTCTCGATTCGAGTGCACGCTAGTCAAAAATGGGCCCGGCCTAATTTCTAGGTAGGAATGTTTTGATTTTTGCTTTTTCTTAACATTAACTGTTGCAGAGATAAGGCTGAGGGCATTGGTTTGCCTTTGTAGCTCCTGAAGTTTATCTGCGATAAGCTAATTCTGCCTGTGTAGGTGTCAAAATCTCAATGCTTTTTATCTCCTGCTCTCTGTAGAATAAGGCAGTAACATTACCATTTACTGGGAGACTAAGGCCAGTTCATCTCTCAGTCAACCCTTGTTACCATAGATATTAATTGAAAACTGCTGCTCAGAACCAGCTTCGGAACGGAAATCTTATCCCCAATTTTAACCGAATCGGATGGGCTGGGAGGGGATGTGCGGGACGAGGCGACTGCCAAACCCCCCTGACCTCGGCAGCGTGAGTCCCATCTGATTTTAACTCCCGGGCCTCAGCTGCATGCGCCAGGTCAGCTGCTCGCCCAGAGCTGGCAGGAAGCGACGGCTGTCCGGTGGGCAAGAGCAGAATATTGAGCGGCAGGGTGCCGCTGGAGGACACCGAAGGAACGGTCGCCGGCTACAAGGTGAGTCGCGGGGAGGGTGTTTCTCACATTCAGGGAGGGGGAGGGGAGCCCAGGCAGGGGAGGCCTAAACTTTCCTTATGGGTCCAAAGGAGCACTTCTCCCCATCCTGGCCTCACATAGAAAGGAAAAACAAACAAAAATACTTAGCCATTTGGGCCACTTCAGGCCCCGACTCCTCTTCACCTGGCAGGAAAGCGACAACGGCTTCCCCCACTCAGGCCACCAGTTAAAATTGCCCAGGGCCCGATCTCCACATTTAAAGAAGGACCCAGCCGAGTGCAAGCGGGTGTCTTTGCCGCCTGCTCAGAAGCACAAGTTAAAATTCAAGACAACGGGAATGGTGCTGAACATGGGCGGGTATGGTAAACAGGCCGACTTTAACTGCGCACCAAGTATACACCGACAAGGTAGGGTTAAAATCAACCCTCTTGTATTAAATTCTTCCCATCCTTAGTTACATTATGAAGTTGTTAGCCGGTAACATTGTGATTGGGAATGCTGCTCACACTCTCCACTACATGTGGTGCTCAGCTCAGTTCATAACACTCGTGTCTCTTGATTCAAAGGCTGTGATTCAAGCTCCACACAATGGCTTGAGTTTACAAACTAGATTGATATTCCAGTGCTATATTGAGGGAGAGCTGCATTGCCTGAGGTCCTGTCCTTCAGCTAAAACATTAAACCAAGACCACGTATGCCTGGTCCACTAGTTCAGGTGGATATTAGAGACACTGTTCAAAGAACAGCAGAAAGTCGACCGAGCTAACATTCCTCCTTCAACCAATATCACCATAAAACAGATTAACTGATGACTCATCTTAGTGCCATTGTGAGATCTTGCTGTGTGCAAAAAAGTTTCATGTTACAGTCATTGCACTTCCAAGTAAGTCTTTGCATCTGAGAGACATGATAAGGTGCAATACACAGTCAAATCTATCTCACAAATGACGTCACTGGAACAGAAATAAAAAGCAAACAATAGATCAAAGTCCCAATTCACAATCTCTCCAGAAAATTTATTTGGACAGATTCAGGTTTTATGAGTAATGACCTGAGAGCTTTACAGACCTGGACCTGCACCTAGCTCACCTGTCCACACATGTCTAACTGTTAATCGATCGGGTCCCATGCTGTCTCCTCATGCCGGCCCCCATACATGCCCCACACACAGCCTGCCTGTTTGCCATGCCCACACGAAAATTGCCCCCAGCCTTTCCACATAATCAGACCTCTGACACTACGGATCATTCCAGTGGCTCTTCTCGCCTCTGTCTCTAGTGCTTGAATGTCTCTCTTGGTCCTTGGTCGTCAAAACTGGTCACAGTGCTCAAGGTGCGGTTTGACCAAGGCACGGCACAGTTTGATCATAACATCCTCTGACTTGTATTCTGCTGCTTTGGTTATGTAGTGCAACATTTTATTGGCTTTGTTGATTGCTGCCCTACATTGATTGGACATCTTGAGTATCGAATGTAATACGACTCCAAGGTCTCTTTCAGCTTCATCCTTAACTATTTAACGTGATGTACGTGTGTTGCCCATTTTTGCTTCCCCTGTGCAGCACTTTATACTTTTCTGCATTAAAGTTCATTTGCCATTGCTTTTCCCACTCTCATATTCTGTCATTTCTCTTGTTGCCTCCTTCAGTTCCAGTAACCCTCCTAGTTTGACATCATCTGAACATTTGACCAATTTGCATTGAGTTTCTGAATCCAAGTCACTGATGTAAATTAGAAACAGTGGTGGCTCCAGCAGTGAGCCCTGGGACTCACCACTCAATACTTCACCCCCACATGACTCCTCTAACAAGTACCTGTTGTTTTGTACCCATCAAACAATTTCTTGTCAATTCCCAAGTTTTATCCTGAATCCCCACAGCTTTGGGCTTCACTGGTAGCTTTTCACATGTCACTTTATGAAATGTCTTTTGAAAGTCCATGTACACAACATCAACTGCACTATCCTCATCAATGATCTCCATTACTTCATCAAAGAATGCAATTTAGTCAAACATGATTTTCCTTTAACAAATCCATGCTGACTCTCATTTATTAGCCCATACTTTTCCAACTGCCAATTAATTTTGTTATGGATTATTGTCTTTCAAAGTTTCCCCACCACTGACGTTAAGCTAACTGGCCTGTAATTGCTGGGTTTATCCCTCTCTCCTTCTTTGAACAGGGGTGTAACATTTGCAATCCTCCAGTCCTCTGGCACCATCCCCATATCTAAGGAGGATCGGACGATTATGTCCAGGGCCTCCACAATTTCCACCCTTACTTCCCTCAGTAACCTAGGATGCATCCCATCTGGATCGGGTGACTTTTCTACTTATTAGTTCTGATAGTCTTTTAAGTACATCCTCTTTATGTATTTTTACCCTATCCAATATTGCTACTACTTCCTCCTTTACTGCTACATTGGCAGCATCCTCTTCTCTAGTGAAGACTGATGCGAAGTATCCATTTAATACCTCAGCCATATCCTCTGCCTCCACAAGAAGATCTCTTTTTTGTCCCAAATCGTCCCACCCTTCATTTGACTACCCTTTTACTATTTATATGTTTATAAAAGACTTTGGGGTTCCCTTTTATGTTAGCCGGTAATCTATTCTTATAATCCCTTTTTGCCCTTCTTATTCCCTTTTTTAGATCTCCTCTGTACTTTCTGTATTCAGCTTGGTTCTCTACTGTATTATGAACCTTACATTTGTCATAAGCCTCCGTTTTCTGTTTAATTTTGATATCTATATCTTTAGTTCTCCCGGGAGCTCTAGCTTTGGATGCCTTTCCTTTCTCCCTCGTGGGAATGTGTCTACTCTTCAGTTCCATGAACCACTTCCTCCTTGAAGGCCTCCCATTGCTCAATTACTGCTATCAATTTTTGATTCCAATCCATCTGTGCAAGATCCCTTTTAAACTCACTGAAATTTGCCCTCCTCCAGTTACGTATTTTCACATTTGATTGTTCCTTGTCCTTTTCCATTACTATTCTAAACCTAATGATATTATGATCACTGTTCCCCAAATGCTCCCCCACTGAAACATGCTCCACTTCATTCCCCAGAACTAGATCCAACACTACTTTCTTCCTCAGTGGGTTGGAAACACACTGATCAAGAAAATTCTCTTTTACACATTTCAGGAATTCTTCCCCCTCTTTGCCCTTTACGTTCTTACTGTCCCAGTCTATATCGGGATAATTGAAGAGCCCCATTATCACTACTCTATAGTTCTTGCATCTTTCTGTAGTTTGCCTGCAAATTTGCTTGTCTATCTCCATTCCACTATTTGGTGGCCTATAGTATACACCCTGTAGTGCAATAGCTCCATTATTGTTCCTTAATTCTAGCCAAATAGATTCTGCCTTGACCCCTCAACTACATCATACCTTTCCAGTGCTATAATAGTTTCTTTGATCAATACTGTCAACACCCTCCTTTCTTTCCTTCCTTATTTTTCCTGAATACCTTGTCGCCAGGAATATTAAGTACCCAATCCTCCCCTTCTTTGAGCCAGGTCTCTGTTATTGCCATTATATCATAGTCCCATGTGGCAACTTGTGTCTGCAGCTCACCAACTTTATTTACCATGCTACATACATTTACGCACTCCAAAGATGTTGAGGTAGTTGGTCAATCAGGATCTTTCCCTTTTAAGGAGCGCTGAATGCTGTTAACTCATTTTTTGCTGCACAGATAATCCTCAAGATTATTCCTAATAATCTATTACATTATTTTACCTGGGATTGAAGTAGGATAATGGGAGTTTAGTGCCCCATCTCTTTTGTCACCTCTTTTGAATATGAGCACCAGGTTAGCCTGGTTCCAAATTGTCAATGCCTCACAAATCTCTCCCCTTGTCTCTCTCAAGCTCTGGGGTAAATCTCACCTGTTCCTTGGGATTTATTTATTTTCCGCTCTCTCTGACTTCTTTCTCATTCAGATCAAAGTCCTAAATTTGGCCTTGGTTTAGGCAGGACATGTTGCTCAAGTCTTCTCTTGAGAATAATTTGAGGAGACAATCATTTAGAATATTTGCTATTTCATCCTCAACCTTAGTTTCAAGTCTATTTGCATCTTTAATTTTCACACATCTTCACTGACAGCCACTTACTACTGTGGTACTGAAAGGGTTTTTTAATCTTATATTTTGCCTCTGCAGCTTTACTTTTCTAGATCTCTCTTTGCCCCTCTGAACACCCTTTTAACTCATTTCAGCATTTTTTTATATTCATCTTAGTGAATCCCTTTCCCTTTCTCCCTGCCAACCTTGTGTACTTTTAGTTTGCTTATTAACCCATTTAGGGTCATGCTTGTTCAGTCTGAGCTTGCTGGTCTTAGGTATGTATTTGTCTTATATACTTAGCATTAATCCTCTAAAGGTCTTCCAGTTGTCCTCTACTGCACCAAACAACTTGCTTGAATTTAGCTTTTTTTAAATTATAAACCAGGATCCTGGTCTTTAATACAACTGAATCACTGATCATGTTAAATGTTATCATTCTGGTCACTGTCCCAGGGATGCTACGGCTTCTATTTCCTGTACATTTTCTTGCTCCTTTATGCGTACCAGATCAAGATGAGCGCTACCTCTTGTGGCTTCCGTGATGCACTGGGTCATGAAGCAGTCATGCATAACAGTAATGAAGAAAATAATAGCATTAAAGAGTAACAAATCCCCAGGACCAGATGGTTTCCATCCCAGGGTTTTAAAAGAAGTAGGTGAGCACATTGCAGATGCCCTAACTATAATCTTTCAAAGTTCTCTGGATTCAGGAATTGTCCCTCTAGAATGGAAAATTGCACATGTCACTCCGCTTTTTAAGAAAGGAGAGAGAGGGAAACCGGGGAATTATAGACCAGTTAGCCTAACATCTGTTGTGGGGAAATTGCTGGAGTCTATAATTAAGGATAGGGTGACTGAATACCTCGAGAATTTTCAGTTAATCAGAGAGAGCCAGCATGGATTTGTGAAAGGTAGGTCATGCCTGACAAACCTGATTGAATTTTTTGAAGAGGTGACTAAAGTAGTGGACAGTGGAATGTCAATGGATGTTATTTATATGGACTTCCAGAAGGCATTTGATAAGGTCCCACATAAGAGACTGTTAGCTAAGTTAGAAGCCCATGGAATGGAGGGGAAAGTACGGACTTGGTTCGGAAATTGGCTGAGTGAAAGGCGACAGAGAGTAGGGATAATGGGTAAGTATTCACATTGGCAGGTTGTGACTAGTGGAGTCCCGCAGGGATCTCTCTTGGGGCCTCAATTATTCACAATATTTATTAACGACTTAGATGAAGGCATAGAAAGTCTCATATCTAAGTTTGCCGATGACACAAAGATTGGTGGCATTGTAAGCAGTGTAGATGAAAACATAAAATTACAAAGAGATATTGATAGATTAGGTGAATGGGCAAAACTGTGGCAAATGGAATTCAGTGTAGACAAATGTGAGGTCATCTACTTTGGATCAAAAAAGGATAGAACAAGGTACTTTTCCAAATGGTAAAAGTTAAAAACAGTGGATGTCCAAAGGGACTTAGGGGTTCAGGTACATAGATCATTGAAGTGTCATGAACAGGTGCAGAAAATAATCAATAAGGCTAAAGGAATGCTGGCCTTTGTACCTAGAGGACTGGAGTACAAGGGGGCAGAAGTTATGTTGCAGCTATACAAAACCCTGGTTAGACTGCACCTGGAGTACTGTGAGCAGTTCTGGGCACTGCACCTTCGGAAGGACATATTGGCCTTGGAGGGAGTGCAGCATAGGTTTACTAGAATGATACCCGGACTTCAAGAATTAAGTTACGAGGAGAGTTTGCACAAATTGGGGTTGTATTCTCTAAAGTTTAGAAGGTTAAGGGGTGATCTGATCGAAGTTTATAAGATATTAAGGGGAACGGATAGGGTGAATAGAGAGAAACTATTTCCGCTGGTTGGGGATTCTAGGAGTAGGGGGCACAGTCTAAAAATTAGAGCCAGACCTTTCAGAAGTGAGATTAGAAAACATTTCTACACACAAAGGGTGGTAGAAGTTTGGAACTCTCTTCCGCAAACGGCAATTGATACTAGCTCAATTGCTAAATTTAAATGTGAGATGGATAGCTTTTTGGCAACCAAAGGTATTAAGGGATGTGAGCCAAAGGTAGGTATATGGAGCTAGATCACAGATCAGCCATGATCTTATCAAATGGCGGTGCAGGCACAAGGGGCTGAATGGCCTACGCCTGTTCCTATATTCCTATTTACCAACACAGACCCTAAACTGCATGGGTTATTCCAGAAGCAGCACTTCGCCCACTCATGGCCCCACAAAGAAAGTAAAAAATAGTAAAAGTATGCACCTATGTGGGCCTCTTCTGGCCCCCTATCTTCACCTGGCAGGAAAGCCACAACGGCTTCCCCCACACAGGCCACCAGTTAAAATTGCCCAGGGCCCGATCTGCACATTTAAAGAAGGACCCTGCCAAATGCAAGCAGGTGTCCTTGCTGCCTGCTCAGAAGTGCAATTTAAAATTCAAGACAACGGGAATGGTGCTGAACATGGGCGGGTATGGTAAACAGGCCGACTTTAACTGCGCACCCAGTATACACCGAGAAAGTAGGGTTAAAATCAACCCTCTTGTATTAAATTCTTCCTATCTTTAGTTACATTATGAAGTTGTTAGCCGGTAACATTGTGATTGGGAATGCTGCTCACACTCTCCACTACATGTGGCAGCTTAGCTCAGTTCATAACACTCGTGCCTCTTGATTCAAAGACTGTGATTCAAGCTCCACACAATGGCTTGTGTTTACAAACTAGATTGATATTCCAGTGCTATATTGAGGGAGAGTTGCATTACCTGAGGTCCTGTCCTTCAGCTAAAACATTAAACCAAGACCACGTATGCCTGGTCCACTAGTTCAGGTGGATATTAGAGATACTGTTCAAAGAACAGCAGGATGTCGACCGAGCTAACATTCCTCCATCAACCAATATCACCATAAATCAGATTAACTGATGCCATTGGAATGCAATCTTATTGCCATTGTGAGATCTTGCTGTGTGCAAGAAAGTTTCATGTTACAGTCATTGCACTTCCAAGTAAGTCTTTGCATCTGAGAGACATGATAAGGTGCAATACACAGTCAAATCTATCTCACAAATGACGTCACTGGAACAGAAATAAAAAGCAAACAATAGATCAAAATCTCAATTCACAATCTCTCCAGAACATTTCTTTCGACAGATTCAGGTTTTCTGAATAATGACCTGAGAGCTTTACAGACGTGGACCTGCACCTAGCTCACCTGTCCACGCGTGTCTAACTGTTAATCAATCGGGTCCCATGCTGTCTCCTCAAGGCAGCCCCCACACATGCCCCACACACAGCCTGCCTGTTTGCCATGCCCACACAAAAATTGCCCCCATCCCTTCCACATGATTAGACCTCTGACACTAGGGATCACCCTGGTGGCTCTTCTCTCCTCTGTCTCTAGTGCTTGAATGTCTCTCTTGGTCCTTGGTCGTCAAAACTGGACACAGTGCTCAAGGTGCGGTTTGACCAGGGCATGGCACAGTTTGATCATAACATCCTCTGAATTGTATTCTGCTGCTTTGGTTATGTAGTGCAACATTTTATTGGCTTTGTTGATTGCTGCTCTACATTGATTGGACATCTTGAGTATCAAATGTAATAAGACTCCTAGGTCTCTTTCAGCTTCATCCTTAACTATTTCAAAATCACTCCTGGTGTACGTGTGTTGCCCATTTTTGCTCCCACTGTGCAGCACTTTATACTTGTCCGCATTAAAGTTCATTTGCCATTGCTTTTCCCAATCCCGCATTCTGTCATTTCTCTTGTTGCCTCCTTCAGTTCCAGTAACCCTCCTAGTTTGACATCAGCTGAACATTTGACCAATTTGCATTGAGTTTCTGAATCCAAGTCGTTGATGTAAATTAGAAACAATGGTGGCTCCAGCAGTGAGCCCTGGGACTCACCACTCAATACTTCACACCCACATGACTCTTCTAACAAGTACCTGTTGTTTTGTACCCTTCAACCAATTTCTTGTCAATTCCCAAGATTTATCCTGAATCCCCACAGTTTTGAGCTTCACTGGTAGCTTTTCACATGTCACTTTATCAAATGCCTTTTGAAAGTCCATGTACACAACATCAACTGCACTACCCTCATCAATGCTCTCCATTACTTCATCAAAGAATGCAATTTAGTCAAACATGATTTTCCTTTAACAAATCCATGCTGACTTTCATTTATTAGCCCATACTTTTCCAAGTGCCCATTAATTTTGTTATGGATTATTGTCTTTCAAAGTTTCCTCACCACTGACGTTAAGCTAACTGGCCTGTAATTGTTGGATTTATCCCTCTCTCCTTTTTTGAACAGGGGTGTAACATTTGCAATCCTCCAGTCCTCTGGCACCATCCCCATATCTAAGGAGGATCGGACGATTATGTCCAGGGCCTCCACAATTTCCACCCTTACTTCCCTCAATGACCTAGGATGCATCCCATCTGCACTGCACTGATATTCTTTTAAGTACATCCTCTTTATCTATTTTTATCCTATCCAATATTGCTTCTACTTCCTCCTTTACTACTACATTGGCAGCATCCTCTTCTCTAGTGAAGACTGATGCAAAGTATCCATTTAGTACCTCAGCCATACCCTCTGCCTCCACAAGGAGATCTCTTTTTTTGTCCCAATTCAGTCCCACCCTTCCTTTGACTACCCTTTTACTATTTATATGTTTATAAAAGACTTTTGGGTTCCCTTTTACATTAGCCGGTAATCTATTCTCATAATCCCTTTTTACTCTTCTTATTCCCTTTTTTAGATCTCCTCTGTACTTTCTGTATTCAGCTTGGTTCTCTACTGTATTACGAACCTTACATTTGTCATAAGCCTCCGTTTTCTGTTTCATTTTGGTATCTCTATCTTTAGTTCTCCCGTGAGCTCTAGCTTTGGATGCTTTTCCTTTCTCCCTTGTGGGAATGTGTCTACTTTTCAATTCCATGAACCACCTCCTCCTTGAAGGCCTCCCATTGCTCAAATACTGCTATCAATTTTTGATTCCAATCCATCTGTGCAAGATCCCTTTTAAACTCACTGAAATTTGCCGTCCTCCAGTTACGTATTTTCACATTTGATTGTTCCTTGTCCTTTTCCATAACTATTCTAAACCTAATGATACTATGATAACTGCGCATCCAGTTTCTGTCAAGAAGGTAGAGTTAAAATCAACCGTCTTGTATTAAATTCTTCCCATCTTTAGTTACATTATGAAGTTGTTATCCAGTAACATTCTGATTGGGAATGCTGCTCACACTCTCCACTACTTGTGGCAGCTTAGCTCAGTTCGTAACACTCGTGCCTCTTCATTCAAAGACTGTGATTCAAGATCCACACAATGGCTTGTGTTTACAAACTAGATTGATATTCCAGTGCGATATTGAGGGAGAGTTGCATTGCCTGAGGTTCTGTCCTTCAGCTAAAATATTAAACCAAGACCACATATGCCTGGTCCACTAGTTCAGGTGGATATTAGAGATACTGTTCAAAGAACAGCAACATTCCTCCTTCAACCAAGATCACCATGAAACAGTTTAACTGATGACATCTTATTGCCATTGTGAGATCTTGCTGTGTGCAAAAAAGTTTCATGTTACAGTCATTGCACTTCCAAGTAAGTCTTTGCATCTGAGAGACATGATAAGGTGCAATACACAGTCAAATCTATCTCACAAATGACTTCACTGGAACAGAAATAAAAAGCAAACAATAGATCAAAGTCCCAATTCACAATCTCTCCAGAACATTTCTTTGGACAGATTCAGGTTTTCTGAGTAATGATCTGAGAGCTTTACAGACCTGGACCTGCACCTAGCTCACCTGTCCACACGTGTCTAACTGTTAATCGATCGAGTCCCATGCTGTATCCTCATGGCAGCCCCCATACATGCCCCACACACAGCCTGCCTGTTTGCCAGGCCCACACAAAAATTGCCCCAATCCTTTCAACATAATCGGACCTCTGACACTAGGGATCACCCTGGTGGCTCTTCTCTCCACTGTCTCTAGTGCTTGAATGTCTCTCTTGGTCCTTGATCGTCAAAACTGGACACAGTCCTCAGACTTGTATTCTGTTTTTTGGTTATGTAGTGCAACATTTTATTGGCATTGTTGATTGCTGCTCTACATTGATTGGACGTCTTGATCATCGAATGTACTAAGGCTCCTAGGTCTTTTTCAGCTTCATCTTTAACTATTTCAAAACCACTCATGATGCCTCCTTCAGTTCCAGTAACCTTCCTAGTTTGATATCATCTGAACATTTGACCAATTTGCATTGAGTTTCTGAGGCTCAATTTTACAATGGTGGTGGGCTGGCAGCAGGAGGATGAAGGTGCGCGTGACAAACCCGCATGAACAAAACTTACGTTCCTGAAGCGATCATACGTTGATTGATGATGATTAACATCCTCTCCGGGTTTCACGCCCGGCAGTTAGCCTGATTGACAGGCTGGCTGCCGTCAGGAGCTGCAACGCGAGGGGGTGGAGATAAACAGAGAGAGCCAGACGTCATCCGGCGCTGGAACGGAAGATCTGGGGGGTGTGTGGTGAGAGGAAGATCGCAGGGGGAGAGCGGAAGATTGGGGGGGAGTGGGGAAGATCGGGGGGAGTGGGAAAGATCAGGGGGGTGAGGGGAAGATCGGGAGGGAGAAGGGAAGATCGGGAGGACATTGGGGGAAGATTGGGAGGACATCGGGCGAAGATCGGGGGAAGATCGGGAGGGTGAAGAGGGGGACATAAGGGGAAGATCGGGGGCGTGAAGAGGGTGACATCGGGGGGGGGGACATCGGAGGGGGGAAGGGGGGTACATCAGAGCGGGAGACATCGGACATCGGAGCAGGTTGCAAAGGTAGGTTCATTTAGTGTTTTCACTTCCTTCTATGGTTTTTTATTTAATTTATTTAGTTTCTTGTTCCCTGATCCGGCCCTTCACGTCTGATTTCACCAGGCGTGAATCAGAAGCGGTGGGCAAGCAGCCCAGTTATGTTAAAAAAATTTCTAAGTACTTAATCTGTCACAGGTGAAGTGCCTTAAGTACCTCTATGAGGTACATTTGGCAATTAAAGCCAGCGGGACTTTCATTTTCGGGTCGCCTGCGCGCACACAGGTGGGCCCCTGGGAAACTTGGAAGTCAGCAGTTGGAGCCGGCTTCTGAACCTGAAAGGGATTTCCGCAATTTTTGGAGCCCCCCACGCCCCCAACGAACCCGCAACTGCCTCCTAAAATCCCCCAAGTCACTGATGTAAATTAGAAACAGTGGTGGTTCCAGCAGTGAGCCCTGGGACTCACCACTCAATACTTCACCCCTACATGACTCCTCTAACAAGTACCTGTTGTTTTGTACCTTTCAACAATTTCTTGGCAATTCCCAAGTTTTATCCTGAATCCCCACAGTTTTGAGCTTAACTGGTAGCTTTTCACATGTCACTTTATCAAATGCCTTTTGAAAGTCCATGTACACAACACCATCTGCACTACCCTCATCAACACTTTCTGTTACTTCATCAAAGAATGCAATTAAGTTAGTCAAACATGATTTTCTTTTAACAAATCCGTGCTGACTTTCATTTATTAGCCCATACTTTTCCAACTGCCAATTAATTTTGTCATGGATTATTGTCTTTAAAAATTTCCCCGCCACCAACATTAGGCTAACTGGCCTGTAATTGTTGCGTTTATCCCTTTCCCCCTTTTTGAACAGGGGTGTAACATTTGCAATCCTCCAGTCTTTCAGCACCGTCCCCGTATCTAAGGAGGATTGGAAGATTGTGGCCAGAGCCTCCGCAATTTCCACCCTTACTTCCCTCAGTAACCTAGGATGCATCATATCCGGACCAGGTGACTTTTCTACTTTTTAGTGCTGATAGTCTTTTAAGTCCCTCCTCTTTATCCATTTTTATCCTATCCAATATCACTACTACCTCCTCCTTCACTGCTACAATGGCACCATCCTCTTCTCTAGTGAAGACCGATGCAAAGTATTCATTTAGTACTTCAGCCAAGCCCTCTGCCTCCACAAGGAGATCTTTTTTGTCCCAAATCGGTCCCACCCTTCCTTTGAGTACCCTTTTACTGTTTATATGTTTATAAAAGACTTTTGGGTTCCCTTTCATGTCAGCCGGTAATCTATTCTCATACTCTCTCTTTGCCCCTCTTATTTTCTTTCTTAGATCTCCTCTGTATTTCCTGCATTCAGCTTGGTGATTGGTGCTGAACGTCAGTGGGCATGTAACCCGGCCGACTTTAACTGCGCACCCAGTTTCCGCCAAGAAGGTAGGGTTAAAATCAACCCTCTTGTATTAAATTCTTCCCATCTTTAGTTACATTATGAAGTTGTTATCCGGTAACATTGTGATTGGGAATGCTGCTCACACTCTCCACTACATGTGGCAGCTTAACTCAGTTTGTAACACTCGTGCCTCTTGATTCAAAGGTTGTGATTCAAGCTCCACACAATGGCTTGAGTTTGCAAACTAGATTGATATTCCAGTGCTATATTGAGGGAGCTCTGCATTGCCTGAGGTCCTGTCCTTCAGCTAAAACATTAAACCAAGACCACGTATGCCTGGTCCACTAGTTCAGGTGGATATTAGAGACACTGTTCAAAGAACAGCAGAAAGTCGACCGAGCTAACATTCCTCCTTCAACCAATATCACCATAAAACAGATTAACTGATGACTCATCTTATTGCCATTGTGAGATCTTGCTGTGTGCAAAAAAGTTTCATGTTACAGTCATTGCACTTCCAAATAAGTCTTTGCATCTGAGAGACATGATAAGGTGCAATACACAGTTAAATTTTTCTTACAAATGACATCACTGGAACAGAAATAAAAAGCAAACAATAGATCAAAGTCCCAATTCACAATCTCTCCAGAACATTTCTTTGGACAGATTCAGGTTTTCTAAGTAATGACCTGAGAGCTTTACAGACCTGGACCTGCACCTAGCTCACCTGTCCACACATGTCTAACTGTTAATCGATCGGGTCCCATGCTGTATCCTCATAGCAGCCCCCATACATGCCCCACACACAGCCTGCCTGTTTGCCAGGCCCACACAAAAATTATCTCCCAGCCTTTTCACACAATCGGACCTCTGACACTAGGGATCACCCTGGTGGCTCTTCTCTCCTCTGTCTCTAGTGCTTGAATGTCTCTCTTGGTCCTTGATCGTCAAAACTGGACTCAGTGCTCAAGGTGTGGTTTGACCATGACATCCTCTGACTTGTATTCTGTTTTTTGGTTATGTAGTGCAACATTTTATTGCTGCTCTGCATTGATTGGACGTCTTGTTCATCAAATGTAATAAGACTCCTAGGTCTCTTTCAGCTTCATCTTTAACTATTTCAAAACCACTCATGGTGTACGTGTGTTGCCCATTTTTGTTTCCCTTGTGCAGCACTTTACACTTTTCTGCATTAAAGTTCATTTGCCATTGCTTTTCCCACTCTCATATTCTGTCATTTCTCTTGCCGCCTCCTTAAGTTCCAGTATCCCTCCTAGTTTGACATCATCTGAACATTTGACCAATTTGCATTGAGTTTCTGAATCCAAGTCACTGATGTAAATTAGAAACAGTGGTGGTTCCAGCAGTGAGCCCTGGGACTCACCACTCAATACTTCACCCCCGCATGACTTTTATCCTGAATCCCCACAGCTTTGAGCTTAACTGGAAGCCTTTCATGTGTCACTTTTTCAAGTGCCTTTTGGAAGTCTCGGTGCACAATATTGTAGGGTTACAGTCCACTTGGGTTTTCACCCCCTCAAAGAAGTTGAGGTGGTTGGTCAATCAGGATCTTTTAAAGAAGTGTTGACTGCTGTTTACTAGTTTTTTTTGTAAAGATAATCCTCAGGTTTATTCCTAATAATCTATTCTGTTATTTTGCCTGGGATTGAAGTAAGAGTAATGGGTGTTTAGTTCCCCATCTGTTTTGTCACCTCTTTTGAATATGAGCACCACATTAGCCTGTTTCCAATCTACTGGTGGATTCCCAGTCTCAATTGTCTGCCTCATATTGATTGTCGATGCCTCACAGATCTCTCGCCTAGTCTCTCTCAAGCTCTGGTAAATACAACCTATCCCTTGAGATTTCATTATTTTAGCTGTTTCTACTTTATAGGACTTATTTTTCATTTATATCAAAGTACTGAATTTTGCCTTAGTTCTCTTTTTTCGGGCAGGACACATTATTTATGTCTTTTTGAGGAAACAATTATTCGGAATATTTTCCATTTCATGCTCATCCGTAGTTTCAAGTCTATTTGTATCTTTAATGTTCTCACCTCTGACAGCCACTTACTACTGTGGTACTGAAAGGATTTTTTTAATGTTATATTTTGCCTCTGCAGCTTTCCTTCTCTAGATCTCTCTTTACTCCTCTGAACACCCTTTTAACTAAATTCTTCATTTTCTAATATTCATCCCTTCCCCTTTCTCCCTGCAAGACTTGTGTAAGTCACTTTACCTTTTTAGCTCAATTTTCGTTTACTTGTTAACCCATTTAGGGTCAGGCTTTTTAGTCTGAGCTTGCTGATCTTAGGTACGTATTTGTCTTGTACAATTAGCATTATTCCTTTAAAGATGCTCCATTTGTCCTCTACTGAAGCACTGATGAACATCCTCCTCCAAGCCAGTTGTTTGAATTTAGCCCTTTTAAAATTGTAAACCGGGATACTGGTCTTTAGTACACCTAAATCACTAATCGTGTTAAACATTATCATTCTGGTCACTGTCCCAGGGCTGCTATGGCTTCTATCTCCTGGCTCCTTTATGAATGAGATCGAGATGAACACTACCTCTTGATGCAGTGGGTCATGAAGCAATCATGCATAACATTTACCAACACATACTCTAAACCGCATGGATTATTCCAGTTTATCTTTGACTGATTGAAGTTGCCCAAGAAGATAATTTTCTTGTTCTCACACCCTTCTTATCTCTTTGTTGAGCAATCTGCCCTCCTTCTTTTGTTGACCTGGTAGACTGTAGCCTACCCCAAGTGTTAGCTTGCATTTATTTCGCATTAGAGATGTCTAACCAGAGTACTTAATTTTGTTTACTTCCCTCCCACAGGATCAGCTTCATTTACTGCCCAGCTGTCCCTGACATATATGGTTACACCACCTTCTTTTCTATTTGCTCTGTTCTTTGTGGACACTCTATACCCCTGAATGTTATATTCATTCCCATCCCCTGGGTTTAGACATGATTCTGATATTCCCACCACCTACTGCCACAAAAGCCTCCAGTTCTGTCATCTTATTTCTAATGCTTGTAGCATTCATGTATAATCACCTTGTTGTAGGTTTGTGTCCTTTCATGTCCCCTGCTAATTTTTCTGGTCTTTGGTATTTGTATGTTTCTCCAGATTTCTGTGTCCATACCACCCTTCCATCTATGATGTCTCATCTGAAATCCCATTTCCTCCCTTCCCCTCTCACCCCACCTATCTAGTTTAAATGTTTTTTGATTGCTGCCCCTATGATTTTCTAAATCTTGCTGTTCCTATTTGATTTAGTGTACTATGTCTCTCCAGTACCAGTTCTTTTCATTCAGAAAATATTCCCAGTTATTTATGAAGGTAGTAATGCTGTTTTGACATCAGGGGCTTGATTTTTACTCGGAGCCAGGAACCCAGTGGGCGGGTAAAAGTTCTCCTGGGGAACCCAGAAGTCAAGTGGGTGCGTTGCAATCTGCGATCACAACTCAATTGAAAGTAATTATTTTTGGATCCGGGTTTCTCGCCTGAGCCCCGAATCGGAGAGGAGGGAGGGAGAAATTGTGGTCCGTTGCGGACATCGGGTGCGGGGGGCCTTGGAGAAGATCGCAAGCAGGGAAGTGATTGGATCGGCAGTCAGATGAAGAGTCGGAGGTAGCAGGCGGGCCTACCATTGCAGGGGGGGCTCAGCCGATCGTGCCAGGTGAGCTTATTGGGCCTGGATGAAGCACTCCTGCTCCTCCTGGCCCACAAGCAGTGCAATAAAGGCACTCGCCTCATGGATCCGGCCCTTCTCGTCTGCTTTCACCCGACGAAAGTCCAGAAGCCATGGGATAGCAGGTTAGCTTAAATTTACTTCAGTTTTAGAAACCACAAAAAAAATTAAGTACCTCAACTATTTCAATGAGGTACATTGCCCCTTTAACAATCCGCCCACCGGCATTAAGTGGGGCTGGACTTCCAGATTCTGGATGCGCACGCATCCAAACACGCCTCCGCTAAACCCGGAATTTGGGCATGTCGGAGCCGGGCTGAAGTCTTCAAAAAATTGTTACTTTTAACCTTCCACCCGCCCCCAACCCACCCATTCTTTGCGGTTAAAATGACCCCCCAGTTTGGCAGGCATTTATTTAGATCTCACTTCTTTTGGTGACTGCTGTAGACCAATTGATAGCGATTGATTGCTATAATTAGTCAACAACTCCACTTTCATCATATCATGGGATGGTAGAAAGCGAACTAGATGAAATTTAGTCTTTTTCCTTCGCATTTCTTTTGTTCCTATGTGACGTCAGTTCTTTTCTTAAAGTATACCAGAGAACACTCCTTTTCATCCCCTATCTTTGGGTTCCAAGGAAATTTAAGCCCCCCTACTACTCTCTATGCTGTTTACCCCGATGTGGACTACCATCACTGGGCCTGGTTCTATCACCTTCAGTATCCCTTCTAACCTTTCCCCATTGTGTACTGCTCTAGTTCCAGGTAGCTAGATCACCATCCTGTGGGCCTTATATTTCTGACACACACAGCTATCTACTTTCCTGAGAAAAGAATCTCCTGTAACCACAGTATCTCTGCGACCTGGAAACTGTCTTTTTTCCAGGCTGCCCACTCTGGTGTTCCAGCTGCCTTTTCTTTTGGGAGTTTGGTTCCTTCTGCAATGTTGAACAATCCCTGGACTCTGTTTGTTATGGTAATCTGCTGGGCGGCCTCGTAGGCTTTCCTATTTTTTTGCATCTTTTCCCATATGTAATTCTTCCAGTATCCCCATTTCCTTGGCTTCCTTCAGCATTTGTCTCTAAATCATGACAACTTTGTCCCTGTTTATCCTGGTCTCCAGCCCACTCCCTCATGGTTCACTCTCGAGGTCTAATGCGATTGCCCACGTATTGAGTCTAATACCATCATGTCGCCCTCAAGAATTCTCTCATTTAGTCTGCCCTTGTAAGTTCCCATACCTTGCTGTCTAGCAGCATAACCTTTTCTGTAAGCTTACTGACCAACAGACAGTCACTGCATCTCTTTATCCTTTTATTATATCTGGCTGCGAATATTCATAGCAACACTACATGGCCGCCATCTTAATTTAACTTTTCTTGGATGCTGCCCTTTTAGTCTTCTTTTTTCCATTTCCCCTCTTTTAAGTTTTACTTTATTATTTTGGTTGCTCAATTTTTGATTTTACTACTGGTGCCCCCTTATAACTTTTGTTCCCTGGGAGTTGTATTTAAAAAAATAGATTTCTTTGTGTACCCTTTTCAATATTGGCTTGCCTCGATGGACCCCTTTATGATCTGTTTCACACAAGTGTTTTCGTACAACTCCTCTCCACTGCCCCCTTTTAACATCAACAACTCTCAGGTGCTATCCCTTTAAAACTTTATTTCTGTCTGTGAGGCAATCTTAGTACAAAAAAAAATGTTTGTTGATTCCTTAGATCCTTATTCCCCTTTTGTTTACCTGATCCCTGAATCTCCACACCATTCCTGAAGCTTTGCACAGTGGCGCTCTCTCATGGTGAAATATCTCACCATTTTGTTACCAATCTCACCGTGCTTCTAGTCAGATATTGATAGGTCCCAATGGAGTCTGTCACCCACTGTTAGATTTTGAGTTCCATGATTCATCTGTGTGCCTCGATGTCTCTCAACAAACGGATAAGTGGCCATTTGAACTAGTCATGATGTTTTTTACCCT
The DNA here is from genome assembly GCF_035084215.1 of Heptranchias perlo. NCBI lineage: Eukaryota > Metazoa > Chordata > Chondrichthyes > Hexanchiformes > Hexanchidae > Heptranchias > Heptranchias perlo. The sequence goes on from NC_090351.1 coordinate 11,331,504, forward strand.
ACAGATATGTAACACTGAGATATGTAACACTAAGACGTGACGCCCTGATGTGTGATAGCTCTGAAGCCGTAATTTCAGGTGTGACGTCCTAAAAAAGTGTGATTCTGTATGGGTACCCTAGATGCAAGACTTCAAAATATAGATTGCTAACAAAACTAAACACAGTGTAACACTTGGTCATGATCTCGGACTTTTATCTTTTCGAAAATGACAGTGCTGCTGTCAGTGAACTCTATCCTGTTTGAGGCACACAATTTTCATTTCGATTCATTTGTTTTATGGCCTTTGTTTGATCGATCCTCAGCAATGGTTTCTATTACCATGGCACATGTTGCTTTATCTTATGTGTGTTTACCATTGTGTGGTCAATGACTCTGTGTTTATAAAACGCGTTCCATTGAAAATGAATTGTTAACTCAAAAAAGAGATAAAGCTTAAGTCCACTCATGATAATTATGATTTCATGGGCAGGCAGAGCGGATATTAATCTAAGATTATACAAACATGAAAAGGATGGCTGCCTGTTACAATGGCACATTTATTACACGATCTTGTTCCTGGGAAACAATACAGTTTATTTTCTTCATTATTCCATGCTTCGCTTGTTATTAATAAAATGGAACTTAAAAATGGGTCCCCATTGACCTTGCGAATTGTAGGCCTATGAAGCTAAAGCCAAAATCTTCCCACCCCCAAAAAAAACAATAAAACCACTTAGCCCTACAGTGAATACCTTAGATGATTGCAAGAGTATGGTACATGAAATATTATCTTGCAGCCACCATCGCAGTCTGGTTTGTAAATAGTGCCCCAAGGTAGATTAACCTTAATACATCAAAAAGCTGGCATTCCATCTACTGTCCACGAAGCTTATTAAAAACCATCATTATCTCTCTGAAAATAATTTGACTAACCCTGATTCAGTGTAACTGAGGTCTACTCAGGTAGTCTAATATATAGCTTTCATGTTTGGCATAACCCTTTCTCTTGGTTTAGATAGAGGGCAGGGCAGTTGTGATAGGTGTCTGAAACACTTTATTGAACATGAGCGCACAGTCTGAGGTAATTCACTGTAATAGTGCAGGCAATTTATCTGCTATATAATCTAACATGTGACTTTAATGGGATACCAATATACATTCTCAGGCCGGGCCCAACATTGCTGCACTCAGTTATCTTGCTAATATAGAGAAAAATCGAGAGAGACATTTTGACTAAGGCTGTACATCAAGAGAGGAAAGCAGCAAAAGCTAGAGGGAGAATGAGATCGATTTATACATATGAAGATATGTATGTGTATGTATTAAAAAGCAGTATACCTAGCATGCACAGCCATCAGACTCCACACAACACATTTTATTACATATGCAAAACAATCATAAAATGATGGGTGCTTCTGAGCTGCAGCCTATAACTGACAAGCGCATTCCAAACTGCAAAGGTCCTTGACCCAGACGTCATTAAATTCTGATTGACTTGAGGCTGTGTTTACTAAATAACAATTCGGCTTTGTAGCCTACAAGGTACACAACTACACCTTAGCAGAATAATGGGCGGGAATTTCCTGGAAACTTGCACCAAAACAATAGTGTATCTACGTCATAAAGCTGTTTTCCAGTGTAAAACTCTGAGGATAATATGGTGTAAGTAAGTTAAGCCCATTTTCACTCCATTCCATAACTTCCTAGGACTTGTGCAACTCTTCACCGAGAAGAGGGCCGAAACCCTCCAAAACAGTTATGGGTACGAATTTCCTGGATTTACGCTAGTTTTATCATGGCCTTCAGTTACACCAAGAAATCTAGGTGCAGGTGGGCCCAAGGTCACCTGCTAGCAGTGTAATTTATGGCTCTCACATGATTCTCAGCAAGGGAGGACTAGCTTCATCTGTGCAGTTTGAAATTGTTTTTTTCTGGGCTGTATTTTCTGCTCGTGAGTGTCTGAAGCCGGTGTATTTAGGACCCCCACTCCTTCAAATCATTCAGAAGGGCTAAGTAGCTGCAATGGCCATCCCACTGGGCATTCCTCTATTCACCATTATTATTGTTATTATTATTGTCCATTATGTTCTGCCCTAGGGACAGGTCGTAACTCAAGTCTCACACATGACATTCTTGAGCCACTTCCTTCCACTAGGGAAGAGTAGCTGAGGCAGTTTCCTAGTGTCTTCCTCATGGTTTTTATCTTCAGAGTACCTTCTCCTAAGTGGCTGCAATCAAGGCTAAAGACAACATCCAGGAATCTTAGCCCACTACTTCTAAGTGAGTTAACCAGATCAGGACCCCTAATTAAAAGGACTCTCATATGTACCAGGTACCTCGTAACTAAAACCAAAAGCATTACATATCATGGAGCTGCTTATAGTGCAATGGAGGTCATTTTACTTAAAAATTACTTTTAAAACCATGAAGAAAGGACACAGAGGGTTAGATTTTAAACTGTGGCCTGCATCAGGTGGACAATGGGTGGAGTGATTGGGACAATGTCACTAGCGAGAATTTCAACCCATTTTGATGGTTGGGCCTCATTTAAATTTGACAGGCAAATAACCTGTGCATTTCACATAAGCAACTCGCTGTTTCGGAGAGTGGGATATTTGGCAGCCCTGATACATATTTGAAGCGAAATTGCACCTCTTAAAGGGAAGCTTTTCAGGTGCAATTTTTGAATTTGTACGAAAGAATATCTCCTGCCAGGGCACCTCATTGCAGCAATGGAGGTACCAGTAGAGCAGGCGGGCCCAGAGAGAGGTTCTCTACCCCTTGGATGGCAAACGGACGCCCAAGCAGATGATGTAGCAGGCTTAGAAAGGAACAGCAGAGAATGTCATTGCTTGCAGCATAATCCCAAGGACAAAGCTTCAGAGCTGAAAAATGTTCAATGACCTTACCAGATAGCGAAGGTGAGAATGATTTCTTCACATGTCTTTTTCTCAGAATGATGCTTTGCCACACCACTCTTCCCCCCACTCCCCCAAGCACCATCTTGACTTGGACATATAACACAAATTCCTTCATTGCCACAGGGTCAATATCCTGGAATTCCCTATATGGCACCATTGTGGGAACACCATCAACACAACGACTGAAGCATTTTAAGAAGGACCATCAGCGTCTTCTTAGGACAACTGGGCATGGGCAATAAATATGGCCTTGCTAGTGTCACCTACATTTCTGAGAACAAATAAAATAAATAAATATATATTTTAATTAAGGTCTATATATGACAATTATTTACCTTCCAATGCACTAAAAAAAAATCACAATTTTTAATAGATTTGTTTTAATTTTCTTTAATTTCTTCTCAAGCACTGTAGCTTAATGGCCCACCTTGTCTCTTTCTCTCCCTTTGGGACATCAACACTGAAAATGCTAACACCTTCTCCTACCTAGAGCAGATTGATTTTTATGATGGTGATCTTGCCCTTAACACAACACTAAAATTCCTGGTTGAAAACAATTTTGTTCTTCCAAAGTGATTTGTCACTTTGATTTCCATCTCATTCGATTTTGGAATCACCATGAATAATTTTGGCAATTTCTCCGTATGTACCACCAGATACACCAGCTATGCCAAGATGCTTTCTTGGCTTAAATATACCGTCATCCTATTTTAAAACTTTCAGCCACCAGCAATTCCAGGCTTCTCGACCACGTGGCTCCTCATATGTTTCTTACCCACCATTTCCAAGAAACAAGCACTAAACTCATTCCCAAGATCAAATGTCTCATTTCCATATTGTTATGGTCATTAATTTGCATCAGCGCTACTTGGTTTTGATGAGACAGTTAAATGTATGAAAATACCTAAAGGGAGAACGTTATATTTGTGCTTAAGCTGCAGGTCATCCGATTTCCAACAAGTTGATTGTGTAAAATATGTCGGGCCCTGCCAAGACAGCAACCTGGCCCAAGTATTTTTAGTCGTTCCCCCATTTGGGAATACTGACCTGTCTTTCATTATAGCAGTAACCATTGCCAGCTTTGAGAGCAACTCAATGAATTCTAAGCCAATAATGACACAAATTATTCAGAATTCCCCAGAATATAACCATACAAGATTTCAAGGGTTTTACTTTACTGAAAGATCGCATTTTAAAAAATAACTTTCCTGCTGGCTCAGTGGGTAAATGCACCACCTGATGTGGTACTGAACGGCACAAAGCAGTGTGGGATTATTATTATTAATTATTCCCTATGTTTAGGGAAAGAATCCTATTACTAATTCTAACCTTGAACGGAGACAACAACCACAGAAACTGGTACTAAGATTATTAAACGCTTTATTTGATTGACAAGCAACAATAAGCAACAGATCTAAACAATACTCATAACTGGGAATATGGTTCAGAACACGGATTGACCAGACCCTTGTTCTGGGGAGGGCCAGGTCTTCTTCATGTTGCTTCTCCTCCCGATAGCACAGTTCGTTCTGTATGTATACAGTTTTAAGGTTTTGTCCCATAAAAGGGGCCTCTCTGTCATTGTTTCTTTTTGCTGCAGTGTCCAAAGTCGTGACCTTTCCTGTTCTGTGCCTATTTTCTGTTGTTTTCCATAGCAGTAGACAGAAGAATGTATTTTGTTGCTGTTGCAGTGTGCTTTTTGATGCCTCTTTTTAATCAGCCCGTTAGGAGACACTGGGTTGCCCCAGTGTCATTAACCCAAAATAATAGAAATCTAACAAAACTGCCCCCTTTTTAGAGTGGCACAAACAATAAACACCCAAATCAAACCAAAGAGAAAGGAAACTTAGCAAATTAAATCATAATGTTGTTGCCGATGTCAACTATGCACTCCAGTCCCTGCGGTGCCCACCGGTCGCAGAAGACCTCAAGTGTACCAGCGAACACCACGTGCTCCCTCTCCAGGGCCACACGGGCGCGGACAAAGGGCAGAAGAGAGGCAAGCAGCTGGAGCGATCCAACCTCCGCGGGCCGCGTCCAACCTGGACCTGTGGATCGCCGTCTTAGCCAGGCCCATTTGTTGCAGTGTCCAAAGTCATGACCTTTACCTTTTTTCTGTTCCAGGTCTGTAGTTTGTGGCTAACTTACAGCCTGGGCTTTCCATTAGCCAAAGAGTCAAAAGTTCATGACATTTTAAATGACCCAAAACAACCCTGTACCCTACGGCAGGAAGATCCCAGGTTTAAACCACTATTTGTGCTCTGTTAGATTATCTCTCTTGCGGCAGTAATAGGGACACTATAACAAAAGCAAAATACTGCGGATGCTGGAAATCTGAAATACAAAGAGAAAATGCTGGAAATCGCTCAGCAGGTCAGGCAGCATCTGTGGAGAGAGAAACAGAGTTAATGTTTCAGGTCAATGAACTTTCATCAGGGACACTATAGTAGCCTCAGTGTCCCTGAGTAGAAAAAGGGAGAGTCAGCCAGGATTCCTGCTCACAATTGCTATCGGGGTATCTCCTTGACAATTGTGTGTCTGTATGGATACTGGGTGAAAACAGGGGCTCTGAATTTCCACTAGGGTTGTCTCAATCTCCGTCCGTAATTTCAGTGGGAGATCAACGGAACCACCAGGCACACAACTCAAAACGGCCGTTTGCATCGCATCTCCCGGGGTCCCATCAATTCTCCTCCAAAGTTAGGGGAGGAGATCAGAACAACCCCCCCCCCCGCACCCCAGAAATTCAGGGCCAGGATCAGGCTTGTGTAAGACACTGCCCATTATCCAACAGCCTACCAACACTCGTGTTGGGTGACAGGTCAAGAAGGACCACTTGGGTAAAGGTGCTGGAGGGCTGCTGGCACCCATCAAACCAAACGACCGCATCAATCAGCACCTTCGGGTGTCACCAAAACACCACTTATTTTTTTTAATTGACTTCAACATCAAAATTTTATATAACATCATTAACACTTGAATAGAATTTCTGCATTTTAGATGTTGAAAATTTACTCTGGAATGATTTGAAGCCAATGTAAAATTTGCTAAGATGAACTGTAGCACCAGAGACACTGGCCAATTGTGAGTCTTTATTGCTATTCTGACTTGAGATTAGCTTTGTTCCCAAAGTTATGGTGTTCCATATCTCATAAATAGGGTGCTCAAAGGCTCAACATCGTTGTTCTGAACATTAGCTGTACAACTGAGTGGCTGGCTAGGCCATTTTAGAAAGGGTCAACCACATAGTGTAAAACTGGAGTCACACATAAACCAGACAGGTAGGGGTTCCCTTCCCTGAAAACATCAGTGAACCAGTTGGGATTTTAACAACAATCCTGCAGCTTTCACACTTACCTTTCCTGGTGCCAGCCAACAAATTGCCAGATTTATTGAATTCAATTTCACAACTTGTCATGGTGGCCTTTGAACTCACAATCTCTGGATTGTTAGTCCAGTACCATAATCACTAGTCTACCATACTTAAGAAAGAGCGGCACTTCCATTGGAAAACCCATTGTACTTCCTGTAGAATAGGTGATGGTGAAGACACACATGGAAGCCCCACTGCAGAAGGCCGTGAAGGTAAACATTGAAGTAGTAGTCAGTATAGAACAAACAAAAAAAAGAAATTTCCAAAACAATAGTAAGACACGTATTTCATAGGACTTTCAAATTTAGCTGCCTGTCCTTTCTAAAAGTACTTCTTCCTTTTCAGTTGCACCTAGCCACACTTGTTTCAAACAGGGGTTAGTTAATCCATTGGAATTAAGGTGACAATGATGGAAAATGGGATGCATCATGCTATTACCACTTCAATTAAACATGCCCACCTGTATTTGGGTTGGCACCTCTGGCATCCAGCATCATTCTCACCAGAAAATACAATGGTCATACAAATGGGCAAAGATCGGGTCCCTGGTCTATTTCTACCCCAATATTGCCTGAAATTAGACAGCAAACAAAAGGAATATCCTGCCTCGTATCTCTCTCAGCCTTCCCCTGTTCCTGTAATCAACATCCGTGGCTAACAAGGGAAGTTAAAGATAGTATCAAATTGGAAAGAAAAAGCATACAATTCTATGAAGATTAGTGGCAGGTCAGAAGATTGGACAGAATATAAAAAACAGCAAAGAATGACTAAAAGAATAATAAGGAGGGAGAAATTAGAGTACGAGAGAAAGCTAGCTAGAAATATAAAAACAGATGGTAAGAGATTCTACAGATATTTTAAAAGGAAAAGAGTAAGCAAAGTGAGCGTTGGTCCTCTAGAGAGAGAGTCTGGGTAATTAATAATGGAGAATAAGGAAATGGCGGATGAATTGAACAGATATATTGCATCCATCTTCACTGTAGAGGATACAAATAACATGCCAGAAATAATTGTGAATCAAGAGGTGAAAGGGAGAGAGGAACGTAAAACATTTACAATCACCAGGGAGAGGGTTCTGAAAAAAATATTAGAACTTAAAAGCTGACAAGTCCCCAGGTCCTGACAGACTTCATGCTAGGGTCTTAAAAGAAGTGGCTGCAGAAATAGTTGATGCATTGGTATTAATTTTCCAAAATTTCTTAGGTCTGGAAAGGTCCCATCTGATTGGAAAATAGTGAATGTAACTCCTCTATTCAAGAAAGGAGGGAGACAGAAAGCAGGAAACTACAGGCCAGTTAGCTTAACATCTGTCATAGGGAAAATGCTAGAATCTATTATTAAGGAGGTTATAGCAGGGCACTTGGAAAATCTCAGTGCAATCGGGCAGAGTCAACACGGCTTTGCGAAAAGGAAATCGTGTGTGACTAATTTATTAGAGTTCTTTGAGGAAGTAACAAGCAACGTGGATAAAGGGGATCCTGTGGATGTGGTGTACTTGGATTACCAGAAGGCATTTGACAAGGTATCACATCAAAGGCTACTACACAAAATAAGAGCTCATGGTGTAGGGGTAACATATTAGCATGGATAAAGGATTGGTTAGCTAACAGGAAACAGAAAGTAGGCATAAATGGGTCATTTTCAGGTTGGCAAGATGTAACGAGTGGAGTGCCACAGGGATCAGTGCTGGGATCTCAACTATTTACAATCTATATCAATGACTTGGATGAAGGGACCGAATGTGTGGTTGCTAAATTTGCTGATGACACAAAGGTAGGTAGGAAAGTAAGTTTTGAAGATGACATGAGGAGTCTGCAAAGGGATATAGATAGGTTAAGTGAGTGGGCAGATGAGGTATAATGTGGGAAAATGTGAACTTGTCCACTTTGGCAGGAGGAATAGAAAAGCAGTATATTATTTAAATGGAGAGAGATTGCAGAACTCTGAGGCACAGAGGATTTGGGTGTCTGAGTACATGAATCACAAAAAGTTAGTACTCAGGTATAGCAAGTGATTAGGAAGGCAAATGGAATGTTGTCATTTATTGCAAGGGGAATGGAATATAAAAGTAGAGATGTTTTGCTACAGTTGTACAGGGCATTGGTGAGACCACATCTAGAATACTGTGTGCAGTTTTGGTCTCCTTATTTAAGAAAGGACATAATTGCTTTGGAGGCGGTTCAGAGAAGGTTCACTCGACTGATTCCTGGGATGAGGGGGTTATCTTACGAAGAAAGATTGGACAAGTTGGTTCTGTATACACTGGAGTTTAGAAGAATGAGAGGTGATCTTATTGAAACATATAAGATCCTGACGGGACTAGAAGGGGTAGATGCTGAGAGGATGTTTCCCTTGTGGGAGAGACTAGAACTAGGGGCCACAGTTTAAAAATAAGGGGTCTCCCGTTTAAGACGGAGATGAGCAGAAATTTTTCTCTCAGAGGGTTGTGAGTCTGTGGAACTCCCTTCCCCAGAGAGCGGTAGAGGCAGGTTCATTGAATATTTCTAAGGCTGAGTTAAATAGATTCCTGATTAATAAGGAAGTCAAAGGTTATAGTAGGTAGACGGGAAAGTAGGGTTGAGGTCACAATCAGATCAGCAATGATCTTATCAAATGGCAGAGCAGGCTCGAGGGGCCGAATGGCCTACTCCTGCTCTTAATTCGTATGTTCGTATGTACAGCTTTTAAAAAGTAAGCTTTACATCGTCCAACCACAAAATCTTGGTTTACCACATCTTCTCTCCATTTTTCAAACCTGGCAGAGTCTAACACTATGGCCTTTGGCCCTTGGCTTAGGCTTCTTAATCTAAAAAAAGGAATTCCATACTATGGGATTCAACGGGAATTGAAATTCTCTGTTAGAATCAGCTGTAATCAATACTGCAATTCCAGACTGGGTCACAAAAATCAGCTTATGGGGTACTGGGTGGTGCAGTGAAAGAAGTGAGTTTCACCTCTTGGTTCTGGGTTCAAAGCCAACCCAGAGTAATGGGATGAAAGTCTCCACTCCACACTGACTGTAAGGGTCTGTAGAAACGAGTTCAGTCAGTCTCAATCCCATTCCTTTTGGGCTTGGGCCCACAGTCGAAAAACCCACCCTGGTTCAGCATTAATCGGCATTGAATTGGCACCGTCACTCACGATAGCCTGTGTGGGAAATGGAAGTGGTCACATTGGTGCAGTAAGGGATGTTCTTCTGAGGTTAGGGCAGAGGAGAAGAAGCTTTAATCTGCATCTAACAAAGGTATAATTGGCCTGGACATGTTTGATGCTGGAACTGAGTGACTCCAAATGGAAAATGTTCATTTCACAGCATGAACTTATCTCATTTTGACAAAACTCCTCACAAAAAAAAGAGAAAAGAAGAAAAAAAGGCTTTCATCTCAATGCCATTGTGTGCTGTGCAAGGTAAGTAATATTTTAATTGTCCAAGTCCCCACAATGAAGTTCACGTCATTTGAATACTTAATGCCACCTCACTGATCAAACACAATTTTAAAAGCAGCAACAACCTCAAATAAATAGCTTATGAAATGAACAAATATATTTTATTGTGAGTGAACTCAAGTGAAGCGATGCTGGCAATGAGCTCCCAAGCTATTTACCTATGAGCTCATTCTATTCTCCTATCTCCACCCCTGTATTTACTGTTAAGAGCAGGTCCAGTTACAGTAAGTTGCGTGAATGAATCGACCTCTGGCATTGACCCAGACACGCCTGCCTGGCAAGCAATTAATTGCAGGCATATTCAGGCAGCTTTATAGAAGTGAGACTCGGCCCTTGGGGTCTACAGCGGCTGACTTATTAACAGAAAGAATGCAGCACACCATCCTCCAGTTAAAGAAAATGAAAACAAAAAGCATATTATTTTCATTCAGCGGAAACCCTCATCTATCCAGCAACCTCCTTCCCTCACTCCCCAACCCTCTCTCGTACACTCATCCGGCCACATACTCATAAAGTCCCTAGAAACATATATAGATTATACATACAGATAAAAAGCAGAAGGAGATTATTAGAAAGTAAACACAAGCGAAGTAAGAGACAATAAGTCTCTATAAACCGGAGACGGGAATAGGATAATGGCAGGGAATATAAGTGAAAATGGACTCTCAGGGAGTTTTCACAGCCACCAAAATGTTAAAGTGCAGGTGGGAGCTTTGAAGGGCACGAAAGGTGAGATAGTGTGGGAGGTTGCAGTATGCCAAAGCTTTTAAGAACTGCTTTCACCATAGATGTGATGTAATTTCTAAAAATAGGTATATAAAATGCAAAAGATGCATTTCTGCTTGTGGAGAAAATAAGTGTCAGCATAAGAAAGGCCCAGCCATCCATTAATGGTCATCAAGAGATTTGAGAACTTAAAAACCCTGGAAAAATGTTAGAAGCTGCTGGACGCTGTGATGGGAGAACTAAGGGACTAATTCCACGGTCCCAGAGGGGGGAAATGCACTCAAAGGGAACAAGTGCTATAACATTTTAGCCCCGATTCTTTGGCCTGCACTCCCTGTGACTGTGGTTTTTCACTAGTGCTGTGGAAGATATAATTAGCCCTTTTTTTGTTGCATGAATGAGCTAGGCTTGGAACATTAACCTTCCTCGTCCTACTTATGACCTTGTGAAGATTCACAAAGCACCAGGCTGAGGTAGAATGCTTTAGGGTGATTAAAGATAAACAAGTATAGAAGGAAGGGAATTCTGTGAAGCTCATGGACAAAGGATGGCACAGGAGGATGGAAAAATAACTAATATTGCTCTAAACTTTTACAAAAGTCTGGAGCATTGAGATTAGGAATTATATTCTATTAACTTGACATCTGCAGTATGACAGACATTGGTGTCCCCTGTAAATGATGTAGCTTAAGAATATGTAATATCTAAAGCAATAAATTGAAGTCACATGGATTTATGAGAAGAGAAGTCATGTTTATGAATTCCTTGGAATTGTTTAATTGTGTAACTGAGTTAATGAGTGAGGTTAAGGTAGTGGATATTATATAACTTGCCTTTCAGAAAGTACCTTATAGGTGATTCATGGTTAAAGTGAAAGTTTGCAGGATCCCAAATAAAGTTGTATGTTAGACATCAATTGGCTAGATACCAGGATACAGAGTGTAGGAATCAATTGTAAAAGTTTTTATTGGGGATCTGTGATCAGAGAAATCTCCTAGAGCTCAGTTTTGGAGCCCAGACATCTCATGCTATTTCTGAAGAAAGTTGTTTTAAGTAGAATGTTTAAGTTTGTCATTGGCGTAAACTAAGAAGGAATGCCTGGTGCTCTGTCTTCTGAACCGGTTTGGTGCGCAGTCTATGGAGACCAACAGTATGGAGAGCAGAAATTGTAACAACTCCCTTCACTCTCAATAAAAAAACATGTTCATGAAACATGGCTGTTTGAATCATTGACAAATGTTAGCTTCTCAAAAATATTACTGACAACATGCAACATGGACAAGAAGTGAGGTTGACTCAAAACGCTGATCTCTTTATGGAGAGCTAGTAGATTGCTCGTGGTTCACAATCTGGAGTGTGATTTCTGATTTTTACCGGGGACCCACTGCCGCATGTGACAGTGTGACAGTGATCACCCATTGCTATAATATAGCAAATAGATCACATGACTGACATAACAACTATGACACACCTTATTGATACAGACCTCGTACACATAATATTTGTAACACTATTTACCTACCGCTTAATAAGACTTGCTTAAAATGCAAGTAAATTTTTTTATCGATCATCACCTAACCAAAGACTCCTATTCCCAATTATTTACAATGTATTCTATCTCCACCATTTAACTTGCCCCCAGGGCGTAAATCTGATGTTGGGGCTCAGCCGCCCATTATAGAAACCGTCAGATTCCTATTCCCATCGAAATCAAGCGAGATGAAAACTGGGTTGTTTCTATAACTGGTGGACAAACCCCCAACGCAAGTTAAAATCTACACTCATAAATTTAAGATGCAGCTACGTTATGTGCTGCATCTTAAATTTATGCATTCTTCCTCCCTCCCTCCTCAAAACCGTTCTCTCAGAAGCTGAAAATCCACAGCATCCAAGGCCTTGGTGAATTTTCCAGTTCAAACTATAGGCCCCAAACACGGGTGGCAAGCCTATGTAAAGGAACCTTCGTGCAGGCATCGCCAACATAAATAACAAATCTGTGTCTGTATACTGATATCTTTTATGACAGTTATGTTTTAAATATTGGGGCAAAAGAATCCTTGATCCCACTCCACCACCAGAACGGTGGTCGAGCGATGGCTTCCTCTGCGCTGGCAACTTAAAAGCCCGGACCCATCGGAATTCTTAGTTGCAGGTAGCTTAGATAAAGTAGGCAGGTGCCCACACCAGTATCAGCCCAGTCACGGCGCCCCCAGGTGTGGCGGGAGATATTGCAGGTTGGTCAGCCGCTGAAGCCCAGTGCTGGTAGGTCCGGCCGAAGAGGGAGGCAACACTGAGGGAGGCCAGTCTCCTTATTAAGCAGCTGATCACTCTGTGACCGGCTACAGTCACTCCTCCAGCTCTACAACCCTCCGAGATCTCAGCGCTCCTCCAATTCTGGCCTCTTGCGCATCCCCGATTTTCATCGCTCCGCCATTGGCGGCCGTGCCTTCAGCTGCCTAGGCCCTAAGCTCTGGAATTCCCTCCCTAAACCTCTCTACCTCTCTACCTCTCCCTCCTCCTTTAAGATGCTGTTTAAAACTTACTTCTTTGACCAAGCTTTTGGCCACCTGTCCTAATATCTACTTATGTGGCTTGTTGTCAAATTTTGTTTGATAATCGCTCCTGTGAAGCGCCTTGGGACGCTTTACTACGTTAAAGGTGATATATAAATGCAAGTTGTTGTTGCAGTTGTAAGAAAACTTGCCTTTCCAACTTTGGTGGGCCGCATTTCAACCGGCTTAAAGGACTGCTACATGCATACAGTACATTAGGAGGTAGCCCGAGGTGGTAACTAGCGGGGATTCTGGCAGGTGACATCATTCTGCCAGTCTCCTTTTTTTGATGTCACCTGGAAAAGGGGTGAGCACAAGAGGCGCGGGTCCCACCGCACGAGGAAACTCCCAGTGCAGGACAAATGGAGAGCAGCCCCACGTAACTGGGCTCTGCCGCAATTTCCAACCTGGCTCGCCCCCCCAACCTTCCCCAGTAATGCCTCCAGAAGGCCGAGAGCCCCAAAGGAAATTTGGAGCCATTATTTCTAGATGTATAGGTTGGCCTGAGTGAAGAAGTAAGATGGCAGCTGAAAGTGTTAGTAGAGAAATTATTTAAGAGGTTTGATGGTTGATTTTGCTAGATTGTGAATGGAAGCGTTGAAAAAAACGGAAGGATTCGGTTTTCTGCTCATTAATTATTCCTTATTGGTGCTTTTTGCTACTTTGTGATTTGTTTGCACTTAAACAGTCAAATATTTGATTACCGATTTAACAGGTAAGATATTATTTGAGCCAATCCTGATTTTATTTTGCCTCCGGGGCTTGCAACCATTTGGACATGTTATGGCAATATCTCTGATGTCATGCTTTCAGATGTCACACCGTTGAAACGTGAAAAGCTACAGATGTACGCTAGATGTAAAACTTTTAAGCATAAAGTTGATGTGGCTACACGCTTCAGATTAATCTGTGCAAACTAGGTCACGGAGGAAAAGATTTCTGCAATCAGAATGGTCAGGGACAGAATAGGAAAAGTTAATCAGTCAATAAAATGCTAAAAACTCCCACAGACATAATCAAAGCATTCGTGTAGAGTATCAGCTACCAGAGGCAATACCTTGGAATTATTTAATTTTTAATTGATCTGTAACATAACACTTGATAGATAACAAGTTACATTTCAACACCTTATTAATTATAGTCTGTTGCAGAGGTGGAGCAAATTAAATATGAAGGGAGAGTCACGGAAAAAAAAATATTTAAATGACATTAAATTAACCAATCTTAAGTGTCAATGTCTGTGCACTGTTTTTAATACAACTGGCCATTCTTTGTCTCTCTCTGTCTCTCTCTCTGTCTTTGTAATCTGACCGCTTGCGTATTCAGTGGTCTGGGGTGTAATGTTCCCCTGTCTGAACACCATCCATGCAGAGGTGTGATAACAGGCAGTTGGAAAGATTATCTGTAATCACCAGGCATTGTTCTGTGACTATACATGCGGTGCTTTTATGGAAACCTTCACACACCTGACGAAGGAGAAAAGCTCCGAAAGCTTGTGATTTTCAAATAAAACTGTTGGACTATAACCTGGTGTTGTAAGATTCCTTACATTTGTCCACCCCAGTCCATCACCGGCATCTCCACATCATGTGCACTTCAAAGACGATTTGCACCAGTTGTAGTCAGGCTTATGCCCCTCCATTATGTATGTGTTATCATCTGCAGATTTTCATTGCCCTAAAGCTATTTCACTTAAGATGTATAAAGCATTAATATTTGAGCTTGTAAAAGATGGTGTTAAGCTATCAGTTTGTCAAGCAATAATGTATTTTCTGCCAATTGAGGTCAAATTCCTTTTCTTTTTACCTGTTACCACTAAATGAGTTCAGTTGATGGAGCATCTTGGACCTCCATTGAATTACTTGGCTAGGTAGTACATGGGTTCACGCATCACAATCTCAGCCAGATCACAACCAGAAAGGGCCGAGCTGAGGCCCATGTTTCCCTCACAAGGAGGGAGAGAGAACCCGAGAAAGAGTCACCCAAGCCCCCCTCACAAGATCTCAGCCAGGAATGGTCTGTGGGACTGGGGAGGCAAGCGACAGGAAGGGACAGATACCTTCAAGTTAAACCAAAAAAAAATCAGAACTAGTGATTCTAAGAGCTAAATTAGAGATTTACGTGCAGAGTGATACAAAGGGAGCCTAGCCCAGATTTGGCAGATCTGGCAGATCATAATTACAGTATTGCTTAAAAATTCAGTAGCTGATTTTGACTCAGTGGCAGGTTATTACAACAACTGCAAGTCTCTGAGCTTGTGAGACTGAGTGGAGCCAATGATTCATCAGCAGGAGCTAGTGTGCTCAGTCGGTACTGGATATAATAGGAGGGCGGAGCCAGGAAAGACTGACTCAGCAAATAAAACACACGAGTGAACAAATAGGATGAAAATAAATACAGTGCATCTTTTTTTGGAAGATCCTTTCGATTAGAAGTAAAATTAATATTAATAACTGGAACAAACAAAAATGGCAGTTGTAAGTCAAGGTGGCTTTAACTGACTTCCTTTTTGTCATGTTAGTTGAGTGGATGGTAGATTTGTCACCCTGTGTCACTCCTTAACAACAACAACAACTTGCATTTATATAGCGCCTTTAACGTAGTAAAACCTCTCAAGGGGCTTCACAGGAGCGATTATCAGATAAAAATTGGAACGTTTTTGAAGTCCACCTGGCTTCCATGCTCCTTATTCCCATCAGCCCTCATTTCCATCCAGCAAAATGGATAAAGGACTCTTAAAAGCGTCTCAAACACTCAGCGGGCGCAGAGACAAGCATATCATGCTACCTGGGAGAAAATTTGGTGAAACAAAATCAATTCTGGCTTCACCTTGAGCTAGGCCCTCAGCAGCACTTCTTTACCAAAGTAAAAATGTTTAATACTAAGAAGATTCTTTTAAGTTTATTAAGAGTGCCTGTGGGTCTGCTGTGACATTGGCTTATATTAATTCGAAGGGATACACTGGGCCCGATAGTGGAGGGAGGCGGGTTGGCAGCGGGGGGTCTACTGGGCACGTGTTTCCGGGTTTCCCGTTGCAGGCCTGTCAGCAGGAGCAGCCCTGTTTAAAGGGGCAGTCCTCCAATGCTCCTCCTGCAGCAAAGAACCGAACTAATAGAATGGAGCAGGCCAGAGGCAAGCCTGCTCCAAGGTTTTCTGACTCCTCACTCCAGGTGCTGCTCGATGGGGTGAGGAAATGTTTTTCCCATCAAATGGGAGGAGGTGGCCTGCCTCTGCCACCAAGAAGGCCTGGCTCGAGGTGGCCGAGGAGGTCAGAAGCAGCAGCAATGTCGCCCGAACCTGGGTCCAGTGCAGGAAGAGATTTAATGACCTAGCCAGGTCAGCCAAAGTGAGTATACTTACGCATTCTCCCACACTCCGTCTTCCACATCACCTCCACCACCACACAACTCCTTCTGCACTGCCACCACAATGCTCTCGCATCACTCCTCACATCCACTCAACCATCATCCTCACCTTGCCTGCACATACTGACTGCCCCAGTTCCCATTCGAACACTACCACGCAACCCAGCCATCACTCAATCACGCCTCTCTGTGTTTTGCCTTGATAGGAGAAGAGATGCCAGAATGCCCGGGAGAGGGCAAGGACCGGAGGGGGCCCGCCACACCAGGTGGTCCTAACGGAGCAGCAGGCAATGGAAATAAGCTGCACGCTGGAGTGCCTGCCCGTGGCAGACACCGAGACTGCGAGCACACAAGCGGCTGGTGACAGAAATCTAACACTCAGCACTCCTGATAGCGAATGATCTTAACATCACTTGGCATCTGCAGCACCTCAACATCTGTCCACATGTTCTCTTGCAGGGCCACCTGTGACCGCCGTGACTGCGGAGGGCGATTCCTCAGAGGACCTGCTGACCTCTGAGGGGGCATCATCACATCATCACATCTGAGCCAGCCATCCACCAGCGCAGATACACACACCTCGGTGGGTCCCCGTCCTCAGTTAGTTGGGCTTGCACATGGTGAGTCACCACGCACATGTGAGCACGAGCAGACCCTGGTGGCAGGGGCAGCCGTGGAGAGTCCGCGTCGCTGGGAGCACTCTTCTCCAGGCTCTGCTTAGCTGGACCCAGATGCTGAACCCTGGGGGCCAGCCATGAAAAGGAGAGTCATCGAGGGCCAGCAGCACATTGCCAAGGTGCTGGGACAGGTGCCACGCGCGCTCTCCACAATCGTGCAGAGGATGGAGGAGTCCAACTCCTGCATGAGTGGAACACTGTCACAGGGACGTGAAGGCATCTCTGAGATAGTGTCGCAGGTAGGTGTGGGAATGTCTGCGATGGAGGGAAGGCTAGCCTCCATCGAGCGTCAAGCACGGCTCAACAATGAGTCCATTCAGGCCCTGACAACGGCCGTTCGGATTCAGGGTGAGCAACATTCTGCCGCCTTAAACAGGCTGACAGATACTTTACAACTGGCCTTCCAAGGCTTCACACAAGTCCTCCAAACTGTCATCCAGCAGGGTGGAAGGAGTGATGTGGGCCTGGCCCAGGAGAGGGATGATGGCGAAAGGGGACATGGAAGTGGGGACGCCACTCAAAGCGCTCCCACGTCTCACCCGTTGCCCCCCTCTCAACCAGTACCCGCACCGCTGCCTCGTCTCCAGGTGGCCAAGTCTGCCCCTGCACAGGTGCAGGTGGAGCAGTCTTTGGAGGGGCCCTGACGGGCACCGAAACCTAGAGGGCGTCCGCACAAAGCATCTCATCGGTCAGGGCATGGACAAGAGCAACCTGCCACTACCTCTGCTGAAGCCACAGGGGTAGCACCACATAGGGGTTCCCGCAAACGTAAGGCTAAGGTTTTGTGAGCACAAAGGGGATGCACAAGGGTGTATGACAGAATGTCATGTTTTTCATTTAGTTTTGTTTGTTTTGCCAAGCACATTAAAATTTGTTATCACCACTACTGCCACGTCTTTGCAAATCTTGTCTGGTTTGTGCAATAATTCCCTTTCCTGAGGATCACCATGAAGACCCACACCTGATGCCACCCATTGGGTCACTGCAGAGTGGGTGTAAGTGTATTTTCAGGGTTCTTTTGTGCAGACGACTGAGAGACGCCGGCGATGTCCCCAGTGGCACCCTGGAAGGATCCGAAGGAGAAGTTGTTGAGGGCAGTGGTGACTTTGACAGCGACAGGTAAGAAGATGGTGCTTGGGCCAGCCGGGAGCAGCTCGGCATCAAGGAGGCTGCAGATGTCCACGACTACATGTCGAGTGACTCTGAGCCTACGTGTGCACCGCTCCTCAGAGAGGTCCAGGAAGCTGAGCCTTGGTCTGTAGACCCTGTAGCGTGGGTAGTGCCCCCTGCGACGCATCTCTCTCTGCGGTTGCCCTCCCTCCTGCTGTGCAGGTGGATGTGTCACAGCACTGTGTTGTGGAGCTCCACATGTCAGAGGTGGACGGTGTGGCCGGCGAGGCTGGTGATGCTGCTCGTCCTTCAATGAGATCATGACTGCAGCTATGGCGGCCCCCATCCGCAAGATGTACGTTTGAGGGGGTCCGCGAGGTAGGTAAATGTGTCTGCAGACCGGAGTTGAGGTTCCAAGTTTGTGAATTTTTGTGTTAGGAGGAGGGTGGTGGAGGCCAAACTTTGTCCAAAGTGACAGAGTGGCCTCCTGCAATGAGTGAGGGTCTCCCCCCTCCCCCTCCCACCTCTCAAATGGACCTTTGCAGCTCCCACAGGCTGGTGGCTGCAACGCATCTGTTTCAACTGGGAGTGTTTCCCCCAGTACGGGAAACACGCTCAGTTGATTTGAAAATCCCACCCCTCCTAAAATATCCTCCCAATCAAGTCTGCAAACGACCTGAACTATCTAATTAATTGGTTTAAGTGGGATCCCGCTGGCTTTAATTGCCGGTGGGAGTCCCGTATGCGGGGGCTGCGCGCGCATCTAAGCACGTCACTGGGGAACCCGGAACTGGGCGGGTTGGAGCCGGGATCTGGACCCGCCCCGGGAATCCCAAATTTTAGCAGCCCCCCCGCCACGAACGCACCTGTTTGGCCATCGGAAACAAGCACTGGGGTGTTATGGCAGGTAATGCATAATGTATTATTCTGCTGCTAAGGCGGAGTTGTGTATAAATGGGCACAAAGTGTAATTGCTGTATCTAGGCATATGTTGAAATTAATTAGAGGATAAACACATCCTGGGATCAATTAGAGGGTAAAATAAAGAAAGAACTTGCATTTATATAGTGCCTTTCAGAACCTCAGGATGTCCCAAAGTGTTTTACAACCAATTAAATACTTTTTTTAAGTTTAGTCGCCATTGAAATGTAGGGATACACAGCAGCCGATATGCAAAAGCAAGGTCCCACAAACAGCAATGAGATAAATGACCAGATAATCTGTATTTGATGGTGTTGGTTGAGCGATAAATGTTGACCAGCACACCTCCCCTGCTCTTCTTCAAAAAGTGCCCTCGCTCTTTTACGTCCATTCAAGAGGGCAGATGGGGCCTCAGTTTAACATCTCATCCGAAAGGCAGCACCTCTGACAGTGCAGCACTCCCTCAGTACTGCACTGAAGTGTCAGCCTGGATTATGAGTTCATGTCTCCGGAGTGGAGCTTGAAACCCCAACCTCCT
This sequence comes from Heptranchias perlo, assembly GCF_035084215.1. Taxonomy (NCBI): domain Eukaryota; kingdom Metazoa; phylum Chordata; class Chondrichthyes; order Hexanchiformes; family Hexanchidae; genus Heptranchias; species Heptranchias perlo. The sequence goes on from NC_090351.1 coordinate 11,351,115, forward strand.
AACTCAGAGGCAAGAGTACGACCACTGAGCCATGACTGACACTCAAGAGTACTCGTGGATCTGGGGTGGCATTGCTTATGTTAATTCAAAGGGCTATACTGTTTTATAAAGACAAGGGTGTTATATCAAGTAACGCACGTGGTAATTATTTCTCTGTGGATTGGTAAGTGCTTGTAAATACCTGGCATGTCCCCAAAATCAGAAGCCCAGCAGGAAATGTTTGGCTTTGTTTTACTTTTTGCATTTTTTAAAGACTGTTTTGAATCTGTAACAAAGTGTGGCACCTTGAAGTGCAATGAATGTGAATGCATGCCAGGAACAGGACAGATATAATAGAGCAGTTTTCCAATTAGCAGCCCGGGTATAGAACTGACGTTGTGCATTGGGCACCATTTATAGAAACCAGGCGACCAATCCCCATCGTCAGTTTTATTGGCAAATTGAAAATCTACCCCCATTATTTGAGATATTATATCCTTCCATATGTTTAGCCACTTCACCTAGATAACTATGAGGAGGTCAGATAAATGAATAATTTGTGTCCTAAACAATGAGAGAGGAACTCAAGCTGTTATTCAATCTTATCAGACCCCCCAGTATATGGTACTAGTTGAAACACATGATCAAATAAACGCTAGGGACATAAGGAATTTTGGGAACAAGAAAAGGCCACTTCACCCAAAAAAAATCCCCTGCCACTTTATTGGTTAATCACAACCCCACTTTCACTGCTGAAGACCTCTGTTCTGGTCCAAAGAATGACTCAACCATTTAACTCCCTTTCCTATTCCCACTTTGTCTTTGGCCTCCTACTCTGCAGCAACCAAGCTCAACGCAAGCTGCAGAAGCAATATCTCATCTTTTGCCTGGGCACTCTGCAGCCTTCTGGTCTGAACACTGTCCTTTATTAACTTTGGACCTTATCTATAATCCCCCATTTGTTTTAACAGCAGGGGATGACAGGGGGTTGACCGCGGTGTTGGTGTCTGGGGCGAGTTGAGAGGCAGATTGCTCTTCTGGATGTAGGCCCTTTGTCAGAATATATTTCTGGTGTTGGGGCTGGATTCTGCGCCCTCAGTGTTGGCTTGTTTTTTCTCCTTCTGGGATTGACGTACCCACTGTTTTCCAGCATTGCATTTAGACGTGATTCTGCAGACTCTATTTTCCCCATTTTCTTCCCTTTCCCTTTGGATAGGTTTCCAAGATGTGTCAGCCATGGCTCAGCGGTAGCACTCTTGCCTCGGAGGCAGAAGGTTGTGGGTTTAAGTCCCATTCTAGAGACTTGAGCACAAATTCTAGGCTGCTACTTCAGTGCGGTAGTGAGGGAGAGCCGCATTGTCAGAGGTGCCATCTTTCAGATGAGAAGCTAAACCGCAGCACTGTCTGCCCTCTCAGGTGGACGTAAAAGATCCCGTGGCACTATTTTGAAGAGCGGGGGAGTTCTTCCTGGTGTCCTGACCAATATTTATCCCTTAAGCAACACCTAAAATCAGACTACCTGGTCATTATCACATTGCTGTTTGTGGGACCTTGCTGTGTGCAAATTGGCTGTTGTGTTTCCTCATTACAACAGTGACTACACTTCACAAAAAGTATTTCATTAGCTGTAAAGTGCTTTGGGACGTTCTGAGGTTGTGAAAGGTGTTATATAAACACAAGTTTTCCTTTCTCACCACCTTCACTATTTGCACGTCTTTTGTTTTTTTAACATCTTTCATTGCCTCATTGAGATGATGTTTTCGATCATCTTACAAACCCCTGCATTTCATTTAACCAGGTTGCAAGTCATTCAACCCATTCACTTTCTCTCTGTGATCAGATAATTGTCTTTTTGTTGCTTTTCCTCCCCTTCCTCTTTTTTTCCGATTCTACTAAAATACTTATCTCTCAGTTTTCAGTTCTGAAGAAGGGTTGCACGTGAGACGTTACCCTGCCTTTCCTCTTTACAGATCCTGACCAACCTGTTGTGTATTTCCAGTATTTTCTGCGTTTGTTTCAGATTTTGAGCATTTGCAGATTTTTCTTTCCATTTTAATTGTTGGATGGTCTTTAACAATCCCTTATCTATCCTATGACTTTTTTTTCAACCACATTACATGACGACGTTATTTCCCCATAATCAACTGTTGGTAATTAACAAATATACAGTTGTTACATTGGAACTGATACTCCTTCAGTGTGAGCATCATTGCCCATCAGTGAATCAAAGATCAACAGTTGTGGACCTCAACATTGTAGGGTGTTGCGAGGGACAAAACATGGATCCAAAACTGAATAGAGCCGCATCTATAAATATGTATTTTAGAATCATACAGCTCAGAAGGAAGCCATTCGGCCCATCATGCCTGTGCCGGCTCTTTGAAAGAGCTATCCAATTAGTCCCACTCCCCTGCTTTTTCCCCATAGTCCTGCAAATTTTTCCCCTTCAAGTATTTACCCAATTCCCTTTTGAAAGTTACTATTGAATCTGCTTCCATCGTCCTTTCAGGCAGTGCATTCCAGATCATAACAACTCGCTGCATAAAAAAATGTCTCCTCATCTCCCCTCTGGTTCTTTTGCCAATTACCTTAAACCTGTGTCCTCTGGTTACTGACCCTCCTGCCAGTGGAAACAGTTTCTCCTTATTTACTCTATCAAACCCCTTCATAATTTTGAACACCTCTATTAAATCTCCCCTTAACCTTCTCTGCTCTAAGGAGAACAATCCCAGCTTCTCCAGTCTCTCCACATAACTGAAGTTCCTCATCCCTGATACCATTCTAGTAAAAATGTATATGGTATAAAAATAATAGACTCTCTGAACTGAGGTCATGGCTTTAACTCTTACTGCACTTGTGCAGAGGTATCTAGCCTGCACACGATCTTCCTGCAGTGTCAGTAAGATATCTGACCAAGCAGTTGAGGTGATCTATTTGGTGTGAAAAAAATAGATGGACCCAGTCATGTCTGCAATCTAAATTATGTCAATCTTTAGACAACTGAGCCTCAATAGGCTGAAAAAACAGCCTGTAGAGCAAATCAAAGCCCAATTTTTTACTTTTGGCTCCGAACTCCACAATGGATAATGAGTCCCAGAGGTAAAGGACTTGTTTTTTTTATATATAAATAAAAAGATATAAAACAAAGTAGGATAAATTAGATAAAGTCAAAGCAAATGTAAAATATTTTTTAAAATACAAGGGAGGAAAAGGGCAGAGAGGAGAAGCCAATGTAAAGTCTCACAATTTTTATTGTTATTTAAAATGGTGTAAATATTGCAGTAATAAAGCTACTGCTGACATCTCAGTGGCTTTATTACACTGTAATGTCTGTACTTGCTTCAACATCACAGACCAGCAGGCTTGGAATTTCCCAGGATCTGCTGGCAGTCTAAGGGTTAATCTCATTCTAGAGTTCAGATGATAGTTATAAACCATTTAAGCTTCTTTCTCTCAGGTTATATTACCTGAACCCTCGAGGCGACTTTTGCCTAGCAATCTCTCGCAAGTGTTCATTAGTCTCTATAGTAATCTGTGTGTACATTATTACCTGATGAGAAACCTGGTACACCTATTGTACTCAAGTGGCATCATGTACTTATTGTCCTTGCACCCTTTCACATACATCATTTTGTCTCTACATTCCTACCTCCCATAAGTAAACTCAAAATTGATATTAAGTTTGACATTCCACCTGCCTAGGTCAGTTTAAGCTGTCAAGGCTCTGATATTCATAACTCACTCCACTTTGCTCTCATAGTAAATGACCTCAACCAAATCATTTGATCGAGTTGCTGCCTTTGATTCATTGCCAGCACTCTGTTACCCTGTGATTGTTACATTGTACATCTTGGTTTTTCTCCCCCCTCAATCTTCCTTTTCACATTTGCTTCTGAACTGATAGCAATGCATTAGCTTTTAGAAATAATTTTATCCACATGAAGCTGTCAGATAATAAGCTGCCCTACTTAAAGTCTGGGTCATAGGACGGTCAGGCTTTATTAACAAATGAACTGAAGGGATAGGGTCTTATTGTGACAAAGGTAAGAGTTTAATACACTAAAGTCAGCCATCACATTCAGCACAGAAGAACAGCCAGTGTCGACAGTAGATCACATTGGTGCAGTGCGCCTCTGTGATAGAGGTTAAGGAGTCGTTGGCAGATTAGAGGCTGCTTTCCTGTTCATCCAAGTGGGCTGTATCTGAACTGGGAGCACCTGATGTAGATATGTAGTACAAAATCCAGGGAAATGTCCCACTTGCAACACTGACAAAGACCCAGATCCCACAGAAAGAATATTTGTGCTTTGTGAGTGCAGAAAATGAAGAGTCCACTCTAAGATTATAAACTTCTATTTCAAACAGAGACAAGTTTGACAAAGTCATATGATTCAGACACATGAGACAGATGGGTTTAGATTTTAAATTTGTTTTTATTTGCAAAATATCAATGTATTCTGTAGGAAAATAAAAAAGTACATACAGATCCATAATTACATGTTTGGTGACTTAAAATCTATCAACCTATTTAGACAATATTTACCCTTGTTTCTTTTCAAAATCATATTTACAGTCATAATCCAGTGGAAATTGTACCAGTCCAGCTGAATAAGTTCCCAACGTTTCAAATTGCCACGAAGGGATGTCAATATATATTTTTATATACACACACAGGTTGTCAAACTCCATAAAACAGATTTTGTACAAAACACACTTCCTGCAATACAGCTACACATAGCTGTATTGCAGGACAAACCACGTCAGCAACACCAACAATGCCAGGATAGAATAAAGAGATTGTTTCTTCGAGCCGTTCACTTTTGCCCAGTGTCTGGAATATCTGTTGTGCACTCAGAGGGTTGTGATCAAACAGCTTGTAGCATGTCCATAACAGTTTAATTGGTTTAATAACCTACTTTGGCCCAAATATAGGCTTACTTTTTCCTGTGCCACCTTTATGACACACACATTTGGCCCTAGAAAGGCTGGAGTCTGATAATGTGGAGAATGAAAAACAAACACAAACATCCATCTTCTCACAAAATTCACCACTTAATGCCCAAGGAGCACATCCCCCAAATGGATCAACATCAGTCCATTGCAGGCCAGGTTATCTCACTCCATCCGATGGAATTTGTTTGCCAGCAAACATCTCTGTAGAGTTTGTGAATTTTATTGGGGGAAAAAAAATAAAGCTTTTTCTGATCATGCATCTCCAACTCTCCAACCACTCGAGTTCTTTCCAAACTTGTAGACCAGCCTTCTCCCATCCACTCGCTCCAGGATTTCACGCTTGTAATAATATCTGCAAGAGAAATGGGAATGGTTAGAGCGGATTATATCCCTGCGTTTCTCTCAACAGCTCTGTACTCCTAGCAAGCATGTTGCTTAGCAACAGAATGTTTAACTAGTTCTTAATTATGATCCTCTCAGTTAAACAAATGAATTAAGTTGTGGAACATATAATCATTCAAAATTAACACTCGTGACACAGATCCATATAGATTGGGTTCCATTTCTAAATACTCAGTTCTTCTTTACCCAAACCATGGGCTGATCAAACAAGATGGCAGACAGATGGTCCACAGTTAGCGTAAGCAGCAGGAGGGGGTGACAGAGTCCCACGCCATCGTGGCTTGGGCATATATCACCGTTCATTCGTGCTCACTGGGTCAAAATCCTGGAACTCCCTACCCAACAGCACCAAGTGTACCTTCGCCACATGGACTGCAGCGGTTCAAGAAGGCGGCTCACCACCACCTTCTCAAGGGCAACTAGGGAGGGGCAATAAATGCTGGCCTTGCCAGCTATGCCCACATCCCCAGAATTTTTTTTTTTTTTTTTTAAATCTACGATCCTCTCACCTCATGGCTCTGCTGAGCTTTTCGTATGTCATGCTGCTGTTCTTTTTCTTCTCTCCCCAGAGCTGAGCGACTGCCTCGGATTTTAGAAATTTAAAGATTCCTTCGGACCGGTCCTCCCATTTCAGAAGGCCGTTGTTGATCTCTGGATGAAGGAGGATATCCCTAATAAACTCCCAGAGATGGGTGCCACGTGGGGCTGCAAAACGAGAGACACACGAATTTAGAAACAAAAACCAAAAAGGATTAAATATATGGGCACAACAGAACATCATAAGTTCAAGGGAGTCCATCAACAAAGTCTCCTTGGTCAACCTAAGTGTTTTGTTGTTACTGAAGATATTAATGGCAGTTCCCAGCTTGGAGTAGTACCAATGAATAAGGCTCAAGTCCAATCAGGTTAGCAAAATCATAATATTAGCATCTCAAAAATGAAATGTCTCAAATTGCTTCACACAATGAAATACTCTGGAAGGGCACTGACTGCTGTTATGTCGGTAAACAGAAGCCATTCTGCAACGACCATGTTTCACAAAACATGAATAATCGGTCCTTCTGGTTTTTAAGTGATAGGAGAAAAAAAAAAATCCAAAAAAGTGGAGGGGTAATGAAGGGAACAGATGTCAAGGGATGGAAGATCAGATTTGATAACAGTAGATGGCTGAATCCAAACTGAATGGATCAGTTAAAGAGCTATCGCCAAGAAAATACATTTAAATCTCATCTGCGAACAACTTTAATGAGAAGGCTCATCCAGAATTGGCTGCCCATTGAATAGAGTTATTTTTGAGGTGCTTTTATTTGGGGATACAGGTTTCTTGTACCATAGTGACAGTACTGACTCACTTACAGTGTTTGCTTTTCTTGGTTTCTACACAGTTCTTTCCTTCCTTGCCAAATTTTCTTGGCCGTCCTCTTCCTCGTTTGGGAGGTTTGGAATCGCCGTTTGAAATTTTGGGAAATCCTTCTGCATTTAAAAAAAAAAGACAGCAAAAATATTAGCCCCATAATATTGGATTATCCACTGGTCAGACTGAAATATATTGAAATTGCTCAGATAGCAATGAGTATGAGGACACGATAATGGACTTTGAGAAAGTGGTTTCAAATGCAGTATAGAAAGGATCAATTACAGTCTTAACTACCAAAAAAATTAATGGTCCTTTATCTTGAAAGAATGGAGCATAAAAGAAGATAAGTCAAAGAAGATAGTAAAACTACACAATTTTTTTTTACATTGTGGGTTTTCTTAAGAAATGAACTTCAATTGTAATAGAAAATATACATAAATAAGGATCTATTGGGATCAGCACAAAGTCCTTCCACCACTATGACCTGGATTCAAGGCCAACTCAGTAGGCAATGGAAGTCTCCTATCCTCTCTCATTTTACTGAGCTCTACAAATAGTGAGGTTTCAACTTTACTGGGTACTAGTCGACAGTGCAAAACAGGCCATAATTCAGCCTTCACTGACACTAAGTGATATGGCTACTGTGAGTAAGACTAACACGGTTGATGTATATGGGAATGTTACAGGAGGGGAGGCTCGTGTAAGATTTGATTTGTTTGGGATGGGGGGGGCCGGCGGAGGGGTGTTGGTTACAGGGCATTGTCAGGACAGCTAACCCTGACCTGGGAGTACATTATACACTGGGTGGAGAGAACAGAAAATATCAGTTCCAATATTCAGCACAAACATCAATTGATAAACAAACCCCACCCTCTTAAAAAAAAGTGAAAGCGAACATAAATGAGAGTTGTTGCATGTCACCCGTCACTTTAAAACAAATTGAAGAAATATTTACCACTGTGGATTGCATATTGACTAGTTCTTGTTGTATGATCAAAATCTGATTCGCTTCCACCGGAGTCTGGGGAGTTAGGTGTCTGGGAACCTGCAACACAAGAAGAATGGAACACATTACATCAAGTGCATCACTGAGTTCATTTAGCTGGACTGTATAACTAAGCAATAAAGGAGAATGTTAAAAATGAAAAAAAATCTTCAATTAACAGGTTTGAATCTCCCAAAGCGATTTACCACAATACAAACCAACATAGCCTTAGGTAATACGGGTACCAAAGACACAGCAGAAGTGAGTATTTGAGCCCCTCTCCCTCCCCAACAGCAAAGGCCTGACTGAGTGGCCCAATAGAACTGCACTTTGCTTGCCTGGTAGACAGGATGGAAGCCAGTGGATGGATCACCATGTGGTGCATGGAGCTGTTCCAACTCAATGGAGAGGAGACAAAAATGGCCTTGCACTTGTTTGCTCACTGAAGATGCCACCTGCTGGCCAACCATGAGCCAGTACTGCCAATGGCCACAATAAGCACACAGCCCAAGCTATCCAACACATCACACTGGGAGATGACCGTCTGGTAACTCCCAAACTAGGGGAGAAAAAAAAATGTATTTTAAAGAAAAAAAAAGTGGAATATAATGAAATCCAGAGTTAGTTCCTACATTGTTTCATGCAGATCTACAGTTCTTATCTACATAAATGGAAATATTTAAATTTCAATACATAAAGTAATGGCCTTTAGCAGTTTATTGTACTGAATGTCTTAATTCAGTACATTGGCTGGTATATTTCACTGGCTGCTCTGATTACTCTCAAACAATGTACAGATTTTGTTTTAATACCTAGTGACTTCAGCCCATTACTTACCCATCAACCGTATAACACAACTAAGCTTGTTGTTTGTAGGAGGCTAGGTCTGCTGTGTACTTTGCGTTGGTGAATCTCACACAGGGTATATTAACAAGGGTCAATTTACCTGGATTGGAGTCATCAATGCTGTATGGAGATGTGGGTGCAGATTCATATCCAGGGTCACTGGGTTGGAAATCAGGCAAGGTTTTCCAATGATCTGGTGATTCTTCATTGTCTAATTCATTCCAGGCTAGGAGCAAAGGAAATGAGTTAGTGAAGATAGAACAGTTTGATGTTTACACAAAACCATGACAGATAAAGGCAACCTTATTAAACACAAACATCACCTCAAGATTTTTTTAAAATGCAGCAAAACTCCATGTTTACTTGGCCAAGGACATAGTAGTTGGCAAGTAAATGAGGACAAACTCCAATAGTTCTAAAAGAATGCAGTTGGCATCATTTCCACTGTCAGGGGTGATGATCACTTGCATCTCCTAGGGACCTTTAAGGGATCCCAAGTCCCTTAACAGCTCTCCCAACTTTTCCTCTTGCCTCCCAATGCAATGCACTGAACTTGACAATCAATTTATTTTGAACGCACAGGTATTGTACCAGCAACTCCTTAGTGCATTTCACATGGAAAAGGAGTTTATAAACTAGCAGCTATAAGCTCTAAAATTGCTGCATGGTCTCCGTCCTCAATCTTCCCTTTTTCTTACCCGCTACAGGCTTTTAAAACTCAAAACTAAGCATCACCTATCCACGATGGGGCATATTTCCTTCTATTCATTAATGTTAAACAAGAAAGTCGAGGTATTGAGTGGGCTCCCAGGCTTATACTCATGCTATTTCACTAATGTAATAAAAGGAATATAGTCTTAATTCATAACTCATCTTTCCAATGTACATCGGGGTCGGCACCACGAACTTTGGTTCCTCAAGAGTCGCACAGTACACCCCTTACTCCAAATTACCAAAGGGTTTTCATTTGGGTCGGCTCAGATTAGTGCAGCCATTAATACCCATGAAATGTTGAATAATAAAAAGCCCTCATTCTTCTCTCAACTCAGTTGAAAGCTTTTTTTTAAAAAAAAACTTACTAATTACTGTGTCCAAGAACTTGTACTCGCTACCATCTTCTGGCAGGATACCTAGCAAGATGTCGTTAATGTCATCGGTCATCAGATCAAAACCTGGCACCAATGAAAAGCAAAATTAATCCATTTTTCTTGCACAACATCTAAGAATATAATCAGTTGCAAGGCTCGTAGATGCTTAGTTTTCTCAACATTCATTTCCAATATCAAACATTAATATATAATCTTCCAAAGTACCTCACACTAGGCATGGGATACATAATATACTGGAGAATTTGCTAACAATGCAGTGACCTTTTAAATGACTGCAACATTAAGGTGAATTGCTAAGTAACAGCAATTCTAACCAAACTAGCTCACTAAGGCAGGATCCCCCCCATTTCTTAAAGGGTACCAGTCAACGGGTACTCGCTGCTACGGCCACTGAAGATCTAAATGATCAACTGCAGCGTCCCCATTTGCCTCAAGTTATTGCTGGCTGACATTAGAACTAGCCACTTGCAAGCAAGTAATTGCAAGTATTAAGTCTAGCAGTAGCCCCTTATGCTCAGTTAGTACTCTAAGTTTACTTCCAATTTATTCAACCATTATTATACATTTCAACTGAGCATTGTCCATTAGGACAGAGACTATGCAGCCACTATGGATAAACAAGCACTTTGCCTAGCTGATGTTCAGCATACTATAACTGCTGCTTTACTTACTGTTTTTACTTAAATCCTGCAGGCTTTTGTAGAGCTCGTCCCCCAGTGGACCAAAGATAGCCACAAGTTGGCCCTTTGTCAGCATCCGGAGAGTGGTTCCATCCATGTCACAGAAGGACAGGTTGATATTGTTGGCATCATACTTGTGCTTCTCGACCTGGTAACTGATCCATTCCAGGACGTGCTGCTTACTCCACAACTGAGGGTCAAGCTGAAACCAAGAGGTGGAATCTAGACAAAAGAAATCAATCCATTAAAGATGATCACGTAGTTCACTCACTGTACAGTCAGCTGCACCGCCCTGAGAAACTCCCCAACCCTACTCCAGAGTTAAGCAATGAATTAGCACAATTCATATTTCCATTTACATCAGCATTTCAGTCTAAGCAAATATGCACTTTTTTTTAGTTTTACTGGCTGCAGATAGAACAGCTGCTCATCACTAACTTTATATGAAGCAATCACCAGATGATTTTAGGTGGGGGTGAGGTCACAAACATTGAAACCAGCAGAAAGTTAAACTGTTAAGAAACCCCAACTGATCCCATAGAATGCTGTTAAAATTGTCCTTTTTTGCAATAATGACAGACTTTTTCAAATTAATGACTGGATATTTTCACCATAGAACCAATTGGCAGGTGTGTTCCAATAGGTTGAGGGCCATCTAGTTAAGCAACACCCAGTGAGGAGCATTCATAATCCTAGCTCTTCAGGAGTTACTTTACTCATTAAACAGTCAGATTTACTTCACATTATACTGCCAAGTCACTGCAACATACAATTTAAAATTAAAACAGATCTACTTCTTTCCAAGATGTGCTATCCTTCAGTCTGTATTTTCCCCCTCCCTTAGCATAGCTTCCTACCCATTGTTATGTATTTTTTCTCTCGCTCACCTAGTATGTCTGTTGGAAGCATTGGGCTGGGTAGCTGTTCCCTGGCGCCAGTAGAGATGGACTGATTCTCTTCAGTCTGATACACAGAGCGCATCACATCAGTCAGAATATTGCCAATCCCATAGGTTGAAGCCATAATAACTCCTGCAGAGAGCATTTAATATTTAGTAAGATACCTACAAGCAAGCACACATTTCTAGAGCTCAAACAGCATTGCAATAAAACGAGTGCACCAAAAAAAATCAATTTGCAATGTAAAAAAGGTGTGAATTTGAGCAAATAAAACTTATTGATTAAATTATTTTAGCTTTTTACTCGCACTGCGGCATCTGTCTATAAACTGGTCAGTAAAATCTACCTTTAAAAGCAGGTCTGGTTCAGCACAACCCGAATTGTAATCCGTACTTTAGGTTGTTCCTCACAAAAAGGTGTTTGAACTCTGACTAAGGATCTCTCACATCCGCACACCTGCCTTTTACCACGACTGCTGGCTGTATTTTGAGAATCGTCATCTTATATAACTCGCCTCGGATCACGAGATGAGATCTCCAGCCAAAAGCCCCACCTTCGGGGGAATTCCTACCTGAGCCCGGGCCATGGTCAACGAGCAGGGATTTGCATAAAAGGGAGAGGAGGGAGATAGAGAAGCACATTATACACCTGGAAATGGGCCAACCCGCCCAGCCAGTGACGGGAAACCAGATCCCTCCCATTAATCATTGTCAGAATTGATCAAATCAACAGGTTTTGCAATGGTGAAGATATGTGTGAACTATTATGGCTTTTATCGCAGGGAAAGTTACAGGGTCGTGATTAAACACGAGCTGGGTGTATTTTCCAATTGCTTCTGTTTGTTTCAAACTAAAAGTTTGCAAAATGGTAAATATTGTCTCTGCACATTTTCAGAGCTGTTAAGGGCACCATCTACTTCACTGGTGTAATTTAAAACTGAACAGTCTGTGACTTGCCCATACTCCCACTCACATAGCTTCTTGACTGCCTGTGTGTCGAGAGTCTGACTCAGGGCCCGCTGGGGACGTTTCATTTTGCTTTCTATCAAACTGCGCCAAGTTTTTGTTGCACCTGCTCCAACTCAGGTGAACAGGTGCATGGCCCTTCATGCTGCTCTCTGCTACCCCCCTACGGTTCATGTGGGAGAAGCACCTCTGTACAACACGCTGGTGTTGCATAGGAACAGCATTAGGCCATTCAGCCCCTCGAGCCTGTTCGGCCAGTCAATTAAATCATAACTGATCTGTACATCAACTCCATTTACCCACCTTAGCTCTATATCCTTTGATACCCTTACCTAAAATCTACTGCTCTCAATTTTGAAAGCTCCAATTATCCCAGCACCCACGGGGGAGAGAGTTCTATATTTCCACTACCCTTTGTTGGAAAAAGTGCTTTCCTTCTAAATGACCTAGATCTAATTTTAAGATTTTGTTCCTTTGTTCTTGATTCCCCATCAAAGGAAATAGTTTCTCTGTATCTACCCAACCGAATCCTTTTAACATTTTAAATAAGTAAATAAACCAGTATTCAGCATTGAATACCAGTGAGGACGATGACTCCTCGAAGGAGTGTAGTCCTGAGCACGGCACCATGGGGCAAAGGACTGCACAGGGGGCATAGTGAAGTGTAGAAATGCAGTAGTCATAGGGGATTCGATAGTCAGGGGGACGGACAGGCATTTCTGTGACCACCGATGTGAGTCCCACATGGTGTGATGCCTCCCTGGTGCCAGGGTAAAGGACATCACGGAGAGGGTGCAGCACATTTTGAGGGGGAAAGGGGAACAGCCAGAAGTCGTGGTCCATCTGGGTCCCAACGACATGGGAAAGAAAAGGGATGAGGTCCTGCAGTCAGAGTTTCAGGAGCTAGGGAGGAAGTTAAAAAGCAGGACCTCAAAGGTAGTAAACTCCTGATTACTCCCAGTGCCATGCGCTAGTGAGTACAGAAATAGGAAGATAAGGCAGGTTAATGCATGGCTAGAGACCAGCATTTATTGCCCATCCCTAATTGCCCTTGAGAAGGTGGTGGTGAGCCGCCTTCTTGAACCGCTGCAGTCCGTGTGGTGACGGTTCTCCCACTGTGCTGTTAGGAAGGGAGTTCCAGGATTTTGACCCAGCGACGATGAAGGAACGGCAATATATTTCCAAGTCAGGATGGTGTGTGACTTGGAGGGGAACATGCAGGTGGTGTTTTTCCCATGTGCCTGCTGCTCTTGTCCTTCTAGGTGGTAGAGGTCGTGGGTTTGGGTGGTGCTGTCGAAGAAGCCTTGACGAGTTACTCACCTCGCCAGTACTCATCCCGCCACTACCACTCAACCCAATCCTCATACAATCTCATGGCTCTATCTCATACTCACCCTCTCGTGCATCTCTTTCATGGTCAGCCTCACTCAACCTGCCACTACCTGTGCTGCAGCCACAGGGCATGCATCAGATATGTGCAGTAGGCAGCGTAAGGCAAATGTGTCGTGAGCATGAAGGGGATGCACAAGGGTGTTTGAGGGTTTGTCATGGTTGTTACTTATATTGAATTTCTGACCACTCACATTACATATTATATTGGCACCACTACTGCCATGTCTTTGCGAATCTTGTCTGGTTTGTGCAATAATGCCCTTTCCTGAGGATCACCATGAAGACCCACAACTGATGCCACCCATTGTGTCACTGCAGAGTGGGCGTAGGTGTATTTGCAGGGCTCTTTTGTGCAGATGGCTGAGAGACGTCGGCGATGTCCCCGGTGGCACTCTGGAAGGATGCGGAGGAGAAGTTGTTGAGGGCAGTGGTGACTTTGACAGTGACAGGTAAGAAGATGGTGCTCGGGCCAGCCAGGAGCAGCTTGGCATGAAGGAGGCTGCAGATGTCCAAGACTACATGTCGAGTGACTCTGAGCCTCCATGTGCACTGCTGCTCAGAGAGGTCCAGGAAGCTGAGCCTCAGTCTGTGGACCCTGTGGCGAGGATAGTGCCCTCTGCGATGCATCTCTCTCTGCGGTAGCCCTCCCTCCTGCTGTACAGATGGATGTGTCACAGCACGCTGTTGTGGAGCTCCACGTGTCAGAGGTGGACGGCGTGGGTGGCGAGGCTGGTGAGGCTGGTGATGCTGTTCGCCCTCCGAGGAGGTCATGACTGCAGCTACGGCGGCCCCCATCCAGAAGATGTACATCTGAGGGGGTCCGCAAGGTAGGTACATGTGTCTGGACCCCGGGGTAAGTGTGCAAGTTGGTGACTTTGATTGTCCGGAGGAGGGTGGTGGAGGCCAAACTTTGTCCCATGTGACAGAGTGGCCTCCTGCAATGAGTGAGGGTCTCCCCCCACCACCTGTCAAATGGACCTTTGCAACTGCCACAGGCTGATGGCTGCAACAGGTCCATTTGAACTAGGAGTGTTTCCCCCAGTACGGGAAACAGTCCCAGTTTGCTATAAAATCCCACCCCTCCTCACATAATCCCTTAATCAGGTCAGTTAATGACCTGAACAAGCAAAATAAATAGCTTCAAGTGGAACCCCGCTGGCTTTAATTGCCTGCGGGATTCCCACCAGCGGGGGCTGCGCGCGCACGCCGGCGCGTCAGTGAGGAACCCGGAAGTGGGCGGGTTGGAGTCCGGTTCCCGACCCACTCCGGGATTCTCCAATTTTAGGAGCCCCCCCGCCAGGAACACACCTGATAGCGGGTGCTAAAATGATGCCCTATGTGTGTAAACGCACAAAGTGTGGTAAATAAGGTTGGTGAGCTGCAGACCAAATAGTCACATGGGAATATGATGTTGTGGCGACAACAGAGTCCTAACTCAAAAAAAGGGCAGGATTGGGTACTAAATATTCCTGGATATAAGGTGTTCAGGAAAGATAGGGAAGGAAAAAAAGAGGTGGGGGGTGGCAGTATTGATTAAGGAGAATAGTGCAGTGCTGGAGAGAGAGGATGTCCTTGAGGGGTCAAAGGCAGAATCTATTTGGTTAGAGTTAAGAAACAATAGAGGTGCCATTACACTACTGGGTGTATTCTATCAGCCATCAACTAGTGGGAAGGATATGGGGGAGCAAATTAGAAGGGAAATTACAGAGAGGTGTGAGAATTATAGAGCAGTGATAATGGGAGACTTCAACTATCCTAATATAGACTGGGATAGTAATAGTGTAAAGGGCAAAGAGGGAGAGGAATTTCTGAAGTGTGTTTTATGCTGATTGGCGGAAGGATTAGAGGGGACATGAGGAAAAACTTTTTTACCCAAAGGGTGGTGGGTACATAGAATTCGCTGCCCGAATTGGTGGTAGAGGCAGGGACCCTCAACTCTTTTAAAAAGTACCTGGACCTGCACCTAAAGTGCTGTAAGCTGCAGGGCTACGTACTGGGTGCTGGAAGGTGGGATTAGAATGGGCACCTGGTTGTTCTTCGAGCCGGCGTGGACACGATGGGCCGAATGGCCCCCTTCTGTGTGCTTTCTATAGTGCTATGGTTCTATGTGTTCAGGAGAACTTTCTTGATCAGTATGTTTCTGGCCCAACATTGCTGGATCTAGCTCTGGGGAATGAGATGAGTCAAGTGGAGCAAGTGTCAGGGGAGGAATATTTCGGGAACAGTGATCATAGTATCATAAGATTTAGATTAGTTATGGAAAAGAACAAGGAGCAACCTGGAGTAAAAATACTTAATTGGAAGAGGACCAATTTCAGTGGGTTGAGAATGGATCTGGCCCGGGTAAATTGGAATCAAAGATTGGCAGGCAAAACTGTAATCGAACAATGAGCAGCCTTTAAAGAGGAAATGGTTCAGGTGCAGTCTAGGTACATTCCCACGAGGGGGAAAGGTAGGGCAACCAAAGCCAGGGCTCCATGGTTGACAAAAGAGTTAGAGAGTAAGATGAAGCAGAAAAAGGGTGCTTATTACACATGTCAGGTTAATAATACAAGTGAGAACCAGGCTGAATATAGAAAGTACAGAGGAGAAGTGAAAAAGGAAATAAGAGGGGCAAAGAGAGAGTATGAGAATAGACTAACATAAAAAGGAATCCAAAAGTCTTCTATAGGCATATAAATAGTAAACCGGTAGCAAGAGGAGGGGTAGGGCCAATTAGGGACCAAAAAGGCGATCTACGCATGGTGGCAGAGAGCAAGGCTGAGGTACTAAATGAGTACTTTGCATCTGTCTTTACCAAGGAAGAAGATGCTGCCAAAGTCACAGTAAAAGAGGAGGTAGTTGAGATACTGGATGGGCTAAAAATTGCCAAGGAGGAGGTACTAGAAAGGCTAGCTGTACTTAAAGTAGATAAGTCACCCGGTCTGGATGGGATGCATCCTGGGTTGCTGAGGGAAGTAAGGGTGGAAATTGCAGAGGTTCTGGCCACAATCTTCCAATCCCCTTTAGATACGGAGGTGGTGCCAGAGGACTGGAGAATTGCAAATGTTACACCCTTGTTCAAAAAAGGGTATAAGGATAAACCCAATAACTACAGGCCAGTCAGTTTAACCTCGGTGGTGGGGAAGCTTTTAGAAACAATAATCCAGGTCAAAACTAATAGTCACCTGGACAAGTGTAGATTAATAAAGGAAAGCCAGCATGGATTTGTTAAAGGCAAATCGTATTTAACTAACTTGATTGATTTTTCTGATGAGGGAACAGAGAGGGTTGATGAGGGCAATATGGTTGATGTTGTGTATATGGACTTTCAAAAGGCATTTGATAAAGTGCCACATAATAGGCTTGTCAGCAAAATTGAAACCCATGGAATAAAAGGGGCAGAGGCTGCATGGATGCGAAATTCTTCGAGGATATAACGTATAGGGTGGATAAAGGGGAACCAGTGGACATAGTGTATTTAGACTTCCAGAAGGCATTCGACAAGGTGCCACATAAAAGATTATTACTTAAGATAAAAAATCACGGGATTGGGGGTACTATTCTGGCATGGGTGGAGGATTGGTTATCGAACAGGAAGCAGAGAGTTGGGATAAATGGTTCATTTTCGGACTGGCAACCAGTAACCAGTGGTGTTCCACAGGGGTCGGTGCTGGGTCCCCAACTCTTTACAATCTATATTAACGATTTGGAGGAGGGGACCGAGTGCAACATATCAAAATTTGCAGATGATACAAAGATGGGAGGGAAAGTAGAGAGTGAGGAGGACATAAAAAACCTGCAAGGGGATATAGACAGGCTGGGTGAGTGGGCGGAGATTTGGCAGATGCAATATAATATTGGAAAATGTGAGGTTATGCACTTTGGCAGGAAAAATCAGAGAGCAAGTTATTTTCTTAATGGCGAGAGACTGGAAAGTACTGCAGTACAAAGGGATCTGGGGGTCCTAGTGCAAGAAAATCAAAAAGTTGGTATGCAGGTGCAGCAGGTGATCAAGAAAGCCAACGGAATGTTGGCTTTTATTGCTAGGGGGATAGAATATAAAAACAAGGAGGTATTGCTGCAGTTATATAAGGTATTGGTGAGACCGCACCTGGAATACTGCATACAGTTTTGGTCTCCATACTTAAGAAAAGACATACTTGCTCTCGAGGCAGTACAAAGAAGGTTCACTCGGTTAATCCCGGGGATGAGGGGGCGGACATATGAGGAGGTTGAGTAGATTGGGACTCTACTCATTGGAGTTCAGAAGAATGAGAGGCGATCTTATTGAAACATATAAGATTGTGAAGGGTCTTGATCGGGTGGATGCAGTAAGGATGTTCCCAAAGATGGGTGAAACTAGAACTAGGGGGCATAATCTTAGAATAAGGGGCTGCTCTTTCAAAACTGAGATGAGGAGAAACTTCTTCACTCAGAGGGTGGTCGGTCTGTGGAATTTGCTGCCCCAGGAAGCTGTGGAAGCTACATCATTAGATAAATTTAAAACAGAAATAGACAGTTTCCTAGAAGTAAAGGGAATTAGGGGTTATGGGGAGCGGGCAGGAAATTGGACATGAAGCTGAGTTCGGATCGGTCAATGCCCTGTGGGTGGCGGAGAGGGCCCAGGGGCTATGTGGCCGGGTCCTGCTCCGACTTCTTGTGTTCTTTAGATTTGTGGTTGGGATCAGATCAGCCATGATCTTATTGAATGGCGGAGCAGGCTCGAGGGGCCGATTGGCCTACTCCTGCTCCAATTTCTTATGTTCTTTCTTATGTTCTTATGAAATTGGCTAAGAGACAGGAAACAGAGAGTAGTGGTGAACGGTTGTTTTTCAGACTGGAGAAAGGTTTACAGTGATATTCCATAGGGGTTGGTACTAGGACCACTGCTTTTTTTGATATATATTAATGACTTGGACTTGGGTGTACTGGGCACAATTTCAAAATTTGCAGATGACACAAAACGTGGAAATGTAGTAAACAGTGAGGAGGATAGTAATAGACTTCAAGAGGACATAGGCTAGTGGAATGGGCGAACACATGGCCAATGAAATTTAACACAGAGAAATGCAAAGTGATACATTTGGCAGGAAGAATGAGGAGAGGCAATATAAACTAAATGGTACAATTCTAAAGGGGGTGCAGGAACAGAGAGACCTGGGGGTATATGTGCACAAATCTTTGAAGGTGGCAGGACAGGTTAAGAAAGTGGTTAAAAAGCATACGGGATCCTGGGCTTTATAAATAGAGGCATGGAGTACAAAAGCAAGGAAGTCATGTTGAACCTTTATAAAACACTGGTTTGGCCACAACTGGAATATTGTGTCCCGTTCTGGACACTGCACTTTAGGAAGGATGTGAAGGCCTTAGAGAGGGTGCAGAAAAGATTTACTAGAATGGTTCCAGGGATGAGGGGCTTCAGTTACATGGATAGACTGGAGAAGCTGGGGTTGTTCTCCTTAGAGCAGAAAAAGGTTAAGAGGAGATTTGATAGAAGTGTTCAAAATCCTGAAGGGTTTAGAAAAGTAAATAAAGAGAAACTGTTCCCATTGGTGGAAGGGTCAAGAACGAGAGGACACAGATTTAAGGTGATTGGCAAAAGAACCAAAGGCGACATGAGGAAAAACTTTTTTACGCAGCGAGTTGCTATGATCTGGAATGCGGTGGTGGAAGCAGATTCAATCATGGCTTTCGAAAAGGAATTGGAGAAATACTTGAAAGGAAAAAAATTGCAAGGCTACAGGGAAAAAGCAGGGGAACGGGACTAACTGGATTGTTCTAACAAAGAGCCGGCACGGGCTTGATGGGCCAAATGGCCTCCTTCTGTGCTCTACTAATTCTATGATTCTAAATACCACCATTAGATCATCCCTTAATCTTCTATACTCAAGGGAATGCAAGCCAAGTTTATGCAACCTGTTCTCATAATTTTACCCACGTAGTCCCGGTACCATTGTGGTGAATCTGCGCTGCACCCACTCTGTGCACAGAATCTCCCAAATTTACTGTTTGGGACAGTTCTGTTCTAATATCTTAGGCTGCAATTCCACTACATCTGTATCACAACTACACTGCAGTTTTAGTGTAAATGCAGTCTAACTCCAGTGTCAGGGCCCAGCAGAGCAATGAAGCAAAGTGACACTCCTGGAAGGGGGCGGTCACATTCCATCTCGCTTCAGAGTGAGTTAAGGCCTTCATATCTGATTTACTCTCCAAGTTTACTGTCAGTGCAAAGTGCTGTTTGCTTTGGGTTGACGTTAGTTAAACTTGTGGAATGTGAATGCACAATGACAAATGAGCCTCAGCATTTACAAACTTTCTTTATTTCTCAAAGTGTAGAAAATCATTTTCTAAATTTGTGATGAATGATTTAAGATTTCATGCGGATAATTTCAAGAACCCCTTTGTGAAGGTGGGGCAACTGTGAACAAAGGACTCCAGTAAGGAGAGTTTTAAACTGAGAGTTAACTATCACTTACTGACCACTGGGCTGCTGAGAATCTGTGCCTTGATTATTCCTATCCCAGTACAATTTATGCATCATTTGGTGCCCCAGTAAAAGAAAGACTTGCATTTATATAGCACTTTTCATGACCACAGGACATCTCAAAATGCTTTACAGCCAATGAAGTACTTTTGAAGTGTAATCACTGTTGTAATGTAGGAAATGTGGCAGCCAATTTGTACACCGCAAGATCCCATAATGACCAGATCATCTGTTTTAGTGATGTTAGATGAGGGATAAATATTGGCCAGGACACCAGGGAGAACTCCCCTGCTCTTCTTCGAAATAGTGCCGTGGGATCTTTTGTGTCCACCCGAGAGAACAGACGGAGCCTTGGATTAACATCTCATCTGAAAGACGGCATCTCCGACAGTGCAGTACTCCCTCAGTACTGCACTGGAGTGTCAGCCTAGATTACGTGCTCAAGTCTCTGGAGTTGGAATTTGAACCCACACCTTTCTGACTTAAAGGTGACTGTTATCAGTGGGCCACAGCTGACACCTAATAACCAGCAGGGCCCATTTTGTGGTGCACCCTTTAATGTTACAGTCATTTCAAACTGGACAAGCAATTAAAGGGGAACTTCCCAAACTTTTGGAATGTTTGTTCAACACAGGCTGGCACGTCAAAGGTGAAAGTAAACACTCAATCCTACCTCCGCTGATATCTTGTTACAACAATACTCCAAAATATTTAAAATATTTGCTTGCAAAGTTCTTCAGTCAGAGCTTATGAAATGTTTATGAAGTTATTTCATTATGAGGTATATTGACTAAATATTTAAAAGAAGCAAACAGGATGATTATGCTGCAATACGCAATACTTTGAGATGCGTTGCTTTATGGCTTGTGTGTGATTCTTCTACGCAGACTATAATAAAATCACAAAGTACTCCAAATGCACAGCAGGCTGGTCATCTCACGGAAGAGAAAAATTAGTTGATTTTTCAGTCTATGTGTCAGCTGTGGTTCAGTTGTAGCACTCTCACCTCTGAGTCAGATGGTTGTGGGTTCAGAGTCCCACTCCAGAGACTTAAACACAAAATCTCAGCTGATACTCCAGTGCAGTACTGAGGGAGTGCTTCACTGTTGGATGGTGCTGACTTTTGGATGAGACGTTAATCTGCCCTCTCAGGTGGATGTTAATGATCCAATGGCAATATTTCAAAGAAGAGCAGGGGAGTTCTCCTCAGTGTCCTGGCTAATATTTATCCCTTAACCAACATCACTAAAAACAGTATCTGGTCATTATCTCATTGCAGTCTGTGGGACCTTGCTGTGCACAAAATGGCTGCAGCATTTCCTACATTACAACAGCGACTACACTTCAAAAGTGAGAAATGGAAAAGAATGTTTGACACTGCAGTTGGAAATATTTATTATTCTCTATTTACTCACCGTTTAATAATAATTGTAACATTTATGTTGTATCATTGCTAGTATTCATTTATTCTTTTACTGTTTAATAAGATTGTTTGGCAGTTAAAGTTGAAGTCGCAGTCTAGTTTCAAAGTCAAGGCAGATCACATGAGGGTCTGCGATAAAATCAGTACGCCGAGATACAGTGAAGAGGGCTCTCTGTTGAGTCCCTGCGCACGTTACTGATTTATCTCACTATCAAAACACCAACTGAAACATAGGGAGTGAAGACTCAATTAGAGAGACCTTCGGAGACGCTGCACCCTGAAAATATCTAGAAAAAAAGATGAGTTTTAAAAAACAACCCAAAATATAACACCATCCTTCTTTATACAATGTCAGTTGGCCTCCTGTGAACTTTCAGAATTTTCTGTATTTCCTGTATTTATGTTCCATTTACATCATTCATGTTTATTCTTTTATTTCTATTATAAGATGGGTAATTTGTGTCCCCAACTACAACAGAGGAGCTGATAGCTAAGAGCGGTACATGCTGTGTTGAAGATCGAGGAACTGCTATTCCATTTATCTAGCAGCAGTATCAGTAGTGTTCTTCTCCTATACGAATTCGGACCTGTGCAAAAGTGTGATGTATGTACAATACATTGGGTCAGTGTAATTATTTACGCAGCACTCGTTTGGCTATCAAGTGCTCTTTTAAAAATCAGTTAAAAATAATCATGATGAATTTTCAATGTCCTTTTTTCCAAATCACTTCATGCGTGGTTTTGGCGATGCATTGATTGCTGATAACACCATTTATGTACTCAGCCCAGAGGAGTTTCTGAACCAGAAGGGTTAATGAGCTGACAGGGTTTGTACTATAAAAGTTACTTGTCATTTGAGTTGGAATAAGAGTGCAAGTCACACTAAAGCCCATAAATATTACAACAACTTTAACATAGTCAAACGTCCCATGGCACTTCACAGGAGCGTAATCAGACAAAAACTGACACCGAGCCAAAGAAGAAGATGTTAGGACAGGTGACCAAAAGCTTGGTCAACGAGGTTGGTTTTAAGGAGCATCTTGAAGGAGGAGCGAGGTGGAGAGGCGGAGACGTTTGCAGAGGGAATTCCAGAGCTTAGGGCCTAGACGGCTGAAGGCATGGCCGCCATTGGTGGGGTAAAAGAATTGGGTGTGGTTAAGAGTCCAGAGTTGGAGGAATGCAAAGTGCTTGGAAGGTTATAGGGCTGAAAGAAGTTACAAACATAGGGAGGGGCGAGGCCATGGAGGGATTTGAACACATGGATGAGAATTTTAAAATCGAGGTGTTGGTGGACCGGGAGTTAATGTAGGTCAGTGAGAACAGGGGTGGTGGGTGAACGGGACTTGGTGCGAGTTAGGATATGGGCAGCAGAGTTTTGGAAGAGCTGAAGTATATTGAGGGTGGAAGATGGGAGGCCGGCCAGGAGAGCATTGGAATAGTCGAGTCCGGAGGAAACAAAAGCATGGATGAGAGTTCCAGCTGAGGCAGGGGCGGAGAAGAGCAATGTTACGGAGGTGGAAGTAGGTGGTCTTTGTGATGGAGGTGTTACTGAATGCTGTTTCTTTAACAAATGGTGCTTTAAACAAGCAATATGGTGCCAGCTCCCATTAAATGTATTCCAGATTCTTTTGTTCTTCACTGTTCCCTAAAGTATATTTTAAATGAAAGGCTGTTTGGCAAAATCGCTTTTGGGGTGCAGTGACTGTAGGCAAAATTCAGCTCCCTCGCACTGCAACCATAACAGTTCTCAAGCAGGATCGTGCCCTCTGACTGAGAATCCTCTCTCACAGCGTTCTTCCTTCTCACCCACTTCCCTCGATGAGGTCACCATCAAGTTCTGTTTTAAACCACAACAAAAAAAAATTAAAGAAAGAAAAACAAACAAATGTTTCCAGTTAAACATAATTCCCTCCAACCATCTGATTCAGGATCCTGGTGGAGGCTCCATTCTCCATTCTTTTTCATAATTAGTTGAACAACCATAAAGTCGGGACCGTAACCTGGCTTTATTTCCGGGTTTAACGTCGATCCACTGGGAATGCAAAGTCCGAAAATTTTGTGATTGCGACCCAAAAAACAACTATTTTCAACTCCCACCACCCCCAACCCACCCGTTCTTGGAGTTTAAAATCACCCACAAGGAGTTTGCCGGGATATAAATAGGTTAAGTGAGTGGGCAAAAATTTGGCAGATGGAGTATAATATGGGACAATGTGAACTTGTCCACTTTGGCAGGAGGAATAGAAAAGCAGTAAATTATTTAAATGGAGTTAGATTGCAGAACTCTGAGGTACAGAGGAATCTGGATGTCTGAGTACATGAATCACAAAACGTTAGTATGCAGGTACCACAAGTGATTAGGAAGGCAAATGGAATGTTGTCATTTATTGCAAGGGGAATGGAATGTAAAAGTAGAGATGTTTTGCTACAGTTGTACAGATGTACAGGGAAGTCTATCGTCAATTTGTCCGACCACACCCTTCAACCAGACGAAATCGAAGTTCTCAGCCGAGGGCTCAATTTCTGCCCCACTACCAACGAACCCAATGAGACAATCAACGATCCGGAACAGCAGACAGAGGGATCCGCGGTACAGCAACCGAAGAGGAAAGAGTCTCACTGGACTCCTCCGGAGGGTCGCTGCCCTCAGCTTGACATGTACGCTCAAGCTGTCAGGAAATGCGTCAATGCCAGATTCATCAGCCGGACTCAGAAGACAGTCCAGAATGTCACCCGAGCACAACGCAACGCCATCAACGCTCTCAAGACCAACCGCAACATCGTCATCAAACCAGCGGACAAAGGAGGAGCCATCGTCATACAGAACAGAACGGACTACTGCAAAGAAGCATACCGACAACTGGACAACCAGGAACACTACAGACGGTTACCCGCAGATCCGACCAAAGAACACACCCACCAGCTCAACAAACTGATCAAGACCTTCAATCCAGACCGTCAAAGCATGCTACGCACTCTCATACCACGTACTCCCCGCGTGGGAGACTTCTACTGCCTCCCAAAGATACACAAAGCCAACACACCCGGACGTCCTATCGTATCAGGCAACGGAACCCTGTGTGAGAACCTCTCTGGATACATCGAGGGCATCGTGAAACCCATCGTACAGGGAACCCCCAGCTTCTGTTGCGACACTACAGACTTCCTACAAAAACTCAGTACCCACGGACCAGTTGAACCAGGAACACTTCTCACCACGATGGACGTCTCGGCACTCTACACCAGTATCCCCCACGATGACGGCATCGCTGCAACAGCATCAATACTCAACACCGACAAGAGCCAATCTCCAGACGCCATCCTACAACTCATCCGCTTCATCCTGGATCACAATGTCTTCACCTTCGATAACCAGTTCTTTACCCAAACACACGGAACAGCCATGGGGACCAAATTCGCACCCCAATACGCCAACATTTTCATGCACAAGTTCGAGCAGGACTTCTTCACTGCACAGGACCTCCAACCAACACTATACACCAGATACATCGACGACATTCTCTTCCTATGGACCCATGGCGAAGAATCACTGAAGAGACTACACGATAACATCAACAAGTTCCATCCCACCATCAAGCTCACCACGGAGTACTCCTCAGAATCAGTTTCTTTCTTGGACACACGAATCTCCATCAAAGACGGGCACCTCAGCACCTCACTCTACCGCAAGCCCACGGACAACCTCACGACGCTCCACTTTTCCAGCTTCCACCCTAACCACGTCAAAGAGGCCATCCCCTATGGACAGGCCCTGCGAATACACAGGGTCTGCTCAGACGAGGAGGAACACGATGGACACCTACAGACGCTGAAAGACGCCCTAGTAAGAACGGGATATGACGCTTGACTCATCGATCGACAGTTCCGACGGGCCACAACGAAAAATCGCATAGACCTCCTCAGAAGACTAGCACGGGACGCAACCAACAGAGTACCCTTCGTCGTCCAGTACTTCCCTGGAGCGGAGAAACTACGCCATGTTCTCCGCAGCCTTCAACATGTCATCAATAACGACGAACACCTCGCTATGGCCATCCCCACACCTCCACTACTCGCCTTTAAACAGCCACCCAACCTCAAACAGACCATCGTTCGCAGCAAATTACCCAGCTTTCAGGAGAACAGCGTCCACGACACCACACAACCCTGCCACGGTAACCTCTGCAAGACATGCCAAATCATCGACACAGATACCACCATCACACGAGAGGACACCACCCACCAGGTGCATGGTTCATACTCCTGTGACTCGGCCAACGTTGTCTACCTCATACGTTGCAGGAAAGGATGCCCCAGAGCATGGTACATTGGCGAGACCATGCAGACGCTGCGACAATGGATGAACGGACACCGCGCAACAATCGCCAGACAGGAGGGTTCCCTCCCAGTCGGGGAACACTTCAGCAGTCAAGGACATTCAGCCACCGACCTTCGGGTAAGCATACTCCAAGGCGACCTTCGAGACACACGACAACGCAAAATCGTCGAGCAGAAATTGATAGCCAAGTTCCGCACCCATGAGGACGGTCTCAACCGGGATCTTGGGTTCATGTCACGCTACACGTAACCCCACCAGCGAACAAATGTTATCTGTTTTTAATATAACGGGTCATTTGCTGTCTTTCTCTTCCTTCCGGATGTTTCTATGTTTCTGCCTCTCTCTCTCTGTTTTTTTTTGGGTGTCTGTATATTCGGTGGCCTTGTAGGTAAAACCTCTCTGTCTGCACACTGTGATTGCCTTGGCAACGGGCAGTTGGAAAGACTTGCGTAATCACCAGGTATTGTTCTGTGATTTATAAATGCGAAGGGTTCGAGGATTTCATTTCCACAACATTCACCTGAGGAAGGAGGAGGCCTCCGAAAGCTTGTGAATTTCAAATAAAATTGATGGACTATAACTTGGTGTTGTAAAATTGTTTACGGTTGTACAGGGCATTGATGAGACCACATCTAGAATACTGTGTGCAGTTTTGGTCTCCTTATTTGAGAAAGGACATAATTGCTTTGCAGGCGGTTTAGAGAAGGTTCACTCGACTGATTCCTTGGATGAGGGGGTTATCTTATGAGGAAAGGTTGGACAAGTTGGGCCTGTATAAATTGGAGTTTAGAAGAATGAAAGGTGATCTTATTGAAATATATAAGATCCTGAGAGGACTTGAAGGGGTAGATGCTGAGAGGATGTTTCCCCTTGTGTGAGAGACTAGAACTAGGGGCCACAGTCTAAAAATAAGGGGTCTCCCATTTAAGACGGAGATGAGGAGAAATTTTTTCTCTCAGAGGGTCGTGAGTCTGTGGAAGTCCCTTCCGCAGAGAGCGGAGGAGGCAGGGTCATTGAATATTTTTAAGGCTGAGTTAGATAGATTCCTGATTAACAAGGGAGTCAAAGGTTATAGTAGGTAGATGGGAAAGTAGGGTTTAAGTCACAATCAGATCAACTATAATCTTATCAAGTGGCAGAGCAGGCTTGAGGGGCCAAATGGCCTACTCCTGCTCTTAAATCGTATGTTCATACGTTCGTATAGTATTTCTAAGCTTCAGTAATGATTCACATTGTCCTTAAAACTCAAATGACTGAAATTCAGAAAATCTTGGTCCAATTCTAAAACCCAAGGAGTACTTGCATTATTTGAATTAAAAACAGAAATTGCTGGAAGTACACAGTAGGTCAGTCACCATCTGTAAAGAGAAAAGATAGGTTGTGACGATTCAGGTGTGTCCCCATCATCAGAACTGCATTGTTTGTTTTTCAAATAGCAAATACACTTATGCCCTTTCAGTGTATTATTATTCTCACAGCACTAGCACAGTTAACACCCATTTGGAGCCTAACGTGGTAACTTGCAAAATTAAACTGGAACCAAGTGAGAACCGGGGGAGATTTTCTCGAATAGATCTACTGAAGCTGGGATTGTTCTCCTTACAATAGAGAAGCTAAAGGGGAAATTCAATAGAGGTGCTCAGAATTATGATGGGTTTTGATGGAATAAATAAGGAGAAACTGTTTCCGCTGGTAGGAGGGTCGGTAACCAGAGGACACTGATTTAAAGTAACTGGCAAAAGAATCAGGGGGTGGATGAGAATTTTTTTTACGCAGTAAGTTGTTATAATCTGGAATTCAATGCCTGAAAGGGTGGTGGAAGCAGATTCAATAGTAACTTACAAAAGGGAATTGGATAAATACTTGAAAAAGAAAAAAATTGCAGGGTTATGAACCTTTATAAAACACTGGTTCGGCCACAATCAGAGTATTGTGTCCAGTTCTGGGCACCGCACTTTCGGAAGGATGTGAAGGCCTTAGAGAGGGTGCAGAAGAGATTTACAAGAATGATTCCAGGGATGAAGGACTTCAGTTAGATGGGTAGACTGGAGAAGCTGGGGTTGTTTTCCTTAGAGCAGAGAAGGTTGAGAGGAGATTTGATAGAGGTATTCAAAATCATGAAGGGTCAAGACAGAGTAGATAGAGAGAAACTGTTCCCATTGGCGGAAGGGTCAAGAACCAGAGGACATAGATTTAAGGTGATTGGCAAAGGCGACATGAGGAAAAACTTCTTTACACAGCTAGTGGTTAAGATCTGGAATGCACTGCCCGAGGGGGCGGTGGAGGCAGATTCAATCGTGGCTTTCAAAAGGGAATTGGATAAGTACTTGAAGGGAAAAAATTTGAAGGGCTACGGGGAAAGGGCGGGGGAGTGGGACTAGCTGGATTGCTCTTGCAGAGAGCCGGCACAGACATGATGGGCCGAATGGCATCCTTCTGTGCTGTAACCATTCTATGATTCTATGATCTTATGGGGAAAGAGTGGGGAAGTGAGGCTAATTATTATAATTATATTAGTTATAATTCTATTAGAGGTTTTTGAGGATGTAACTAGCAGGATAGATAAGGGGGAACCAGTGGATGTAGTATATTTGGATTTTCAAAAGGCATTCGATAAGGTGCCACATAAGCGGTTGCTACACAAGATTAAGGCTCATGGGATTGGGGGTAATATATTAGCATGGATTGCGGATTGGTTAACGGACAGAAAACAGAGAGTAGGAATAAACGGGTCATTTTCAGGTTGGCAGGCTGTAACTAGTGGAGTGCCGCAGGGATCAGTGCTTGGGCCTCAGCTATTTACAATTTATACTAATGACTTAGATGAAGGGACCGAGTGTAATGTATCCAAGTTTGCTGACGATACAAAGCTAGGTGGGAAAGTAAGCAGTGAGGAGGGCAAAAGTGTCTGCAAAGGAATATCAACAGGTTAAATGAGATGGCAGATGGAGTATAATGTGGGGAAATGTGAGGTTATTCACTTTGTGGGAAAAATAGAAATACTGAATATTTTTTAAATGGTGAAAAGCCATTAAATGTTGGTGTTCAGAGGGATTTAGGTGTCCTTGTACACGAAACACAGAAAGTTAACATGCAGGTACAGCAAGCAATTAGGAAGGCAAATGGTATGTTGGCCTTTATTGCAAGGGGGTTGGAGTACAAGAGTAAGGGAGTCTTGCTTCATTTGTACAGGGCTTTGGTGAGGCCTCACCTAGAGTACTGTGTGCAGTTTTGGTCTCCTTAGAGGCAGTGTAACAAAGCTTCACTAGATTGATTCCTGGGATGAGAGGGTGGTCCTGTGAGGAAAGATTAAGTAGAATGGGCCTATACTCTCTGGAATTTAGAAGAATGAGAGGTGATCTCATTGAAACATCTAAGATTCTAAGAGGCTTGACAGGGTAGATGCTGAGAGGATGTTTCCCCTGGCTGCAGAGTCTAGAACTAAGGAACATAGTCTCAGGATAAGGGGTCGGATGACCATTATCCTGAGATGAGGAGGAATTTCTTCACTCAGAGGATTGTGACTATTTGGAATTCTCTACCCCAGAGGGCAGTGGATGCTCAGTCGTTGAGTATATTCAAGACTGAGATCGATAGATTTTTGGACTCTCGGGGAATCCAGGGATAGGGAGGGAAAGAGAAGTTAAGGTTGAAGATCAGCCATGATCTTATTGAATGGAGGAGCAGGCTCAAGCAGCTGGAAGGCCTACTCCTGCTCCTAATTTTTATATTCACATGTTCTTAATTGGATAACTCTTTCAAAGAGCCGTTACAGGCATCATGGGCTGAATGGCCTCCTTCTGTTCTGTATGATTCTATGAGGTTACTCCACCCTGTCAGTTTTAAAACTCACTGTTCTTGTACATTCATTGCCTGCAGGAACTCAAATAAGATGGGCATGCGGTTGGATGATGTGTTTCATCAGTGCCTGGCCAGTCCACCAGCCGGGGTCATTTTACCTCATCGATTTCATCACAGAAGGAGCCATTTGCCTATCTACTTCTTATATTTAAAATGGAAGTTCGAGTCACGACACATTCCAATAGGAACTACTAATGCAGTCTGTGGCCCTCCTAGTAGTTTTGTCTGCCCTATTTTTTGAATGGGCTGATCTGCACTATAGGAAGATGTCTGTACTTGCACTAGTGTGTTCTGCCAGGCAGGCAAAATGGTTGCAGGATACGGTTTGAGGTAAATTTCCAACAACAAAAGGGAGAAAAGATGTAACACTGAAAATAAGCAGTTAAATATAAGGAAAATATTGAAGTGAAATTTTTAAAATACTAATAAGGATGAAAAATTACGTCAAGACAGTGTACAGGAATTCAGGAGAAACTTCTTTAGCCAGAGAGTAGTTAGAATGTGGAACTCGCTACCAGGAGGACTGGTTGAGGCGAATAGCATAGATGCATTTAAGGGGCGCTAGATAAGCACATGAGGGAGAAAGGAATAGAAGGGTATGCTGATAAGGTTAGATGGAGGGAGGTTGGAGGAGGCTGGTGTGGAGCATAAATGCCAGCATAGACAGTTGGGCTGAATGGCCTGTTTCTGTGCTATAGATTCCATGTAATTCTATGTAAAGCAAATGGGAACATAGGGGTAAAAGGTGGGGATCAATGAACTAAAGATCTCAGAAGGGAGGAGGGGAGGGAGCATGCTGCTATAGATATGGGAGGGGAGGAGAGATGGTCCAGCAAGACAATCTAAGACATGGCTGCACCACTTCCTAAATGCTTCCTACAGGCCTTTCACAGTGGATTCCTGTCCAAGCTTCATCAAAATACAGAAAGCAAGCACTAAAGACACTTCCGACACAGGAGAAGTTAAGGTGATCAATCCACTGGCACTCCCAGTTGCTGCTAATGATTAAGCAAGGTGCAGTACGGCATTTAACAGTCACTGCAAGTAAAATAAAAAGATACTCTGTCCTTTTCCCAATCTATCTGACCCAGACCATCCATCTGATTTATCAATTTGTTCCAAAACGTAACACTTTTGAAAAACATTTGGGCCCCTGAAAATGGAGTAGAAATTAGTCTGGGGTGTGCCCAAACAGAGAGTCCCGAGGCTGGCCCGAAACTGGGCCTCAGGCCTCACCTAAATATTCCAAGCGAGCTCCGCAGGCAGCCGCACTTCAGGAGGAAGGTACCAGATGCAGCCACGAGATGCAGGAACTGTTATAGGTGGTGGAATGCCAGTTTTCACTCAGACTTAAACCTGCACCAGAGAGCAGGGTCGGTGCCAGCTGCTCCACCAGTGCAGCTGTCTGTCACCAGCTCTGAATCTCACATCTCGATGTAGACAGATAGATTTCAATTACTGACTAAAACAGATATCATTTATCCAAATGCTGGGCTTATTAAATAGAATTGGGGCATGGTAATGTAGTGGTTATGTTATTGGACTAGTAATCCAGAGGCCGGGACTAATAATCCAGAGAATGTGAGTTCAAATCCCACCATGGCAGTTTGAAAATTTTAATTCAGTTAAAAAAAATCTGGAAATAAAGAGCTGGTATCACTAAGAATGACCATGAAGCTGTCGGATTGTTGTAAAAACCCAACTGATTCACTCATGTCCTTTAGGGAAGGAAACCTGCCCTCCTTACTTGGGTTTGGCCTATATGTGATTCCAGTCCCACACCAATGTGGTTGACTCTTAGCTGCCCTCTGAAGCTAATTTGTTGCATCAAACTGCTACTGCGTTTCCAGAAGATGTCCCGCCACCTCTTTCTCAGGACAAATAGGGATGGGCAATAAATGCTGGCCTGGCCAGTGACACCCACATCCTGAGAATAAATTTTTAAAAATAATAATAATATATGGAACACTATGGTATGCTTATTTTTTTTATCTTTTACATGAAATCGAAAGCAAGGAAAGAAAGTTAAGTCAAAATGTATCATAATCCACCTTAATATAATGTATGTCTATGTATGTATGTGTGTACGTGATGTGAGTACATATGTGTGTGTATGTGTGTATTTGTGTGTATGAGTGTATATGAATGTGTGTGTGTTTGTGTGAGTACGTCTGTGTATGTGTGTTTGTCTGTCTGTATGTGTGTATGAGTATGTCTGTGTGTGTGTGTGTGTATGAGTATGTCTGTGTGCTCGTGTGTATATGTGTGTGTGAATATGTGTGTGTGTGTATTTTCTTCCCTTTGTTCTGTTCCTTTTTAAATGCCGTTCATCTGTATTCACCTTCAATTCTGATGAAGGATCCACACTTGAAACATTGGGCTCGATTTTAGGGTCGGGTTTCCTGCGGGTTTCCAGCGGGGGGGGCCCCGAAAATCCCGATATTTGGTCACGTGACCGGATCGCACCGCGATCCCGACCACTTCCGGGTTCCCCGATGACGTGCGGGGCTGCGTGCGTGGCCCCCGCTGGTGGGAATCCCGCAGGCAATTAAAGCCAGCGGGGTTCCACTTGAGAGTACTTACCTTGCTTGTTGAGGTCATTTAATGAGCTGAATCAGCTGTCAAAAGAGGAAGTGTGGGATTTTACCTTCATCGCAGAGTGTTTCACACACTGGGGGAAACAGTCTCCCCCCAACCAGGCGTGTTGCAGCAGCCTGTGGCAGGTGACAAGGTGCACTCCACGGGGGAGAGCCCTCACCCACGCAGGAGGCCACCGTGTCACATAGGGCAACCCCTGCCCCCCACCACCCCCCGCCAAGCCAGAGGACAGACTGACACAAAACCGCAGCCCCAGTCCGGGGAACCACCCACCTACCCTGCACAACCCCTCAGACCAACACCTGCCAGATGGGTGGTGCGTGGACACCCTCGGAGGACGAACAGCATGACCAGCCCCAGCAGCCTCGCAGTCCACGCCGTCCGCCGCAGAGACATGGAGCCCCCCAACACGGTGTTGTTGCACGCCCACCTGCACAGCAGGAGGGAGGGCTACCGCAGAGAGAGACGCATCATAGAGGGCACTACCCTCGCCACAGGGTCCACAGACCGAGGCGCAGCTCCCCGGACCTCTCCGAGCAGCAGTGCACACGGAGGCGCAGATTCGCTCGACATGTAGTCGTGGAGATCTGCAGCTCTTTCATGCCGAGCTACTCCTGGCTGGCCCCAGCACCAACTGCCTACCTGTCGCTGTCAAAGTCACCACTGCCCTCCACAACTTCTCCTCCGCATCCTTCCAGGGTGCAGCCGGGTACACCGCCGATGTCTCTCAGTCGTCTGCGCGGAAGAGCCCTGCAAATACACCTGCACCTACTCTGCAGTAACACGATGGGTGGCATCAGTGGTGGGTCCTCATAGTGATACCCAGGAGCGGGCATTATTGGACACAACGGACAGGATTCGCGGAGACATGGCGGTGGTGGTGCCAATATAATGTGTGATGTTTGTTGCTCTGAAATTCAATATAGGTAACACCCATGGCAAACCCTCAGACACCCTTGTGCACCCCCTTCATGCTCACGACACGTTTGCCTTACGCTGCCTACTGCACATATGTGATACATGCCCTGTGGCTGCAGCACAGGTGGTGGCAGGTTGAGTGAGGCTGGCCGTGAGGGAGATGCACGAGAGGGTGAGTATGGGATGGAGCCATGAGATTGTATGAGGATTGGGTTGCGTGTTAGTGGCAGGATGAGTACTGGCGAGGTGAGTAGGTGGAGGTAAGATGAGGATGGGGTTTGAGTGGGTATGAAGGGTGATGTGACAGAGTAGTGTTGGCGGTGCCGAAGGAGATGTGGGGTGGGGGCAGTGTTGTGGCAGACGGAGTGTAGGGGAAAGACTTCGTGTTCTCACTGTGGCTGACCTACTGCGGTCATTGCAGCGCCTCCTGCACTGTATGCAGGTGGGCGATATGTTGGTGGCGCAGGTGACCCCCTCTGCCACCTCGAGCCAGGCCTTCTTGGTGGCAGAGGCAGGCCGCTTTCTCCCGCCCGCCGGGGGGAAGATCTCTGTCCTCCCCCTCCTCCTCACCCCATCTGATGATACCTGGGGTGTGGCATCATTAAACTGGGAGCAGCCTTCCCCCTGGGCTGCTCCATGCTGTAATTTGTTCCATTGGTTGCAGCATCTGTCAGTGGAGGACTGCCCCTTTAACTAGAGAGCCTCCAGCTGACAGATCGTACTGCGCATGCGCAGCCCGCCCGACGCGCAGACCAGCGGCGCGGACCCCGGAGGAGCAGGTAATTGATTCCTATTAGTGTGTTGCCTGCTACGATCGCGCGGGCAACCCACTAATTTCGCCGAGCGTGTTGACCACGCTCCCGAAACCCAACCCGCCGGAAACCCGCAGGCCTGGTAAAATCGAGCCCATTAACTCTGTTTCTCTCACCACAGATGCTGCCTGACCTGCTAAGTGTTTCCAGCATTTTCAGTTTTTGTTTCAGATTTCCAACATCTGCACTTCTGTTTTTTTGTTACTGGTTGAAGTGGTATATGTTTAGAAGGGGCACTCTGCCACTGTCCTGCATAATCTTTGGCCCTGCCCTGTGACATTTGACCTCACCGTATAGCCTAATATGTGTTTCACCGTTTCCTAATTTAAATTAATCCAGAAGTAAATATATTCATAACAATTCCAGACATAAAGTTAAAAAGGATGAAAAAGTGTGGTGGAAATGTAGGTTCAGTGATAGTAACTGATTAACTACTGGGAGACAGGAGAGTGGAGAAAGACA
Source organism: Heptranchias perlo (assembly GCF_035084215.1). Classification (NCBI taxonomy): domain Eukaryota; kingdom Metazoa; phylum Chordata; class Chondrichthyes; order Hexanchiformes; family Hexanchidae; genus Heptranchias; species Heptranchias perlo. The sequence goes on from NC_090351.1 coordinate 11,385,564, forward strand.
CGGAGACAGAAATATATCGCCGTTCCTTCTTCGTCGCTGGGTCAAAATCCTGGAACTCCCTACCTAACAGCACTGTGGGAGAACCTTCACCACACGGACTGCAGCGGTTCAAGAAGGCGGCTCACCTCTCAAGGGCAATTAAGGATGGGCAATAAATGCCGGCCTTGCCAGCGATGCCGACATCCCATGAACGAATAAAAAAAAAGTGCATGAGAGAGTTAATGTTTGAATGCATTTATATGTCTATTCATGCTACACACCTCCCCAACCTGAGTGGAACCAGTTCATCTACTCACAGGCCTATGTTCATTACGCTTTATAACCATGTTGTGCAAGAATGAACGTTCCTTTGTGTTTTCCTCATGAAGGGGAGACAGCAACCCCCAGCTTCATGGCTCTGCTCACTGGTGTGGGTCCCCCTCCCCCCACTCCTCCCTAGCAGTGAGGATAAAAAGTTAGCCTCCCAGAAGCTTTTCTTTCCTCTATTTTTCATTTGGATGAATTTTTCTTTTTTAAATTAACCGAAAACAAATGTTATTTGCTTATTTTTGCCTTTTCCTAATTTTATTCTTTCTCTAATCTTGTCCCCCCCCCACTCTCTGTACTAATCCCAAATCAGGAGCCTATGAGCTGGGACAAGAGTTAGAAAGTTTATTATCTTTTTCTAAAATTCCAAAAAATCTATCTGAACTAAATAAAAGAACCATTTTCTCATAATTGATCTCAACCAACTTCACTAAAACAGATTATCTGGTCATTATCCTATTGCTGTTTGTGGGACCTTGCTGTGCACAAATTGGCTGCTGCGTTTCCTACATTACAACAGTGACTACACTTCAAAAGTACTTCATTGGCTGTAAAGTGCTTTGGGACGTCCTGAGGTCGTGAAAGGCGCTATATAAATGCACGTTATTTCTTTCTTTAATTTTAAAAACCAAAATAATTCCCCCAATGGTAGTTAGAGGGAAACAAACCACAGGTGGCACACTAATCTTGAAGTCAGATAAACGTAACAAGCAACACATCACCGAGAAAGGTACCCTGCGACATTCAGCTAATCCTTTGGGCTGAATGGTGGGGTGAAGGGAGGGGGGATGCACAAAAGGCCAGACTCAGAGGAAGGGATAGTTCAGAGGGGGGAGGGGTGGTGTTTGCAGGGCTGGAGGATGTTACAGAGACTGGGAGGGGCGAGGCCATGGAGGAATTTAAGCACAAGGATCAAAATTTTAAATTGGTGATATTGGGTACCGGGAGCCAAAGTAGGGTTAGATGAAGAGGGGTGGAAGGAGGCGCGTGAGGAGCATAAATGCCAGCATAGACAAGTTGGGCCGAATAGCCTGTTTCTATGCTGTAGATTCTATATCATTCTATATATGTAGTTCAGTGAGGGCAGGAATGATAGGTGAGCAGATGCAACTCTCACACTGTTGGAAAATATATGTCGGCATGTGCTGTGAGTTCACATTCAATGGAAGCTGAGTTGAGGCAGTCCATTACAACCAGCAGAGGGCAAAGATCTTGATTAAAACCCAGGCTCGAGAGGAGAAAGAACTGTTACCTTGAATTGGCCTTTTCGCTGTTAAAGCGATATTATAGCTGAACTGGTCCAATCACGAAGAGCATGATTCAACAACCAGCAATCTGTCAATCAAAAATATATGATTTCATTTTTAAAAAATATCAAGGGAAATAACATACCGCAGGCAAGTGTAGTTGCCACAGCTCCACCTACCTATCAATTGCAGCACGTGGGTAAATAACAGATCGGATTGGCTCGTTAGCCCATCCATTACTACAGCTAATTTGAGTTAGTTTATCAAAAAACTTTTTTTGTAAAATTATTATTTTTTAAAATTTGCAATAACACATTCACCTTTAAAATACTCACTCACATACTCAAACACATATATTCACACACACTCACATGTATACTCAAACACATACTCATACACACATACACACACATACAAACATACTCATGTACATACTCACACACATATACTCATGCATACACACAAATACTCACACACATATACTCACACACATACTCACACACATACTCACACGCACATTTTCGCACACACATTTAAGATAAACATACAAAGTAAGAGATACAGCTCACTCATCTTAATGCAATAACTATCTACACTGGTTTCTCAAGTGGCCAGGGAGAGAGAGGAGCCAGGGATTCCATATCTAATTTTAGCAAAATGATGTTGCATGTAAGTAATCTAATGACATATCTGTGACATATAATAGGTTTCAATCGAATCATCAGACTATAAGGAAAGATGTGCATTTATGCCACACGTTAACACGTCTTTTGGAGGCGTCTCAAAGCGCTTCACAGATAATGAATTAAATTGTTGTTATGGAGGCAAACATGGCAGCCATTCTGCACACAGCAAGATCCCACAAACAGCACTGAGATGAATGATCAGTTCACGTGTTTTTGTGGTACTGGGTGAGGGAGGAATGTTGTCCAGGATATCAGGAAAACTCCCCGATCTTCAAATAGTGTCATGGAATCTATGATGTCCACCTGAACAGGCAGACAGTAGCATCTCATTTCAATCTCAGCACCACAACAATGGGGCAAAAGGTTGTGCATGGATCAAACTTGCCTTAAGAATGATTTCTCTTATCGGGTGTCACTTTTCTGGATTTCCGACTATGCCATCAAAGAGGGACCGTGGTGTAATATATGTTAAAGTGCTAAATGTAGCTCTCAAGAGATTAGATTCACAGGAGAGCTGGGCTGGGGTTTTTTTGGGAAATGGTGCAGAGTAGGTAGTCAGACAGTAAAAGGCCGTAAGAAGGATGGAATACACGAGAGAAGGGTTAGAAACACCAGTCAAAAAAGACAGCATACTCTACCGAGGTAATCCATGCAAGCAATCATGAATTGATTGGTTTGAATGATATTATAAACCACAATATGCAGTTTGAGGACCTTATTAACATCCCCTGAACCCAAGATCTGGCTTGAACTTTGGACAGCCTCCTGCCTGCACCACAGGTCCGTGCATTCCAGTTTATGCCTTTACTTGTTTTGCAAAAAACAAAGATGGAATAAAACGGCGGGAGGCAGATGGAAGAAAATAAAATTAAACAAATGGAGGGAAACAGATAAACAAAGATGATTAAAAGAATGTGAACTGGTTGTTGGTACGGCAACATGGGGTGTGCGGGAGATCCAGAGTTCTGCTCCATAGAGTGGCAGCATCTAAACATGTGTCCGATACATCAGGCCTGTTGCTTCCTCAGAAGGAGGGAGGGAAAGATTGGACTACCAGTCACCTCAGCCTCAATCCACCTGTAGCGAAATACAAACAGAGGTCTGGGAGCAGGTCTCCAGTCCCCGTCCTATTGGCTGGGCAGGTTGTGTGCAACACTTCAGGAGGGAGAGGTGGTGAAAAATAACAAATTAAAAATCAAAAAAGAAAGAAAGAAATATACAACAGCTATTTTAAAATCCTCAGTGAGGTTCTGCAAAAGTTCCTCTGAATTTCACTGACATCGAATCCAAGAAGCCATGAGAAAGCGATGTTTGGTCAGGTATTGAAGTTGCTGGGGACAGATGATGAATTCACTCAGTGGAAATTCCATTCCCCTCCCCCTCCCCGCCCCCACCCCCACACCCAGTCCTTAAAGTTTGTTTGACCATGATTGAACTTAAAGGAAAGATAAAGTGTCAATACATTGACAGGGAGTGGGAATTTCCAACTTCCTGTCACACAATCTCTGAATAGGCACAACAGACCCCAGAGGCCCCTTGAACAGCCTTTTGTACAGCGACACACTTTTTTTACGTGGAACCCCAGCATCCTTTCCTACTCATCTCTGTCTTAAGAGCAACCGTATATTTAAATTTTCCAGTTGCTATCATCTTTTTGTTCATAACTCTCTCTTTCCTATTAAGGAAGGCATTGGGGTGGCAGCTGCACTTAATGTTTACTTAAAGAGCGACTGGGAATGAAGAGAAACCGGCTCCTGTCTCAGTCTGTTCACTGATGGGTAATAGAAACTTCAGCATTAGAATTTTAATAAAGCGTTTTCTGACAGAAGCCAAGACAGGTTAGCATATCACACAAAAACTACCTCAGATTCAGCGATATACCTTTATCACTGTGATCTAACTTAATTTATGTCTCCTGACAGTGGATTACAAGATAATTCTATACGGTAAATGACTATAGAAAAACAACCTTACAAAATTGTTGAAGGACAATTAATTAGCACTCTTGTCTTTCTCTGGGGTTCAGTTGAATTTATCTCCACCCCACTTACAGTTGGAATGTGGTTGAGGTGAAGGGCCATTTATTGTAATGACCCATTTCCTGTTTGATTTTCACTGCGTATTGAAGCTGAAATCTCATCCCTCACGAACGCACCAGCCAACACTTTATGTAGCAGTGTACTGCAAGCATATTGGAAAAAGGCTTGGGTGTGATGATTGATCATGCATTGGAGGAATTCTCATTGACATCCCAACACTCATTGGGGTAGAAATCCGTCTTGGCCGTTATTGGATCGCCCTTAAAGCCCACCTCTTTGACCAAGCTTGACATCCCGCCTGATATTCAATTTCATTGACTGCAATTGGACCCCAGAAAACCTGGGTCGATTCAGAGATTAAAAGCAGTCTTTATTTTGAAGATCACCAAGACTCAAGAAAACAAAAGGCACAGTTAAGCTAAATGTCAACCCACAATTATTTACAGAGTTCGCCACTTTTATGGGGCTCATCGTCAGAGTCTCACTTAACGCCTAGATAGCTTTTAACTAAAAGTAAAATTGAAGAATCTTTGGGGTGGAATTTTGTCAGAGTCTGGCGGGGTGAGGGGCGAAATTTGGAGCAGAACCTGCTGGGATTCTGCCCCATTTAAGCTGACTGACAAATTCTGATGCAGGAGGGGCTGGTGCATAACGTATGTCTCAGTAACAGTTGGGGGCATTCGCAGGCTACCCCAGCAGTCCTGCTAGATGCTCCCCTCGGTTTCATCTATGTCTGCTGACAGGAGTTACAGGTGACCTTCTGGGCCTCAAGTGGGCCCCACTACCAAAGGATGGAACGGAAATCGATCCCAGACAGACCTGCCAGCGTTGGATCATCTTGCAGTCTTCAGGTAAGATTCTCCAGGAGTCTCCCAGGATTAGAGATTGATCTCCCATACACCACTGCAAGCAACCCAGGAGGAAAATCACAGGGGCATAAAAAAAGATTGTAGACGGGGAAAAAAGGCTCTTTGACTGATAGTCAAGGATCATCCAGTTGGGTAACGAGGAGTCTGTTCCCTCTCCAATTGCTGTGGGAAGGCGATGCACTGCAGGGATGGACATGTTGGGTGACCAATGGCAGGAGCTTGGGGGAGGGGCGGTTGTAGGCAAGAGGTCATATGAAGAAACCTCCTGGAATACAACCAACCAGAGTTGGCGACCCTGTCTTCAGCTCAACAGGCCTTTGATGCTCACCAGCGGAGTGGCAGGATATTTCAACTGGCCAATAGAGTGACTGTCCCGGTGCGCAACAGCAGCACTAATAACAACATCAGCAACCACACCAATCAACAACTTGCACTTAAATATCACCTTTAACATAGAAAACATCCCAAGGTGCCTCAAAGAGGCATAACGGGGGGCAAAAACAGACACTGAGCCAAAGTACTAGATGTTAGGCGGAGTGACCAAAAGTTTGATCAAAGAGGTGGGCTTTATGGACAACCTTGAAGGAGGAGAGTGTGGTGGAGGGGTTTAAGGAGGAAATTCCGAAGCATGGGGCCTGTGCAGCTGAAGGCATGGCGGCCACAGATGGGATGAAGAGAAGAGGGAATGCACAAAAGTTCAGGGGGTTGAGGGGACTGTAGCACTGAAGAATGTTACAGAAATAGGGAGGGGGCGAGGCGATTGAAGGATTTAAACACATAACTGAGAATTCTAAATTGGAGGTGTTTGCGGACCAGGAGCTAATATAGGGATCAGTGAGGACAGGGTTAAGGGGTAAGCGGGACTTGGTGCGGAATTGGATACTGGCAGTAGAGTTTTGTGGCAGTTGAAGTTTATGGAGGGTGGAGGATGGAAGGAGAATAGTTGAGTCTGGAGATGATGAAGGCATGGATGAGGGTTTCAGTGGCAAATGGACTGAGGTAGGGGCGGAGGCAAGAAATGTTAAGGAGATGGAAGTGGGCAGTCTTTGTGATGTATAGGATATGGGGTTAGAAGTTCAGCTCTTTGGAGATGATATAATTTCTGCATTGTGACAGGTATGAGTGGAACCAAACGAGGGCAGCGTCAGTGTGGAGTGTGGCAGAGGACAGGTGTTGGAGGAGGATGAATGATTGAGAAGAATGAGAAGACAGTGGTGCCACAGTCACACAAGATGTTGTTTGTGACCTTGAACGGTGTAGTCTCTGTGCTATGGGCAGGGTGGAAGCCAGATTAGAAAATCTCAAATAATGGCAGCGTCATGTTTCAAAACTTTGGAAAGAAAGGGGAGATTGGGGGGAGATTGGAGATAGATTGGTAGTTGGAGAGAATGGAGTGATTAAGAGTGTATTTCTTGAGGTGGTGATTAACAGCAGTCTCGAAGGAGGGAAGAAAAAGACAGGTTGATGATGTTGTGTGCTTAGGAACTGGAACAGAAAGAGATTGAGGGACATGGTCTGCCTTTGCTTTTGCCTCTCTCGCTGACCCTTTATTACTTTTCTCACTCTGCCTCTGTTTCTCACTTTGCCTGTTTCTCACTCTGCCTCTGTTTCTCATTCTGCCTCTGTTTCTCACTCTGCCTTTGTCAGATGTCTCTGTTTCAATGTTCCAACCCCAAAAGAATCAAAAATAAGTATTTTTTTTTAAAAAACAAACCGTGTGCTGAAGCCTGTAGTGTCTTGTCCTTCCATCGCCTCACCTGAATTGTCCACACCCAACTCTCTTGGGGTCTGAACTTCAATCATCATAGTTTTGGAAGAGGACATGTCTGCCCAACATGAAGAAGCTGGTGTCAGTGAGGAATGTGTAGAGGCTGAGGAATGTGTAGAGACTGAGGAATATGTAGAGACTGAAGAATGTGTAGAGGCTGAGAAGTGAAGCAAGGTCCATGCAGGGAATAAATCCACGGGTGTACAGTTGCACAGCAGCAGGCAATCCCTTGTATTCGGGTATTCTTTACAGAGCCAAGCAGGTATAAGAAACATACCAACCAGAGTTTACAGATGTTATCTCTCCAATTTGACCATCAGTCTCAGAAGGCAGAACCCAGTCCATATGTCAGAGACTAGGTACACTTGTAGATACAGTGCAGTGTAGATGCAATCATCTGAGTGAGACCATAGGCAATTGCAAAGTATTGTTTTTTAATATCATGGAGTTCACTTGTTGCCATAAGTTCTATGGTCTTCTCGATGCACTCACGGATGAGACTCCTCCTGCCCTTCCTCTATACTACACTGGAACGTTACTATACAGACTTCCATAAGACCAGCCGAAGACCAAAATGGGTATAATGTTTGGGAATTATCTGTTTTCCTTGTGAAGCACCTTGGAACGATTTTCCATGTTAAAGGTGTCACATAAATGCAAGTTGTTGTTGTAATGTTATGGTCCTGAGAATTTTTTTTCCATAGGCCTTGCAGACAGTGAAATATTTCAACCTACAGTAAGGCAGTGTAAATTTCACACATTGGGGTAGACCTTGACATTGTGCAACAGTGCAAAACGGGTGATAGCGAGTCAGCAGCCCGTTTTACATCTCTCCCGAGTTTTATTTCCATTGAAGTCATTCGACTCGCTATCACCTGTTTTACACTATTGCACAAAGATCTACCCCATTGGATCTGGCTAAACTGCCAGCTACAGTAACTGCATGGAAATGTGTTCTGCCAGGTTCAAGGTACTGTGGATGATTCAGACTGGCAGAAATTTAACTGAAGCCCAGCTTTCCGCTCAATTTTCAGTTTCCCGCCTGATGGAAAATGAACGGAGAATTTAGTGGTACCAGAAAGATTCCCTTCACTCCTCTCCCACCCGACAACATGTTCAAACCTTATTAATGTGACTGAGTTTTATTGCATGACAGTCATTATTGCTATATTAACCCTTTCTAAATGCCACCCTGCATCCTATCAATCTGTCTTAGCACCATCTCTAGGCTCCAGTACAATGTGCTACTGTGGAACTATTGGAAGAGTTGTTTAACAATGTGATGTGCGAGCACCAGTAAGTCAACTGAATAGCCTCTTTTGACTTGGGACTACAATTATTTTTGACCAGGCAAATTTGATATTCCAGTCCAGTCAGCTGCCAATAAAAGTACTAAATGCTTACCCACTGCATTAAAGGGCCTGCAGCCAAATACATTGGCCCTTCCAGTGCACACCCACTACAACTCTGGCAGGAGTGCAGTGGTAAGTTTGCAAATTAGACCAAGGCCCGGTGTATCTGAGTCCCGGCCTCACCTGGCAGTTTCCATGGGGCCTTGTAAGGGGTGAAGCCTCCACCCTCCCCAAACAAAGCTAGATGCTTGGAGGGAGGGTGTAGCCGGGGGCCAGAACTCCCAGGCTGTGAATTTGTGCATTACCCGGCCTGGCGGGACATCGGTGGGCCGGTTATTTCTTTTTCGTTCATGGGATGTGGGCGTCGCTGGCGAGGCCAGCATTTATTGCCCATCCCTAAGAAAATGCCAAAAGAAAACCGGTATACTAGATTCCTGATCAGCAGACGTAGGGGTCCCCCAAACATTTTGCAATTTAAAACTTTTTCTTGGCCCCATTTGTTGCACACTAAGAAAATGTTTTGTTGGGGAGCCAGCCATCCCCTCTCCCCTGAGCTGGCACACTCCACTGTATTTTATGGGCTCCTGGGACAGGCAGGCTCCTGGGATGTGCCCCTAACAAGCTATGAAATCCTAACATGAGGAAACATCTGGATGTGCCATTCACCTCAGCTTGATGAATTGCATTGATGTGGAGGCTAATGAACCCCTCTCCCAGCCCCTACTCAGCCACTATGGATTAACGTACTATAGGAGTTTGAGAAACTTCATGCATTCACTACGATCGAACCTGGGGAAATCATTCAAGAGCTGGTGCCCATTTGGGCTTATTGCTAACATTGGATGACAACACTATGTAACAGCAAGCTCAGCCTCTCCCCACCCACAAACACCAACCCCACCCCCCCCCCCCCCAAAAATACATGCTATGCCCGACCCTGGAGGTGCAAAACCTAAAACAGTGTCATTCCAGCAATGATAGCATTCAACTTAAAGATCACACACAACAAAAAAATATCCTTAATTGTGCAATCCAAAGTAAGATTTCTTTGCTAGGTTGTGGTTGAGAAATGGAACAGATGAGTAATGAGTACAGAATGTTATTACATGGGGATATTATGCAGTATCGGCTGTTTGCTTTCATTCATTTTTATTCTTTTTTCACTTTTCTCCTCTTCTTCAAGTAGTGACTCATTCAGATTCCAGTCCCATGTGACCAGCAATCCCTCAGTATCTCGCCCAAGTAAATGCTCTTCATGGACCAATCTAGAATCAAGACGGGCATCACAGCACTTTCCAGCAATGATCGTTGAATAGCAGTCAGGGGTCGGGAGCTGCTTGATACTTTTTCCCGTTTCTAAACCAGTGCATTGAGGTCTATTGCAGCACCCCACTACTGCCCTGACCGAGATGAGCTAATTCACCACAGATCAGAAACTTGAGCCTGGCACCTTCCTGATCTCTATAACTTAGTACCACACTTACCCACTGAGAAAGAAAGGAAAGACCTTAGCGTCTTATTGCATCTCTCAGAAACATCCCAAACGCTTCTCATTCAATGAATCATTTTGAAGTGCAGTCACTTGCATTATGTACAGAAGCACAGCAGCTTATTTGTTGCACAACAAGGCCCCACAAACAGCAATGAGGTGAACAACTAGCTAATCTGTTTTTTGCAGTGGTGTTTTTCAGGGAGGAATACTGGGCAGGACACCAGGAAAGCTCCCTGTTCTTTCAGATAGTGCCATGGATCTTTAATGTTTATTTGAACAGGTAGACGAGACCTCAGTTTAACATCTCACCTGAAGGACGGGACCTTCAACAATGCAGCAACATCAGTAATTCACTGAATGTCAGCCTAGCTTATGTCCATTGAGGAATTATTTTTACCCTTCATGCAATCAATATATCGGCATTTTTCTGAACCGAAACATTCTTTCACTTGACTGAAGTATCTTTAATTTTGAAAGTATCAGTCACACTCACTGGTATAGTGCATTACTGCCATATAAATGGCCAATTGAATAAGGTCTCACTCACTATATCTCACCAGTTAGGGGTGAGGTAGGGGCTAACTTCAATTATCTTTGTGATACTTATTAATTTGATGCTGCACTGACTGCATTTTCTTCTTCTGCTTTGCCTCTTCTTTCAACTATTTTTCCACTAGAATGATTTGGATATGATTTCTAGTTAAAGTAAGTTCACAAAGTTTACAGCCACATGCTAGAGCAGCTGGCACAAAGAAGGGATCAGTATGTTAGTGCGCTTACCTGAGAGGTGATGGGCTTAGGTCAATGTGTTAGCCTAATTGGTAGGCCATTGAGGCATAGCGGGAGCATCACCTGACATCCACATTATGTGTATTTCCAGGAGTACTCGCTAGATGGCGATCAGGAGCAGAAATGCTGCCTAATTTTGTCCCTTCCCATCGCATGGATCCTAAGGCCAATTGTAGCATACCTACTACATCTTAAGCAAGGAACAACACAGGTGTGGAACTTAATTGGTCTGTATTGCTGAGGGCCATTGAGTGATCCCAACTTCCCACTTCACTTTGGCTGGAGGGAGAGCAAATAATATGTGAGATCCTCAGGGCCCATCAAACCAAGCAACATGGTCCCCACTACCACAGCTCATGCCGCAACCAGTTAATGAGACAATTTACCAAGCAGAAATCTTTCTGAAAAACTACAGAAAATCCACCAGAGCTACCCTTCCACCTGTAAACTGGAACGCCACTCCCTTGGAATTTAGGAGGCAGATGAAGTATTTTAAGAGTTAGCATTACAAGGCTGCATTGAATTTCAACCCTCACCTGGGAAAATCTTTACCTGCAAGATAAAATCAACCCAAAAGCTTTGCTCGCCTTTTTACATTTCAAAATGTTGCCTTTACATTGGTGCTTGTTCAGATCACAGGAGAGAGGCATCGGTGTACCAGCTCCCTTCATTAACTTTGCTGGAATCGGCCCCATCGTCCCAGCAGCAGAATCGTACATCTACTTCTTCAGGATTCTCTGATTCTGCAACCGGGGGTCAAGAGGGCTGTTTTTGCCACTGCAAACGCGGGGAGTTCTGCACAGACACCACTCTTCTTCAATGTGAACTAAACTAGCAACGTAGGAACAGGAGTAGGCCATTCAGCCCCTCGAGCCCGCTCCGCCATTTGATAAGATCATGGCTGATTTGTGATCTAATTCCATATACCTAACTTTGGCCTATATCCCTTAATATCTTTGGTTGGCAAAAAGCTATCTATCTCAGATTTAAAATTAACAATTGAGCTAGCATCAATTGCCGTTTGCGGAAGAGAGTTCCAAACTTCTACCACCCTTTGTGTATAGAAGTGTTTTCTAATCTCATTCCTGAAAGGTCTGGCTCTAATTTTTAGACCCTACTCCTAGAATCCCCAACCAGCGGAAATAGTTTCTCTCTACCCACCCTATCTGTTCCCCTTAATATCTTATAAGCTTCGATCAGATCACCCCTTAACCTTCGAAACTCTAGAGAATACAACCCCAATTTGTGTAATCTCTCCTCGTAACTTAACCCTTGAAGTCCGGGTATTATTCTAGTAAACCTACGCTGCACTCCCTCCAAGGCCAATATGTCCTTCCGAAGGTGCGGTGCCCAGAACTGCTCACAGTACTCCAGGTGCGGTCTAACCAGGGTTTTGTATAGCTGCAGCATAACTTCTGCCCCCTTGTACTCTAGTCCTCTAGATATAAAGGCCAGCATTCCATTCACCTTATTGATTATTTTCTGCACCTATTCATGACACTTCAATGATTAAGCACCAATGTAAATGCAACTAGAGTGTCATTAAATTATAGGAGGCATGAGGAAAATCAATTAAAGATGTCATGAATAGAATCCTTTGACAATACAGAGATTTATTACCCATGTTTATTTGGAAATTTCCTGGACACTGCTGTGAGCTACCAGGGAGAAAAATCATAGGGGCATTAAAAAAATGGCATGTTTTTTTCCATTTTCTATGAACACTTTCGTTTATTAGTTATAAAAATATTGGAGATGGGAAAAAGGGCTGTTTGACCGGGCAGGGCGGTTGGAGATGGAAGGTCATGTGATGAAACCTCCAGGACTATGTCCAACCAGATTTGGCAACCCTACTTCTAAAAGGTGGAAGCTAAGATATAGTCATGGTGCTCAAATGGTTAAATGAGGCCTCTGCTTACTGGCAGGATATTCCTTCACATTTACCTGAATCATTAGGCCCAGACAAACTTGCCGTACCTGTTCTGTGTAATCAGATGATAAGTGTGACATTGTGCAAAGGAATGTGGATGAGCTAAGTTCCAAAAGTCAAAATGTACATGATTGCATTAATTAAACTCCATGTGTTATTACATCGATGTATGCTATTATTAGCATAAAGATGTAATGAGTGAAGGCATAAACACCAGATCAATAATTGCACAACAGTTTGGTCATGAGTTTAGAATCCAGGCTGACCATAAGGCTGCTCTATTGTGTAAAAATTTGACCTTTTTTTTGGAAATTGGGCTTCAAAAGATCCACAATTCGGGGATTTGTGAAGCCAAACATCAGATACTGATTCCAACAAACATCTCAATCTCCAAGACACATATACAATCCCCCCTCAGTACCATTAGGGAATACAGGTACACAATGGGCTCTACAGTACCGTAGATCAGATATAGATTTTATCCTCTCACCACTTTCTTCGTTGGAATGGTTGATTAGCAAACTGGCACCTCTGAAAGCTGAAGTATCACACTTCCTGGGATCAGATGATATACCTCCAACCATTAACGCAACAGAGAAATCAGGAACATACTCGAGGCGCCCCCAATGGCTCAGAGTTATAAGTCACCATTTGATGTACACAGATTAGGGAGGTCCCAGATCCAGTCATCAATCTGTGTTGAGTTTGTTGATCTTAGCAGGTCAGCGGTAAGTGGTAAGGCTGCAGCATTCTGGGTTAAAGAGGAGAAAACCATCCAGGATTCCTATTCCTGGTCAATATCCAGTGACCCCCACTGAACACGTGTGTGTGGATATCAGGGTAGGACAGGATGCAGCTCAGTTGTGACATCCTCCACAGTAAACTAGCCTGCCAGCGCTCAGTATCAAGGCTCACATGTAAGTAATGGCCAATGGACAAGGTACCAAAGGCCAAGTGCCATTATGGACTGTACCCCAACCAGGAGTCAACACCTTCAGAAGAAGAGGGAAGGAAGGAAAACTGGAGAGAAAAATAAACTTACTTCTTCCATAGATTACCAGAGACCAAGCAGCATTCCTTTTTGCACGCACACACATATACACACATGTGCACATACACAAGTGCAAATAGACACATATACAGGCACACATTTACACATGTACACAGACATGTATATATACACATACTGTACACACATGCACACACACAAGTGCAAACAGAGGCACATAAACATATGCATACATATACATACACCATACACATACACGTACACACATACCTTGTGGTGTGAGCTGTGTCTATTGTATAGGTAGAACTAAGGCACAAACCAATAAAGTAATACTGAAATAGACTGCATGGGGAAATGGATGATGCACTTTCATGGATCCAAAAGACTATCAGAAATATTGACATAGGGGGCTGTGGAAACAGTTCAGAGGAGGGTCACAACAATCATTCCCAGCTTAAAAAATCATAATTACTCAGAGAAACTTAAAAAGCTGGGTCTATTCAGTTTAGGGATGTGTAGACTTAGGTGTGATTTGACAAAGGTACATAAAATAGTTAAAGGACTAGATTGTGTTCTTATTGATAAGACTATTTCAATTTAATAGATTGGAGAAGATCAGGCGTCATATGTATAAGTTACACAAGGGTAGGGCTAGGTTAGACGTCAGGGAGTTCTTTGTTTAGCAGATAATAGTTGACTTTTGGCATAGGGTACCGGCTCATGTGGTGAGTGCTGACTCTCTGCAAACCTTCAAAAAGAGGGTTGGACCAGTTCCTCACTGCAGCAGAGATCATGGGCATGATTTTAATATGCCAGCAGGAAGGCGGGGGGGGGGGGGGGGGGGTCGATGGGCGCGCAGGAAACCCAAAAAATAAATCTCTACCTTTCCCCACGCGATCAGAACTTAATTGATGGCCCTTAACATTGGTTCCGGATTTGCAGTCTGAAAGCTGCGCAGTGGGCGGACTGCACACCCGCATGACCAGCTGTCAGTTGGAGTGTCTGTATTTAAAGGGCCATTGCATCAATGGCTTTTGATGCACAAAGGAGGAACCGGGCAGAATAGAGCAGCAGAGGGGCAAGCCAGCTCCATGATTTAGTGACACCTCACTTGAGGTGCTGCTGGCCGGGGTGAGGAGGTGGAGGAAAATATTCTACCCGGCGGGCAGGAGGAAGCGCCTCTGCCACCAAGAAGGTCTGGCTCAAGGTGGCAGAGGAGGTCACCAGCAGGAGCAACATCTCCCATACTTGGGTGCAGTGCAGGAAGTGCTTCAATGACCTAACTAGGTCAGCAAATGTGAACACACTTACTGATTCTCCTGCATTCCGTGCTGCATATCACCACCCCCCTTCACATTCTGCTCTGCCAAGACTACTCCATCACATCACTCCTCACACCCACTTAAGGCTCATCGTCAACTTGCCTTCACTTCCTGAGCACTTCCTCACCTCCCCACCTCCCCACCATGACCACTCACCCAAATCCTGATCCAATGTGATGTCTCTGTCTGACACTCACCCTCTGTTGCATCTCTTTCACGGTCAGCCTCACCCAAAGCAATGCATTCATCGGCTGACTACTTCACCCTCACTCACTCACATGTCGGTACTTTCTCCTCTTGTAGAAGAGACCACAAAATGCATGGGAGAGGGCGAGGACAGGAGGGGGCCACAACAAATAGGAGGAAGCCCTGCAGATCAGCCGCACCCTGTCCGTCGGGGATGCCGACTGGCACCCAACAAACGTCTGTTGACACAACTTTAACATTCATCACACACAACATGAATTGATGTTAAGAATGATTGGCATGTTGAACACCTCAGTATGCTCATCGCAACACGACACGTCTGTGATGATTCTTAATATTGCCTCCTGTTCTCTTCCAGGCCCTTCAGCGACCGAAGTGACGGCAGAGGGCGATTCATCGGAGGAGCTCCTGGCCTCTGAGGGCGCACCGTCAGATCGTGAGCCATCCACCAGCGCAGATACTCACACCGCGGTGGGTCCTAGTATTCAGTTAATTGGGTTGGCACCTGGTGAGTCACCACACACAAGTGAGCATGAGCAGACACTGGTGGCAGGGACAGCTGTGGAGAGTCCGTGTCAGTGGGCACGCACCTCTCCAGGCTCTGCTCAGCTGGACGCAGATGCTGAACCCCAGTGGCCAACCTTTAAAAGGTGTATGATCGAGGGACAGCAGCATATTTGTGAGGTATTGGAACAGGTGCCCCGCACACTCTCCACATTAGCAGGGGGGATGGAGGAGTCCACCTCCTGCATTAATCGACTGGTGACACAGGTAAGTGCGGGAATGTCTGCAATGGAGAGAAGGCTAGCCTCCATTGAGCTTCAAGCACGGTTCATAAATGAGTCCATTCAGGCCCTGACAACGGCTGTGCAGACTGAGGGTGAACAACATTCTACCGCCTTAAACAGGCAGACAGATAGTTTACAAGGGGCTTACAAGGCATCACACATGCCCTCCAAACTGTTCTCCAGCAGGGTGGTAGGAGTGAAGTGGCCCTAGCCCAGGAGAGGGATGATGGCAAAAGGGGACATGGAAGTGGGGACGCCATTCAAAGCACTCCCACGTCTCACCCGTCCCCCCACCCCTCAACCAGTACCCACAGTGCTGCCTCCTCTCCAGGTGGCCGAGTCAGCCCTGCACAGATGCAGGTGGAGCAGTCTCTGGCAGGGCCCTCAAGGGCTCCAAAACCCAGAGGGCGTAGGCCCAAAGCATCTCAACAGTCAGGGCATCAACATGAGCAACCTGCCACTACCTCTGCTACAGCCACAGGGAATGCACCACGTAGAAATAGTAGGAAGCGAAAGGCTGAGGTTTTGTGATCACAAAGGGTATGCACAAGAGTTTCTGACAGACTGTCATGTTTTTCATTTATATTTGGTTTTTGTTAAAATCACATTAAATGTTAGCATTCTCACCACTACTGCCACGTCTTGCCCCTTGAGTCCTTTTGTGATGGCGCCCTTTCATCTGCTTCATCATGAACGGCGAGACTTGATGCCACCCAGTGGGTGCGATTACAGTGGGTGTATGTGCAGTTGTAGGACTGTTTTGTGCGAGGGGGTGCGGGGGGCTGGTGTAGGCAATGCTCGTTCCAAGTGGTCTGAGGACTGGACTATCCTCACTATGTAGATGTCCTTATGAGAATCAGTCAAATATTAGTGACTCCCTGGCCTCACAAGCAGCCAGGTGAGCCGCTACTCTGCCGATGGGTTCTTCCTGCTCATGCTCCTCCTCAATGTTGATGGCAGATGTGGATGCTGGATGAGGACATGAGGTCTCATTAACCGGTAACCCTCTCTGTTGCACAATGTTGTGCAGGATGCAGCAGATGACTATAATTCTACCCACTCTCTGGTGCGTATTGAAGCGCTCCCCCAGACCGATCCAGGCATCGAAATCGCATCTTCAGCAGTCCGATCGCATGTTCAGTTACAGACCTGGTGGCGATGTGACTGTCGTTGTATCGACGCTGTTCCTCGCTGATGGGATTTCTCACAGGTGACATGAGCCATGTGTGCAGGGGGTATCCCTTGTCTCCGAGAAGCCAGCCCTTAAGGCTGCTTGGTGCGTGGAAGAGGCCGGGATGTTGGATTCCTGCAGAATGAATGAATTATGGCAGCTCCCAGGGAATCTGGTGCACACGTGAAGAAATTCTTTCCAGTGGTCGCAAACGAGCTGCACGTTGATGGAGTAATATCCCTTTCTGTTGATGAACAGTCCTGGCTCGTGTGCAGGTCCTCGGATTGCTACGTGTGTGTAATCAATTGCACCCTGTACCCATGGGAAGTCAGCCAGAGAGTGGAAACCCATTGCCCTCTCCATCTGGCTGAGGTCGTCCATGGGGAAGTTGACGTAGTGGGATGCCCCTGCGAAACAAACCTGTCGTATGCACTTGTGGGCAGACGACTGAGAGACCCCAGCGATGTCACCGGTGGCACCCTGGAATGATCCGGAGGCGAAGAAGTTGAAGGCAGTGGTCACTTTAACTGCCACGGGCAATACGATGCCAACAGGCCCAGCCGGAAGTAGCTCTGCATGAAAAAGCGCGCAGATGTCTGCGATCATCCGGCGACTCAATCTGAGCCTTTGTAGGCACTGTTCCTCAGGGAGGTCCAGGAAGCTCAGCCTTGGTCCGTAGACCCTCTCATGAGGGTAGTGACATTGGACCCTCTGTTATTGCCCTCTCTGCTCTTCTGCACCTGTAGCGCACCTCTGTGTTGTGGAGCTGCAAGCTGGAATTGCACGCCGTGCCTGCCGCGGATGGTGATGTGCCTCCTCCTCGGATGTACCGGTGAATGCAGCCATTGCGCCCACCATCCTGGTGTTGTCAGTTTGAGGGGGTCCAAAAAGTAGGTAAATAAGTGTAAACAGAACAATTCTGAGTGTGAACCAAGAATTCAAATCTAAACACAAAGATCTCCCAGCCAAAAGTTTGTCTGAGAGAACTGAGTGCCCTGCTGCAATAACTCACCTTCAATCCCCATCTGTCAAACGGGGATTTAAATGGCCAAATGGCTGCCGGCTGCAACCCGCCTAGTTTCCCATGGCGTGCTTCACACAGCACGGGAAACACGTTGAGGCAGCGTTGAAATCGTTTCCCTGCATCAATAACAAGATTAATCACCATTTCAACAAGATTAAATAGCTTAATTCCCGCTTTAAATATTTTCCCGCCGGCGGGATTTCCGGCTTCCTGAAGCGCACAAACAGGTCTGGGTCGTGCACGTGTTTCGGCAGGTTGGAGCTGGGATTCCCTCCCGCTCCGGAAATCCCCGATTTTGTTTGCCCCCCGCCCCCATCCCCAACGCACCCGGACTTCGAAGATAAAATCGTGGCCCACATCTCATAAAAGGTATGTTGTCGAATGAGGAACCTTACCACCTTATACATTTTAGGGTCCAGGTCAGAAGAACTCGGCATTAAGTGTTTGGTTTCTTTCTCTTTTTCTTAAGATTGTTTTGTATCTGTAACAAAGTGTGCCACTTTCAAGTATGATGTCTGGAATGTGACAGACATTCATAGAAATACATAGAAGTTACAACATGGAAACAGGCCATTCAGCCCAACCAGTCCATGTCAGCACTTATTCTCCACACAAGCAAGTAGCTCTAATCACATTTACACACCCTTACCCCTTTTTCTTTATCCACTTATCCAATCTAATCTTGAATGAGGACATAGTTTCTGTCTCAACCACTAATCCTGTATGTGAATTCCACATACTCACAACTCTGTAAAGAAGTGTCTCCTGCCCTCTGTTCCAAATCTCTTACATTTAATCTTTGAGCCCTCATTCTTGACCCCTCAACTACTGAAAACAGTCTGCTTCTATCTACCCTGTCCCATCCTCCCATAATTTTAAACGCTTCTATCATATTGCTCCATAATCTGCATTGTAATGAAGAAAGAAATTGTTCATGTTCATAAACTTCTCGATCTTATGTAATTCGCTGTGCCCAGGCAATCCAGTACAGCCGGACGCAGACCCAGTAAAGTCTCCTCTAAACTCTCTTACCTCAGATTTAATGAAACCATTCTCACGATCTCTGATGTTTGATGTCCAATCAGAACTCGCTCGGTTAGTGCAATGATAGCTGTGATCGGTTTTCTGAGAGTCTTTGGGACGAATAGTACTTGCAGATTTTGAAATTTAACAAGGTCGTAATCACTTACTAAAAGACCCAGGCCTCAAAAATCCATGAGGGGCGATGCAATCCCGGTGGTTTTGCTCAGGTTGGCATCTGCCTGTGTCCTCAAGCACTACATGGGCAGTGGGAGGGCATCTCATTTCCATGGGACGGCAGGTGCCTGTGCCACCACAGGCACATCTCCGGTGTCCACTTACCCCATGAAGCCGAAAGATCCGGCATCTGCCCAATACTGGAGGTGGTTACTCAAGACCACCTATGCCCATACCCCAGTCGTGCACCCTTCGGTCCCCTGTGTAAGGGGGGCTAACCAAGATATAGTTTTTAAAGTTTATTTACCATTAGAGAATCATAGAAATTTACAGCACAGAAGGAGGCCATTCGGCCCATCGTGACTGTGCCAGCCGAAAATGAGCTATCCAGCCTAGTCCCACTTTCCACCACATGATCCATAGCCTTGTAGGTTACGGCACTTCAAGTGCACATAGAATCATAGGGTCATAGAAAATTTACTGCACAGAAGGAGATTATTTGGTCCATTGTGTCCACGCTGGCCGAAAATGAGCCAACCAGCCTAATCCAACTTTCCAACACTTGGTGCAGCCTATCCAATCTTTCCTCATAGCTAAAATTCTCCAGTCCTGGCAACATCCTCATAAATCTCCTCTGTACCCTCTAATGCAAACACATCTTTCCTGTAATGTGGTTTGGAATTCTTTGGAAGTCTAAGCCTCTTGCCTCACCTGGATCCTCTATCCAGTGGTGGCCACTTACACCCATCTGTAGGCTGGTACACCTCATCTCATTGGTTGTACCAGTCTCCAATAACCCGCTGGGACCCGAACAAGCAAGGGAAGCGGGAACACCCGGCGTACGGAGTCCCCACCACCAGCTCCACCCCCGGTGATATTTGCCTTGTTGGGTGGACAGAGCTTACAAGGCAGGCCAGAAAATCATGGACACGATGGATGTCCGATGGCAACCGGGTCCCTGCCATTTTCCAGTTGGTTCTGCTAATCTATCTCCGCCCCCATCACCGACCCCACCCCCCCCCCATAGAAGCAGCTGCAGGCTTGAGAGAGCTGCAGGCCCAAGACTGACCACCAGCCTGGGGCCTTCTGATTGTTGGTGGAGAACAGCAGCCAGAAGAGCCTCCTGTCACAAAGATCTTAGAAAATGCTGAAAACAAAAGGTTCCCTTCTCAGGCCTCGCTTGATCTGAGGTTAACATCAACTTCTTAGGGGCCTCCTCAAAATGGGCGCCTTCACATGGAGGAAACTGAGGCGGAAGGCTGAAAATGTCCCTCCAAACTCATTTGCATGAGGATCTGGTGCCAGAACTGCACTCAGGAAGTGCCAGAGAGAAAGGAAGGAAACTTAGTGGGAAAAATATACGAACATACGAACAATGACGGGCAGGGAAAGACCCTCTGGTCCATCCAGCCTGTCCCACACAATTGTGATACTTTGAGCATCACAGTATATACACTTCCCATCCCACCCGAAACCGTATACACAAAGCATCTAGGCCAGGACATCTTTATTCCTACAAATTGATCTCTACTTTGTCTCTTTGAATCCGACAATATCCTCCCAGAACATGGAGATTGAATGGACTGCTAGTTTCAGAAGCCCAGCTCCAACAGTGTCCCACTCTAATACTGTCTTCCTCCAATAGTGTGCCAAGATGGCCAGCTACCGAACTGCCTTCATCAGTAACTTTGACCCTTTCAGTACTGAATGACGTTTTTATCCCCACTTTTTCGGGGGGGGGGTGAATTTTGTGCTTATCAAGAAGCTGGATTTCCGTACTGGGGAGCACAAGGTTCTTTCCACTTATTGCGCCTAACCCAGGCTCCCCTTGCAGCCTGCAACTTGTTGAATGGCTGAATTCAGACGAGTGCTGGGGCAGGAGTGTGGATATCTGTCGAAGCAGCAAATCAGCCACAGTACTTCCATAGTAAAATAGCCCGCCAACTCTTACACGTGAATAATGGTCACTTGGATCAGGTACTAGAAGATAAACAATGCCAATGTAACCATATCCTAGCAAGGAGTCAAACCCTTCAAGACATTGTGGGAGGAGAGAAAATTGGCTAAGAAAACAAGCAGGAGTAAAAGGAACATACGGTTGGATTGTTTTTTTACCATTCGCAGCCAAAGAGAAATGTTCCAATACGCAAATATTCACCCAATACGCAAATCTTTATACATTATGCAAATCTTTATACATTATGCAAATCTTTATACATTATGCAAATATTATTGCTGACAATCCTGCAAGTTCCACAGGTAACTAACTATCAGTGCTCTAATTCAACTCCATACACTTCAGATCATCCAAAACTCTGCTGTTTGTATCCGATCCCACACCAAGTCCTGTTTGCCCATCATCCCCCGTCCTCACTGACCTACATTGACACCCGGGCCCCCAAATCCTCAAATTTAAAATTCTGATTCTTATATTTTGAATCCCTTCTCACCCCTCCCTATCTCTGTAATTTGCTTCAGTGCTACAACCTCCTCCCCCGAACTCTCCGTTTCTCTAACTCTGGCCTCTTCTGCATTCCACACTCCTTTTGCCCCACCATTGGCGTCTGTCCCTTCAACCTCTTAGATCCCACTCTCTAGAATTCTTTCCCTAAGCCTCTCCATCTCTCCACCTCCCTCTCCTCCTTTAAAACCCTCCTTAAAACCCACCTCTCTGACCAAGCTTTTGGTCAGTCCTCCTAGTCTCTCTTGCACTGCATCCTTTTTTTTAATTACACCTCTGTGAAGCGCTTTGGGACACTTTTCTACGTTAAAGGCACCATATAAATGCAAGTTGTCGTTGTATTTTCCTTGCACACCCTTTGTGAATTTCCTGTATTTGTTTTGTCCTATGCAAGAAAACACTGTATCATTCATGTTTGGAAGCATCCCTCACAATTCCGGGTCAGATTAACTCTTCTTCCACCACTCACCCCCTCCTTCCCACTAGTAAGACTGGAGAGAAAGCTCTACTTCCATTTAATAATCTAAGGCCACATGAGACTGGCAAAGGCTTGGGATTTATACTGAAGCAACAGCTTCACCAAGTATTCTAGCAGAATGCATTTAAAGGGGACAGTCACCATTTTAGGGAAGAGAAAGGGAGGAGCCACATGATATTTTGTCTCAATCGTAGGGAACACAATATGGGACAGTTTTGATACAAATTGTGCAGAAGAAGTAACATTTTCTAGAAGGATCTGAGATTAAACCATTGATTCCATGAGGAGCATTTATAAGTTAGTTTGTTACACAACAACACCTGATCGAACAATGCTGCATTTATTCATTATCAGCCTACATTTGAATTTTCTTTATGTATCATGGCTGTTCTGGAGTGCCTCTAAGACTGGTACCTGGAAATGTCCTGCTTTGTTTAGGTCTTAATATCTCTTGTTTTAATTTGTGCTGAAATTAAGAATGAAGACCACTGTCCATTCCAGCAGTAATGAATGAGGCAGGAATAAACAAAGTGAACAGGACACGGGGTTATGTTGCCATATCAGTTGAATTTGTTACCTCCAGACTCGACTATTCCAATGCTCTCCTGGCCGGCCTCCCATCTTTCACCGTCTATAATCTTGAGCTCATCCAAAACTCTTCTGTCCGTATCCTAACTCACACCAAGTCCCGTTCACCCATCACCCCTGTACTCGCTGACCTACATTGGCTCCCAGTTCGGGAATGCCTCAATTTTAAAATTCTCAACCTTGTTTTCAAATCTCACCATGGCCTCAACCCTCCCTGTCTCTGTAACCTCCTCCAGCCCTACAACCCTCTGAGATCTTTGCACTCCTCCAATTATGGCCTCTTGCGTATCCCCAATTTTCACTGGCTCCACCTGTGGTGGCCATGCCTTCAGCTGTCTGAATCCTAAGCTCTAGAATTCCCTCCCTACACCTCTCCGCCTCTTTATCGCTCTCTCCTCCTTTGTTGTTGTTGTTGAGTTGGAATCCCCAGGAGTCATGCTGAAACTGTACAGTGCTCTGTTCAGGCTGGACCTGGAACACTGTACAGGTCTGGTCACGACACAACATAAAAGTCTACCAGATTCCAGAAACAATGCAGAGAACAGCAGCCAGGCTGATAGGCTATGAGGAATAAACTAATAACGTGGTGCTCTTTAGCTTTGAAAAAGAGGTATCTCAGAGCTGACATTAAAAACTATATGATATTTAACAGGATGGCAAACACACACCTGAAACAATACTTTTAGCAGGGCACAGGATTTTGAAGCGAAATTTAGGACAGATGTCAGCAAGAATTCCTTCACATGGATGGTGATTAACATCTGGAATTAATTGGCAAGAAAGGTGGTTGAGGCCAGGACTATAGGTTCAGTTAAGAAACAGCTGGATGCTGTAATGCACCATTGGCTAAGCCAGTTGTGTGCCAGGTACCCTCAGTTTGTGCCCATTGCACTTGAGGGAGCAAAGATGGCCGTACTGGGGGATGATGGGGTAGGAGACAGTGAAGATTTTGCTGGAAATTAGGCCATCGAAAGGAGAAGTGTGCAAGTGGTTGAGGAAATCAACAGCTGCAATGGGCATAAACTGAGGGTACCTGGTACACAACTGGCTTAGTCATCCCTCACCAGAGCTGGCTTTCCACATCAAGCTCTACTGAGCCTTGTTCTCCTCTGACAAAAGCAGCCACTACCCTCAGATCATCCTGGAGGACATAGATGATCCCAGGCTCCTTTTCTCTACTATTCACCGCCTCCTTAAATCCCTCTCCCCTCCACTCTCATCTCTAACAACAAATGTGAGAAGTCATTGATTTCATTGTCTCCAAGATAGAGGCCATCCATTCAGCTGCCTCCACTGTTTTTCCCCCTTCCCCTTGCCCACGAAGCAAATCTCCATCTCCCTCCCATTCTAGCCCTGAACCTCCGTCCCTCTCTTGTATCTTCCTCACGCTCATCTTGACCTATCTTTTAAGTCTTTGACCCTATTCCAACTAAACTCCTGACCACCTAGCTTTCCTTCCTAGCCCCCATGCTAGTGACACTGTAAATGGTTCCCTCTCCTCGAGCAATGTCTTCCTCCCTTTCAAAACTGCCATCATCACCCGCTCCTCAAAAGACCCACCCTGTACCCTTCTGGCCACACTAACCTCCATATCATCTCTAACTTCCCTGCACTCTTAAGGTCCTTGAATATATTGTCACCTCCCAGATCCGTGCCCATGTCTCTCGGAAGTCCCTGTTTGAATCCCTCTAATTAGGTTTCCACCTCTCTCCCACAGCACTGAAAACAGTCCTAACCTTACTCACAAATGACATTCTCTGTGACTGTGACACATTACCTCTCCTCTTCTTCCTTGACCTCGCTGCAAACATCCTCCCCAATGCCTCTCCTCCATTCTCGGGCTCTGTGGGACTGCCTTCACTTGGTTCCACTCTTAGCTATCCAGTTATAGTTAGAACATCTCTGGATATGGCTTCTCTTCACCCCGCCTCCGCCTCCCGGCGCCACCCCCTGCACCATCCCTCCAGAGTCCCCCAAGGATCTATCCTTGGACCCTTCCTCTTCCTCACCTACATGCTGCCCCATGGTGGCATCGTTGCAAACATGGGGTCAGCTTCCACATGTATGCTGATACACCCAGCCCTACCTCTCCACCATCTCTCTCGCCCCCTCCATGTGTCTGAATGCATTCAAAGTGCCTATCCAGCATCCTTGGATGAGCTCTAACTTCTGGCAGCTAAACATTGGGCAGACTGAAGCCATTGTCTTCAGCCCATGTCACAATCCTCTTCACCAACTTTGTCTCCTCCCTGTACACTGTTTCAGGCTGAACCAGTCTCTGCACAGGCTTCATGTTCTGTCCCACCCATGCTAAGCTTCCAATCCAACATCCTCCCCATCACAAAGACCCCTTACTTTTTCAGCAACAGAGCTACTTTATATATGCAAGTTGATGTTGCAATTAGAGACATACAGATCATGCAATGATGGGTACTGTGGCACTATCAGTGCTGGTTATAGACACATTCATTGATGGTGCACTGCAGTGGAAGCTGTGGCACTGATATCAGTACTGGTTATAGACACACTTATTGACAGGGGCACTGCAGTGGGAGTTGGCAAAGGGAAAGAATTTGTTGTGCAGCTATGGATCTAAACTCAACGTATAATCTAATGCTGCTTATTCACTGCATACCTTGGTTGAACATGCACATTGCTCCATCATGCTCATAGTTGGCCACCTTGGGCAGTTGAAAGAGATGTGTAGGTAGTTTGGCTCAGGCAATGACAGTGAGTATCTGGGTAAGCAAACAGGCAGGCCTAGTGAAAGAGAGAAGAATTGTTCTTTACAGCAGGAATGATCTTTGCATTACATGAAACTGAGCTTATCAAGCAATGGTATGAATTACTATTAATGCTTTAGGCCCATCCAAAATTTTTGCTCTAAATATACAGAAGGTTGCTGAGGGAAGTAAGGGTGGAAATAGCAGAGACTCTGGCCACAATCTTTCAATCCTCCTTGGATATGGGAGTGGTACCAGAGACTGGAGGGTTACAAATGATCAAAAAGGGGAAGAGAGATAAACCCAGTAACTATAGGCCAGTCAGCTTAACGTCAGTGGTGGGGAAACTTCTAGAGACCATAATCCGGGACAAAATGAATTGTCACTTGTAAGAAAATGGGTTAATAAATGAAAGCCAGCACGGATTTGTTAAAGGCAAATTGTGTCTGACAAACTTGATTGAGATCTTTGATGAAGTAACAGAGAGGGTTGATGAAGGTAGTGGAGTTGATGCTGTGCATATGGACTTTCAGAAGACATTCGATAAAGTGCCTCATAATAAGCTGGTTAGCAAAATCGAAGCCCATGGGATTAAAGGGGCAGTGGCAACATGGTTACAAAATTGGCTAAGAGACAGAGAGCAGGGAGTAGCGATGAACGATTGTTTATTAGACCAGAGGAAAGTATACAGTGTTATCCCCCAGGGATCAGTATTAGGGCCTCAGCTCTTTTTGATACATATTAATGACCTGGACTTGAGTATACATGGCATAATCCCAAAGTTTGCTGATGACACAAAACTTAGAAATGTAGTAAACAGTGAGGAGGATAGTAACAGACTTCAGGAGGACATAGATAGACTGGTGAAATGGGCAGACACATGGCAGATGAAATTTAGTACAGAGGAGTGTGAAGTGATGCATTTTGGAAGGAACAATGAGGAAAGGCAATATAAACTAAATGGTACAATTTTAAAGAGGGTGTAGGAACAGAGAGACCTGGGGGGGGGGGAGGGTCACATACACAAGTCTTTGAAGATGGCAGGACAAGTTAAAAAATCATGTGGGATCCTGGGCTTTATAAATAGAGGCATAGAGTACAAAAGCAAGGTACTAAATATTTTAAAACACTGGTTAGGCCTCAGTTGGAATATAGGGGGGTATTTTAATCTACCCCCCCCCCCCCCCGCCACAAGGGGCAGGAGAGGGTTGGGAGGAAGGGGTTAAATTGGTAAATATGTGAAAGTTGACCCCCTACCCGCCACAAACACGCCTACTTCCGGTTTAACAGCAGCGGGTTTGGGGGTGGCCAAGTAAACCCGCTCTGGAGAGGCAGGCACATTGTTATATTTTGTTAATGAGGCTCTGTTCCTCAGATTTAGGGAGATGTTTAAGTTTAATGGCTGTGGGCCGGGATTTTCCAGGGCTCGGGAAACCATGCAGCTGAAGGGAGGCGAGAACGGCCGGTTCCAGCAGGTCTGTGCTTTTTAGAGAATTGCTTGCGGGCCAGGAGGAGCAGGAATTCTTCCCCCCAGCCCCTCAGGCAAATTTTCTGCCATGATCTGCCCACCCCCCCATCCACTGCGATCTGCCAACCCCCCTGTGATTTCCACCCCCCCACAATCTGCCGACCCCCCCTGTGATCTGCCCCCCTCCCCGCGATCTGCCCAGCCCTCCCCGCGATCTGCCTCCCTCCCAACGATCACCCGAACCACGTTCCCCCCCCCACACCACACCACCCCCCCGCCCATTATGCCCCGATCTTACCCTCCCTCCTTCCTCGCTCCCGGCCTTCTACCACAGGCTTTCCCGCCCGGCAGCTAGCCAGCTGGCCTTTCATTCTGGCCGGCTGCCGGGCAGGAAACGGAGTAAAAAATGATAATGAGATCCTGCTGTTAAATTCGGCAGGACCTCCGCCTTTCCGGAATTTCCAGGTTTCCCAGCCACGAGCTTTGTCCCCTTCACCGTCAGGTCGGATTACCTGAAGGTGCTGGGGATCTGGTTCGGGGGAGCCAGGGTGTGCACCAAAAACTGGAAGGAGCTTATTTCCAAGGTGAAGCAGAAACTGGGACTGTGAGATCGACGATCCCTCTCAATCGTGGGCAAAAACCTGGTCATCAGGTGCGAGGTACTCTCGGTGTTGCTGTATTTGGCACGGTCTGGCCCATACCTCACTCCTACGCCGTGACAGTCACCCGAGCCATCTTCCGCTTTATCTGGAGATCAAAAATGGACCGTGTCCGCAGGGACACGATGTACAAATCTCTGGAGAAAGGGGGGAAAGGCTTGCCCAACGTGGCCCTCATCCTGTGCGGCTGCATCAAGCTTTGCGTGGACCCTTGGTACACAAACACAAAATGTCACTACGTGCTGAGGTTCTACCTATCCCCGGTGTTGCGAAGGATGGATCTGGCCACGCTGCCACGGAACACTCCGTCCAGTTGGACCGTTCCGCCCCACCTGTCCTTCGTCAAAATGTTCACACAAAAAAACACCTTTGACCACAAAGCGATCAGTAAGTGGTCCGCACGTAACGTCCTCGAGACCCTGCGGGAAAAGGAGACGATGGATCCTGTCGGTTGGTTCCCCGAGCAGACCGTCAATGTCATTTGGCAGAATGCCTCATCGCCAGAACTTTCAAACAAGCACCAAGACATAGCTTGGCTGGTGGTGAGAAGGGCCCTTCCTGTCAGATCCTTCATGCACTCCTGGACTCTCAGCGCCACCGCACGGTGTCCCCGAGGAGGCTGCGGTGCAGATGAAACCGTCACCCATCTCCTTCTGGAATGCGCCTTTGCAAGGAAGGTCTGGAGAGAGATGCAGTGGTATCTGTCCAGGTTCGTCCCGAGCAGTTCCGTAACACAGGACTCTGTGCTCTACGGGCTGTTCCCAGGTACACACACCGAGAAGGACATCAACTGCTGCTGGAAGACCATCAACTCAGTGAAAGACGCCCTTTGGTCTGCCCGAAACCTGCTGGTCTTCCAGTGCACGGAGCTGTCCTCGACCGAGTGTTGCAGACTGGCACATTCCAAGGTCCAGGACTACGTGCTCAGGGACATACTGAAGCTAGGTGTGGCCGCCGCAAAGGCTCTGTGGGGAAAGGCAACCATTTAGAGCCTTCCCGCCATTGTATACCGAGGGGCTGCAATCAGGGAAACTGTATTGTATGTTTTGCTGCAAATTTTATGAATAAAGTATTTTTTTGAAAAAAAAGGACTGGAGAAGCTGGGATTGTTCTCCTTAGAGCAGAGAAGATCAAGGGGAGATTTAATAGAGGCGTTCAAAATTATGAAGGGTTTTGATAGAGTAAATAAGGAGAAACTGTTTCCACTAGCAGATGGGTCAGTAACCAGAGAACACGGATTTAAGATAATTGGCAAAAGAACCAGGGGAGAGATGAGGAGAAATGTTTTTATGCAGCGAGTTGTTATGATCTGGAATGCACTGCCTGAAAGGGTGGTGGAAGCAGATTCAATAGTAACTTTCAAAAGGGAATTGGATAAATACTTAAAAAGGAAAAAATTACAGGGCTATGGGGAAGAAGTGAGGGAGTGGGACTAATTGCATAGCTCTTTCAAAGAGCCAGCACAGGCACAATGGGCCAAATGGCCTCCTTCTGTGCTGAATGATTCTATTATTCTAAGGAGGGGCAATAGTTTCAGTGTTAAATATGGAATTTATCTTAATGTTGAGGAGACTGAATTACTTATGAGATTCACAGGCACAAGTCAGCTTGTAGTCACCATTTTGGGATGAATATGAACTCAACTGAATGGTGGTGGATATTGCAGAGCATAAAGAACAACCTGCATTTCTATAGTTTTTCTCACATAAAGGAAGATGTCTTAAAGTGCTTTTCATCAAGGAGGAGAAACAATGGACACCAAACAGAGGGAAAAAGGGAAAATGAAGAAGGCTAGGATGGGTGACTGAAGGCACAGTCAAAGAGAAAGTAAGGAGGCAGGGGTAAGGCAAAGGGGACTACATAGAAATTCTAGAGGACAGGAATATAGTGGCTGAATAAACAGTCAGTTTCAGAGGACCAGAGGGCGCATGGCGGACATGATGCTGGAGGAGACGATTAATATAGGATGGGGGGGGGCAAATCCATGGAGGAATTTGAGAGCAAGAAAGCAATGCTTCTTCATTTGTTGGAATAGAAAGATAATGATCTGGGAAGCAGTCTTGGATGCCTAATTCTGTTCCCACGTTCCTATGAAAAAGCATTACCTTTATCCCAGTCTATCTTGGGATAAGTAAAATCATTCATTATTGCCTTGTTGTTCTTACATTTCTCTCTGAATTGTCTACAAACTTCCCCCTTTTATCTTATCTCCACTGTTTGGTGGTCTGTTATACACACTGAGAATTGAACCATTTCCCTTCATATTCCTTCATATACATTCTACCTTAGATTGAACCTAGAATTTTCCTGGTGTATAGGACTCAGTACCACACCAGGCAGTGAATTTACCCACTGAGTCCTTTTTTTTAAAGATAGGATCCAACTGTCAATTATCAAACAGATTGAGGCCGAGGGGGCCCTTATGCATTTTTGTCACTAACGATTTGATTCAAAGCAATTCCTATTTGCAATATAAGAAAACTTATACAACTTATAAACTTGTACAACCAAAGGTGACATGAGGAAAAACTTTTTTACACAGCGAGTGGTTGGGATCTGGAATGCACTGCCTGAGGGGGTGGTGGAGGCAGATTCAAACATGGCCTTCAAAGGGGAACTGGATACGTACTTGAAAGGAAAAAATCTGCAGGGCTACAGGGATAGGGCCGGGGAGTGGGACTAGCTGGATTGCTCTTGCATAGAGCCGGCGCAGACTCGATGGGCCGAATGGCCTCCTTCCGTGCTGTAACCTTTCTATGATTCTACGATTCTTAGCAGTTCTGACTAAAGATCATTGACCTGAAACGTTAAATCCACAGATGCTGCCTGACTTGCTGGGTATTTCCAGCATTTTCTGTTTTTATTTTAAAGTTATGCAACTATTTGGCACTATATGTTGACTGTAAGCAAAGGAATGGAATTACCTGAAGTAGTCTGTCAGGACTGCCTCAATACCAAGTAGCAAGTTCAATGGTTCAAACACCATCTGCTCAACCTCTGTAAAATATTTGACTGGATTGGAACGGGAAGGAGTGGAAATTCACCACGTGGCCACAGCTGGGCCAGAGACATGGTTGAAAGTGGTCAATCACACGGACACCACGTTTGTTAGCTCTGGACTAAACCATTCAAGAGAAGAAGACAAGTCACAATGAAACAGAAGTGATATATCTGTTAATCACAGAGGGGCAAATTTTCTTCATTAGTGCTTGGGTGTAAAGCATCACATGAGTGAAGCACATAGAGGCAAAGTCAGACATGAAGGATCACACACCCGTAACACAACCAGCCTGATTTTACGGCTGTTTAAATTAATGGATGGAGAACTGGCAAGCTGCATTACAGGTGTGAGATCCTCCACGCTCTATCTGTGCAACGCTTTACACCCAAGCACTAATAAGGAGGGAAATCTACTCCAGTATGACCAGAGAATTCCAGCCCTGTTAACCTGCCTGGTGTAATCTAGGTCTTTCTTCATAGTTTGGTAAAAACACAAAATACAAAATACTTGACCCATCACATGCAAGGAGAAAATGGCGGCAGTGACCCAAAATAAAAAAAATTCAAAGGAAAAATTCAGATGTAGTAAGTTGAGTGCTTTGAATTCAAAGCATAATTTAGTGATAGGGCTTCAGGCTGTCACCTCATTGTTTCTTGGCTTTATTTTCAAACCAAGATTGATTGCACCATGTCTGACTGTAACTTATGGCTTCCCAGTACCTCATGCTGTGGAATTCCTTACCTTCCTCACTCTTCTCTTCCTTCTACAATTTACAAGCTTGTAAAACTCATGCTTGGCATCTCCTCACCTTTTGACTCGTTATGTCTTCCCTCTTACTCAGTTTAACTTTGCTGGTATCGTGCACTATGAGCCTTGGCCCTTCACATTTCACCTGAGGTTCAAAAGACGACGACAGAGTGAGGAATCAGTTACTAGAGTGCACAGGCCAAAATTAGGCATGGTATCTGTGGTAATGACGTTGTTTGCGGCTGCTTGGCTTCAAACAGTGAGGTAGCATATGTTTGAACAACTAGTACAAACTGGCTCTTAGCCACAGAAAGGGCCCCACAGTGTTATTGTGAAACAGAGATAAAGGACACACAGAGTAGAAAAGAAATCTACAGAATCTGTTGTAAATAGGGGCAGTATCACACATCTGCTGCATTGTTTTAGAAGCAGGTGAGGTTGGAACACATCAATGTTAAAAAGAAAGAAGCAAATATTATGCAAATATTTCTAGGGCTGAGCTCCAATCTCCACTGGGAGATAACCCTAATGTGCTTTTATACTGGAGGAGTGCAACTGCCTGCAGAATGGTGATTCTCCCACCATGGGCTGCACTCCTGATGGACCTGCAGGGAACCAATGGCATCATCTACCAGCATACATAACGACACAGAAAGCGAGGAAAAAACTGGCACTGCCTCAAAACAATTGATACCGACCACAAAAACAGCCCTGAATACAGGCCTCTGACGTGTAGTTACACTGAAAGTGCTGTGGAACATGGATTTGTCCGAATTTAAGCTGCGGGTATATCCAACATTCTATCACTTGTATAGTTGACGATTGTGGCAAAAATAACGCAGATTATCCCTCATTTCTTGCAGAGATATTGTGAGTTATTGTCGATATGTGTTAGTACTGGTACTTAGTCTGATATGTAAATTGTTTTAAAATTGTTAATACGACTGTCACAGCAGCATGGAGACACCCTCCTCCACCGTCCCTCCCCAAAGCATGGAGACACTCTCCTCCACCGCCCCTCCCCCAGCACATGTAGACACTCTCCTACACCGCCCCTCCCCGAGCCCATGGAGACACTCTCCTCCACCGCCCCTTCCCCAGCCCATGGAGACACTCTCCTCCACCGCCCCTCCCCGAGCCCATGGAGACACCCTCCTCCACCGCCCCTCCCCAAAGCATGGAGACACCCTCCTCCACCGTCCCTCCACAAAGCATGGAGACACCCTCCTCCACCACCCCTCCCCCAGCCCATTGAGACACCCTTCTCCATCGCCCCTCCCCAAAGCACGGGGACCATCTCCTCCACCGCACCCCACCCTCAACACATGGAGACACCCTTCTCCACCGCCCCTTCCCAAAGCATGGAGACACCCTCCTCCACCACCCCACCCCCAGCCCATGGAGACACCCTCTTCCACCGCCCCTCCCCCAGCACATGGAGACACCCTCCTCCACCGCCCCTCCCCCAGCAAATGGAGACACCCTCCTCCACCGCCCCTCCCCAGCCCATGGAGACACCTTCCTCCACCGCCCCTCCCCAAAGCATGGAGACACCCTCCTCCACCGCCCCTCCCCAAAGCATGGAGACCATCTCCTCCACCGCACCCCCCCCACAACACATGGAGACACCCTCCGCCAACACCCCTCCCCCAGCCCATTGAGACACCCTCCTCCACCGCCCCTCCCCAAAGCATGGAGACACTCTCCTCCACCACTCCTCCCCAGCCCATGGAGACACTCTCCTCCACCACCCCTCCCCAGCCCATGGAGACACCCTCCTCCACCACCCCTCCCCAGCCCATGGAGACACTCTCCTCTGCCACCCCTCCCCCAGCAGATGGAGACACTCTCCTCCACCGCCCCTCCCCCAGCAGATGGAGACACTCTCCTCCACCGCCCCTCCCCCAGCAGATGGAGACACTCTCCTCCACCGCCCCTCCCCAGCCCATGGAGACACTCTCCTCCACAACCCCTCCCCAGCCCATGGAGACACTCTCCTCCACCGCCCCTCCCCAGCCCATGGAGACACTCTCCTCCACAACCCCTCCCCAGCCCATGGAGACACTCTCCTCCACCGCCCCTCCCCCAGCCCATGGAGACACTCTCCTCCACCGCCCCTCCCCAGCCCATGGAGACACTCTCCTCCACCGCCCCTCCCCCAGCAGATGGAGACACTCTCCTCCACCACCCCTCCCCAGCCCATGGAGACACTCTCTTCCACCGCCCCTCCCCAAAGCATGGGGACACTCTCCTCCACCGACCCTCCCCCAGCACATGGAGACACTCTCCTCCACGACCCCTCCCCAGCTCATGGAGAGACTCTCCTCCACCGCCTCTCCCCAAAGCATGGAGACACCCTCCTCCACCGCTCCTCCCCAAAGCATGGACACACTCTCCTCCACCACCCCTCCCCAGCCCATGGAGACACTCTCCTCCACCGCCCCTCCCCAGCTCATGGAGACACCCTCCTCCACCGCCCCTCTCCAAAGCATGGAGACACCCTCCTCCACCATCCCTCCCCCAGCCCATGGAGACACTCTCCTCCACCACCCCTCCCCAGCCCATGGAGACACTCTCCTCCACCGCCCCTCCCCAGCTCATGGAGACACCCTCCTCCACCGCCCCTCTCCAAAGCATGGAGACACTCTCCTCCACCGACCCTCCCCCAGCCCATGGAGACACTCTCCTCCACCGCCCCTCCCCAGCTCATGGAGACACCCTCCTCCACCGCCCCTCTCCAAAGCATGGAGACACCCTCCTCCACCACCCCTCCCCCAGCCCAATGAGACACTCTCCTCCACCGCCCCTCCCCAGCCCATGGAGACACTCTCCTCCACCGCCCCTCCCCAGCCCATGGAGACACTCTCCTCCACCACCCTTCCCCAGCCCATGGAGACACTCTCCTCCACCGCCCCTCCCCAGCCCATGGCGACACTCTCCTCCACCGCCCCTCCCCAGCCCATGGAGACACTCTCCTCCACCGCCCCTCCCCAGCCCATGGAGACACTCTCCTCCACCACCCTTCCCCAGCCCATGGAGACACTCTCCTCCACCGCCCCTCCCCCAACCCATGGAGACACTCTCCTCCACCGCCCCTCCCCCAGCCCATGGAGACACTCTCCTCCACCACCCCTCCCCAGCCCATGGAGACACTCTCCTCCACTGCCCCTCCCCAGCCCATGGAGACATTTATCTTCTCCCCAGTTCATGCTGGCACTGTTCTCCCTTCCCCCAGTTCATCCACGAATGTGGATAAGGGGACACTGACCCCAAAACACCGATGGTCCACATGAAACCTAGACGGATGGCACGTATGGACACATAAAAAAGTGTGCCTGGGAATCCGCCATCAGGTTAAGGCCTCCTGTCACAAGCTAAACACAGGAGCCAGTCCCATGAATTTGCACTCTGGGACTCCATATTACAGTAAAGTCTAGCATGTTATCAGAGGCTAGTACCCAATGCCAAATGTTATCTGGCGAGCGCAGTGCAGGTGGAGATCGCTTTCTCTAGGGCAGGAGCTATAAAAGTCAGTAAAGTACAAACTATCAAATGTTTCTAAGTGCGAGGTAAATTTTTGTGAAAAGAATATTCTTCCAAACTGACTGGTTAGATTGCATTTTCCCAAACATTCAATAAATTCATGATATTCAACTATTTGGGTACAGGGTATTTTAAACCCTGAACTAGCAATTGTATCAAGTCAAACCATGCACAAGATGCCCAAGCTTCGTGAAATATCACGTAACACTGGCCAATATTTTTTACCTTAGTCATGTCAAAAGGATTGAGGTGCAAGTTCTCAGCCTCTTTGAAGGTCATGACCTAGATGTATGATTCTATGCATTTGGACAGTTACATGGGGAAGATGGGTATTGAGGGATATGGGCCAAGTGCAGGCAATTGGGACTAGCTTAGTGGTATAAACTGGGCGACATGGACATGTTGGGCCGAAGGGCCTGTTTCCATGTTGTAACTTCTATGATTCTATGATTCTATGTAGAGGGTGCATGATGGGTAGTTGCCATTGGTAATGGCATTGTACAGGTCTCAGGATGCGTAGTCTGGCTCGTTGGAACACAGGCGCTCGGCTACATCCACAGGAATGTTTTTGATTCCCTGGTTTGTCAGAGTCAAAAGCAAAGAATGGTACGAAAGGCAAGTTAAAATGTCCATTCACTTTTTATGGGCTAGTCATTGTGAACGTTTATTGAGGGCACTGCTCAGCTATTTTGGAGATAAGCTGTTACAAACATTAGATATAGAGCGCCCCCGGATGGCTGAAATAGTAATTTCGGTGCCCATTATGGAATTGAACTGAACGGATGAGGAGGCTTCCAGGTTCAATCCCTGGTCTGTGCTGAACTAGCACAGGTGATGCTGCAACTTAGAATCATATAATCATAGAAAATTTACAGCACAGAAGGAGGCCATTCGGCCCATTGTGTCTGCGCCGGCTGAGTAACGAGCCACCCAGCCTAATCCCACTTTCCCGCATTTGGTCCGTGGCCCGCAGGTCACGGCTCTTCAGGTGCACATCCAGGTATTTTTTTAATGAGTTGAGGGTTTCTGCCTCTACCACCCTCTCAGGCAGTGAGTTCCAGACCCCCACCACCCTCTGGATGAAAAAACCTTTCCTCATTTCCGCTCTAATCCTTCTACCAATCACTTTAAATCTATGCCCCCTGGTTATTGACCCCTCCGCTAAGGGAAATAGGTCCTTCCTATCCACTCTATCTAGGCCCCTCATAATTTTGTACACCTCAATCAAATCACCCCTCAGCTTCCTCTGTTCCTAGGAAAACAACCCCAGCCTATCCAATCTGTCATCATAGCTAAAATTCTCCAGTCCTGGCAACATCCTCGTAAATCTCCTCTGCACCCTCTTTAGTGCAATTACATCCTTCCTGTAATGTGGTGACCAGAACTGTGCGCAGTATTCAAGCTGTGGCCTAACTATTGTTTTATACAGTTCCAGCATAACATCCCTGCTTTTATATTCTATGCCTTGGCTAATAAAAGAAAGCATTCCTTATGCCTTCTTAACTTGCCTCAATACAACTTGGTTAGCCCAACAGCAATTGTCCCTCCCACACCCAGCAGATGCAAAAGATGCTCCTCACCCCATAAGAGGATTTTTCACCCTCTACCACCAACAACACCCTTCTCTCTCAGTGCTTATCCAGGCTGACACAGCCCACATCCTCCCTTTCATTCCCATTACTCCATCTTTGCCAAGCTCCCCTGGCTTTGCTCCATCCTACATCTGAGACATCCTCAAGCCGTATGTTCCTGCCTGCACCCTCTCCTTTTCCAGTACCAGTTTACTTTTCATTCCCCACTCCCTCTGCTTTGCAGCCATTATGCCGTTTGGAATTCCCTGCCAAATCCCTTTGTTTCACCACCTCTATTCTGGTTTTCAAAAGTTTCCTTAATACTCCACCCTCGACCGTACTTTCACCCTGCCCGCTCCCAATCCTGTTCTTTTCTCTTCTTTTTTTCTCCACCTTGGTAGCCACCTTTCAGTAAAGTGCCTTCAGGCATTGTTCTCTATGTGAGCAGTGCTTTCGAAATGCAAGCTAACTACTCAGAAAAACGTCCAAAGGGGGAGCCAAGACCGGGACGTGTGAATTGCAGTATTATGCAGTCAACAATATTCTATAATATTTGTGGGGAATTAAAAAAAGATGTCTCTTTTGTGGGACCTGAAACGTTAGAGTAAATTTTAACCCCCAAGAACGGGTGGGTTTTGGGGGCAGTTGGGCAGTGAAAATACTAAGTTTTCGGAGCGGCACCGCATCCCGAATGCAACGCGCCTACTTTCGGGTTTGACCCAGACGCGTTCGGATGCGCGTGCGCTTCTGACGCCCGGAAGTCCTGCCGGCACTTAAAGCCGGCAGGCCAATATTTAAAGGGCCAACTTAGGCATTTAAACCACTTAAGGCGATTAACTTTTTGTGTATTGAGTTACAGAAACTGTTTTAACTTCTCATGAGCATGTCTCCCATGACCTCTGAAACACGCCATGGAAACGAAGGAGAGTTGCACCCGACCCTCATTTGGATCTTTAAACCAGTGATCAACACATGTGAATAAAAGGTGAGTTTTTGCAGCAGGGCACTCAATTCCCTCAGACAAACCTTTGGCTGGGAGTTCTTTGTGTTTAGACTGAAATTTCCTTGTTCGCACTCAGAATTCTTGTGTTCAGACATATTTACTTATATTTTGGACCCCCTCAAACTGGCAATATCAGCTTCCACTGTGACGACATCAGCCAGACTGAGAGGGCAGTGGGTTTCAACTCTCTCACTGGCTTCCCACGTGTGCAGGGCGCAATTGATTGCACACACGTAGCAATCCGAGGACCTCCATATGGGCCAGGACTATTCATCAACTGAAAGGGATTTCACTCCATCAATGCGCAGATGGATTGCGACCACCGGAGGAGGGTTCTACAGGTGTGTGCCAAATTCCCTGGCAGCTGCCATGATTCCTTCATTTTGTCCAACTCCAACATCCTGGCCCTCTTCCATGCACAAGACAGACTTAAGGGCTGGCTCCTTGGAGACGAGGGATACCCCCTGCAGACGTGGCTCATGACACCTGTCCCACCAACGAGGCACTGCAGGGGTGCGACAGTCACATCACCACCAGGTCTGTCATTGAACAAGCCATAGGAATGCTGAAGATGCGCTTCTGGTGCCTAGATCGATCGGGGGGAGCCCTTCAGTACTCGCCAGCAAGGGTGTGCAGATTAATAAGTCGTTTGTTGCGTCCTGCACAACATCGCTCAATAGAGAGGGTTACAGGTGGAGGAGCTCGAATGCGCTCATGAAGCATCCTTATCCGCCGGCAACATTGAAGAAGACGATGAGAAGGAGGAGGAGGACAAAGATGGGCGACCCATCGCCGGAGCAGTGGCGAACGTGGCTGCCCGTGAGTCACTCGTATTGAATAGGTTCTCATAGGGAGGTCTGCAAAGTGAAGATGGTGAACTAGTCAGACTGCCTGGAACAACCACCGCCAACACCAGCCCTCCCGCTCGCACAAAACAGTCCTTCAACCACACATACACTCATTGTAAATGCACCCATGGGGTGGCATCAAGTTTTGGCGTTCATGATGAAGCACATGAAAGGGCGCTTTCACAAAAGGGACTCAAAAATGGACAAGACATGGCAGTGGTGGTGATAATAACATATAATGTGCATTTAACAAAAAACAAACATAAATGAAAAATATGACATTGCGTCAGACACCCTTGTTCATGCCCTTGGTGATTACAAAACCTTAGCCTTCCTCTTCCTACTGCTTCTACGTGGTGCAGCCCCTGACTGCTAAGATGTTCTCGACCTACGACCTCTGGGTTTTGGAGCCCGTGAGAGCCCCGCCAAAGACTGCTCCACCTGCACCTGTGCAAAGGCAGACTCAGCCATCAGGAGAGGAGGCAACATGATGGCTACTGGTTGAGGGGGGACAACGGGTGAGAGGTGGGTGTGCTTTGAGTGGAGTCCCCACTTCCATGTCCCCTTTCGCCATCATCTCTCCTGGGCCAAGGCCACATCATTCCTACCACTCTGCTGGACAGCAGTTTGGAGCAGATGTGTGACGTGTTCTAAGGCCACGGCTAAAGTATCCTTCTGCCTGTTTAAGGCAGCAGACACGTTAGCATTCAGAGTCTGAATAGCCATTGTCATGGCCTGAATGGACTCATTTGAGAGCTGTGCTTGAAGCTCAATGGAGGCTGCCATTCTCTCCATCACAGACATTCCCACACTTACCTGCGCCACCAATCCACTAGCGATGGAGTTGGACTCCTCCATCCTCTCCGCTATTATGGAGAGTGTGCGTGGCACATTTTCGCAAAGGTGCAGCTGTAACTCTGTCATTCTCATTCTCAACGATGGCCCCCGTGGTTCAGCATCTATGTCCAGATGAGCAGAGCCCACCGACGCGGACTCTCCACAGCTGCTCCTGCCACCAGTGTCTGCTTGTGCTCAATTGAGAGTGGTGAATCACCAGGTGACAACCCAACTATCTGCCTAACAGGACCCACCGAGGTGTGAGTATCTACGCTGGGCATCGGCTGGATGTGATGAGATGGTGCACCCTCAGAGGCATGGAGTTCCTCCGAGGAATCGCCCTCTTCCATGGCACGTGCCTCATCATCAATTCTTGAAGGCCCCGGAAGGGAACATAAAACAATATTAACAATCATCGCAGAAGTTAGTTTCCAGTGAGCATACTGAGATGTGCTACAGGTCAATCAATGATAACATCAATTCTTGATGTGTGTGAGGGATGTTAAAGATCTGTCACTGGCCGTTTGCAGGTTGCCAGTCTCACCATCTCCGACGGCCAGGCATTCAACTGTGCAGCCCAGATCCAAGGCCTCCTCCTCTGCATCTGTCAGGGGCACTATTTGCTGTGGCACCCTCCAGACCTACTCCTCTCCTGTGCATTTTGCACTGACTTCTCCTACAAGGGGAGAAAGATCAGACATGTGAGTGAGCGAAGGTGACGTGTTTACTCGAGGGATGCATTGCTTTGGGTGAGGCTGCCAATGAAACAGATGCATCAGAGAGTATCAGACAGATTCATCACATTGCATCAGGATTGGGGTGAGTGGGAGTGGTGGGTTCACAAATGGGAAGGTGAGGAAATGCACAGAAAGTGAAGGTAGTTTGATAACGAGCCTTAAGTGGATATGAGGAGTGATGTAACAGAGTATGCTTGGCAAGACATAGTGAGGGGTAATGTACCCCACAGGGTGTGGATAAATCAGTAACTGTACGGACTTTTTCTAACCTGATTAGGTCACTAAAGCGCATCCTGCACTGTACCCACGACCTTGCCACCATGCTCCTGCTGCTCAGCTCCTCTGCCACCTCCAGCCATGCCTTCTTGATGGCAGAGGCAGGACACTTCCTCCAATCAGCCAGGTACAGTATTTCCCTCCTGCTCCTCACACCAGCCAGTAGCAAGTCAAGAGAAGAGTTGTTAAAGTGGGGAGCTGCCTTACTCCTTTGATGCTGCATCTCTGCACATTCCTCCTTTCTCCCTCAAAATCCATGGTTGCAATGGCCCTTTAAATACTCTAGTTCACAGCACGTCATCCGGGTGAGCTGTATGCCCACTGTGTAGCTGGGAGACCCGAAACCTGGAACTTACATTAAGGGCCTTCAATTTAGTCACAATCACTCAAGCCAAAGCGCAGAAATTTTTTCCAAGTTTCCCATGCACCTCCCCCCCTCAATGCTGACTTCCCACCGCCATGTTAAAATTATGCCCGTTAACTATCTTTCTCTCTCCACAGATGTTGCCTGACCTGTTACGTGTTTTCCAGCATTTTCTGTTTTTATTTCAGGTTTCCAGCATCCGCAGTATTTTGCTTTTGTTTCAGAAGAGCTGAGGATGCACACAGGGATATATGGCTAGGCAAGACCACTGGGAAAGGTGAGGCTTTGGTGGCATTTGGAAGGCAAAGATAAGGACCTTGAACTCAATTCACTGAGGCATGGGGATTCAGTGGAGCTTTGCAAGAACAGCGGTATTGGGAGTGTAGTACTTAGTGCAGGTGAGGCCACGGATTGCGGTGTTCTGAATGATTGGTAGTTCCTGGAGGGTGGAGGCCAGCAAGGAGAGCAATGGAGAAGTCGAGTCTCCAGGTGATGAAGACATGGACTAGTGTTTTGGCAGTAGTGGAGTGAGGTAGAGCAGTCAGGTAAGGTTTTGGAAGAAAGTAATCTTGGTAACAGATTGTATCTGAGAAGGAAGCAGAGATCAGGTTGGAGCAGTCGAAGAGGCCAGAGGCACATAGGTGCTTTCAAGTGCCAAGGAGGATGGCTTCCATTTTGTTGATATTTAGTTGGAGGAAATTTTGGCTCATCCCAGGGCTTAATGTCAGACAGGCACTTGAATAATTTCGAGGATTTCATTTCACATCGTTCACCTGACGAAGGGGGAAGCCTCCGAAAGCTTGTGAATTTAAAATAAAATTGCTGGACTATAACTTGGTGTTGTAAAATTGTTTACAATTGAATAATGTAGTAATGGCCTTGGGGTCAATGGTGAAGTAGAGCTAGGTGTCATAAGCACCTCATGCTTCTTGATGAGGTCACCCAGCAGTAGCATATAAATGAAGGAGAGGAAGGGGCCAAGGACGGAGCACTAGGATACATTGGTTGTTGTGCAGGCACAGGAGGAGAAGCTGTTGGATGAAATGTGAGGGGTAATTTTCCAACTTTACACTTCCTGCAGGGTGCCTCATCCGCTGGGAGTACATATCGGAGATTTGAGCACAAGGGGCACACTTTCTTTCGGCCCCTGGTTCAAATTATCAGAAAATCTATTGCAGTATACACATGAATTTCTGAAAGGCACTCCCAGTGGGTGAGGCTCCCTGTCTCAAGTTCAAAATCGAAGAATGGCCTCCGTAATGTTTACAGTGCAACAGGTAGGACTGGAACAAGAGGCAGCAGTGGCACGGAGGTGAGCTGCAGTGGGGTTACTTGGAGGACGGTGGAAAGATCAAGCAGTGTTGAAAGTAGCAGTGGGGCCAAGGAGGATAAGGAAGGATGGCAAGGACCAATCACAATCACAACAGATGTCTTTTCTACATGCAGTTTCAGGCTGTGGGTGGGACAAAAACTGGATTGGAGGGTTCCGAGTCGGGAGCAAGACAATGACACTCCTAAAAAGAATTTAAATGTTTTGTATCTCTGAGTGAGTGCTTCAGCTCTCTCCTTGAATATTCAGTTTGAAGTAGACAGCCATGTCAACCCAAAAAACCCAGGAAAGCTGACAAACAGTTTCAAAAAAAGCCAACTCAAAAACAACCAGCCACTCAAACACAGTGTTGAATTCCAGCCTTTGAACAGGGCCACTGCTGAATAGATTAAATTCTGTTTTTACTACATAGGATTTTGCGAGTTGTTTTGAGGATCACATTTTGCAATCCGGCCCCAGCTTTCAGTGAAAAGCGATACCTGGTGGCCTTTTCTATGACATGTGAAAACCAGTAGTTACACTGAGAGTGCAGTGGAACGTGAACCTGCTCTAATTTAAGCTTCAGGTATACCCAATAGAGCTGATTTCCCAATCATACACTTCCAGCGAGAAACAGCGCTCGCTGGTATTGCTAAT
The DNA here is from genome assembly GCF_035084215.1 of Heptranchias perlo. Taxonomy (NCBI): domain Eukaryota; kingdom Metazoa; phylum Chordata; class Chondrichthyes; order Hexanchiformes; family Hexanchidae; genus Heptranchias; species Heptranchias perlo. The sequence continues at coordinate 11,428,030 of NC_090351.1, forward strand.
CAGGAAATTGTGGGCTCACAGTCTCTGATTTTCCATCTATTAATTTTCCGACCAGCGCTGCTTGTGAGTGCCGTTCCTCACCGGGAGCACTCAATCATGGAATCAGCCCTAATATTCCGTCAACTGTAGTGTAAGGAAAAACTAAACTATGAAAAGATGTGGTTTTAGTCAGATTTAGAAATTTTTGAAACCCAATGAGTGACACTGGACAATCTTGTCTCATTCCTCTTTTGACAGAAATAGGTTCAGTGAATTTCCCATTTAACCTTGCAAGGATCCTGGAGTTGCCGTACGTATCCAGATAAAATCCAAGATTGTATCCAGTTTCTCCATGAGGGCTTTATGAGGCATAACAACAACAACTACTTGCATTTATATATAGCCTTTAACCTAGGTTAAAAGTCTTGCAAAAATCAATGAAAACAGTATAAATGGATTCCCCCTGAGCTTTACAATCCCCTATAATCTTTTATAAAACCACAACCTACCCTACACATTCCTCATGAGAGCAAATAATAGCCTGATCCTTTCTGTAGGCCCTTAGAGCATCAGATATGTGTACTGTGACAACATGAGAAACCACCTTAACAGCCACTGATATCAGTTAGATTTTCAGGTTCACCAGGTCTCCCTTTTATGGATAGAAACCACAAGTGCACTCTGGAATATTGAGTATATATGTATCTCAAATGGAATCCTATTCACCAAATGCAGACAAGTAGGGCCAAATATAAAAGTGGAATATACATTTTTTATCTCAGGAATGTGCTTGCCTCTAACAACTGGAGAATGACTGTTTCCAGTCATGACCCAAATTGCATTGTCCATGTTATCTATTCAATTCAAGGGCACCCTAAACAGAAATAGCCACCAAATCTTATAAGGTGCTTCTACCTTTCTATTATCACTGCAGCTACAACTCCCAGCAATATGATCAATATTTTGTACAGATAAATTGTGCTAATGGAATATTTTATGTAATTGTTTTTATAAGTCCATGCTATGGAACAGAAAAAACATATTAGCCAGTAATTAATGTCAATTCCACTCACATGATGTACGGACTCAGTCCGCAGGCTGAAGAACACCCACATATCAGGGTCATTCAGGTTGGTCTGCGGATTCCTCTTCAGACAGTGAACAAACAATGAGAACTGAACAAGGAAATCAAAGCCTTAGAGCGATTTAATGTCAGTATTTGGAGGTGGCTCCTCATTGAGAAGACCTCTCTGAGATATTGTCCCATGTCCTGGAACTGATATTTGCAAATTGCTCCAGTGTATAACTAGTTTGATGGAAGTACAGAAAGTAGGCTGTACATTCAGCAGAAGGTTTCACAACCTGGTACTGATTAACCACATTGACTATTAAACCATAATTGTATAATCAGCTGTTGAGACCAAAGTAAAAGACATCTATAATGTTTTGTCCACCAGTTGCATTGTTTTCATGGTGATAGACAACTGCCAAGAATTAATAGGTTCTTTAGCCTTTTAAAATCTTTCCCTTCACACCAGGAAAAATTAGATCTTTTATTTGTTTTATCAAAAAAGGGCTAATCAATTTACATGATTTGTAAATTGTTTCAGTGTCTAGACACCAAAATATCTGTCATTTATAAATACAATATCTATGTATCTTAATCCATCACTGAACACCAAAGTGTGAAAGTTTTTTTCTGGTGCTTGCAGACTTCATTCCACCACTTGCCAAGTCCAAAATCAGATGGGCAGGGGAGGGGTAAATCATTAACTCAGTTCTTTTGTTTTTTTTTACTGATTAAAATTTATGTCTCTGTATCGAAAGACAAAGGCATAAGCCAAAAATGAGTCTTCAATTTTTAAAAGTTTTTTATATCCGGTTTACCTTTTATAACTTGCTGGAAGCATAGGGAGGAGCTGGAAAATCTGTTGCAACCTTTGTATTTTTAAACTGTCTAGTGCAGGCCAGAGACAATCCGAGAGGGAAAACAGCACTGCTGTAATGCTGGAACTTCAAACAGCATCAACAGCAAAGAGGCTGGATATTATAATATGTTAGCACACTGTCTGCTCATGTGAAAGCTGGGTTCAAATCTGGCCCAGACTACTGGGGTGAAGCTCTCCTCTCTATCTGCTGGCTATGACCAGTGGATAAAGTGAATTTGTTATGAGAAGATACTCAGTCATTACTCCTCCAGTAAACATTTTGTAACTTTTGATCCAGGACTGTATTTTTCTGCTTTTACTGAGTCGCTTCTAAAACCTGTGTTTTTCCTGCCTTGTCTTCCTCTAGTACGACAATTAAAACACTTCAATTTTTTAAATCCTAGGGGGCTGCATAAATCCCTCAAACTAGTGTTTCAAAGCCCTATCTACCAATTGGTGATTTTTGAAAAATAAAATGTTCACTTTAGAACTTCTTTTCCCCAGTACTACAGATATTACTGGAGGAAAGAGACTTAAACTTTATGCAGGATGGAGACAGACAATGGGAGAACCCATCCAAGAGGAGACTCTGAGGATTTCAGTAAAATGTGATGGTGAGCATCATCACCAACTGGAGTTGCCGTTCAGCATGTTAAGTAGCTGCTTTGTTTCTTTTCCATTTTTTAAATTTTTTTTTTCCCCTTTATCAATTTCTCCCATAATCGCAAAAGGTTGAGAGTTGAGAGGCAAAGCTTTCCCAGGCTGCTCAAAAAGATCAATACCATTGTTGGAATTATAGCAATTATGAAGTGTTTTCCCTCTGAGAGAAAAGTCCATCTGCATTTGCATGAACCTGACTCTCACACTAACCGGGCCCGAGGATAGTCCTGTGGCACTATGTGTGGCAGTACTATTGTTGTGCCATGGGGAATCGGATGCAAGTTCATCCCTGCCCATACCTTACTCCGTAGATTGAAAGACCCAATCTCAGCAAAACTACTGAATACCTTATCCCAATATTACCTCAGCAAGACTACTGAGAGATGCAGCTGGCACACGTGGAGCATCAAGCGGAAGTTAGCCCTTGCTGTTTTCATAGAATTACATAGAATGTACAGCACAGAAACAGCCCAACTGGTCTGTGCCAGTGTTTATGCCCCACTCGAGCCTCCTCCCACCCTACTTTATCTAACCCTATCAGTATATCCTTCTATTCCTTTCTCCCTCATGTGTTTATCTAGCTTCCCCTTAAATGCATCTATGCTATTCGCCTCAACTACTCCTTGTGGTAGCGAGTTCCACATTCTAACCAATCTTTGGGTAAAGAAGTTTCTCCTGAATCCCCTATTTGATTTATTAGTGACTCTTATGTTTATGGCCCCTAGTTTTGGTCTCCCCCATAAGTGGAAATATCTTCTCTACATCTACCTTTTCAAACCCTTTCATAATCTTAAAGACCTCTATTAGGTCACCCCACAGCCTTCGCTTTTCTAGAGAAAAGAGCCCCAGCCTGTTCAGTCTTTCCTGATAGATATAACCCCTCAGTTCTAGTATCATCCTTGTAAATCTTTTTTGCACCTTCTCCAGTGCCTCATTATCCTTTTTATAATATGGAGACCAGAACTGTGCACAGTACTCAAGTCTGGTCTAACCAAGGTTCTAACCCAACAAACTGAGCAGCATTAGTTTTTTAAAAAAGCAAATCCATATGGAGCTGTGTTTCTAAGAGTGACAGACTCAGGGGTGACACTTGATACAATGCTTTAAAGTAGCAAAAACTAAAAATGGATAATATTAATGCTCAAAGAGTGACAAAAGTCTCCCAGCCGCCTGTGACTTTTGCGGCTTGGGTGAGTCTGTGTCTATGGAGAGGGAGCACGCAGTGTCTGCTGGTACATGTGAGGCCTTCTGTGACCGGTGGGCACCGCAGGGACTGGAGTGCATTGTCAACACTAGTAATAACATTATGATTTAATTTGATGTTTCCTTTGTCCTTTTTTACGATTTGGGTTTTATTTGTTGTGTCCCTTAAAAATAAAAGTGACAAAAGTCTCCCAGGCTGCCTGTGACTTTGGTGACCTGGATGAGTCTGTGTCTCATATCTACAGGGAGTGTGAGAGTTTGCAGCCCCTCTTCCACCATTTGAAGGGCTGCTCCTCAACTTCTGGCTCCACTTCAGTCCCACGCTCCTGATGGGTCTCGTGGGTCTCTTCCTGGGCCTGGCCAAGGTGGCCTTCCACAGGTCCAGGTTGGACTCGGCCCATGGGAGTGGTCGCTCTGTCTGCCTGCCACTCTTCCACGACCTTGTCTGCCCCCACGTGGCCCTGGAGAGGGAGCACGCCGTGTCCGCCGGTACACTTGAGGCCAAGATCAGTGGGCACCGCAAGGACTAGAGTTCATAGTGGATAACAGTAATAACATTATGATTTAATTTGACCCTTTATTGTTTTTGTGGATTGGGTTTTATCAGTTGTGCCCCTCTAAAAAAAAGGGAGAGAAGAAAAAAAAGTGACAAAAGTTTGAACGATTAAATTGCCAAATAAAAAAAAGCATGGGAAGGTTCAAACTGCAGCTGGAAACCATCAGAGGAATGAATGGGCTTTTCTGGTCGAGAGATGGATGCACACGTGATCCAGCCGGGTTTATCTGTCGTGTGACAGGGCCGCCAGTCCCGCCGCTGGATCCCGTGCCCACAGGTAGGGGGCGGCCTCTAACACGGGAAGCGATCGCTGCGCTGCTACCCTAGACCCTATAAATAATGATTGTAATGTACCGGATACAACCAGGCGCGGCTTGGATCCGGAGCCTCTCACCGAGTATGAGGCCGGCCGATCATCACGTCCACAGGGCCGGATCCGGAGCGGGGGCTGCTTGGCACTGCCCCTGTTCGTATGGGCGCAGGCCCGCCGCCTGTTGCCGGGGTAACCGAGCCCCGTCCCTGCCCACTGCCTCCCTTTGTGACGACAGTAACGGCATTAAACATCCTCCGACGTTAAATCCAGTTGACCTGAAGTTTACGGTGAGAAGCCTGTTGGGCAGTTTCAATAAGTGATGCAGTCACTCTAGTGGCTCTTAAATGGGTTTATGCTCCATTCTGGTAAAATTATTTGGCTGTTTTTGTCAGGCTTACTGCATTTTTTTTGTGTAATATGATTTGTGGTGCACTGATCTAATAGTATCAAAACCATGTAACTGATGGAATCCAATTTGCAATTACAAACACTGCCTCTTTTAACTGTTCAGTGTCATATCACCCCACTTCATACAGGCAACACAGAAAACCAGCAAGTGCTGATGTAGTCCCAGAAAGCTAGCAACTCAAGAATGGCCCTAATTTAAAGCTAATCATGGCATTCCTTTCCCCTCAAACCAGTTCAACCTGGTACTCTTCTGCCCCTCTCTGGTTCAAGATGGTGTATTTTCCCCCACAGCCATATCAGTTAATGCTAGTATTCTCCCTCCTTGTTTTCTTCCTTCCTTGCTGAATACAGCTTGGACCACCTCCCACTCCCTTTCATTTCCCCTTTACTATCTGTTTCCTTCTTTCCTTCATCCTTCATTGCTCTGCATTCCCCTGACTCTCCTCAGTGCTGCTAATACCTGAGTCCTGTTGCTAATGGAAGTGATTTGGACTGCTGCATACTGTATTGTACTGCAAGTGTTATCTTAACTCCGTGGTAGAGCTCTTGCCTTTAAGTCAGAAGGATTCAGGCCTCTCTACAATGTATTCAGCACATATTCTAGGCTGACACCTCAGCTGTACTGAGGGTGTGCTGCATTTTTGGAGTTTTTTTTTAACATGAGATGTTAAACTGTGGCCCCATCTACCTGTTCAGGGGGATGTAAAAGATCCCACAGCACTAACCAAAGAGCAAGGGAGTTCTTTTGGGATCCTGGCCAACATTGCTCCACTAAAGCAGATTAACAGATCATTTATCTCTCTACTGTTTGTGGGATTGTGCTGGATGTAAATTGGCTGCTGCATTTGCCTACATAACAATTGTAACTGCAGTTCAATATAATTGCTTTGGGACATTGTTGACATGAAAGGTGCTATTATAAATGCAAGATGTTAACTCTTTAACATCTTCCAGTTCTGATGGTCTTTGACCTGCAATGTTAATGTCTTTTCTCTACAGATGCTGCTTCACTTGCTGAGCATTTTCTGTTTTTATTTCAGATTTGCAGTATTTTGCTTTTGATTATAAATGCAAGGTCTTGTTGTAGGTGGGGACTCCTATTCTTATGAGAATTCCCACCCATGTGGTGGTCAGAATCACTTCCATTAGCAGGCGGGACTTGGATAGGAGCAGTGCTGAGGGGAGAGGCATCTTGTCCATGCTGGTTTTTCTTAGCAAACCAACTGATGGCTGGTATGTATGTATGTTTGCTTGATTTTTTTAGTATTTGTTGGCCTGTTGAGAGAATTGCAGTGCTAGTGATTCTGTTGTCAACAATATAAGTTTGAAGTAAGTTCTCCTGAACTTCCTTGCAAAAAGTCCAAGTTTAGAGCTACGGTGTACATTCGCATTTTTGATTCTCCATACAAGAGTTCCCAATGTAAGTCTTTGTCTGAAGGAGCTCCCAACAAATGTGCCCTTTCCCACAGAGGACAAATTGGAGGTTTCATCAGTAATCTACAGAACATGTAAATGTACAACGACAATTTGTATTAATATAGCACCTTTTAATGTAATAAAACATCCTAAGGTGCTTCACAGGAGTGTTATCAAACAAAATTCAATACCAAGCCTCATTAGATATTAGGACCGGTGACCAAAAGCTTGGTTTTAAGGAGGGGAGGGAGCTGTAGGGAGGGCATTCCAGAGGTTAGGGCCTAGGCAGCTGAAGGCGTGACTGTCAATGGTGGAGCGATGAACCAGAGTGGAACATTTCAGTCCTTCAGACTGACCGTAGAGGCAGGTGATTACAGAAAGGCATTGGCAGAAGGTAGGAACTGGAAGGAGAATGTTGCAGTTAAAAGTCTGTTTATTTTGCTGTGTTTAGCAGGTAGAAGCACAAAAGGAACTGAAATGAGTGAAATGGCAAATTCCACAGACAAACCACCAGAGGACAATGTGAGTGTATGGATGTCACTCAACAAATACTCTGCACACTTTTTTGTTCTGCTCCTCTCCTGAAGCTAATAGTTCTTCACCTGGTATAGTTCAAAAGATATCTGCAGTCCTCTGCAGATGGAAGGTGTCATTGACTGACTCACCAGTAACCTGATCACCGATGCTCAGTTTGGGTTCCGCCAGGACCACTCTGCTCCAGACCTCATTACAGCCTTGGTCCAAACATGGACAAAAGAGCTGAATTCCAGAGGTGAGGTGTGAGTGACTACCCTTGACATCAAGGCAGCATTTGACTGAATGTGGCTCCAAGGAGCCCTAGTAAAATTGAAGTCAATGGGAATCAGGGGGAAAACTCTCCAGTGGCTGGAGTCATACCTAGCACAAAGGAAGATGGTAGTGGTTGTTGGAGGCCAATCATCTCAGCCCCAGGACAATGTTACAGGAGTTCCTCAGGGCAGTGTCCTAGGCCCAACAATCTTCAGCTGCTTCATCAATGACCTTCCCTCCATCATAAGGTCAGCATTGGGGATGTTCACTGATGATTGCACAATGCTCAGTTCCATTTGCAACCCCTCCGATAATGAAGCGGCCCGTGCCCGCATGCAGAAAGACCTGGACAATATCCAGGCTTGGGCTGATAAGTGGCAAGTAATATTCGTGCCAGGCAATGACCATCTCCAACAAGAGAGAGTCTAACCACCTCTCCTTGACATTCAACGGCATTACCATTGCTGAATCCCCCACCATCAACATCCTGAGGGTCACCACTGACCAGAACCTCAACTGGACCAGACATATAAATACTGTGGCTACAAGAGCAGGTCAGAGGCTGGGTATTCTGCAGCGAGTGACTCCCCAAAGCCTTTCCACCATCTGCAAGGCACAAGTTAGGAGTGTGATGGAATACTGCCCACTTGTCTGGATGAGTACAGCTCCAACAACACTCAAGAAGCTCAACACCATCCAGGACAAAGCAGCCCACTTGATTGGCACCCCATCCATGACCCTAAACATTCATTCCCTCCACCACCGGCGCACTGTGGCTGCAATGTGTACCATCCACAGGATGCACTGCAGCAACTCGCCAAGGTTTCTTCGACAGCACCTCCCAAACTCATGACCCCTACCACCTACAAGGACAAGGACAGCAGGCACATGGGAATAACACCACCTGCACGTTCCCCTCCAAGTCCCACACCATCCCGACTTGGAAATATATCGGCGTTCCAGGATTTTGACCCAGTGACTATGAAGGAACTCCCTTCCTAACAGCACTGTGGGAGAACCTTCACCACATGGATGCAGTGGTTCAAGAAGGCGGCTCACCACCACCTTCTCGAGGGCAATTAGGGATGGGCAATAAATGCTGGCCTCGCCAGTGACGCCCAGATCCCATGAACTAATTTTTTTTAAAACCTTGCCTGAGAGTCCAAAAAAGATGGCCCACTACCAATAAATCTGACCATAGCATATACTTAATTGACTGAGTAAGCTTAATGATCTGATGGGCCTTTTCTCATTCCTATTTGTTCACTTGCTTTGTCAGATGGCAATATCCCTTTTTAATATTTGTTTAAGCTATATGAATGCTTTCAATGGGGAATATACTCAACTAAGAAAAATACTTCCTTGGGTGGGGGGAGGAATAGCAAATGTTCCATGTACTACAAGTACATAACAATGTCTCATTGGCCACTACAGAGCTTTAAGATCCATTATGTGACTGGTGATCTGTTCACGTGTCCAGAGGACAACGCACTGGCACACTGCATCAGTGAAGACTGTCGTATGGGGGCAGGGATAGCAGTAGTCTTCAAGAAGTTGTTTCAATCTGTTAAGGAGCTGCAGAATCAGGGTAAGAGATTAAAGTTATAAGAGAAGTAAAGTTTCATTACTTTTACCATTGGTATGTTGGCCAGCTTATCAGTTTGTAGCTCCACATCAAATTCTTTAAAAATTAATAACTTCTTTCAGAAGTGGAAGTGTACTCCATTCTCCAGCAATGATATGTGCACATAATTCATCCCCCAAAAAATTAGCAGAAATATAAATTTCTAATAGTTATGCTGTACTAGCTCCTCAAATAATTCAGTTGTGCTAAAACTATGATTATAGTTTTTAATCTTTTGCTTACAAACTATAGAAATTGTCTTTGACTTATTTTGAGGTTCCAGTCCAACTTCAAAGGCTCATTAAACTCAATGATTGGAAAAAGACAGGCTGATAAATCCCTCAAACTGTCACCAGAAGAATTTGAATAACTGGCAGATTTTAGAGTTTAACAATCAAACATATCTTAAGAAATCGCATGTTTGTATTTGAATTGACTTGGCTCCTCCCTCAGTAACTGTCTAGCAACCAATCGACAAATCAATACTATACCCAATCTTGGGACAATGCTTCTTTTGTTATACCTGCACTGCCTGAATTGTACAGCAAGTGTCCACTGTAAACATGTCACTACTGTTTTTTTTTAGGGTTTCATGGCAATGAAATGGTGGGTTAGCTCCTTTTTACATAACAGCCTGCACATTCTAAGGGGTTAACACAATAAATGGAAAGTTTATTGTTTCTATAATTGAAAGAGATGGACCTCATTAATGGTCCTTAATCTACCTCCTTTCCTAAATCTATTGTCTCCCTTCCTGATTTGTTAATGTAATGAGGTGTATCATTTTATCCATCCTCTTGTCACATCTTTGCAAGGCATTTACCTAAAATGACCATTTTTTTTTTAAATTGGTGATTTTCTCCACAGACAAGAAGATTGGGGATGTGGCAGTGCTGCAGATGAAACAAAGATACATTTACTATTTGGTAATGAAGAGGAGAATATTTTAATCATTTAAGTAATGGAATTGATCACCATTTGAATGGTTTAAAATTCTTTGAAAGATGCAGAATACATTTTTTAAGCCCATTTGAAACTACATTTTCTTTGGTTTTCCAAAATACAGTACAATGTTGTACCAGGTTTGTGATGTGTGCTGAAGTATCTGTTCTATTTTCTTTGATAACCAGAAGAAAAACTCCATTTTAAAAATACAGTAATCGGGGGTCCCACCATTTTAAAAATAGAGTTGCTCATGGACTAAGTTTGGAGAGGCTCCAGGCTTAACTGTAATGTCTTCAACCTTCAGACTCCAGTGCACTCACAGATTCTTATCTGTTGCTCACATGCCTGTTACTGCTTTGTGTAACCTTCAGCTGTTTAAATCAGTAACAATGCATTTGTGTTCTGATTTGATGTTAAATAAGCTTTAGTTCCCATTTACTCATCAGTACCTTTTTTTATTTTAAATGTCCAAATCTAAGGCAACTTAAATATAAAACAATTTAAAGTTGCAGTATCTTCTTGACACCTTCCCCAATAAACACCATACAAAGTAGTCTTAAGTTTTGGAGGTGGACAGAAACTACCCTGGATTGTAAGAGGTACTGCATTCAGTTCTGGGCACTGCACCTCAGGAAGGATATATTGGCCTTGGAGGGATGCAGTGCAGAGTCACCAGAATGATATTGGGGTTAAAAGGATTAAATTATTAGGTTGCATAGACTCTGTTTGTATTCTCTAGTATAGAGGATTAAAAGGTAATCTAATTGAAGTGTTTAAGATGATTAAGGGCATAGTCGCAGGATAAGGGGTCAGCCATTCAAGACTGAGATGAGAAGGAATTTCTTCACAGAGGCTTGTGAATCTTTGGCATTCTCTACCCCAGAGGGCTGTAGATGCTGAGTCGTTGAATATATTCAAGGCTGAGATGGATAGATTTTTGAACTCTAGGGGCATTGAGGGATATGGGGATCAGGCAGTAAAGTGGAATTGAGGTCGAAGATCAGCCATGATCTGATTGAATGGCGGAGTAGGCTCGAGGGACTGTATGACCTGCTCCTATTTCTTATGTTCTTATGTAAGTTGATAGGGTGGATAAAGAGATTATTTCCATGTGGGCGAGGTTTGGATCATTGTTAGAAATTTAGGGCTTATTTTTGTATATAGTTGGTGGATGATATTTATCACCATGTTATTGATAGCTTTGTTGCTCACTTGTAATAAAATTTACAACATTTATACAGAAAATATTCTAATTACCAATTGGATACAAGCATAGTGTTTGGGTCTGACTGCTTCTCGAACAATCATTTAAGATAGCCTGAGACACAGCAGAGGAGTGGCACATTTTGAGCGTGCCACAATTCTCTGGCTCTGTATGTTCACTTAATGTGGGGCAGGTTTTCAAATTTACAGGCAATTGAATTTAAATATTGTGCTAAATACCATGGACAAGTTTGTTACAATTCGCATTGATACTTTGAGTGAGAATAAAAGAAAGACAGACTTGCACTTATGTAGTGCCTTTCACAGTCTCTGGCCGTCCCAAAGGGCTTCACAGCCAATGAAGTACTTTTGAAGTGTAGTCACTGTTGTAATGTAGGAAACATAGCAGCCAATTTGTATACAGCAGGTCCCACAAACAGCTATGAGATAATGACCAGATAATCTGTTGGTGTTTGGTTGAAGGATAAATATTGGCCAGGACAGTAACAGTAAGTTCAAATAGTAGTGCCATGGCCCTAAACATCACTGCATTGCCATATTAATATTTCAATCTGACAATGCCAGGAAGGAATGGTTTCTGCTACTGCAGGAAGTTTTACCGTATTTTGCTATACTGAATCCTCAGTGGCTATAGCACCGTTGCAAACTCTTTAAATTCCACATTGCTCCACCCATAGCAATGCAGTGTGAAATTTGAGTACTAATAGTGATGAGGGGTAGGAACTAAACTATGAAACTAGTTTGTGCTTCATCATGGTGTAAAATTTCTGTTGAAGGTACTGTATTCATTTCATAAAATTTAATCATCTTCTGTTCTGACTCGAGCCATACTAAGAATGCAAAAAGCTGCTTTTAAATTAAACTTGTGTTCAGCTATGTGTTAATCTTCTGCAATGCCCAGTTAGAAATTTTTACTTTTTAAACTAATTAGTCACGATAACTCTGCCTTTCAACTCAAGAAACAACAAATATCTAATACCCTCGTCTCCTCCATCATATATATCTCATAGTATGAGTTACAAGGGACAATTAGGTTGTGAATACTTGGTTGATATTAAGTGGTTTGATTCTTCCACAGATCACTAAAAAGAGGGCCTCACACAAGCCAACTTATGACAGTCTGCAGAGCAGCCTGCAGGCCATGAAGCAACACTGCCTGAAAAATGGAGTCACACACATCTCAATGCCTAGGTAATGTTGGGGAAGTTGAGTTTGTTTTGTATCAGTTTGCTACAGTTTATTTTAAAGAAAAATTGAGAAATATACGAATACGAGGTGCTTTTAAACTTTACTTAGCTGAGCACCTTTTACATATTAATATAGATTCATCTTGTCATTAAATGATTGGAGGTGGCAGCTGCATCTGACATAGCATCCAATTGGCCAAAAGGTTCCCAGACCTTTTTTCAGCCCATTGATGCCCAGAACCCTGAAGATTGAACATAACTTATCTCATCTCTAGCACTGACAGCGCAATTGTGCTGGAGTTGTCAAACCATCACTATTCTGGGCTTTGGGGGTTTTGTAGTCTATCAAGTTCTGCATCACCATGGGACCTGGATGGACTGCATTGTTAACGGGTATGACTGTTTTCCCTGCAGGATCGGATGCGGACTGGACAAGCTGAAGTGGAACAAAGTTGCTGTGACAATTGAAGAAGTCTTTAAGAACACGGATATTATAATCACTGTGTACTCTTTGGAAAGTTATACATGTTAGTTACCTCTTAGCACAAGTATTCTATGCAAATAGAATGTGGGGATAGACCCAATCAATTGTTGGGTGATTGTTGAATTCTTACCATAGAATCAACTATAAATAACAAGTTATTTCAAACAGATTTTGAAGCTATTAAGTAAATGAATTTATTTGTAAATGAAGGTTATTTAACTTAAGATGTGATGGATGAAATTTTCCTTTTTTAAAGAAAAGCAGAAGTGCCTGTTTTTCACTATTAGCCAAATTCTGTTCTCAAGAATTCTTTGGCTTTCGCTCACACACGGCCTCAGGAAGTTCAACAATTTTTCCCCCCTGAGTTTGTCACTGATAAAACAAAGTGTTTATTTAAATTTACCTGCTCATATGTCCTTAATGTCTAAGTTTCTTGTGCTTTTCTTAACATTTGCAATGGACATGGGTTTGTAAACAATTTATGGAGTTGAGTTTGCTGAAATTTTTTTTTACTATTGCAGTTCAACATATCAGTTAACTTCATTTCTGCGGTTTAGACATTGATTTTTGGGGTACTCTGCCAAGGAGGTTTGCACACCAATAACAAAACCCGCTGAATGTTCTCTGCATTGAAACTAATGCAAGGAAAATCGAGCGGATTCTGTTACCAATATGCAGACCTCCATCAGGCTTTCCAATGTATGCTCTACCCAGGAGGTGAAGACTAAAATCTACCCCCCAAATGGGTCAACACAAAGTCTTTTTAATGTAGAGAATGCATGTACTTGGACACAATGAAGACACAACTGATTTTTGATGGTCTGATGTTAATATGGTTATAGTTATGATCCTGGACACAATTGGAAACTGACAAAGGCTTCAAATGGGCTGAATGAACCATTGTCAAAATTTAGTGTCTGGATTAGGGTTCAACTGCTAGTAATAAACTCAATGATTCAGTATTAATTATGTGTTCAGTTGCCTGCACTGTAAGGCTTGGTAACCTTCCTGCCCAGTACACTCAATTATACCATCAGTGCACACTACACAAAATAATCTTTTTTAAAAACCTGACTGTGGCACAGAATTAGAGGATGTTCATCAGAATCCTGCAGGATTACAATTGAAAAGATGGAATTTATGGGAAAACTGCACAACCAACCAGTGTGATACTGTAACAAAAGCAAAATACTACAGGATGCTGGCAATCTGAAATAGAAAAAAATGTTGGAGGCACTCAGTGGGTCAGGCAGCACCTGTAGAGAGAGAAACAGTTAACATTTCAGGTCTATGACCTTTCATCAGAACTCGAAGAAGTTTGAGACTTAACAGTTTTTATGCAAGTACGGGGCCAGGAGGAGGGAGAGGAAAGCACAAAGGGATAGGATGGAAGGCAGGAGTGATTAAATGACAAAAGGGATGATGGTGCAGGGCAAGGAGGGGGTGATAATGGGACAGTAAACAAAAGTTGGGTCTAGAGGTGTAAATGATAACAGCAAAACAATCTAGAAAGTGGGTTTTGCAACAAGTTCGTTAGATGTGTTTAAAATATATTACTGCTGGTTTTAAATTTGAAGATAGCCCATGAGTTTTAATTTTTTTGTTTGTAAACTTAGTTTGTGATCATCTCAGGCTGTAATGAAGCTTCTTGCTGCTACATATGAATAGCCCTTGCCTGGTGTGTCATTCTAGTCCTGATAATTGTAAACAATTTTACACCACCAAGTTATAGTCCAGCAATTTTATTTTAAATTCACAAGCTTTCGGAGGCTTCCTCCTTCGTCAGGTGAACGATGTGAAAACATCGTTCACCTGACGAAGGGGGAAGCCTCCGAAAGCTTGTGAATTTAAAATAAAATTGCTGGACTATAACTTGGTGGTGTAAAATTGTTTACAATTGTCAACCCCAGTCCATCACCGGCATCTCCACATCATGACTAGTCCTGATAGTGTTGGATCAAATTTATTTGGACGCATCCTTTCATGCCCAGGTTACAGTGTAGCTGAAGTGTAATTTATTCATGCGTCTGTGAATTTTAGCTCTTTCAAAGACTTTAATTTTTTAACTCGCACTATTTTGTGATTGCTGAAGAGCTGATTCTCTGCAAATTTCTATGGTATTTAGAAAGCGTATTTATAAAATACACAGAATCGTGGACTTTGCTTTGATTTGTGCTATTCCTGAAGCCTTCTAAAACTCCAACTCTTGTTATGTTTTTGGTTGGGGGGAGGGGGGGTTGGTGAGAGCAGAGCCACTACTGTCCTGAAATGACTTGGTGATTTACTCAGGTGGAGCAAGCTTTGGAATAGTTCAGAATGGTTTATAGCACAGAAGGAGGCCCTTCGGCCTATTGAGCCTGAGCCAGCTCTCTGCAAGAGCGAGCCAGTTCTCTGCAAGAGCAATCCAGCTCGTCCTGCTCCCCAACTCTTTCCCTGTAGCTTTGCAAATTTTTCTGCTTTTTTAGGTACCTAGCTAATTCCTTTTTGACAGCCACAATTAGCCCTGCTTCCACCACCCTTTCAGGCAGTGCATTCAGATCCTAACCACTCACTACGTTAAAGTTTCTCCTCATGTCACCTTTGGTTCTTTTGCCAATCACCTTAAACCTGTGTCCTCCAGTTTGCGACCCTTCTGCCAGTGGGAACAGTTTCTCTTTATTTACTTTGTCTAGATCCTTCGTGATTTTGAAGAAAATGGCCGTTTGTTGTGTTGGCTCTGTGGTACAGCCTCTCCCTGTAATTGGTACTGATAAACAAATCCCTGCAAGAAATTCCCTGGAGAGTTTTATGAATGAAATAAGCTACTTAGCTCATTGTTCCATTAAATTTGAACTCACCCTTTGCCTCTGTCCCCCTTGATATCAGAAGTGGTGAGTTGTTGCCATCTTAGAACCAAGGTGAAATTCGGTTCAGTCTGTCCCTGCTTTTCAACATTTACCTTATTGCACTCACAGACATGGTGTGAAAGGAAAAGGCTGGAAAAGCCCTTCAGTCCTCTGGGGTTGAGCATTTAGTGCAAGCCTCATGTACTTAATGATTTTAATGTTTTTTATTAAAGTAAATTAGAATGCTATATGTATGATGTCATGACTTATTATTGAAGATAGGATTTCAACTGTGTACTGTAAAAGGTGATGTAGATTAGGGGAACTATAGCTACACCTTGGAAATGTTGAATTAGTGCAGAGGGACTGAATATAGAAACCCAACCAGCTGTTGGAGTAATTCGCCAGGATAAAGGAACTGCACAAATGGACAAAATGATAGTGCAAATTTGCACTAACTCAGTACCACCCTATCCCTTCGTCTAGTGTGGAATAATCTGCATTGAGATTACAAGGATGAGAGCTATCCATCATTGTGTGCACTGGAGCCTTGAGGACATAGCTTTACTGATACAAGTTTATTTTGTTCTTTTTTATAAGAACTTTTTTAATAAGAATCAAAACATTGATGGGCCAGCTAAGTTTACCTCAATGATGGTAGCATTGCAAGTTTGTGAGGCTTATTATGCCACCAGATTACTTTGTATAAGAACCTGGAATCCACAGTTTGTACTGTATGAAGACTGCAAACACAAGTTATCATTTGATGGTACAGCTGTTTTCAAGTAAATTCTGTGACATTCCAATGCAAGTAATGTCTATTGAGCAAATACCTGGTTTGTAGCCACTTAGCATTTCCAGAGGAGTTCGCAGTGAAACGTAAATGTTGTGATGGGTATTATCAGTCTGTTTATTGAGGCAAATGATAAATCCTGCCCTTGGCATATGTACTGTGAGTTTTCTTCCTCAGTTCCATGATTGTATAGACATGCACAGGAGGTTATATAATGTGAACTGGACATTTGTCCTTAGTAGAGAACCCATCACACTGTATTGGTTCAAACTATATTGCTTGAAATTGTGTCCTTTTACATTGAACTCTGTATCTTTAAATTTTATGAAATAAAGTAGGTTTCCTTTATATTTCAAAATATAATCATTTGTGGGTTCGGCAAGCTCTATGATGGAGGGGCTAATATTTTAATAGAATGTCTATGATTTGCCTGCATCTCCTGTTCAAACCGTACAAATGTCAAGAACATCAAGCTCGCCCCCAGTGAGTCCATGTAGGACTATGGAGACATGAGCTTCCGCCTACTGATCCCTTACTTCAAGGAACACTAAGTCCTGTTACTGTATCTTTAATACTTCATTCCCCCTTCTCAACCAATATCAATTTAATGTTCAGTTACGGTTGCCAAATGATCCAAATTAACTACCTTCTGTGATATCTCATGCATGTCCCAATTTAGGTAGGAACAGTCACCCTTTGTTTATGGTACCCTGTGGCCAATACACCACTTTGATGGGGTCATGATACAGTTAGAGAAACCACAAACTCGTAAACACACCCTCCTAGGTGAAGCAAGCATACTTAGAAATAAGCAGGGGTGTGGGGTATGCTTGATCAAAGGCAATGAGTTAATTCGAAATGTTAAATTTTATTAAACATTTTTATAATACAGGAGTGTTCAGATTTTTTGGTCTTAATGGGCAGTATAAGTGCATAATAGAGAGACTTGGGCCTACATACAAAGTTTAAATCCATGTTACCATTAATTGGCATCAAGTTGCTGATAGGAACAAAAACATTTATTCCATTGGCCTGACCCAGCATTCAGAAACAGAATACACAGTTCACTGCCTATCTCCCTCAATTGATTTCATGCCAAATACCTGTCCAACTCCCTCTTACAGATACTCATGCAACAACTTTGGTTGCTTCCCAGGGCAGTTCATTCCAAACATTCAGTACCCTCTGTAAAGTAGTTATATCTAGAGATGTCCATTCACCTTTCCTTTTCTGAGCTTCAGATCATACCCTTCATTATTATTGTTGGGGTCATGATAACAAGTTTCTCAGGGTTCACCTTATTGATGCCCTTAAGGATCTTGACTACCTGAATAAAATCCCATCTCAGTCTTCTGTAATGTAACAAACTCAGCTTGTGCAGTCTCTCCTTGTAGTTTAGCTGCCAGATGCCTTGAATTATCTCCTTTGTTGCCCAATGTTTCCTATTATGTTTCTTACCCAGCATCATAAGTTAACTTTAATTCTTTCATTGTGCATTTGAAATTATCCCACTTCTCCTAACAATCTATTTCAGTCCATCTCCATTAACTGCTTCTTCATTCCCCTAAAATCTGTTTCCTAAAATTAAGAGTCTTAACTGTACTTGTCTTATCAATAGAGAGAAACATGCCAAACTCATTGAACAAACTTAACTTTAATCATCTCTGGTTTGGTACACAACACCAGATTGAGTCACCTCTTGTGCTTCTTCACTCTCTGGGTTTAAAAAGCAGTCTATTAAAATGTACAGAAAGTAAATTTCTTTGCTCCTGCTCCCAGTTCCCAGTAGATTAAAATGCCCCATGACAATCACGTTTGCACTCAAACATACCTCACTAACCTGTTTCCACAACTCAGCAGCTGTGGCCTCTGATTTGATGACCTGTAACATATCTCAACAACTAGGTACTAACAATTCTCAGTCTGATTTAGAAGTTATCCAACAATGAGGCAACAGAACCAAGAACAGCCCATTTCAAACCTTCAGGTCCATACCAGTGAATAACAAATATAAGTGCAAATCAGAGTGATTTGCCATATTTTTGAATATCCTTGATCTATATATACTAGTTAATTTGAGATGACAAAGATCTCAGTGTGGATGTTGCAGTGAGACCAAGAATTGGAACAGCCTGAGGGAAATTAAATATTCCCATATATAAGATACCTCCATTAAGCAAAGTAAATCACTATTGATTTAAATATATTGAAGCACTGCTCAGCTCCACGTTGGATGGCACCATGGAATCCTTCAGAAGGCAGAACATAGTGAGAGCAATTTACACAGCCCCTCTAAACAAAAGTCCCCGTCGGCCATAGCAACAACATACTGAGGGAGTGACCACTTTTACTAATGAGGAATACTTAAACAATGCATGTCATAACAAATGCATTGGTCTATTAGAGAGTTTGTTATAGCTGTTGTACATATTGTTTATTAATGTAAATTGCTCTTTATTAGTATGAATTCCATTCTGATTTTTAAATAAGACAATGTATGAGTAGAAATGGTGATAAGTGCATGTCTTGCTATTGAAATGAAAGCATCAGCAAAACAACAATTATTTTTAGACTGAACAAATTATTGTGAAAGAGGATTTGAAATTTATGAGCCTGTGTAGGTTTCAGAACAAACATGAAAATCTTAGCAGGAATCTTATAGCTAGGGCCTTTTTCTCAATTTCAGACAAATCGCACCCTAATAACTACAGTCTATTATTCCTCGAGAACAGGCATTTTAAAGGTGCCTTTACCGGGTGCTTTGGGGGACAAATAACTTCATCAGATGATGGAAGAACTGAGCAACACAGAAATACGCAGTCGGTATTTTATTGTAAAACAAAAAGTGTCGGTGGTGACTGACGTATTTTGGATATTAAATACAGTCCCATATTGGCAGCTATGATATCTGCTACAAAACACAGGCGTTCTATATGTAAAACATAGTATTTTATTACCATATTCTAAACCTATATAAATGCAAACTTTACAGACTTAAGTTAATTCTATATTTGAAATAACAGTGCATTATTAGGCAGCTCTGAACGACCTTTCCAAAGGTACAGGTCGCAGTGACTATTTTCTAAGAACTGAAGTTGGAGTCAAACGGAAAATGTAGTTCAATAAACTTAAAATGCATGGTGAGAGAAGTTAAAGCAAATCCTTTCAGTTCAGTCCAAGTGAAAAAAAAAATAGGTTCAGCAACATCCCAGATATCTCACTGCATCATGTAGAGCTATTGAAGTGATTGGCATACAGCATCCAGTATACTCTATAATAAAGAAAAGTATACAATTACTGTTCATAAATCACAGTGAGTGCAGAGCATTGACGAGGTGTTACTTTTCCTGGTTGATTTTTGGCTTAATGGAAACAAATGTGTTTTCCTTAGAGTAACATTTCAATAGACTAATGGCAATATATTTCAGCCTTATATTGGGTAATATGATAGTCAATGCGGTATTGCTTTGTACACCTATTTTAAAAGGCATATGAATACACTCAATTTGGACTGTCCAGTCACCCACATAATCAACTCAGACACGGTCCCAACAAATTTTATTTGCAGGGATTGTTTTCACTGCAGTACTACACAGGATATTATAAAAGGTAAAAAGAGAGAGAACTTGCATTTATAAAGTACATTTCATGACCTCAGGATGTCCCAAAGAACTTCACAGCTAATTAAGTAATTTTGAAGTGTAGTCACTTGT
This sequence comes from Heptranchias perlo, assembly GCF_035084215.1. NCBI lineage: Eukaryota > Metazoa > Chordata > Chondrichthyes > Hexanchiformes > Hexanchidae > Heptranchias > Heptranchias perlo. The sequence goes on from NC_090351.1 coordinate 11,448,077, forward strand.
AATGTATGAAACGCAGCAGTCAATTTGTGCACAGCAAGCTCCCACAAACTTCCCTGCTCTTCTTTGAATAGTACGGTGGGTTGTTTTACATTCACCTGAGACAGCAGTCAACGACTCACCCAAAAGATGGCACTCTGACAGTGCAGCACTTCCTCGATACTGCACTAAAAGATCAGGCTAGATTATGTGCTGAAGTCTCAAGTGGGGCTTGCACATTTAACCTTCTGACTCAGAGGCAAGGGTGCTACTGCTGAGCCAAGGATTATTGGGAGTGGATTGAAGGGGTGAATGGGTCCTGTATTGGTTTGCAGCTCCTGTTTATTTCAGGCTGCACCTACCATACGCACACTAGCTTCAAGTTGATGCAAAACTGCATAAGCTTTTGCAAAACGTTCCAGACCAGATATCCACACGTACATTAAAAGATCACCATCAGTGCTGATTGCAGTCAATTCATCACTACCACATAATTAGAAAAGTTTCCATCCTCATTGTACTCCTGACTAGATTACCCTGGTTCTTTGGTGTACCCTCTCCTATACTGGTTGACCTATAAATACCAGGACAGCTGAAATTGTGTAAGGAAATATGAGACTCTCACATGTCATAAAACAATGCAACAAAGAGTAAGGCAGTACGGGATCTGGCAATGAAGTCTAAAGCTGTAACCCAGGTCTAATGCTTTAGCCTGGGTATTTCCCAGTAGTATCAAAATCTTTTAGGTGAATATTTTTATTAAGTGCCTAAAATTTGATTATCAATTTCCTAGAATGATACAGCACAGAAGGAGGCCATTCGGCCCATCGTGCCTGTGCCGGCACCAATTAAATTAATTTTGGGTATCCGAATAACATTAGAATTAAGTTCCCTGTAATATTTTGCTAGGATTGTGCCATTTACCATGTTTACAAGTAGAACATTGGAACATTAGGAATATGGAAATAAAAAAGCTGGTGTATCAGGAGAGTATTTGAATTATGGCTAGTCTCAAAGGACAAGCCTAAGTACCGTTTCCTGGCTTACTGCATAGTTTTTCACTTACAGAACTTTCATTCAAATATGTGCATTTATCTAGATTTTAATATGTCTGTCACTTTTGGCAACACCTTTAGGAATCATCTCCTCTGTTTGCAGCATCATTACCAGAAGCAAAAATATTTCATCTGGTTAGCATAAATTGTAAATGCATTCAAAAAACAGCCCGAGGAAATTATCCGCAGTTACACACAATGACTACTGATATACTGCACTTGTACTAATTAACATGAAATATTTCATTTTTAATTTATGTTTCTTTTTGTGCTTTTTACAGTAAAAACGGCTAACCATGAAGAATTGTGACATTTACTTCAGGGGATTAACCAAGCCAGCATAAAGAAGCTAACACCATTGGAGGGAATCCAATTTCCTTGCTGTTTATCCAATCTGGAGGCCTTGAAATGGTCACTAATCCCAGATTATAGTTTATTGCTGGCTCTCTTTGCCTGCCATTGGCTCCATGGGTTACAGCAGCACTGTGTATGTTTTAGTTCCTAATTTCTACATCTCGTAAGAACCTGCTTGGTAACTGTTGCACCCTGCAACATTGCTGCGATTTACTAGAACGAATCTTCATCAGAACAGGCTGACAGGTGAGCCTCTTTCTCAAAAATCTCTCACAAAGGTGGCTCATGAAATATATGAGTTTATAAGAACAGTTGCAAAGTGACAGTCCCAACCTTGGTCTGGTGGTAGCCTTCTCACAGAATTGAATTCACGGATCTTCTAAATTTAAAATGAAACAAAAACAGCTGCTGTTGCTAGAGACACTCTGATGTAATGAAAGCTATACTTGACAGGAACAGCTGATGCTGCTTGGATCAGGCGGGATCTTCAACCCTATCCAATTATTATCAGCTGCCGGCCAAACCATTACTTACAAGAATCTCACTTACCAGGTCTACAAATTGTCTTGGTTCTGATGAAGGACGATACCTGATATGTTAACATTTTTTCCTTTTTTTCTTTACAGATACTGATGGGTCTACTGTGTATTTCCAGCATTTTTTGTATTTGGTTCCACAAATATTAACAGCTTTTCAAGAGTTGCTTCAAATTTGAAGAATGTTCTGAATCTTAAGTCTGAAGTGTCAGCCATGGCTCAGTTGGTCGCACATTCGCCTCTGAGTCAGAAGGTTGTGCGTTCGAGCCTCAGGGACTTGAGCACCATAATCCAGGCCGACCCTCCAGTGCAGTACTGAGGGGGTGCTGCACTGTTGGAGGTGCCGTCCTTCAGATGAGATGCTAGACCAAGGCCCCATCTGCCCTCTCGGGTGAATGTAGAAGATCCCATGGCACTATTCCAAGAAGAGCAGTAAAGTTATCCCCAGTGTCCTGGCCAATATTTATCCTTCAGTCAACATCACTAAAACAGATTATCTGGTCATTATCACATTGCGGTTTGTGGGACCTTACCGTGCGCAAATTGACTGCCATGTTCCCTACATTACATAGAGTTACATTGAAACCACAGCACAGAAACAGGCCATTCGGCCCAACTGGTCTATGCTGGCATATATACTCCACACGAGCCTCGTCCCTCCCTGCTTCATCCAACTCTATCAGGATACCCTTCTATCCCTTGCTCCCACATGTGTTTATCTAGCTTTCCCTTAAAAGCATCTATTCTATTTGCCTCAATTATTCCTTGTGGTAGCGTGTTCTACATTCTTACCACTCTTTGGGTAAAAAAGTTTCTCCTGAATTCCCTATTGGATTTATTAGCAACTATTTTATATTTATGACCTCTAGTTTTGGATTCCCCCGCAAGTGGAAACATTTTCTCTACGTCTACCCTATCATTATCTTAAAAACCTTCAGGTCACCCCTCAGCCTTCTCTTTTCTAGAGAAAAGAGTCCCAACCTATTCAGCCTTTCCTGATAAGGATATCCTCTCAGTTCTGGTATCATCCTTGTGAATCTTTTTTACACCCTCTCCAATGCCTCCATATCCTTTCTATAATATGGAGAACAGAACTGTGCACAATACTCCAAGTGTAGTCTAACCAAGGTTCTATACAAGTTTAACATAACTTCTTTGCTTTTCAATTCTATCCCTATAGAAATGAACCCCAGTGCTTGATTTGCCTTTTTTATGGTCTTATTAACCTGCGTTGCTACTTTTAGTGATTTGTGTATCTGTACCCCTAAATCCCTTTGCTCCTCTATCCCATTTAGACTTTTCATCCAAGCAGAATGTGGCCTCTTTATTCTTCCTACCAAATGCTTCCACCTCACACTTATCTATATTGGCTGCTACCACATTGCTAATTGTGGGACCTTACTGTGTGCAAATTGGCTGCCATGTTTCCTACATTACAACAGAGACTACACTGCAAAAGTACTTAATTGGCTGTGAAGCACTTTGGGACATCCTGAGGTCATGAAAATGCGATATAAATTCGTTCCTTTTGTAAAATGATGCTTCATCCACCTAGTGGTTCATCATTATCACATGAAAATGTCACAAAAGATGAACTTCTGTTTTCTATCAACTCTCAACTCCTGCATTATAGTTGGCTGCTTTTGCCAACTCCAAGACCATTAAAGTTGATCTCAGGCAGGCAGCGGTAGGCCTCAGGGATCTTGGCTAGCAAGGGAAAAATTGGCCAGGGTTTCCATTCCTGATCATTATCCAGCAATCCCTGCTGGAAGTCCAGGTTGGTGAACAATGGGAGAGGGCAGGATCAGACTCAACTGTGATAGGAAACACTTTTACACACAAAGGGTGGTAGAAGTTTGGAATTCTCTTCCATAACGGCAGTTGATGCTAGCTCAATTGTTAATTTTAAATCAGAGATTGATAGATTTTTGTTAACCAAAGGTATTAAGGGATATGGGGCTAAGGCGGGTATATGGAGTTAGGTCACAGATCAGCCATGATCTCATTGAATGGCGGAACAGGCTCGAGGGGCTAAATGTTCCTACTCCTGTTCCTAAGTTCCTATATCCTGTCTTCCCATGTCCCAAACAGTTGATCAATCAGAAGACACCATTTCACAAGGTTAGAAAACATTCTCAGTGTAAAGAGAGACATCTGAAATGTAAACTCGCCATCCCACTGTGTTCTGCTTCCATGGCAACTCTCAGTAGTTAAGAACCCAATGCTACACTGTAGCACCAAACATTTTTTTAAATTTCAAGTACTTTCACAGTGACCTAATTATTTTAGAGCAAAATGTTGTTTTCCTTTTTTGTAAAATTTGGACACTTTGTAAAATTCTAGTAACTTTATACAGAGGATTGATTTGGGGGATTTCACTGATGTTTTCAAAATCATGAGGGGTTTTGAAAGAGTAAATAAGAAGAAACTGTTTCCTGTGGCAGAAGGATCGGTAACCAGAGGACACAGATTTAAGGTAAATTGCAAAAGAACCAGAGGCGACATGAGGAAAACATTTTTTAAGCAGCGAGTTGTTATGATCTGGAATGCACTGCCTGAAAGGGTGGTGGAAGCAGATTCAATAATAACTTTCAAAAGGGAATTGGATAAATACTTGAAGGGGAAAAATTTACAGGGCTATGGAGAAAGAGCAGGGGAATGGGACTAAATGGATAGCTCTTTCAAGCACCTAACACAGGCACAATTGGCCAAATGGCCTCCTTCTGTGCTGTATCATTCTATGATTCAATGCGGACATTTACCTCTGCAGAGAGAGAGTGCATTCTCCAAACTCCCTCCCATAAAAGTACTCAACTTCTGCCTCACTGTTCTGCTGCACAAGGCGGAGTGTCAGGAAGCTGCTCTCAATATAGTTATGAACACCTCTGAGCGCTGTTATAATATTAGAATATTCCTGCAAAAATATGCACAATGTCACTAGGAGTTTTCAGCAAGGTTGAAGAAAAAAATCACACTTAAGCCAATGCATTTTAATGTTCTGCAATATGTTTCTCATGTGATACCTTTAACCCATCATCAGAAATTGCTCTCACTCCCACCAGTGATAAACCTGGAAGCACCAATATTTCATCCTGGCATTATGCACCTCAAAATGCTCTCAAGTTTGGAAGGACAAATCTATAATTGTACCACTATATGTTTTTTAACCACTTAAATGTATAACTATCTATTATATATTAAAAATTTTCAGTCTCTGCACACTTCCTGTCCAAAAAATTTCACTTCCGGTTGTTACATTTTTATCACATCTTTGTGTTAGCTTTTTCCCATTCTAAATTTCTAACTCCACATTTATAATGGAAACTTGTCAATGTAAATCCTCACGTCACAATTATACCCTCCCACCAGTGGCAGTGCTGTCGCACCTCAGTTTTGCATCTCCCAGCTCCTCAGTCTGTATTACAGTAAACTCCAATGCTTCCATATTGCCTCAAGTATCGTGATTGAACTATATATAATAGTATAAAATCAATGTATTTAAAAATAAGGATAACGTATCATTTTGAAATAGGAACTGAACTCAGTGCACCCTGTTCCAATTATCCCTCGCCCACTAATCTTATTTCACCTGAAAACTACACGGCCTTGACTCTATGTGCAATACCACAGGAATTTATCTGTATAAAATTCTTCAGACTTCCTGATTGTCGTGCTTATTTCTTGTTGTCATCATTTAATAATGTATTTGTTACATTGGTAATGCCTGCAAGTAAATCTATAGTGTAACGGTAAAGCTTGCTTCTATTACTCCTGATAGGTAACTCTGTGATGCCTGCTATTCGGTCCTCCAACCACTAATGGCACTGTGGTGAAAGTCACTCAGGTCTGCCATCCATTTTAGCCGATGAACAACAAACCGTTTGTTTTGACTAACCATGAACAAGGCCACAGCAGATTAATTAATAATGCAAAAAATTCACAAGCACATCATTACACTTTGCCAAACTTCTAGTGAAAACATTGTAGGATGTATTCCTTCGTAACTGGTTGCGACACTAACAGCATTACTAACACTGGCAATTTGGTGAATAATTGATTTTGCTCTGTTGTGTTAATGTACACAATTCACAGGAATAGAAGGAAAAGAGAGAGATTTTTCTATCTTTATTCCTGTTGTTGTTTTCGTATCTTGGGGACTAGTGTGAACTAGTGGAAGGATTCGCAGGCTGATTAACAGTCTGACAGGCTGCAACATGAACGCTTCTTCCATGGCCGTAGCCATCTTTATACCAGCTTATAATTATAGTCCCCTACGGCCAGGGGGATTTTATGGATTTCCACAACTCATACGATGATGGGAGGGGCGGGGGTGCGATGGGCACCCACACTCACTGGACATGAGTCAGATTCAGAGCTCCGGTCTCCACTCACTGGGACTGTCTGAAGTGGGGTTCAAACCCTAAGCCTATCTGACTCTGAGGCGGGAATGCTACCACTAAGCCAGAGGCTCAGTCCCTCTATTGCTGTGAATTCCAAATGTTAACACAATGATGCAAAAGCAATAAGTCGTTAACCAAACTGCCAGTGTTGGCAACACCAATCTTACGTTGCCTTACCTTTTCTAAATTAATAAAAACAATCAAGAATGCCCACAGCAAAGGATGCGCCGAAAATAAAAGAGAAACAGCAAGAGTGTGGCAACCCCCAAATTTGGGAAAATGTCTGAATGCCTCACCTTTTTAGGCATGTTGTACAATTTCATGTAGTTTCTCTTCATAAAACATGCTGCTGTCTTGAAGGTCCTCCCAAGGCGCAAAGGTCTCCCCTTCATTTTCAACGTATGTGTTCCAGCAGTAATTATACTCCGAAGTCTTCATGACCCTCAATCGGCAGCCGGCCGCTTTCAGCTGCCGCAGGCCCTGCTGGATCTCAGGCTCTTCCCACATGAACAAACGGGCCATGAAGATGGTAAGTTTGACGTTGGGGCACTTATTCAGATACTCAGCGATTTTTGAAGCACAGATCGCACAAGGACTGGAGGATACGTACCAAATGATGGAATAACTGAGGTTGCCATCGCAGGTCTGGAAGACTGCTGTGAAGAAGGCCTCTTCTGCGTGTTTGCTTGAGTGCTCATCCTCCACGTATCCCTCAGACCTCTTACACTCAGTGCCCTGTTCTTCCACTAAATAGCACAAAAATGTCTTATTCCTTCCTGACGAGTATTCTACATTTTTGAACTGGAATTTGAAGAAAATGGATGGCATGCGTTGTCTGGAAAAGTAAGAAGCAGATGTTATTGGACATAACAGGAAAACAAAGTATTTCTGTCTTACCAATACAGCGCTTGTAAAAAAAAAATACAATGGTCGGAAAAGCCTTGCCACTGTGCACAACGATTTACATCTAATATATACCAGATGACCTCGGTCATCTAATTCGAGATCTTAGCCGTGTGTCAGCGTGCTTCAGATCCCTGATCTCTGAGTTAGAAGGTTGTGGTTCCATGCTCCAGGACTTGAATGCGTAATCTAGGCTGGTACTCCAGTGCAAAACTATGGGGTTGCTATATTGTCAGGTGTCGCTCTCCAGGTGAGAGGTTAAACAAAGGCTACAGCTGTCCGTTCTGGTGGTTTCATATGGATGTTAAGTAAGACTTGCATTTATGTAGTACCTTATCACATTTCTGAGAAACATTGCAATATACTTCAAACAAATTGCTTTTGAAGTGTAATCACTAATCTTATGTAGTCGGCAAATGCAAGAGTCAATTTGCACACAAGGTCCCACAGACAGCAATAAGAGGAAAGCCAATTATTCTTCTTTTTGATCATGTTGGTTGAAAGATGAATCTTGGGCAGGATCTTTAATATTCACCTTGACAGGCAGACAGGGCCTTGGTTAAATGTCTCATCTAAAGGACGGCACCTCTGACAATACAGCACTCTCAGTATTGGAGACTGGTGTGTCTGCCTAGATTATGCGTTGAATGGGGCTTGAACTCACAATCTTCTGAACCCACAACCTTCTGACTCAGAGGCAAGAGTGGCACCAACTACGCTGCAGCTAAAGATCCCATGGCTGTAGTCAAAGAAGAGCATGGCCAACATTCATCCCTCAAAAACACCATCAAAATCAGATCAACTAGCCATTCATCTCATTGCTGATTATGGGATATTGCTGTGCATAAGATGGCTGTTGTCATAAATGTTTGCTTACATAACAGTCAGCACACTACAAAGCAATTCATTGTATGTGAAGCACTTTGAAATGTTTCTGAGGGAACTGATAAAAGTTCCATATAAATGAAGGTTTTTCTTTATGTGACATAAAAAGTTATGTGGTCAGCCTGTGTTGTATTGTGACAGTAATTAAATCAGTTTATTAAGAAAGTTCACTCTCTGATACATATGAGCAATAAAACATTAATTTATGGTTGAAGGCTCTTTTGAAATATCGCAATTCAGGTGACATTAACAAACCATTTGAGATGTGCACAGCAGTTCTGGTGTCATCTGAAGCTCACAGCTGAGTTTCTGCTTCTCTCAGATCGGCACTCTCCCCCACATCGTCCTGTCCTGTGAAGCCTGTGACACATCGTTCTGTACTTTCAGCAGCATCTCAATGAATAGAATTTCAGACTTATTTTTAACTCTCCTTATCTCAGCTGTGCTGGCAGGAGGAGGCACCAGAGGAAGAGCACAGATATCCCCCACCACCATCTACCCAGCACAGGGAGGGAAGGCAAATTTGAGGGTGCTTCAGCCTAGACGGTTCTCGCACACACACAGGACCGATTCAGAGGGAGGAGACCTTGCGGCCCATTTGATCCCATCCTCTCAGAACACCAACCCCAAGCAACACTGGCAGAGACCTGGTCGTTAGTTGCCTTTTGCCTTCACGCTTTATCGAATGAAATAAAGGCCGACAGCACAAGACAGACCAACAAAGATGGGAGAAAGAAGTAGAGACGGAATGGGTAGGGAACACTGTGTCAGTCTTTGTACTGCACAACACTGGGATTCACAATCAAACGTACAACTGGGGCCGAGTAACAAGAGTTAAAGGCTTGAAGTAGCTCCATAACAAACTGCAGGGAAATCAAATCTGGGGTTATTGCAAGTCCGAACTTCAAATCTAAATCCCCACTGACCTATATTTACTCTCTTTGCCTCATTTTTAAAAATCTGAGATTGGACAAAATTGGTTTGTTTCTATTATAGAAAAAGACAGCGTCCACTAATGCATTAGAACAGTCATTGGTTATTGCACAGAATTCCAGGTTTAGCTCACTGACAAGAAAGACCCTCATAACTTATAAATGAGCTCATTAATCTTCAGTTCCTCGTTGTTCTGAATTCATCAGATAAACAGGGTTTCCACAGTAAATCAACAAACATCCTACCTTATTATAAACATTGAAATAATCTTTTTTAAAAAGTTATGATTTCATGAGCTGTCTAATGGTGGAACCCTGCCTATTAATATATCCAGTACACTCTGCAAATTCACTGTCACTTCAGCTCTGCATTCTCGTCTATTTACAGCACCTGTAGAGACTCAGGCCCCGATATTTACGGGGAGGTGGGGAGGGTGCGGGGGAGGCTGAAAGTGGACGAAGAACCCGGCTAGGCCGGGGAGGCGGAGTTCTTGCCGACCTTAACGGCACGACCTCATTATCATTTTCTCATCTCCGTTTCCTGTCTGGCATCCGGGAGGGAAAAGCAGTGGCAGGAGGCCACAGCCGGGGACAGTTGAGGACAGTCGCCAGCAATCGGGAGTGGGGGAAGGTCGGCCATCACGGTGGGGGGATGATTGGACATCGGGACTGGAGCAGGGGTGGTCGGCGATCGGGAGTGGGGAGAGAGAGGCTGCAATCGGCAGGGGGGAGGCCGAAGGCTTACTTGAGACACCGGAGGAGCAGTCCTGCTCCCCTTGGCCCACAAGGAGTGCTGGAAAAGGCACTAACATTGTGGAGCCGGCAGCTCCCACCTCCCTTTCATTGCCAGGTTTCCCAATCCCCCCAATCATGACCCTATCGCAGCCATGTGGGCGGGTTAATATCGCGGCCTCTGGCTCAGTCCCTATTGCAGCAAACTAAAGGAGACAATGATCCCGATAAATAACAGGAAAAATGGCTAAATAGACTTGAAACAGGCCTTCTTAGCATGAGGTTTATTTGAACTTCTGAACACACACACATTGATATATATTTCATGTAAACTGCATAACACATTGTACATATGTATCTATATAGCGCCTTATCACATCTCTCAGAAACATCTCAAAGTGCTTCAGATAGAATGAACTACTTTGTAGGAAACACATATACACCTACATATCCTACACTGTACTTATCCACGTTCATACCGCACTTACATATACACCTACATATCCTACACTGTACTTATCCACGTTCATACCGCACTTACATATACACCTACATATCCTACACTGTACTTATCCACATTCATACCGCACTTACATATACACCTACATATCCTACACTGTACTTATCCACGTTCATACCGCACTTACATATACGCCTACATATCCTACACTGTACTTATCCACGTCCATACCGCACTTACATATACACCTACATATCCTACACTGTACTTATCCACATTCATACCGCACTTACATATACACCTACATATCCTACACTGTACTTATCCACATTCATACCGCACTTACATATACACCTACATATCCTACACTGTACTTATCCACATTCATACCGCACTTACATATACACCTACATATCCTACACTGTACTTATCCACATTCATACCGCACTTACATATACACCTACATATCCTACACTGTACTTATCCACGTCCATACCGCACTTACATATACACCTACATATCCTACACTGTACTTATCCACATTCATACCGCACTTACATATACACCTACATATCCTACACTGTACTTATCCACGTTCATACCGCACTTACATATACGCCTACATACTCATATCATATTTGACACAATATATGAGGGCCAATGTGTACTCCTGCTGGCAGCACCTATCAGGAAACTGCAGGTGTGTTGCCCATCATGGACTGGCCAATTTTGGGGTAGCGTGCCCACAACTTCTCGATATGAGCTCCTGGCACATGAGGCTCTGTGCCAGGTCCGCGCAATCATAAAACCAGACCAATGTTGTACTTGTAACACAAACAACACCTTCTTCAGAAACTCCGACACACAGAAATATAAATCCAGAGATAACTGTTAGTGATATTAGTGAATTAATGCTCATGCAGGCCTTATTTTAATTAGATTAATACCTGCACTAAAACAGCGAAAAAATAAATGTCATTGGAATGTGTTAAAAGCTTATTCACTAATATCACTTAAATACAGTACCGACCAGTGTTTTTAACTTGTGGTTGTATGCACTCCAGTTTAAATTCCCTGCATCACTTTCTCTCTGTCAAAGAAATGTGCTTGTCACAATTAAATCTTGTCTGACACTACTTGATCTGTGGTAAGAGTTATAAACTGCAGTTCTTTGTATATAGTGTGTTAGCATGGTCAATCTTTGGTCAGTTCATTTTCATCAGAGGTGAAATATATTTTAAAATAGCTCTTCAGTCTGTAGATTTTTTTTTGTCAAATCTCTATCTAACTTTTCCTTCTTTCCTGAAATGCCATCTCTGTATAGAAAGAGGTTTGACACTCACCCGGTAATTATTTCAAAAGGCCCCAGATCAGGGAGCTCTATGTTCTCTTCACAAGCCTCTCCATCCGCTTCGCCCTCTACATTTTTTCCACTGTCAACTTTCTTGGTTTCTTCTTTAGCCTTCTTTTCAGCCATTGCGGTCAGAAAAGTGACAGATCAGTGCGACGTGGACAGACCAAAGGCAGCTCTGCACTGAACAAGCGAAAGGTCCCTGTTACATTACTGCCGCAAACACTAAATAAGGGAGCGAAGGAGGAGGAGAGGTCTTCCAGCCCAAAATAAACTGCAACCGTGTCATCACCATCAGCCCTGTCAATCACAGGCAACTCTCCCTAATCGTCACATTTTTCCTGCTGGGTTCACAATATTTTCTTCCCAACACATTTGTTCCTTCCCTTCATCCTTTATTTCTTTTTCTACCTTCGTTTGAATCTTTTATCAAAAAGGAAGGAAAAGAAAAAGGTAAAATAATACAGCAGACTTTTAAGTTAAGTTTCTTATTAAATTTATGTTTCTTAAAAGAACAGTCCTCCATACAATAAATCTTTTCTTTAATTTCCTCCCTCCTTCCCTGAAGGCGTTGAGATAGACCTCCATGGGTAGCAGTTGGCACCTTGCCCAAGAGACTGTTCTTCATGTGCGAGCTTTGGCAGTAAGGGCCAGCGGGCTATTCTATCAAAAAAGGCATCACACCCTAGCCAGGTCCTGCCCTCACTTACCATCCATGCACACTGCACTCTCCAGGAGGAGTCTCTGGATAGAGTTCAGGAGCAGGAATCCTGGCTGACTGTTGGCCTCTTTAGCGCAGGTGCTGAGACCAATGGCAGTACCCCAATCGCTTCCCATTGATAAACTTTTCCTTTTGGTTTGTTTATCAACACCCAATTTAAGGGGTCCTAATGTAGCTTGCATGTGTCGTGATGCCTACCTATTCGCCCTCCCCACTCTTTCATAAAATGCCACCATGAAGCATTTTATTGGCACAGGTTGAGTTCTTCCATGGTTCAACAGTTATAATCACTTCACCAAACAGAAGTTTGAAACCCATCACTTATTCTCGTTGTTTATTTTCTTGACAGGCCTTTTCTGTTCAAGTTAGAGTTGACCTGATGGTTCAGAGGCATCCCGCCTGTTGGGAAACTGGTGGGATCGGGTGCAACGTTAGTTTTAACCCTGCCTGACTTTACTCGACATTGAAGTCAGTGGAGAGTAACATTGGGCGGGGTGTAAAACCATCGTTTCTCCCAATCCCATGGGTTTCTCATGCGGCGAGTTAGGTTAAAATGACCCCCTCTGTCTCTGAGCCATAAATTCTGGGAAGGTCCAGGTTCAGTCCCTGGTTTGGGCTGTTGGCTTATCTCTACTAAGGTGGGGGTAGTGACTCTACAATCAGCGTCAATGCCCTTGTTTCAGAGAATGGTTCTTACTCCCGATTATTATACAGTGACACCTACTGAAAAAGCATGAGCACGGATGGTGGATGAGGACTGCATGAAGCCTGACTGAAGATGTCCTCCATAGATAGCCTGTTGGCACTTATCGTCATGATTTGTGCATAGGTACTGACCACTTGAGTGAGGGCAACTACTGACGCAATTCACTTATCCATTTGGACATACATTTAAATGAGGAACCTCACTGTAAGACATCATTTCCTTGTCACAACTGTTAAGGTGTCAGCTCAGTGGGTAGCACTCTCACCTCTAAGTTCTGAAGGTTGTGGGTTCAAGACTTTAGCACAAAACACTGGGCTGACACTCCAGGGCAGTACTGAGGGAGTGCTGCACAGTCAGAGGTGCTGTCTTTTGGATGAGTCATTAAGTTCAGGCTCCGTCTGCCCTCTCAGGTGGACATAAAATATCCTATGGCACTATTTCAAAGAAGAACAGGGGAGTTCTCCCCAGTGTCCTGGCCAATATTTATCCCTCAACCAACATCACCAAAAAACAGATTATCTAGTCATTATTACATTGCTGTTTGTGGAAGCTTGCTGTGCACAAATTGGCTGCCACGTTTCCTACATTACAACAGTGACTTCCCTTCAAAAAAGTACTTAATTGGCTGTAAGGCACTTTGGTGTGTCCTGAGGTCGTGAAAGGCGCTATATAAATGCAAGTTCTTTCTTTTCCTTCTGTGTTCAGGAGGGAATTTTTCTGCAGGAACCCTTATTAAAAAAGCATTCTCATCATCCGGACCCACCGTTAAAGAAGAAATCATGGCATCAAGACCCCTGTTCAGGAAACTCTCCTCCACAGAACTCCATATTAAAGAGGGAAGTTTCACTCTCAAGATCCCTTGTTAAAGAGAGAGTGTCACTGTCTGGACAGTCTGTAAACATCCAAAAGGTCGGCCAGCATCTCAAAGACAGGTTGATGTTTCAGGTGAGATCGTTCAGCAGAACACTCCAGACAATTGGGGGTCACCAGGTTATTCAATGATACGTGCAATTTAGCCAAAATTCATCGTGTTGACATTTACACTTTCCAGCAGGGCTGTCTGCATAGCAATCAGGAACTGGAACCCTGGCTCCCTGGCTGATCTACCTTCTCCTCTCTAGCCTAAAGGTTCCAATGGCAATTGTAGTACCCCTATTACCTGCTTGAGATCAACTAACTCAGTGTAGACTGGGTGTTGAAGCTGTACTGTGGCCTTGCTGATTCAATACCACATTGAAGTTGTTTAGGAGTTATTCAGGATGCCTCTCATTCTACTTTTCATCCATTTCCTCTTTTGGTTTTGTTCTTTTCCTTTCTATCTCCTTTAAATGTTTTCTTCTCCGTTCCTCCATGCTGCCACTCGTTTATTATCCACAGTAACAGCTGAGCAAACACGTTTTCGCAATTTACTCAACAAACTTTTAATCGACCAACAGCTGCATTCTCCGTGCAAAACCCAACTGGCAAGTCAAGGTGGGTATTTCGACCAATCGTGAATAAATCCCAGCTTTGTTGTGTAACCATTAAAACAGTCTCACTACACCGCAGTTCATCCAGTACCTACATACTGACATTCAAATACATTCAAATACCCAGCTTATTATTGTTACTTTCAATAGCAGCTTTTTAGTATTGGGACTCATCCTCCTGTGATAAAACAGTGCACAAAAAAGGAGGGAAGTGGCCATAGCCCCACAGGCCTGATGCTCGCCTTCATATCGGAGGTGTGGCAATCTGACTCACAGTGATGGAAAGTTTTTGGGGTGAAATATGGGTATGATATATTTATATATAAGCAAGGGGGAGTGGGGATTGCCCCATAATCCATGTGACTGCACAAGCAGTAATTCAGAGTCATTGCACCTCAGCTTGTCAGGCGAGCAACAGCCAGGAATAACTGGACCAAAAGCTGGAACTCTGGTTGGTTTTTCTCCTTCCTAGCTCGGGAGGGACCGAAGCCCATTGTGGTAACCTGACTGCCACACCCGCACATTTCACACAGACCAGGGATTGAACCTAAGGCTGTCTGATATCGTATGGGTTCAGTTCTGTAGTTATTATTTTAAGAGTTATTCCAACCCTTCGCTCTAGAAGGAATCCTGGATTAGACTGTTGCCAAAGTGAAATCACATTTCAGCGATGAAGCAGATCGGAGTTTCTCCTTGATAGAGTTTCACTGTGAAAGTTTACAGCCCAAGGCTGCCATTTATCTGATAGCTGCAGACAGAGTTTCTAAAAATGGAATTGGGTCACTAGATCTTCCAAGAGTGAAGGTTGGGGCGGCCGTCACACCTTCTCCTTGTGGAAACCTGTTATAATAATGGGTTTTTGAGAAGACAGTGCAGAGTTGGGGATCTCAGCCAGTGGTCTTGGTAGGAGTAAAACAATTTGGAGTAAGGAAGGGACAATCAGCCAGGGTTCCCACCCCTGATCACTATCCAGTGATGGAAGTGGATTTTCCATGGACATCATAGGAGAATAAAATAAGGCTCAGTTGTGGTACCTGCATTTACTGTCACGATTCATGTGAACAGTGTCCACTTGGAAAAAGTACTGAAGAGTGATCGATGCTTTAGAGCCGTATCCCAGCAAGGAGTCAGGAGGGGGAGGGAGGTCAGATTTTCAACAGTGATGCTGTTTATAGTAACAAACAGAAACTTCCTTATGGGTTAACTGAGCTGCCATTTTGTAGAAGAGACATCACAACGCTGCACATTAACCTTGACGATAGTGACCTGACCCATCAGTGAACACCTTACTGCACCTATCCGTTCGATTGTGTTTTCTTTTCCTATTTTAGTCTAGTGACTGAATTCTATTTTTAGAAACTCTGCCTGCAGCTATCAGATAAATGGCAGACTTGGGCTGTAAACTTTCACAGTGAAACTCTATCAAGGAGAAACTCTGATCTGCTTCATCGCTGAAATGTGATTTCACTTTGGCAACAGTCTAATCCAGGATTCCTTCTAGAGCAAAGGGTTGGAATAACTCTTAAAGTAATAACTACCCATACGATATCAGACAGCCTTAGGTTCAATCCCTGGTCTGTGTGGAATGTGTGGGTGTGGCAGTCAGGTTACCACAATGGGCTTCGGCCCCTCCTGAGCTAGGAAGGAGAAAAACCAACCAGAGTTCCAGCTTCTGGTCCAGTTATTCCTGCTGGAAATCGTGTCAGTGTGGAGGTCAGGTAAGAGGATATAGAAGCACTGGAGAAGGTGCAAAAAAGATTTACAAGGACAATACCAGACTAGGAGGTTATACCTATCAGGAAAGATTGAACAGGCTGAGGCTCTTTTCTCTAAAAAAGAGAAGACTGAGGGGTAACCTGATAGAGGTTTTTAAAATTATGAAAGGGTTTGATAGGGTAGATGTAGAGAAGATGTTTCCACTTGTGGGGAAGTCCAAAACTAGGTGCCATAAATATAAGATAGTCACTAATAAATCCATTAGGGAATTCAGGAGAAACCTCTTTATTCAGAGAGTGGTAAGAATGTGGAACGAGCTACCAGATGGAGTGGAGGAGGCGAATAGCATAGATGCATTTAAAGGGAAGCTAGATAAGTACATGAGGGAGACAGGAATAGAAGGATATGCTGATAGGGTGAGATGAAGTAGTGTGGGAGGAGGCCCAAGTGGAGGATAAACACTGGCATAGACCAGTTGGGCCGAATGGCCTGTTTCTGTGCTGTAAAATCCGATATCATCCTATGTAAATAAGGTCAACCTTTGCACTGATGCCCGCCCCTCCAATGGTCAAATATCCCTCTGATGCTCACTGTTCAGGCTCACACATGAAGAATGGCCAACTGAGTGGGGCAGCCAGCACTCATGGAATGTTATCTCAGCAGGAATCAGTGCTTTCAGGAGAGAAAGGAGAAAGTTGGAGGAAAAGATACTAGTAACTGTGCACCGTTGTGCTAATGTCATGGGGGAATCACTGACTGGAGTTTCTGCTGTGTTTGGAGACCTGAGGTTGATAGTTCTCCCAACTGAAAGTGTTTATTTGTACTGTATCAGAAAAAGAGCAAGTTAGGCAGACAAGTCCCAGTGGTTGACACTCCATTGAGATAAGTCCATGAGTTAAGATATGTCTCTAAGAAACAGCATTGTCATCCATCATTCTCTCAATCTTCCACTCACTGCCTTCGCTCAGGACACTCTCCTCGGTGTTTAACTATTACAGAACCACCCGACTCCTTCAACGGTGCATGTCCGCTGTGACGTACCAATGGCAGCATTCCTTTTTAAAATGTCCACAAGGAATACCCGCCCCTCAGAAAGGAACCAAATGCCTGAACGTGCCTAATATCACCTTAAAGGTAAATTTAAAACACAGCCTTAAAAACCGAACAGCAGCTGTTATCAGATCTTGTGTAAATTTGGATACTCTGACCATAATCCCAGTGAGGACAAGTACATTCACCTGAAGCAGTGACCACAGTGGGTACATCCATCAGGACCAGCGTTGTGGGATGAAAGCGCTCTGAAATACTAGCGAGAAACGTGCGAACAATTCCTTGAAATCCCTTTCTGCACCAAATTAATGAAGATAAACAAGAACAGCAACAGCGATTTGCATTTATGTAGCGCGTCGAATGTAGAAAAACATCCCAAGGCGCCTCACAGAAACCTAATCGGACAAGAGTCGACACCCTGCTAACAATTATTGGCCCCTCCACCAGAGCAGAATTCCCTTCCACATCGCCCAGAGCCAGATACAGGGTTACTTGCACAACGAGGGTGGGAGCCTTGATACACCTGCCAGAAGGCAGTGTGGGCCACAGCTGCTCGACCTGATGTGCCTCTTTTGGTCCAAAGGAAAAAAAAAGTCAGCAAAAAAATCTTCTCCCCCAGTGGAGCCGACGTCCCTGCAGACTAAACTAATCGATCCCAGAGGGCTTGGGGCCCTTCAGTTGGCGTGAGTTCCATTGAGGCCTATGAAGGGTTTAATGGACTGAATTTCCAGGGGAAGCCCAGGAACTCTCCCAGTCACGCCCCCTTGATTTGGGGACAGATGGAACATCCACTCATGACCCCCTTCCTTGCCGGAATTTAAAGGGGCACTGCAAACGGAGAGAAATCCCAGTGGAACCAGGTTCCGCCACAAATTCCTGACTCCCTGAGTGAAAATCTTGCTTTCCACCCTCTCTGGCCCCAGGAACCTCAGGCCCAGTGTCTTTATTGCTAACGGAAAGAGGAATTTCACATAATTGCGTGAACCCATCGGTTACTGATAGCGCACAGCACAATTCATTTAATACCAATGCACTTTACAACGTACCCTTAGGTGGTAACACAGAGACAGACATTAATTCCCCGACTCAAGTGTCACATCATACACCAGCCAAACCACAGACAGTTTGAGGTAACTCATGGCCTCCAATAGACCTGTTGCTTACTTAGAGAGAAAAAAATAGATTATGAGCAGGCCCCAAATCAAATCAGATTACCAAGATTTACCTCTCTCCAAAATCTTGTCTCTTTCTGACCATCTGTTTACAGGTTGAGAAGAGAGGCTGTGGAATAGTCTCACGGCACTAGATAAAAGCTGGCAGTTATTCTAGTCTATAGAGGTTGGTGAATTCTTTGTAATTCGCTATCTGAGGAAACATTATATTCTGCGAGGTCGCAGATCATTTTGTGTCATCCCAGAACAGATGAAAAAGAAGCAGCAGAATCAGTAGTGAAAAACGACAGGGCCGATTGTGTAATCTGCTAAAGTCTGGGTACGCAGGAGATGGTACGAAAGAGCTGTAGCATTGTGCACGATACAATGTGGTCCCACCATCACTGCAACGGGACCGCATACTTAGCTCAGTGTTTAAAGCTTCCCTGATGGCCAAGTGTGTAAATGAACAACCACATGATAGAGACCAGGGAGATCACAGCTTCAATCATTGGTCTCTGTTGATTTAGCTGGTCACTGCAATTGGTTCCAATGATCCAATGCAAAATACTTTGAGCGAGCGAGCTCCTCGTGTTCACAGCCCACAATTTGGCAATCTGAGTAAATGTTTTAATTTGTTAATCTACTAATGGCCCTACTGTGCAGCAGAACAATTCTGGCCATTGGTGGGTTATTGCACTCATTCCCAGCACTCGAAAATGACCCCCAGTAACACCAGACTGTGAACTCCCTGCTGAACCAAACACCAACTGCAAATAAAATGTGTTTATCAGATTGCAGTGCCCTTGAATCAGACTTTCCACTTCTCTTGGACTCAGTAACTCACCTGATGCTGCTCCCCTGCATGTGTCCGCACATAACTTCCAACTGAAGGAGCAGCCAGTGTTCCACACAGTTGTGATTCCTGCATTAATATTGTGATATTTGCTGATTGGACTGGTTGTTCCATGATTTATTTTGACATGCTGTCATTCTGACCTTTTGCTAAGTTTTGATGAGGTGAATCATCTCGCTGCAGAGTATCAAGTCCTAAAAATTGTACCACACCCAACAGAGATTGGCTCGTGAATCTATAGAACTGAGTAGGTTTTTTCTTTACAATGAAATGGAGAACAGCAGGGGTGCACCATTATAAACTACACATATCCACCTCACCTCCTATAAATATCCATGTCCATCTCTACCGCCACTTCTATGCAAGATCACCTTCCCTTTTTAGCTGGTTGCTAGACACTGGGATACATTGTGTTTTTATTGGCCTACAGTTGCTCTGTGTCTAAGAATGTTCAGGCGACAGCTGAGAATGAAGCTGCAGGGATCTCACAGAGGGCAGAGTTCAGGGAACCCTCCATATACCAGCAGGGAACAGCATGTTAAGCCAGATACCAATACGGCTGGAAATCTGACAACAAAAACAGAAAAAGCTGGAAATACTCAGCAGGTAAAAACAGAAAACAGTCGCAGTTTCAGGCATCTAGACCCTTCCTCAGGACTAGGAGATATTACAGATGAACAATATTTAAAAAGGAACACACAAGGCAAGGAGGGAAGGATGTATGGCACGGAACAAGATGGTAATGACCACAAGATCGAAACTGCCTTTCCCGGTTTGTTGTGTTCGCTGACAATCCATAAACTAATAGCATTATTAAGGTACTTATTTTCTCCCACTTTCCCTCCTCCTATAATGAGTGGGCAGGCAATCTGATCCCAAACCTCTGCTAATAGCCTGTCATGATCAGTCACTATGAGTTACACAGTACATCAGGATAACGCTCCCTTACGTTTGAGATTATAATGTGTTGATTGGATAGAGGATTTTGCCACCCGGTGGCCAGAAAGAAATAGCAGTTTGAGGAGAAGAAACGCATTTGAACTGGAAGTGCCTGGGGTAGGTACCAGTGTTGCATTAATAAAGGTCTTGTTATTGTTTAGAGTACTACCTTGTGCATCTGATTTGAAGTATTGTGAAAACACAATTATCACCCAGATGCAGTAGTGGTGACAAGGGTGAAAAGGAGTGGAATCCTGAAGGATGTACTGTTCTCAGGCCACGGATACAATGTCACATTAGGAAGGCAGAAAAATGTGATGCAGGAAAAGAAGATTTTGAATTGTATCTTTACCTGTGGTCACGTCTTTGGTATAACACTCTCTCCCGCCACACCTCCATGACACTAAGAAATTAATCTTTGCTCTGGAGATCCAGGTCTGAATTCAGAATCTCTTTCACTTAACAGAGCAGACAGTTAAGTTAAGCACCTTTGTGTACTTACATAGAATTACATCGAATGTACATCACAGAAACAGGCCGTTCGGCCCAACAGGTCCATGCTGGTGTTTATATTCCACACGAAACTCCTCCCTCCTTACTTCATCTAACCCTATCAGCATATCCTTCTATTCCTTTCTCCTTCAAATGTTTATCTAGCTTCCCCTTAAATGCATCTTTGCTAGTCGCCTCAACTACTGCTGTGGCAGCAAGTTCCTCATTCTAACCACTCTCTGGGTAAAGAAGTTTCTTCTGAATTCCCTATTGGATTTATAGAATTCCCTATTGGATTTAGGAACTCCCTATTGGATTCATCTTAAACCTCTCGCTGACATTCCTGCAGCATTGTCTGATTGAGCTGTATATAAAACACACAGGGATTTAATTTGTACTGGTAGCTCTAGGAATGGTAATCCCATGTTCCCCTGACTGGGGACGTCAGCCAATGTAACAACTCTGAAATCCTAGGATTCTCAGCCTAAAAATCCCAGGATTTGAGATTGTGGCAGTGAGGATGAAGCTTACCCAATGACTAGGAACGATGATGCCTGCGCAGTTCCCAGTGATTGAGTGAAGAGCAGATGGAGCTGGATGGGGACAGAGTGGGAGGATGGCACGGCTGAGTGAGAAAGGAGAGTGGCTGAGAGAGAAAGGAGAGTGGCTGAGAGAGAAAGGAGAGTGGCTGAGAGAGAAAGGAGAGTGGCTGAGAGAGAAAGGAGAGTGGCTGAGAGAGAAAGGAGAGTGGCTGAGTGAGAAAGGAGAGTGGCTGAGAGAGAAAGGAGAGTGGCTGAGAGAGAAAGGAGAGTGGCTGAGTGAGAAAGGAGAGTGGCTGAGAGAGAAAGGAGAGTGGCTGAGAGAGAAAGGAGAGTGGCTGAGAGAGAAAGGAGAGTGGCTGAGAGAGAAAGGAGAGTGGCTGAGTGAGAATGGAGAGCGGCTGAGAGAGAAAGGAGAGTGGCTGAGAGAGAAAGGAGAGTGGCTGAGTGAGAATGGAGAGCGGCTGAGAGAGAAAGGAGAGTGGCTGAGTGAGAAAGGAGAGTGGCTGAGAGAGAAAGGAGAGTGGCTGAGTGAGAATGGAGAGCGGCTGAGTGAGAATGGAGAGCGGCTGAGTGAGAAAGGAACAAACTGGGACAAGAAAAGGGAGAGGAGCTAGAACTGGAGAGGTACTGCAGGATAGAGAATGTGGAGAGAGACAGAGGTTAGAGAGTGACCTGAGGGCAAAATATAGGTGTCCTTAAAAAGTAATGCCAGTGAATGAGGGAGAGGAGGTTAGAGGAAGTTAGAAATCCTGATACATGTTGGTGAGTGTGAGCAGGATCAAATTCACACATCCCACAAACTTCAGAAACAAGAATCACAGGTTCCTGCAGCAGCAGGTTTAAACATTTGTCAGGTTGTATTGGATCAGTATCGTAAGAAACACTTCTCTGGTATGAAACACAAAGCTTGTTAACACTGATGGAGAAGACGGTGATATGAAAGTAATGGTAAACAGCAATCCCAATTCCCACCCATGGATACCAGGATTTGCAAGATTGAATCCTGAAATCCTGAGATCACAAGCGACGTCCGGGATTGCAAAGCTTGGCTTAAAGTGTTCCTTTATTTTAAAGTAATCACATATTTCACTGCTGCCCCGACTGAGATCATCTAACTCAACCCAAAATGTAGATCATACCTGCGACCTTCTTGGCTCAGCGCAATGGCAGGTGGATGTTTTTACTCACTGAACCATCAGGGGTAGCTGTTGAGTTATATTTAACTGGAACATTCACTTCCTGTATGTTCACAGTGACACGTGTCCCAAGGGTGGCACCCTGTCACAAATTGGTAATATTTTGCAATGGGGTTGCCTTGGTTCCTCCTGATTGGGTGTCACCTGTGTCAGTCACGGCAAACTCCTTCTCTCATCAGAGCCAGCGATGTGTTTGTGCCTTACCTCTGGTGGCTCACAATAAAACACCTCCGTGGGTGGGTTTCCATGTCCTCTGTGGCATAGGCCCACAGTCTTTGTATTGCAGCGTTGCTGGCTTTCTTAGACCTGCCTCCAGTGGCAGCAGTTTAATATCCTCGTGGCATAAATGTCTTTGTGTACACTCTGCTACTGCAATGGTGCCAAGAGTGGGTTTCTGCACTGAGGGTGTCAGTAAGTCCTAGGCCCCTAACTGGGTAAGGATTCTACTGACTGCCCACCCTCCTCATTGGAAATGGGTTTATTTTAAAAACACAAGAAAGGAAATGAATTACCCACAGAGGTCAGCCCAGCAGGAGCTGAACCGGAGTCAAGAAGAAATATACATTAGGTATAGGACGGACATTCTATCTGGAGAGACAAGGAGGGTGAAATTGGACTCGGGCGGGGGACGCGGAACAGATGGAATCGCACCAGCCGCCCGCCCAATACTCATCTCCATTGAACCGAATCTCGGACGGAGCGTGTAACGGGCGACCCATGCGATTCCACCCATGTCCGATTTCAACCCCATAGAGTATTTTGGTGAGGTTAGCTGTACAGACTTTCAAGACAGGCAGTTAAGATTTCTGCAGGATTTAGAAAAATAGGGGCCAGTTTCCATCTACACCACTTGGGCGGATTAACTTCCATTGATTTCATTGGTTTCTATAACGGGCTATCTGGCCTGTCGGTTTACAATCGAGCAGTGAAAAAGACAGTTACCCCAATACAGCCAACCCAGCAAGCCACCAGAGCAAGGCACAAACACGTCGATGGCTCTAATAATTCAATGCTGATTTTTTTTGTGCTGAAAAACATGTAAATTATTGAATAATTTGAAATGCGCGATGTAAGTAACAGCAAAGTGGGAATTTAGTGCTAAAAAAAAGAATTAAGTATCAAATAATTTGAATTAAGTGGTGGAGACTGTAATGGATCAAAGATTCAATGGTGGAAGCCAGTGGAGAAGCGAGATGGGATAACCAAACAATCTGATGTTTGTTCTTTTCCTGGGGCTGGCTGTGGATCGAGCCAATGACCAGTAACATATTTAAGACTTTCCAGATTGACACTTCACACTGTGAGCTGGTAACATAATTCCAGGTGGGGCTTTTTTTTGTTTGAACTGAGAACTCACGGTACAAAGGGAATTAACGCAACAATTTGTATGGTGCCTTAAAGTGAAAAACGTCCCAAGGTACTTCAGGGAGGAGAGACAATAAATAAAATAGGTAAAGGAGAGAAAAAAGAAATTAAAAAGAGGAGTGAGTGAATTGTAAAGATTTTGGGCTGTTATCATGAAGAACCTTTCAATTTTATGAGACTCAAAAATTCTGCGGTATGTGCGATCTTGATACTTATGCCCCTCATCCAACAGTGACCTCTGGTACTCGTCCCATCAGAGTATGTGGGTCAGGAGAGGGCAGCTAACTTGCATGTGACCAGTGGGCACCTGTGCTGCCTACCAGTGCATCTCGGCTGCCCCAAGCTGCCAGGAAATCCAGCATCTCTGCCCGGTCCGGGGGCATAGAGTCTGGGCTCTGTTCCCTCCCCGGGATCTGTAATTACAAAATAATTACAATGTAATTACGTCCTGTACAGGCAATCGCTATATTGTAAGATCGAAACAAAGGAAAGATTGGTATTTATATAGCGCCTTATCATATTGTCAAAACATTTCACATACATTGAATTACCTCTTGGGAGTGCAGTGACTGTTCCGATGGTTAACCCTGAGCAGCTAAAAACCATCAAAGCATCGAAGAGCACCCCCTGTGCGCATTACAGCTCCTTTCCATTCATAACAAATAAGCTGAGCATCAGTCACAGACTGGTACGCTCAGACGTTCATGTAAATTGACACCCATGTGAAAGGCTATCGTTGCTACAACACTCAGAAGCCTCTCCAGCCAGGAATAGCTGACTCTGAAACTGCGTGTAAACCAGGCTTTGCCAGCCACACTGGAGTGAGTTCAGGCTGCAGCACAAACTGGGCATAATCTGTGATTTGTTTCCTTTTGATATTTCTCCTCAGTTTCCTTCCCTTTGGCCCTCTGTTCCTCAAGGTGCGGACTCTTGCTTCGATGCAGTTCCAGGAGTGTCAGCCACCCCCTAGTATCCCATCCAAATGGCCATTCTTCTTGTCTACGTGTTCTAAGTTTCAGTGTGGCTCTACTATCCTGCTCAACAGGCAGCTTGTGACAATTCAGTTGACTGCAGGCAGAGGATGAGGCTGCCCCACCTCTAAGCCATGGCTCACCTTGCCCCAGCAGGCAAAGTGATTATGTTATCTGTCGATAAAGTTACAGGCCCATTTCATTATCTAGAAACATGCAGTGACTGTAACTGGCCTACAAAGTGGCCTGTTTGTTTAAAAAACAATCTTTGCATGACCCTGTCTTTATCGCTCTCTCTGTGGTAGAGTCTGTTAAAGGTTTATTTTGGATGAAATTTTATTTTCCAATGAACATAAGCCCAAAGCATTAAGCTGAAGTGTTACAACATCACTTAGAGAGGGTCCAAGCATAGTGTGGGACAGCAACACATTACCCCAGGTCAGGACTGGGGCCTCTTTCAAAGGCCTTTTTACAGGGTCTTTTTTAAACTCCCATTTTTCTATTATCTCCTTTCTTTCAGATCCATCTCCTATTCCACCTGACATCATACATGCAAAACTAGAAAACTAGCAAACACCAGCCAACATCTTTAATAAAACTGACACAGCCTCCAATAAGTCAAGAGCCGCCCTGGTTATAAACCTATGAGTAGTTCCATGGGTTTTATACCTGGAGTTTGGATATACCCAACATTCCTTCACTCATACTGGAGAAAATATTTGGGTTTTCAACCCCCACCCCCACCCCACAATCATTGCTTTCTCTCCCCATCACCCCCCCTCACCCCATTCTCCCAGTTTCACCCCCTCAGCACAGCTCCCAACTTCCCCCCATCAAAACACTGGTCCAAACCTGTCTCACCCTCAAAGCACTGCTTCCAGCTTCTTTTCTCTCTCACTCTGGCCTAAGCATTGCTCCCATCACCCCCGCCACCCCCACCCCCCCACACCACGCCAAAGTGCAGGTGCTGGCTTCTCTCGCTTTCACCCCATCACCATTGCGGCAATTGGTTTCTCTCTCCTTTCCTCCTCCCCAAAAAATGCTGGTCCTGGTGTCCCTACTCTCCCCACCTTGACTGTTGCTCATCCTATCCTCCAAGTACCACTCCTGAGCTCCTACCTGCTCACACTCCTGCTGTAATTGTTACACAGTAAGCGAGAGTTCCCAATCTCGTAACTCCCATCTACAGAGCACACAGAGTGGGGGCACAAGCAGCTAGGAGCACAAGAGCAGCACTTGGGCGACGGGCCTGGCCCATTCTGATTTTGGTGGCTACATGGACTAGGGCCCGCAGAATGCTGACTGTCCGTGTCAAACACGAACAGTTAGCATGTATGCTCTCTGATGACTGTTAGAGTCCTACTGTAAAGTGAAATAAGCTTAGGCAGCCTTCACCCCAGCCTCAAAAGTGGTGCCCAAGGGAAGATCCCAGGTTCGTGTTGAGTTAGCTCATCCCAGTCAATATAAGGGTAGGAGTGCTACAATACAGAAGTGGAAATAGGCTGTTTTTTTGATGGGGAGGATAAGGGGTGGGAAGCTCAGCTTGGGTTGAATAGGATGCCGAGATTGAGAACTGGTTCAGCCTGAGACAATGGCCAGGAAATCAGTGGTAATTGTGGTGGAGGCCAAAAATGATGGTTTTGGTCTTCCTAATGTTAAGCTGAAGGAAATTGTGGTTCATCCAAGAATGGATGTTGGACAAACACTCTGACAACAGAGGGGACAAGAGAGGTGATGGAACTGGGTATTATCACTGTACATGTAGAAGCTGACCCTGTGTCTGCGATGATGTCATCAAGGGGCAGCATATAGTTGAGGAAGAGGCGGGGCCAAGGATAGATCCTTGGGGGATTGTGGGGATAACAGTGCAGGGTCGGGAAGAGGTGTACTGGCTACAATCAAATAGGTTAGGGTGGAACCCAACGAGGCTGGATAATGGAGGAGAAGCATTGGAGAGGATAGTGAGTAAGGCCATGTCAAAGGCTGCAGCTAGGAGGACAAGGAGGAACAATGCACCACAGTCACAGAGGATGTAATTTGTGACTTTGGTTGGTGCTGTGGGAGGGGTGGAAATCTAATCGGAGGGGAATGAAAACAAGTACAATACAAATTAATTTTAAATAAAAACAGGAAATGCTGGAGAAGCTCGACAAGTCAGGCAGCATCTGTGGAGAAAGAAACAGTGTTAACGTTTCAGAAGACCTTTCGTCAGAACTGGACGATGTTAAAGAGTTAAAGTTTTTAAGCAAGTGCAGAGCCAGGGAAAGGAAGGGGGGAGGAAAGAACAAAAGGGAAGGTCTGTGATAGGATAGAGGGTAAGAGTGATTAAATGACAAAAGGGATGATAGTGCAAGGCAAGGAAGGTGGTAATGGGACAGGTTAAGAAACAAAAGCTAAGTCTAGAGTGGCTGTGAATGGCAACAGCAGAACTTGCTGGCCGAAAAAAATGGCAGCAGTGGTTATGATCTGAAGTTATTGAAATCAATGGAAGGTTGTAAAGTGCCTAATCGAAAGATGAGATACTGTTTTCCCCTCTCCCTGGCTCTGTACTTACTTAAAAACTTTAACTGTTTAACATCTTCCAGTTCTGACGAAAGGTCTTCGACCTGAAGCGTTAACTCTGTTTCTTTCTCCACAGATGCTGCCTGACTTGCTGAGCTTTTCCAGCATTTTCTCTTTTTATTTCAGATTTCCAGCATCCACAGTATTTTGCTTTTGACAAATTAATTTTAATCTTTCTTGGGCTGCAAAGTTGATTTCTGTCAGACAGGAAGTTATTGGTGTGATCGCTGTACAAAGAGAGACCTTTCCTGCAAACAGGTGGTCAGGAAATAAGATCATTCCAGCAGATAATGAAGATTCCACTGAAATATTAGGGTAACTTTTACATTCAAGGCTTCTGGGGTGGATCGGAGAACCTAGCTCAGAGGTCACTGCACCGAATTCACAGTGCTCCTGATTCTCTGTGCCCAATTCTCCTTTCCGGACTTGGCTGTAGTTTTATGTAAAGATTTATTTCCTTCAAAGCTAGTTGCTGCTGCTGTTTTGATATAAGAAGGAAGTTCCCTGGCATCAACAGGCTTTATTTGAACAGACCTGTCCTGCCAATTGTGGAATTGCCATGGTTTGGAAATAGGGAGGGCAGTGACACCGAGATTCCCATATTTAAGGATTTACTACAATGCACTAAAGTGTTTGGAGTAGATTGATGACCAGTTTGTGTGTGAGTTGAGAGACTGGTTAGCTGTTTTCAGTTTGTTTATGCGTGCATGTTGGAGGTCTATCTGTCACAGTGCGGAAAATGGGAGATAGCCCACACCATTCAGTTGAAATACTTGAGAAATGTGAAGAGTGAAATTAATAATCAATAAGGGTATAATAGATTGGAAACCCTGGCCTAACGCTTTCAGTCATGTCAGCCATGGCTCAGTGGTAGCACTCTCGCCTCTGAGTCAGAAGGTTGTGGGAGACTTGAGCACAGAGACTTGAGCACAAAATCCAGGCTGACACTCCAGTGTAATCTGAGGGAGTGCTGCACTGTCGGAGGTGCCGTCTTTCAGATGAGACGTCAAACTGAAGCCCCGTCTGCCCTCTCAGGTAAAAGATCCCACGGCACTATTTCGAAGAAGAGCAGGGGAGTTCTCCCCAGTGTCCTGGCCAACATTTATTCCTTAACCAACATCACTAAAGCAGATTATCCGGTCATTATCACATTGCTGTTTGTGGGACCTTGCTGTGTGCAGATTGGCTGCTGCGTTTACTACATTACAACAGTGACTACACTTCAAAATAGTACTTCATTGGCTGTAAAGCGCTTTGGGATGTCCTGAGGTTGTGAAAAGTGTTATATAAATGCAAGTCTTTCTTTGTTTCAGTCAGATCAACCTGCAAGCACAAAATTCAGCTTCCGTGCCTGTTCATGCAAATCACATTTCATGTACTTTCATTTTATTTCCAGTAGAAGAAGAAAAACCTTTTAGACAGGCTTGAAAAAAATCAACATCTATTTCTCTTGTATCTGCAGGCTGTGATATTGTATTGTACAACTCTTTACACCAACGGCCTCTTTATTTTTGTAATTAATGACCTGGACTTGGGTATAGAGGGTATAATTTCAAAAAGTTTGCAGATAACACAAAACTCAGAAATGTAGTAAACAATGCAAAGGATAGTAACAGACTTAAGGAGGACATAGACAGGCTGGTGAAATGGGCAGACACATGGCAGATGAAATTTAAGGCAGAGAATTATGAAGTGATACATTTTGGTAGGAAGAATGAGGAGAGGAAATATAGACTAAATGGTACAATTCTAAAGTGGGGTGGGGGGGTTGCAGGAACAGAGAAACCTGGGGGCGCACTTACACAAATCTTTGAAGGCGGCAGGACAAGGTGAGAAGGCTGTTAAAAAAGCATATGGGATCCTGGGCTTTATTAATAGAGGCATAGATTACAAAAGCAAGGAAGTTATGCTAAACCTTTATAAAACACTGGTTAGGCCTCAACTGGAATATTGTTTTCAATTCTGGGCACCGCACTTTAGAAAGGGTGTGAAGGCCTTAGAGAGGTCGCAGAAGAGGTTTACTCGAATAGTACCAGGGATGAGGGACTTCAGTTATATGGAGAGACTGGAAAAGCTGGGGTTGTTCTCCTTAGAACAGAGAAGGTTAGAGGAGATTTGATAGAGGTGTTCAAAATCATGATGGGTTTTGATCGAGTAAATAAGGAGAAACCTTACTCGAGAGAATATCTAAGACAAGACCCAAAATTTGCGACTGCACTCAATCTAACAACAATGCACAGCACTGGTGAGCTTCCTGCTGTTTATCCTGTCAGGGTCACTCTACCTGTTACAGCACTGATTTGCAGGGCATTGGTCTGCAGGGATAGCCTGAGCTGAGCAGAAAGACGACCAGCTCCCAGTGCCGGGTCTACCAGACTGGTTGGTCAACCATTAACAGTGCCCTGGGGTAATGTGGACCTACCTGACTCAAGTAGATTATGAAATCTACCACAGAGGGTTGACTTGGTTCCGAACTTCCATCGGCAGGTACGTCATTGTAGAATCGCCTCGAGTCAAAAGAGATCCCAGCCATTTGACTGAATGGCTGGTCCTTGCTCCACACTTATGAATACCTTGCTTCACACAGTGCTCAATCTAATACATCAAAAAACAAACTCAGTGCCAATGGAGAAAAGCATGTTAGAACTGCAAGAAGCCCTTGGATTTGTAGCTGGGAGTCCCTTTGTAACTTCCTGCTCCCATCTACACAGCTTACTGTGCCTCCTAACTTAGTGTCATCAGCAAACTAGGATATACAACTCTATATTAATTCATCCAAGTCATTAATATATATGGTGAAAAGTTGAGGCCCCAGTACAGATCCCTGGAGAACACCACTTGGAATAAGTCAATTAGAGAATGTTCCCTTTATCCCTACTCTATGTCTCCTACCTCCCTGACAATAACCAGCCCAGTCACAAATTTACCTCCAATTCTGTGCGCTTTCATTTTTGCTAATAATCTCTCATGTGGAACATTATCAAATGCTTTCTGGAAGTACATTTACACAACATTCATAGACACTCCCCTATCCACCATGCTAGTGACCTTGTCAAAAATTCAACTAGATTTGTCAGACATGGTGACCCTTCACAAATCCATGCTGACTCTCTTTGATCAGCTCATACTTGGCCAAGTGCTCAGTCACTTTGTCCCCGATAATAGGTTCCAGTAACTTCCCACAACTGATGTTATACTGACAGGTTTGTTTCCTGTTTTTAAACATTGTGATTCATTTCAACATCTCTCAGGGTTTTTCCTGTTTATGTCTGTGATTTTTTTTAATGAACACTAGTAGATGTTTGGCATTAATCATGGTAAGTCAGATGATACGCTGTTTTAAAAAATACAGGATTGTTACACCATATGTATTATTCTGCTCTGTCCTTTAATAGTCACAAAGTCTTAATTGTTGTGAAGCCTCAGGTCAATTAGAGTTTAATTGTTGCTTGGTCAGGGAAATTGTCAGATCGGAATGTACTCATAAAATTTAGGCTCCAGGGCAATGACTGGCTTTCTTTTTGTTTTTTTACTTAAGATTGTTTTTCATCTGAAACAAAGTGTGACACTTGGAGTGTGACGTCTGCAGTGTGGCATGTGATGTCTGGGATGTGACAGATGGGCTAGGTTTTTATGTACACCAGTGCGTATCGTGAGGTGCTAGTCATAGTGAGTCAGAGGATACTCTAAGGTGTTTGAGAATTATTAACTAATTCCCTCTCATGCGGTAGCAATGTTAGCTCGAAACTCCTTCCTGTCTTGATTGAGTTTCTGCAGAGCACAAAGGATTGAAGAGCACTCTTTCTGTTTAATTTTCCAGCCGTACAACTCTCCAAGATCTTTGCGCTACTCCTGGACTGGCCTCTTGCACATCCCGATTTTCATCACTCCACCATTGGCAGCTGTGCCTTCAGCTGCCTAGGCCCTAAGCTCTGGAATTCACTCCCTAAACCTCTCAGCCTGTCTATTTCTCTCCTCCATTAAGACGCTACTTAAAACCTACCTCTTTGACCAAGCATTTGGTCACCTGTCCTAATATCTCTTAATGTGGCTCGGTGTCAATTTTTGTTTGATAACGCTCCTGTGAAGCACCTTGGGACGTTTTACTACATCAAAGGCGCTATATAAATGCAAGTTGTTAATCACAGCTCTGTGTTCTCTCTCAGTTAGATGCAATAGTATGGGGAAGGAGAGAGCAAGTGTCCTCGGTACTGGTTTGGGATCTGTCCGATGGTCCCGAGCTCTCCAGTACCCAAGCTCTCATCAGCCCGGTTGTGTATTGCAGGCCTCATGGCACCATTTTTCAGAAACCTTGCGTCCTGGTTTTCAAGCATTGCACCATTCACCATGGCTCTAGCGAAAGTGTACGCGTGCAACACCGACCGACTCAGCACAAAGAGATGGTTTGCCATCAACACGAGGGACAAGAAACAAATCAAAACCCAGGTCATGTGGGATGAATGCCAAGTGCATGTTTCACATTTCAGGTGGGATGGCCTTCTTCATTAAAATAAAAGTTAAAAATTCAACAAAAATTATATTTTTCAAGTTTCTCAGACCCTCCAATTTTTCATAAATGACATGGAGGATGGTATTTTCTGTAAGCTATATGGCAAAGTAAATAGTATTTTAAGGGCTATGGGCCATCTAAGCAGACAGGCTAAGGAATGTCAGATGGATTTTAATGGGTAATAATAGTGAAAGAGCAAATATTAAACAAAAACAAGGTGTTCATTAACAAAGGTGGAAACAGAAAAGGAATTAGGTGTGATTATTGTTCATTTACTGAAAGTATCCAGTTAATGTAAAGTTGTCATCAATAAAGGCAATCAAATATAAGAATGCATATCAAGAGCAAAAAGAGAAATGCTGCAAATCTGAAATAAAAACAGAAAGCGCTGGAAACACTCAGCAGGCCAGGCAGCATCTGTGGAGAGAGAAACAGAGTTAACGTCTCAGGTTAATGACCTTTCGTCAGACCAGTTCCACTGATTTTAGCAGCAGAGTGGGAGCAGCTCCAGGGAAAGTCCCTGCCATGAAGTTTTAACCTACGGAAGGATAACAAAGCATTGGAAAGGGTTGAGAGTGGCACAACAAGGATGATTGCAGAACTTAGGGCTCAAAGTTTCAGAGAGACTCAAGTTGAACTTATTTTTATTGGAGTAAAGAATATTGAGGGAGATGTGATTCAGGTCTTCAAAATGCTGAGAGCTAATGATATTGCACATGTAAACAAAATGGTTTAAATTTCTGATGGCAGAAGTACAGGACACAGGCATAACATTAACAGGCCTCAAGGTAGACTAGGGATCAGAAGTAATTGTAATCTCTCAGAGTACTGAATATATGGAACAGACTTCTAGAAACGTTGTCAGGTAACTCCTTAAAAAAAACAGCTGACTAAATATCTGGGGAGGAATGTGATTGAAAGTTACAGAAACAAGAATAGGCAGAGGTGATTACTCATGGAACATTGAGCTCCTGGCCCTGAGAAAATGTCATTTGCGGAAATCACCCAGGATAAACAAAACTGGAGACGTGAGATGAGTTGACATTCTGGAGGTCACTTGAACACCTTGAGGGGAGATCAGGACGTATTTATGTAGAACCTTCCCTCAGGGTTAAATGCCCTTTATTGTGTTTTCAGATTCTTATGTACCGAACTCGGTGAATGTAACTGAGTTCTCCACTTTGCAGGATTGGTGACTTGGCAAAAATAAATTACTGTCAAACAAGTTTGGTCTTTCTCCTGTCCATAGTTTGTTCACATGTATCCTGGAGCAAGATGGAAAAAATTGTGCCCAGAAGTGGCTTCAGTTAGCCATCTTCAGTTCCACTTCCAGATCTGGGTCTACTTTCTCAATAACACACCCTGCACATTACAGTGGGCAATGTACAATGAAAAACCATTTCACAGGAACCTCTGTGGACCAGTGCAACTCTTTGATTTAAAAGGAAACAGCACAGACACATTTCTGATGCTCAAGTATTTATCTGAAGGTAAGTTCTTTCCATGCCCTATATACTCCATCACCATCCCCTATAAAGCCTGGTCCAAGTTCGGCAGCACCTTCAGCAAGTACGCCGAGGAGATGAAGGAGATCCAGGACAAACATCAGGACAAAAAGGAAAAAGCAGGAACTAAGTGTCACAAAACATATTTGAAAGTTCTTTATCTGAATGCACGTAGCATTCATAACAAAATGGACGTGTTAACGGCACAAATAACTACGTATGGGTATGATCTTGTGGCCGTTACAGAAACATGGCTGCAGGGTGACAACGACTGGGAATTAAATATGCCAGGGTATTTAACAATCAGGAAGGACAGACAGGAAGGAAGGGGAGGTGGGGTGGCTATGTTAATAAAGGAAGGAATCACTGTAATACAGAGAAATGATATTGGGACAAAGGATCAGGAGAATGAAACAGTTTGGGTAGAGATAAGGAATAATAAGGGGAAAAAAACACTAGTGGGCGTAGTATATAGGCCTCCTAATAGTTGCAACTCTGCTGGAAGAAGTATTAATCAGGAAATAGTTGGGGCATGTAATAAGGGAACAGCTATAATTATGGGGGATTTTAACTATCATATGAACTGGGCAAATCAAATTGGGCAGGGCAGCCTTGAGGAAGAGTTTATTGAGTGTATTAGGGATGGATTTCTTGAGCAGTATGTAACTGATCCTACAAGGGGGCAAGCAACCTTGGACCTGGTCCTGTGTAATGAGCCAGGATTAATTAATAATGTCCTAGTTAAGGATCCCCTTGGAATGAGTGACCATAACATGGTTACATTCCATATCCAATTAGAGGGTGAGAAGGTTGGTTCTCAAACAAGCGTACTGAGCTTGAATAAAGGAGACTATGATGGTATGAGAGCGGAATTGATCAAAGTGGACTGGGAAAATAGATTAAAGGGTAAGACGGTACATGAACAGTGGTGTTCATTTAAGGAGTTATTTTACAACTTTCAAAAAAAATATATTCCACTGAGGAAAAAAGGGTGTAAAAGAAATGACAGCCATCCGTGGCTAAGTAAAGAAATTAAGGATAGTATCCGACTAAAAACAAGGACATATAAGGTAGCCAAACTTAGTGGGAGGATATAAGATTGGGAAGTCTTCAAAAGACAGCAAAAAGTAACTAAAGGATTGATTAAGAAAGGGAAGATAGATTATGAAAATAAATTAGCAAAAAATATAAAAACAGATAGATAAGAGATTCTACAGTTATATAAAAAGAAAAAGGGTGGCTAAGGCAAACGTAGGTCCCTTAGAGGATGAGACCGGGAAATTAATGGTGGGAAACATGGAAATGGCAAAAATGCTGAACAAATATTTTGTTTCAGTCTTTACGGTAGAGGACACTAAGAATATCCCAACACTGAACAAACAGGGGGCTCTAGGGGGGGGAGGAGCTAAATACAATTAAAATCACTAAGGAATTGGTACTTAGTAAATTAATGGGACTCAAGGCGGATAAATCCCCTGGACCTGATGGCTTACATCCTAGGGTCTTGAGGGAAGTGGCAGTGGGGATTGTGGATGCTTTGGTAATAATTTTCCAAAATTCTCTGGACTCGGCAAAGGTCCCGGCAGATTGGAAAACTGCTAATGTAACACCCTTATTTAAAAAGGGTAGTAGGAAGTAGGCTGGAAATTATAGACCAGTTAGCCTAACATCTGTGGTGGGTAAAATTTTGGAGTCTATTATTAAGGAGGCAGTAGCATTTGGATAAACATAATTTAATAGGACAAAGTCAGCATGGCTTTACGAAGGGGAAGTCATGTCTGGCAAATTTGCTTGAGTTCTTTGAGGACATAACGTACAGGGTGGATAAAGGGGAACCAGTGGACGTAGTGTATTTAGACTTCCAGAAGGCATTCGACAAGGTGCCACATAAAAGATTATTGCTCAAGATAAAGAATCACTGGATTGGGGGTAATATTCTGGCATGGGTGGAGGATTGGTTATCTAACAGGAAGCAGAGAGTTGGGATAAATGGTTCATTCTCGGACTGGCAACCAGTAGCCAGTGGTGTTCTGCAGGGGTCGGTGCTGGGTCCCCAACTCCTTACAATCTATATTAACGATTTGGAGGAGGGGACCGAGTGTAACATATCAAAGTTTGCAGATGATACAAAGATGGGAGGGAAAGTAGAGAGTCAGGAGGACAGAAAAACCTACAAGGGGATATAGACAGGCTGGGTGAGTGGGCGGAAATTTGGCAGATGCAATACAATATTGGAAAATGTGAGGTTATGCACTTTGGCAGGAAAAATCAGAGAGCAAGTTATTATCTTGATGGCAAGAGACTGGAAAGTACTGCAGTACAAAGGGATCTGGGGGTCCTAGTGCAAGAAAATCAAAAAGTTAGTATGCAGGTGCAGCAGGTGATCAAGAAGGCCAACGGAATGTTGGCGTTTATTGCTAGGGGGATAGAATATAAAAACAGGGAGGTATTGCTGCAGTTATATAAGGTATTGGTGAGACTGCACCTGGAATACTGCATACAGTTTTGGTGTCCATACTTAAGAAAAGACATACTTGCTCTCGAGGCAGTACAAAGAAGGTTCACTTGGTTAATCCCGGGGATGAGGGGGCAGACATATGAGGAGAGGTTGAGTAGATTGGGACTCTACTCATTGGAGTTCAGAAGAATGAGAGGTGATCTTATTGAAACATATAAGATTGTGAAGGGGCTTGATCGGGTGGATGCGGTAAGGATGTTCCCAAAGATGGGTGAAACTCGAACTAGGGGGCATAATCTTAGAATAAGGGGCTGCTCTTTCAAAACTGAGATGAGGAGAAACTTCTTCACTCAGAGGGTGGTAGGTCTGTGGAATTTGCTGCCCTAGGAAGCTGTGGAAGCTACATCATTGAATACATTTAAAACAGAAATAGACAGTTTCCTAGAAGTAAAGGGAATTAGGGGTTACGGGGAGCGGGCAGGAAATTGGACATGAATTTAGATTTGAGGTTAGGATCAGATCAGCCATGATCTTATTAAATGGCGGAGCAGGCTCGAAGGGCCGATTGGCCTACTCCTGCTCCTATTTCTTATGTTCATATACAGCGATGCAATCTATTCCAATAAGCTTGTTCAGATCTTCAGCTGGAATCAGTCTGGTTTTTATGTGGTGAGACAGTCTCTGCTCTCCAAAGGCACCATCACAATTCAATCTCTGACTTTCTTCCCTGAGTTCTTTATCCTATTTTCGAGGGGTGGAGGCAGGGTGGGAGGGGGGGGAGGTAAGAAGATTGTAAAAGATCCCCACCTAGGGAAGTCCTTATCATTTTAAATAATTAATGTATAACTGCTTTTTTCCTTGACAAACTTCTTAGCCCCCAGGTAGTCAATTTGAGACTCTGTTCAATTGTTCGAGACTGACACCTTAATGGTTAATAGCCATATGACTTCATTTAACACAAGCAGGAATCAATACATTACAGTATTTAAGCAGTAGTTTACAAAGCACAATTGAGAATTATATTACTCCATTGTCCTTTGGGTAGAAACCGCGACCTCATTCCCCGTTCCTTCACTCACATCCTCTCGTTCTCGGTTACCCGCCTGGTACTTTCTTTTCCGTCCCCTACCCTGATTCTGAGTAGGGGCTGGCTACTTATACACTGAGTTAACCCCTGGCCCCCCTTTTCACTGCAACAAATTTAAGCCACTTATAGATGGTTCCCTTATCAGTAGTTTTAGGGGCCCATCAATCATTCATCCTTGATTCTGAAATGTAGTTGCTCAGTGACATGTTCGGACATACAGACGCATCCTTTGTTTCACTGTTTTTGCCTCAGATAACATGGTTGTGTGTTTTTAACCACGAGTATTACTGGACTAAGGCTGGTTCCTATTGTTTTTCACCCCTAACCCCGTTAAGTCTAATCCTTTGAATTCCTCATACATTTGTGTGAAAACTATATTCCTTTATACCCAAGGGATGTTGGCTCCTCGATGGAGCACTAATTGGCCTCCAGTGCCATGTAGAATATGCTAGTGTCAGATTATTCATGTATAAGCCTTTAAAGTGTAAAGTTTGTGGTAATATCAAACACATTCTCTTCTGAATTTAACATGAAAATATAAAAGGTAAGTTTAAGTGTAATTTTTAGGAAATAGCAGATGACAGAGTAACACTCACAAGTGCAATTTTTATGTCTCTTCAGAGAACATTGCTTCTACTCTCCATTTGAACTTTTGGGCACCAGGAATAGAGTTATAACTCGCTGGTAAAATCTAATAATGCATAAGTTATAATTCCCAGGTACCCACATTTTAAAAACCAGTATAAATATGTAAATTACATGCCAGATTTGATGGGACTTTAAGTGCAATATCAAGCATAAATAAATAGGAATTCACAATTACAAGGGATGGATTTAAAAAGGGGAACACGAGAGGTGTTGTTAAATGTTGCCCTGTATGTTTAAACATGGATTTTTTTTCACATTACCGAGCAGCCATGGTTTATTTTATTCAGGTTGGGAGAATGTGGATGAATGCACCGGTCAGTCAGTTCCTTACCTGCATATCTGGCACAGAAAAGTCCCTTTCGATCTTTTTGCTTCAGGAAGAAATCGGTGAGAATCTTCACAATCTTTTTTTTAATTGAGAAACCTAGGTGAAGTGCCAGGGTCCATATTGTAGGATATCCCCACAGAGCAAACAGGAGATGAGATAAGATGATAGATAAATCAGAAGTAGAGGTTAGTCAATGAAAGGCCTAAGTTTTAAAGGCCAATAGATTGTAGGAAACCAGTTCTGATTGCTATGAAAAAGGTAGATATTGTAGCGCTGGAGGTAGTGCAGAGAAGAGCCAGAAGGCTGATCACTAGTGGAGTCTATGAAGAAAGACTGGAGAGAATTGGACTTTTCAGCCTGGGATGGAGTATCTAAGAGGTGATCTTATAGAGGTCTGTAAGAGAGTAAATGGTATTGGAAAGTTTAATCCAGAATACTACCTCAAACAATGGGAGTAGGTTAAAGGGACCCAGGTTCAAACTAACAAAAAGTAACCTTAGGATTGATATCAGGAGGTTTTACTTAATGTGGAGAATGATCAACACTTGAAATGGTGGAGGGGGAAACCCTGGAATTAAGATGGGCGTAAGAAAGAACTAGTTGCAGCAATGGAGGGTGAGTGGGGTTGTTCTGGATGGATGAATTAAGATGGGCCAAATGGCCTTCATCATCCATAAGTATCTTGTGAATGAGGAGGTAAGGAAGTCTAGTTTGTTTGGACTCACCAATTTTTTCTCCTCCTATATTGGAAGTGCCAACTCTTCACTGGAGTACGGTTACACTTACTGCTAACACCTCCAAATAGCTGTTGCAGCACAGTTTGTAGGCTTAAACCTGAAAAAGTGCATCCTTCTTCTGTCTTATCTCTCATAAGAAATGCTTCAAATCACTCTTACTAAAATTGGCCATTCTTCCTTTCGTCCCACATGCTGCTGCTATCTTTAAATGCAGCTGCCTTTAAAAAGATGACACACTCCACATTCCTCTCCCACAATCATAAAGAGTTAGTTAAAAATGCAAGAAACAAAGAGAAATGAGACACACAACCGGTCCTAGTCTAAGGAGAAAGATCAGAAGATAGCAAGGCATCTCCTAAGCAGGAAGAAGAGGAAATAGACAAGTGACCACAGGGTGTTCTCATCCTAGTGATCAATTGCAGAGTGGAATTGGCCGAAACTCAGAAGCAGCATTCTTAACTGGTGCATGAGCTGTTGGGAACTATACATGGAGGAGAACTAACAAAGATGCTATTTCAATTGTATTTCTTCAAATGACTTCAGTATTCTGTATTGCAGTAACAGCTACATAACAGCACAAAGTGTCAATGTTCCATTCTTTTGCGAGTTCCTCATGTGAAGAATGAAGAGTGGAGCACCAAGTTTTCCACAAGGCAACAAGCTGTCAGTCCTCATCAACTGTTGCCTCAGCACCACATCAAGTAAAAGGCTGGAAAGGGAATCAATGGCAATTCCGCCGCAAATTCTGTGGCATTAAACTTATGTTCAGTGACGACAGCGACTTCTGTCACATCACTCTTAACTGACCTCATCCTGGGGGCAAAAAAACTGCTGAAAATTTTACAGTCAGAATACAGTATGATGCGAACAATATGTCACATAGCAAGAATGGCCACCTTGGGCTGTGACATCAGCATCTAGGCCACAGAAATAAAAAAATTTTTGAGATTATAAAACAATACAATGTTATACTACTATCCATTTTAAGTTTAGTATATTCCCCTCCTTTTTTAGCTCCCAACAGCTTCTGCATCATTTCCTTCCATTAAAGGACCGCTACTGTTTCTAATTTACATCAATGACTTGGATTCAGAAACTCAATGCAAACTGGTCAAGTTTGCAGATGATACCAAGCTACGAGGACAGTGGAATTGGAGACGGCAGCAACAGAAATTACAAAATGCGTTAGACAAAATATGTAAGTGGGCAAAACAGCGGCAAATTAAATTTATTGCAGACGAGTGTAAATTGTAGGATGGCAAAATAGCAAATGGTTTGAAACAGTTAAGGATGAAGTTGAAAAAGACCTAAGAGTCTTAGTGGACTCAACATTCATCATGTCCAACCCAATGCTGGGCACCAATCGATAAAGCCAATAGAATAGCCAAAACAGTAGAACACAAGTCCAAAGAAGTTATGATCAAACTGTACAGTGGTCTGGTCAGACCATACTGCCCAGTTCTGGTCACTCAAAGGAGACATTTCAGGTCCAGAGGCCGTGCAGAGAAAAGCCACGAGGCTGGTTCCTGGTGAAGATCTATAAGGAAAAGCTAGAAAGACTCAAACTTTTCAGCCATGAAAGGAGGGCCGAGAAGTGACCTTACAGAAGCATATAAAGTAAGGGAATGGAACAGGCAAATCCAGAAAACTGCTTTAAACGAAATCACAAGAGTAGGACAAGGGGACACAGGTTCAAGTTAG
Organism: Heptranchias perlo; assembly: GCF_035084215.1. Taxonomy (NCBI): domain Eukaryota; kingdom Metazoa; phylum Chordata; class Chondrichthyes; order Hexanchiformes; family Hexanchidae; genus Heptranchias; species Heptranchias perlo. Next base: position 11,488,371 of record NC_090351.1, read on the forward strand.
TAAAAGGCAAATTTAGAATGGATATCAGGAAGTTCTTCTTCACACAAAGAATGTACACCTGGATAGAACAGTGGAGGTAAAAACCCGGAATCATTTAAGAACCAATAGGAGGCTGCAATGAGGTTTTTCCGAATGGACGAATGGCCGTAATTATCTTGCGATCAGACATTGCTTTGTTTCTCCCCACCCTTCCGCACTTAAAAACATTCATTTCTTGCTGTGATATGATTCCATGGGCACTGGGTACCCTCTGGTACCTCACCCAAGCCTCCATTATTCATGTTAGGCTATAAGACCATGTGGGCAAGGGGGCTGGGGGGGCGGGGGCGGTGCGTGGGCAAAAAGCCAAGCCCGATCCTGTCCCTCACCCAATACCTGCAGGTGTGCACTTCTGGCAAGGGTCACAGAATATCAGTCTGGAGTTGGAACCTTCCCCTCCTTAACCCAGCGACTCTCAGGCAATTTTGTAGCATCCCATCTCTACCCCAGCTTAGATCAGCTAACTCAACACTGACCATGGATTGAAATGGGGATCTCCTGCTCTGTATGGCTCAGCTACTCACTGGATAAACTTGTCGAGCTAAGGAAGAAGCTCCAGGCATAATTCAATATGTCTGACTTTGATCCAAAATTTTTAACTTTTTGAATGTGCGGAATTCAGATTTGCACCTGGTAGCTTTGGAACTCTTGTAATTAGTTTATGAACAGTTCCCATTCTCTCAATCCTGAATTTTTAATTCTCTGTTACCACTAGAATGAAATTTCAGACCAGGAGGTGACTGAGATAATAGTGACCATGCATTCATACCAGCATGTAAGTAACCCACCATGTCTAGGATTCCTACATTATACTTCTGCTCCTACAGATAATGCATTACAGCCCCAGGGTATTGCATTACAAAGTGTCAGAACAAGCCTTGCTGCTGTAATCTCTTACAAGATGAATTCTCTATCTCAGTCATGTTGCTGTTGGAAGATGTCCAGCAAATGATGGTTGTTCTCATAGGAAAAGAGGTCTCATACCGTACACACATTTGAGTAAATGTTTTGATTCCACGCTCCCAATTGGGAGCTTCGCCCAGTGGGAGTGAGTATTTGGAAATCGCACACACACACAGCCCGCGATATTGTATCCATGAGTGAGCTGCAGGTGAACGATTTCCCACTGCGCACTCCCAGTGAGTGAAGGTCCTCGTTGGGAGTGCACAACTGGGCGAGTGCACGATTGGAAAATTTACCCTTTAGAGTAAGGGCAGCAGTGGCAGAGGTCTGGAAGTAGGTCACTCGCCCGCCTGTTCAATCATGGACGATACACAGTGCAGGGACACTAAGAAAAGGGAAAGAGAGAAAAAGACCTTATAAAAGGGAGCTTTACCCTAAATAAATAAGTATAATTCTGTTCCAATAGATTAATGCACAACTTTAGGCTGCGTGGTTGATAGTTCGGATAGTATTTTTATGGGGAAAATAGGGTCCTTAGCCTGTGGTGAAAGAGTTGAGTTGAAGCCATTCTAGCTGATTGATCGAAACCTTCTGCACAGGGTCTGGAAGATCAATACACAGAGAGTCTTCATTTCCATGCGCCAAGCACAGGGTGTGCTACTATTAGGATTCCAGAGAAATATCACTGCAATAGGTGAGTGCACCAGGCACTCTCTGTGAGCTGGAAGTGACCTATCTGAGTTGTATCACCGTCTTCTCAGGGCAACTCGGAATGGGCAATAAATGCCGGCCTTGCCAGTGACACCCACCTCTCAAGAATGAGTTAAACAAAAAGTCTGAAGACAAAGAACAAGGCATCTGGGTCAAGAGTAACAGTAACTAGTGTTCACACAAGTCATCTCCCAGAACAATGGGTTTAATTGTTTTCTTACCCTTACACTAGTTGGCTATAAAATGTTTAAAACTTGTGATGTAATGGTGAATCTATATAAAACCTTAGTAAGATCACAGTTGGAGTACTGTGTGCCATTTTGGGCTCCACACAGTAGGAAAGATGTTGGAAGAAGAAGAAAGAACTCCTATTTATATCGTGCTTTTCATGGCCCCAGGACGATCCAAAGCGCTTTTTACATTACAAAGAATTTATAGCACAGAAACAGTCCATTCGGCTCATCTGATCTATTCTGGTGCTTATGCTCCACATAAGCCCCCTCCCACCCCTCTTCATCTAACCCCATCAGCATTTCCTTCTTTTCCTTCCCCTTAAGTGCATCTATGCTAGTTGCCTCAACTACTCCTTGTGGTAGCAAGTTCCACATTCTAACCACTCTCTGGGTAAAGAAGTTTCTCCTGAATTCCTTACTGGATTTATTAGTGACCATCTTATATTTATGACCCCTAGTTTTGGACTCCCTCCACAAGTAGAAATATCTTCGCTACATCTACCCTATCAAACGCAGTCATGATTTTAAAGACCTCTATTAGGTTACCCCTCAGACTTCTCTTTTCTAGAGAAAAGAGCCCCAGTCTGTTGAGTCTTTCCTGATAGTTATAACCTCTCAGTTCTGGTATCATTCTTGTAAATCTTTTTTGCACCTTCCCTAGTGCCTATAGATCCTTTTTGCAATACAGGGACCAGAACTGTGCACAATATTATAAGTGTGGTCTAACCAAGGTTCTATATAAGTTTAACATCAATGAAGTACTTTTGAAGTGTAGTCAATAGAAAGGTTACAGCACAGATTTACTAGGATACTGCCAGGTATGTCGAAATACAAATATGCAGAAAGACTCAAAGTATTTGTTAGAAGAGAGAAGATTACAGGGTGATTTGACAGAGGTATTTAAAATTGAAAGGATGGGAGAGGGTGGATAGAAACAGAATGTTTCCAGTGATTGAGGAGTCCAGGATGAGGGGATGCAGATACAAGATTAAATGCAAGAGATTTAGGACAGAGAGCAGGAGAAACTTTATACAAAAGGTTCTGAGGCTGTGGAATATACTACCAGAGTTAGTGATTGAAGCAGAGGCCGTGTCAACATTTAAGAATAAGTTAGATAGGTGGTTGAAGGAAAGGGGGAATAAAGGGATCTGGGAACAGGGCAGCGACATGGGATTAAAATTACTGCTCATGTGAAGGATAAACACCCACATGGGCTGGTTGGGTGAAATGGCCTGTTTTCATGCTGTAATTTCTATATAATTCTCCTTTTTCTTTATAACAATGTCTATATGGGGCAGATAGGTCAATATCACAGCAACTTCAGGAAAGCTATCAGTCCCTTTGTCCATGGGTAGACTTTTGAATGTTACTGTTTTGAAATATTCCATAATTTATGACTAAAAAGTAGTTATTGAGTTACTTTTAACACAAAATGGCTCTTTGTATTAGTGATATCTTAAAGATTCACACTTGTTGTCCTGTGTGCTTGTTTTTGTAATGCTGCGTTTGCCTACGTCACAGTCACTGCACTTCTAATGTAATTTGTTGTGTGAAGTGCATTAACATGTTTCAACGTGTTAAGCTGCAATGTGAGTGCGTGGCATGGCAATATAATTGACTCTAGTGCCCCAAGAAAGGAATGGGAATAATTAGTCAGGTTGTCACCTCTAATCACTGTCTAATGTCGCCTGCTGGAAAGTGGAGAGGACAAGACTTGGTTCAATTGTGATGTCCTCAATGGCATAATTGCCTGCTGACATTTGAATGCCACTTAGGGGGTATACAGAGTGCTGTCAGCATTGGTGGAACCGTAGCCGAATAAGATTTGGTGACTTTGGCAGAAGAGGGTGAAAAACTGGCAAAAAAAATATATTGGGGCAGAAATCGCTCGCAAAGTAATGGAGAGCTCAACAGCGCTCTCCGTTGTTAGTGGCAAAATGGAGGAGCAAGTTCCGGTGTTTGCACGTGCGCAGTGAAACGCAGAAATCGAGAATTTGCTCCTACTGATTCGCCGGCGATATGACAGCTTTGAATTAAAGGTACATCGCACGCTGCAATCAGAGAAATCATTGAAAAATTGCAAACTTGCTCATCTGCCCAGCTGGAAAGTAACTAATATCGCCACGAAACAGGTACGCTTAAAAATACCAGATCTAAACTAAGTTTTAACACACGGGAAGTCTTAATGACTGTCAACTAAAAATGAACTTTTAAAAATGTGGAGTCTCATTACTCCATATTTTAATGAGTTTTGGTCATTAAAAATTTTTTTAAAAATTAACATTTTTTTTTACTTTTCCCTTCTGTTTCTTTTATTTAATTCAATTATTTCTTACCCTCTCTTTTTTTCGCTGTCTATAACTGTTTTTACATTGATTTTAATGTTGTACCTTTCACCTCCTGGTTTTCATGTTCCAAGTCGGAAGAGACAGTGAACGCAGCATGTTAAAAACACTGTGATCTGATTGATTGAGGGGAGAGATCGATCCTCTCGCTTCTCCCAGGGTCCTAGCTTCGCCTGAACTGACGCTGGGCTCTTCTCCGCTTCCTATTCGAGGAGGTGCCCGGAAGTTAGTGGGTTAGTATAAATCTATGGAGCGGCGAGCACTGTTGGTTTGCCACTTCGAGCAATTCCTGCCCCGTTAAATTCAAGGTGCCCCAGTTAAAGTGACTGTATCACCCTGCATGATAAAAGCTACAAAAAGATCCAAATTAGAGGAATGCAGCATGGTGGCAGTCCTAACGTTCACTGTAGGAATGGGTCAGGGCTGGAACAGACTGGAAGATGGAAGCCCTGCTCCCATTGCACTTCAGGCAGCAGAAATTTCAGGCTCCAAGAGTTTAAGGTTTGTGATGAGTTTTCATGATCAGCAAAGCAAATTCCCAAACTCAAGACCATGATCCCACCCCATGTCTGTTCTAGGACTTGGCAAAAGGTGGTAACCCTACATAGAGCATGAACATGCATGAGAGTACAGCCGGGAGCAATACACACTTACCCACTTTTGTTTTGAGACAGGATCCCTCGTGAGTTGTTTGAGCAGCTCCAGATACTTCTTGAACCTTGTACGGTTACCGGCAACGACTGGCGCAAACTAGCTTCACAACTAGGCCTTTGCTGAACAAGGATTCGGTAAGGAATTTTTTTTTCTAACCTAGTGAGAGATTTTATAGAAACGATTTTTAATTTATCAAAGGCCAACTTTCACATAGATATCAAACTTTAACCTGTTTATATTGGGCCACCACATAATCACATACGAAAATGACGGGCAAGAAAAGACCAGTTGGTCCGTCAAGCCTGCCCCACACTCATGATGGCTGGAGCATCATGACCAGACACTTCCTACCACCAACCACCCCCCCCCCCCCGCCCTCCACCCTCGCAGCCAGGTAATCACAAACTAATATAGTTTAGAGCAATTTTTAAAATAATGTCGGATAGAAATTCCACTTCTGCGCTCATCAGTGCACAATTTTCTGAAGGGAAAATCAGGGCCTGACAAGCACATGTTCTATTACTGCACCGATAACTCCCCCCTTGCCTCTTTCTTTATTGAGTGTGGGGAAAAAAGCTTTCACATCCTCAGGACAACCCAAAGCACTTTACAGCCAATTAAGTATTTTTGAAGTGTGGTCACTGTAGTAATGTAGGAGCATCGCTGCAGCCTATTTGCAAAAAGCAAGGTGCCACAAACAGCAATACGATGAGTGACTAGTTAATTTGTTTTGGTGGTGTTGGTTGAGGGATGAATGTTGGCCAAGACACCAGAAGAACTCTCCTGCTCTTCTTTAGATGACGTCATGGGATCTTTTACGCCCATCTGAACGGGCAGTCGGGATCTCAATTTAAAGTCTCATGTGAAAGACGGCACCTCCAACAATGCAGCACTCCCTCGGTACTACACTGAAATATTAGCTTGAATTATGAGCTAAACTCTAGCAATGGGTCTTAGATGTTCTGACTCAAAGGAGAATGGTACCACTGACCCAAGCAGACAATGCGCAGTGACTGCATTTACAAGCGACCTTGGTTTCCCTCCTGGTACTGTAGCTGAACAAATTATTATTGAAGTTCCGCTGTCCCTCGTAAAAAAGGTAATGCAATAATCATGGGTGAATTTAACTTTCACATAGATTGGACAAATCAAATTGGCAAAAATAGCCCTGAGGAGGAGTTCATAGAGCGTATTAGGGACTGTTTCTTAGACCAATGCGTCGGGGAACCAACCAGGAAACAGGCCATTTTGGATCTGGTAATGGGTAACGAAACAGGATTAATTAATGATCTCAAAGTAAAGGATCCCTTGGGAAGCAGTGATCATAACATGATAGTATTTCACATCCAGTTTGAGAGCGAGGATCTTGGGTCTGAAACTACTGTATTAAACTTAAATAAGGGCAATTATAAAGGAATGAGGGTGGAATTGGCTAAAGTGGACTGGGTAAACAGATTAGATGGTATGATGGTGGATAAGCGGTGGCAAACATTTAAAAAGATATTTTATGACTCGCAACTAAAATATATCCCTGTGAGGAGGAAAGACTCCACAAAAAGGGTGACCAACCATGGCTAACTAAGGAAGTCAAGGATGATATCAGGTTAAAAGAAAAAGCATAAGAATATAAGAAATAGGAGCAGGAGTAGGCCAATCGGCCCCTCGAGCCTGCTCTGCCATTCAATAAGATCATGGCTGATCTGATCTGAACCTCAAATCTAAATTCATGTCCAATTTCCTGCCCGCTCCCCGTAACCCCTAATTCCCTTTACTTCTAGGAAACTGTCTATTTCTGTTTTAAATTTATTCAATGATGTAGCTTCCACAGCTTCCTGAGGCAGAAAATTCCACGGACCTACTACCCTCTGAGTAAAGAAGTTTCTCCTCATCTCAGTTTCGAAAGAGCAGCCCCTTATTCTAAGATTATGCCCCCTAGTTCTAGTTTCACCCATCCTTGGGATCATCCTTACCGCATCCACCCGATCAAGCCCCTTCATAATCTTATATGTTTCAATAAGATCGCCTCTCATTCTTCTGAACTCCAATGAGTAGAGTCCCAATCTACTCAACCTCTCCTCATATGTCCGCCCCCTCATCCCCGGGATTAACCGAGTGAACCTTCTTTGTACTGCCTCGAGAGCAAGTATGTCTTTTCTTAAGTATGGACACCAAAACTGTATGCAGTATTCCAGGTGCAGTCTCACCAATACCTTATATAACTGCAGCAATACCTCCCTGTTTTTATATTCTATCCCCCTAGCAATAAACGCCAACATTCCGTTGGCCTTCTTGATCACCTGCTGCACCTGCATACTAACTTTTTGATTTTCTTGCACTAGGACCCCCAGATCCCTTTGTACTGCAGTACATTCCAGTTTCTCGCCATTAAGATAATAACTTGCTCTCTGATTTTTCTTGCCAAAGTGCATAACCTCACATTTCCCAATATTGTACTTCATCTGCCAAATCTCCGCCCACTCACCCAGCCTGTCTATATCCCCTTGTAGGTTTTTTATGTCCTCCTCACTCTCTACTTTCCCTCCCATCTTTGTATCATCTGCAAACTTTGATATGTTACACTCGGTCCCCTCCTCCAAATCGTTAATATAGATTGTAAAGAGTTGGGGACCCAGCACCGACCCCTGCGGAACACCACTGGCTACTGGTTGCCAGTCCGAGAATGAACCATTTATCTCAACTCTCTGCTTCCTGTTAGATAACCAATCCTCCACCCATGTCAGAATATTACCCCCAATCCAGTGATTCTTTATCTTGAGCAATAATCTTTTATGTGGCACCTTGTCGAATGCCTTCTGGAAGTCTAAATACACTACGTCCACTGGTTCCCCTTTATCCACCCTGTACGTTATGTCCTCAAAGAACTCAAGCAAATTTGTCAGACATGACTTCCCCTTCGTAAAGCCATGCTGACTTTGTCCTATTAAATTATGTTTATCCAAATGTTCCGCTACTGCCTCCTTAATAATAGACTCCAAAATTTTACCCACCACAGATGTTAGGCTAACTGGTCTATAATTTCCAGCCTACTTCCTACTACCCTTTTTAAATAAGGGTGTTACATTAGCAGTTTTCCAATCTGCCGGGACCTTTGCCGAGTCCAGAGAATTTTGGAAAATTATTACCAAAGCATCCACAATCCCTACTGCCACTTCCCTCAAGACCCTAGGATGTAAGCCATCAGGTCCAGGGGATTTATCCGCCTTGAGTCCCATTAATTTACTGAGTACCAATTCCTTAGTGATTTTAATCGTATTTAGCTCCTCCCCCCCCTAGAGCCCCCTGTTTGTCCAGTGTTGGGATATTCTTAGTGTCCTCTACCGTAAAGACTGAAACAAAATATTTGTTCAGCATTTTTGCCATTTCCATGTTTCCCACCATTAATTTCCCGGTCTCATCCTCTAAGGGACCTACGTTTGCCGTGGCCACCCTTTTTCTTTTTATATAACTGTAGAAACTCTTGCTATCTGTTTTTATATTTTTTGCTAATTTATTTTCATAATCTATCTTCCCTTTCAATCCTTTAGTTACTTTTTGCTGTCTTTTGAAGACTTCCCAATCTTATATCCTCCCACTAAGTCTGGCTACCTTATATGTCCTTGTTTTTAGTCGGATACTATCCTTAATTTCTTTACTTAGCCACGGATGGCTGTCATTTCTTTTACACCCTTTTTTCCTCAGTGGAATATATATTTTTTGAAAGTTGTAAAATAACGCCTTAAATGAACACCGCTGTTCATGTACCGTCTTACCCTTTAATCTATTTTCCCAGTCCACTTTGATCAATTCCGCTCTCATACCATCATAGTCTCCTTTATTCAAGCTCAGTACGCTTGTTTGAGAACCAACCTTCTCACCCTCTAATTGGATATGGAATGTAACCATGTTATGGTCACTCATTCCAAGGGGATCCTTAACTAGGACATTATTAATTAATCCTGGCTCATTACACAGGACCAGGTCCAAGGTTGCTTGCCCCCTTGTAGGATCAGTTACATACTGCTCAAGAAATCCATCCCTAATACACTCAATAAACTCTTCCTCAAGGCTGCCCTGCCCAATTTGATTTGCCCAGTTAATATGATCGTTAAAATCCCCCATAATTATAGCTGTTCCCTTATTACATGCCCCAACTATTTCCTGATTAATACTTCTTCCAGCAGAGTTGCAACTATTAGGAGGCCTATATACTACGCCCACTAGTGTTTTTTTCCCCTTATTATTCCTTATCTCTACCCAAACTGTTTCATTCTCCTGATCCTTTGTCCCAATATCATTTCTCTGTATTACAGTGATTCCTTCCTTTATTAACATAGCCACCCCACCTCCCCTTCCTTCCTGTCTGTCCTTCCTGATTGTTAAATACCCTGGCATATTTAATTCCCAGTCGTTGTCACCCTGCAGCCATGTTTCTGTAATGGCCACAAGATCATACCCATACGTAGTTATTTGTGCCGTTAACTCGTCCATTTTGTTACGAATGCTACATGGCAAAGAATACTAGTAAGCCCAAAGATTGGGAGAACTTTAAAAACCAGCAAAGGATGACTAAAAGAATAATAAAGAGGGAGAAAATAAATTATGAGAGTAAACTAGCAAGAAATATAAAAACTGACAGTAAAAGCTTCTACAAGTATATAAAAAGGAAGAGGGTAGCTAAAGTAAACATTGGTCCCTTGGAGGATGAGACTGGGGAAATAATAATGGAAAACAAGGAAATGGCAGAGGAATTGAACAGATATTTTGTATCTGCCTTCACAGTAGAAGACACTAATAACATACCAATAAGAGTAGAAAATCAAGGGGCAAAGGGGAGGGAGGAACTAAAAACAATCACTATCCCTAGAGAAGAAGTTATAGGTAAACTAATGGGTCTAAAGGCTGACAAGTCCCCTGGACCTGATGGCTTGCATCCGAGGGTCTTAAAGGAAGTGGCTACAGAGGTAGTGGATGCATTGGTTGTAATCTTCCACAATTCACTAGATTCTGGAAAGGTCCTAGCGGATTGGAAAACCGCAAACATAACACCCCTATTCAAGAAGGGAGTGAGACAGAAAGCAGGCAACTATAGACCAGTTAGCCTAACATCTGTCATTGGGAAAATGCTACAATCCATTATTAAGGAAGTAGTAGCAGGACATTTGGAGACTCATAATACAATCAAGGAGAGTCAACATGGTTTTATGAAGGGGAAATCATGTCTGACAAATTTATTAGAGTTCTTTGAAGAAGTAACGGGCAGAGTGGATAAAGGGGAACCAATGGATGCAGTATATTTGGATTTCCAAAAGGCATTCGATAAGGTGCCACATAAAAGATTACTGCACAAGATAAGAGCTCATGGTGTTGGGGGTAATATACTGACATGGATAGAGGATTGGCTCACTAACAGAAAACAAAGAGCTGGGATAAAAGGGTCATTTTCAAAATGACAATCTGTAACTAGTGGGGTGCCACAGGGCTCAGTGCTGGGGCCTCAACTATTTACAATATATATCAATGACTTGGATGAAGGAACAGAGTGTCTTGTGGCCAAATTTGCTGATGATACAAAGATAGGTGGAAAAGCAAGTTGCGATGGGGACACAAAGTGTCGGCAAAGGGATATTGATAGGTTAAGCGAATGGGCAAAAATTTGACAGATGGAATATAATGTGGGAAAATGTAAAGTCATCCACTTTGGAAGGAAAAATAAAAAAGCAAAATACTATTTGAATGGAGAAATACTACAAAATGCTGCATACAGGTGCAGCAGTTAATCCAGAAGGCAAATGGAATATTGGCCTTTATTTCTAGGGGGATGGAGTATAAAAGCATGGAAGTCATGCTACAACTGTACAGAGTGCTGGTGAGACCACACCTGGAGTACTGCGTACAGTTCTGGTGCCCTTATTTAAGGAAGGACATACTTGCATTGGAGGCAGTTCAGAGAAGGTTCACTAGGTTGATTCCGGGTATGGAAGGGTTGTCTTATGAGGAAAGATTGAACAGGTTGGGTCTATACTCATTGGAGTTTAGAAGAATGAGAGGAGATCTTATTGAAACATTCAAGATTCTGAGGGGACTTGATAGGGTAGATGCTGAGAGGATGTTACCCCTCATGGGGGAAATCTAAAACTAGGAGGCATAGTCTCAGAATAAGGGGTCGCCCATTTAAGACGGAAATGAGGAGGAATTTCTTCTCCCAGAGATCGTGAATCTTAGGAATTCTCTATCCCAGAAAGCTGTGGAGGCTGAGTCATTGAATACATTCAAGGCTGAGTTAGACAAATTTTTGATCAGCAAGGGAGTCAAAGGATATGGGAAAGGGCAGGAAAGTGGAGTTGAGGTAAAAATCAGATCAGCCATGATCTCATGAAATGGTGGAGCAGGCTCGAGGGGCCGAATGGCCTACTCCTGCTCCTATCTCTTATGGTCACTTAAGGCAGCAATTTTATACTTTTAAACATGGGGTTGAAGACAGCTGAATCAGCCGAGAGACATTAACTTTTTTAGATTGGTTTCACAAAATAAGGATCGAGGGTCATACTTTCCTCCAAACAACCACCCATAATCTTGGAGAGGAGGTTCCTGGCTTGTTTGTTTAGTTCAACGTGGGCCCCAGAATTCACAAAACTATCAGTTAGAGTTACGTATAGAGCCTAAATGGAACTGGCAATGTGAAGGGCGAAGATCAGGCTGTGTGTCTGTCGACTTGCTAATCAGTAAAACCTGTGACATAGTTTGATCATGTGTCAGCCTGAGGTCAGTGGTAACATTCTCGCCTCTGAATGATTGATTGTGGGTTCAAGCCCCACTCCAGAGATTTGAGCACATAATCTAGGCTGACACTCCAGTGCAGTACTGAGGGGAGCACTGCACCGTCGGAGGTGCTGTCTTTCCAATGAGATGAGAGGTTGATGTAACAGATCTTATTTATCTCTCTCTTATTTATCCCTCAACCAACATCACTAAAACAGATTATCTGATCATTATCTCACTGCTGCTTGTGGGATCTTGCTGTGCACAAATTGGCTGCTGCATTTCCTACATTACAACAGTGTCTACACTTCAATGGTACTTCATTGGCTGTAAAGTACTTTGTGATGCCCTGATGTCATGAAAAGCGCTATATAAATGTAAGTTCTTTCTTCCATATCCCACGGAATAGTAGCTTACTTCATCTGCTGAGTTGCAAACTGCTGAATGGGGTCTGATGGAGAGTAAATTAAACAACAGCACACTGGATAATTTTGTACCCATATTATTATACCAGTGCACCAGCGAAGAAATGGGAGGCCCATATGTTCTCTGACATATTCACTTGTCCAAGTGCTCTAGATTTAGAAGAACATATACGAGAAGGTGGGACTCTGAAAAGGACATTCAACCAAGCAGGAAAGCTCCTTTATCCAGCTCCTCTTTCACAACTTAGCCTTACCATTTCCCCTACCCCAATCCTGAATCACTGTACATTGCTGCATGAGCTGAGAAACAGTTCACTGCACTAGATAACAGCGTGTTTCATGAGTCACCCACTCTAACTATGAAGGTAGTGAGTGATGCCTTCTTTAGTGTACAGTGATGTCTTCTAGTTTCTCTAACCTGGCTTTAGAAACCGCCCCCTCCTCACCTTATTCATTCCTTTTATTTTTATAATTCCTTAAATCCTGTCTCTTGTTAAAAAGTTTTCCCCCAGTGAGATTAACTTTGTTTTCCTTAACCCATCTTCATGCATCAGGGATACAGCCCCAGAACCAACATCTAATCTAAAACAGATGACCTCACTGCTGTTTGTGGGACTTTGCTGTGCGCAAAATTGGCTGCCACGTTTCCTACATTACAACAGTGACTACACTTCAAAAGTCCTTCATTGGCTGTAAAGCGCTTTGGGACGTCCTGAGGATGTAAAAGGCACTTTATAAATGCAAGTCTTTCTTTCTTTTATGTTTCTCTCAATCCTTTTCACTTTTGTAAGTACCATGAGCAAATCCGGCATAATACTCCACCAATGCTTCATAGACTGTCAGTCCAGTTAATGACATTGCCTACTGCAGATATCTGACATTCCTGTTATTGGCTTTTTAAGGTTTTCTTTGGAATATCTAACCCTAATTTTTAAAATACCCCTATTGTTTTCACACCAAGAGTCCTGCTGCAGCGACACTAGAAAAATTTGAAGAATAGAATGGCACGCTAAAGGAATTATACAACACAATGGTGGCTATGGAGAGATTGGACTGTGCGAGCGCCATTGAAAATTATCTAAATGGATCGAGTACAAGCTCACGTGAAAAGCCAGTGTTTCCACATCGCAACAGAGGATCTAAAGACTGCGTCACTGAAAACAAACTACATACATCAAAAGCAGACAACATTCTAATTGATAATTTGCAGAAACATATGGGAGATGGACTTTACAGTGTTAAGATAACACCGGCTGCAAATAGTTGTGATAATCAGGCACTAGAAGTGAAAGAGAAAACTGATTGAAATTCATCAAATTGAACAGCTGAGTCATTTCTTTACCTTCAGTGTGAATCTTCAGCCAGGTTTTGACTTAACTCGCACAGAAATGGTCAGTGAAGAAAAAGTTGAAATGTGACCAGAGTAGGAGGCAGCTCAAGTGATTGTGCTTTACATCGGAGTTATAATCCAGCTGGTCAACGTTAAGGGACTTCTTGAATGGTATTAATGGTCATAGTTTTATTCATTCTAAAAGGAATCGCGCAGACAGCAAACATCCTGTGTATGTGTCTCCTATATATTTGGTATGTGCCCTGAAATCTCCCAAACCACAGTTTTCAAATCTTCTGAAATATAGACAAGAAACAGCATGCTGTGTTTTTTTCTCAAAGTATGACAGACGGTGTAGGCTGAAAGTTTCACAGCCGCTATCCTCAACGCCCCTGGAGATGGGAGTAAAACTCTGCAGGGAAACATGGGCCTTAGTACCTTTACCTCCCCCACCCAAGAGACAAAGTGCCATTGCCATGTGTCAGTTCCTGAGCCAATACTGCCAATGAAGCGCTAAATGTAGCTGAACTGCTTTATTGATGATTTCCACATCGTTCACCTGAGGAAGGAGGTAGCCTCCGAAAGCTTGTGAATTTAAAATAAAATTGCTGGACTATAACTTGGTGTTGTAAAATTGTTTACAATTGCTTTATTGATGTTATACAACTGTGAAGTGATAATGTATTGGTGAGCTAAAGCCAAGGATTGAGTAAACACAAAAAAATGAGAACTGTGTGCTTTCTTGACAAATTGTTGATAAAAGACTGACAGATTGACAGTTACCTGGGTTCCATCAGATATTTCTCTCATGTTCAGTATGAAAATCCAGCCCCATAAGCAAGCCTTCGCTCCATACAAACTGAGTGTGGCTTTGCTCTGGGGTCATCAGAACACCCAGTTATTTATATTTTGCGATCCAGTGAGCAAATTCAAATATTTTATCTGGTTTAAATGGTGTCGCCACTGTGGCTAGTCAGCGATTTCTACTGGACAACACTGCACTATCAAAGCATTGTGACTTACACTATGAACCATGAATTAGGTTTATTGAAGGCATAAAAATTAAACAGGAGCAGAAAATCAATACACTGGAATACAAAACTTAACTTACACCTGCCCCGATTGATAAAATAGTAACACTAAACATAGACCAGTATCCATAACACAAAACTTGTACATGAGGTTTGACCCCCCCCCCCCCACTCCCCCCAGTGCAGTCTTTGCAGGCCCACTATGCACTGGTTGTAGTCAGTGGATCTGGTAGAAGTATTGAGCAGGGTCTCAAGATTAGGACCTTGCCTTTATCTCTGGGGCCTGGGTTCAAATTCGTTGCCGCCTTTGATACGGTTGACGACAGCATCCTCCTCCAACAGCTCTCCTCCTTTGTCCAACTGAATGGGACTACTCTCACCTGGTTCCACTCATATCTATCCAGTCATAGCCAGATAATCACCTGCAATGGCTTCTCTTCTCACCCCCCGCACCGCTTTCTCTGGAGTTCTCCAAGGATCTATCCTTGCCCCTCCCCCTCCTGGTTCTCATCTACACACTGCCTCTCGGCAACATCATCCGAAAACATGACATCAGGTTTCACATGTACGTTGATGACACCCAGCTCTACCTCACTATCACCTCTCTTGACCCCTCCACTGCCTTTGGGTTCTCAGACTGCTTGTCCAATATCTAGTCCCAGAAAACCCGCAATTTCCTTCAATTAAACATTGGGAAGACCGAAGCCATTATCTTTAGCCTCCGCCACAAACTCCATTCCCTTGCCAACGATTCCAGGCTGAAACAGACTGTTCACAACTTTGACATCCTATTTGACCCTGAGCTGAGCTTCCAACCCCACATCCTCTTCATCACCAAGACCACCTATTTCTGCCCCTGTAACAAGCCTGCCTCCGTCCCTGCCTTGGTTGATCTGCTGCTGAAACCCTTATTCGTGCTTTTGTTATGTCCTGACTCGACTATCCCAATGCTCTCCTGGCCGGCTACCCATCTTCTACCCAGAATAAACTTGAGCTCATCCAAAACTCTGCTGCTCGTACCATGTCCTGCTTACCAATCATCCCTGTGCTTGCTGACCAACATTGGCTCCCAGTCCACCAACGCCTCAATTTTAAAATTCTCTTCCTCGTGTTCAAATCTCTCCATGGCCTCGCCCCTCCATAACTCTGTTGTAGTAACCTCCTCCAGCCCTACAATCCTCCAGGAACTATACATTCCTTCAACTCTGGACTCTTGTGCATCCCCCACTCCTTTTGCCCCACCATTGGTGACAGTACCCTCAGCTGTCTAGGCCCTAAGCTCTGGAATTCCCTACCTAAGCTTATTCATCTCTCCACCTCTCTCTGCTCCTTTAAGACTCTCCTTAAAACTTCTCTCTTTGATCAAGCTTTTAGTCACCTGTCCTAATTTTTCCTTTGGATCGGTGTCTTATTACACTCCTGTGAAGCACTTTGGGACATTTTCCTACATTAAAAGTGCTATATAAATGCAAGTCGTTACAATGGGCTGAAAGACTCCTTTGTGCGTTGGCTGAAAGAGTCCTACATGAAGTGTTTGGACATTCTCAATCCAGTTCCAATGTGCAATGGACTATAAGAACATAAGATATAGGGGCAGGAGTAGGCCATCTAGCCCCTCGAGTCTGCTCCGCCATTCAACAAGATCATGGCTGATCTTCTACCTCAACGTCATTTTCCTGCACCATCCCCATATCCCTTGATGCCTTTAATATCTAGAAATCTATTGATCTCTGTTTTGAATGTACTCAATGACTGAGCCTCCACAGCCCTCTGGGGTAGAGAATTCCAAAGACTCACCACCCTCTGAGTGAAGAAATTACTCATCAGTCCTAAATGGCCTACCCTCTATTCTGAGACTGTGAACCCTGGTTCTAGATTCCCCAGCCAGGAGAAGCATCCTCCTTGCATCTACCCTGTCAAGCCCTGTAAGAATTTTGTATGTTTCAATGAGATCACCTCTCATTCTTCTAAACTCTAGAGAATACAGGCCTAATCTACTCAATCTCTCCTCATACGACAATCCCGCCATCCCAGGAATCAGCCTGGTGAACCTTTGTTGCACTCTCTCTACAGCCAGTATATCCTTTCTTAGGTAAGGAGACCAAAATTGTACACAATACTCCAGGTGCGGTCTCACCAAGGCCCTATATAATTGCAGTAAGACATCTTTACTCCTGTACTCAAATCCTCTTGTAATAAAGGCCAATATACATTTGCCTTCCTAATTGCTTGTTGCACCTACATGTTAGCTTTCAGTGACTCATGTACAAGGACACCCAGGTCCCTTTGAAAGCACAAAACTGTCCCTAATTTGGCACCGGAGTAGCAATCTTACTTAGAGAGCTCACAGGATGGCTGGTGTGGGAAATGAAAAAAAAATCACAGTGGTATAGTAGGTGGTGCTCTTAATTTTTAAGATTAATGCACTATTTTGAAGGTAACAATTATAAATTTTCTAAGGGAACAAAGGCCCCAGCTCGCTTAAAAATATTTATAGCAGGGGGCAGCATTTGGAATTAAGAAGTACAATTCTAAACTTGCAGCCCACACCCGCCCTAGTCAGATAGCGCTTGGGAGCCAACATTTTGTGTAAAGCTTTCCCTGATGCGGCATCATGAAATGGCTGTTCAGAAATATGAATATGATGTGGAGATGCCGGTGATTGACTGGGGTGGACAAATGTAAGCAATCTTACAACACCAGGTTATAGTCCAACCTCCTTCGGAGGTAAGCTCCGAAAGCTTGTGATTTTCAAATAAAACTGTTGGACTATAACCTGGTGTAGTAAGATTGCTTACAGAAATATGATTAGGAATACCATTCCCATTTGTAAGACCACAACTTGCCAATAATGTAATGCAGACTTTCTCCTAGTGGAGGTCTCCTGTGAAGCACCTTGGGACATTTTACTACATTAAAAAGTGCTTTATGAATGCAAGTTGATGTTGTTGTCATCTATAGGAATGTTATGCTGAAACTGTACAGTGCCTCATTAGGCCACACCTGGAGCACTGGCATACAGTTCTGGTCACTGCAACATGCAGTTTAGACGACAGCAATAAGACTGACCCCCTCTGTGACAGAGTGCAGAGGCATGAGGAACTACTTAGTAAGCTAGGACTCTTCAGTCTGGAAGAGAGACCCCTTATAGAAAATAGTAAATCCGAAACAGCACATATCCCAGGGCAGCATAAAAGAGGGCATTGGTTCAGGGTTGTGAAGGGCAAATTTAGGACAGATGGGGTTTGTTCCCACTGGAAACTCACCTTCCCCTTTGTTCAGGCTATCAATGATAGATTGGCCTAACTTTGTGCTGAGTCATTAATCTCCCTCACCTGACAAACTTAGAACTCTGGCCATAATTGAGGAGATCTCTTCACTGACTCCTACTTTCCACCCCACCCCACCACATTATGGCAAGCTTTACTGGATCGTGCATCACAGTATTATCTTGTTTTCTTTTTTCTGCTTCCAGAAAGTTTTCTGAATTACTGTTTACTTCTGAGTTGCCATTGCCTCAGATTCTTAAAAGGAAATGCAGTTAAACATCTCCTGAGCTCTACAGAATCATCAATACCAAAACATCAGGAGTGATACAGCTTGCAATATTTAAACACGAGGAACTGTGTTTATTTTGAACAGTGGTATACAGCAAAATAGGGCTGATTTTTGAGCTAGAATGAATGACATTGAATTTTGAAGGGGAGCCTCACATTAGGTATATGTGCTAAGGGTAGTGAAAGTCAGCTTTATACTTAAGAAGCATTTCACTAAAGTTAGCTGAACAGAAAGTAAAATATCCCCCAATTATCCAGTCTGTATCTGATCCCAGCACTTTTCTCTTCCTAGATTTCTATGATTGGTAGCTTCTACCACCTCCCCTTGCTCTCTCTTTCAGCTCCAATTAAAGTCTTTTTGAGCTCAATAGCATCATGTTGGCCTGATACTTTCTCTGGATAACTAGGCAACAACCATTACTGCTTCTCCCACAGTACAATTTGCTGTACTTTTCATCTTGCAGCAGCAAAGCAGCACCCAGTGATTTCCTGTCTCAGGAAGATTACAATA
This sequence comes from Heptranchias perlo, assembly GCF_035084215.1. NCBI lineage: Eukaryota > Metazoa > Chordata > Chondrichthyes > Hexanchiformes > Hexanchidae > Heptranchias > Heptranchias perlo. The sequence continues at coordinate 11,506,869 of NC_090351.1, forward strand.
AAATATGGTACATTGTTCTTCATTAAGGCACTCTTCCTGTCAGCTGATCCTAAAGTGTCACAAGCAGGTTAATTCACACACAGCCTTGCAACACAAAAAGGGGGTAAATGAGATGGCAGTGACAGCAAGCCTGCACTCCAATGGCAATATTAAGGCTGTTTAATACAAATGATGTTATAGACACCCCATTCTTGCTACAGATGATATTTGGGAGTCAATTATTTAGTAAGTCATAATAAAGTTTGCAATATAACTGTAGACCACCCATCTATGCAAATGCTTTAGGTGATACTGAGCAATATAGATTGTGAATGTGCCAGGTGTCCCTGCCTGACTCGGTGGTACCCATGAGAGGCAATGCAATTGGCATCATGAAGAAGGATTTTTTTTTTGTTGGGCGGCGGGGGGGTGGCTAGGCAAAGGGTCCTACTTCTGACTAATTATCCTGCTGTAAGAGATGTGTATATTGTATAAAAAAAAGGGGCCTAAAGGATCAGGCTCAAGTCTGATGACCTCCAGTTAGATAGCTCACTATCGTGGCTTACATGAAGAATAGCCACTTTGAGGAGGTACTGGAGGGCAGGTGGCACCCATGGAATTATACCAAAGCATGAGTTACTGATTTCAGAAAACGAGGAGGAGAAAAAAGTCATTAACAGCACCCTTGAGCTTTCTGGCAATAAACAACCAGTTCTAGAGGAGGAATTGCAACAAACAAGAACCTGGACAGTGAGTCCAAAACTAGGGGTCATAAATATAAGAGTCACTAATAAATACAATAAAGAATTCAGGACAAACTTCTTTACCCAGAGATTGGTTAGAATGTGGAACTTACTACCACGTGAGTTGTTGAGGCAAATAGCATAGATGGACTTAAGGGGAAGCTAGATAAACAATGAGGGAACAAGGAATAGAAGGATATGAGGATAGTGTAAGATGAAGGTGGAAGGAGGCTCATGTGGAGCATAAGCACCAGTTATAGACCAGTTAAGCTGAATGGCCTGTTTATGTGCTGGAAATTCTATATTAAAAAAAGTGTTTGTTTCATCTCTCGTCAGTCCTGAGCATGACTCACCTAACCCTGAAGAACAAAGCCAAGCATTACCACCATTTTTGATGAACACATTAAAAGACAGGAGAGATAAGCTGGGTTGAACAGAGGAGAAAAGGCTAGAATAGTTAGCCCGACTGTTACAGCAGATCCAAGAAAATTTACTGATTGATTTAAATCCTGGTGATGAGGTCAATATGAAAGAAGCCATCAATTTATTGAAGAATGCCTGATTCAACCACCCTACTGACAGCATTAAACATTAGTCTGTATTACAAAGAAAAGGTGGCTCAGAAGTGTGATGTAGGGTGCAACGCACTGGCTGATATTTACAAACCACTGCAGTTTCATGCTTGCGGTTTGTAACAGCCAAATACCCCCAAGTGCTAGCATCTTAGAAATTGGAGGCCTGAAAAGTTGAATCTTTTTCGGTGCTTTTATTTGTAAAGAGGGTTTTGGACTCTCAATGTACAATTTGTTAGTACTTTTCACATTTTTGTTCACACAACAAATCCTCATGAACTTTTACTGACAAATCCCTTGAAGTCTTGAGCTCTGCTGCAGACTAATGTTACTTTAACAGGAACCAGGAAATGTTTCTGTTTCAAAAGGGAGATAATGCAATAACAGTGGCATATCAAGATTCATTTACACTTAGGGGGTGATTTTAAACCCCAAGAACAGGTGTGTTGGGGGCAAGTGGGAGTGGAAGATAGTTGTTTTTTTGGGTCGTGACCGCAAAATATTTGGACTTGGCATTCCCAGTGGAAAGCCTGTACTTTTCTGAGCCGACTTTAAACCCGGAAATAAAGCCCGGTTGTGGTCACGACCCAAAAAACAACTGTTTTCAACTCCCACCCGCCCCCGTTCTTGGGGTTTAAAATCAACCCCTTAAAGTCTATTCTGTAAGAGATCACTATGTTACCACACATTCTAAGTGATGAATAAGATGTGAGGGATAAGAAATGCATATAAAACAAATCCCAATTCTGTAGCGGGGCTTTCTTGATTTCTAAAACAGTCTAAAACAGTCAAAACTAGAGTGCCGTAGAAATGTAATTTTGGAAACTCCAACTCATCACATTACAGTAATTTAGATTTTCACTCAACAGGAAAGTGCTTTATATAGTGGATTGCTACTTCCAAATATGGAAAGGGGGAATGGAGACCCAGCTAGATCGCCATAAAAATCAGAAATTAATTCCTGATAAAGCCCTGGACCGTGCTGTGCGCTTGGGTAGAAAAACTGTAGGCAATGGGAGGAAAATCCTCGCTGCAGAAATCCAAATAGGCTCCTCTATCCCCTCTCTCCCCCCAAAAAGGTTTACTATAATCTATAGAAAAGCATGTAAACAGTGATGTATTCTTTTAGCTGTTAAATATTGACAGCTAGTATAAAAATAGTAATAGGGTCAATAGCTGTGACCTTCTCCCTTTCTCATCTCAGATGTTCGCTGCTTGCTACTGTTCCTTAAACGAGCCACCGTATAGTCATATCTCTCTATACAAGACAGGAATGCGATGATACTGGGATAAATATTTAGCTTCAAGATTATGGTAAAAGGTACAGGTACCAGATGCCTCCCATTACAATGGCACATCAGAAGAGATTTGTAACCAATAGCACTTATTGTATTCAGATAGAATTAGCACATCCCTCCATTTTGTGGTCAATAGCCTCACTAACAGAAGACAACCTAATAACTGGGAAGTCGTGTTTTAATAAGAGGTCTCAGGTGTCCACATCACAGATGGCTGATCAAGAGCTGCAGTGGGATTTTTTTTTTTTTAAAAAGCTCCCAAAAAAAATTTTACAGCTCCCCTCACTCTAAATATTCAGCAGTTGATCCAGTAACTGGTTGAGCTGTACAGTCCATATAGGGTTCAGGTTTGATCCCCAGTCTGTGCAGCGTTAGCTGATCTAGGGTGGCAGCATGGGTGCTACAATGAATTCATTGCTCCCATGTTAGACAGGAGAAAGTTGGGAAAGAATCTTCCCCCTGATCGCTGTCCAGTGACCCTTTGCTGGAAGTGCACGCGTGGATGTCTAGCAGAGACTGATGGGCTTGGCTGTGATGTCCCATGAAGTTGAGCAGCCTGGCAACAGAGTCAAAATTTACAGAACCATAATGGAACACTTGGGCGAAGTACCAGAATACAGCTGCCACCCACAGACATACAACCCAGTAAAGAGTTTGCACAGGGTGGGGGGGGGGGGGGGGGGGGGAAGGGGGAGTTTTAAAAAAAAAAATGAAATACATTATGACTGTTAACTGCTGGGTATCTTAATATAATTTACTCAAGATTACACATGTGGTTCAGTAGAAAATCTAAAGCCTTCAAGTTTTTCCACAAATGAAACTATGTATGTATTGTGAATGGTCAATTAGTATCAAATGTAATTTTTATTAGTACAACTGTTGCATTCGTTTCGGTTTACAGAACCAGTAATCCCACAAAGTCAGGAAATCTTACCGGATCGGTACTGGATTTGGTTTGAGTGAAATACCTAGTGAAGTCACAAAAGGAGGGCACTCAGCTTAATGTGCCTATGCACCAACCAAATTAAGCAGATTCTTCAGGAAAGGATTACCAGCCAAAAGACAACATTGCGGAGGATTCTTTCCCAGGTTAAAATAAAAACGCAGCATATTTGCAGATGCATGGCTTTATTTTGCTGTACAAACACACAAACTGTCACTTGCATCTCTCCTTCCCCTTCCCAACAAAAAAAAAGCAACATTTAGTCAGCTATATAGCATCACATTTGATCCAAGTTTTATTTCACATGGAGGAGATTGAGGGAACATAGTTGTTTGGGGAGTGTATAGCATCACATGCATTCTTTAAGTTTATATATTTAAAAACATTTCAAAGTTGTTAGTTACCCATCAACAGTTGAATGTAGCCCATCCTGAGTGTAAGAATGACACATTGATCAGGACACTTCCTCACGAGAGCGGCAAATGTAAAATATAAAAGCTGAAAAGTACTTTTCACAACCATACACTGCTTAAACAGTGCCATATACAAATGCATTGCAATATATGGCATACCATGACACTAATTGTACATTTGCAAAATAAGTTAAATCCAGATATTTTCAGCAAAATTGAAATAATAAACTTTCCTGCAACCAAGGGGAAACTAGATCACAACTGTGCATTTGTACAGCACACAAGGAGTATCATGATTGTCACTTTGGTCAATGCTGTTGCACTCTCTTTTATCTGCTATACAATGCCAACACATGATCATTACTAATCACATTTCAGTATCTACAGAGGCAAAAACTGAATAAGGATGAGAGTAAAGTTGTTCCCTCCATAATGCTCAATGAATCAACATTGAGGAAAAATTGACCACAATTACTGAAGTCTTACACAAAAATACATTAAGAGCCAAAATGCAGCAGCCTCACTTTCTCCCAATGACCATTTCTATCTGAACCTCTTAGCCCTGCCCGCAAAGATCAGAGCAGAAATCTGGAACACATGATCAATTTGCATTTTATTTTTAAGTGGAGAATGGTAACAATTGTTCCCTATCCTCGGAGTGCACAACAAATAAAGCTTGATGCACAAGCATAATTTCAGCAAAATTCGAAGTAGTCTGAAAAGAAAAACCAGATTTAAATTGCACCGAACCTTTGGAAACAATAAAAATTGTGGGGAAAACATGAAAGAATTGAAAAACGCGCAAAAAGTAACCTGTTTGGACCATTTTCATTATGTCTTCAAATGGTGCTTTTGTGCAGCACTAACAGAAGCCTGGAAGCAAGTCTCCAGCACATTCTCATTGCCAGGGAAAAGTATTTACGCATTCTTTAAGAAGGGAAAACCGTAGCTAACAAACAAAAAAAATCACTGGTAAATCAAAGGTTCAATATTCAGAGCCCTCCAGAAGAGAATGGGGAGGAGGGCAAGCTGGAAAACAAGAGTAACGGTGTAATGAAAAAAGACAGAAAAGTTTCATGCAGTTACCTTTGTGACTCTACAATGGAATTTACTTCTGGTCTACTGAACCTGTTGAAATAATTTTAAAAGTCCCCTAAAAAATTGATCAATATAATTTAGTACCAAATCAAATTCTATAATCTTTTTCTCTTTGGTAAAACCTATATTTTTAAATCCGACTACACTGCATAAAAACTAAGTCTGTCTGCGAGTCAAACAGTCAAATATAGTTACAATTCATTGTGTGATTTCCAATGCTTTTGATGAGGATTATGGCACTGTATTTGAAGTTGGTCTTTGTTACTTTGTAGACAAAAAAGTTCAAGTCCAGATTACTCATGAAAGCAAGTAGAAATACACCACCTAACCTGTTTTTAAAAAGCTAACAATTGCAGTTCTTAATACTGGAGGTGGTGTCTCAATCCCTACTTCTTTAGCTATATTTAAAATGCTAGATGTGCTCCCACCACAAAAATTCACACCTCAGCACACATGAATTTTGATTGAACAGTCTTCCAAACATTTTAAACATTCTCTAGATTAAATAAATAGGAAATCCTTCCCAGTGGCACAATACAAGAGTGGCATCTGGGAGTGCCAATAAGGACATGAACAATTGTGCAATATTCCTTGTAAACTGGGCTGGGTTTCCAGTGACCTTTATTGTTCTAACAGAGCTCTCAGATGGTAATTTTGTTTCCTCCAGCAATTTTTGTCCTTCTCCTGAAGACACTGAATCATTGCTAGGGATGTTCCCACATGTACCAGTCGCCCTCCAGTAGCCTACCCTAGTGGCCATTACTCTTGACAGCAAGTGTAAGCAGGCTATTCCAGGGGTGAAAGCTGGAGAAAGCTTTAGGCCCTGCATCACAGGCAAGCTTGATTCAGTCCTCACCCAATGCCCACACACAGAGGTCCCTGGCCAACACTCAATGCTCAGTTACTGCCCTACCAGAAGTCAGTTAATTCAGCAGGGAATTGGACACAAGGCCTTCTAGTCTGAATGGCTCAGGCATTCAATGCCTAAACTCACTAAGCCACTGGGGGGGTGGGGGGGAGGAGAGAAGAAAGAGGGGGGGCATGGCAGTCAGACAGAATGCTCAATCATTACACTCCACCTCATTTGGAATTTGACACTTCAGTCTCACTTCACAATCTCTCTTTCCTTATAATAAATGTCTAATGTATTCTGTGTTTAAATTAACATCACTGGGGCAATATGGAATTCAGTGATCAAAATAGAGTAGAACTGAATTAATGTGCTGCACCAACCCATTCATTAGTAAGTCAGACAAGTGCATAACACAAAGCTTTCCTGATCATTTAAGACTACAGTCCTACTGCATAAGTGTTCCTTCGGTTCTGATGACACTGTACTGTCAGCATGCCCTATCTTATAGGGCTTCACTTTCCATTCATAAAATATAAACTATTAGTATTGAAACATGTAGCCAAGGGGACACTCCCACAGACTCTACAAAAATAACTAGCAGAACTTTACCTGGTGAAGAATTTAACTAGCATTCACTGAAGAGTTCACCAAGTTGTGACAAGTATGAAGTTCAAGGTTTACTTTCACTGAGTTTACTGAAACACACCCTCATATTGTTGATTAAATGTACTTCACCATCTTTGTCTCTTGGGCAAGAATAATAATTATGTAACAGCTAAATAAGTGATTCCACAAAGGGCAATAATAGAGAGAACATGATGGGTAGGACTCAAACATTATACCTGTGATAGCAGATTAAAGAGGCAACAAATGAAGTGGGAGCCAAAAGATGTAGAAAACTGACACTTTGTTAGAATACTGTCTAACACTTCTGATAATCAAGTTGCGCTACAACTGATGGCCTTAAACTTCATACTTCAGTAATGTACAAGAATTGCATGCGTGCTTTACTCGTATAATTCCCAATGTGAAGTTTCATTACATTTCCAGGAAGGTGTGGATTGTATGACCATTTTCCTTGTGAAATGAATGTTCACACCCTAAGAAAATCTTAAATTTCAGTAGGCACTGGCAGTTCCTCAGTCAAATGGGACACCCTTCATGTTCAAGTGTCAGCAGGTTAATCAACTGTGAAGAGCAAAGGCCGAGCCTAATCCCGTTCTCATCCAACATCAACACATGCAGTTCCAGCATGGGCTAATGGATAGCAATCAGGAGCAAGAACCTGGCTGATCTTCCCCCCCCTCCCTGGCCCTGGGTCTAACAGGCAAAGTTTTACTTTCAAATTGCTATGTTTTTGCTGTAAAGAAACATCTGCATGAAACATTAAAACCACACAACTTCAACTCTAATCACAATGGAAATGCAAAAGATCACTGCTTTGTTAAGCACAAGGTAAAGTAGCAAATAGCACATTCAATCAGACTGGAGACATTCACTGAAAAATACATTAAAATGGCAATCATGTCACATGAGCAACTCTGCCATGACCACTTGAACCAGTGCAGAGTGATTGTAGTTTAGACCAAGCAAATGGTTCTCTCATCTATTATATGCATTTATGGATTGTGAATTCAAAAGGAAGATGCAAGAATATCAATATCCATATGAAAGTCCATCATCATTTTGAAAAACACAAGTTTATGCACAAAGGAAACAGACATTAAATCAAGAGCCCTCCGGCATTCAATTCCCAGAACAAACTTTGAAAAATAATTCACAGCGCTAATTTCAGCTACAAAGCAAAATAGGTCAAAATGAATAATTTCTTGTTCTAATTTTGCTCCCTCTTCTCCTGAAGACTGACTTTTGCTGAGATCCTGGCCAATGGGCCCAGACTGTCCTTTGGTATCTTATCCAAGTGGCCATGTGTGAGCATAGACAGTATTAGCAAACCAAACGTAATCCTGTTGTCAATGTTCATACGTGCACTTTCTAGCAGGAGTCACTGGCTACTGATCAGTAGCAGAACTCTGGCTGATTCTCTCTCTCCCCCCTCTCCCTACCCTAGAAGTACAGAGGTCAATTGTAGGTGCTCAAATAACTCAGCACAGACCAGGGACAGAACCTGGGACCTTCTGGTCTGTACAATTTTGTAGCACATCAGGAGATACTTTTCCTTACCAAGCCAATGCAAGGAGCAGAAGCTAACTGGCTTTCCCCCCCACTCAAACAGGTGAAGTCAGGAGGCTACCTCTTGCCAACTGTAGTATGTGAAACTAAGCATTACAAACTTGCCTTTCAACAATATGCAGTGTGGCTATTAAAACAGAGCATCACTGCCTAATCATTAGCAAAATAGTTTTTAATAAAAATTCTCCCCAGGGAAGAGCAGTCTGGAGCAGGGACTTTCAGTGCCTGGAGTGAGAAATCACAGGTTTGATTCTGAAACCACAGAGGTAAAATTGGATGAAATGTCAGATCATTACACATGTTGCCATTGACAGACCCCATTGGAACAGGCTGTCGGCTCATTTGGCAGCAGGACCACGAGCAACAGCAGCTCCTTGCATAGTGTGCTTTGATCACAGCAGCCATAAATCTTGTTCATGCGTGCACATACACTGTTGTAACAGGGATAACTGGACTGGGAATACACATCTACAGATATGAAGATCCAGTTTGTTTTACCATATCCTATAAACTAAGTAGTGCAACATGCCACTAATCTGCACCATCCCACAACAGCAGAAAGGTTAGGATGTCTGTATTTTGGTTCAAAGATTAAACCACAGACTGTCCTTCTCCTTCAATTACCCGTCAAGGAGTCTTTTCAAGTGATTAAACAAATGTACTGGAGAAATTAACCCGCCCCTTTGAAGATGCAGATTTCTCACAAAATTGTTAATCTTAAAAAAGATTTTAGCATGGCTCACAGTGAGTTAAGCTGCAGATAACTCAACTTAAAATCTTTAGCCAAATTCTAAAACTCAGTAGGCATATTATTTCCTCGAACAATTTTTCACTATCCTTATTGGTAGGAAACAGTGGGATCGCAGCTCCAAGCACCCTTCAGTCATCGTGCTTGATGCAAACCAGCCCCATTTTGAAAATGAGTAAAACAAGAAAAAACATTAAAAATCTTCAGCCCCATCCCAAGTATCAATTCCCATTTTTGCAGCATTCTTCTCTTCTGGCTGGCTTCCTCCAGTGCAGTCTTTGCAAATTCCTCACTAATAGTTCCATAATGGATGACAGGGTAAATTTCAAACCTACACTCCTATGTCAGGTAGATTTCCAAGATTAGAATTTTCAATCACTTTTTTTAAAGCTCATATTGCAATAAAAATAGCCCTAAACTTCATTCATTAAACTAATTTTATTTTTCTCCCCATTCTTTCAGCCTCAACTCATTTTCATCCATAGGATCTTTTCCATTCAACTTTTTTCCTTCCCTTGCAATTCCCTCCCCCCTTATCTAATGACTAGCTTTTGCTCCTCAGTGCAGATGAAACTGCACTTAAGTTTACATATCAGTTTCACCTAGGCTGAGTACTTGCACAAACTATGCCCACTTCATCCGGTATACTGCTATGCAGTGTTTCCCCCAAAATTGCAGGCGGTTTTCCCTCTGTGCTTTTTGTTTGATAGGCACCAAAGATAAAGTGCCAGAAGGCTAAGTACTAATCAAACGTTAGCACTGAAAATTATTAAATTGCCAACTGTGCAGGTACAGAGGTTGTATTTTCTCCTTTGCATTATTTTAATATCTGTAACCAGAAATTCTCAAACATTCTTAAAAACAGCAGACTATTCATAGTCAATGTTTTTTAAATTTAATCAGCATTTATCCCGAGGGCCTCAAGCTTACATGCAAAACCCCCAGGGACGCTTTGAGACACAGATTAGTCTCAGCAGCACAATTCATCAGTATCGAAAGTCACAGACTGCTGCTATTCCCAAAAAAGCTGAGATTTCAAAGCAGATTACAAACCATTCAAATTACAAATATCATGGGACACAGGCAGTACTGTGATGCCTCAACCATCTACAAACACAATTCCCATGATGAATATAGACTCCTAGTTTTACCACGAATGCATGCCAAGTAATTTTTTAAATTTGAATTTAGTTTCTGCTGTGTATGCTACAGGGCTGCCGCCTCGTGTATAACTGTTCATACACATTACAGTTTGCAGCTCATTAGGGCAGGAGTCATATAGAAAGTGCTTTACAGTGAGGAGTATATTTAAGACAGGATACTATGTAAGCATCCCTAGTGAGAGCCACAAAGAAGGTCTCCAAGTGTTAAGCAAGGAACAATCTGTTCTGCTAAAAACAAAGATGAATGAGTAATTTGTCTTCTAGTTACTGGTCACTTGTCCTAATATCTCCTATATGGCTTGGTGTCTAATTTTGTTTGAAAACAATGAAGCGCCTTGGGATGTTTTGCTATGTTAAAGGCACTATATAAATGCAAGTTGTTGTTGTAGATACACTATGGCTGAAATTTCCAATCACACTGCAATCATGGCCACTTGTGGGCCATGGCTCCCTGACTCAGCATATAAATGCTGTTCCTGCAGGAACAAGATTCACTATAGAAGAGGAGAACCAGGGGTCTTCAGTCTTGCCAGCGCTGGCTTTAAAGTGAGTTATGCAGAAACAACATTGAGAACTGTAGCTGCGCTTCTATCTTAGAACTGGGCTGCACAAATGGTCCAGCTGGGGATCGATATTCTTTCCCATAAAAATGATTACTGTTGCATTTGGCAATTTGACAAACGACAGTTGGAATTTCGGGTTAAGCACTTCCTATTCATTATCAGTAGCAGTCTTCACAATTATTTAGATGTAAACTGTTTTCTAAAAGAATCTCTATTTGTACAGTCCAAGGCTAGAGGCCTGCTCCAGCGAAGATCCATGTATTAAGATTTGTAAAACTTGTGGACCACGAATACACCAACCAGAACTACAGCCAGAATCCCAAGCATCCACTTGATATAAATATTATCTAACTCCAGAGCTGCTACCTGTTGAGAAAGAAAACAAAAAGCATTAAAGAGATGTCTTTTTACAGAAACAATGTTAATTTTCTTTGAACAGAGACAAGAGCCAAGAACCATAGAAAATGAATCCTATGAGTGCCCCATAAAAGACAACCTACACCTCGGTGAGGATCACAAGATGGATAAATTCTACAGACAATACAAAATACAAGGGATAGGTTTCATTTAATGTATGAAACCACAAACATATTAACTCAAAAGAAAAATCAATTGCACATACTGGAAATCTGAAACAGTCAAAAAAGGCCCATTGGCATCTGGAAAAAGATACGTTAATGTCTCATGCAAAGACCCTTCATTAGGGTCCGTTCTGACAAAGGGTCCCTACTTGAGACATTAACTTACTGTTTTGTTACCGCAAAGCTTTAAACAAGCAGAGGAATCCTGCAATGACACACCTATGTGGGACAACCAATGATAAATGATAATTAGATAAGTTATTAATGTAAGTTTTTACTTCATGAATTTCCAGGCATATCAGTAAGGCTCACAAGCTTGCATTTATATAGTCCGTTTAACATAGTAATACCATTTTTAGTATTCTCAGCAGTATTCCTTTAGAGTAAAGGGTCATTGAGAACTCAAAATGTAATCACACTGTTAACATTGATTCAATCTTAAAGGAATGAATTTGGATAAATCACCACTTTTCTAAAAATGCTCAATGTACAGCATTAAATAGATCCTCTACCCTTTAACCCAATGATAAACAAGTCAGAAGATACTGATTTTCTAACTTACTCTGGATAAGTTAAATGTTTGTTTAGATATCCAAAAATACTTTGTTTTTTTTTAAATATAAAAATCATTGTTGCTCTCTCAATAGCTGACCTGGTTTATTCAGTGAGCAGCTGATCTATACAGATGAGGCAGACCCTAGGATCAACAAGTCTTCTGTGTTGAGTTAGCTGATCTCAGCTGGCACATTACTACTAAAACTGGCCTCGGCATTCCTGGGTTAAGAGGCGGGGGCGGGGGAGAGCACGAGCACGTGCTGCGACTCCCAACAACCTGAGCTGGAAGGTTGCATGTGTGGATACCAGGTGAGGACTGGACTGGGCTGGGCTGGGCTAGGCTATGATAAAATAGCCTGCAGACACTCAGTCAAGGCTCATACACAAAAAATGACCATTTGGGACAGGTACTGAGTGCATCCAGCATGTGCCGGACCCACACTTTAGGAGGAAAGAAAAAGAAAAATGTTCATAGCACTCAATAATTCTTCCATCTAACTACAAATTAACATTTGAAAACAAGCAATGTTTCTTAGCACTCACCCAGCCTCCTTGGGCTGCAATCCACTGTGCAATTCTATTTCTCAAAACAAACTCTGCAATGAATTTTGCGATTTGACTGAGGAACCCCTTCATACCCTTCTGGAAGACGTAAATGGCCATTCGATAGCCAAATCCTAGCAGAGCTATCACACGGCCCCAGTTTATACCACTTTCAAATAGCCTGCAAGGAGAATGTACAATGTCAGCATTAAACTTCAGCTACTGATTTACCAGCAAAGTTACGTACAGAACTTTTAATACAGAATGCAAAATCATGTTGCCCATGTTGGAAAATATGACAGTGCTCCAATATTTGTGTGTTTTGTAGCAGCTGTTATTTTATTATACTAACAAATGTAAGTGAGTAAACAAGAGTTACATATGGTTATCTGATGTGGTCAACAAGGTTCATGACAGACTTGTTGACTTAAATGAGATACACCAAGTTACACCAAATTTTACTAAATCTCAAGTTCTGAACTGTTCAATTTTCATTCAATATCTAAAACCTTTAAATCTAAGTGATATACTACTTTATGCTTGATTAAGCAAGTCTTGTTTTTTTTTGAAATTGTTGAATTTAACATATCACAGCATGATTCCAAATAAGGTAATTCATAGCAGCTGCAGCAGTTAAAATCTGAACTTGAACTTTATTTTAGGATGAAGTGGTGTTGATTTAAACCAACTGGCCCAATATTCTAACTGAAATTCACTTCTGGAACTCGGTACATCTTCTCTATCCCATTGAGCACAAAATTTGCTTTCAGCTGCCTTATCCCCTATGGAGAGCCCTCAAAAGCTCTTTCACATCAACAATTGGAGGTTGAACATGCTGGCTTATAACTGCACGTGTTACTGCCATTTTAGACAAAACAAAAGTAACCATCTACTGTCAACTGCAGTCAGTTAGGCTGACATCAAACACATATGGACCAAACAGAAACTACCTAACCTAACAGCTGGGGGAGAGGAGGGGGATGCAGTGTGCATTTGTGCATCACTTACCATTCCAACTTTTCAGCTAACATAACATTTGTTTGGGCTATTCCCAACTTTTTGTTTTTAAAAAGTTGCACATTGACAACTTATCTGCTATGAATTCCAGTCAGAGGCTTATTTATTGCAAGTAATCTAACTTTACTAAAAAGGTTGGAAAAGGAATACAAGGCAAAATGAGAATTAGTTTACCTGCCCTTTTGCTGTTGTAAAGCAATAATAATCAAGCTATAGTAAAGAGCCTAGAGTCCCGCATCCAAAGGAAGGCAGAAATAAAGGATAGGAATGACAATTAGACAAGATATGAACAGTTAGCATCAGTACTGACAACTTCTGAAGAAAATTAAACCTGTGTGGTTATACCTCATTTTTCAATCTTGAAAGTACAGTTTTATTTTGCTGCACTGACTTAGTTTTAAATATAGTTCTCTCCTGTAGGCGTGGACTCATGCTGAGCATTAATAGCCCACCGTTATCTTACCCAAATAGCCACTCTTCACACATGAGCCCGGACAGTGAGGGTCAGCATACAATTCAACCACAGTGGGGAAATTGCAGCCAAACCCAATCCTGTCCTCTCCAACATACACCAATATGTTTTTCACTAGCACAAATTCAGAGATCAAGAGTGGGGCACTGGTCATTTTTTCCCCATGCCTCACCCAGGGCATCAACTGCAATCTCCCACTGCTGCCCCAGCTAAAATATGCTAATTCAGCATAGACCAGGTAATAAACTGGAGGCCTTCCCAATCAGTATAGCCCAGTACCATATAAGCAGTGCACTAACCTCAGTGAGTTATCAGAGAGTGCATTTGTGTATTTCAAAAATCTGTCCAATTGAGGTGGTCAGGTGTTCAATTTCAGCTGATTAGGTTATTAGGTTGTCATAATTAAAAAAAACACATGGAATGCATTATTTTATGGTGGCATGTTTGAAAATAATAAGCCATTACTAAGGCAGCACAAAGCATTGCATGATGGAATACAGTTAAGTGTGGGTTTATTCCAGCAAGATCCTATAAATTCAAGTTGCATATCATTGGGAGGTGCAGAACATTTATAGAACAATAGCCTAATTACAAAAAAAACAAAGCTTGCTTCAGATCTTCTTTTCCCCTGTTCTCAGCTGCAGCTCAGTTATAACTGCCAGAAGCACCCAAACTTAAATAAGTTGAACACCTGATTACTTTGGCCAACCCCAGAGTTTTATTTTTGGTAGTTTTTCCTCTCTTCAATTCCCCTTTTGAAGATGTGGAGATGCCGGTGATGGACTGGGGTTGACAATTGTAAACAATTTTACAACACCAAGTTATAGTCCAGCAATTTTATTTTAAATTCACAAGCTTTCGGAGGCTTCCTCCTTCGTCAGGTGAACGATGTGAAAATGAAGAGATCGACTCTGCTGCTGGGTTATGGTTCCACAGGAGATGGCCACCCTTCACTACCCCACCTCACTAACCATTATTGATGTGTGAGCAGTCAACTGCAATGCCCCATCACCATGCTGGTTGAGATCAGCTAACCCAACACAGATGAGATCAAAAGTGCATGGCTCAGAGACAGTTTTGTTTAAACCCCTTAAATCCACGAGGAGAGCCCCTAGATTTATTACAATTGTTTTGATAATTTGAGAGGATAAAGCAATTAAGACCAATTAGACTGAAAGATTAAGTTGGTAAACAAGACACATTCCTGAATTTCAGTTAGGTTAAAACTTTCACAATGATGTACAAATGTACAATTTGAAATCCTAGAGCGGTAAGGATTTCCACATTTCAAAATTATCAGGCAGTAGCACATCTGCCTTTGGCCAATGCTAGCTGCCGTCAGGTCCATGACAGAGGGGTTATAGAAATCACTATGTACACTACTTCAAAAATTAATTATATCTTAAACAAAGTTTGAAACTTAATGAGCAATTCAAATCATTTGGTAGTAAGTCAGATTAGAATACTTAACTGCAGTGGATATCATTCATTGGCAATTCGTGATCAGAGTCAGGTTACTTTTAGACTACTGAATCTGTTTAAATGTCTGACCCCCCCCCCTACCCCACCGCCCACCAAAATTGTACACCGAAGAGATAAAGAACCAGGTGCTTACATTATTTTATGCAGAAATTCAAAATTATAGCTAAAGATGATACATTACAAAGGTCTATGGAAAAAGATTTACATTCCATATAGGCATAAAAAGGGAGAACAGAATTTATATTGCAGAAGATGAGGAAACACAAGCCGCAGCAGTACTAAATTATGGAGCTAGGCTGAGTGTGTAAAATTTAAGTCAATTAGCTATGTGGAATTAAAATACATTAACACTTTAGGAAGGATGTCAAGGCCTTGTGGAGGGTACCAGGATGACAACAGGGATAAGGGAGTAGAGTTATGTGAAGAGATTGGAGAAGCTGGGATTGTTCTCCTTAGAGCAGAGGAGGTTAAGAACCTGATAGAGGTATTCAAAATAATGAGGGGTTTTGATAGAGCAAATAGTGAGAAACTGTTTCCATTGGCAAGTGGGTTGGTAATCAGAAGTCATGGATTTAAAATAATTGGCAAAAGAACTAGAGGGGAAAGTGAGAAGAATTTTTTTCAGAGGGTTGTTAAGATCTGGAATGCACTGCCGGAAAAGGGTAGTGGAAGCAGATTCCATAGGAACTTTCAAAAGGCAATTGGACATGTACTTGAAGGAGGACTAATTTGCATCATTATGGGGAAAAAGCTGGGGATTGGGACTAAATTGGAAAGCTCTTTCAAAGAGCTAGCACAGGCATGAAGGGCCGAATGGCCTCCTTCTGAGCTATAAGATTCTATAATTTCAACACCTCAAATCAATGCAAAAGGTAAAACACTAGATTTTAAGACTTTTATATTTTGAATTATGGAGCTTAAAATTCAGTTCAGTCCAGTCCAGAGAATCACTTCTATTTGGACCCAAATGGTCCCAACCATATAAATGGGAGCCAAAAATGTCCTTTGGAGGCAGAGGAAGAGAAAGACAATATTAAAAGGTAGTGTTCAGTAACAAATGTGCCAAAATAGCAAAAGCATGTTGTTATATACTGAAACACTAATATATACACACAAGACAATGGCACCTGATATCTTAGATATGAACACTTGCTCACCTCTGGGAGAACAGGCTCCCAGAGAAGATACTTGAGTTGGGGATTCTTTGACACCATTAGAAGGGAGTTGGAACGATGTGTTGAAGGGGATGGATGGTTACGTAGACTGGTTGACTTTTTTTTCCCCCTGGGGAGGTAGGGAAAATAACATTGTCTTCCTTAAAATAGTGGATCAACGAGTGGTAGCAGATAAGAGTCTGTGATGGAATAATCATACATTTGACTCTGGATAGAGTGGGCTTGCTGGACCAAATGCTCTGGTCTTGCTCCAAACTTTGTAGATTGTAGGCATTACAAGGACATACTCACTAATGTCTCATTCCTATGATCAGAAATGTGGAAAAACTTTAAATCGAAGTCACTAGATATTTCCAAATTCAAATAAAGATGAACACTGCATATGATAGGCAGGAGAGTGTTAAAGCATTTATTTAGTGAACATACATAAACACACTTCAAAACTTGCTCGATAGTGACTTAGGACACAATTATTTAAAAATCTTGATTGTGCTATTTTATTGTTCACAAGTGAGTAGGAACAACTCATCGAAACTTGCAAAAGTTTTATTTGTCAAACTTGAGCCCAAATGGTTACAACTTGTGCTTCGAATTGCACCGCACACCTAACTTTTAACTGTCCAGTCAAAACCTACCAAGGTCAATAATGTTATTCTAGATTTATCAGATTAAATGGATTAAGTTTTGTTTCAAATAAATGCACATGCATATACACATTTTTGCATGCTCTCTCTTTGCCTTCCACTTGGCTCAAGAAGCTTTGCAAATAGTATGAATTGTGAAGACAATAAACGATCAGTTAGGCCCTTACCCATCAGCTATTTTGCGGAAGTAGTCATAGGCATTTTCTGCATTGAGCGGCAGGGTTGACAACAGATTGTGGAACTCCAAATCATATCTGCGATTGATGTCATCTCCAATAACAGCAAGTTGCCGGCCCACAAGAGTTGGAGTACTGAAAGGAGGAAAAAGGGGAAGGTAATAACCATGTAGGAACTCATTGAACAACCTGGGATGCTCAGATGTGGTGGCTGATGTGGAGAAAAATACTAGTGCAGTTTTCATGGGCCAAATGGTCTGTTTCGGCACTGTAACATTCCATGATTCTACTTATACATTTTTAATAAGCAGTTCTGCACAAGATCTCAGGTTATTCAGTGCAAACCTCCCAAAAAAGGCCAAATATCATCATGGTGTGCAAAACACGCCATGAGTGAAAAGAAAAAGTGCAAGATATTGCTGTTTGTTGTCTTTTCTCTTTCTTTCCTCCATACCCCATCATGTATAGTGATGTTATTCACATATCAGCACACATTTTGATAAGTCTCCTTTTCAAAAAAAAATCCATCAAGCTTGGTTCAGCTGGTTGAATTCATCCAAGTCAAAAGGTTATGGATTCAAGTCCTATTCTAGAATTTGAGCATATAATATAGATGAGACACTCCAGTGCAGTACTGAAGGATGAGATGTAAAACCAAGATCCTGTCTGTCCGTTCCAATGGTTCAGATGGGCATTAAAGATCTTGTAGCACTATTTAAGGATGAGCTTTCCAAGTGTTCTGGCCAATGTTCCTCCCATAACCACCACCAAAAACAGATTAATTTGCCATCTATCGCTCTGCTGTGTAAAATGGCTGCCACGTTTGCCTATAACAATTACTGTGCTCCAAAAAAATAACTACTTGTTTATACAAAAATCGCTCTCTGGGAGACATGAAGACACTTTTAAAAATGCAAGTCTTTCTTTCTCTCTGTAGTGCGTAAATCTAAGGTCAGAAAAATGAAGTGTAAAAACCTGTAAATGATAAAAAGAATGGGATATGGTAGAATTTCAAAGCCAATCAGTAGGTTACTCATTAACAACAAGGACACTAAATCAAGCCTCAGTACCTTTGGCCTGGGGGATCAGGGATAAACACACACAAATCATCTAGGATTCCCACTTTTGATTACCATTCAGCACAGGAGAACAGCTTGCTTGTTGCAATTACGAACCTGAAGATACTGGCAAGTCAAAAATTTCAGGCTAAAGTAAAAATATGATTGATCTTTTTGTTGTGATTCAATAACTCACCTAAAAATGCTGATACCATAAACTGCAGTTAGTATTTCTTCAGTTACATTTGCCTACTTAACACTACTTTTAAACTGATATTACACAATACCAATATCCTACCTTTCAGGAGGCTGATGCATCTCAGTTATCTCTGGATCCTCTGGGATATTCTCTCCTTCTTCCCTCTCTGATTGGTACCGGAAGAAGACATAACTCCTGAAGACATCTTCAGTCTCCTGGACAACACCTTCCTCTATGAAGTACAAACATTGCATTGTTGTTGCATAGTAACAGATAAATGCCGACTATATTTGTGAAGTCACCCTTATCAACTACAAGAGCAGAATCTCCCTCCCTCTATATACCCCCTTCGCATCCCCCCACCTCCCCTCACTCCCAGCAGTGTCTGACAAATTGCAATATTCATATTTAGGGGGAAAAAAACTTTTCCAGAGACCAGTTTAAATTTTATTACAAATGCATATGACTCATTAATACTGGGGTGGGATTATAGCAAAACTGAGCAACCATAATTGGCAGTGGCAACACGATGTATAAATTTCAATACCAAAACTCAAATTAAATAAGAAGGAAACTTTTATGAAAAGTGATGTGGAATCACGTTCAAGTGCAACTGTATTAATAATAGTTTGCTGTTGGGGGAGAAAGCAGAGAAAATCTTAACCTAAATTGTATTTGGCAAGGTCATCCAAAACATGCTGCAAGTTTTGCAAACAGGGGGTGTAGCGTGCCTTTACATTGACAATTGTGCCTGCTGCTAAAATTTTTATGTAAAGTTTCAACTGGAATACAAAATGGACAAAAATAATTACCGAAGTTTATATAGCATCCTTATAGTAATGAACTGTCGTCACTGGGACCAAAACAACAGAGTATTCAAAGCAAATTGTGTTAAGAATTCATTACAAGCAAAAATCCGTCAACAATGCATTTTTACTAAATGTAGCTTTTAGTAGTCAAGAGCACATATTCCTTCACCCGCAAATAAATTCTGCCATCCTTCCTTGAAGGTGACGGCTTATGTGGACACAGGTCCATGGGCACTAGCATCACTTCCGAACCTTGACCAAATGGCCTGTGTGAGCCTAAACAGTGCGCTGGCAGGCTATTCAACCAACGGGATAATGACGTAAACCTGATCCTGCTGTCACCTAGTATACCCACATGCTCTTGGTAGCGATCAGGAGTGGGGACTCTTGGCTGATAATTTTCCCCTTCCACAGCTTAGGAACACTAAAGCCAGCTGCTGCAGCTTTACCCATGATCAGCTAACTCAACACAGGCCACAGATCAAAGTGACCATTGATCTGTATGGTTCAGTATCACCTACGTGGGACATTTTCTTACTGAGGCATCAGAGGAGCCCAGATACTGTGCACAGTATAATAACCAATATTTATATTTAATGAACCAAAAATATCTTCAACTTATTGGAAAATGTTACTGCAGCAAAACCAAAAATAAAATGCAGTCTTTTCCTGCTGCAAAACTGTGGACATTTTGTTTCAAATTCACCATAAAAAAATAATTAGCATTGAATCACTGCTGACACAGGTATCTAGGTTTGTCCGTGATGAGGGAGGAAGTAGTTCTGGCTGTTCTTAAGTTTTGTATGCATTTTACTTAACTATATTCTTAAAAAGATAAGCTTTGTAATACATTTAATAATTAATGGGTATTGTATTCTAAAGCAAATGAACGATTTGCAAGCTGCAATGTCAAGTATTGAATTAAAAGCACAGTATTGAAATAAGTGCAATTCTGTTTTAACTTGTCAGGACATGGCATGTAATTTCAGCCAACACCCAAAATATCAGATAATTTGCATACTAGTGCTTTTGTTAGGAACTTGATGACAAACAAATTTATGTGATTTTAAAAGCTGCAGGAGAAAGTATTGAGAAATCTGCTATTTTTATTTCTGCATTATCGGAAATACTCTGAACTGCTGTATCTCACTAGTGGAAGTATCATTGTGCTTTCGGTTTCTCATCATGTCTATTTGAGAAACTGCTGTAATAGACTGACATTCACAGCAGTATAGGCTGTCAATTATAGGAAACACTTACATATCCCTGAATACTTGGCTATGGTGCTGAGTTTTTTTCCTTCTACCATTTTACAAAAATAAGGCCTCGTTTTTGAAACACTGACCATGATGTTCAGCACCTCTGTACAAACTTAAGCCTTTGGTTTCCATTGCAAATTCTGTTCAACATCCTTGTCAATGTGTCACTTACAATTTTCCCAGTCAGCCTCATGTGGAATAACATTCTGCTTCCATCACATCGCCCCCACCCCAAAACACCGAGTAACAACAAATGGTCGACTTGCTTCCTTTGGTTGATTAAAATTTCAAGTACAATCTCGTTTGCTAATTTGTTCGATTTTCTGAAGCAGATTTCTTTTACAAATGCCATTCTTTCTACAAACTCAGTTAGTTATAGGAAGAAAGAACGAACATTTATATAGTGCCTTTCACGACCTCAGGATGTCCCAAAGCGCTCTACGGCTGATGAAGTACTTCTGAAGTGTAGTCACACAGCAGCCAATGTGTGCACAGTAAGGTCCCACAAACAGCAATAAGATAATGGTCAGATAATCTGTTCTAGTGACATCGGCTAAGGGGTAAATACTGGCCAGGACACTGGGGAGAACTTCGAATAGTGCCATGGGATCATTTACAACCACCCGAGAGGGCAGATGGGACTTCGATTTAACGTCTCATCCGAAAGATGGCACCTCTGACAGTGCTGCACTCCCTCAGTACTGCACTGAAGACGATAGACCATAATGTCCTTGGAAATACAAAAAGTTAAAGTTCCAATATGCTGTATCTTGGAAAGGTAAAATGTAAATTGGAGCCTGTGAACTTCAGGCAAGCTTAGCCATATTTAAAGTCTGTTTGCCATGGCACATGAGAGCCTTCCTAACCTTAGGGGTAATGCAGAAGAGCAACAAAGCAATTCTCAGTATCAGACAGAAGAAAATAATTGACAAGTCTTTGAGTGTAAGAGCCTTAGCTTATCTCAGAGATGACACAATAGAAGGATAGAAGATACTTAATAGAATAGAGAAAGCAAACCCAAAATATTATGTACAGATGCACAGGGCAGCAAGACAAGAGAACACAGGATCTGGACAGTGAAGGACAGTGGAGTTTAATTTAGATAAATGTGAGGTGATGCATTTTGGTAGATCGAATCGGGCCAGGACCTACTCCGTTAATGGTAGGGCGTTGGGGAGAGTTATAGAACAAAGAGATCTAGGAGTACAGATTCATAGCTCCTTGAAAGTGGAGTCACAGGTGGATAGGGTGGTGAAGAAGGCATTCAGCATGCTTGGTTTCATTGGTCAGAACATTGAATGCAGGAGTTGGGATGTCTTGTTGAAGTTGTACAGGGCATTGGTGAGGCCACACTTGGAGTACTGTGTACAGTTCTGGTCACCCTATTATAGAAAGGATATTATTAAACTAGAAAGAGTGCAGAAAAGATTTACTAGGATGCTACCGGGACTTGATGGTTTGACTTACAGGGAGAGGTTAGACAGACTGGGACTTTATTCCCTGGAGAGTAGGAGGTTAAGGGGTGATCTTATAGAAGTCTATAAAATAATGAGGGGCATAGATAAGGTCGATAGTCAAAATCTTTTCCCAAAGGTAGGGGAGTCTATAACGAGGGGGCACAGATTTAAGGTGAGAGGGGAGAGATACAAAAGGATCCAGAGGGGCAATTTTTTCACTCAAAGGGTGGTGAGTGTCTGGAACGAGCTGCCAGAGGCAGTAGTAGAGGCGGGTACAATTTTGTCTTTTAAAAAGCATTTGGACAGTTACATGGGGAAGATGGGTATCGAGGGATATGGGCCAAGTGCAGGCAATTGGGACTAGCTTAGTGGTATAAACTGGGCGACATGGACATGTTGGGCCGAAGGGCCTGTTTCCATGTTGTAACTTCTATAATTCAAGAAGCATTTCTTTACACAGGACGTTATTAGCTGGCTAGTACAGAGCGCTCATTTAAAAAACAAACAGAAGATAGCAACGTTGGTATCTTAAAGAGAAAATCCGAGGTGGGGGAAAAGTGCGCCGCTTTCATCCAAAACTACCTAGAAATGATGACAAAGGGGTAATGGTGAATGAGAAACCGCTTAAATATTTACAGTGAGCTATTTATAAAACTTTATATAGAGCCTTTCACGACCTCAGAATGTCTCAAAGCACTTTACAGCCAAAGTACTTTTGAAGCGTAGTCACTGCTGTATTGTAGGAAACGCAGCAGCCAATTTGCACATAGCCAGGTCATAAAACATTTGGACTCAATCTAAACAATGACTGTACATTTTTGATAGTGACAACTCAATGTTGATATCCATCTGAGTATTAAGGGCTTTAACCTGATGGTTTGCTGGTGAGCTCACATTTAACTCTTGGAATGCTACATAAATTTAAATAAATGATAGAGGGTCAGATTTTGCTGGAGAGGGGCATCTCACAACATACCCTGTTAGTTAGACTTGTTCATGCATATTTAGGTTTCACATTTTTTTTTGCTCACAACGTTGCTGGAAGTGAGGGAAACAGGGCACCTGGGATCTTGGTGAACAACGGGACAAACAGTGTGTCTCCTTAACCAGAGATTAAAGGATTGAGAAATAAACAGAGGAAGGACTGAAGGAGGGTGAATTAGAGTGGGTGAATTCAATGTCAAATCAGGTACAGAAAGAGAAGTGAAGAGGGGGAAAGAAAGATTGGATAGAGAGAAAAGAGAAAGGAAAAGTATGAATTTTTTCTAAAAAATTAAAAATGACATTTTTAAATTCTCCTCAAATAATTCACAACCTGAAGGAATGAGTCTCCACACTTATAATGGTTCACTTTCTGGGCAATAAAGTTGATTGGCAGTCATTAATAGGTTACTTATGCTGTTACTAGGCTTAACTTTGTGGCAAATTTAATGGGCAATTAATGTGCAAATGCACCAACTTCATGAAACTCGGGGTGGTTAAGCGCGAGAGGCTGTTTTCGTGAAGCTAGCAGTGGTGCGGCGCAAATCGGCCACCAACTTGTGGCGATTTGCAATTCGCGGGTACCTCTTGCTTTCTACAAGTTGCTGGATGATTTACACAAACACAGCGTGCGTCATTCAGATGCTGTTATTTTTTCAGCAAAATCTGGCCCATTGTTTTTCAGACACTGAGCAGGCTCATCGTTAAGAAGTAGTTACCTCTTGGAGTTGCAATTAATAGTAATTGGTCACCGATAAACTATGTCCACTTTTGAAAATATCCAGAATTACATTCATTTAAACAGCAACAAGAGTGAACCTGCTGGAGTGATTCAGAGCATGGCGATTCACTGCACAGTCCTTGTGGAGACGACGTCCTGTCTTCACACTGAGGACACCATCCATCGTGTTATGTGGCACTACCACCATGCTAAATGGGAGAGATTCAGAACAGATCTAGCAGCTCAAAACTGGGCATCCAAGAGGTGCTGTGGCCATCAGCAACAGAATTGTATTCCAGCACAATCTGTTAACTCATGGCCTGGCATGTTCCTCACTCTACCATTACCAACAAGCCAGGGGATCAACCCTGGTTCAAGGAGGAGTGTAGAAGAGCATGCCTGGAGCCACACCACGTACCGAAAAATGAGGTGCCAACCTGGTGAAGCTACAACACAGGACTACATGCATGCTAAACAGCGGAAGCAACATGCTGAACAGAGCCAAGCGATTCCACAACCAACAGATCAAATCAAAGATTTGCCGTCCTACCACATCCAGTCGTGAATGGTGGTGGACAATTAAACAACTAATGGGAGGGGGAGGCTCTGTGAACATCCCCATCCTCAATGATGGCAGAGTCCAGCACGTGAGAGCAAAAGACAAGGCTGAAGCATTTGCAACCATCTTCAGCCAGAAGTGCCGAGTGGATGATCCATCTCAGCCTCCTCCCGATATCCCCACCAACCATCACAGAAGCCAGTCTTCAGCCAATTCAATTCACTCCACGTGATCAAGAAACGGTTGAGTGCACTGGATACAACAAAGGCTATGGGCCCCAACAACATCCCGGCTGTAATGCTGAAGACTTGTGCTCCCAGAACTAGCCGCGCCTCTAGCCAAGCCGTTCCAGTATCACGACAACACTAGCATCCACCCGACAACGTGGAAAATTGCCCAGGTATGTCCTGTCCACAAAAAGCAGGACAAATCCAATCCGGCCAATTACCGCCCCATCAGTCTACTCTCAATCATCAGCAAAGTGATGGAAGGTGTCGTCAACAGTGCTATCAAGTGGCACTCACTCACCAATAACTTGCTCACCGATGCTCAGATTGGGTTCCGCCAGGACCACTTAGCTCCAGACCTCATTACAGCCTTGGTCCAAACATGGACAAAAGAGCTGAATTCCAGAGGTGAGGTGAGGTGAGTGACTGCCTTTGACATCAAGGCAGCATGTGATAGAGAGTGGCACCAAGGAGCCTTAATAAAATGGAAGTCAATGGGAATCAGGGGGAAAACTGTCAAGAGGCTGGAGTCATACCTAGCACAAAGGAAGATGGTAGTGGTTGTTGGAGGCCAGTCATCTCAGCCCCAGGACATTGCTGCAGGAGTTCCTCAGGGCAGTATCCTAGGCCCAACCATCTTCAGTTGCTTCTTCAAAGACCTTCCCTCCATCAAAAGGTCAGAAATGGAGATGTTCGCTGATGATTGCACAGTGTTCAGTTCCATTCACAACCTCTCAGATAATGAAGCAGTCCGTGCCCGCATGTAGCAAGACCTGGACAACATCCAGGTTTGGGCTGATAAGTGGCAAGTAACATGCGTGCCAGACAAATACCAGATAATGAACATCTCCAACAAGAGGGAGTCTAGCCATCTCCCCTTGACATTCAACAGCATTACCATCACCGAATCCCCCATCAACCTCCTGGGGGGGTCACCATTGACCAGAAACTTAATTGGACCAGCCACAGAAATACTGTGCCTACAAGAGCAGGTCAGAGGCTGGGCATTCTGTGGCGAGTGACTCACCTCCTGACTCCCCAAAGCCTTTCCACCATCTACAAGGCACAAGTCAGGAGTGTGATGGAATACTCTCCACTTGCCTAGAGGAGTGCAGCTTCAACACCACAAGAAGCTCGACACCATCCAGGACAAGGCAGCCTGCTTGATTGGCACCCCATTCACCACCATAAACATTCACTCTCTTCACCACCGGCGCACCGCGGCTGTAGTGTGTACCATCCACAGGATGCACTGCAGCAACTCGCCAAGGCTTCTTCGACAGCTCCTCCCAAACCCGCGACCTCTACCACCTAGAAGGACAAGAGCAGCAGGCACCACCTGCACGTTCCCCTCCAAGTCACATATGAGCCCGACTTGGAAATATATCGCCGTTGGGTCAAAATCTTGGAATTCCCTACCTAACAGCACTGTGGGAGAACCTTCACCACACTGACTGCAGCGGTTCCAGAAGGTGGCTCACCACCACCTTCTTAAGGGCAATTAGGGATGAACAATAAATGCTGGCCTTGCCAGAGACGCCCACACTCCATGAACGAATAAAAAACTCAGCTGGTACCTATGTGTTCAAACTAATCAGTCTCCAGAGTATTTCTATATCATTGCACTGTGAAGAAAATTCTTAAATAAAAAAAGTTACATAAAGTGCTTGCCTGTAGAGTTAATTTCTCTTTAAGCACTTAACTATTCCTATGTGGAACTGCAGGTTCACAGAAGTACGAGAATCCTATCACCATGTCATACAGATTTTTGTGAGTTCATACGCACACTGTGTCTCTAAATATTTGGGTGGCATAAAAGATGTGAGAAGCAGCACATAGTTCAATATGGAGCTCAAGCCACCAATAATCATCAGGTCACCCTGATCAATAACCTCTTCCTTAGCCTAAATGATGTTATGTGGTCAATTAAGACATTTTATTCCCCAAATAACATTTTTCTTATATATCTGACAACAAACCTACCTCTGGAAATATTCCAGTCATCTCAAATATTCTAGACTTTATTACTGCGATAAACAGTACAAGGTCTTAATGATGTTACAATAACAACTTGAATAAAACATGATTTGGGTAGGAACCAAGATCCAATATTCACAGCATCTACATTTTGCTACAAATACTGAAATATTTGCAAATATTTCAGACATTATAAATACATTTATAGTAGACGTTTCAGACACACATCATGAATACTTACATTTTTATAGTGCATTTAAACGTCAGCTCTTTGGGAAATGTTTGTGTCAAGGACTCAGTATTGATATGTAATGGATGACTCAAGTCTTAAGTCAGCACATACAGAAAATTAGCATGAAGGAGCTGACTGAATTATCCCCCAGCTACATTATTCCAAAAATAACTACAAGTACTACTAAAGGAAGTCAGTGCTGGGGAATAGAATATCCACTTCCTGAACCCAGTGTCAGCATCAACTGCAGGACGATTAGACACACAACAAAACCACACTACTCTCTCTGAACGAAGTACATTAACTCCAAACACACACTAAACATCAGTGCAATATTTTCCATTTCCCACACCACAGCCTGCCGATTATGCCATGAACTCTTGCCAACAAGGAATGGGGTTAAACAGAATAACATATTGCACTTAGGGCTTTTACATACTAGAGAGGAGAGACTTTCACACTATCCACTTTTTAGATTTCATGAAGAGCCCATAAAATCAGTAGACAGTTTGCTAAACTGCTACATCACCATGTGCAGCCAATCACTACTTGCAAGACCGGAATCTCAAGCCATGCTTCAAAGGATTTAACAATGTTAACCGTGGTTCAAAAGCACACAGGCACGCCTGTCTAGGTTAAGGAGGGCAGCAAGCACCCATGAAACCACACCAGTGGGTCCACCTTCAGGATGGAGGAGGGGGGACAGTCTGGGTCCATACTGTACTAGCCCGAATCCAGAGTAGAAAAATGTTCCTGCCTAAAAATGTAACTGTGGCAGCTCCCCCAGTTTAGCTAGTGAGTAATTGAGCCATTCAGACCTGGGAGGGCCCAGATTCAATTTTTAGTTTGTGCAGTTAGCTGGTGGAAGGCTGGCTACAATTAGCTTCCTTGCTCTTGTGTTAGGAAGGAAAAAAAATCTCACCGATGTTCCTCGTCCCTGATTGCTATCCAGTTACACTGATGGAAGTGTGTGCATGTACACTCATCATGTACACTTATTTACAACACAGGAGGCCAATCAGCCCTAACCAATATCTTGTACAAATTCATAGTCATTGTTTTATTTTTATGTTCAATGCCCTGCAGTATAAAATCCAGACCCATTGCTTTTTTATGGTGTTTCCTATCTGCACTTCCAGCTTTACAGATCTATGTTTCTGAACCCCAAAATCTCAAATTCCTCTACTCTGTTAAGGATCTCATCCTTTCGGGTAGATTTCCTTTCACTATTCTCTTTCCCAAATTCTACTATTTCACATCTTTTTGTATCTGTCCACTTTGCTAACCTGCCTTCTGAATTCTTCAGCATAGTTTGCCATATCCTTTAATTTGCCATCCTCAGCAAACTGGAAAAAACAGGTCCCAACATAGATCTCTGGGGAACAACACTACCCACATATCGCCAATCCAAAATAAATCTATTCACGTCTATTCTTTGCTTTACGTTCCCTAGTCATCCATTTTTGTTTATATTCCTTTTAATACCATGCATCTTAGCTTTCATTATGTGGCATCTTATCAAATACCTTTTGAAAATCCTTATAAACAACATCTACTACATTTCCCTTTATCTACACTCGAATTTACTGAAAAAAAATTCAATTAGTCAAGCATGACCTACCTTTTACAAATCAAAGCTGAATGTCTCCGATTAGCCCAAGCCTTTCCAACTGTTCACTAATTTCGATCTGTATTATGGACTCTAGAAGTTTACCTACAAATGAAGTAAGACTAACTCATTTAATTTCCTGGCTTATCCCTTTCTTCCCGATATCAGGCGAGGATAGGATTGGACTCATCTGTGATGGACACTGCAGCCCACTAGTACTCACTACCGAGGTTTACTCATGAATAGCAACCACTTAAGCGAGTACAAAAAAGGTGAGCAGCATACATGGAAAAGTACCCAGCCATAAGGGAAGAGGTGAGGTGAGGGACAAAAGGTGCAAAAAACCTATGTACTGTATCACATTCACATGACAACAATCTTAGCAGTAGACACTTTAATTACTTGGTATCAGTACATTGTTGATGACTCATGTTTCAAGTCTACACAAACAGGAAGTTAGTGTGAAGAGGTTGGTTGAGTTTTTCCCTAAACTACACTACCATAAATGACAACCAGAAACATTAAATGTATTGGAGCTATATAGAAGATCTAGGATAATAACCTGTAGCCATGTTTATTGCACATAGGTTTCCAATTTTGCCGAGTCAGACAAAAAGGCAAAGATGCTGCCACGCTCTTCTCCATAAGGAGGGGACAAAGGAAAACCATTGCCATACAGAGCCTCTCTCGCATACCTCCAATGCTTAAAAGGCAGCAGAATCTGGAGCTGACAAGTCACTGACCCACTGTAAAGATCACAGCAACATAACAGAAACCAAAAAAGGTATTTGTACACCGTTCACGTGTTTGTTGGAGGCGATTTATAAAAAGACAACAAAAGCAGCTCTGTGTGGTAGCACACTAAAAGAAGCAAACCTCAGAATATATTCAATAGGAACATAGGAACAGGCGTAGGCCATTCAGCCCCTCGTGCCTGCTCTGCCATTTGATAAGATCATGGCTGATCTGTGATCTAACTCCATATACCTGCCTTTGGCACATATCCCTTAATACCTTTGATTGCCAAAAAGCTATCTATCGCACATTTAAATTTAGCAATTGAACTAGCATCAATTGCTGTTTGCAGAAGAGAGTTCCAAACTTCTACCACCCTTTGTTTGTAGAAATGTTTTCTAATCTCACTCCTGAAAGGTCTGGCTCTAATAAACCATCAAATTACCCATTCTCCTCTCTGGTCCATTGTCAAAGTGACTGTCGCAGGTCCAGCGGACCAATGTTAACGGAGTTATGAGCAATTAAAAAGCAGTATTGCAGAGACTATTGAACAGGTTGCATGTCCTCCCTCCTGTTTAAGGCGAGAGCATGACAAAAACTACAAGCATATGCTATCAAAGAACTGATTTAAATCAGTTTTGAATTCTGTCAGGAGTTTGAATGAAATGGTATTTTAAAATCATCTTAGTGCATTTAACAGGATTTGTTCTAGAATGGGCACCCATGCTAGGAATTTCAGAACAAGCCCATCTCAATTTGTGAAACCAAATTACCACAAAGGTAATCAGGACCTATGTATTTTTTCAGTCTATGCATTTATAGAATTAGTAATTGTTTGGGTTTGCTGATAAATATATCAATTATGCATAAAGTAAAGATAGCACCCTCCCAATTCCTCTGTGTGAGGGTGCAGAGTTTCTTCTGTTCTCCCTCCTTTATGAATGCAAAAGCTTGCCCTTCTGTGTGGTTTAATAAGCAATAATGACCCTCTGGTACCTTTAAGTGACCATCCTTCATGCCTCACAATGGACAACAAATGCATACCCGGTGAGGAAAAAAGCAGCCTCTGCCATGATGTCCTCACAATTAAATGCTCACCAACACTTACTATAAGAATTACAAATCAGAAATGGCCAGTGGTACAAGACATCAATGGAGCACAAACCTGCCATTTAATATAGGACGGGATAGATTTCAATCACGACAGCACACAGAATACAATGGGGGGGAAAAAAATCACTAAACTTTATGTTTTATAAAAATATATGAAAAATATATAGATCAGAAACTCAGTAGGTATAATTTAGAACAGTCGTTACCAATTAAAATCCAAATTATGTAAAGACAACTTGCTTATATAGGAACAGGAGTAGGCCATTCAGCCCTTCGAGCCTGTTCCACCATTCAATTAGATCATGGATGATCTGTATCTTAACTCCATCTACCCGCCTTGGATCCAAAACCCTTAATACCCTTGCCTAACAAAAATCTATCAATCTCAGTTTTGAAATTTTCAACTGACATAGACAACAGCTTTTTGGGGAAGTGTTCTAGATTTCCACTACCCTTTGTGTGAAGAAGTGCTTCCTAGCATCATCCCTGAACAGCCTACCTCTAAGATTATGCCCCCTTGTTCCAGACTCTCCCATCAGAGGAAATAGTTTCTCTCTATCTACCCTATCAAATCCTTTAATCATTTTAAACAAATCAATTAGATCATCCCATAATCTTCTATTTTCAAGGGACTCCAGGCTAGTTTATGCAACCTGTCCTCATAACTTAACCCTTTTAGCCCCAGTATCATTCTGGTGAATCTGTGCTGCATCCCCTCGAAGGCCAATAAACGAAGCCTGTTTTTGTGTTCCTCTACTTTTACAAAGAAAAAGTCAACAGGCAATTAGGTTGTTCAGACGCTTCCCCCACTTCTAGCGGATCTATATTTCTAACAAACGTATCTGTAGAAATATAGGATGCACAATCTTTTTCATTACTAAAAGGCTAGCACTCACCTGTGACAGGTCTTGATGGGTGCCTACAATGGTTCTTTTGCGCTTTGGCTGGATTAGTTCTGAAAGGGTCTCCATCGCTGCCACCTGAAGCCATGGTGCAACCCAGTTGGCCCAAATGACTGCAGTCAGCCTACAAAATCAAAGTTATAAAAGTCAACACGCAACACAAGGGAATCAAGATTTTTTTTCCCCCCCCCAAGTCTCCGTTGAAGAGGGCTGAAAAACAAAAATACAAAATTAAAATACCCTTGGCACTGGATATTCCATCTGATATAAGTGCTACTAACATTGAAACAGAAAGAGATAATGTGTGTATGTGCAGGATCAGGCTTAGTTGTGAAGCCCATTCCTCCCAACAGATGAATAGACTGCCAACACTCACCATCTAGGCTCATACAACGAACAGCCACTTGCGATAAGTATTGGAGAGCAACCAACACCCATGGAACTGTTCTCCAGCAAGAAGTTAACAGCTTTACTATAGGAGAAGGGTGGCAGGACTTTGCAAAACATGTTATACATTACACATACAAATT
The DNA here is from genome assembly GCF_035084215.1 of Heptranchias perlo. Taxonomy (NCBI): domain Eukaryota; kingdom Metazoa; phylum Chordata; class Chondrichthyes; order Hexanchiformes; family Hexanchidae; genus Heptranchias; species Heptranchias perlo. The sequence goes on from NC_090351.1 coordinate 11,538,448, forward strand.
CACTATGTAAGAGAAATAGCTACAACATACACCATACCACATATGAAGTGTCAGTGGCAATGTACAACACTTGGTATGAATGAGAGAAGAGCTATCTGTATTCCACTTTGTTACTTAGTCTTCATTATGCATCCCTGCTTACCTCAAGATCTACAATTCTCCTGTAGAGGTTTCAAATAATTATGCTGGTCATGAGCCTTATAGGTATAATCAATTTATAGTTTTGTCTGTTGATTATCAATAACAAGACAAACATCTCAAACAGCTGCTATAGTCACTTAACCTCTATTTCCAACACAATGTATTTCTGTAAAACCGGTCAAAAATGCCTATCATTTAAATTTGAGTATCATTCATATTTCTTCATGTATTTGTTACAACTCAGCACACACACACCCTGCTCAAATCCAAATCTCTGATAAGCTTTGCTATACTATTTATTATACACACATGGGGTTGGTTACAAAGTGACATAAGGGGTTTAAAAGGCTGACAACTCAAAAAAGTTAAATCTCACGCTGTTAACAACTCAACTAACCCATAGGTACGTTAACTGTTTTCTACCACTCCTAGGTATGCACTGAACTCACACATGTAAGAGGCAATGAAGTAAACGAGCATAACTTCATCCATTTGTACAGGCATGATGTTCCAGGACCATCCGAAAACGAGAAGTGCTAAAAAGTCATTATAGAGATATTAAAAATGCATTAGAAATTTAATAAGGCTTACATAATTAATGGCAGCGTATTATTTCTCTAGTCTCAAAAGCAAACAGGTTTTAGACCCATTTTGAGTCCTACACAATTATGTAGTGGTTCTATCATCTACCATCACTCTGCAACACTGGTTTCTCCTGCCAGTATCCCTTCCCCTTAGAAAATGGTGATAATGACAGAACAGTAGAAAAGTCAAGAACCAAGACAAAGTTATTCAAATCATCTAACCTCATTATTGTGGATAACATACAAATTAAGAGCAAGAGTAGGCCATTCAGTCCCTCGAGCCTTCTCTGCCAGTTGATAAGATCATGGTTGATCTGATTGTGACCTCAACCCTACTTTCCCGTCTACCTACTATAACCTTAGATTCCTGATTAACAAGGGGGTCAATCTAACTCAGCCTTAAAAATATTCAATGACCCTGCCTCTACTGCTCTCTGGGGAAGGGAGTTCCACAGACTCACAAACCTCAGAGAAAAAATTTCTCTTCAGCTCAGTCTTAAATGGGAGACCCCTTATTTTTAAACTGTGGCCCCTAGTTCTAGTCTCTCCCACAAGGGGAAACATCCTCTCAGCATCTACCCCTTCAAGTCCCCTCAGGATCTTACAGGTTTCAATGAGATCACCTTTCATTCTTCTAAACTCCATCTACACAGGCCCAACTTGTCCAACCTTTCCTCATAAGATAATCCCTCATCCCAGGAATCAGTTGAGAGAACCTTCTCTGAACTGCCTCCAATTATGTCCTTTTTTAAATAAGGAGGCCAAAACTGTACACAGTATTCTAGGTGTGGTCTCACCAATGTCCTGTACAACTGTAGCAAAACATCTCTACTTGTACATTCCGTTCCCCTTGCAATAAATGGCATTTGCCTTCCTAATCACTTGCTGTACCTGCATACTAACTTTTTGTGATTCATGTACTAGGATACCCAGATCCCTCTGCAACTCGGAGTTCAGCAATCTCTCTCCATTTAAATAATATACTGTTTTTCTATTCCTCCTGCCTATTTGGACAAGTTCACATTTTCCCACATTATACTCCATCTGCTAATTTTTTGCCCACTCACTTAACCTATCTATATCCCTTTGCAGACTCCTTATGTCTTCTTCACAACTTACTTTTCTACCTACCTTTGTGTCATCAGCAAATTTAGCAACCATACATTTGGTCCCTTCATCCAAGTCATGATACAGATTGTAAATAGTTGAGGCCCAAGCACTGATCCCTGTGGCACTCCACTCATTACATCTTGCCAACCTGAAAATGACCCATTTATGCCTACTCTGTTTCCTGTTAACATGGATAAAGGATTGGTTAGCTAATATGTTACCCCCTACACCATGAGCTCTTATTTTGTGTAGTAGCCGTTGATGTGGCACCTTGTCAAAAGCCTTCTGGAAATCTAAGTACACCACATCCACAGGATCCCCTTTTATCCATGTTGCTTGTTACTTCCTCAAAGAACTCTAATAAATTAGTCAATATAAAAATAAATCACTCAAAGAGGAAGAACAACAGCCACTATAACAATGCTGTTGAAGGGCATTAGGAGTTGTAACAACCTTTGAATTCAGATGATGTGTACAGACAGCTCAAGATTCTTGTGGTTAGGAGGTCACCAGTATCTTGTAATTGCATTACAGTATTGAACACAATTATTTGGAGTAGATACAAAACTGCAATGTCGTTCAGGGGTTCAAATAACATTCTAAACCGTAAGACCGAAGTTCAAGAAGTCGAAGATCGTCATCTGAATCCAGGTACTGCATCATAAGTTTGTAACACATTCCAATACAATTGCTAATGAAACAGACAGCTCTCACTGTACCATTGGGGAAGCAGCTTTCCTCCTGGAGGAAAAAACAGCAAAACCAATGTCTACCTCTAGAGGCAAATTCAAGAGCAACACTAGGAACAGGTCATTTAATTGTTCTCGCTGCTAACTGGAGCAAGAAAGACAAAAAAACTTTAAGAATTTAACTCTTCCATGCACTTTATCTTATGCAAAGATTTGGCAAACAAAAAACCCTAAATTTCCATTTGCTTGCATGGGTACAGGTGCAAAATTGGACTTCTTAAACACAAGCACATTTTTCACCCATTTTCTTTAAATGAGCCATCATTTGCCAATCCAGGACATGAATAGCCCACTAATCTAAAAAGGAGCTAATTCTCCTTTCTGTTTACACGTTCTCAACCACTCTTCAACACACAAAATTGGCTACACTGACAACTATATTGCACATCATGGAAATTCACTTTCATTCGTCATTGCAACTTGCACGTTATCTACTAGGAAAATAACAATTGATATTGTAGATGAATTAGGCTGACTTTCCATTTGTTAGGTCCCAGTCCACCTCGGGGAAATCCAACAGCCAGTGACAATGCTCTAATGGGACATTCATTACCACAAGTCTCACTTATCTATCATCAGATCAGTCACTACATGAATGTCATTTGTTAGCTCAGCATCTTACCCTACAACATTACACAAACCTGCTGTATTTTTAAGGTACAGTTGCTCAATATGAAACTAGCTCCATCATTTAACAAAAATTACATTTGTCCAAAACAAAGACCCCCAAAAAATGCCTCAACCTCTTGACTTGTGGTGCTTTCAGAGCAAGCTGCCATAGAAACCAAGATGTATCAATGCACTCTTCCTGCAACCACTGTGCAATAAAACTGTACAATGGCTTCATAAAATATGCATCTTAATGTACTCACAAAATATAGGTGAGCATAAACTTGAGAACTCAATATAAAAATAATATTTTTTATTAACTCTGGAAATGAATGTATTTTACAAATTCAAAGATCTTCAGGACACAGAAGTCTTCACAAAAAGATATTTGGGTATTTTTAAAATATAGTAAAATAGATAGCTTCTGAGTACATTAGAAACCTGAAGGGATTAAGGGATTTGAAGAAAGTCACAATCATGGATCATTAAGAATGAGCCAACTTTATGAACCATTCAAGTAAGATTGCATTGCAGCTCTCTAATATTACCCAAGACAACGATTATTATTTTAATACATATAATACTAGCCCCCCACCTCCTTCCTCCATTTTGCCTTCAGAATAGAAGCCATTTATAACTTTTACTTTTTCCCACATCTTGCTTTACTGCGTCTCAAAGTAATACTACTTTTTTTTTAATTACTTGGAGCATCAACTCTTCTTACTTCCCTGTACTCCTTTTGCACAAATCTCAACAATTATGGACATCCTTACCCTCTTTCACTAACTAACACCTGCTGTCAAAAAGAGATCCAAACAGTGGACTTGGAACATTGGGAAGTTGCTACTTGCATACTTACAAAGATTGATATGCACACTTGGATCAAACTCCCTAGTCATTAAACTAGTAATCAATTAGTACCAAACTAAGGAGCAAAGTCTCATTCTAAAGCACTTACAAAATTCTGTTTGACATGAGGAAATTATAATTTCTAGGAGTATAAAAATATTACATAAGCCATTTTGAAATTTATACAAGGAAATGGCAACAAATATTGATTTTGAGTGGTATTAATCCAGCCTCTTGACACCACAGAAGTTTATGCATGGACCTGGAAAATAAGGATGCAACACCAGCCACACATTTGATTTTGATCTGCCCAAGTATACACACTTACTGACATGCAATAAAAACTTTAAAGTACAATGTCCCACAGTACTTTGCAGAGAAATAAGAGAACGAACACCAGGCTATGGGAAAGAGGTTAGGAGAGGTGACTGAAGTCTAGGTTGAAAAGATAAAGAACATAAGAAATAGGAACAGGAGTAGGCCAATCGGCCCCTCGAGCCTGCTTCGCCATTCAATAAGATCATGGCTAATCTGATCCTAACCTCAAATCTAAATTCATGTCCAATTTCCTGCCTGCTCCCCGTAACCCCTAATTCCCTTTACTTCTAGATGGGCTTCGAGAACAATTTTAAAATGTAGGAGTGGAGAGGCAAAGGGGTTTAAAGAGGTGGTTCCAGAGAAAATGGTTCAGGTAATTGAAAGCTCTATCACCCATAATGGGGCGAAAGGAGAGATTTGCACGTAAGGCCAGCAGAGTGTGAAAGGGGATGTATGGCTGGAGGAGGTTGTTGAAGTAGGGAGAAATAAGACCAAGAAATGAAAACAAGGATTTTAAATTGGATATGTACAAGGAATCAGTGTAGGTGATTGTAGGCAATGGAGGAGGAGGTTAGGCTTTGGGGCAGCTGCACCCTCGACAATTTGGAGTTTATGGAGGGAGGTGGTAGTGTGGTGGTAATGGCAGTGTGCTCGCAAATTCAAATCCCACCGTCTCAAGTTATGAAACTGAATTCAATAGATCTTGTAAGTTATGGGCTGGCACCACAAAAAAAACTCACCAAAGTTGGATTGTAGTAAAACCTAACTGGTTCACTAATGTCTCTCAGGGAAGTGAACTTACTACCCCTCACTGGTCAGGCCTACATGCAATACTAGGTATACACTAGGCCATGGCAATGCCTCAAACTTACACAGAAGTACAAAATTTGTGTTGTAGTCAAAATGATATTCAATGTAAATCCAGTTCGACATCCCTCCAAGTGAAGTATTACAGTTATAATGAACATTCCAAGAGATTTAGAATCCATTAACAGAAATCAACTGAAAAGCCCAATTGCAAAGTAAAAATACCATTGCGATATACAATCACAGGTGAAAAAGTTATCTCCCAGTCCCTTTTGATATAAAGTTTTATCAAATTTCCTGGGTTACAATGTTGCTCTTCTACCATAAAACCTATTTCATAGTGCAAGCACCGACTAGTCAGAGCCTATTGCTCACACCCCGTTACTCAAACATTACCAAGCCTGTTTGTGTGATACCAATACTAGAAATGAAGGTACGATTATTGTTCCCCATTAAATTCGTTCACTTGAACCGGCGGCTGTACCTGTCCCAGTTTTCAGTCTCTGTCTGTCTGTTTGCCGGCCGGCTGGCCGGCGAGCCAACCAAGTCGACTCTCTAGGTTGCCGCTCAGCTTCGCCCGCCCCGGAGCCGCGTCTTTTGCCCAGTGGTCTGGAATTGAAAGAACGAAAGCAGCTTTTAAACAGTGATCGTAGGCCGGAGACAGCAGTCACCCGCTTGTGGGTCCCGGTTTGTGTCCCCAGGCCCGGCTTCGTCTCCTCTCAGCTGCCACCTCGCACCCCGACCGTATCAAATGCGCCCATTGGCCCTCGGCCAGACCCTCAACCGCTAATCATGAGCGCCCGTGATTGGCTCCTCTCCACGCCTCCGCCTACAACTGCATTCTGATTCGCTCCTAGCAGAAAATAGGCAAAAACAAAAGGACAAAAAAAGAAAGCTGTACATGCAGGAGGCTGCTTCCTGGTAAATGCCAGGAGTAAATAAAAGCGCTCATGAGGAAACGCAATCATTAACAAACCAATGGCCGCCGAAAAATATAATTAAAAAAAAGAAAACCAAACCCGCAAGATGAAAGTCTTAATATAAAAGTTCCAACAAATGGCAGACCATTCTGCCTTGGCCGAGAACTGAATCAACTCAAAAACTGTTCAATTGAGTGATAAAATCCTATTAAGAAAATGTCCATATAAACAAAGGTCACTGCCCTTATTTAGCTTATCACTCATTTTGTAATTACTACTCAATGTTCAGTCAACATAAACATTGCATAAAAAAGATATAACTTGTTGCATTTATAGTACTTTCAACATTCCAAGAGGGTGTATACACGCACCTTGCAAGTGTCACATATACTTCCTGAATTACTTTTCCCATCATGCCGATACAATATCAATTCATACTTACCATATACAGCCCCCACCACTTACACTATTTTTACTTACACCATCCCTGTTTATCCCAGACACACACCGATATCGGGCAAATGGCTCTAGCCATTTTCCATTACCATAGGCATTAATTACAAAAGCGCCATGTAAACCGTATTAAGCGGGCCAGCTATTTCAGGCAGTTCAGCAGATGTTTGCACCTCGTTATAGTGCGATTACCTGTCATTAGGTCTTGTGGCAGTTGTATTATTGCATTTGCCTGCTGTCACATTTGATCTATTCCCCAAATAGAAAGCATTGCAAGAGAAAGCAACAGGCGTGTTTAAAGGGGCAATCTTCCCTTCATTCTTGGTAATTAGGTTTGATAATGATTCTGCACACAAGACTATTGAACTTTTAATGACCAATTTATCTCAGAGAAATCAAGAGGCTTAACAGGTTAGATTATGAGGACAGATTGCATAAACTTGGTTTGTATTCCCTGGAGTTCATATGGTTGAGGGTGATCTAATCAAGGTGTTTAAAATGATAAATGGATCGCTACAGTAGATACAGAGAAACTATTTCCTCTCGTGGAGGATTCCAAAACAAGAGGGCACAATCTTAAAATTCAGGAGCCATTCAGGAGTGAAATCAGGAAGCACTTTTTCCACACAAAGGGTAGTGGAATCTGGAACTCTTTCCCTTAAAAGACTGTGGATACTGGGTCAATTGAAATTTTCAAGACTGAGATTGATAGATTTTTGTTAGATGAAAGTATCAACGGAGCAAAGGAGGGTAAATGGAGTTGAGGTACAGATCAGCCATTGTCTAATTGAATGGCGGAAAAGGCTCGAGGACTGAATGGCCTACTCCTGATCCCATATTCCCAAGTCAGCATGCTAGTTCGCAACATTTCTACAATTAATATTTTTTGGATATGAAAAAATGTGATTTTTGTAAAAAATCCTTTCATTTCTATATCTGTGCATCAGTTACACAGGTTACTGGAAATGCCACTTTGGCCATTTCTCTGCAACTCTTGCAGATTATAATGCTTTTACTAAGTTTTGTTTTAAAAAAAGTTTCTTTCTCCCCAAATTTAGAATTAAGATAGATAGATAGATAGATAGATATAGTATTTACAACTTCCAGTAAACTCCAAAACGTCAGAAGGTGGTGTTAAGTCCAAGCGCACCAGGAGATACACGGCAGAGGCAGCTTGAATCACCGCCTGCCAGCTACAGGTTGACTGGCTGCACATTCTGACAGTACAACTGCTGATTCTGCATTGGTGCAAACTATCTGGTCACTGATACTCTTATGCAGTTCAGAGACAGATAGGGCAAAGTCAGGTGCATGTTACAAACCCTTAGCTTAGTGAAGTCAGAAGATAGTAACCTTAAAAACAAGAGTCAGCTGCAAAATGCCATCAGCAGCATAGTCCACAAAATTTTACAATGGTATAGTATGGGGCAATTTTCAGATGTACAATAATTTTACCACCTGGTTGTTGCTAAGCAGACAACTTTGGTATTACCACTAGACTGTATTATCTGAAATAGACCTAATACAGTGGTATCAGATTATCACCCCTGAAGTTCAGGAGTGATAATCTGACACCACTATTTCAGATAATACATTATTGCAGAAAAGGCCTGGTCAAAAAAGCACTTCCAATTTCTGCTTTTTAAAGCAGTGTACTTATTTCAGCACCATAGAGTCCAATTTAAAGTAGATTTTAATATTTTCTACAAGTGTATTATAAATAGGTAATGAATCTTCAACATCTAATTTTGTTGTTAAAGCTCAGCAAATCTGTTATATGAACCACGAGGCAATCTAAATTATACTTTTGTACATTAAAAGCTCATATATGTGCATAACTACTCACTGTTACTTTATCTGACACTAGTTTTTGTCCTCTCCTTCCAAAAAAAATTCTGCCCTCCTTTCCTGAGCATGCTTGGTAAGGTTCCAAAGTGCCAACTGCCCACCAATAGTTTACCCAGCAGCCATTCTTCACATTTGAGCCTAAACAAGGGTCAATGTGGCTCAGTTGATAACACTCATCTTTGCGTGACCAGATTGTGGGAGAACGCTTACCCGAAGATCAGTGGCTGAATGTCCTTGACTGCTGAAGTGTTCCCCGACTGGGAGGGAACCCTCCTGTCTGGCAATTGTTGCGCGGTGTCCGTCCATCCATTGTCGCAGTGTCTGCATGGTCTCGCCAATGTACCATGCTCCGGGGCATCCTTTCCTGCAACGTACGAGGTAGACAACGTTGGCCGAGTCACAGGAGTATGAAGGGTACTCTGTTGGTTGCGTCCCGTGTTTGTCTTCTGAGGAGGTCTATGCGATTTTTCGCTGTGGCCTGTCGGAACTGTCGATCGACGAGTCGAGCGTCATATCCCGTTCTTACGAGGGCGTCTTTCGGTGTCCATCGCGTTCCTCCTCGTCTGAGCAGATCCTGTGTATTCGCAGGGCCTGTCCATAGGGGATGGCCTCTTTGATGTGGTTAGGGTGGAAGCTGGAAAAGTGGAGAATCGTGAGGTTGTCCGTGGGCTTGCGGTAGAGTGAGGTGCTGAGGTGCCCGTCTTTGATGGAGATTCGTGTGTCCAAGAAAGAAACCGATTCTGAGGAGTAGTCCATGGTGAGTTTGATGGTGGGATGGAACTTGTTGATGTTATCGTGTAGTCTCTTCAGTGATTCTTCGCCGTGGGTCCATAGGAAGAAAATGTCGTCGATGTATCTGGTGTATAGCGTTGGCTGGAGGTCCTGTGCAGTGAAGAAGTCTTGCTCGAACTTGTGCATGAAAATGTTGGTGTATTGGGGTGCGAATTTGGTCCCCATGGCTGTTCCGTGTGTTTGGGCCTACAGACGCTGAAAGACGCCCTCGTAAGAACGGGATATGACGCTCGACTCGTCGATCGACAGTTTCGACGGGCCACAGCGAAAAATCGTATAGACCTCCTCAGAAGACAAACATGGGACGCAACCAACAGAGTACCCTTCGTCGTCCAGTACTTCCCCGGAGCGGAGAAACTGCGCCATGTTCTCCGCAGCCTTCAACAGGTCATCGATGACGACGAACACCTCACTAAGGCCATCCCCACGCCTCCACTACTCGCCTTCAAACAGCCACCCAACCTCAAACAGACCATCGTTCGAAAGCAAATTACCCAGCTTTCAGGAGAACAGCGTCCACGACACCACACAACCCTGCCACGGCAACCTCTGCAAGACATGCCAGATCATCGACACAGATACCACTATCACACGAGAGGACACCACCCACCAGGGTACATGGTTCATACTCCTGTGACTCGGCCAACGTTGTCTACCTCATACGTTGCAGGAAAGGATGCCCCGGAGCATGGTACATTGGCAAGACCATGCAGACACTGCGACAACGGTTGAACGGACACCGCGCAACAATCGACAGACAGGAGGGTTCCCTCCCAGTCGGGGAACACTTCAGAAGTCAAGGACATTCAGCCACCGATTTTCGGGTAAGCGTTCTCCAAGGTGGCCTTTGAGACACAAGACAACGCAAAATCGTCGAGCAGAAATTGATAGCCAAGTTCCGCACCCATGAGGACGGCCTCAACCGGGATCTTGGGTTCATGTCGCGCTACACGTAACCCCACCAGGGGAAAAAAAAAGTTATCTGTTTTTAACACAACTGGTCATTCTCTCTCTTTCTCTTTCTTTCCCCTTTCCCCTCTCCCCTTTTTCCCTCTCCCCTTTTTCCCTCTCCCCTCTCCCCTTTTTCCCTCTCCCCTTTTTCCCTCTCCCCTTTTTCCCTCTCCCCTTTTTCCCTCTCCCCTTTTTCCCTCTCCCCTTTTTCCCTCTCCCCTTTTTCCCTCTCCCCTTTTTCCCTCTCCCCTCTCCCCTCTCCCCTCTCCCTCTGGAATCTTACAACACCAGGTTATAGTCCAACAATTTTATTTTAAAATCACAAGCTTTCGGAGATTATCCCCTTCGTCAGGTGAAGATTCACCTGACGAAGGGGATAATCTCCGAAAGCTTGTGATTTTAAAATAAAATTGTTGGACTATAACCTGGTGTTGTAAGATTCCTTACATTTGTCCATCCCAGTCCATCACCGGCATCTCCACATCATCTCTTTCTTTGGTTCTGGCCGTTTGTATATTCAGTTGTCTGGGGTATCTAAGGTTTCTCTGTCTGAACACTATTCAATTAATTTGATGGCCTTGATAACGGGCAGTTGGAAAGATTATCTGTAATCACCAGGCATTGTTCTATGACTATATATGCGGTAATTTTCAATGAATCTCGACACTCACCTGACGAAGGAGAAAGCCTCCGAAAGCTTGTGATTTTCAAATAAAACAGTTGGACTATAACCTGGTGTTGTAAGATTCCTTACATTTGTCCACCCCAGTCCATCACTGGCATCTCCACATCTTGGCTTTATAAAGCCAAGGATCCCAAATGCTTTTTTTTTTAAACAGGCTTCTCAACTTGTCCTGCCACCTTCAAAGACTTGTGTACGTAAACTCCAGGTCTCTCTGTTCCTGCACCCCTTTAAAATTATACCATTTAGCTTATATTGCCTCTCTTCATTCAGCCTTCCAAAATGCATAATTTCACACTTCTCTGCATGAAAGTTAATTTACCACATGTCCTCCGATTTCACCAACCTGTCTATGTCCTCCTGAATTCTGCTACTATCCTCCTCACGGTTTACTACTTTTATGAGTTTGGTTTCATCTTCAAACTTTGAAATTATGTCATGGATTCCCAAGTCCAGGTCATTAATATATATCAACCTAATACAGATCCTGGGGGACACCACTGTATACTTCCCTCCAGTCTGAAAAACAACCGTTCCCCACTATTCTCTGCTTTCTGTCCCTTAGCCAATTTCGTATCCACGCTGCCACTGCCCCTTTAATCCAATGGGCTTCAATTTTGCTAACAAATCTATTATGTGGTAATTTATTAAACACCTTTTGAAAGTCCATAAATATATCAACCCTCTCCGTTACTTCATCAAAGTACTCAAATCAAGCTCGCCAAACACTTGCCTTTAACAAATCCATGCTGGCTGTCATTGATTAACCCATGTTTTTCCAAGTGACAATTAATTTTGTCCCAGATTATTGTCTCTTAAAGTTTCCCCACCACCGACGATAGTCTGACTGGCCTGTAGTTACCTGGTTTATCCCGCTCCCCTTTTTTGAACAGGGGTGTAACATTTACAACCCTCTGGCACCACACCCGTCTCCAAGGCGAATTGATAAATTGTCACCAGAACCTCTGCTATTTCCACCCTTACTTCCCCCCTCAACAACCATCTACCTTGAGCACCGCCAACCTTTTAAGTACCTCTTGTATCTATTTTTATCCTTTCCAATTTCTCTACCATGACATTAGCAGCATCCTCTTCTCTTGTGAACACAGATGCAAAATGCTTATTCAGTACCTCAGCCGTGCCCTCTGCCTCCACAAGAAGATCTCCTCTTTGGTCCCTAATCGGCCCACCCTTCCTTTGACTATCTGTGGGCCGAATTTTGCTGTAAAAATAATGGAGAGACTAACAGCGCTCACTACTGTTTATGTGCAAATCAGACAGCAACTTCTGGCAACTGCACAAGCGCAGTTAAACGCGGAAATCCAGAAGTTGCTTTCCGAGATGCCCTGCTCCTCCAAAAGCTGCACGAAAATGGCGACTCACTGGTCAAGTGTATTGAACAGTGTGAAGTTCCTGTTCTTACCTCATAGATACGTACTAAACTCGACAAAAAAAGTTAGAGCTTGTCCATTCCAGTGCAAGTTCCTTTTTAACGGCGTGATTAGTCTTAATTACTGCCAAACAACCTCTCTGGCACTGAAAATTAACTTTTACTAGTGTGGCGTCTCATTGCATCAGCTTTTAATTATTTTTGGAGATTTAAAAAAAATTTAAATAACTTGTTTTGTTACATTTTCTTTCTGTCTCTTTTATATCTCTCTCTTAATCCAATCTTTCTTTCCCTCTCTTTACTTTGCTTCCTGTGCCTGATTTGACATTGAATTCACTATTCTAACTGACAATTCCTGGTTCAGACGCTGCGCTCCTCATTAATGATTCTTCAATCTGATTGGTTAAGGAGATACACAGTTGTTTCACACAGGTCCCAGATGTCCTGTAGAGGGCGCTGCACTTTTTGGCTGGTTGGCTGATAGCGACTTGCCGTGCAAAAGCCCACAGACAGTCTATGGGCAAAGGCAAGTCTAACGGACGGCTAGCACCGCCAGTTCGCTTTTCAAAGCAAAATCCAGCCCTATATGTTCATAAAATACTTCAGTGTTCCCTTTTATGTTACCGCTAATCTATTCTCATACACTCTCTCTGCCCCTCTTATTTCCTTTTCCAGTTCCCTGCACTCTGTATTCAGCTTGGCTGTCTACTGCATTATGAACCTGACATTTATCATAAGTCTCCTTTTCCTGTTTTATTTTAATTATCCAGGGAGCTTTAGCTTTGGATATCCTTCCTTTACCCTTCGTGGGAATGTGTCTAGTCTGTACCCAAACTATCTCCTCTTTGAAGGCCTCCCATTTCTCATTTATTGCTTTACCTGCCAATCTTTGATTCCAATCCAGCAGGGCCAGATCCCTTTTCAACTCACTGAAATTAGCCCTCCTCCAATTGAGTATTTTTACGTTTGATTGTTCCTTATCTTTTTCCATAACTACTCTAAACCTAGTGATATAGTGATCACTGTTTCCCAAATGCTCTCCCACTGAAACATGCTCCACTTCATTCCCCAGAACTAGATCCAGCACTGTATCCTTCTTCGTTGGGCTGGAAACACACTGATCAAGAAAGTTCTTGTACACATTTCAGGAATTTTTCCCCCTTTACACTGTTATTTTCCCAGTCTATATTAGGATAATTGAAGATCTCCATTATCACTACCCTTTTGTTTTTGCATCTTTCTGAAATTTGCGGCTCTATCTCCTTCCCACTGCTTGGTGGCCTATATTATACACCCAGCAGCTTAACAGCTACTCTTCTGTTCCTTAACTATACTCAAATAGATTCTATGAACCCTGAAGCACATCATCCCTTTCCAGGGCTGTAACAGCATCTTTGATCAATTGTGCCATGCCCCCTCCTTTTTATTTCCCCTTCCCTATTTTTCCTGAATACATTGTAGCCAGGAATATTAAATTTCCCTTCCTCCCCTTGTTTGAGCCAGGTCGCCATTATTACCAATATGTCAATTTATACCTGCAGTTCACCAATCTTATTTACCACGCTCCGTGCATTTACGCACATGACCTCCAAACCCACCTTAGTCTGCCTTGTATTTCTCCCCTATCTGATCCCTCCTATTTCTGAACAACTCTTTATTCTAATGCTGTTTGTCTCTCCCAGACCTCTGTGCACCTTGTTTCTCCTCTCTGGATGCTTCATCCCGGTTCCCCACCCACTGCCAAATTAGTTTAAACCCTCCACTAGTTACCGTTCCCGCAAGAACATTGGTCCCAGCCCTGTTGAGGTGCAACCCATCCATCTTGTACAGTTACCTAAGTAAGAGTTCTGTACACAAATGCATGTAGCATAAGAAATAAAACAAATGAGTTAGAAGTACAAATTCAGCATAAAGGGTATGATATAGTAATCAACAAGAGACCTGGCTACAAGCTGGGTATGACTGGGAGCTAAATATTCTGGGCTATAGAATCTTTAGAAAGGACAGGGAAATTTGGGAAAGGAAGAGGAGCACTACTAATAAAAGACACAATTACAGCAGTAAAGTGAAGGTTTCAGTAAGTGATCAGGCAGTGGAAACACTGATAGTGGCCCAGAATTTGCTGAAACAATAATAGCGTGTGAACTGTTATCAATGTGCAAATTAGCTAGCAACTTGTGGCGAGGAAAAGATACCCCGTGAATTGCAATTTGCCACAAGTTGCTGGCCAATTCGCGCCACTCCACATTAGCTTCGCAAAAACAGCATCTCGCCCTTAACCTCCCCCAGATTTTCATGAAGCTCCTGCATTTGCACATTAATTTCCCATTAAACTTGGCACAGAAAGTTAAGTCTAGTAATTAACAGCAGAAGTACCCTTTTAACAAAACGATAATTGTTAATGACTGCCACTCAACCACTCTTGCCCAGTACGTGAACAATTAAAAGTGTACAGTCAGGGAATGAATTGTTGTTGGAGATTTTAAAAATGTTTTTCATACTTTTCCTGTCTCTTAATCCAATCTTTCTTTTCCTCTCTCTGTAGTTGATTTAACATTGAATTCACCCACTCTAATTCACCCTCCTTCTCAGTCCTTTGTTTATTTCTCAATCCTTAAATCTCATTGGTTAAGGAGATACACCGTTTGTCCCGTTGTTCACCAAGGTCCCAGGTGCCCTGTTTCCCTCTGTTATCAGCTGGCGCTTCCTGCAACATAGTGGGCAAAAACTTTAGAGCTGAAGGGTGCAGGAAAAAGTCTAACTAATCAGGCAAATGGGTATCTGGTGATCATGATGGACTGGGTGGCTTTTTTTTTACTTCATGGGTCAAGAATGTTTGTACATTTTGCACACCTACCCTGCCATTCACTCACTCCCAGGGATCACCATTGACCAGAAACTTAACTGGACCAGCCACATAAATACTGTGGTTAAAAGAGCAGGTCAGAGGCTGGGTATTTTGCAGCAAGTGACTCATCTCCTGACTCCCCAAAGCCTTTCCACCATCTACAAGGCACAAGTCAGGAGTGTGATGGAATACTCTCCACTTGCCTGGATGGGTGCAGCTCCAACAACACTCAAGAAGCTCGACACCATCCAGGGTGGTGAATGGGATGCCAATCAAGCCCGCTTGATTGGCACCCCATTCACCACCCTAAACGTTCACTCCCTTCACCACCGGTGCACCGTGGCTGCAGTGTATACCATCCACAGGATGCACTGTAGCAACTCGCCAAGGCTTCTTTGACAGCACCTCCCAAACTCACGACCTCTACCACCTAAAAGGATAAGGGCAGCAGGCACATGGGAACACCACCACCTGCATGTTCCCCTCCAAGTCAGACACCATCCCGACTTGGAAATATATCGCTGTTCCTTCATTGTCGCTGGGTCAAAATCCTGGAACTCCCTACCTAACAGCACTGTGGGAGTACCTTCACCACACGGACTGCAGTAGTTCAAGGAGGCGGCTCACCACCACCTTCTCAAGGGCAATAAATGCTGAACTTGCCAGCGACGGCCACATCCCATGAACGAATTAAAAATACTTTTCAAGGATCAATACAATTCTCAAACACAACTAGGTTACAATGTCCTCCTCTTCTGCTTGTTCTTTTTAATTTTTTTTCTTAATTTTCCTTTCTGTCTCTTTTTTTCTTTCTCTCTTAATCCATTTTCTTTCCCTCTTCAGCAAATTTTGATCCAACATGATTGAATTTGATATCAGGTTTGAGGGGAATTTGATGTTAGGTTTCAGGGAGAAGGGAGAGTCACAAACCAAGGTTTTAAATTCAAGTAACACAAAATTCAAAGTGATGAGAA
This sequence comes from Heptranchias perlo, assembly GCF_035084215.1. Taxonomy (NCBI): domain Eukaryota; kingdom Metazoa; phylum Chordata; class Chondrichthyes; order Hexanchiformes; family Hexanchidae; genus Heptranchias; species Heptranchias perlo. The sequence goes on from NC_090351.1 coordinate 11,554,473, forward strand.
ATAAATTGACCACAGTAAACTGGGTTGAACTATTAATGGGTAAATCTACAAGCAGTGGGAAGTATTCAAGAAGAATTTTGTACAATACAAAACCAGTACATACCCATAAAAAGGTACAGGCTCCACTTGTGCAATTAAGCAAGTCCACAAATGAGCCAAGGGTCAGTGGGCCAGAATTTGCTGCAATGGCACATCTTGTGGCAAAAGACATTAATTGGACTTTTTAACCTCACCATACACATCACACTATATTTGCACCACAAATTGCTGGCATGTCAAAACAATAATGGCACAGCAATGTCAATGTCACATCTGGGACCTCATGAACATCATGCCCAATGGCTTACTTCCTTAAATAATGAAAGAAAAGGACAGGGAAAGAAAACAAAGCAAATGACAGAGAAGGAAATAGGGTGAATTAGAGTAAAATTAGAGACAGAAAGAGAAATAAAAATAGAAAGAGTGGATTGAGAGAAAGAAGAGACAGAAAGGAAAATTAAGAAAAAAAATTAAAAATTAAAAAACAAGCTGAAGAGGAGGATATTGTAACCTAGTTATGTTTGAGAATTGTTGTATTGGTCCTTGAGAAGTTAATGAGTGAATGGCAGGGTAGGTGTGCAAAATGTACAAACATTTTTGACCCACGAAGTATAGAACCAGCCACCCAGTCCATCATGATCACCAGATACCCATTTACTAACCAAGCCATTTTGGGAGTCCAAAACATCTTTACATTAAATGGTTTTCTATAGCTTATTAGATAGGACTGGGTGTCATAAAATTAAACATTTAAAGATTTTTTATTCCAGATTTCAGCCATGCTTCCAGGATGACAGCACTACCAGCAAAGATGAAAACAGAAAACAATAAACCAGAGTGAGAAATCAAAAGAAAAAAAAATTGCAAATGCCAGAAATCACAAGTAAAATTATTTCAATCAGAAATCATCACTATGTCTTGTTATAATGCCCAACACACTGAATATGTTGCAAGGCAGGATGTCTCAGCGTTGTGCTACCCTCAGACCAATGAAGTCTCGCTCATTTCGGTTTAAATATTAAACTCATTTTGATTTGATACATCACACTCCTAAAAACATACACGACTCCAGATAACAAAACAGAAAATACACAACAGGACGGTCAGTTGGTGAAAAGACTGGTGAACGTTTTGGGCAGAGACCGTTGCTCTGAAGGAACTCCAAACCTTCCAGCTCTTTCCTTTCTAACACGACAGCAGAATGCATCAAAAAGCGTTTCCGATCCATCTCACTCTATTCCATCACAAATCTTACCACTAACCGTTTCACCGTTGTTGACAGTTCGAGTTAACCCGTGCACTCGCCCACACGTTTACAAGCGGTAACCGTTGGCAAAAGAAGCCGGCACTGCAGCTCTACTCCCGCTCGCAGCCTCGTCCCGAGGGCAAACACCACGCGCTGCATCACGGGATATATCGGGAGGCCAAACTGGGCTGGGGGGGGGGAAACTACAACTCCCATGATGCCGCTCGGGCACGCGTGCGCAAAGGGGAAAGGAACCGGTTTTGCTCGGTGCGCATGCGCATTGGCCCTTGCACCAGGCCGGCCGTGGAGGCTGCCTCGGTTTGATTGAGGTGAGTTGTCAGATCTTCGTGTTTCGCGGCCAGGCCTTCCCACATTTCGTATTTCATTAATTAACTCAATTTTTTTCACCTCCTTGAAATTATGGCCGGGAAAGTAAAATGGGCGACAGACATCGAGAAATCGGTGCTTGTGAATAATTTTGAGAAGAGGGGCTGGAGTCAGACATCTACTGATGAAGACTGGAACTTCTACTGGTGAGTGGAGCACAGGTACTGCTTTGTGCTTTAAATTAAGTTATCATTCATTTGGTATTACGTCTTGAGATTTTTAAAAGGATACTTTCTGCTAAACCGATGCTTGGGACACAGGAGGAGCTGCCCCTGGACACTCCGGTTGCCCCTGTGAGTGCTTAATGTGGTCACCGCTCATGCAGTGTAGTCAGCAGCATCCCTGTGCAGCATCCCCACCCTCACACTCTGTAACAACCTGCCAGATGTCAGGCTCTCTTTGTCCTTCTAGTCTTCCCTTTCTGTACTTGTGCCTCTCTTTTGATCTTGTCTACATCTCTATCTGTTGAAGCCTCCCTATCTCTATCAGCTTGTTGCTCTCACGTACTATCCTTCATGTGCGCCACAAGTTTAGCATTGGTGTGAAGTCATTTTAGCTTTGCACTGATACAAAACGCGTGAAGTATAAATCAGGTGTTAAGGCCTGAGCTGACTCCAAAAACAAAGCGGATTGCAGACAATGTGAAGGGTAATTCACCTAAGCAACTATTGAGCAATAAAATTATAAACATAAAAACACTGGCACAACCACCACTTTGGTACTTTCCTGATCAACCTTTTTGGGTACAGAAAAAACAAACAACAATGTCTGCGAGCAGGAGTTATCTGCGTGAGAGCTCCTCTTCCAGGGAATCTCACTCTGCTTCTCTCTAGTGTCAGATTCGGCCCTGGCCTAGGGAGCAAAGATAACCCCCGGCTTCTTTTCACCACTACCGAACATCTTATTAAACCCCTTTCCATTGCCCCATCTACCCTCACCTCCAATAACAAGTGCAAGGAGCTTATGGACTTCTTTGTCACTGAGATTGAAACCATCCATTTAGCTGCCTCTGCTGCTCCCCTCCGCCCCATTCTCCATGCCCACCAAGCCAAACATCCTCCCAGGCTCCCATCTAGCCCTGAACCCCTCTCGCTTTAGTTTCTCTGTTATCTCCCCTCGCCCTTTCCAAGCTCATCTTGTCCATGATACCCACTGCTTGCTCCCTTGACCCCATTCCCATTAAACTGCTAACCAGACAACTTCCCATCCCAAGCCCCCCAATGCTAACCTCGTCAAAAAAAAACACCCTCGCCCGTTTCTCCATGAAAACTACTGCCCCATCTCCAACCTCCCCTTCCACTCCAAAGTCCTTGAATGTGTTGTTGCCTCCCAAAGCTTTCCCACAACTCCCTGTTTCAATCTCTTTAATCAGGTTTGCGTCCCTGCCGCAACGGCTAAACACTATAACAAAAGTCAGAAATGACATTCTCTGTGACTGTGACAATGGTGCATTATCCCTTCTGGTCCTCCTTGACCTCTCTTCAGCCTTTGACATGTATGGTCAACCACACCATCCTCCTCCAAAGCCTCTCCTCTGTTGTCTATCTCAGTGGAACTGACACTTACCTATCTGATCGTGGCTATAACATCTGCAGCAATGGCTTCTCTTCTCACCCCCGCACGGTTATCTCTGGAGCTCCTCAAGAATCTATCCTTGACCCCCTTGTCGTCCTCATTTACATGTAGCCCTTTGGTAACATCATCCGCAGACTTGAGGTTCAGTGGCATTGTACTGTATGATGCCTAGGAAACTGTGTGGAAAGGGACAGGAACTACAGTTCTATTAGGTCTCCCATGATAATCTAATGGCCATGATGGGTAGTGAGAACACAAGTTTGCTTTTTTCAATTCGTTCATGGGACGTGGGTGTTGCTGGCATTTATTGCCCATCCCTAATTGCCCTTGAGAAAGTGGTGGTGAGCTGCTTTCTTGACGACTGATTGGCTTGCTAGGGTGCTACATTTCATAGGGCAATTAAGAATCAACCACATTTATGTGGGTCTGGAATCACATGTAGGCCAGACCGGGTAAGGACAGCAGGTTTCTCTTCCCTAAAGGACATTAGTGAACCAGATGGGTTTTTACAACAATCCAGTAGTTTCATGGCCACCATTACTGATACTAGGTTTTTATATTCCAGATTTTATTTTTAATTAAATTAAATTAATTTAAATTCCCCAGCTGCCATGGCAGGACTTGAACTCATGACTCTGGATTACTAGTCCAGTAACATAACCACTATGCTACCGTACCCTTATCAGATGGCTGTTCACTAATTTACAGAAATGGAAAGGGGACAGAAAATTTCTAATTTTCCAGTGCTGGATTTTGAAATGCCTTGTTTTGTATTCATGCATGTGTGAGTGATCAATTCAACCATGTGCATATCTTGAAGGACAATGGTAGATAGCTGATTTCTACTTGCGTGGTATGGAGGAAACTGAGAGAATGGAAATTCTTTTAATGAAGTAGCAGGGAAAAACGTATGAATTGCACAGTTTGAGTAAAATCCTTAAAAGAATGGGTAAATACATCGCTTGGTGTGGTACTGAGTGATACAGACCAGTAAGTCCAGATTCAGTTCTTTGTCTGTACTGAGCTGCCTGATCTCAGCTCCTGATAGCTATCTAGTGACTTGTGTTGGAAAGCGAACCTATGTGTGGACAGAATTGGGCTCAGTTATGATGTCCAAAGCCTGCCAACGCTTACTGTCTACACTCATGTATGGCCTGTAATGTATTAGAGTGCTGCCAGTTCCAAGGAACTGTAACTCACTGTGAAGCAGGACCTGTAAGGGAGGAGGTGAGAAGTGGGAGAAAATTATTGAGGGGTGACCGTTCAATACTATCTAGTCGGTATTGATGGGAAAGAACATTTTCCTCAAATTCTTGAATAAAATGACTACTTGTTTAGAAAAACACTTATTTAAACACAAATAATCAAGACAGAGGAATTTACCACAGTGTTTGAAATAATTGCAGCTGTTAATTTGCTTTGTTAAAATTGGGTGGATACAATAAAAAGGTTGAGAATGGGTTTAACAAATCTGTAATCTCAAATCCATATTGTATAATTGGGACTCCGTCTTCTCCACGGACGAGAAGGATTTTCCAGTGACACTATAACATACCTCCTTCTGGTCTGCTGGTCATTATCAGAGCAGGACTGGTAAAGGCCTCACAGCTGGAGATGGTATGTGATACAGGGAGATCCAAGCAAGAGGAATGGGAAAGGGAGGAATGTCCTAATAACAAGAAGGGGTTTGTGTCCTTAAAAAGTGAATGTAGATATTTAAATGTCCTGAAAATGGTACATTTAAAATTAATATAATGGCCACTGTTGCACATTTGTTCTCTTAGGATGAGTGTACAGACAATTCGAAATGTTTTCAGCATTGAAAATGGCTACCGTCTGAATGATGACCAAATTGTGAACCATTTCCCAAACCATTATGAGCTAACGCGTAAGGACCTGATGGTAAAGAATATCAAACGCTATCGCCGAGAGCTGGAGAGGGAAGCAAGCCCACTTGTGGAGAAAGATGAAAATGGCAAATATGTTCATCTAGGTAAATGGAGAAATCTTAAAAGTGATAGTTCAGATCATTGGAGAACAACTCCACCCAAGTTAGAAATAAGCCTGTCATCCAATTTATTTTGGTAATCTTCTGTTATTTGATTACATTACATAATTTAATACAGTCATTATAACCGCTGCAGCTTCCTTACAAATTCATTGCCTTGCACCAGTGTTGATCATATTGCAGTTTTAGACCAACATAGATGTCTGTGATTTAGATAACAAGAAAAGCCCCAAAAAACTACTTCAAGATTTATTCATTGCTAAAACTATGACTGTGGTCTTCCACACTTAATCAAATATTGGCTATTTTGATAGGTTAATTAATAGATTAATTCTGTGATTAATTAAGATTGTCAGTAGATCACAGAGCAGTTGTAGATAAGATGAAAGGTTACTTCACAATCTGGCTGTTTTCCTGTCTTCAGTTGATAGAAATTTGAGAGACCAGAAGCATAGTGTGCTTTGATTTCTCAGAGGCCTACACGATTCCTGAATTTCACTTAGTGTCCTGCACCATGAGCAGTTGAAGTACACTATGCTACAAAATGCACAGTCGCGTGTGAAAATGTATCTTCAATATGTGCTTGTTTGGGTCATTTTGGACATCAATCATGTAACATGTAATTGAATGGGACTTGTGAAAGTATTTTTATTCTGTGCAGCTGTGTCCATAAAATTCCATTTTTTTTGAGGTAGCTTAGAAGTTCTATCACAGTTTACAGATGTTAGAGCTTCCACAATAGATCTCCAATGTGGTACTGAATCATGTGGACTGGGAAGTTCCAGGTTTGACTCCTGTTCTGTACTGAGTTAGCCAATCTCAGCTGGAGATGTTTGTAGGGCACTTCAGTTGGCCTCACTGCCCTTAGGAAGGGGAAAAATTGTCTAGTTATCACTTCTGATTGCCATGCTTGAACGTGTGGTTGTAGGTCAGATTGGATCGACTGTTGGTGGAGGTATGTACCATTTGCCCTGAAACAGCTGATGGATCAGAAGGTAAGTGTAGATGAGAGCAGCATTGTTTTCTGAGTGCTAGGACACCTCAATAATGGGATTCTGCCTGAAAGTAACGGTTACCATTTCAAGGTATTGTACATTGGAAATACTTCATCAAAATTTGTTTTGGACTTTTGGGAAGTCATTCTCACATCTATGGGTGAAGAACTCTCAAGGATAAAGTAATATTGGGAAAATAAATCTACTTTACAGAGCTCATGTGAGAGGGAGGGGGTGCAAGGACAAGCAATATTGCAGTAATATTAGTGGTAACCATCTTAAACTTGGCAGTTAAGATCAGTACAACACCTCAAAAGACAAGGGAATGCAACCTGTGTCATAGTACAGTGTAATGTATTTTTGGTTGTCTCATGTACATGCTGGGCCAGTGAATTTGCAGATCGAAATTCAAGCTAAAGATAGCTCTGGTGTACAGTGCTGCTCTACCTTTTTAAATGATAAAATTTGCTTTGACAGTTTAAAAGTTCAACACTTTCAGTAGTATATTCTAAGTACAGTGCATTCTTCTTAAGACTACGATTGATTACATTTCATGAGGAGTACATTTTTAAAAGCAGGAGCACTAAAGGTGCTTAAGAGCATAAAACTAGTAGTTGGTGAATGCAAATAATGAAGTGTTAAGCTGATTTGTTTAGATAAACAGTTCAGTTAACAACTCCATCCTCTTCACCCGCTGCTCTAGAATTGTTCATCCCTGTAGGACTGCCTTTTGCTTGGTTCCATTCTTACCACTCCCAACACCCAGCATATCTTTAGCAATGGCTCCTCCTTCTGCCCATGTGGTTACCTCCAGAGGAACCCAATGTTCCATCCTTGGCTCCTCTTTGTCCTCATTTACACGTGTCCCTCCTCAGTGACATTATCTGTTGGTATAGGATCAATTTCCATATGTATGCCGATCACACGTAGCTCTACCTTTCGACCACCCTCGATTCGAACATCACCTCTGTTGTCAGACTGCTTATCCAACATCATCATGGATAAGCCAGAATTTCCTCAACCTGAAAATAATCGTGCTTCAGGCAAAAACTCTTTAACCTTGGTTCCAACTCCATCACCCTTTCTGAACCAAACCATACACAATGTTATTGTCCTATTCAACCATGCGTTAAGCTTCACATCCTTGGCATTGTGTCTCAAATGAGGCTTAACTTTCTCCAGCTAAACACTAGGAAGACCAAAACCATCCTACACATCTTCATCACCACCATACTCCAATGCTGTCCTTGTTGGTCTCCCATCCTCCACCCTTCATGAACATCAGCTCATACAAAACTATGTTTCTAGTATATTACGCCACAGCTAGTCATGCTTCCCCCATCGTCCCCATCCTCACTGACATCTCTTGGCTCCCAGTCCCACAACGTACCAAATTTAAAATTGTTATCCTTATATTTAACTTCTTCATGGCTCATCCCTCCCTATCTCTGTAGCCTCCTTCAGCCCTACAACCCCCTGCAAACTCTCTGTTTTTCTGTTTCCGGCTTCTTTTTCATCCCCCTCCTTTTGCCCCAACATTGGCAGCTGTGCTTTCTGCCCCTAGGTACGACTTTCTCGATTTCCCTTACTAAACTCCTCCCCTTTCACCACCCTCTCTTATTTTGAGACCCTTTTTTGAAAAAAACACCTCTTTCATTAAGCTTATGTTCACCCACGCTTATTTCTCCTTGTTTGGATCGGCATTTCTTTCCCTCTGTGAAGCCCTTTGGGATGGTTTTCTATTTTAAAGGTGCTATGTAATTGCAAGTTGTTACCACATCTGCAACTTCCTCCAACCCTATATTTTCGTCTCCTGTGCATCACCTCCATCTCCACCAATTCAACCAATGGCGGTGGAGCCTTCAGCTATCTCAGCTTTACTCACTGGAGCCTCCTCTTTAAGTCCCTTTGCTTTGCTGGTTCTCACCCTCCTTCCAAAAGCCCCCTTGAAACCGATCTTTTTGACCATGCTTTCAGAATATCTCCTACCTTTTCTATGCCGAGCACCCATTTTGCCTTTTGTGAAGTGTCTTGGGCCATTCGCTACATTAAAGGTGCTATATAAGTTGCTGTTGAACAGTTAAAAGACGAGTGTTTGCAAAGGAAGGATTGGGGCTACTAAGTGACATCAATCAAGCGTGCAAATTATTGAGCTGCTTTTATTGGAATCTGTTCAATCATTTTAAAGGGATATAAGTTCCTTTAGTCCAAATCCACTCTGACTTGAGGGGAAGAAAAGGGAGAGTAAAGGACTTCAGAGCTTTAGCCTTTTCAACAATGTGATATCATTTTTTCAGATTTTATCCCAGTCACGTTCATGCTGCCTGGCGATTACAATTTGTTTGTTGAGGAATTCCGGAAGAATCCAACTAGCACATGGATAATGAAGCCATGTGGAAAGGCTCAAGGGAAGGGAATATTTCTCATCAATAAACTCTCCCAGATCAAGAAGTGGTCACGGGACAGCAGAACTACTACGTAAGAATGACTTTGTTTTTGTTTTGTTGCTGCTATTATTGGCAACAGAAGGAACTGAGCAGCACCCATAAAAGGGACAGTGGACTAGTTAACACCCTTTAAATTTACGGGCATTGTATCATCAGAACTTTCTGAAAGTTTTTGTAGTTGAGTTAGAAATGTGAAGAGTCAAAAAATCTTCAATTCATTTCAATATTTTCATACCCCATTAAGTTATTTTTTCTCCTTACAAGTAGAATGCCACAGCTTGAGTCACCATTATCCATTCCTCCAGAGAGGCAGAGACACAGTCCATTCCAGGCCTCTGCCTGTGTCAGCCTGTAACCAGCTCGTAAGAGATCCATGAAAGTGGCATGAGGTGAATTGGTCTCTGCTTATTATTTTTAATTTTTTTCCCTTCTTGCGGGGAAGCCCATGTGCCTCTACTCTGTTCTTTTCTGCAGCCACCTTGCTGATATCTGGAACTTGCCAAATGAGGAAGTCCTACTACATTGCTTTTTATTTCTTGAACTAGTTTTAAAAGAAAGTATCCTACTAGGCTTTAGAGGGTTGTTAGGCTCATACACATAGAACTGAAAGGGAATCAATGAGAATTTTCCAGAATGTTTGCCACAGATTGAAGTCCTCGCTATTTTACTACCTTCTCCAAGGTACCAGTTGTAATATTGTTTCAAAGTAACCACAGGCAGCATACTATAGCGGCTGCTAAGACAATTGCTCTCTTCTAGCTTTTCAATGTATAGACCAGAAGGTAAATCGGAGGTTGATCAAACAAAAAGGATTCCCCACTGGAGATGTTATCTCTCCAGATTTACCTGTTGCTTGCAGCATGGAGCAGATTTTACTTGGCTGCTGCCTGTCTCCCTTCTGGCTTAAAAAACGTGACATGTAGAGGGGGATCGGATGGCTGCCAGTGAAATGCATTTGTCCCTTAAAATGCATTTACGATGTTCTAAGTCGCCAGAGTAAAGCCAGAATAGTCTGTGGACATAAACTGAACCCCCAAGATGCCAGCCACTTGTTCTGTATTTTTAAATCCTGTTTTAGATTTTTCTCACTGTCATGAACCTGTTGTGCTGAGCTTGTTTATATGGGTACAACAACATTCCAAGTTTAAATTTTTAAAAAAATGTCAGTGAATTTCATTTAAATAAATCAATACAGTATGTGGGGCTGGCATATACTTCATTTAAAATTTTAAGATTTGTATGTTCATAAATTAGGAATTTGAACTAATGAATTTTAATCATACAAAATTCTTTTATATTCTCTGTATTGATGACTTTTTACATTTTTCTGGAACTTAATGCACCATTCATAATCGTAAATGGCAAACACAAGAGACTTTTTCTTTTCTGAAGGTGATTCCTTAAATGTTACTGTTTTCCTCTCTTCCTTTCCCTTGGATCTCCCTATGCCATATCTCATTCCTAGTCAAGAGTTTGATGGGATGGCCATCTTCTAGGTCCCTACTCATGAAACCGATGACTAGGAGATGAATGGGAGTAGTCAGGGTGACTTTCCTGCCTGTGGAGAAGTGGTTCGCCCCTATTAGTACTTCGCCCCGCCACATGCTGCAGATGAGATTGGTAACTTTCCGTGGTAACTTTCCATGTGGAAGATCATGGATGCACAGTCTCATTCTGCAGCGCTGTGGCACAGTCATTTTTTTTAATGGAGAGGCATTCATTTATGAGTAGCCATTCAAACAAGACAGGTCAAGAAATGAAAATTAACTATGTTAAAAGTCTCTAAACTGATCCCAGCTTGGAGCTGGCTTTGTTTTGAAATGGGCAATGTATAAATTAGCACAAAATCTTAAATATTATAAAAGGATATACATATATTTGTTCTTTTTCCTTTTCAGGAGAGTGTTTCAATATGTGTATCTTTTTATGAATTGATTGCCAAAGCAGGAACAATGGGATTAATTGGAGCTTGTAAGGGTCCTTAAATAAATGGGCAGTCTCCATTTGATACTGACTCACAGCTTAACATGAGAGTTAGGACTGGGAAATGGGACAAGTCACTCTGCTGTAATAGGATCTCAGTCCTGCTGAGTCAGTTGGCTGCATTATCTCTCTCAAGGTATTTTTATAGTGTTTGAATTAAGGGACTGTGGGATCGTCCTCAAATCTGAGAAGATGCAGTCTAAAGAAATAGCAGAGGATGCCAGTGCAGATTTTTGCTATGTCATGCTGGTGTTTGTCACAAGTGCCCTGGCATCTTGCTTATTAAATCATCCTTGATGTAGCTTTAGAATTGTGAACAAAAAAGGTTCAAGTCAACTAATCGTCATTAATTTGCAGGTTCATATCCCCTGCTGGGAAGGAGGCTTATGTCATTTCATTGTACATAGACAATCCACTGCTGATCGGTGGAAAGAAGTTTGATTTACGCTTGTATGTGTTGGTGACCTCCTATCGACCACTAAAATGTTATATGTAAGTGTGAAAGTATTCAATTTAATTACTTCTGTACACATATGTGTTTCACCACAGTTGTAGAGATTTTGGATGCAAGACTCTTCCTTTGAGTGTACGTAATCAATCACGTTAGATAAGTCCAACGTAATTTTTTGAATTTTACAGCTGCTAATCTTTTCCTCCAAAAAAAACTTCTGAGAAACCTATGCATTTGAATAGAGTGAGGAAAATAATCATATCAGTATTGTAGAAGTTATGGTTTATTGGAGGCTATCCAGTGAAATCAGTGCATTGACAGAAAAGAATAAAAATGCTTCTTCATATATTTTTATTGCAATTAGTTTTCTCCTATTTACATTGTTAATTTCTCCCTTAAGCCCCATGTTATTCTTTATCTGAGGGGTTTGTTGGAAAATGTCATCCCGACCTTTGCCGGGGCAAGTGATTTGTTATCACTTAGATCCATTCAGAAACTGGCATTTTCATTGGCATTCACACTCATACGCAAAATTGCAGTAATTAGGCAACATATAACACTACAGAAATGTATTTTGGGATGTCACATTGAGAAGAATTGCTTACTCTATATCAGCAGCCGATTGTAGATTTTACAAATTCAGACTCGTGCTGCAGTGCTCTGCCTACTAGGAGCTTATATTGGGAGATTTAAGGCATGGAGACCAGCACACACTGGGGGATTTTCCATGCGTGCACAGATTTGTCAAATCTATGCTTTATCTCTGTTATTTATGGCTTTCTGAAAAAACTATTTTAAGATCAACCCACAAATGCACGACTCAAGCAATTATAAGGTCCTCTTCAGCAAGGTCATCGCCTGGCAGATCATGTGACAACTTGAGCCAAGATACATGGGAATGAAATTCGTGACTTCCTTAAAACAGAAAATACTGATGCAGTTGATTTTTCAAATGGCTGCTAGGATATACGTCAGTTAAACTTTCTGTTTAGCCACGAGGAGAGCTAAGGAGCGAGTATCTAAAGAAAATCTTTCAAATATCAAAATAATTCAAAACCATCAAAATCCAGACACAATTGTCAATGCTGCAAGCACCTAATTGAGGCCTAAAGTTACATGGTTTCAAAGAGTTGAATATCACATGATTCTCATGGCCAGAATAGGAGATTCGTTTAATTGGCCAATCGGATCACCAGGAGAGGACACAGATCAATGTTTTTAATAGTATAGACAGATACAAAGCATGAAAGTTGACAAATCCTAAAATTTAATATGTAGAACCTTGCACACAATTTATGACGTCCATAATGGGAATTACCCTTTGTAAAATCATCTTTGGGCGGAATATAAGATTCTGTGATAAGGTTTGGTTTCCGAATGGCAAATTCAGCCAGTTTTTGTCGTCTTCTGCTCAAATCTTTGCCCAGGGTATGTCTCCACGATCTTTTATCCCACTTTTTTTTTGAAAGAACTATCACATTGTTTTAAATTTTTGCTTTTAACTTCTTAGGTGGTCAGAACACTCTGGAAAATTACAATTGTCACATTTCCCAGGTCAAAGTAAATAACATCTTGTGCAGTTTTCTGATTAGCAAAGTAGATCGCATGTAGGTGGCTCCCCAACCAACAAGCAATACTTCCTACATAAATTCAGTTCAATGTAGTAAAGAGATTGCACTACTGTATACATGCACCTATGATTAAATACATGGTTCAAATGGAGAACTAGAAAAAAACGGAGAGCATTACACAGAGCTGGCTGTGATATAAAGAGTGCTGTTTGGTTAAGACAAATGGGCAATTGATTGATGTCCATTGACTCATAAGTCAGTCAGGACTGGAACATTAATCAAAAGGTCTGATCTGTAAAGTTCAATTAAAAGTAGATTACTCCTGCCAGCAGTTGTGTGATAGTGACTTGCCCACTTGCTAATACAGAAGATAGACTGGAGAACTCACTAGGAGGATAATCTGTTGATCTTACGAATAATTTTGATGAAGTAAGGTCATTATTACTGCATGCTACTGAAATCTGACTGGAAATTTGGTTGACAATGCATTCTCTTGCAGGATAAATACAATACAACATTGTTTATTTCCTTTACATTGCAGGTATCGGCTGGGATTTTGTCGTTTTTGTACAATGAAGTACACTCCAAGCACCAGTGAATTAGATAACATGTTTGTGCACCTTACAAATGTGTCTGTTCAGAAACATGGGGTAAGTTGATAAGCTGTTGCATGCTGAGTGATGAATTGGCCAATATAATCATCCAGTTTAGACAACTACACATTGTGGTCAGTAGTTTGCAGATGAAAGCTGGTGTAACTGAGCTCTGTAGTGAGTTTGCTTGGTGCTGTTTTACTTCTGGAACCAGCATTCAAATGTAGCCAGAATGATGGGATAAGTTTCTTCTCTCTGCTAGAGTTATTTGTGAAGTGAGTTTAGGCAGTCTTAACCCAGTTATCGGTGACCACAAGAACACAGCACAAAACTGCCCATAAAGGACAGACTTGTTGGTCCCTAATGGCCTTTTTCTGTTCCTAAAAATACACTTGTTCAGCACTAAATTGACAATCTTGTTCAGATAGACCTCAGGATAGCAAGTGCAAAGTGAATATTCACACTGGTACAGTAGGAGGTGCTGGGATTGGGGTTGAGGCACATTATGAGGAGTAGAGGGGGCTTTCTTCTGCAGCAGACCATACTTTACCAGCCCAGAGGAGCTTGGTGTGGACACTGGGACACCCATAATAACAACAGCAACTTGTATTTATATGACGCCTTTAACTTAGTAAAACATCCCAAGGCGCTCCACAGGAGCGTTATCAAACAATGTTCTATTTCTCAGCATCGACCTCCTCACCTTGATCAGCACAAAAATTGAACAAAAGTGAAGGGATCGGGGGGGAGAAGTGAAAGACAGAAACTGAAGTAGATAGAAGACAATCATCAGAGAGTAAACTGCTGTAATTCTAAAATGATACCGATCTGTCTGGTCATTTTTGTGTCACAGGTAGGTCGTTCTTTTCAGAACCATGGGAATAAATAAATAGCCTGCACCTGGATCGAGCTGTTTGTATTCAATATCATTGGGATTTACAAAGCTGACTGGCACTTAAATAAAGGTTATTGTTCTCCTTCATAGGGAAATATTTGCAATTTTTTTCTGCAGATTTCTCTTCCCCCCCCCCCCACTAAAGTGCTGACTCATACAGTGGAACAGCCTCACTAGCAGCCCTCTGAAACCTCGCCGCAGTGGTCATTCCTCATGTTGGCAGGTTATTTGGCTGTGGGGGACGTAACAGCCCACCCCAATCCTGTCCTCACCAGACAAGCATGGGTTACTCGTTTACCATCAGAAGTGGCTCCTCTCCAGTCCAGGGGTGGTGATGCTAGTTGTACTGCTCTGGCTGCTGCCCCGGCTGAGATCAGCTAACTTGGCACAGGCCAAGGGCTGAACCTGGGACCTTCCTGGCCTGTATACCTCAGTGCCACAACTGGATCTCCATTTGCCTTTTGAGTCATTGGGAGGCAACTGTATAATTGTTGTTCTGTTTCCAGGGTGACTATAATCCAATCCATGGTGGGAAATGGTCAGTAAGTAACCTGAGACTGTATCTGGAGAGCACACAGGGGAAGGATGTGACGGATAAACTCTTCGATGACATTCACTGGATAGTCGTTCACTCGCTGAAAGCTGTGGCAGTAAGTACACCAAACAAAGGTTTCTTTCCAAGGGAAGCCCCGTTTTCTAACACTTGTCTTTGTATCCAGGTGTGCACCTCATGTTTTCCCCTTATATCTACATTTTCTGTGTAAAAAAAACAGAAAGAAATCAATGCTTCATGGTGGAGGGAAAGTCACTTTGAGTAGGTACTTTGCAATTAATATGAGCATGTTTACTCTTCGAGCACTGTGTGGGAAGGATTCTTCTATGTTGTTCACTTGAGGTGGGCATGCTCCAACAATGTCAAGGGATAAAATCAGAATGTTTTAAATATGAATGTAGCTGCTGTTTCTAGATAAATGAGAAACATTTTTTTCTGAGTTAGTTTTAAAATAAAACTGGTTCTGATCAGTCTGAAAACAGACCAGCTGCATTGATATTGTTCCATGGTGATTCCTGTGGCTGATGTCATGCAAGCATGCCCACTTCAATTCCTCAACAAAATGACTATGTTCTGAGCTCTTTGAAGAAACCCTATAGAGACAGATTGTTTGTAAAATCATGACTTTGAAAAATCACCACAAATTACTTATTTTTAGTCGCCTTCTTTAAGATAAACATCTTGCAAATGGATATTTAATTTTCGCTTTAATTACCATCACTTGCTTCATTTAGCGATGACACAAATTAAAAGGTAGAAGATGTTTCTTAACCTGTCCCATTACCACCTTCCTTGCCTGCACCATCATCCCTTTTGTCATTTAATCACTCGTGCCCCCTACCCTATCACAGACCTTCCCTTTTGTTCTTTCCTCCCCTCCCCTCCCCTCTCCTCCCTCCCCTCCCCCCCCCCCACTTTCCCTGGCTCTGTACTTGCTCAAAAACTTAAACTCCTTTAACATCTTCCAGTTCTGACGAAAGGTCTTCGACCTGAAACGTTAACTCTGTTTCTTTCTCCACAGATGCTGCCTCACTTGCTGAGCTTCTCCAGCATTTTCTGTTTTTATATAAAATCTATTTGTGCTTGTTTCAAACTTATGTTCCCAATGATATCTAGAAAAAAGATGTGCTAGGACACAAATTACGAAGCTACACATTAGCCCAGAATTTCTTGGAGACTTGCGCCATTGTAATGGCACATCTACGACGTAGGGCCCGCTTTACAGCGTAAAAGTCCCAGGAAATTATGGCGTCACAAGGAGTGCTAGGAGTCACAAGGTAGTATTTTTTAAAAGATTGAGAATGCCATTTAAACCACAGGAGTGAAGTTCAGTGAGTTTTTGAGGATACAATAGTTTATGTTCTGATATTTATTATCTGCTTTTATATAAGATGGAAAATAAAAATCCTCATTGTTGTCTTTACTCCTGCCTCAGCTTCAGTCTATTTAGTTTGAAATTATGTTACTGTGCAGTGCAAGATGGCAAAGATGTGGGAGCTCAGGAGAAAATTAAAGAATATGTTTAGAAAGCATCGGCTTTATCTAATAAGCATAAATTTTAATTTTTAAAGATCCATTATGTAGAACACAATTTCTGTGATGTGTGGCACCTAAATTTATTGTGGAATTAATGTGTGAAATAAAGCTGCATTGCTTCTGCTGGAGCTGATGGTCAAGTGATGACAGAAGTGAACTTAAAGAAATAGTTGGCAAATGAGAGATTGATAGAGGTTATGTAAAACAATTCAGAGGTAATTTGTGGCTGGGAGAGGGGATAAAACAAACCAAATTTCTTACCGTGTCAGTTTAATGGCACTGTCACAGCTGAGGCAGAAGGACGTGGCTTCAAGCCCCACTACGGATTTGAGCGCACAATCTAGGCTGACACTTCAGTGCAGTACTGAGGAAGTGCTGCATTGTTAGAGGTGCCGTCTTTCGGATACGACATTAAACCAATGTCTGCCTTTCCAGATGGACATAAAAGTTCCCATAGCGCTCTGTGAAGATGCACAAGGCGTTCTCCTGGTGTCCTGACTTACATTCTTCCCTCAAGCAACAGCACTAAAAAACAGACTATCTGGCCATTCATCTATATGCTGGTTGTGAGACTTTGCTGTGTGCAAATTGGTTGCTGCATTCGCCTACATAGCAACAACAGTTACACTTTAAAAGTAATCCATTCATTGTAAAGTGTTTTGGTGGTGCTTTCTTTACCTGCAAACTGTAACACTTGAGCAGTTTGATTACAAGATATCTGAAAAATATATTAGCACGCTTGAAATACAGTGCGGTGCTATAATGTGACATAGATCAAGCATCCAAATTGTCTTTTTGGGCCACTTGGGTGAGTACCATGAAGCCTCAGGGGCCAGATATAAGGTTTAAATCCATAGTCTCATTAAGTTGCGTATATCTCAGATTGCTGATACTGACAGATCTTGGTGTTCCTAAGTTAAGATTTATCCACTAATGAGGAAATGGCCTTTTCTAAACCTCTAGCTTCATAAAATTCAAACAGGACAAACCAGCAATTAAGGAATAGTCTGAAGGGCACCTGGCACTGAGATCCCAGGGCTTTGATGGCATGTTTGCCAGGGCCACTGGTGGCCCTAGAGTCTCAGGTTGTACACATCTAATATAACCTATAGGTATAATTGTAGGTTGTGACTATATATCTCCAGGACGTACACATATATAAGCTGTCCTGAGATATTAAAAACTGTAATTCTATGTAACTGTGTTATTTCCCCATAATAGCCTCTGGCTCTGTCTGCTGAGCCCATCATAAATCCTCATATAGTTTTACGATGTCTCGCAGCCCACTCTCTGTCAGCTGATGCAGTACTGCACAAGAAATAAAAGCTCAGCTGGCCATAATAATGGAAGATACAAACTCTAGTGACTTTCCCAAAAGAAAACTTGATGATAAAGAAACCTGTATATATTAATATGTTCATGGTTACATAATCCTCTCAGGGTTTGAATAATTGTCTTGCGTTTCATTTTTACAATTTTTTGATGTCTGCACCATGTGCCTGTCACAAAGATGCAACACTTTTTTTTAAAGTAATTTCTGTTTGACAGAAATTCTCTTTATATGTGCACAATGTTTTTGGAATTTTCACAGCCTGTAATGATCAACGATCGACACTGCTTTGAATGTTATGGTTACGACATCATCATTGATGACAAACTGAAGCCATGGCTCATTGAGGTAATGACTGGATACGATTTCTGACTGAGAGGTTCTTTTTAAAACAATTTTGCAGTTTGCACCTCAATTTTCCACTTAAGTCTTCATGTGTTGGTCTAAATTCTAGGTGAATGCATCCCCATCACTCTCTTCTACCACTGCCAATGACCGCATTCTGAAGTATAACCTCATCAATGACACCTTAAACATTGTTGTGCCAAATGGTGAGATGCCAGACTGCAAGTGGAGCAGATGCCCACCAAAGGAAGCACTTGGAAACTATGAGCTCTTGTAAGGTTTTGGCCTGTAGCAGATTGTTATGACTTCCTGTTTGCTTTTTTGTTCCTGTCCTCACCTTCACCTGAAGGTGTGACTCATCTTTTGGATCTGACAGGTGTCTAGTATCTCAACCAGGTGGCCGTGCTCCACATGCAATTCTAAATAGTGAAGCTCCCCATGGTTATATAACCTCATACATAGAATTGTATTACAAATTTAATAATACACTTGAAAAAAATTTGGTTGGCAAGATAATTTGTGACTTGGACTTGGTGCACAGGGCACAATTTCAAAATTTGCAAATGACACAAAACTTGGAAATGTAGTAAACAGTGAGAAGGATAGTGATAGACTGCAAGAGGATATAGACAGGCTGGTGGCATGGTTGGACACGTGGCAGATGAAATTTAACACAGAAAAATGCAAAGTGATACATTTCGGTAGGAAGAATAAGGAGAGGCAATATAAACTAAAGGGCACAATTCTAAAAGGGGTACAGAAACAGAGAGATCTGGGGGTATATGTACACAAATTGTTGAAGGTGGTAGGGCAGGCTGAGAAAGCAGTTAAAAAAGCAGATCGGGTCCCGGGCTTTATAAATAGAGGCATAGAGTACAAAAGCAAGGAAGTCATGAACCTTTATAAAACACTGGTTCGGCCACAATTGGAGTATTGTGTCCAGTTCTGGGCACCGCACTTTAGGAAAGATGTGAAGGGCTTAGAGAGGGTGCAGAAGAGATTTACTAGAATGATTCCAGGGATGAGGGAGTTTAGTTACGTGGATAGACTGGAGAAGCTGGGGTTGTTCTCCTTGGAACAGAGAAGGTTGAGAGGAGATTTGATAGAGGTATTCAAAATCATGAAGGGTCTAGACAGTTGATAGAGAGAAACTATTCCCAGCGGCGGAAGGGTCAAGAACCAGAGAACATAGATTTAAGGTGATTGGCAAAAGAACCAAAGGTGACATGAGGAAAAACCTTTTCACACAGCGAGTGGTTAAGATCTGGAATGCACTGCCCGAGGGGACAGTGGAGGCAGATTCAATCATGGCTTTCAAAAGGGAACTGGATAAGTACTTGAAACAAAAAAATTTGCGGGGCTACGGGGATAGGGCAGAGGAGTGGGACTAGCTGGATTGCTTTTGCATAGAGCCGGCACGGACTTGATGGGCTGAATGGCCTCCTTCTATGATTCTATGGGGATTAATATGGTCCTGGATGTTATCGTCCAACCCTGACCTCACCCAATATCCACACAGACACCTTACACTTAGGGTCAGTCTGTAGCGATTAAGAGCTGGAATGCCCAATGATTTTTTTTTAATTGTTTTTTTTGTTGTAGTGAGCCAACATGTTGGCTGAGACCATTAACTCAACACAGACCAGGACCTTTTTGGTCAGCACTACACCATGCAGTGAATTTATCATTTATTTACTGATAACAAATGCAAGAGCATACTAATCCCCATAAATTATCCTGCAACCGACCTGGTCATCCACCATCAGTTCTGACGAGCATCTCAAGCATTATTGCCACTCCCCTTCCGCTGCTAAATCACCCCACTGTTCCAGGAATACCCTGGAGGGTAAAGTCTATCCCAAACCCCTCCACCACAAACTGCCTCCTTTGACCTCTTTTCCCCCAATCACCCATTGCACCTTTGATACCAGATGCGAGGAGCTCATGGATTACTTCTTCCACTACATTGAAATCAGTAGTTTCCTGATTATTATGCTGCAAGTAACTAATAGATGCACATTTGGTCATTTTATGTGCTCCTTAAAAATCAAAATAGTTATGCTAAGGAACGTATAAATTTCAGCTGCTTTGAAACAACACATTACGATTGGAAAGTCTGATTATCCAAACAGTAAAATGGTTAATCATAGGGCACCCAGATGGACTGACTGAACTCAAATTGTATCTTGACCTAATGATTGAGCTCAGCTACTCCTCATTAGGTGAATTTTAGCTGGGCCATTAGGTGAAATACTTCTGCAGCAGTGGTATAGTCCACCTTGGGGCGGGGGATTAGGGGAGCAAGGCTCTGCATGACAAAAGCACATTATACATCATTAGTCTGCTATGGAGAGCCATCAACCTCAGTTGTGAACATGTGCAGCTGAGGAAGGATGGGGAACAAAAATTGTGGTGAGGATTGTATTAATCAATTAATTGTAAAGTGGGTTAATTTTTCTGTAACTAAGGTATTGTATAATCCCAATGTCAATATAAGAGATATTTCATTATAAATGATTATGTAGGAAACCTTTGGGCAGTTGTAAAAAGATCAAAGAACACTTGACAAGTGCAGTGTGTGTTCGGCACAGATGAGATCTATTTTGCCATCTTTTATTTAGAAGATTAGCTGCATTTTGAGCCAAGCTGGAGTAGAAGTGAAAATTAAATTGAAACTTGAACTGGCCATAGTCAGGCGCGCAGTGATGGTAGTTTGGGGTCCTCGCTGTGCTGATTTGGTGGGACGCGCCTGCCGCACAGTTTGAGAACCACTGTCATTAGAAGGCGTATGAAGGCTTGAATGGGAGGGAACCTGCTATCAAAGCATCCTCCTGGCACAAGGCTGGTCACGGTCTACAATGAATGAAAGAGGAAAAGGACCTGTTTACAGGTAAAAGTTCTACCTGGCTAGTGTAGCATATTTATCTGTCAACTGCCTGAGGGGGTGGTGGAGGTAGATTCAATCGTGGCTTTCAAAAGGGAATTGGATAAGTACTTGAAGAGAAAAAATTTGCAGGGCTACGGGGAAAGGGCAGGGCAGTGGGACTAGCTGGATTGCTCTTGCAGAGAGCCGGTATGGACTCGATGAGCCGAATGGCCTCCTTCCATGCTATAACCATTCTATGATTCTAACTCCTGTAATATTCGCTGCCCAGACTGTCCATAGGAAAATGCTATTGCCTGTATCAGCTCTTGCTTCTTGAGTTAAACTTTATATGTGCACAGCGGAGCTTGTAGAGTCCGAATGAAGTTTAATTATTGCCTACTAAGTTTTTTCTAAATAAAAAAACAACTCGATCGAGAGACTGTGCTTTCAGTTAGTTCTTGGCTTGAAGTATTTTGGTCCTCTCTTTCTTTCCTCAGATACGATGAAGAGCTGGCACAAAATGAGGGCGTGGAATGTGAGGGGAAGCCTCGTGTGGGGCCTTCTCTGAACAAAGGCAATCGACTGAAGGATACTAGAAAGCCTTTTTCAACTTGGAAATAAAATCGCTGATATTAAATCTCAGAACAAGTGCTCAGCACTGGAAGCATGGTTCAAAAAGTGTTTGTTCTCCCGCATCCACGTAGCTCAAAGCCATTCCAATTACAGTATTAAACTCGTACAATCTTTTGAAGGGCATTTCCAGACTAAATTGATATGTACTGAATGTAAATTGGTACAAGTGATAATCCTGGACCTATATTATAGTATTGCAACTACACTCCTGCTGAATACAGTTCAATCGACCTGGTAGAGAAGACTATGCAAAAAATACATTATTGTTTGTCGAGAAGACAAAGATGCAGAAGCACTAAAGATACCATCACTAAAGAACTTTCATATGCTATGGAGTGTAATTTCTTTTGTTTTTAACTACTGAAATAAAAGGGATGGGGGGGGGGGGTTTCTATGTGATGCTGTAGGTTAATGCATGTCATGTAACTGAAGTGGTAAGTGGTTACACAAGGGAACATTGTAAAACCATAACAGTGTCACCAAGCTAGTGAAATAGTATACATTCATATGAATGTGTTATACCACCAGTTAGCCAAAGATCTTTTGAAGTCGGTACACTGAGCTTTCATAGAATGAAGCAGAATTACATTGTATGCTGTTCCTACTGCACTGCTGGGGTCTGTGTCCCTACAGTTTATCATGTAGGATTCCCCGTATTTTATTTGTAACCACTTGATACACTGACAGGCAGTGCCTGTTGACCAGGAACTTAGTCAAGATGTACTTCTGAAAGTTTCTCTGGTATTATTTCTTTACTAGCTTTTGAAAGATGTCAGATTCTTAAGATACATGTGTAAGTGTCACTGTATAATTAATGGTTTTGTCCTGGGCCAAATCCCTTTAACCCTTAGTTGTGTACTGTTCTGACCTCTAATGCAACATCTTGGTGTCCAGGAATATGGTTTACAACAGAAATTTGCACTGTTCATTATTTCATTATTTATTTGCAACCAGAATGTACCTCATTAAATCTAAGTTGGTCAGTAATGTTTTGCATTCCCATCTATAACCTCCAATAAGCAGAGACTGTTAAGTTATTACATTAAATTGTATGTGATTTGAGATTGCATTCTTTTTTTAATTCAATTGTCAAAAATTGTTCCATTGCCTGTTTACATTCCTCTGTTCAGAGTTTAATGTATCTCTGCCACATTTGTCTACTGCATAACACTCAACACATTTGTTATCCCTCTCTTCCTTCCCCCCCACCCACCTAGCATCCACACATATCTATTTCCACAAAGGGTAACTGAATAAAATCCGCAGAAACCCTGGTTTAGTTTTTTTCTCCCCCCCCACCCCCACCCCTCATTAACCCAGAAGTGTTGAAATCGATTACAGTTCCCCTACCCACCACTTCAGCTGAGATCAGCTAGCTCAGCATAAGATAGGGGAATCAAACCTAGGACTCTCTGATCTGTATGGCTTTGTGCCACACTGAGTGGTTCATTTAAGCAGAGCCGTCAGGGATGTTGTTTATCACATTACACAGAAGACTTAACGTTTTGATTCAGATTAGGTCAATGAAGCCTGCTGTTAGCCTTGGCCCAGTGGTAGCCCCTTTGCCTCTAAGTCAGAAGGTTTTAGGTTCAATCCTCACTCCAAAGACTTGAGCATATAATCTAGGATGGCACTTCAGTGTAGTAGAGGGAGTGCTGCATTGTAGGTGGTGTATTTTGGATGAGATGTTTAACCGAGGCCCTGTTTGCCTTTGCAAGTGGAGATAAAAGATCCCATGGCAGTATTTTAAGAGCAGTGGAGTTTTCCCAGTGTCCTGGCTAACGTTTATCCCTTTGCCAACTTCCTTATAACAGATTATTTGGTTGTAACTCTCATTGACATTTGTGGGACCTTGCTCTGCACAAATTGGCGACTGCATTTTCCCACATTACAAAAGTGACTGCACCTCAAAAGGTACTTGATATGCTGTGAAGTACTTTGGGACAACTAGAGGTTGGAAAAAGCACTATATAAATGCAGGTACTTTTGTGAACGTGATCCTCAGCTGAAGTCAGACCAGCTGTTATGGTAACAGTCCATTGGAAGTGCCATTAACAATACCACTATCTGAACCTAATACTCTTCTATTCTCATTTTTTCCTTACCTTTCCTGATGCAGGCCCCTATGCTGCTTGGTTGGATTGACCTCCTGGAAACCGGGATCCATGCAACCAAACTCAGCTCCTTTATCCCAGATTTTTTTTTGAGTCTATAGCTCTGCAGTAGGAGAAATTCACCTTAACTTTAATCTAAATATCAATATAAATGCAGCTTTACAAAGTAGCAGAGTTCCACAGCCAGCAGCTCCCCCCTGGTGCCTTGTGCAAATGACCAAGCAAGCCTGGAAAATGAGCGGTTTAAGCACGGGTTAATACAGTCATCATCACCTCTGCTCCTCACCACCACATAGCCACACACGGGCATACCCACAAGCATCACAATGTTAATAAGCAGAAACTCTAGCCAATTTGAACGACTCCCTAACCTGAGGATACAGACCAATTGCAGCATGTACCCCAACCCAACTAATTCACCAGAGCAGGACACTTTCTTTTTTAAAAAGAGGGTTGGAGGCTGTGGAAAATCACTACTAGTGATTGAAGCAGACCATATCAAAATTTAAAGGAATAGGTTAGATAGGTGGTTGAAGGGGAATAAAGGGATATGAGAGTAGAGCAGGCAGGTGAAATTAGGACTATTGCTCATGTGAAAGATAAAACACCAACACAGACTAGTTGGACCGAGCAGCCGGTTTCTGCAGTTTCTATGTAATACTGACGGAGGTTGGGGAATAGCAAGGCACCAACCAGAATTTTCCAAAAATCTTAGGAAATGGCAATTAGGTCAAAGGATTGGAGTGGCAATCGTTACAGTCCCATTTAGAAAGAGGATAATACTGGAAATTATAGGTCAATTAGTCTTCAGTTATGGGGAAATTTCTAGAGTCCATAATACAGTATGAAATTAGTAAACACTTAGACATGGCCTAATCAGCATGGATTTGTAAAGGACAGATCCAGTTTGACAAACTTAATTGAACTTCTTGAGGAAATCAGAGTGCATAGATAAAGGGAATGTGGTGGATGTTGTATATATTTTAAGAAAGCATTTGATAAGGTATTGTTAATTGTTAAGCAAATTAAGGCACGTGGTATTAAAGGAATGTAGCTGCATGAGGGATAGCTAAGAGACAAGAATGATGTACATGGATTTTTAAAAAAAATTTCAGGATTTTAGTATTGGTGTGCTCCAGGGATCCACACACCTTTATTTTCCATTTATAAAAATAATTTGGACATAGGTACAAAAGTAATTATCTAATTCCTTTAAAAAAAAAATTCAACAATGGTTTACAGAAGAGAATCCCACCTTTGAACCAACCTCTGGCTAAAGAATTATTTCCAATCTCTAATTATTTTTGAGATTATATTTGTCCCATCTGATTCCACTGGTCAGCAAGACAGTGATAAATGTATTGCCATGTCAGCTCTAGTGAAAAAAGCTTTAACTTTTAAAATTTAACAATAACTCCCTGTTAACATCCAAATGCTTTGATATCTTTCCAAAATTGGGGTTCTCAAAACTGTACATAATACTCCAAATGAAGCCCAAACTAAGGGATTGTACAAGTTCAACATTACCTCCTTGCTTTCATATTCTATGCTTAGTTACAAAGCCTGGGATTCGTTTTTTTAAAAAATAGCATAATCCACTTGTGCTACCACCCTTTAATGACCTGTGCATCTGCACACCAAGCTCCTTGTGCTCTTCCACTCCATTTAAAATCCTACCATCTACTTCCTTTCTCTGTTCTTACTTCCAAAATGTGTTACTTCACATTCTTCTACACTGAACTGCATTTCCCATCCATCTGCTGATATGGCTAGCCTACCTGAAGTCTTTCACAATTTTTGTTACGATTTGCCATAGGCCCCTCAATTTATCAGCAAACATTGATACTGTTTCTTTAATTTTTAAATCCAGATCATGTATCAATAAATTAAGAGTGGCCCCAATAGAAATTCCCATGGAACATCCCTCACTATATATTTCCAGGCTGAAAAACTTTCTTTTATCGTCTAACATTTGCTTTCTGCCCTCCAATCATTACTTTATCCATATGGCCACATTCCTCTTAATTCCATGTGCCATTATCCCAATCCGTGCTTTTACTGTTTTATTTCTGACTGATGATTGGGATTCCACCAAACAATCTGCCGTTTAATTTGCCCCTTTTATAGCCAGGCCTCATAGTTCTGTTTAATTAGCCTCCCCCTGAATGAAAGTTGAAGCACTATCACTGGTATGATCAACGGAGTTTGCTTCCCCGCAAAAAATGAATTCACAGTTAGACAAAAGCAGACAGAAATATATTATGTAGTCACAACCTGACATGCAAGTCAAATAAAACGGACAAAAAAAGCAAATGCCCCATTTGAGTACAACGAATAAATGTGCAGAAGCAGGTTAATGTATTTCAATTGACTTTATTTTACACAACAAATCGTACACATTTATTGAGGTTGTCCACGACCACGACCAAATCCGCCTCTCTGTAAAAGAAACATAAGTATAACGGTTAGCAATTTGCAAATCTCTGAAACATCACCAATATAGTTTAGGAAAATACTAACTCATAATTCACTCAACAACCATCTGTTCTAAAAGTTAAAAGTATACAACAAATCAGTGCTAGTTTATCAACCCTAGTTTACCAGGGATGTCTTACTGCAGTTATACAGGGCCTTGGTGAGACCACATCTGGAGTATTGTGTGCAGTTTTGGTCTCCTTCTCTGAGGAAGGATGTCCTTGCCACGGAGGGAATGCATGAAGGTTTACCAGACTGATTCCTGGGATGGCAGGACTGACGTATATGAGGAGAGATTGGGTCGACTAGGCCTTTTTTAACGGGAGTTTAGAAGAATGAGAGGTGATCTCATCGAAACATAAAATTCTAACAGGACTAGACAGACTAGATGCAGGGAAAATGTTCCCGATGGCTGGGGAGTCCAGAACCAGGGGTCACAGTCTCAGGATATGGGGTATGCCATTTAGAACCGAGATGAGGAGAAATTTCTTCACTGAAAGGGTGGTGAACTTGTGGAATTCTTTACCACAGAAGGCAGTGGAGGCCAAGTCATTAGATGTATTTAAGAAGGAGATAGAGGGATCATGGGGTATGGGGAAAAAGCAATGATCATTTTGAATGGCGGAGCAGGCCTGAAGGGCCTACTCTTGCTCCTATTTTCTAGGGAGAATGCACATTGGGTCATAATTTGCTGTGGCAGGGCATCTAATGGCATCTGCCATTAGTTAGACTGGCCCTTGCCTGTTTAGGTTTTTTAAGTTTTTGCATGGCAAGTTGCTGAAAGTGCAAAGTGATAACGTCGCAGCGAGGGAAAATGGGCATCTGGGACCTGAGTGAATAGGGCAAGCAAGTGGGTATCTCCAGATTGAAGGATTGTGAAATTATGTATGTTCTTATATCTGGGGATCAGGCGGGATAGTGGAATGAGGTCGAAGATCAGCCAAAATCTGATTGAATGGCGAAGCATGCTCGAGGGGCCCTATGGACTACTCCTGCTCCTACTTCTTATGTTGTTAATTTAAACTTCCTTCAGTCTTTGTACTGTTAAGAGTGGGTGAATTCAATGTCAAATCAGGTACAGGAGAAAGAGAGAGGGAAAGAAAGATTGGATTAAGAGAGAGAAAAAGAGACAGAAAAGTAAAAGTCTTAAATGAGATTTTTAAAAATCTCCAACAATTAAAACCTGAAGGAATGAGACTCCACACTTGTAATAGTTAATTTTCAGTGTCAGAGGGGTTGACTGGCAGTAATGAACACTAATCACATCATTAAAAGGGTACTTTAGGCTAAAATGGACAAGACTTAACTTTCTATGGCGAGTTTAGTTCACATCTACCGTGCAAATACTGGAACTCCATGCCCTTCAATGAATTTCAATGGTGAGGCAGATGGCGAGATGCCGTTTTTGCAAAGCTAACGGCGGAGTGGCGCATCTCGGACAGCAACTTTTGGATATCGACGTTTAACCGAGCACCTGCCCCTTGCTTGAAGTTGCTGTACCATTTGTACATAAATAGCTGTGAGCGCCATTCGCCTCACCGTTATTTTGACAGCAAATTCTGGCCCAAAATAGTTGTCAGCAAATCAATAAATGTTTTAGTAAATCTGACTTTACTCTAACAATATTGTATTTAAGGAATGAGATCTCTGAATTTAGTACTTTACTAGAACAATCCAATGGTTGTGGGCTATTAAAGTGCAACTACAATAGTGTAATTTGTAAAAATGTGATAAATACATCTACAACTAACGTTTTAACAGCATTGACAATGGACAAGATCTTTTACATTGCTTACAAACAGACTATTTGCTGCAGTGGACCTGTAAGACATGGTCTTACTTTCTTAGGGCCACTGGGTCAATAACTTTCAAATGCATTTTTCCACCTGGGAACAGTGGAAAAACAATACTTACAAACTGGAATTCTGTGGCTGCACCAGCACCAGCTTCAGCCTTCTTATCTGCACCAACTGTAAAAATAGTAAGAGCAAAGGTGATTTATTACTCAGTTCCTACAGGAATAGAATCAAAACATCCATGGATTTTATTAATTTTAAATCCAATTCCCAAATCAAGAGCACTCACTACTTTTGAATCAATACCACCCCCCAACCGGGCACCCTCTTGTGGTGATGGCCCTGCTAGCAACCGGACTGAAGTAGCAGACTAAGACCAGATGTCTATTTCTGAAATAAACCTCACCCAGAGAGCCAGGTGAAGCAAGGCAATCTAACCTCACCATGCTGACCAAGTAAGCACAAAAAAGATTGGATTCAGTTACCCTAAAATTTAAAAAAGGACCCAAAATCTCTGCATCGCCCCCAAGCTGTTACCTGACCGAAGACAGGCCTTTGAGCTCCAACAACCGTGGAACCTCATGGGATGTCCCTGTGATGACTCAATACTGCTGCCAGGATTATGCCTATGGCAGAATGGCAGGTTCCCTGCTGTTCCCCAAACTTCCCTGCCCCGGCCTGTCAAAACCCGACAGACCTCAACCTTTAAAATCCTACCGGCACACTCTGTATCGAAGCAAGCAGTTAGCAAGGAAAAAGGAAACACTAAAGTTTAACTCAGAGCTGCTGTCTGATAATGGCCCAGATCTCTGGGTGCTGCAATCAAGCACTCGATTTAGCACTGAAAAACAAAAACAGCTGTTCAACCAAATCAGGGAAGGGGCAGAGAACTCTCAAGACCAGTGGCTGCATTCGAGTTACCTGTGGTGGTCCTGAAGCCTGCAACAGACCCCATTCTCTAACAATTTTCCATCCGAGATCAATCCCTGAAATTTCAATAACCTGACTGCAGCCCCCTTCCAGATCAATCAAGGATGCCCTGAACTTACTCCGTCATGAGGCAGCACTGTCAATGCTGAACAGCCAGGAGCTCCAAGCAGCTACCTGCAGAGTAACAATCTCCAGATGGAAGCAGGACACATGACCCAAACAGAATGACATCACAAATAGACCCACTGCATAGTAAGTAACAAATAGGCATGACTACAATGGCGAGACCCAGAAACTTCAATACTTATATGGGGAAGCACACCTCAGGACCCTGCAGCACGCAAATATCATGTGTCACTCATCGCCCCTTAATCTGAAAATAACTCACGCAGCCAAACACAAGACAAATAGAACACAGCCCCAGCCATCTTTGAAGCCCTACTCCCAATTTCAAAACCATAATGAGAACTTCACAACAATGGTCAGAAAGAAGCAAACAGAAATTCGGAGCACTCCAACGAGCGAGATCTGTGTCCACAAAAGTGAAATAGTTACAACAAATCCGATCTCTCAGATAACCTACAGAAAATGCTGGAAATACTCAGCAGGTCAGGCAGCATCTGCTGAGTATTTCTAGCATTGCCGAATACCTGCTGAGTATTTCCAGCATTTTCTGTTTTTATTTCAGATTTCCAGCATCCGCAGTATTTTGATTTTGTTTCAGATAACCTAGCTGCATCAGCATGATCAAGATAGACTATGGACGACCTTGGCAATGGGGTGAAACGGAAAACAGTTAACGTTTCAGGTCGATGACGCTTCGTCAGAACTGGAAGAAGAAAGATTAAACAGTTTTTAAGCAAGTACAGAGCCAGGGAAAGGAGGAAAGAACAAAGGGGAAGGTCTGTGATAGGGTGGAGGGCAGGAGTGATTAAATGACAAAAGGGATGATGGTGCAAGGCAAGGAGGGTGGTAATGGGACAAGTAAAGAAACAAAAGGTGGGTCTAGAGATGTAAATGGCAACAGTAGAACCATTACCAGCACCTGCTGTCTGAAAAAAATGGAAGCAGTGATTATGATCAGAGGTTACTGAAATCCAGGAAGTCCAGAAGGTTGTAAAGTGCCGAATCGAAAGATGAGGTGCTGTTCCTCGTGCTTCCGATGAGCTTCGCTGGAACAGTGTAAGAGGAGAGGACAGAGAGGTCAGATCATAACCACTGCTCCCATTTACAGCTCCTCTAGACCCATCTTTTGTTTCTTTATTTGTCCCATTACCACCCTCCTTGCCTTGCACCATCATCCCTTTTGCCATTTAATCACTCCAGCCCTCCACTCTATCACAGACCTTCCCTTTTGTTCTTTCCTCTCCCCCTTTCCCTGGCTCTGTACTTGTTTAAAAACTGTTTAATCTTCAATTTGTTCCAGTTCTGACGAAGTGTCATCGACCTGAAACGTTAACGGTCTCTTTCTCCACGGATGCTGCCTGAATTGCTGAGTATTTCCAGCATTTTCTGTTTTTATTTCAGATTTCCAGCATCTGCAGTATTTTGCTTTTGAAACGAAAAACAGTTGAGTCTTCAGGATTCAGGAAGGTTTTGAAAAAGGCATCCATATCAAGAGCTGTGGGAAATTTCACTGCATGCCAAAGACAGCATCCCGCTAACACCACCACAGACATAAATATCACCCACACAAAGATTAAGGCAACTAACCAAGACCCCTCACAACTGCCCTTCATAGATTCTTGCAAAAGGCCAGTTCAGGTAAGGAAGCACCCCATGGTTGCACGAACTTTACCGATCTGATAGGAGGCCTGTGCACGACTTAAGATTCCACTGGGGCCGACAACCCTCCCCCCATACTGGCACAAAGAGCGCCCAGTGAGTTCAGATCTTGACTAAAGAATATCACCAAACACAGGGACAAGATCTTGTCTTTTCAACAACTGATGTACATCTCACACCTTATTCCACAGGATGTGTTTAGGTACTTTCAATCAAGCACTCCTTCCAGGTGCCAGTGATATGTTATTTCAGCAAAATCCAACCCCCTCTAGAGCTATTCATTCTCAACCCCTATGATACCCACAAATGTATATTTCCTCTGTGCACTGCACTCGCTTCCATTGACAGCTATTGAAAAAAGGCCACAAAACAGACACAGGTAACTACAGACCTATTACTCTCACCTCAATTCCACATGAAATTATAGAATCAACTAACAGAAGTGAACTTAAAAGATTACTGTACAGCAACCAACAAGTAAACAGCAGTCGATACACTTCAGAAGCGGCAATAACCTATCTGATCAACCTCCTTGGCCTCTATTCAAAAGACAACCCAAATGGACTGTAGTAAGCCTGCAAATGTTATGTACTTAAGACTTCCATAAGGTATTTGATAAAGTTCTACACAAAAGGCTACTAGTCAAGCTCAGGATAAAACTTGGGAATGGATAAGAAATTGGCTTAGGATAGTAAACAGCAACTTGAATTTATAGAGCACCATTAATGTAATGGTTACAAGAAACATATTTGGGTGGGATATGGGAGAAATGCTGAGTGGGTGCCACAGGGCTCAAAGTTGGGACCACTACTGTTTCTGAATTACATTAATGACTGAATCAGAACCTTAATGCAAATTGTTCAAATTTGCAGAGGATACCAAACTTTGGTGGGGGCAGGGGGGGCAGTGGAATCAAAGGCAGTAGCTCAGAAATTACAGAACGAGTTAAACAAAATGCTTGAGTAGGGAGAACAAAGGCATACTAAATCTAATGTGGATAAGTGTAAAGTGCTGCACACAGGAAGGAAAAATGGGCGAGATGCTTATTCCATGAATGGCGTTGAAACAGTTAAATTGAGACACCCAGGAGTTTTAGGCTGCCAACCAATGCAGAGCAGCAATCAACAAGGCCAACAGAATGTTGAACCACATAGCTAAACCAGTAATAGTCAAAGGAAGCTGTGATCTGGTCAGATCACACTGTGACTACTGCGCCCAGATCTGGTCGCTAAGAACCAAGGGAGACATTCAGGCCCTGGAAGCAGTGGAGACAAGATCCATGAGGCTGGCCCTTAATGTCAACGGGCTCAGTGTGATGAAAGGAGACATTTGAGAGTTAACTATATTTTATATCTCTGTAAGGTTAAGGGAATGGAAAACATTAATCCAGAAAATTATTAAATTAAAATGTGGGAGTAGGACAGGGGGGGCCACAGGTTCAAACAAAAATTGTATTTTGCAACTGAAGGAACCAATCCAGGTCCCGTCCGCCCAATTTCCAGATTAGCTGGAGGACATTGCTGATGCGCATCTGTTCAGAAAACCTTATGCAAACTAGTGACCTTGGTGACAAGCATGCTATTCCACATTTACTGCCTAATTAAGGGATGTACTGTTCATAACTGTATGGCATTACTGAAGTCACAAACCTATATCCTAACTATACAACCACCATAAAGTGTTTTTTTTTTACTCACTTTCCTAACACTCCCATCTACCTGAATCCACGCTTGCACCACTATTAATCAAATTTAATTCTTAACTATGTGGCAGCATTCCCAATCCTGATCCAGGACTCCCTGTTGGAATTGCACACATGTTAACACTGCATAGGGTCTGGCTTGGCTCCAACAGTTCAGAGTAATTCAGCAAGCCAACACTTGCTGTATAAGGCTCACATATAGGGGTTTCTCAATGTCTCGATGAGTAATGCACTATCCAGTACGGTATTACTTAGCCACAAAGAACGAAAACATTTCACGTTCCACCCGGCAGTGCAGTTAACTGATCTCAAGCTAGGGGAGGAAACAGATGGGGGAAATGGTCACATTCAAATACCACCATTTAGATGTCATTAGGCCACTGCTTATGGAGTCATATCTTAGCATGAGTTTCCACCTCCTGTAGCAAGGTGAGAAAATCATGAAAAAGTACAAATCATGCAGCAAGACACTTGTTGCACATGGAGTTACATCTAAAGTTAACAGGATTCACAGATAAAGCCCCGAGATGACGGTGCAGGATTTTCAGTCTCTATTCACACTAACAGACAAGCAATTACACACTCCTGTCCTTGGCTTCCACTCCAAGAATTTTATAAGATCACGCTAAAGTCAACTGCAGGTTAAGGGAGCACCTAAGGAACCTCACTTTGGTTCAGGTTTGAATTTAGACCCACGACAACGAGTTCATATGGCAAGAGTGCGAGAACAAGGAAAAGTAATTCCAGTATTCTTTAAAAAGACAGGGCAAGAGAGAACTCATTAGCTGGGGTGAGTTCATTATTTCTCAAATTGATCAGTTAACACTGCAGAGAAGTAATTTAAAAAAGATCAGACAACTTTTCATTTGCTGCTGTCCTTAGAATATACAAATTAGTTATTCATATACTGATTTATAGTCAAAGGGGGTAGACTTTTTGAAGTTCTGGAAGTGAAGAGAAAACAATCATAAATTTAAGCTACCAAGTATCCAACAATTTGTTCCATTATATATAAATCCTATGTCTGGCTTCAGAACACACACTAAGACCAGATTCAGCCGCATTACTTAAGTTAAATGTCAACCACACAATACTACTGCTAACCCGACAATGATCAATAAAAAAATTACATTGTGCAATACTTACGGGGTGCAGTCCGTCTGTAAGTGTCTCTGTCAGCTTCACCGCGAAGTCGAGCTGGACGCTCCTCACCCAGACCTGCAAAAAGTTTCATAATGTTACTACCATAGTCCAGATGCTAGATTTTAAAAAGTCAAATGTTTCTAGAAGCTACAACTAATACACAAAATTTGCTTTGAAGATAAAAGATTAGAAAAAATGACCTTGCATTTATACAGCGTTATTCATGTCCTCAGGACATCCCAAAGTACTTCACAAGCAATAAAGTACTTTTGAAGTGTAGTCACTGTTGTAATGCAGGCAAACACACCAGCCAGATTGCACTCAGCAAGGCCCAAAAACAGCAATGAGATAAATGGCAAGATAATCTATTTTAGAGATGTTGGTTGAGGATCAAGACACCGGAAGAATTCCCCTGCTCTTCTTTGAATGGGACCATGGGATCTTTTACATCCACCCGAGAAGTCAGATGAGGCGCGGTTAATGTTTCATCCAAAAGACTCCGCTAGTGCAGTACTTCCTCAGTATCAGCCTAAATTATGTGTTCAGTCTATGGAGTGGGACCTGAACCCATGACCTTCTGATGTAAAGGTGAGAGTGCTGCCACTGAGCCAAGGCTGATATTAAATAAGATCTTAACCATTTGTGGAACTACAGGGGGTCAACTAATACTGAAGCAACTGGTATGCAGCATTGTAACACAAAGCAACCATCTTAACAACACTAGGGCTGATAGTACAATTAGGCCAGTGATGCAATAGACGACTTAAGGCAGGGGTCTGGGGATTTTCATACTGCAAGCCCTGCTTATCTGTCCCAAAAAGCCCAGGTGACACATGTAATATGCTCCTGAAAGAACGGGGAAATTCAAATAGTAACAAATATAAAGTTACTTTACAACTTAGCTTAGGGTGAGAATGCTTTGATTTTTTTTACTCATACAAGTTTGTAATGCAGCAACAGGGGGTAGGGGGAGAAGGACACAAAAAAGATTGTGCCTTAATACACACTGCTTGAACTGGGGGTTCTGCATAGTCATTGTTCATTAGTAGCACCCAAGGCTCTATGTCACACAACAAAGTGGCCCTAGATGACAAAGGACAAAGTTTGGACAACCTTGATTTAGATGGACAGAATCTTGGTGTAAAGTGGGTTCTAAAATTACAGCACACAAGGAAACTGTTCTACACTATATTTGAACATTTTATATAGTGCATCACCACATTTCCCATGAAATGTCTCAAAGTACTTCATGTACAGTCAATTACTTTGAAGTATAGCAACCTCGTGGGCAAATCCAACAAAGATTTGTTTGACAAACAGTCTGGCCTGTGAAACAGACAGATGCAATATGCCGGTAACACCACCAAAATGAGGCACAACTTAAGTATAAAACATTGGCAAAATAAGTTGAGCACCATGTACTGTCAATCACAGTTTCAAAAGCGTGATCAGAGAATTTTAATATCTGGGGAATATAAAATCTCACATTCTAAACACTACTAAATCACAACCAAGCTCAAGTTATTTACTTCCTTTCATCTCTGATCAAAATAGGCTGCAGACCTGTTAAATGGCCTTCATCAATCCTCTGAGTGGGCTGCTTTGTTGTGCAGGAGGTGCTTGGGTAAATTTGCTCTGCTTGTGGGGAAGCATCCAGAGATTGGAACTCAAAGGTAACAGTGGATCTGAAACCATAGAACTTTTGAGCTCCAACATACTGTGCTACCATTTATATTTCTCGGGCAGCATGCTACACAGCCTTAATATAACATGTCCCCTCAAAGCTTGTCATCGTAAGTTCACAATCTTTGCTCTGCTCGCAGGAACGGTACTGGGCAGGCACCGGGCACGTACCATTAGAAAGGAGAGTTACTCCAGAAACCACCATCAGTAGGTTACACAGCAGCATTAGCACAAGCCCAGGAAACTGTCCATTTACTTAGGATACTAAGGCATTAGGAACAAGATCAGGCCATTTAGCCCCTTGAGTCTGTTTCACCATTCAATTAGATCATGGCGGATCTATATCTTAACAACATCTACCCGCCATGGTTCCGTAACCCTTAATACCCTTGCTTAACAAAATCTATCAATCTCAGTTTTGAAATTTTCAAATAACCTAGCCTCCACAGCGTTTTGGGGATAGAGTTCCAGATTTCCACAACCTTATGTGTGAAGAAATGCTTCCTGATATCAGCCCTGAACAGCCTAGCTCCAATTTTAGGGTTATGCCCCCTATTACGGGCTGATTAAAATATAAACGTCACTCACAACCATTACCCTTATAACTTCTATGATGACAACACAACCTTATTTTGGTTTGGATCAATACACAACAGTAACGGAGAAGCCTGTTTTGAGCTGGATGTATAGGAATCTTGTCACACAGGTGCTGTTGCCGCTTCAGCTGGAAAGTGAGGCTTAATAAAATAACCCCGAGAATGCCCATTATTAATTGCTACGGACACAACCTTACCATAAAAAAATGTACAAAACCATTACCAGCTTCTCAACATAGATCCTTTCTGCCTGGGGCCTTCAGGGTAGCAATTCTGCAATTTTGTTTTTTATTCCTATCTACCCCTATGATCTTCATTTTTTCTTTCCCCAGTTCATTTTTCCTGACACAATGACTCAAGGTGAATGTGTTCGCCAAGCCCTATTTGACCTCAGGGTAAAAAAAAAACAAGAGTTGACAGACATGTCATCTGGAAAGAAAGGCCCCATCGAGAAATCTGCAACCATTATTCCAAATCTGCCTACTTCCCGATGGTATTGCACTAACATTAGGCACAGGAACCAATGAAATAGCAGCACTGCAAAATGAAAATTGATTATAAAGTGCTGTGTTTAAATGTACATAATTGGAGCCCCAGTCAAGCTTGTATGCTTTTGGCAATTGAGGATTAAACATGAGTAATGTTTTACCTTTAGGCCTTGGCCTGGCAGTCTCAGGACGGGTCTGACGACGTAGAGTAGCAGGAACAATTTCTGGAGGAAGGTGAAGGTAGTCACGCAGGTACTGGATGCCCTCATTAGTCAAGTACCAGTAGAAGTGCCGCCAAGCAAACTGCTCCTTTACGTAGCCACGAGATTTCAAAGACTGCACATCAAGAACAATTGGGGGAACTTTAGTGTCAGATTTTCCCAACTTGTTTTTCAAAATGATTCCTTCATGCATAACACACAACAGGATTCTGAATCATTGGCTCCGGTAAAGCAAACTAAAGAGACAGACATGCAGCTTTTGGGCTAAAGCAGGAATCAATCGTTTTGTTCTAATATCCAAGGTGTACTTTCCCTTGTTACCAGTCTAATTCTCAAGTTACTAGTTCATATACTGTAATGCATAGGTTTACAAACTGGCATCCCCAGAACCTAAATGATCCATGAGATAGTCCACCAGGTCATCAGATTTCTGTTTTCAACCGTAGGGTTTTTAAAACTTATTAACACATTATTTCTGTTGCTGCATATTAATTCAAAAAAGTTCTCTGCCATGATTGGACTATTTTCTTTTGGTAACTGACACTGTCTTTTTGAATTGAGGCAAAGGTATCACCAGGACTGTATCAATATTTGGAGGAATGAGATAGAATGCTGTTGTGAATAGATATTTCTGTGGTTACTCAAGACTGCTGCTGGTAGATTCCTCCTTTTTAAGTTTCTTTCCTTTTTCTATTGCTGCTTGTTAATTCTGGCTACAAATGATGAACTGGAGTTCAATATTGTCCCTTGTATGAATCTCAGGCTATACATTCACTGCTCCGGATTTCTCAAATATTTTCTGCTGGTCTTCATCTGAGCACCTTGGACTAGTGGAATATTCTACCCACGAGTCCAGAATACCCTCAAAGCACTTCAACAGTCATTAGATCTTTGCAAAGATTGAATAACTGATGAGGTATGTATGTGCTATCTTTTGATTACTTTTGTAAAAAAAAAATGGAATAATGCAGGACAGCATGCAATCATGCCGAATTGGAAATAGCATCTATGGCTGAACTTGCCTAAGCTTTTGTTAGAAATACGATACCTGCATGGCCTTCATTACGTGCAGGTTAGGGACATTCTTGTCTGCCAGCTCTGGATGTTTTGGCATATGCACATCCTTCTTGGCCACCATTACACCCTCCTTGAAGAGGAGCTCATAGATAGCAATACGGTTCTTCTTGGGCATCAACATCTGAAATAAAACAGAACTAGTTTCCTCAACATTTGAATTCCACAAAATCTAATTTGTTTGCACCCTAATTATCAGCTGATCTCTCCCAATATTACATAGAATATACAGCACAAAAACAGGCTATTCAGCCTAACAGGTCCATGCCAGCGTTTATACTCCACACAAGCCTCCTCCCTCCATACTTCATCTAACCCTATTGGTATATCCTTCTTTCCTTTCTCTCTCATTGTGTTTATCTAGCTTCCCCTAAAATGCATCTATGCTATTCGCCTCAACTACTCCTTGCGGTAGCAAGTTCCACATTCTAACCACTCTCTGGGTGAAGAAGTTTTTCCTGAATTCCCGATTGGATTTATATTTATGGCCCCTGTTTCCAGTCTCGCACAAGTGGACACCTTGCATTACCATATGAATACATTCACTAATAACTTTTCATACCTTTTATATTATGCATTTAGTAAGTATATCCTAAAACTTTTATACTACTACTGAAAGCTGTATCTTGTCTGCAAGACAACAAATTCACACAACCTAAAATAATAGACAATGTAATCACAATGGATTATGCTGGTTTTAGGTTTATTAGTTTATTTACAGATAAAATATGATCCCATCTTGTAGTTTGAAATATATAGTGTAACAGGGCTACTACAAGGTAAACTTGAGAATACAGCCACTACAGCCAAGTTATGGTCTTTTGGAGACTACCAGAATCGCGGGTTTTTTGCTAAGTGCTCTTTGGTTACTGTTCATATTATACATGATATTAAATGCTCAGCACCCTCAGTTACAATAACTCATCTTTAATACACCGTACTACAAGAACATTTCCTGCTAGTGATGACAAGCAACTTGCATAAAATTTCAATTTAACTCTCAATCTTAATGGCAACAGCACAAAGTAAACTAAACGAACACCGTTACAGCCACGGTAGATTTTACAGAAATATTTTACTGTAACTTTTACTCATAGGATTGATGCAGCCTGAGGCCTAACCTCTCCCTACATCACCACAACCGGTAAGCAACTTATAATAAGTCATCCAATGAACATATATCAAGTTATGGAAATGATTGAGTGAATAAATGCAGATGACGTGTGTGAACCATTACTGAGCCCCTGAAGGTTAAAGTAAGTGAGATGTCACAGATATTTAAGGATTTCGACAGTCACGGTTTACATACCTTGAGTTCTTATAATGGGCCTAAAGCTCGAAAGGCAGAGCATGCGCACTCGCAGCCCCTTCTTCCCTCAGTGAGGGCCTCCGAACGGAGCCTGCCCAAGACGCCTGATTGAAATTAAACGTTTTTCTTTTCGAACAAAATTTAAAATCCAACTTTTTGAGCAGTGTTTAGCAGAAATAAAAGATGGTTATTTTCCAGCCAAAGTAAAAATACGGCGGTTTGGTCAGGAGCAGCAGCGGGTCTCTAAGGTGAGCCGTTAGTCCTGATTTAAACGAGCTGTGGCGGCTGCGCGAGCAGCGGGCGGTTCAGGTAAGTCTGGTGGTGGTGGTGATGGTGGTGGTGATGGTGATGGAGGGTTTGGGTTGAAGTTGTAGTTGCAGTGTTGTGGGGAGGATGGAACTTTTTCCATCTCTTAGTTTAACGAGCGGTTCGGTTCGGCTAGGCCGCGGCGCCTTTTGGGAGTTGTAGTTCCTGTGGTCAGTGACTCGCCTTTGACCACTGCCCTGGAGCATCACTGTCACCCAGGGGAGTGAGTGACATTTATTAGCAGCCAGGGTGACCCGAGATATTAAACCCATTCAAAAGTATGGATACAGGTATGAATATGCTGGGAATCTGCAATGGTAAGAGTAAATGCTGGAACTACACAGCAGGTGTAACACAACACTGGTAAATGGAAAGGGCAGATTAACCTTTCTGAAGTGTACCTTTGGTCAGAACTGAAAACTAAAAAATATGTTTAAGCAGTGTTTATTTTTTCAAGAGTGATTTACACCATAGAAGCTTTGGAAAATACACGACTGGAAAAGGCTGCAATCCATCTTGCTGGTGCCAAAATCTAATATCCCTCAATTGCCCAGTTCCTTCAACTATCTGTAGTTCTCCCTTAATTTTTTTCCACAATATCCGCCTCTGTCCCGTTTGTTCCACAGGTTAATTACTCTCTGCGTAAAATAGTTAAATGCAAACTGCCTGTACACCTTCCTTTCCCAAGCTTGAACCCATGTCTCCTGGTTGTACAATTTTTTTAATATTATTCGTTCATGGGATGTGTGTGTCACTGGCAAGGCCAGCATTTATTGCCTATCCCTAATTGCCCTTGAGAAGGTGGTGGTGAGATGTCTTCTTGAATCGCTGCAGTCCAAGTGGTGAAGGTTCTCCCACAGTGCTATTGGGTAGGGAGTTCCAGGATTTTGATCCAGTGACAATGAAGGAACGGCGATATATTTCCAAGTGTGACTTGGAGGGGAACATGCATGTGGTGTTGTTCCCATGCGCCTGCTGCCCTTGTCTTTCTAGGTGGTAGAGGTCGCGGGTTTGGGAGGTACTGTCGAAGAAGCCTTGGAGAGTTGCTGCAGTGCGTCCTGTGGATGGTACACACTGCAGCTATGGTGTGCCGGTGGTGAAGGGAGTGAATGTTTAGGGTGGTGGATGGGGTGTCAATCAAGCGGGCTGCTTTATCCTGGATGGTGTCGAGCTTCTTGACTGTTGTTGGAGCTGCACTCACCCAGGCAAGTGGAGAGTATTCCATCGCACTCCTGACTTGTGCCTTGTAGATGGTGGAAAGGCTTTGGCGAGTCAGGAAGTAAGTCATTTGCTGCAGAATACCCAGCCTCTGACCTGCTCTTGTAGCCACAGTTTTTATGTGGCTGGTCCAGTTAAGTTTTTGGTCAATGGTGACCCCCAGGATGTTGATGGGGGATTTGGCAATGGCCCTGGGGCTGAGATGATTGGCCTCCAACAACCACTACCATCTTCCTTTGTGCTAGGTATGACTCCAGCCACTGGAGAGTTTTCCCCCTGATTCCCATTGACTTCAATTTTACTAAGGCTCCTTGGTGCCACACTCGGACAAATGCTGCCTTGATGTCAAGGGCAATCACTCTCACCTCACCTCTGGGATTCAGCTCTTTTGTCCATGTTTGGACCAACGCTGTAATGAGGTCTGGAGCCGAGTGGTCTTGGCGGAACCCAAACTGAGCATCGGTGAGCAGGTTATTGGTGAGTAAGTGCCGCTTGATAGCACTGTCGACGACTTTGCTGATGATTGAGAGTAGACTGATGGGGCGGTAATTGGTCGGATTGGATTTGTCCTGCTTTTTGTGGACAGGACATACCTGGGCAATTTTCGACATTGTCTGGTAGATGCCAGTGTTGTAGCTGTACTGGAACAGCTTGGCTAGAGGCGCGGCTAGTTCTGGAGCACAAGTCTTCAGCACTACAGCCAGGATGTTATCGGGGCCCATAGCCTTTGCTGTATCCAATGCACTCAGCCGTTTCTTGATATCACGTGGAGTGAATCGAATTTCCTGAAGACTGGCTTCTGTGATGGTGGGGATATCGGGAGGAGGCCGAGATGGATCATCCACTCGGCACTTCTGGCTGAAGATGGTTGCAAACGCTCAGCCTTGTCTTTTGCACTCACGTGCTGGACTCCGCCATCGTTGAGGATGGGGATGTTCACAGAGCCTCCTCCTCTCGTTAGTTGTTTAATTGTCCACCACCATTCACAACTGGATGTG
This sequence comes from Heptranchias perlo, assembly GCF_035084215.1. NCBI lineage: Eukaryota > Metazoa > Chordata > Chondrichthyes > Hexanchiformes > Hexanchidae > Heptranchias > Heptranchias perlo. The sequence goes on from NC_090351.1 coordinate 11,595,764, forward strand.
GCAGGACTGCAGAGCTTTGATCTGATCCGTTGGTTGTGGAATCGCTCAGCTCTGTATATAGCATGTTGCTTCTGCTGTTTAGCGTGCATGTAGTCCTGAGTTGTAGCTTCACCTGCTCATTTTTAGGTACGTCTGGTGCTGCTCCTGGCATGCTCTCCTACACTCCTCATTGAACCAGGGTTGTTCCCCTGGCTTGTTGGTAATGGTGGAGTGAGGAATAGGCTGGGCCATGAGGTTGCAGATTGTGCTGGAATACAATTCTACTGCTGCTGATGGCCCACAGCGCCTCATGGATGCCCAGTTTTGAGCTGCTAGATCTGTTCTGAATCTATCCCATTTAGCACGGTGGTAGTGCCACACAACACGTTGGATGGTATCCTTCGTCTCCACGAGGACTGTGTGGTGGTCACTCCTACCAATACTGTCATGGACAGATGCATTTGCGACAGGTAGATTGGTGAGGACAAGGTCAAGTAAGTTTTTCCCTCGTGTTAGTTCGCTCACCACCTGCTGCAGGCCCAATCTGGCAGCTATGTCCTTCAGGACTCGGCCAGCTCGGTCAGTAGTGGTGCTACCAAGCCACTCTTGGTGATGGACATTGAAGTCCCCCACCCAGAGTACATTCTGTGCCCTTGCCACCCTCAGTGCTATCTCAAATGGGTTGCAGGGAGGCAAGCAGCTGCTGCCAAAGCTTTGCAGCTCCAATGTCTAAGAAGCACTATTTGATGGGTTATGATTTGTGGTGAGTTGTACTGTCATGAGGAGCTCCTGATACTTGCAGTCACTTAGGACTCAATCCTACAGTTGCCAGCTGCCTAATTCATCCAATAGTAACTATCCTCCTTTGGGGGGAGGAAGTGGTAAGGGGAGCCTCTTTGGGACTGAGGTTGGATTTCTGGTCAATGGTGACTCCCAGGATGCTAATGGTGGGGGACTCAGTGATGGTAATGCCATTGAATGTCAACAAGAGGTGTTATAGGCTCTCCCTTGTTGGAATGGTCATTGCCCAGTACTTGTGTGACATGAATGAATATGGGCCAAAAACGGGTATACGGAGTTAGATCACAGATCAGCCATGATCTTATCAAATGGCGGAGCAGGCACGAGGGGCTGAATGGCCTACTCCTGTTCCTATGTTCCTATGAATGTTACCTGCCACTTATCAGCCCAAGTGTGGACCTTGTGATAATGGGAAGATCATTGATGAAGTAGTTGAAAATAGTTGGATTTAGGACTCTGCCCTGAGAAACTCCTGGGGCTGAGATGATTGGCCTCCAACAATTGCAACTATTTTCCTTTGTGCCAGGTATGACTGCAGCCACTAAGAGTTTCCCCCTGATTCCTGTTGACTTCAGTTTTACTAGGGCTCATTGTGCCATACAGTCAGTCACTCACGTCACCGCTTGAATTCAGCTCTTGTGCCTATGTTTGGACCAAGGATGTAATGAGGTCTGGAGCCTGGTACACTTTGTATCAGGCCAACAGAAACTCTACCTATGTGGATTTCTCAGTAGCTTGGCTTGGAGCTTAGTGATGGAATTATGCATACATTAGACAGCTGGCTGACCAAAAAAAAATCCCAAGCTGAACAGCAAGAAACACTATGGATAGGGCTGTCCCAGCAATCAAAACGCAAATGAAAGCCGTATATTAAAACTGTAGGACATAAAGTTTTAGTTCCCTGCTCATCAATTTTCTACCCTCTCCTCTTCCAGTCCTGAAGGAACTAACTCATTGCTGCTGTAAAGTTCTGCTGCATGGCAACAGCCATCTGTATCTTGCCCAGGTGACCATTATGCATGTGTGAGCCAGGCAATGAATGGTAGCAAGCTATTCAACCACAGACAATTTTCTCTTCCTCTGGCATTCAGAGACAAATTATAGTGTCCCTTCTGTGGCCCTGGCTGAGATCAGTTAACTCTCTATGGCTCAGCTACTCATGTCTTAATCAGCTGAGCCATCAATGGAACCATGGGCCTGTAGTTTCAATAGTGGGCTTTCACTAGGGGAATACTAGGAATTACCAATACATTCCATACATACAGGAGATCACAATCCTCTCTATATGAGACTCCTGTTGAATATGGATGAGTTGGAAAGTCTGATCAAAATAGATCGTCTTCTAAATCCAAAATGAGAAATACTTGGCAGGTCTTTTAGCATCAGAGACTAGCTTGGTGTCACTCACCATAGTGTCCATTCAATGATGGAAGAACAGAAACAGCAATAATTAATATAATGTGACTGAAAATATTGTTTTTTTAAGGCATAATTATAAACAGAGGAAGACCAATTGCAAATTAATGTGAAATAACTATTCTTAAGCACAAGTAGAAAAAGATAATTCAAAATGAATTTCCAAAGAAAAATGCTGGATGGATCTACAGAGAGGAGTCTTTCCTTTAAGACTGGTTGAAATTATGTGATTGGACAATCTGTTCAGCATAGGAAGATACATTAAATTTAAGGATGTCATTGGAGGTTGAGGCACAAACTCTGCCCCTCCCCCACCTTTTAGCAGAGCTCTATATTGTTTTTGTTTTGGGGGAATAATGGCAGAACTAACCCTTCTCTACAGAACACAGCTCCTGTTTGGAATGATATTGCTTTTATTGAAGGAAAATTATAAAGCTCAGACTGTGTCACCTACCTGACTGTATAAGCAAGAGTGATGGGGGGTGCCATTTAAAAAAAAATGAAATTTTTTTAAAGCCTGAAAAAACACTTCATTTGTAATTGGTTTCCCTATTATCCTCCCTCTCCCTTTTTAAGTAAGCCTTCTACAGCTATTTTATGCTAAATTTGGCGGGTGATACAATCCGTAGAGATTTCCAAGGCTGATGCTAGTGTTATTGCCTCATTTGGCCACCAGGAAGCACTGTTGAGTAGTGTGGGAAAAATCTGCCTTTCAACCACAGGTTGATCTTAGTGATTTGTAATCTTGCCTCTCTTTGGGCAGGCTGGGTACAAAAGCCGATTATAATTGGGATGAAAAGGAAAACTCTGAATGCTGGAAATCTGAAATAAAAACAGAACCTTGGGCAGTCATTATCCTACTGAATTTGGTTAAAGGTTTTGACGGACTGTTCGGAAACAATCTTCCAGGAATCCTAATAGTTTGAGATCCTGGTTGAAGTCAATTCTGCAGTTTGATGGCTTCAATTGGTGAAGGAAATTGTGTAAAGTACTGTGTAATGGACCACATCAGCAGTGATTTGTAAGGGAAGGAAGGAAGGCACTGACTTCATTGTTTAATGGCACAGTGGGTTAGACACTTAATCTGGGTTCAAATCCAGCCCTGAATGATGGGATGAAATTCTCCTTTGTCTGCTGTAAGGATTCTAGGTGCAATGAGTTTGGTCTGTCTCGATTCTGTTCCTAGAGGGTATTGGCTTGTAGATTATATGCCAACCCAGAAAAGCTGGCAGACCAAAAAAACTGCCTTATGACATGTGAAAGTGAGGAGTTGGACTGAAATGCAGTGGGGCATAGGCTTGTCATAACTTCAGCTTCAAGTATGCCCATCATTCTATCACTTTTGTTGCTGGAGTGAGAAAAACAAAAGTACAGAAAAGTGCATTGTGCACTTTGTGGATTTGGAACTTACTCATCGGAGAGCTGACTGCTGAAGGCACAAGGTTTATTTTCCAGGAGAACCTGGAGGCATCCCCAGAAAATGTTGATTTTAGTTTATTTGGTACATTTTCTGACATGTTGGAATCTATTGTAATTCTGCTTTTCAAGTCAAAAATATTTTTTTCTCAAAGTGTTACAGATGTTTTAAGTATGTAAATGAGAATTAAATTAGTTGTACAAATAAAAATAAAAGCATGTGGAATTGGAGGTAACCTTGTGACATGGGTTGGGAGGTAGGAGACAGAGTTGGTATAAAGGGAATGTACTCTGATTGGCAGGATGTAGCAAGTGCTGTTCCCCAAGGATCTGTATTCGGGCACCTCAGCTTTTCACCATATACATCAATGACTTTGAAGGAATATAGAGTTGTATATCCAAGTTTGCATATGACACCAAGTTAGGAGGCACAGTAACATGTGTAGATGGGAGCAGGAAGTTGCAAAGGGACATAGACATATTAAATGAGTAGGCAAAACTGTGTCAGATGGAGTTCAATGTGGGGATGTGTGAGGTCATCCACTTTGGATCAAACAATGATAAATCAGAATATTTTCTAAATGGGAGAGACTAGGAACTGTGGAGGAGCAAAGGGATTTGGGTGTCCATGTACACAAATCACTAAAAGCTAGTGCACAGGTACAAAAAATAATCAAAAAGGCTAATGGAATGTTGGCCTTTACCTCACGGAGGTTGGAATTCAAAGGGGAGGAAGTTATGCTTCAGTTGAACAGAGCCTTGGTCAGACCCCGTTTGGAGTACTTAGTGTTTAGTTTTGGGCACCGCACCTCTTGAAAGATATATTGGCTTTGGGTGGGGGGAGGAAAAAGTACAGCGCAGATTTAAAATCCTGTGGATGCTGGGTCAGTTGAAATTTTCAAGACTGAGATCAATACATTTTTGTTAGGTAAGGGAAGCAAGGGACATGGATCAAAGGTGAGTAAATGTAGTTGTGATACAGATCAGCCATGATCTGAGTGAATGGCAGCACAGGCTCGAGGAGCTGAATGGCCTACTCCTGTACCTATGTTCCTGATAATGTTGCCTTTATTGCACTTGGATTTTAAAAGAAGTCTGATAAAGAGGGAGAGAGAGACTGTTTCAGGTGGGAGGGCGATTGAGTGAGAGAATCTTTTGAGGGGGCGGAGAGATCGATTGTTCTGGAATGTGCAAAATAGAAAGAGGAAAGATTCTTGGTTGGAGAGAGAGAGAGAGAGAGAGAGAGACCCTCTTTAACATGGTGAAGAGAGAGGGAGAAAGACACTTTTGGAGGAAAGTAGAGGACAGTGAAACACTGAACCACGAGTAGTGGAATTCCCATTCAGCTGAATTGATTAAGCTGTAATATAGCTGTGCTTGGTTTACTGTGTACTGACTAATGGGACATTGGGTATCAGGATCGTATGCATAGACGATTCTCTTCTGTATTTTACTGGTCTGGGCAAAGGCTTCAGCCATAATGTCAAATAGGTCAGGCTGGGTGGCATGTCAAGGACACAATGTCACCTGGGGGAGGGGGTTGACAAGGTAGGCATGGGAGAAAGTAGTTCAGCCCGTAATACTACCCGTGTCATTTTTTTTTGTCTGTAAGCAGCACAGTGGTACATCACTTATTATTGTAAACAACTCTCCTGTATAAAGTCTTTCCCTATGTTAAAAATACCCCCCCCCTGCCATCCTGAACAATGCATAGCTGATTTCCTTGCTGTCGATTCCTGCTGGTCAGTGCTAGTCTTTAACTGTCCACTAGGTGGCATATGTAAGTGCTTTTGAGCGATGTACATTTTTTTTCAAATGCATAAGTAACAGGAGTAGGCCATTCAGCCCCTCGAACCTGTTCTGCCATTAAATCAGAGCATGGCTGATCTGTACTTCAACTCCATTTACTGACCTTTGTTCCATGTCCCTTGATACCCATACCTAAAAAAAAATCTGTTGATCTCAACCTTGAAAGTTTCAATTGACCCAGTATCCACAACCTTTTAGGAGAGAATTCCAGATTTCCACTACCCTTTGTGTGAAAAATGCATCCTGATTTCACTCCTAAATGGCCTAGTTCTAATTTTAAGATTGTGCCGCTTGTTCTGGATTCCCCTATCAGAGGAAATAATTTCTCTGTATCCACCCTGTCGAATCCCCTTATCATACATTAAAAAAAACTTCTAAGAAGCATTTTGTCAGAAAATCCATTGTCACTTTCCCTGCACAGCCCATCCAAGTTTGCAGATTTCTCAGCTGAGCAATTGTGGTTTAAACCAGCATCCTACCACTCCATGGCACAGTTCGCTGGCACTTGACCTGCTGCTAATCTCACTTACGAAATGGTATACCAGGCATTGACCAATTTTCCCAGTTGCTTTTAACATGTTCTGTGCTTGAAAACACATGTAAATCCCATGGGTTGTCTGAAATTTAAAATGCTCCAAGCCTTGACCTTAAGCATCAAATTCTGAATGATTTTAACGTAATAAAATGTAAATGTCCACAAATGATAGATATTTTGTTTGTTTAATTAGTCCATATTAAAATTAGAAAGTCGCTAGAAAAGGTATGAATATGTCAGAGAGACTGGTGTTTACTAACATCAGTAAGTTTAACAAAAGTTTTAATATCAATTTTTAAAATATTTATTTTGAGAGATTTCTTTCTGACTTTTTGGGGCAGCAGCCACTTTTTGTAAGTGTTTTGAAAGTGAGTGTGGTTAGGCTATCTGAACATGGAGAGCTTCACTGGAACGCCCAATCCTGTTTTCACTTGATGCCCACACACATGCTAGGTTCAGTGTTTAGCAATCAGGAGTGGGAACCCTGGCTAAACTTATTTTCCACTCCCAAACCCAGGAGTGATGCGGCCAGTTGTAACATCCCTACTACTGCCTTGGCTGAGGTTAGCTGACACAGTGCAGACTGAGAAACAAACCTACGACATTCTGGTCTGTGTGGCTTAGTGCTACGTTAGCTGGTGCTATTACCCACTAGAATGCTCGCAATCAATTCTTTGGCTGAGAAATTCGATAGCGCCGCACCTGTTTTTTAGGCGCCTAATCCTTCACTGTGGCGGGCAGGAAGTGTGTGCGTATTTCCAGCCGGAAGTGTGCAGCCTGCCATATTGGATCGGGCTTCTCCAGGAGTGCACACCAGAACTATGGAAAACACTGAATAGGTTATTTAAATTAGGGTCTTGTGCTGATGGGACCTTTTTCCAATTTTGATCTGCCCCAACACCTGACCCGCCAAGTGCTGAACTCGCCCAGCAACTCATGGCCCTAACTGGCAGGAAGGACCCCTCACCAGTGCTATTTAAAGGGATCATGCAGTACTTGTAGGTTAGTTGCTGGTTTGTCATTTCAGGTTGCTGGTTAAATTTTGGGCATTTTTTGGCCTGTTTTATTACTCTGGAAAGGTCAGTTTATCTGCACAGAAGATTATTTTGCTGGTGTGGCACTGTTGTTGGCTGCCTTATAATTAATTTGACCAGTCACGGGTGGTCTGGTAGGCCTGCCTTCGGGGCTGGAGGACGAGGGGGAGCAGCAAGGAAGAGAGCAGGAGCAGCTGTCACGAGGGGAAGGAAAAGGGCACTGCGTAGGAGGCCATAACCAAAGCGGGTAGTCAGGGAGCACTCCTCCTACCTCACCTTCACCGAGGAGCAAAGTATGAGATGTCTTCGCTTCACAAAGGAGGCTTTCACCGAGCTATGCAACCTGCTGCATTCGCAACTCGAGCCTTGCACCCGGGCATGGACACCACTGCCTGTGGCTTTCAAGGTCACCATTGCTCTTTACGCCATGGGCTCCTTTCAGGCTGCAGCAGGTGACTTAAGCGACATATCTCAGTTCGCAGTCCACCACTGTATCAGGCAGGTTACCAAGGCGCTCTACATAAGGAAGGATACCTACATCTCCTTCCCATGGACAGAGCAAAGCAGGATTAAAGGGCACTAGCCTTCACCACATTGTGGTTCCCCATCACCAGTCTGGCATCTATCAATTGTAAGGGATTCCACTCCCTCAATGCGTCATCGAACAAACAATCGGCATGCTCAAGCAACGCTCCCACTGCCTGGACTGTTCTGGAGGAGCTTTGCAGTACAGCCCTGAGCGGGTATCCAGATTTGTGGTCATCTGCATGCTCCATAGCTTTGCCATCATGAGGGACCAGCCCTTACCACCACTTGGACAGCAAGAAGTGCAGCAGGAGCATGAAGAGGAGGAGGAACAGGAGAGGCATCTGCTACCAGTGCCCCTAGCTGCCAGAGGTCTGAGAGCAGCTCATCAAACAGTACTGCACTTAAACTATCCCTCCCATATCCAATTCATCAACAATCCCACAATCTTTATCACCACAATCTGATTGCCTTCCTTCAGTCCAGCCTTGTTCATCTTATCCTCACCACTACAAATATAAACACCAAATCTAGAACAAAAAACAAATTTATCAAACAACTCAATTACATCTCTATCTAACAGTGAACAGGTAATAATTATAAAGCACACTTGTGCAAGGCCTTAGTGTCTATCTTGTGTGCTCGTTTCCCTATCCTAGCATTCCTATGAAATGTTTCCCTAGTGGCTACAGCTTGTGAGGTGGAAGGCTGCTGAGCTTCCATTGAGGACACTTCAGATGCCGGGGTGGGGTGACCTTCAACAGCTCCGGGCCTTGAGGGCCCGGCTGCAGACTGCAGCATCCCGGCGTGGGCCAGATCAATCTGGCCCAGCTGGCTATGTGACAATAACAAGAGGACTGGTGGAGTGGGTGGCGGGGGGAACAGGCATGCTGTCATCCTGAGAGAAGACAGCAGGTGCCTCTCCCATAGAGCCAAGGGCACTCTCCTGGGACTGCGCCTCAGCACTTCTGTGGCTCTGTGTGAGAACAGAGTGCAGGAGTGACGTGACGCTCTGGGAGTCTCCTTCAAAAGTGACCCCAAAGCCAAAAGTGGCAGCCGTCTGAGCTTCCATTGTAGCTGAGAGAGCTGTCAGGAGAGGATCCATCACTGTGAGCGCCACTATCATATTGATAGAACTGACCACTCGGTCCATGTTGGTCAGGCCTCCGTGCTGTGTGTGAAGCCTTGACACAAGTTGGAGCTGGACTTCTCTATTCTCTGCGACATTGTGCGCAAGCTTGCTGGCAGGCTGCCCAGTGCACCTAGCAGTTCTTGGTATATGCCTATCAGCTGCGTTCAGTAGCCTGGGACCTTGATATCAGCATCTGAGTCCTCTGCAGCTGAGCTATTATGCGATCTGTCCCTCTGGCTGGCACCTGTGGCATCCTATCCCCCTGTCCTAGCTCCTGTGTGCTTGTGCCCGGTGATTCACCACGTGATGACCCTCCTCTAACCTAGCCTCTAAAACACGCATGGTGCCAGTACTTCAGCTGGTACTTGCGAGGGTAAGATCAAGTGACGCTTTATCTTCAGGAAGGCTGGCTTCCTCTTCCTCAGAGTTGTAAAGTTTACATTGCTTTACAGGCAGTGCTGTATTTACAGTACAGTGTTTAAGAAGGAGCTAGATAGATTTCTAGACACAAAAGGCATCAAGGGTATGGGGAGAGACTGGGAATGTGGTAGTGAGATAGAGGATCACCCATGATCATATTGAATGGCGGAGCAGGCTCGAAGGGCCGAATGGCCTACTCCTGCTCCTATTTTCTATGTTTCTTCGTTTCTATTATGTCTGCATCTCACCTACATAGCCTGATAACCAAGGCCATTGGTTGCAATATTCAGAGAAAAATGCCAGATTTTTCTCATGGCTTTGTGAAGCACTTTTTAGGACATTTTTCTCGTTAAAGGTGCTAGGTATATGCAAGTTGTTGTTTAATGTGATCCCCAAAAATAATGGTAAAAATCCTAAAATCCCACATAATAAAATTGAAATTTGGCTTTTGCAGTTGCCATATCCCAGTGGCCCTATTGACAACATATGTGACATTGAAGACAGTGAATTTTTGTGTAATTTAACCCATAAAATAGCCCAATATCCTGTGAGGTTCTGTTTTCTGGCACTACATTATTAAACCTAACTGCATCATCACACCCACTGGCTGCTGTCATTGCTATTTACTTAAAAAAAAATCAATTCACTGCTCTCCAGATATAAGAATATTGTTGACAATAATGGTGCTGAAGCTTCAGTCTGGGGGTTATGGTGTCATCTGAATCCTTTGATTGGACTGTTGTCAGACAAATCACTGACATGCATTTATAGTGGCCCTTCTATTGATTAGTTACCAATGTGACATAAAGAAATCCCAGCTATTAAAGAGAAAGCCACACACAGTCTGGTGGTCTGATGGTAATGCATACCAAAATTAACTCTTTCTTTTCTCGGCCTGGTCATAGATATGGGTTTCCCTTTTTTCCATCTCTCGCCCCACATCCTTCCCTGTCTGAAGGGGCAGATAAGTGAACTGATCCCAGACGCCCTGCCCTCAAAAGCATGGCTGACATTAGGGCCATTAGGAACTTATTTTGTAGAAGAAGTTAGTGATGTGAACCTGTGTCTTACTATGTTGTGGAATGTTACTTTGAGTACTTTAGCCTTGCACCACGCCTTCATGTCACCTACATGTCTACTGATGAATAGCAACTCCAGAACCTCACTCTGTTGCCTTGTTGCTTGCTGCTTTTGGGGATTAAGTAATCTGAATTCAGGACAGTTTCAGACTACTTGTCTAGACTAGCTGTTCAGTGCTAGAGCCGACAATCAGTGGTTTAGTCTTGAATCATAAGAGAATATACCCTTCGCTCCCCTGCACTTTAGTTTACTATAAATGAAGGGAATTTTTCATTAAAAGGTTGTTACGCAGGATAAGAGCTCATGGGGTTGGGGTAACATGGATAGAGGATTGGTTAACGGACAGAAAACAGAGAGTAGGGATAAATGGGTCATTTTCAGGTTGGCAGGCTGTAACTAGTGGGGTACCGCAAAGATCGGTGCTGGAACCTCAGCTATTTACAATCTATATTAACGACTTGGATAAAGGGACCGAGTGTACTGTATCCAAGTTTGCTGACGATACAAAGCTAGGTGGGAAAGTAAGCTGTGAGGAGGACACAGAGTCTGCAAAGGGATCTTGACAAGTTAAGTGAATGGGCAAAAAGGTGGCAGATGGAGTATAATGTGGGGAAATGTGAGATTATTCACTTTGGTAGGAAGAGTAGAAAAACAGAATATTTTTTAAATGGTGAGAAACTATTAAATGTCGGTGTCCAGAGAGACTTGGGTGTCCTGGTACAAGAATCGCAAATTTAGCAGTACAAGCACAGCAAGCAGTTAGGAAGGCTAATGGCATGTTGGCCTTTATTGCAAGGGGGTTGGAGTACAAGAGTAAGGAAATCTTACTACAATTGTACAGGGCTTTGGTGAGACCTTACTTGGAGTACTGTGTACAGTTTTGATCTCCTTATCTAAGGAAGGATATACTTGCCTTAGAGGCAGAGCAATGAAGGTTCAAAAGATTAATTCCTAGGATAAGAGGGTTGTCCAAGAGGAGGGATTGAGTAGAATGGGCCCATACACTCTGGTGTTTAGAAGAATGAGAGGTGATCTCATTGAAACATGTCAAATTCTGGGGGGCTTGACAGGGTAGAGGCTGAGAGATTGTTTCCCTGGCTGGAGAGTCTAGAACCAGGGGGCATAGTCGCAGGATAAGGGGTCGGCCATTTAAGAATGAGATGAGGAATTTCTTCATTCAGAGGGTTGTGAATCTTTGGAATTCTCTACCCCAGAGGGCTGGGCATGCTGAGTCGTTGAGTATATTCAAGGCTGAGATAGATAGATTTTTGGACTCTCGGGGAATCAAGGGATATGGGGATCGGGCAGGAAAGTGGAGTGGAGTTGAGGTTGAAGATCAGCCATGATCTGATTGAATGGCGGAACATGCTCAAGCGGCCGTATAGCCTACTCCTGCTCCTATTTCTTATGTCCTTATTAATCATGGACCTTCTCCATCCCATGACACAGTGGGTAAATGAGCTGGCTTTAGACCGATGTTTTTTTTTGTAGGCCTAGTAGGAGTACTCATGATCTTTTCAAGTCAGCCTTTTCCCTGAATCTGGCTGGCTGTGAGCTTAAATATGAGAGAGATCTCTCTTGCTAGGTTGGGTTCCCTTCCCTGACCTTGCCAAACTGACCTGGACCATGTGTTTCTTTCCTTTTGTCTCCGACTTGGACAGGAAGGTAGCAGTTTTACCTCTGACTCCCTCCCTCTCCAGGGTTTGTCCGATAGGGCTGCCAATTATTGGGTGAAGTATCCCTGGCAACTGACCCCTGCTGAGCTCAAATGAATAGGGCCAGTCCAACAAAAGTAGGTGTGGATGATCAATGGATGTTAAACAAATTTGTTTTGTCTAAGCAATTTGGATTCCAAATCACTTCTCCCAGTACTGCTGTTCAGAGAATTTATCCCAATAAGAGCAAAATTTAACCTGCTAACATTTTAGTTTCAATTATACCAAGATCTTTCCATTGCAAAATAGTCAAAAATTCTGAAATGTGATGGCCATAGTTAGAGGGTATAAAGCATCAAGACAGATGCATCTTTTATAATATATTTTGAGGTAGCCATCTGTTTCTTTGTAGAGAACAGCAAGTGAGTTCTGAGTGTGCCTGTGATAGATATGGAGTTACTTGTTTCTTATATTTAGAATGGATCAACAATATTTGAAAGAAAATACATAAGATGGATGTAATTTTGTAACTCATTAAAGACCCTACTACTACTAATAAATCTGAGTTTGTAAATTAGTGCTTGACTGCTGCACACCCATTAACCTGCTGTAGGATGTTTGGAAAGCAGAGCGTTACAATCCAGAAGGAGCAGAGAATCTTTGGAAATGACGTAAAGCTTGCTTTTTCACCAGCAAGTCTGTGCTGCTGTGTTCATCTTTCATCTGCAGTCGTCCAGTAGTGCCCTTCAAATGCCTTTCCCAGAGGGCAGCAGTCTCCTATCCCAGCATTCCTGGCCGAAAAAGGAGGAGGTGGCTCCTGTTGGGATGGTGATGTGAATCAATAAGTGTACTCTTCGACTTTTACCGTCTTTTATTCAAAGCTGCAGTAGCCACTTTGTGATTCTAGATGAAATTATTTTGATGTAGGTCCTTTGTTTTTGTTGAAGCTTAGAACCTGAGTGAACTGTTTGGGTTTATTGGGAACCTCTGCCCTGGTACTGTAGAAAATATGCCAACCCCACAACTCCCATCTTAGATGCAAGAGAAATTATGTTAGATGCAAGGACCCACAGATATTTAATTGTAAATCAAGATCGTATTTCTTGAGCCATATTTGAATTGATGTCTACTGTTTATTTAAAAGTTTTGAATAGTATTGTAATACAAATCTTGTAATGCTGTAATATTGTGGAGTCCCTTCAATCAAGCACATCCCACAGACCACTATCTCTGTGCTATTATTTTTAATTGGCTGTTTTGTGACTGAACTAATCACATTCCATTAAAGTGATTGCTGTGGTATAAAGCCACCATGATAGTTCATCTCCCACCCCAAAATATACCCCTAAAATAAAATCTGTTAACATAAAAATTTAAGAATTCCAAAAAAAAAAATCATGAGCATAGATTGAGCCACTTTCCCTCTCCTCCTTCCACAAACAGCACTGAATATCCTGGACTTGGGATGCACCCCCTCCCCAACCAGTACTTCGCAAACGAGTCTGCAGGAGTCCATCTTTAATATAAAAGACTATTCTCAGGAGCTAGTGAGCAGCTGAGGTTCAAATGCATGTGGAATGAATGAGTTTTTTCTTCATACAACCAAATGGTGCTTATGTGCAGGAATTTATCGCCAACGAACACATTTCTGACTTGCTTTTTACTTTGACAGCACTGTAGTTTTGGGAATGGTGAGAATTGAATGCCAGAGCTCTCTACTTTGGTGGTGGGGTGGGGGTAAAGTAGGCAATATCGGATCAGCTGCCCGTCACATGCCCCACCTGATTTCCCTTTCCATTGAAATTATGGGCAGGGTATGTAACTAGTGGCCGATCCAATGTTGGTTGGATTACACCCCTGCCGATGTTAGATTTTCTGCCTTCAAAGACACTCACTCACACTCAGCTGGGAAGAGAAAGGGAGAGGGACCCTGTTGAAGGGCAATGGGGAGAGAAAGTGAGAGTGATAGCCATGCTGTTGGGGCGACCAGAGAGGGAGGGAAAGAGAGCGAGACCCTATTGAGTAAAACTGAATGGGTGAGGTTGGCGAAAGGAAAGAAGCAAAGATATCCGATTGTGGTTGGTGGAGAGAGGGAACCTTCTTGGGGGAAATAATCTGTTGAAGTGGTAGAGAGAGATCTTGTTCAGCAGGGGATAGACGATGGGAAGAGAGAGAGGCAGAGAAGGCATTTCTGGCCCTGCTCAGTGGGTGGGATAGTTGCTGTCAGAGTTTAGCTGATCTAATGCACTGTGAGCAATACCATGGGAGGTCCAGTCTTTCAGTCTTTATGTTCTTATGTGACAATGGCCATGTTGCTAATATTAGATCTAGGAAGAAAGATTGAAGCATTAAAATTTATGGGGTTGTGTTTTTAAAGGGAAAGACATTGATTGTTTTGCAAAAGCAAAATACTGCGGATGCTGGAAATCTGAAATAAAAACCGAAATTGCTGGAGAAGCTCAGCAAGTCAGGCAGCGTCGGTGGAGAAAGAAACAGATTTAATGTTTCAGGTCAAAGTCCTTTCGTCAGAATTGGAAGATATTAAGAGTTAAAGTTTCTGAGCAAGTACAGAGCCAGGGAAAGGGGGGAAGGAAGGGAAGGGAAGGGGAGGAAAGAACAAAAGGGAAGGTCTGTGATAGGGTAGAGGGCACGAGTGATTAAATGACAAAAGGGATGATGGTGCAAGGCGAGGAAGGTGGTAACGGGACAGGTTAAGAAACAAAAGATTGATCAGGAGTAGCTGTAAATGGCAGCAGCAGAACCATTACCAGCACTAGCTGACCGAAAAAATGGGAGCAGTGGTTATGATCTGAAGTTATTGAAATCATTGACTCTGGAAGGTTGTAAAGTGCCTAAACGAAAGATGAGGGGCTGTTCCTTGAACTTACGTTGAGTTTCATTGGAACAGTGTAAGAGGCCGAGGTCAGAGTAGGAGTAGGAAGGGGAATTAAAATGGCAAGCGACCGGTAGGTCAGGGTCACGCTTGCGGACAGAGCGGAGATGTTCAGCAAAGTGATCTGCGTTTGGTCTCCCCAGTGTAGAGGACACCACATTGTGTGCAGCAAATATGGTATACTAAATTGAAAGAAGTACAAGTAAACTGCTGTTTCATCTGGAAGGAATGTTTTGGGCCCTGGACGGTGGGAAGGGAGGAGGTGAAGGGGCAGATGTGCATCTCCTGTACTCGCTCAGGAAGGTGCCGTGGGGAGGAGAACGAGCGTTGAGGGTGATAGAAGAATGGACTAGGGTGTCGCAGAGGGAACGGATCGTTCGGAATGCTGAAAGGGGCTCCCTCTGGAGGTGGCGGAAATGGCAGAGGATGATATGTTGAATGTGGAGGCTGGTGGGGTGGAAGGCGAGGACAAGGGGGACCCTGTCATGGTTCTGGGAGGGAAAGGAAGGGGTGAGGGCAGAAGTGCGGGAAATAGGACGGACACGATCGAGGGCCCTGTCAACTACAGTGGCGGGGAATTCTCGGTTGTGGAAAAAGGAAGACATATCGGAAGCACTGGTGTGGAAGGTGGTGTCGTCAGAACAGATGCGACGGAGACTGAGAAACTGGGAGAAGGGAATAGAGTCCTTACAGGAAGTGGGGTGGGAGGAAGTGTAATCAAAGTAGCTGTGGGAGTCGGTGGGCTTATAATAGATATTGGTTGACAGCCTATCCCCAGAAATGGAGATGGAGAAGTCGAGGAAAGGAAGAGTCGGAGATGGATCATGTGAAGGTGAGGGAAGGGTGGAAATTGGAAGCAAAGTTGATGAAATTTTCTAGTTCGGGGTGAGAGCAAGAAGTGGCACCGATACAGTCATCAATGTACTGGAAAAAGAGGTGAGGCGGGGACCTGAGTAGGACTGGAATAAAGAATATTCTACATATCCCACAAAAAGGTAGGCATAACTGGGATCCATACAAGCTCCCATAGCGACTGATTATTTTTCTCTCTGTATCACAATAAAGTGATTAATTGAATATAAAATATTTATCTTTTCATTTATTAATTTACATTCTCCTGGAACCTCTTGTGTTCTTTTCCCTCAGTCTCCCTCAAGTAGCTTCTAGTCTCTGGTTCATCCCATTTCTTCTCGGCAGGTGAGTGCCACCCTGCACAATTCCATATCCACATATAGTCCCTTAACTGAACCAAAAGAAGGTGCATGTTCATCAAAAACCTGCTAATTGTTCCCAGAAATATGATGCATCAGCTACAGCTTCACTTGACAACTGATGAAATACCTCTTCAATATTGTAATATAGGACAACACCTCCAACTTGGAGCCCACGCATTCTAATTCATTTCCTTTACAAATCTTTAATAATAGAGTGGGACTAAAGGACAAGGTGGCACTACAAATGAAATGTAAGATGTACAAATACAAATGTAAGATCATAAGAAATAGGAACAGGAGTAGGTCATATGGCTCCTCGAGCCTGCTCCGCCATTCAGTAAGATTATGGCTGATCTTTTACCTCAACTCCACTTTCCTGCCCTATCCCCGTATCCCATGATTCCCTTAATGTCCAAAAATCTATCAATCTTAATCTTGAATATACTCAACGACTGAGCACCCACAGCCTCTGGGGTAGAGAATTCCAAAGATTCACAACCTTCCTGAAGAAATTTTTCCTCACCTTGGTCCTAAATGGCCATTCCTTATTTTGAGACAAGGCCCCACTAGTTGTAGACTCTCCAGCCAGGGGAAACAGCCTTTCAGCATCTACCCTGTCAAGCCCTCAGAATTTTATACGTTTCAATGAGATCATCTCTCATTCTTCTAAACTCCAGAGAATATAGGCCCATTCTACTCAATCTCCCTTCATAGGACAACCCTCTCATCCCAGGAATCAATCTAGTGAGCCTTTGTTGTACCCCCTCTAAGGCAAGTATATCCTTCCTTGGGTAAGGAGACCAAAACTGTACACAGTACTCCCAGGTGTGGTCTCACCAGAGCCCTATATAATTGCAGCAAGACCTCCTTGCTTTTATACTCCAACCCCCTTGCAATAAAGGCTACCGTACCATTTGCCTTCCTAATTGCTTGCTGTACCTGCATGTCAACTTTCTGTGATTTGTGTACAGGGATACCCAAATCCCTCTGAATACCAACATTTCTTAGTCTCGCCTTTTTAAAAAAAAAAAATTCTGCTTTTCTATTCTTCCTACCAAAGTGGATATTTTCACATTTCCCCTCATTATATTCCACCTGCCACCTTCTCACCCACTCACTTAACCTGTTTATATCCCTTTACAAACAATACTATAGTTAACTGAAGGCCAGCTAAACTGTACATCACCTTTTATTAAAGGAAAAACCAAAATGACCCTTTTGTGTGTTTGTGTTTTTGTAGTTTGATGGGCATATACGCTGAAACTGGTTAACTGGGCAGTTCCTTTTGCTGATTCCATTTTGCAATCTTACACCAGTTACAGAATCTGCCCAGGATCCACCAGTAGTCTGATCTGGCATCACTGAAGGAGTTCATATTTTTTAAATTTAAAACTATTAAATGAAATTGCTAAACTGTAGAATTTAACACCAGATTAACCGTAATAGTTTTTTTAAAGAAACAAACCTATCTCAACAGTCCATTAAACTGCAGAACCCTAACAGCAAGAAAGGATTGCTAGGTTAGTTTAACTGTTTAGAGGGTCAGGGGTAAATGGAAATGAAAATTGAGTGGTTTCTATAATAGGTGGCTGATCAGAGATGCTAATTTTACACAAGGCAGCAAGTTGAAAATCTACCCCTCAATTTCAACATGTTGGGAAGAAGTTAACCCAAAGAAGTATTTTTTTCTAAAGCTACTTTACATATTGAAGCAATTTATTCAGGCAAGATCTGGGTATCTATTAAATCAAATGTCGTGATTTTTAATCTGGTATAAAACTTCCTTTAAAATCACTGGTGGTAAAATTGAGATTTTGTAATTTACAGTGCAAGATTAACATCCGTACAGGTGATGCAAAAATAACAGAGCGAAGGGCAGTGATCGTCCTCTATTGATTGCTAATGATTTCATCACTATAATTGAAGTCCAGTGAAGTAATGGAACATTAACCAAATGATCACAGCACACCCAAATGACAGAAATGAAGTTGTGGTCAAGGATGTCACTTTGCCGATGTTTAGTTTTATTCAATAACTGTAAATGGGAGAATCGGTTAGACAATTTCAAAATGTAGCTACGGCTAGAATTTCAGAAATTTTAATCCTGCAACATCTTGGACCTTTTATAAATATAAAATCAAGTATCTGTCTGCAGTATAATTCACATTTAAATCATAATTTGTCAGCTGCTATTTTTAAAATTTGGTCCTTCCCATTCCCCGCCCCCTTCCAATTTATCCCCTCCTATTCTGTAGCTGGATTTGATGAAGTATAGGCGGTAGCTATCATGTAATATCTCATCCAAATTTTTAAAATATTTGTTCTTGGGACATGGGAAACGCTAGCAAGGCCGCATTTGTTGCCCTGAGAAGGTGGTGGTGAGAAGGTGGTGGTGAGCCTTTTCCTTGAACTTCTGCAGTCCCTGTGGTGATGGTGCCCCCATAATGGTGTTAGGTAGGGAATTTCAGGATATTGACCCAACGACGACAAAGGAATGGCGATATATGTCCAATGCGTGTGACTTGGAGAACCTGAAGACGATACTGTTCCCACAATATTGCTTCTCTTGTCTTTCCCAGTGCTCGAATTCTAAGGGGTAGGAGGTGTGGGTGAAGTAAGCTTGGTGAGTTGCTGCAGTGCACCCACTAGTTAGTAGAGTGTGCCAACGGTGGAAAGAATGGATATTGAGTCTAGTGACCGTGGTGCTGATCAAGCAGACTGCTTTGTCCTAGATGTTGTTGAGCTTCTTGAATGTTGCCATACAGGCAAGTGGTGAATATTTCCATTACTCTTGCCTTGAGCCTCGTAGATGGTGGAGAAGCTATGAGGACTCAAAAGGTGAGCTACTTATCACAGAGTATAAAGCCTCTGCGCTGCTCTTGTAGCCGCAGTGTTGATACGGCTGGTCCAGTTAAACTTCTGATCAGTGAACACTAGAACTAGTCAATCATCCTGTGTGAACCTAGGCAGTGAATGCCAGCAGGCAATTTGACCTGTGGGGACATCACAGCCAAGTGCTATCCTGCCCTCACTTGATGTCCATACCCGCACATTTTCCAGTAGAGGTCACTGGTTAACCATCAGAAATGGAAACTCTGGCTGTTTTATTCCCCTTCCTAAACTCGGACACTGAAGCTAATTGTAGCATCGCTACTGTCATCCATACTGAGATTAGCTAACTGAGCAGAGATGGGGCTTTCCTGGGCTGTATGATCTAGTTTCATACTGGGCAGCAAACTTGGAGGTCTCTATTATGAAATTAAGTGTCATCTTGGCTCAGTTGATGGTACTTTCAAGTGAGTTGTGGGTTTAAGCCCCACTATGGACTTCAGCACACAATCTAGGCTGACACTTTAGCACAGTCCTGCTTTGTTAGAGGTGCGGTTCTTTGGATGAAATGTTAAACCAAGGCTTCCTGTGCCCATTCCAGTGGTTCAGGTGACTGTTAAGAATAGGGTGTTTTCCTAGTGTTCTAGCTAACATTCTTCTCAACTGACACTGTCAAAAATAGCTTAACTGGTTCATCATCTCATTGCTGTTTGTGAGGACCATGCTGTGTGAAAAATAGCTGCTGCAGTTGTATATATAATAACAATGGTTGCACAAAGTAATGCATTGTATGTGAAGTGCTTTGTGATGTTTCTGAGACTTGATAAGGCGCTAAATAAATGAAAGCAGGTTTGCTCATCTACAATACCCAACTCCAGCAAATGCTCAGCTATTTCTACACCTCCAGCACTCATGCTATATAATTGAAATCCTTAATGTGCCTCTTTTTGTTTCCATTGTAACGCAGCAAAGTTAGCTATGAACACAATTATGATCTGGAATGCACTGCCTGAAAGGGTGGTGGAAGCAGATTCACTAGTAACTTTCAAAAGGGAATTAGATAAATACTTGAAGGTGAAAAAAGAGCAGGGGCGTGGGACAAATTGGATAGCTCTCTCAAAGAGCCGGCACAGGCACAATGGACCAAATGGCCTCCTGTGCTGCATGCTTATATGAATGCTATTATTGATTGTAGATCTGGAGAATTCATTAATGTTTAGAGCTTATCAGAATCAAAAGTTTTGCATTTGGCACCTGAAGTAAATATTTTGGGTCAATTTAAAATGCTCTTAGCCAAGCCATTGAGGGTGTTGCATTCTGACGATTATCAGGGTGTGGAGATGCCGGTGATGGACTGGGGTGGACAAATGTAAGGAGTCTTACAACACCAGGTTATAGTCCAGGTTGGACTATAACCTGGTGTTGTAAGACTCCTCATGATTATCAGGGTGGCACAGTTTACTAAATATTTTTAGCAAGCAGTTGAATTTTTGGAGCATTGGATGAAAAATGAAGGAGATTTTTAAAGTAGTTTGCAATACATGATCCTAAAAATTACTGAACCACTCTGCAGACTCTACATACCCCTCCTTCCCCACATCCAAGGCTCTGTAATAAACGATAGATTTCACAGTGGTTCTCCTCTATCCCTCCTTCCTCTTTCATTTGTGTAACCTGATCAGGAGTTGCTATTTGCAACGTAATTACCTGGGAACACAACAAGCCTTGTCTAATCCCAGTCTCAAAGTCGGTCATTATTGCAGATTGGTTTCACAATAACATAAAAAGATAAACAGTTGATTTGCTGTTTAATGCGTTTTTAGTTGGAATTTATACTTGCACAGTTATCCACGGATCCAAGTACTGGTCCAGGGAGAAATTGCTTTGGAATCAGACACTTTAAGTGAAGAAATGTAAAACTCACTCCTCTAAAAGTCATAATTCAATCTGCTTGGCAGTATTTAGAGAACTTTATTGGACCATTCTTTTTCAGTCCTGTCATCACAACCTGTAGAAACACAGGAGGGAGTGAAGAGCAGAAGGGATATTACTTCATGCAAGTTTGCTGTTAAGAAGAGCATTCCCTTATTTACGCAGATGTAGAGTATCGTAGAAGTGAAGCGAACATTTACAATCTGTGACTGGCACCTCTAATTCCAAAATGCAGTTTGTGAGATGGCAAGCTGATTCAAATGGCTGCAATGTATAGTAGCAAAACACAACTATAGAATCATGGAAGGTCCCAAATGAAACATTTACCAGTCTTTCAGATGCTGATTGACTTGTCCAGCATTTTCTTTTTGATTTCAAATTTTGAGAACTTGCAAATTTCTTTTGAACATCTACGGTGGTACTCCAATGCCTGTGTCCTAAAAGGTTGGATCCAAAACGGACTTGATGCCTCAGTCAGTAGAGGTAAAAGAAAGCTGTGAATGGTAGAAATCTGAAGTGAAAAAAGAAAATATTTGGAATACAGAGCAGGTCAGTCAGCATTTGAAAAAGAAGTGACAGGTTAATGTTTTGGTTGAGAATTTGATTTTCACCTGTTGTGCATGTTCTCTGTTTACTTTAGACACTTCAGTCTTCGTCCTTTACCAGCAACCACTCAATTAAGATGAATACTCTTGCTGATCCTTTTTCTGTCAAATTGAATTCTTCATAGGGGGTTGGTTTATGAAAGTTGTGCTGTGTTTCCTTTTCAGCATAATCCCCAAATTTACTTCGTAGTATGGTACAACACATGAGGAGCTCATTCGGCCCACCATGCCTGTGCTGGCTCTTTGAAAGAGCTATCCAAGTTGTTCCATTCCCCTGCTCTTTCCGCATAGCCCTGTCATTTTTTTTTCCTTTCAAGTATTTATCCAATTCCGTTTTGAAAGTTACTATTGAATCTGCTTCCATTACCCTTTCAGGCAGTGCATTCCAGATCATAACAACTTGCTGCATTTAAAAAAAAAATGTTTCCTCATGTCCCCTCTGGCTCTTTTGCCGATCACCTTAACTCTGTGTCCTCTGGGGTCGGTGTTGGGACCACTGCACTTTGATTTTATATTAATGACCTGGACTTGGGTATAATTTCAAAATTTGCAGATGACACGAAACTCAGAAATGTAGTAAATGTGAAGGATAGTAACAGACTTCAGGAGGATATAACAGACTGGTGAAATGGGCAGACACATGGCAGATTAAATTTAATGCAGAAGTGTGAAGTGATACATTTGGTAGGAAGAATGAGAAGATGCAATATAAACTAAATGGTACAATTTTAATGCGTTACCACCTGAGGTCCGTTACTATCCTCCACATCTACTACATTTCTGAGTTTTGTGTCATCTGCAAACTTTGAAATTATACCCATATCTAGGTCATTAATATAAAATCAAAAAGTGCAGTGGTCCTGACACCAACCCCTGGGGAACACCACTTCTTTGCTTAATTCCCTGTGGAAGGCAAGGGGGTGGATTTTTTTTTTTTGGTTTGGTGAATATTGGACCGGCAGTGTACAAATTGTGCCAGGCGAGAGGTTTGAACAATTTTGATGATCAGGTCTCATTTAAAGAACAAACTTGCATTTATATTGTGCCTTTCACAACCTCAAGATATCCCAAAGCACTTCACACTCTTGAAGTATATACTGCTGTAATATAGGAAATGCAGCAGCCAATTTGGTCACAGCAAGATTCCACAAACAACAAAGGAATAAATGACCAGATAATCTGTTTTTGATGGTGTTGGTTGAGGGTAAATATTAGCTAAGGCACCCACAAGAACTCTTCCAATGTTGCCCAGGGCACTGGGAGAAATCCCCAATTCTCTTTGAATCGTGCCTTTGGAACATTTACGTTCACCCGAAGGTTCAGATGGGGCCTCGGTTCAACACCTCTTCTGAAAGACGGCACCTCCGACATTGCAGCTCCCTCAGTACTTTACTGAAGTGTCAGCCTAGTTTATTTGCTCAAGCCTCTGGAGTGGGCCTTATTAGAGTTAACTATCAGTATTAAGTTTTTTTTTAATAAACTGATTCTTGAAAATACTGCTGATAAATATTTAAAAGCTGTATCTGTGACTGTAAGAAGAACTACTTGCATTTATATAATGCCTTTCATGGCCAAGGGATGCCACAAGTTGATTCACAGCCAATGAAGTACTTTTGAAGTGTAGTTACTGTTGTAATGTAGGAAACATGGCAGCCAATTTGCACCAGCTAAGATCCCACAAACAGCAATGAGATAATCGACTAGATAATCTGTTTTTAGTGGTATTGGTTGAGGGTGAAGATTAGCCAAGACACCCAAGGGAACTCCTCTGCTCTTCTTTGAATAGTGCCATAGGATCTTTTACATCCACCTGAGATAGCAGGTCTAATGTCTCAGCGGTGCAGCATTCCCCCAGTATTACACTGAACCTCAGTCTAGATTATGTGCTGTAGTCTCTGAAGTGGGGCTTGAACCCACGACCTTCTGACTCACAGGCAAGAGTACTACCACTGAGCCGTCTGATGCCTACTATGCTGTTGGCGACCTGTATGCACGTTTGGAGCATTGACAAGCAGGTCGCTGATCACCCGTGGGGGAGGAGAAATCCAGCAGCTCCGTGGAGCCAAGCTAGCAGAACTTAGTTAAGGAGGGGCAGGCTGCAGAGGGACTGGCAGCAAGCAGGATTTATGGGACCTTGCCTGCAGCAGGTCGTTTTAAAGACCGTCGCTTAAGCAGTTCGATACCAAGTACCAATGCATGGAGCGTGCATGGCGTACGCTTCGCCCATTGGTATCTGAAAACTGCATCAGGGCCTTATTAACATCATAGGACCCTGATTTGCACGGGTGAGATGCCCGCCTTTTTCCATTACAAGGACGACTCTAAAGTGGCAGCGGCCTGTATGTCGGCAGGAACGAGGCAGTAAGTGCTGCACCATGATTTTCAATGCGCTACCGGCTTCTTTCCATCCAAAAAAGGGGGACATAAATCTCTTATTATCGTCCCACTGACTAAGTCCTGGTTTTGAGTATACACCCGATCTCATCTTCTCCCTCAGTTCCGCCTTCCATTTGCCCTAAAGAAACTGATGAACAATTTAAATTGAGCTGAGACAATTTTCCCAATATCAATTTCTTTGAACTCTGGACTGTCTTCAGCTTACCTTTAGCGAATGCTGCTTTTAAATGTGTCGAAGTCTAATTTTTGCTCTCAATTTTTTTTTCTAAGAAGTTTCAATGGTTTCTGAGGAGCTGGTGGCTCAAAGGTACAGTTTAAGTTGACATGCCTTACTGCCAGGCAAGACCTATTGCCAAGACTTGCTAGCCATCAGAAGACAATATCCATTTGTTGTTCTACTGGAAAGGTGTATATATACTAATTGCTGAGCACTAGGGGCGGAGCCCCAGTTATCAATACAAAAACGGGAGCGGAGTTGAGAGAAGCGGTGCTGAGCACCAGGGGAGGAGCCCCAGGTATCAGTACAAAAGCGGGAGCAAAGCGGCGCTGAGCACCAGGGGAGGAGCCCCAGGTATCAGTACAAAAACGGGAGCGGAGTCGAGAGAAGCGGTGCTGAGCACCAGGGGCGGAGCCCCAGGTATCAGTACAAAAACGGGAGCGGAGTCGAGAGAAGCGGTGCTGAGCACCAGGGGAGGAGCCCCAGGTATCAGTACAAAAACGGGAGCGGAGTCGAGAGAAGCGGTGCTGAGCACCAGGGGAGGAGCCCCAGGTATCAGTACAAAAACGGGAGCGGAGTCGAGAGAAGCGGTGCTGAGCACCAGGGGAGGAGCCCCAGGTATCAGTACAAAAACGGGAGCGGAGTCGAGAGAAGCGGTGCTGAGCACCAGGGGAGGAGCCCTTTCCCCATTCACAAAGAGCAGAGAGAGTGACATTAAAGTGATGTCACAGTTAACAGAGAGGAGGACCTCTGAGAGACCCGGAATAAAAGGGTAGGTTAATCGGAGTAAGTAAATTAATAATAATTGCGTATTTAAAAGGGAGTTTAGAAAAAAAGGTTTGTAATTATAATGGATGGGCTGCTGAGAACCATTGCTTACAATTCCTGCGCCATGAGGGAACTTCAGGATGCTTCGTGTGTCCTGGAGGGCCACATGTGCAGGAAATGCCTCCAGTTGCTCGAGCTTAAGATGAGGGTTTCTGAGCTTGAGGGGTGGCTGGAGTTGCTGCAGAGCATAAAGGGTGGCTGAAGGTTTCCTGGATCGTACGTTCCAGGAGGTGGTCACCCCACAACCATGGAAAGTTCTGGATAACAAGTGGGTGGCCATCTGAAAGGGTAGGAAGAGGCAGGCAGTGCAGGAATCTTCTGGGTGTGTGGCACTTTCAAACCGGTATTCAGCATTGAATACCAGTGAGGTTGATGACACCTCGAAGGAGTGCAGTTCTGAGCATGGCACCATGGGGCAAAGGACTGCATAGGGGGCACAGTGAAGCATAGAAATGCAGTAGTTATAGGGGATTCGATAGTCAGGGGTACAGACAGGCATTTCTGTGACCACCAAAGTGAGTCCCCCATGGTGTGTTGGCTCCCTGGTACCAGGGTAAAGGACGTCACTGAGAGGGTGCAGAACATTCTGCGTGGGGAAGGGGAACAGCCGGAAGTTGTTGTTGTCCATGTGGGTACCAGTGACATAGGAAAGAAAAGGATGAGGTCCTGCGGTCAGAGTTTCAGGAGCTGGGGGGGAAGTTAAAAAGCAGGACCTCAAAGGTAGTAATCTCTCTATTACTCCCAGTGCCACGTGCTAGTGAGTACAGAAATAAGGTGAAGCAGGTTAATGCATGGCTAGAGACATAGTGCAAGATGGAGGGCTTCAGATTCTTGGGGCAGGAGGGACCTGTTCAAGACGGACGGGTTGCACCTTAATAGAGCTGGGACCAATGTCCTTGTGGGGTGGTTCACTAGTGCTGTGGGGGAGAGTTTAAACTAATTTGGCAGGGTGATTGGCACCAGGATGTAGCATTAGAAAGGAGAAACAAGGTGAACAAAGGATTGGGAGAGACAGATAGCACTAGATAGAGACTTAGACATAGAAATATAGAAGATAGGAGCAGGAGTAGGCCATTCAGCCCTTCGAGCCTGCTCTGCCATTCAATATGATCATGGCTGATCCTCTATCTCAGTACCATATTCCCGCTCTCTCCCCATACCCCTTGATGCCTTTTGTGTCTAGAAATCTATTTAGCTCCTTCTTAAATATATTCAGTGACTTGGCCTCCACAGCCTTCTGTGGTAGAGAATTCCACAGGTTCACCACCCTCTGAGTGAAGAAATTTCTCCTCATCTCAATCCTAAATGTCATACCCCGTATCCTGAGACTGTGACCCCTTGTTCTGGACCCCCCAGCCAAGGAAAACTGATAAGAAATAGTACAGTATTAGGTGAGATCAGCCCGAGAGAATACGAGAAGGTCTAAGGTAGGATTAGAGGGCACGTGTGTAAACGCACAAAGCGTGGTAAATAAGGTTGGTGAGCTGCAGGCCAAATAGCCACATGGGAATGTGATGTAATGGCGATAACTGAGATCTGACTCAAAAAAAGGCAGGATTGGATACTAATACATTGGTTAGGCCACAGGTTGAGTACAGTTCTGGTCACCACATTATAGGAAAGGTGTGATTGCAATAGAGAGGGTACAGAGGAGATTTACAAGGTTGTTGCCAGGGCTGGAGAATTTTAGCTATGAGAAAAGATTGGATAGGCCGGGGTTGTTTTCTTTGGAGCAAAGGAGGCTGAGGGGAGATTTAATTGAGGTATATAAAATTGACTGGACTAGATAGTGGATAGGGAGGACCTATTTCCCTTAGCAGAGGGGTCGGTGACCAGGGGACATAATTTAAAGTAATTGGTAGATGGATTAGAGGGGAGCTGAGGAGAAATTTTTTCACCCAGGGGGTGATGGGGGTCTGGAACTCATTGTCTGAAAGAGTGGTAGAGGTAGAAACCCTCAACTCATTTTAAAACGTACTTGGATGTGCACTTGAAGTGCCGTAACCTACAGGGCTACGGGCCAAGTGCTGGAAAGTGAGATTAAGCTGGATAGTTCTTTTTCGGTTGGCACGGACATGATGGGCCAAATGGCCTCCTTCTGTGCTGTAAATTTCTATGATTCTAAATATTCCTGGATACAAGGTGTTCAGGAAAGATAGGGAAGGGAAAAAAAGGAGGGGGGGATGGCAATATTGATTAAGGAGAATATTGAATTGCTGGAGTGAGTGGATGTCCTTGAGGGATTAAAGACAGAATCTATTTGGTTAGGGTTAAGAAACAATAGAGGTGCCATTACACTACTAGGTATATTCTATAGGCCACCAACTAGTGGGAAGGATATAGAGGAGCACATTTGCAAGGAAATTACAGAGAGGTACAAGAACTGTAGAGTAGTGATAATGGGGGACTTCAACTATCCTAATATAGACTGGGATAGTAATAGTGTAAAGGGCAAAGAGGGAGAGGAATTTCTGAAGTGTGTTCAGGAGAACTTTCTTGATCAGTATGTTTCAGGCCCAATGAGGAAGGAGGCATTGCTAGATCTAGTTCTGGGGAACGAAGTGGGTCAAATGGGGGAACGTTTAGGGGACAGTGATCACAGTATCATAAGATTTAGATTAGTTATGGAAAAGGACAAGGAGCAATCGAGAGTAAAAATACTTAATTGGAGGAGGGCCAATTTCAGTGGGTTGACAACGGATCTGACCCAGGTAAATTGGAATCAAAAATTGGCAGGCAAAACTGTAATGTAACAATGGGCGGCCTTTAAAGAGGAGATGTTTTGGGTACAATCTAGGTACATTCCCACGAGGGGGAAAGATAGGGCAACCGAAGCCAGAGCTCCCTGGAAGACGAAAGAGAGAGTAAGTTGAAGCAGAGAAAGGGGGCGTGTGACAGATGTCAGGCTGATAATACAAGTGAGAACAAGGCTGAATATAGAAAGTACAGAGGAGAAATAAAAAAGGAAATGAGAGATCGAGAGAGTATGAGAATAGACTGGCGGCTAACATAAAAGGGAGTCCAAAATTCTTCTATAGGCATATAAATAGTAAACGGGTAGTAACGGTGGGGCCGATTAGGGACCGAAAAGGAGATCTACGCGTGGAGGCAGAGGATGTGGCTGAGGTACTAAATGAGTACTTTGCATCTGTCTTTACCAAGGTAGAAGATGCTGGCAAAGTCACACAAAAAGAGGAGGCACTTGAGATACTGGATGGGCTAAAAATTGATAAAGTGGAGGTACTAAGTCACCCGGTCTGGATGGGATGCATCCTAGGTTGCTGAGGGAAGTAAGGGTGGAAATTGCAGAGGTGCTGGCCATAACCTTACATTCCTCCTTAGATATGGGGGCAGTGCCAGAGCACTGGAGAATTGCAAATGTTACACCCTTGTTCAAAGTACGGTGTACAGATAAACCCGGAAACTACAGACCAGTCAGATAACCTCGGCAGTGGGGAAGCTTTTCGAAACGTTAACCTGGGACAAAATTAATAGACACTTGGACAAGTGTGGATTAATAAAGGAAAGCCAGCACGGATTTGTTAAAGACAAATTGTGTTTAACTAACTTGAAAGAGTTTTTTGATGAGGTAACAGAGAGGGTTGATGAGGGCAATACAGTTGATGTGGTGTATATGGACTTTCAAAAGGCGTTTGATAAAGTGCCACATAATAGGCTTGTCAGCAAAATTGAAGCCCAGGGAATAAAAGAGGCAGTGGCAGCATGGATACGAAATTGGCTAAGTGACAGGGAACAGAGAGTAGTGGTGTATGGTTGTTTATCGGACCGGAGGAAAGTATACAGTGGTATTCCCTAGGAGTCGGTATTGGGACCAATGCTTTTTTTGATATATTTTATCGACTTGGTCTTGGGTGTACAGGGCATAATTTCTAAATTTGCAGATGACACAAAACTTGGAAGTGTAGTAAATAGTGAGGTGGTTAGTAATAGACTTCTAGAGGACATAGATAGGCTGGTGGAATGGGCAGACATGTGGCCGATGAAATTTAACGCAGAGAAGTGCGAAGTGATACATTTTGACAGGAAGAATGAGGCACGGCAATATTAACTAAATGGTACAATTCTAAAGGGGATGCAGGAACAGATAGACCTGGGGATATATGTGAAGGTGGCAGGACAGGTTGAGAAAGCACTTTAAAAAAGCATACGGGATCCTGGGCTTTATAAATACAGGCATAGAGTACAAAAGCAAGGAAGTTATGTCGAACCTTCATAAAACACTGGTTTGACCTCAGCTGGAGCATTGTGTCCAATTCTGGGCACCGCACTTTAGGAAGTATGTGAAGGCCTTAGAGAGGCTGCAGAAAAGATTTACTAGAATGATTCCAGGGAGGAGGGACTTCAGTTACATGGATAGAGTGGAGAAACTGAGGTTGTTCTCCTTAGAGTAGAGAAGGTTGAGAGGAGATTCGATAGAAGTGTTCAAAATGATGAAGGGTTTAGATAAAGTAAATAAAGAGAAACTGTTCCCATTGGCGGAAGGGTCAAGATCCAATTGACACAGATTTAAGATGATTGGCAAAAGAACCAAAGGTGACATGAGGAAAAACGTTTTTACGCAACGAGTAGTTATGATCTGGAATGTGCTGCCTGAAAGGGTGGTGGAAGTAGATTCAATCGTGGCTTTCAAAAAGGAATTGGATAAATAATTTGAAGGGGAAAAATGTGCAGGGCTACAGGGAAAGAGCGGGGGAATGGGACTAACTGGATTGCTCTTACAAAGAGTCAGCACAGGCTCGATGGGCCGAATGGTCTCCTCCTGTGCTGTAACCATTCTATGATTCTATAAAGTAATGAACCTGCTTAGAAATATAAACTAGATGGTACTGAAATGCATGTGAGCAGACTAAGGGAGCTGGGGAGGCCAAATCTGGATTGTAGCACCGTGTCTGGGCATAAACCAGATGGATCTAATGCCTGCACATGTAATGTAAATAAATTAACAGCTCTGATAGTGTGGCAGCTTTGAGCTCTGTAGTCCATAATATAAATCTACCTAGGTTACTAATTAAGTGGGCTGAGCTCTGAGAGTGGAAGGATGGGATGAAATTGTAATGCTGGGTTTCATATGTTTACTTAGAGGACTTTGTACTGTATTTCTATTGCTGGCCTTTTCCTCACCAGTCTAGTGATATCACTGGATGCAAAGTGGAAGAGTTTCATTATCATAAACTGCACTATTCCATCCTAATGTTTTCATGAGTTACTAAGTATCAGTTTCTAAAAAGCATTCTTCATTTGAAAATGTCTTATCAAAGTCTGTGCTGCACATTAACAGCATGTTAATGTGTTGCTGTTCCACTGTACATCAGTGATGTTCACACAGTTATGGTAATGAAGCCTTAAGATAGATCCTTAAATGCGTGTGTGCCAGTTGTACTTGTTCCAATATCTGTGTGTTGTATAATTAATATGGCATAAAATGGTACTATCCAGCTGAGAAGAGCTTTCCAGTTGGGGTACGATCTGAAGGAAGGAAGAGGCTTGATAATGAATGACTTGCTTTATAGAATTGCCATGTGGCAGGACTGCACATCACACAGATCAAAACTTTCACTCCAGAGGCTTATTTGTACTATTTGTTAGTGCTTTGCAATTAGCATTTCCTGTAATCTCGGCAGCTGTGGACAAACCAGATGATTGATTTTATTCACTTTGTTGGCGACATCACAGAAGTAGAAAAAAATGCAAACTATCTCTGGAGATTGCAGTCTGAACTCTTTGCAGAGAATAACTATTTTAAAAATGATGCTTTGTGCATAATGGGGCTGAGGTTGTGGCACATTTATAATACTGCAAACAGGAGCTTTCTATCTCTTTGACTGTTGTTTTTCAGTAAAACCTTGGCTTCTACCAGCTCGCACCTTACAATACTGGTGTAGTGTCAGTGATGCAAAAAGGTCATCTCTTCCTGTCGAGCTGTAGGGAGCCACTTTTATTTTGCTCTTCAGCCCCTGGCTTCCAAAGCGTGGATCTTGCACAGCTGGTGGCAGCATCAAGACAAACTTGCTGGATTTTTTAAAGACTAGCAGCCTCAACATTGGGTCAGAATTTGCTGGAGGGGGGGCATCTCACAGTGTACCTGTGAATTGGATTTTTTTCCTCACCCTTCAGTTTGAAAATTTTTTGTGACATAAATTGCTGGAAGTGCGAAATGATAACGGCACGGCGAGGTCAATGAGGCATCTGAGACCTTGGTGATCGATGGGACCAACAGGCTATCTGCTTAATCAATGAGAAAAGGAAATAGGTTGAATTAGAGTCAAATTAGATACAGAAAAAGAAATAGAGAGGAAAAGATTGTATTAAGAGTAAGAGAAAAAAGAGACAAATTAAAAGTAAGAAAAAAAATTAAAACATTTTAAATTTAAAAAACCTCTAGGAACAATTTACAACCTGCAGGAGTGAGACTCCAAAGTTTCAATTGTTCCCTTTCTGGGCCTCCGAAGTTGAGTGGCATTGCAGGAACAAATTGTCCAGCAATTTGTGACGTTTCACAACTCACGGTATATCTCTTCCTCACTACAAATTGCTGTTTTTTTAAAATGCACTAATAACAGCAAAAACTCTAAACTCGCTGTTTTACTGTGTTTTCTACTGGGTCTCCTGGACTGCTGCTAGTCTTCCTGGGGCCGGTAACTCATTGTTTCAGCGGCAGCACCACTGCTGTTGGTAGTGATGTTGTGACACACGTGCATGAATGTTCTCTCTATATAGCGATATCTGGTTGAAATGTCATTATGTCGCGACATCACGCAGGCACATTGGCCAAACTGCCACAGCCAATCTGCACCTGCGTGGAATAGCGAGTCTCATAGTGTAGCCACTTTGCAGGAAGACCACTGCACTGACCACATCTAAACGTGGGTGAGCGATACGGTGAGCTGACCACCCCCCAAGACCTGGTTGCAATGTTAAATGCAGCTGTGGTGGCACAATGATCAATGGCAGATGTTTGATGGTAACATTTTCATGACCCCCTAAGAGACAACTATAGCTGTCCTTGCATTGCCAACCAATATAGTTCAGTCCACCCACAACTGGAATGAAAGGACAGAGCCAATGGCAAATACTGCTGGCAGCCATTACTTACCTTTAGTCCCAATGGCAAACAATTTTAGAATTATCACTGGATTTTGAAATTGAATCCGATCATAGCTGAACCAGGATTACTGATGGTGGGGAATTATATTGTTGTACCCCACTGTCTTTACCGTGTTATTCTACATAATTATAACCTCTTCTGAAAATGTTATGAAGTCATTTGATGCCTATTCACTATTCACATACTTGCCTCTTTTAAATGGATTGAAATGAAGGTGTGAATTACAAACTAAGTGATAGATATATCCTGAAATCTACCGTAAACTTGCATTGCTGCCAAGCTAGCAACGTATAAATAAATAATGTACCATAGAGACCTGTTGCTGTCATTATCCACTGCCTAGAGTAAGTCACCATGGATCTATCCACTATTCCCATGGTTTCCTTCAAAGGCTAAACTACTGTTGGGAGGCAATTAACACTCTAAGCACCAAAAGATTATTGAACATTTACAAGGCTTTGTTTTGGACAAAATGAGATTATCACAGAACTAAATTATTATTAACTAAATTATACACACATGCATATACACACACGCATTAGAAATCAAGAATAGATAGCCTGGCTAATTTTTTTTTCTACTCTCCCTTCCTAACTTGGGAGCTGATGCTACTTCTAATAATCCAATTTATGGACCTCCCTGGTATGTATTGCTTAGC
The DNA here is from genome assembly GCF_035084215.1 of Heptranchias perlo. Taxonomy (NCBI): domain Eukaryota; kingdom Metazoa; phylum Chordata; class Chondrichthyes; order Hexanchiformes; family Hexanchidae; genus Heptranchias; species Heptranchias perlo. The sequence goes on from NC_090351.1 coordinate 11,628,265, forward strand.
ACCACATTAAGGGGTGCTTGTACTCACTAAGCCATTAGGGGAGCTTACACACACATTGTTTCTGGAGTGTAGCCTCCTCTGTTTGAAGATAGTCAGAATAAATTGTAACTTTGTAGATATAAATTACCAACCAGTCATCTTCTATTTTTAGAACAATGTAACCAAGTATTACCTCAAGACAGTCACGTGTGTTTATGCCTGGTTGGATCACCTGTTGTGACTGCCTCCTGTCACTGCTAACAGTACAATGAAGGTGATAAGAAATCGCAATTATTTAACAGGCTTAAAGCTCCCATTTTGTTTTTAGTTAGTTTTCTGTTTCTTCTGTGGAGCAGGTCTGGTCATGTAGCTTGATGCACGTGGCTGCAGTGGCCACAGGAGCACCTCCACTTAGCAACAGTATTCTGCTATTTCATTTGGACTTACTGCTTAAGAAAATTCTTGGAGATTTCCTCTGGGGTTTCTGCAGTAGTACAGATTTGTTAATAAATCTTGTTTGATAAGATATTGTAATATGTTAGTATGCTTACAAAATGTATCAACATGTGATAAAATTGTGGCTGACATCCCAGCTCTGATTGCTGCTAGAGTCTGCTACTTCACAGCAGCATTATGGTTCAGGCAGTGCATTGTACAGGACTGAAGCAAAAACAGCAGACTTTCTTCCCTTAGATTTCCAAATATAAATCAGACAACATACTTCCCTAATGGGCCAGTGCACTGAGATACTCATGAAGATCTCTGATTCGACCCTAGTCTGTACTGCGTTAGCTGATCTACTGGGGAAGTGGTGGGAGTACCACAATTGATAGAAAGATTGGAGCGATTATGGGAGGAAGAGCAGATGTGGCAGGGCAACAACAACATGCATTTATAGAGTGCCTTTAACATAGAAAAAAGTCCCAAAGCGCTTAACAGGAGCGTTATCAGACAAAATTTGACACCAAGCCACATGGTGAGCTATTAGGACAGGTGACCAAAAGCTTAGTCAAAGAGGTAGATTTTAAGGAGCATCTCAAAGGAGGAGAGAGAGGTGGAGCATTTTAGGGAGGGAATTCCAGAGATTAAGACAGAGACAGCTGATGGCACAGCTGCCAATGGTGGGGCAATGGAAATCGGAGATGCACAAGAGGCCAGAATAGGAGGAACGCAGAGTTCTCTGAGGGTTGTAGGGTTGGAGGAGGTTAGAGATAGGGAGGTCGGGATCAGCCTTGCTGATAAAATAGAATGTTTGGCAAGTGTTTGTGCAATATAGAGGAGAATGCACCATGAGCAGCAAATATAGGTTGTAGCATATATCAATCAAAATGTAGTTAGCCTCACAGCTCTTAAACAAATATAACATCCATGTATTTATATTGAGTAATTTGAATCAAACCTTTTTGTAATTGGAGACAATTTGAGTACAGTACTGAAGTAATTTTACAGCATACATTTCATAATTAAACAGTTGATTACAGCTTGTGCCTTTTGGGTAGGTTTCCTACAACTTAACACTCAGCTATAGTCTTGGTGAATTTGTTTTACACAGCTACATTGGCCTGCCCTGTGAGATTTTAATCATTCATACCTGTTCAGAAATAAAGGGACCTAATAAAATCAGTTAAGGGATTGCCTGAGAAACAGCGTGAATTTTTCATGGTTTTGACCGGCTGTAAGTCGACTCCTTCCCGGTGAGGTTTTGCAGGTGCTGTGTTACATCCTGCTGGGAGTGATGATATGGGTCCCCTGGGGAACAAGCAGCAGAACCAGAGAGTGCAAACATAGCAGCTGTACAGCAAAGGTAGCTGCTGCATTTGACGTCAGTGCTAAAAGGATATATTTGAAAAGCCATGAGTGTGACTATGCTGAGTAGCCTCTGACATTTTCCAGTAAGTAATTTTCTCCTAGTTATGTGTGTGGTGTAAACAAATATTGTTCAGTAACCTTAAAGATGTGCTACTTGCAATAGGAGACCTTGCACAGCTGAACAGTCTGTGACTGTCAGTCACTTGGATGGAAATTAAGTTCACTTGTTGAATGTATTGATAGCATGACATTATAACATTTCAGCAGCACCTGTGGCATTTTCTTGAACACATTGATAATACAATTAACCTTTAAAGGCTAAGGAAGCATATTTCACAATATAAAAGTATTCTAACATTCCAAGGGTCTTATTTCTAAAGTTATGAAGGAACAGTTGCATTTTATTCTTTTATTTTCAGTCTTCTGTACAAGGGTTGCTGTTGTGTGGTTAGTGATCTCCATGCTTTTACAACACAGTGCAATCGAACCTTGATCCGCTCCATTGCGCCCCAAAAAACAACAAAAGTTACGAAGAGGAATTGAGGATGGGTGGGAGGATCGAGAGCTATGTAATTGAGAAGCTTGTTGATTGAAGATGAGACCCCTACACCTTCTATTAAGCTGCCTGTCCTCAGTAATCCACCTGCTGTGTCACCACAAGTTCATTATTGTTCAATTACATGTTGCTAAGATTTTTGTACCACATCTGTTGTATAAATGTCAGTCTGAGACTGTCGTACAGGTGTTGGCGGTGTTAATACTGTCCATAAATCTGCTGTGTATGCTTGTGCCTTTTTTATTTCTATTTCCTTGGCTCACCCACCGAATGTGACAAAAAGGGCATCTGGGGAACCTGTTCCAAGCCCACCTCCAACACTGACCTTGAGTCACTGTTTGGAAATCAGTGAGGGTGGCCCGGTGATGACTCCTTGCCTCCAACATTTTTTTTCCCATTTTCTCCACAGCAGCCTGGCTGAGATCAGAAACTCATAACAAATGAGAGCCTACGTTCCAGCACTCTGCATTGGCACCGCTGTCTCCTTGTCACAGTAAAAGAGGAGGTAGTTGAGATACTGGATGAGCTAAAAATTGATAGAGGTACTAGAAAGGCTAGCTGTACTTAAAGTAGATAAGTCACCCGGTCCTGATGGGATACATCCTACGTTGCTGAGGGAAGAAAGCGTGGAAATTGCGAAGGTACTGGCCATAATCTTCCAATCATCCTTCGATATAGGGGTGGTGCCAGAGGACTGGAGAATTGCAAATGTTACACCCTTGTTCAAAAAAGGGTGTAAGGATAAACTCAGCAATTACAGGTCAGTCAGTTTAACCTCTGCAGTGGGGAAACTTTTAGAAATGATAATCTGGGACAAAATTAACAACCACTTGGACAAGTGTGGATTAATTAAGGAAAGCCAGCACGGATTTGTTAGAGGCAAATTGTGTTTAACTAACTTGATTGAATTTTTTGATGAGGTAACAGAGAGGGTCGATGAGGGCAATGCAGTTGATGTGGTGTATATGGACTTCCAAAAGGTGTTTGATAAAGTGCCACATAATAGGCTTCTCATCAAAGTTGAAGCCCATGGAATAAAAGAGGCAGTGGCAGCATAGATATGAAATTGGCTAAGTGACAGGAAACAGAGAGTAGTTGTGAATGGTTGTTTTTCGAACTGGAGAGAGGTATACAGTGGTGTTGCCCAGGGGTCGTTACTAGGACCATTGCTTTTCTTGATATATATTAATGACTTGGACTTGGGTATACAGGGCACAATTTCAAAATTTGGAGATGATACAAAACTTGGAAGTGTAGTGAACAGTGAGGAGAATAGTGATAGACTTCAAGAGGACATGGACAGGCTGGTGGAATGGGCGGATATGTGGCGGATGAAATTTAACGCAAAAAATGTGAAGTGATACATTTTGGTAAGAAGTACGAGGAGAGCCAATATAAACTAAATGGTATAATTCTAAAAGGGGTACAGGAACAGAGAGATCTGGGGGTATATGTGCACAAATCATTGAAGACGGCAGGGCAGGTTGAGAAAGCGGTTAAGAAAGTGAATGGGATCCTGGGCTTTATAAAGAGAGGCATAGAGTACAAAAGCAAGGAGGTTATGATGAACCTTTATAAAACACTGGTTCGGCCACAACTGAAGTATTGTGTCCAGTTCTGGGCACCGCACTTTAGGAAGGTTGTGAAGGCCTTAGAGAGGGTGCAGAAGAGATTAACTAGAATGATTCCAGGGATGAGGGACTTTAGTTACGTTGATAGACTGGAGAAGCTGAGGTTGTTCACCTTAGAGCAGAGAAGGTTGAGATAGAAGTATTCAAATTCATGAAGGGCCTAGACAAAGTAGATAGAGAGAAACTGTTCCCATTGGCGGAAGAATCAAGAACCAGAGGACATAGATTTAAGGTGATTGGCAAAAGAACCAAAGGCAACATGAGGAAAAGCTTTTTCACAGAGTGAGTGGTTATGATCTGGAATGCACTGCCTGAGGGGGTGGTGGAGGCAGATTCAGTCGTGGCTTTCAAAAAGGAATTGGATAAGTACTTGAAGGGAAAAAACTTGCAGGGCTATGGGGATAAGGTAGCAGAGTGGGTTAAGCTGGATTGCTCTTGCAGAGAGCTGGCACGGACTTGATGGGCCAAATGGCCTCCTGTGCTGTAAACATTCTATGATTCTATACTTTCACAACTGCAAAAGTGTTCAATAAACTTTCTTAATTCTGAGGCATTATTTCAGTAATTCAGTGGTACGGACATACAACTGCAGCTATCATCCCTCCCCTACCAGTGGGTCAATAGGTAAATGCACTCCCCAGTGTGGAACTGAATCAAAGAGACCAGGTAGTTCTCTGGTTCAATATCAAATCTGTGCTATGTTTGCCAATTTCAGCCAGCCAAATGATAGGATCCCTACAATTAGCCTTAGCACCTCTGGACTAGGGAGAAAGGAACATCAGTCAGAGATCGTGCTCCTGATTAGTATCTAGTAACTCCTGCTGGAAAGTGTACGTTTGTGGACATGAGGTGAGAATAAAGTTCAGATCTCGTGTGATACGAACATACGAATTAAGAGCAGGAATAGGCCGTTCGGCCCCTTGAGCCTGCTCTGCCATTTGATAAGATCGTGACTGATCTGATTGTGACCTCAACCCTACTTTCTCGTCTACTTACTATAACCTTTGACTCCCTTGTTAATCAGGAATCTATCTAACTCAGCCTTAAAAATATTCAATGACCCTGCCTCCTCCGCTCTCTGGGGAAGGGAGTTCCATAGATTCATGACCCTCTGAGAGCAAAAAATTCTCCTCATCTCCATCTTAAATGAGAAACCTCTTATTTTTAAACTGTGGACCCTAGTTCTAGTCTCTCCACAAGGGGAAACATCCTCTCAGCATCTACTGCTTCTAGTCCCCTCAGGACCTTTTATGTTTCAATAAGATCACCTCTCATTTTTCTCCACATTCTGTGATGTTCTCCACAGTCAAACAATCTGCTAACAGTTCACTATCTAGCCTCACAAATGAAGACTGGCTACCTGGGTGAGGTACCAGGGAATGGCGGGCTCCTGTGGAATCTTACTGCAGCAAGTCAGCATTTTCAGAAGAGTAGGGGAGAAAATTGGAGGCGGAAAAAAAATCTACCACTGCAGCCCAGAAAGAGAAGTTGTAAAGGCAAACCGAAATGCTGAATATGAAGACCTGTGTAAGGGTCATTGTCGCTACAATAATACATGCAGTGTTCTTTGGTAGGTCTGAATATGGATGAGGGATTCTACTGTGAAAGCCATAGTAACAGTCCTCTTGTGCAGCAACCTACATTGTATTCTATAATGGGCAGCTGCGTTTACTCCAGGCTCATGTATAAATGGCCACTAACTGCTGTTACTTGCATATTCTATTCACCAGTGTTGATTTACTTTTTTGTGTGTAATGAGGTCCAGCTCTGATAACATAACCTCCTCTATTCTTTTTTAAAAAAAACATAATTTACTTAAATGTACAAATACGCAAATTGTAAAATGACTATTCTGTGGGATATTTGCTAATTACATCCAACGGCTATGAGTAAAGCTTTATATCAGAGAAGACAATTTACTGGCAGTACTGTAGTAACAACCAGAACACCCCCTTTGACTAATCCTCCCTTTTAAGTAAACCCTGCAGCAGTGTAGAACACTGACCAGGCATTCACTCTTCTTTTGCTCCCCTTTTTTTTCACCTCCGGTTTTGAAGGCCATGTCTTGTGCTGGAGTGCGATTCCACAGGCATCAACAACTCCCCAGTACGTTGACTGAGAGTCTGGACAATGTTGGCAGTGTCTTTGAGCTTGGGTGGTCACCAGTTTGGAATTGGGCAGTATAGTTTGAGAATGGCAGTCTGGTATTTCTCAGAAATGAAAACTAGATGGGAAACCAGATGTTTCCTAAGCAGTTTTTGTGGGAAAAAAACTGTTCAAAACGGTCTAGGGAAACACAGACGTTAAAACGGATCTGATCACGCATGCAGAAAATGACAATGCACTAATAGATCATTTTGCGCATGCCCGCACCCTAATTTAAATACCATGCTTATGGGTGGCTTATGAGTGGGGAAAAGACAGCCACCCTAAAGAAGCAGCACAGCTGAACCTAATCCTGTCATCACTTGATATCAGTACACGTATGCTTTGCATCTGGGAATTACAGGATAGCAATCAGGAGTGGAAGTCCTGTCTGACTCTAACCCTATATTCTCTACCAACTAGAGATGCTGAAGCCTATTGTATGCCTCTGACATTACCCTGGCTGATCAGAGCTGACTCATTGTTAATGGAACGTCATGCAATGCAGAGTCATTACCCATTGAGGGGCATTGTTCTTTATTTATCCTTTTCTTCCTTTCCCTTCTATTTAATAATCTGCTCCCAGGTATTTGACTGAGCTTCAATGTCCTAAATGGTGACTATTACAGGTCTGAGCTGGAAGGAGACAGTTTTAATGAATGGCTCCTTACTAGGGAGTTTTTTTTCTCTCCAGAAGGCACTGACTCAGGCTGGCGTACAATTCCATGAAGTCTGGTAGCTCAACTGGTACTCCAGCCAAGTGGCCCCAGACCTCTCAACCTCCTAACCAGTAAAATGGGAAACACTGAGCTTTGAAATGCAGGAGATCATATTTTCAGTATGTATTATGTTTTAACATCGTTATATCACTGCCCACAAATTAGGTAGAAATGGAGGAAGGGTTACTTGCTCACCAACATAAACCGACATATCAGATGTAATGGATTTCTCCAGGATACACTAAACCGGTATTTATCCTCCTCATCAGTCTTATGCCACATAAAAGTAAATTTGCAATTTCTTTAATAATAAAGAAATACTAGCCTTTAGTGCTTTACCATGTCGTTGAAATGTTTCAAAGTGCTTCACATAATGAAATACTTTTTTGGAGCTCGGTGACTGTTGTTATGAAGATAGACATGGTATTTTATCAGTGCTGCTTTCAAGCAAATGGAAAAATTATGTTCTACAAGGGCTATGGAGTTTTGCATCAATCAGTGCTCATCACAGTATATCCTGTATTTTAGTGAATAATATCAGGGCTCCCATACCTTTTTTGAGATTTAAAAATGTGTCTTTTATTTGTAAATGAACACATCCTCCTCTCCTGCAGGCTATGGTGGCTTGTAACTAAGGTTCGAAGACACTAGAGGTATAGCTGCCAACTTAAAATTTGTACAATGCTAGCTGATCTGTACACCTCCACTCCTCCCGAATCCTCCTGGGCAGGTGTGTTGTTAAGCAAGAATTTATTAAATTTTAATCTTAAAATCAGAATGAAGTAAACTGAAACACTGAAAGCCAGGATTTAAAGAAAAATACAATTTAATAGAATAATGTCAACAAATGCAAGATAGAATGTCTTAAATTGGAACTTAGTCAAGATTTAATCATTTTAAATTTGAAAACCAAATTAAATTGAACTAATGCAGTTTTCAGAATTTGACTCCTGTACATAAAGACACAAAGCAGTACAACTACTGTAATGTACTGTGTCGGTCCCAAAGTAAGACAGGAACACATTCTAACATAGTCCAATAGACAATTTAAAGCAGTGGATTTCATCATACTTGGCAGCTGACTAGGTTAATACTGTACCTTTTTAATTAAAAGTTTTAAATTCATTAATTGGTGCTACTTAATGCAAAGGATCGTGATCCAGTTCATCTGTAGACTGCAGAGATCAGAGAGGCGTGCATTGTTTGCATGCCCGTAGAGTAGCTGAGTGAAATGCTGAGAGATTGCTGATTTTGTTTGCATACCTCTCTTGATCTCCCAGCCTACCTGAAGCTGACCATATTCCTTTTGCTTTAAGTAGCATCAGTTAACAAATAAATGTGAGCCTTTTATTACTGCTGTGTTTTTTCTGCTTAGCCCTTCACAAACTTTCCAGGTGGATTCTGTCTGGTTTGGAGAGGAAGGCCTAAACTTTCCTTACAAACATCAAATTCCCTGGCGTCAATCAAGTTAAAATATTTTTTGGTGCTAGGGAGAGCACTGAGGGTTGCAGAGAACCCCTGCTTTTGCAGACCTCTTGTACCTGCTGTCGCTTAAAGGCCCCCACCAGACCTAGCAACTCTGGATGACATTAACATGCTGGTGTTAAGAGCATTCAGCATTACTATGGCAGTAATAATGTCTATCTCACTCTGTCATTACTGCCTTATTTTGAAAGCGATGATGGAAGATCGCACTGGGGCCAGAAATGGGAGGAGAGCTGGTGGGAAGGATTCCTGTCCAATCTTCAACATTGCCCACCCCCCACCCTGGTACAACTCAGGAGGAAAATCCTCCCCGAAGAGTCTTAAGATACTTGCTCTTTTCCACCATTCAACAACAAGAAGCTCAACCCCTAAGGACATAAAACAGGAGAGACTTGAGAGGCGGCTGCTGCAAATACAGGACATGCCAGACCTCTGAGGGATGACAAGTTTTCTGGTATTTGTCAGCTCATTGTGAAACAACGATTATGGGGAGTCTGGTCAATGAGTGTCAGCAGGTTATTCGGCAGTGGAGAAACTCATAACCAAGCCTGATCCTGTGCTCAAAATGAGGTCCACCCGCATATGCTTTCCAACAGGGTTAGCTGGATAGCAATCAGGAGTGGGAACTCTCCTCACCAGCCCAAGGGAGCTGAGGCCAACTGTAAAGCTTACTCACCACCTCAATTGAGATCAGCGAACTCAGTAGACTAACTGGAACAGGCGCAAAGCATTTTGTTTAATTTAAAATATAAATCGAGGTGCTTTATCTTCATTCAAGGTAATTAACAAAGTTCACTGTCTGTAATTCTCTGGGTATGAAGTGCACATAAAGCAGATGGGTAACTCAACTAATGTCATTGAACAACAATTATAAATACCTCTACTCCATAGAGTTTCTATTGACCCTGCATTCTGGATACACACTGGAGACATTATAAATTCACAGCAAGATTCTTGTGATTTATGTGACATGTCTCTTCCTTCATCAGGAAGATGGAATGTTCCAGAGTGCAGACTTCTCTTATGCTGCTGCTGATGCTACTTCACCAGGAGCTGTGCTGAGGCACGACAAGAGCATCTTAACAAGTTTGTCCAGTTCCCAGCAAAACTCAGAGGGCAGACAAATTGAAATGGCAGCGAAGAATGTGGTTCAAATGTAGGACCTTATGGTGTAAGTCTGACATTCTAGTGCTAACACCAATGGGTTACCAATGGATTCACTATAGGTGATTACCAGTGAATTTATCAACACCAGTTACCAACTGGAATAAGCTTTTGAAAGGCCAAGTTAGGAAAATAATGAAATACCCCCAAAAATCTCCCCTCAATTTTGTTTGCTGCCTTTTCTGCTCCCTTCACCTACAGGTGCTGACTCATAGTTTGGGGTATGGTTCCACGGGTGCAATCAACCTTTGATCTCTGCCCATGTAGTCATTCTTCATGTGTGAGCCTAGATGCATTCATGCCAATCATTAGGGTTTTAAGCTGACTGTGAGTGTTCATAAGAAAAATTCATTTTTTTTCCCCCACTGGTATTTTGCTGAAGGCTGGGAGAACTAAGCTGAGCATTTGGAGGGTGAAACTGGAGGATGTCAAAACCAATCAATCACATGCTACTTTCTCCCATTTTCAGTTGTACATAAGGCAGAAAATTTTAAGATGAACAAATGGTTTCTGAATGTTACAGGTACATTTATTTAGTGTTTGTTCCTGAAGAAGTTAAATATAATGTATAAGCTGCTGAAATGCAGATTTTAAAAAAAATTCCTGACACTTTTTATGCATCATTGACACGAATTTCTCCCCCAACTACCACCCTGGCTGAGATCATCTAATTCAGCACAGACTGACACCACCTGGTTTGGATGGCTCAGTACTAGAGCAGACCATGCCCTTTACTCACTTGGCTATCGGGGAGCCAGGAAAATGAGAGGTGATATTTCTTGGACATAGCAGCATCATTATCTGGGCAGACACGTTATGACATCGTGCATTCAACATATTTCCCTCACTCACGCCCTTGATATTGCTGGGTGCAAAGGATGCTACCTGTGCGTTCTTGACATCCACCATTGCTAAGGGATAATTGTAAACAATTTTACAACACCAAGTTATAGTCCAGCAATTTTATTTTAAATTCACAAGCTTTCGGAGGCTTCCTCCTTCCTCAGGTATTTTACCTGAGGAAGGAGGAAGCCTCCGAAAGCTTGTGAATTTAAAATAAAATTGCTGGACTATAACTTGGTGTTGTAAAATTGTTTACAATTGTCAACCCCAGTCCATCACCGGCATCTCCACATCATGACTGCTAAGGGATAGGGAGGAAGGAATTTAAATTTTAAAGGGAACCTCAAAGGGATTGAGTGCATTCTGGAAAGTGGGAAAAGCTGGAAGTGCCAACTCAAATTAGTTTTTCCCAGTGCTGCGGCCCCATTCACATTGAGGCAAGATATCGCAACAAAATCCCAACCCCTCCTCCCACTTGGGGCAGGCACCCCAGTTGCACCAAAAACCCCACCAACAGTATGCAATTTAGGACAAGGTTGAAGGAGGGTAGAAGTGCTGCCCCACCCCAGATTCTCCCCCAAAAGCCCCCCAGAGGAATTTCAGGCCTTTGATTTTAAACCATCAATGAGGCTTCTGTCTGTGACTGAAAAGTGACGTTGTGGCTGAAAAGTCTTATCAGTGACTAACAGTACTAATTAGTGTGTCTTTGACTTACTGATAGTTTACAATTTGGTGTGATTGCAAGATGTTTGAGTACCTGAGTGGGATTTTTTACACAATGCAGCTCTTTGTATTTTGACTGATTGGGAACAATAACCTGACTGATGTTGAAGGGTAGCATTTTGTGAAAGCTTTGTGCCTTTGAAGTCGAAGGTCAGCCATGATAATGAATGGCGGAGCAGGCTAGAAGGGCCGTAAGGCCTACTTCTCCTATTTCTTATGTTTCCTATGTAAATGAATGGAATGTGTGGAATGGGGGTGGACAGACCTATCCATTTTCTTACACTAGCAGTTTAATGATTCCATCAGAGGGAGATCAAACTCTTCTTCATGTGAAGGCAGTTATCAAAGATATGTTTTTTGAAAATCCAATTTCAGATTGAATGGGCTTGTTGTTTGCCACGAAATTGGTTTAAACGACACTTGCTTTGAACTGTGCCTCTGAACGTGCTGTACATTTTAATGATGCTGCGATTTGATAACGATTTGATTAAATGAACTGAATCAAATATCATCCTGTGGTTTTGTAATGAGGGGAATGCATGGGCATCTAATGGAATGACCTTAACAAATAAGCCTTGTAAATAGACCAGTAATACACTATGCACAATACATTTAAATGATTATGAATCATCAAACCTTTCACACTAGAATTTAGAGTGCCTCAGGGTAGTAATTCAGGGTAGTACAGAATGGTAGCATGTGGATTCTTCCCTGCAGTTTCCCCACATGCCAAGTTCTGAACCTCTCTGGTCTGTTTCTGGAGGTGGGAGGGTACCGTTGATGGACTGAAAAGGGCTCATGTGTTCATCCCTTCAGATTGGGGAATGATAAAAGAGACCGAGAGAGCAGAAAGCAATTTAAAAAAAGAAGAGGAGTCCGAGAAAATAGAGGAGGAGGAGAACAGGTAGTTCACATTGATATCGACCCAAAAGCACAAGGTATTGACCGCATTTTTTGGTTCTTTTCATTATAACACTGAGACTATAAAGCTGTACCGAAAATCATCATGAAATGAATCTATAACAGCAAACCTACAAAGGTACTCAATATTAACTCTTAAAGCACTCCGTTGTCACGGTCACTGTGCCGATACATGTTTCGCGTTCTGTCAATTCCATGGGCATTCTTTCATACAATAAACAGGCTCCCAGAGATTATAATAGTGTGGAAGCAGACCATGAGCAAATTTTATTTTCAGCAGAGCCATACATATTGTGGCAACTTCTACATTTGTAACTTAGTATAAACCATAATGGTGCTTTTTGTCTCCCTTCATATCCAGGGCTGCCATTTTGAATATAGCAGCTTTGGATTGGCAATTTGTTTGTTACAGGTTGAACCTAATATAACTCTGCACCTTCACTGCAGATTGCCTTTAGTCAGCTGCAGCTAATTCGTGATTTGTAAAATGATGGTTCGTTGAATATTTAGGATAGGAATGCTTTTTTTTCTATGGAGCTTGTAGATGTATACTTTATAGACTGTAATATATTGATTCTGATTGTTGTTCACTCTTGAAATGCTGTCACTTTTAGGGTAAGAGGTTCCCTTTATTAAAAATACATGTTGATGTGATGGGGCTACACACTGCCTGTATAGTGTCATTATGAGGTGGTGCTCCTATTGCCCACTTGGTGAGTTCTTGATCTCTGACACACTCAGAAGCTCCAAAGACATGCTAGGCACTTTTCTGCAGATGGAAAGTTCAAAGGCCACTTCCTTTCACCCACCTCCTGAAGAAGGGTTGTATTGGCAGTGATCAGAAGCAATTGTCCAGACCACTCTCAGCCAGATGATATGAAGTGACTTCCAAGAAATGGAAAAAAAGAAAATAACTTTAAGAATAAGATATTCAGATGCAATTTGTGATTGTTGCTAAGAGGAAGACCTCTCCAGTTTGCCTACATCTAGATACATTTTTACCAGCTGCCCTGATGGCTTAATGGGTAGAGGCACTGATCAGTGTGGTACTGAACCATACAGACTACAAGGTTCAAGGTTTGACCCACTGTCTGTGCTGTTGGTTGGTCTCAGCCAGCATAGCAGTAGGTGTGCCATTGGCTTCAGTGCCCCTTGGCTAGGAAGAAGAAAAAGGTCAGCCAGAGCTGCTACTTCTAAGTAACCTCAGTTGGAAAATGCATCCTGCCAATAATCATATGTGAAGACTTGAGGAAGGAAAGAATGTGCATTTATATTGCACCTCACATCCTCAGGACATTACAAAATGATTCACAGCCAACAACTTACGTTTAAAATGTAGTCATTGTTGTTATGTAGGCTTGATTGGCACCCCAACCACCACCTTAAACATTCACTCCCTTCACCACTGGCGCACTGTGGCTGCAGTGTGTACCATCCACAGGATGCACTGCAGCAACTCGCCAAGGCTTCTTCGACAGCGCCTCCCAAACCCGCGACCCTTACCACCTAGAAGGACAAGAGCAGCAGGCACATGGGAACAACACCACCTGCACGTTCCCCTCCAAGTCACACACCATCCCGACTTGAAAATATATTGCCGTTCCTTCATCATCGCTGGGTCAAAATCCTGGAACTCCCTTCCTAACAGCACTGTGGGAGAACCTTCACCACACGGACTGCAGTGGTTCAAGAAGGCGGCTCTCCACCACCTTCTTAAGGGCAATTAGGGATGGGCAATAAATGCCGGCCTTGTCAGCGACGCCCACATCCCATGAACGAATAAAACAAAACACTGCAGCCAATCTATGCAGAGAAAGACAGCATAAACAACAAATGAGATGAATAACACATTCATTTGTTTTTGGTGCTGGTGCTTTTTGGGGAAGTACCAAAAAGCTGGCACCAATTGTGGAACCATAGCCCCCAGCAGGAGTCAATGCCATCAGGAGAGAAGGGGAAAATGACCAGAGTTTAGCTAAACAAAATCAAATGTACTTCAGCATTTCACAATTTGAATCAAAGCATCTTAAATCCTGCTGAAATTATTCCTGTAGTCGTTATCAGAGGTTTTATAGTGGTTCTGTTTTCTTTTCCCTAATTTAATTTATTGGTAATACTAGAGCTTATTTGCTGCTTCTAGCCTTTACAGTGTGATATCCTTCCATTTATCATAATTAAACCATGAAAAGGTAACAAGTACAGAGGGTGTACATTAATTTTTTTAATTGATGTATCACTCTCTGAAATATCATATTAGTTATTGCTTTCCTTCCAAAATCCCTGAGGAGGAAGTGTATGACTCTGCATTGAGATTGTAGTTAACTTGTGAGGTATGAGTCACTGGCACAGTGCAGCAGTAGAGAAAATCACGCGCTGCACGCCAAACAAATCAAAAGGGGCCAATTTATTATTATAGACACTAAGCATATTGGTCAGAAGTAGCACATTTCTTGGAATAATTAGCAGTTTGTTTAGCCATTTGTTTAGCATAGAAAGGTCGAGGTGAATATAATGTAAATGCAGTGATGGTTGACAATTGATTGAACTGAAGATCACCTGCAGATTTTAGAAAGTTTTTTTTGTTAAGTTTGAAATGATGTGAAGATTTGGGAGGGAGCTCTCGTGGTAGAGATTATTCAATGAGGGGCCTAGATTTGAATCCAGTTTGACTGATGTTCACACACTCCCTCCATTTATGATAACGTTTGGCTGGTTCTCTGTCTGTTCACTAGAGGAAAGAAATTCTCTCTCATTTCTGTTTCTAAATCTGATTGTTTTAAAATTGTTTGTATGGTTGTCATGATGACACAGCGGCACTAATCTCCCTGGTCTGCCTAATTCACAGATGCACTCCCCTCCTCCCCAGTGCATGTTCGCACTTTTCTTCCTCTCATCCCCCTTGGGCATAGCTGCACCTTTTGCATGGGGCAGATATGTTTGCCCTATACCGCCATCTGCCTGATGGTATCACAAATGCGATGCATACGCATTTCAGGACCTGATTTTCTGCACAAGATCATGGGAGAATTGTCAAGCCAATTGTGAGTTCAGACTTATGCCTGCAGTAATGAGATTTGGATTTGTGCTGTGTTATTCTTCCCCTTCCTCCACTATTAATAATTAATGTGCGCTGCAAGTGAATGAAAATTAAAAAATAAAAATCACTGTCCATTTGATATTCTAAATCTATTTACTGGTGTTCTTTCCTTCCACATTATATTATCTGAAAATTCAGTTTTCATTCATTATGGGTTATTTTGTACACAAAAAAAATGTATGACACATACTGGAGAGGAGAACACAGCGAGAAAAAATGCAGAAAAGTTATGTTTCAAGTAATGAGCTGAAATTTATAGACAGATTGCATTGTGCTTGATTTAATGCAGAATTAGATTAGTGGCCCTGCAAAGACCTTCTGTTCTTGCAATGAGCATACACTTGCTAGCACTTTTGGAACTGATATTGAGGCCCATAAAAATGGTGTCCGTGAATTGTGTAAATAACGATGGCATGTCATTTAGCTTAACTCTGCCTTTTTTTTAGTCCCTTGCTTGTTTTCTTGATTTCTAGTGATTTTCAAATGAAAAACTGATTTTTACTGCTTTCACATAATTTGCATGGGTTTATTGGGGTCCAACTTCCTCCCCCTTGATTTTCTTTGCTTTTTGATGCTACAAATGGAATCTGAGAAACACCTGGAAAAAAAACCTGGGTTTTAAAATGGTCAATAAAAAGTGATGCTGACGATTCTTCGGTACAATTTCCTCTATAAAATTACAGAAAAATGCGTTTACTAAACCATCGTTGGTTTATAATATTCCCCAGTATGTCAGACAGTGTATAGAACATATTAAAAGGTTGTTGTCAATGAGCCCAAAGCTATTGACTTGACACTGGGCTGGATTTTTTCCTGCTATAGGTGGTATAGTGGTGGAAAATCAAACTGTGAGGCCCATTGCTGCATTCCCACCCTGATCTGGATTTCCTTCCCCTGCTCCAGCAGGGGGAAGGAAATCCAGATCTCTTCTGAGAGATCTCTTAGTAGATAGGGATTTCCTGCTATCCCATTGGCTGGGTATAATGGGAGACCAGAAAGAGGGGGAAAAAAATCTAAAATTCATTATTTTTTGTCCAATTTATATTTTAAAAGCCCTTCTCTTTTGGATCTGTTCAGGAAACCAAGTTTGTTAAGATGCTGACACCTGCCTTTACACATATAATCAGGATCCTGCATTTGTTCATGTTTGGTGCTGCTGATATATACTTGCCCCAGCACAACCCATTTCCTTCTCATCTTTCCTGAAGTCAATAATGCGTTTTGGTCAACCGGCGTCAGAAGATGTTGGTATCTGACGCAAATGGCCATTCCTCATGTGTGAGCCTAGACAGTGGGCAGGCTACTCAGTTATGGAGGGTATTGTGGCACCTCACATAAAAATGAAATGTGTTGATACTGGGAAGAGGGGCTGGGTGAAATGTTCATAATAGCTCCCAAAACACAGCTGCCTGGCAATGCTGTATTCTTATTTCAAGATCTTGATTGAGTTTTGAGGATAGACACTGAAATGCATTTTCAAAAACAACACTTCATAAAAAGAAAGGTAAGTCAGACGCAGGGATTCCTGCTGGCTCCGTTCGTTCATTATGCTATCCTGCCCTCACCCAACTCCGCACTAGTTTCCATTAGGGTCATTGGTTAGCAATCAGAATACAAACCCAGGATGATTTTTTCTTTCCTCCTTAACCTGGGGCACTGAGGCCAATTGTAGTATCTTGCCACCATCTTGGATGAGATCAATGCAGACTAGTGATTGAACACAAAACCTTCCTGAACACAGACTGCATTCCATTTGCCCACTGAACCATCGAGAGTCCCTATACCTGACTTATCTATCTTATTACGAGTGTTTCCCTGAAGCAATTCAGTAAATGTATTTTAGTTCTACCCTCGAATTACAACCAATCTCTTCAAATGAGAATACTGTCTAACCAGGCAGCTGTGTTTTGGGGCTATTATCAACATTTCTCCCACCTATCCTCCCAGCCTTAGTACATTTTGTTTCTGTGTGCTCTTCATGATATTTGTATATCTTTCTTTCTGACTTGGACAGGTGGAATTCTGTACTCTGCCGGAGCCATACAAAAGATTTGAGGGTAAATGGGTTTCTGTCAGTATCAAAATAACACCAATTAGAAATCTACCCTATGTTTTAGCAAGACTTTGCTTGTATTGGAGAGGGAGCTAATGTATACTATGCCATGTATACTATATACTATGGCATTGTCTATATTAGCATACAATGTATGCTAATCCATTAGTATAGTAATCAAAAAAAATTGCAGTAAAAAATGTAAACAAATGGGGGGGGGAAAAAGGGGAAGGAGCTAAAATCAATGACTGACCACTTCTGAAGGCATGGAATACCCAGTAAATATGTGTTTCCCCATTAAATAAGAAAATAGAACGAAGTGGTGGATTATTCACCTTTAACAGTAATCCACAATATTAAGTGTCCTTGACTGTTCAAGGTTACATTTCATTAAATATTCTTTCTTTCCTCTGATCTGAATGGGTTCATTAAGACTAATTAATAGCTCGAATTCAGTATGCATTGATCAGAAAAGGCCAGTTGTTCTAAAAGCTTTCTCCTCAACGATCATGCTTGCAGTTATTCAAGAGGTTTTATGCAATTCCACATTAATATTTCACCTTTGCATCGTTACAAGTCCCCCGGCAACTCAGGCGAGCTGATTGGGTGTCTGTGAAATTCCTCTGTAATCTGCTTGGTGATCTTTGACTCTCGTCATCTGCATTTTCCATGTGACTTTGTTTGGAAAAAGCTTGTTTGGAGAGGCTGTGGCTAATACCAGCTCTGTGTTTCAGGTTGTGGAGCTGTGCCTGTCCCACTAGACCTGGCTGTGATTAAACACTGAAGTTTGAATGGAAATCTATCTCTCGGCTGTTTTTCAAAAGGTATGTCTGTTTAATTACTGATATTTCTGCCAAGACTTGGAACCAGAAGGTTCAAAAACACATTGCTGGAAGTTGAGACGTTGCGGCATAACACTGTTGCAATATTTAAAACCCATGAAAATCGGATAATGGATTCATTGTTTAACACAGTAACTGTAGGGTCAACAAAAACTGTAGGATCTACAAAAGGATTTGGAAAGTATTGAGGCCACATCTGGAGAAAAAGATACGGTGATGTGAAATTGGTGGCCTCATAATTTGATAACTTTAAAAGCAGACTTATTTTGTGGAACTACTTTCAGTGAAAGTGGTTCCACAATGTGAAAATCTCTGAATTAGCCCCACTTGCATTGCAGCAACTCCTGAAGCAACTATAGATGTGTGATCTTGTTCATGTACAATTGCTTAAAAGTCTTGTTTGTGACTTTCATGTTTCTGACTGAAGACCCCTCTCCAATTTGAGGGAAAACCACAATGTTGGCCTGTACAAGTGTGTGTGTTTTGGGGGGGGAGGTGGTGGGTGGAACGTAATATATAAACACCCAGAGCAAAATGGCAGCTTGGCATCCAGCACCCCCAATGTTACCTGTCTGTTTGCCACGAGCAGCATTTGGTCTCGAAAGGCCCCTTGGAACCTTATCTCATGAGATGGGTTTCAGTGGCTCTGGAAGCACTAGTGCCAAACAGTTTATCGCAGTGCTGTCTCCAGAGGTACTGATAATATAAACACGGTTCAAGCATTCACTTATTTGCTGAAATAAATCATATGGAGATCAGTTTCTATGTCTGATGGAGGGTGATCCAATTATTAGCTCGTAGTCTTTGTGAAAATGTTTGTGTTTTAGACTTTTGACATAAATGGCTCTTGGAGGCAGAATGTTGGCATTTCCTGTACTATTAGTATTAATGACAACTTTTTAATGTTTCAATCATGAAAATCCAAACTCTATTCATTATTTTATAATTTTGCAGATATTGCTTTGTTCTGCTTCTGTTCAAATGGGTTCAAAAAATGAATGCAACAAGTGCATATACACTAGCACATGTATTCTTTTATCTGCAGTTTCTTGTTGCTGTAAAGCTGAATTTGTGCCAAATCTTTTACATTATAATTCATTGTCTGCAAATCTAGAGCATTTGACATCGCAACTGGACCTGAATTTGAATCCCCAGGTGGTGACAGTTCACATCCGTTACTCTGAAGGTTGAGTTAGTTAGTCAGTCTTGTGTTGTCTGGGGAAAGGAAGGAAAATTGGCTGAAAAAATCCTCTTTCAGTCAAGCATGACTAGCAGTGCTTCAGTCAAGCGAATAGGTTGACAGGGCTTATGAACAGACCTGTGGACTGAACTATAACTTTGGGGTGTAATAGGGAAAGATTGATTCATTTCCTTTTCATTGTAAGGATCATTGTGACTTTTATTTCAAGACTAGATTTCTCACTTAAACATCTATACATTGGGTGGGGGTAGTTCAAAAAGGTAGTAAACATGTTGTCCTGTTAGCTTGCACATAATGGAAACTCTCCACTATTGTTCCAGAGGTAACCAAGCTATTCTTTCAGAACAGCTGGAGCAAGGCACTGCTGGAATATCGTTTATATTTGTTTCCAGCTTTAGTCCCAACCACAACTTCCTCCCTCTATTTGGGCAGACTGATAGCCTGAGTTACAAACTTCACAGCCAATAATTTTTTTTTATTCGTACTTGGGATGTGGGCGTCGCTGGCAAGGCCTGCATTTATTACCCATTCCTAATTGCCCTTGAGAAGATGGTGGTGAGCCACTGCCTTGAACTGCTGCAGTCCTTGTGGTGAAGGTTCTCCCACAGTGCTGTTAGGCAGAGAGTTCCAGGATTTTGACCCAGCGACGATGAAGGAACGACGATATATTTCCAAGTCGGGATGGTATGTGACTTGGAGGGGAATGTGCAGGTGGCGTTGTTCCCATGTGCCTGCTGCCCTTGTCCTTCTAGGTGGTAGAGGTCGCGGGTTTGGGAGGTGCTGTCGAAGACGCCTTGCGAGTTGCTGCAGTGCATCCTGTAGATGGTACACACTGCAGCCACGGTGGTGAAGGGGGTGAATGTTTAGGGTGGTGGATGGGGTGCCAATCAAGCGGGCTGCTTTGTCCTGGATGGTGTCGAGCTTCTTGAGTGTTGTTGGAGCTGTACTCATCCAGGCAAGTGGAGAGTATTCCATCACACTCCTGACTTGTGCCTTGTAGATGGTGGAAAGGCTTTGGGGAGTCGGGAGGTGAGTCACTTGCCAAAGAATACCCAGCCTCTGACCTGCTCTTGTAACCACAGTATTTATGTGGCTGGTCCAGTTAAGTTTCTGGTCAATGGTGACCCCCAGGATGTTGATGGCGGGAGATTCGGCGATGGTAATGCCATTAAATGTCAAGAGGAGGTGGTTAGACCCTCTCTTGTTGGATATGGTCATTGCCTGGTACTTGTCTGGCGCGATATCCGTGCCATTAGATGTTTGGTGGGCGGTTGTAATTTTGCTGAGTGGTGCTGCCATGTGGTGCTCATGGGTTAAACACTAGTATTGAATGGATAAACCTCTTCCAATGAGAACAGACAAGGTCAGGATTCAAACTCATAGTGACATGGGTCAAAAAGCCTTTTAATCTTGCATTGATTCAAAATTTTAGATTTTTTTTGAGCTTGAGCTCACCAAGGTGAGGGTTTTGGAACTGGAGCACAAAACACTTCTCAATTTTTGAAGTCTAACTGATTTTCCAAATGTGCTCTCTTTAATAGGCACTTGATTTTATAAAATGGTCCCTCCAGTGTCAATGTCAAATGCTGCCAGCTGAGGTCGAGCATGGACAGATGCAGAATAAAGTTCCCTCTACCCTGTCAATAATGTAACTTAGAAGCCCACCCCTTATACAGAAGTAGACATTTCATTTTCCAAATATCAGGATTTGATCTGAAGAGTTTGATGTGGATCAGATACCACTAGCAAGTCTTAGAAAGTCTTGGGATGGATCACAAGGGCAATTGATTATGTCAAAACAAATTCTTTAAATCCGGTATGATTTCGTTTTCAAGGAATTGCGCAAGTTGATCCCCAAAACATTGGTAAAAATCTTGTGTAACAAAAACTGTATTTGATTCGTGCAGTCACCATAATTCATTAGTAAGGTCACTTTTAAACTATTGTGTGAAATTTTGGGCACTCTGCCTTCAAAAGAACATTGATGCATTGGAAAGAGTTCATAATCAAGTCACTAGGATGATTGCCAGAACTTTGAGCCCTAACTTATGAAGTGATATTCTTAGAGTTAAAAGATGGAGAGGGAGTATAGCCCAGGCCTTTAAAACAGAGATATGGATAATGTAAACATATGCTGCTTAGACTGATTGGAGAAGAAGAGGATGTGAGTTCAAGCTTCAAGTGAGACTGGACATTAGAAGAAATGCCTTTCTCTCCCATTCTATGCGAAGTAGAGTTGCACCATAAGGAACAACAACAACTATTTATATTTCCACAGCACTCATTGTGGACAAAGCGATGCCTTGGAGCGCTGTACAAGGTAGTAGATAGCAAGTGGACACTGAGTAGCAGCAGCAACAACAACTTGCATTTACATAGCACCTTTAACTTAGGTGCTTCAGAGGTGTAATCAAAAAGAGCAGGTGGGGGAAGGGAAGAGGTTCCGGGGCATAAATACACAAAGACGAGGGTCTGAAGGAGATTTCTGAAAGCAGTGAGGGTGGTGAGAAAGTGGAGATGTTTAGAGAGGGAGTTCTAGAGATTTGGGCAAGATAGCTGAAGGAGTGGCATTTGATGGAGTGGAAAATGTGTAGTAGGCTAGCGCTTGAGGACAGGAAGGTACATACAGGGACATTGGCTGGAGGAGATCATGGAGGTAGGGAAAGGAAGGACCATGGAGGGATTTGAAGGTGATGACAAGAATCTTGAATTCAATTCTCTGGGTTACTGGAAACCAGTAGAGCTTGGCAAGGACAGATATAACAGGGATCCAGGGAATTAGTGTGGGTGAGGACATGGGCTGTGTCATTTTGGATTACTTGTAGTTTATAGATGGTGGAAATGGAGGAGCGGTCAAAGAAAGTGTTTGAGAAGTCCATCTGTCAGTTGATAAATGTGTGGATTACAGCTTTGACAGTAGAGAGGAAGAGGTAGGGGTAGGAGCAGGTGAAGGAAAGCAGTATTTATGATGTTTCAGATGAGAGAGGCAGCTGAGCGCTCAGGTTCAAGCAGTCCACCAAGGTTTTGTATCTCTGGGCTTAACCTAAGGTGGCAGCTCGTGAGGCATATAGAGTCAAGCCAGAGGCATGTAAGTATTTGTGGGAGCCAAAGAGGATGGGTTTAATTTTGCGAACATTAATCTGGAGGACACTTTCACTCATCCAGGTCTTAGTGTCAGATAGGTAGCTGAAGAGGGTGACAACAGTCGTGAGGTTGATGGAGGCCGTGGCAAGGCAGAACTGGCTGTCGTCGGCACACGTAAAAGATGACCTCATACTTCCAGATAACACTGCCGAGGGGTGGCATATAACAAAGAAGAGGAGAAGCCAAGAATGGAACCATTGATTACACCATGTGGGCATGGGAGTAAAAACCATTTGAGGTGATGTGATGTCTATGGTGTGACAGGTAGGAGTGAAACCAGAAGTGAGCATTGCTACGGATATGGAGCTAGATCACAGATCAGCCATGATCTTATCAAATGGCGGAGCAGGCACGAGGGGCTGAATGGCCTACTCCTGTTCCTACGAAGATGAACTCTGAAGGACATGAAGTAGATGATAGTGTTAAAGGAGGATAAGGCAGGACAGCAAGCCATGATTGTGATCACATAGAATGTTGCTGACTTTGACCAGTGCATTTCCAGTACTGTGGCCTAATTGGAGGGCTTCCAACAGGGTGAAGTGGGAGTATAGTTGTGAGGCATCAACATATTTCAGAACTTTAGAAAGAAAACTAAGGTTCGAAATGGGCCAGTAGGAGGACAGTATGTTTTTCGAGGAGCCAGTGATTTCAAAAGCTTTAGGGACTGAACAGAAGGGACAAATTGATGCAGGTAATTATGGAGCTCAGAAGGTGAAGTTGGGTAGTCAGGATGGGAGGGGGGGGGGGTCAAATGTGCTTCTTGGATGAGAAGTTTAGTGACAGTGGTGGGGGGAGCAGATGGAGTGGAGAAGTCAAAAGGGAGTGGACAGAGTAGCAGATTTTGAACATGAAAATATCAGAGTTCCTTGCATTTGGTGTATGAAACGAGGATAGAGGGTGGAATAGAAGTTGATTGGAGGAAATGGTTTGTTGTGAAAAAAAACAATCTTGCAGAATGGGCCTCGAACGGGAGTTAGGCCCCTTATTAATATATGCACAGGGCCTAACACCCGTTTCAAGGGTGGGGCCGATTTTTATTTTGCCTTTACCAATATGGCAGGCAGCGCATTTCAGGCTCGAAATGAGCATGCGCTTCCTGCCCGCCATATTGGAGGCTGCGTGGCCAAATGTCTAGGTCCTGTTTTGTTAGGTAAATGCTGATTGGTGATCACCTGGGAGACTGTCCTTGATCTGTATTGGGATTTGAGAGTCCAGGATGTGTGGAGGTCAGAGGGAAATCCCGAATCAGCAGAAAAGTTGAAATTAGTAAGTGGTTAGAAATCCTGTGGTCATTCGATAAACTAGGTTAATAACCACAACTGAGAAGCAGCAGGAGAGCCAGGACAACTGAAGTGATGTGAAAACAGGAACCAGTTACCATTTCTGGGATATCCTTCCCAGATCAGCAGTAGGGAAACATTCTGAGAACTTGGGTTTTGGAGTAGCTTGCTGCTCGCAGGCTGAGCACCAGGAAGTCATGTTAGGGATTGCAACAGTGCCGCTGATGAGCAGAGATATGTTGATTGGAAAGAAGGACCAGTGTTAATCAGAGTGCCTGGGGGCAAGGAGAGGATCCAGGGGTGTTTAAGCAGTTCATGTTGCTGCAGAGAAACTGTCAACAGTGGGGTTGTGCCATGTCTGGAGCAAAGCAAATTTTTTTTGTTTTATTTGTTCATGGGATGTGGGCATCGCTGGCGAAGCGGGCATTTATTGCCCATCCCTAATTGCCCTCGAGAAGGTGGTGGTGAGCCGCCTTCTTGAACCACTGCAGTCCGTGTGGTGACGGTTCTCCCACAGTGCTGTTAGGAAGGGAGTTCCAGGATTTTAACCCAGCGATGATGAAGGAACGGCGATATATTTCCAAGTCGGGATGGTGTGTGACTTGGAGGGGAACATGCAGGTGGTGTTGTTCCTATGAGCCTGCTGCTCTTGTCCTTCTAGGTGGTAGAGGTCGCGGGTTTGGGAGGTGCTGTCGAAGAAGCCTTGGCGAGTTGCTGCAGTGCATCCTGTGGATGGTACACGCTGCAGCCACTGTGCGCCAGTGGTGAAGGGAGTGAATGTTTAGGGTGGTGGATGGGGTGCCAATCAAGCGGGCTGCTTTATCTTGGATGGTGTCGAGCTTCTTGAGTGTTGTTGGAGCTGCACTCATCCAAGCAAGTGGAGAGTATTCCATCACACTCCTGACTTGTGCCTTGTAGATGGTGGAAAGGCTTTGGGGAGTCAGGAGGTGAGTCACTCGCCGCAGAATACCCAGCCTCTGACCTGCTCTTGTAGGCACAGTATTTATATGGCTGGTCCAGTTAAGTTTCTGGTCAATGGTGACCCTCAGGATGTTGATGGTGGGGGATTCGGCGATGATAATGCAGTTGAATGTCAAGGGGAGGTGGTTAGATTCTCTCTTGTTGGAGATGGTCATTGCCTGGCACTTGTCTGGCGCAAATGTTACTTGCCACTTATCAGCCCAAGCCTGGATGTTGTCCAGGTCTTGCTGCGTGCGGGCTCGGACTGCTTCATTATCTGAGTGGTTGCGAGTAGAACTGAACACTGTGCAATCATCAGCGAACATCCCCATTTCTGACCTTATGATGGAGGGAAGGTCATTGATGAAGCAGCTGAAGATGGTTGGGCCTAGGACACTGCCCTGAGGAACTCCTGCAGCAGTGTTCTGGGGCTGAGATGATTGGCCTCCAACAACCACTACCATCTTCCTTTGTGCTAGGTATGACTGCAGCCACTGGAGAGTTTTCCCCCTGATTCCCATTGACTTCAATTTTACTGGGGCTCCTTGGTGCCACACTCGGTCAAATGCTGCCTTGATGTCCAGGGCAGTCACTCTCACCTCACTTCTGGAATTCAGCTCTTTTGTCCATGTTTGGACCAAGGCTGTAATGAGGTCTGGCGCCGAGTGGTCCTGGCGGAACCCAAACTGAGCATCGGTGAGCAGGTTATTGGTGAGTAAGTGCCGCTTGATAGCACTGTTGACGACACCTTCCATCACTTTGCTGATGATTGAGAGTAGACTGATGGGGCGGTAATTGGCCGGATTGGATTTGTCCTGCTTTTTGTGAACAGGACATACCTGGGCAATTTTCCACATTGTCGGGTAGATGCCAGTGTTGTAGCTGTACTGGAACAGCTTGGCTCGAGGCGCAGCTAGTTCTGGAGCACAAGTCTTCAGCACTACAGCCGGGATGTTGTCGGGGCCCATAGCCTTTGCTGTATCCAGTGCACTCAGCCGTTTCTTGATATCACGTGGAGTAAATCGAATTGGCCGAAGACTGGCTTCTGTGATGGTGGGGATATCGGGAGGAGGCCGAGATGGATCATCTACTCGGCACTTCTGGCTGAAGATGGTTGCAAACGCTTCAGCCTTGTCTTTTGCACTCATGTGCTGGACTCCGCCATCATTGAGGATGGGGATGTTTGCAGAGCCTCCTCCTCCCGTTAGTTGTTTAATTGTCCTCCACCATTCACGACTGGATGTGGCAGGACTGCAGAGCTTTGATCTGATCCATTGGTTGTGGAATCGCTTAGCTCTGTCTATAGCATGTTGCTTCCGCTGTTTAGCACGCATGTAGTCCTGAGTTGTAGCTTCACCAGGTTGGCACCTCATTTTTAGGTACGCCTGGTGCTGCTCCTGGCATGCTCTTCTACACTCCTCATTGAACCAGGGTGGAGGGAGAGGAGGATAGATGCCTCGGACAACAACAACTTGCATTTATATAGCGCCTTTAATGTAGTAAAACATCCCAAGACGCTTCACAGGAGTGTTATCAAACAAAATTTCACACCAAGCCACTTGAGGTATTCGGACAGATGACCAAAAGCTCGGTCGGACAGTTAGATGACCGAGTCCAGCAGCTGTACAGAGTGTGCTAGTGGGCCACTATCTTGTTTCCATCTTACCACTGTCACAATTAGTTTAATCTAACTCTTTTTAAAAAAAAAACACTTGGTTAATAATCTAGTTTAAGAAGGTCATGGGGATAAGTATAGGCAGGTGATGGATGTTTCACATAACAGCCTGGCTTCAAGCTGATTACACTGACTGCAACTACAGCATGAAAACAAAATTAAACATTGGGGTGATTTTAGTGTTTTTTTTTCATCATTTAAAGATCACTCAAACTGATTGCAGTTGTACCCCTTAGGTCATTAGAAATGACTTGAATTTTGCTGCTGGTAGTTCATTGGATTTTGTGAGGATATTCTCTGTAAAGCTGAGCCTTCACCTTTGGGAAACGTTGGCATGTGTGTAACACTGCTGTCAGTATTGTTTACAAACCTCCATTACTGTTTCCTGTTGAGTAAGAAAGCTACAATTGGCTGGGGATGGCATGAAATAGATAACAGGATGGCTTTGTATTTTTAGCCCAGTGTCATTTGGTGTTTAATAAGGATAATGGATTTGGTGGGTAATAGCCCTGAATAACATTTGGACAGAGAAATTTGTTCAGAATGGTAAGAAAATATTATTCAAAGAAATTGGTTGATGCAGCACTGCATTCCAGATGGAACTTATGTCAGTTTAATGTTATCCTTATACTGGCTCTGCTCCCAGTGAGCAGAATAAAGTATTTAGTGGGCAAATACATTTTAATTTTAAATTATTGTATTTTTAATAAGGGGCTTAATGAGGCTAATACTGTTGGTGGATTTATTTTTAATATTTTCAATGTGTAACTCTGCAGTGGAAGATGCTTAATATTGAGAATTCTGTGCAGAGCTTTTGAGGTGCTGTACACAAATAGTAATTAATACACTTTCTATTTAAATCACCAATGGTGCCACCATTTACTGATGCATTGTGGAGACAGCTGTCAGTGGATATCACCGGTAAGATGCTAGGCCATTCTTTCCCCATCATCTGTATAAAATAATTAGAGATAAGATGCAAGAACAATGTGCCCTGTTTGAACTTGTGGGCTCTGAAATTCGGGCATGGTCATCTTTCGACGCATGGGGGGTGCGCATGGTATGTTCCCTGCATCTAAATAGTGAGGCCCGAGGCTCCCCAGCTGTTGGGCCTCAGGCCTTATTATAATGGAGCCAGCGCAGCATCGGAGCCTGACGGCGAAGCGTTGGGCAATATCGGGCCACTGCTAGCATCGGGGCCGCTGCTAGCGTCATAGTGACCCTCCAGTAAGTGGGTCTAAGGGTCGGGTCCAGGATCAGATTGGGAGAGAAGGTTGGGAGTGGTGGAGATCGAGGGTCAGGAAAGGGAGAGAGCGGGGGTCAAGGCCAGGAGCGGCAGTGAGTGTATGTGTGTGGTGGGGGGAGGGGGAGTGGGCGGGGAGAGGAGAGAGGCAGCAGCGGCGATGAGGTCGCACCAACTGCGTGGTGATAGTTTTCACAGCATAGTTGTGTTAATTAACTCTTTTTAAAAGAAGCTGAGTGAACATCTTCTAAAGTCAGGATCAAAGGATGGACAAAGATCAAAACTTCAATCCTTTTTGGAACAATGGAATATAACAGTGCAAGACTGTGTTATGTAGAATGTAATGTTGCATTGGTACCAGGAATTTTCACCTGCTTTCCTGGAAGGGGGTTGGGGTTAAGGATAAATATCATAGTTATTCCTGTGGCTAATTACCTCTGTTGGGAGAATAACAAATTAGAGAGTGACCTTAATTTTGTAAATTGTCCACTGAAGGAATGGACTCAATGGACCGAATGGCTTTCTATGTCTTGATAACTTCTGGGTCCTAAAAAAAAACTCGCCAAACATGATCAGTTGTTTAGGAGACTCAACACAAAGACAATGTGGGTTTTCCACAGGAGTCGTCAATGTCAATATATGTCAAAAATTGTGGCTTCCCACCTGGCTAGACCCCTTTCTCACAATTCCTTGGAATAACCAGCAATGACTGCAGTCACTCTTCCCAGTTTGTTTGCCAGGTGCTGACAGGTTAGTTACATAAGAAAAATGACGGACAGAAAAAGACCTACTGGTCAATCCAGCCTGTCTCACGTAATTGTGATGTCTTGTGCATCACAATACAACACTCTCCACCCCGCCAATATGCAAAAT
Source organism: Heptranchias perlo (assembly GCF_035084215.1). Taxonomy (NCBI): domain Eukaryota; kingdom Metazoa; phylum Chordata; class Chondrichthyes; order Hexanchiformes; family Hexanchidae; genus Heptranchias; species Heptranchias perlo. The sequence continues at coordinate 11,656,608 of NC_090351.1, forward strand.
GATGGACAGGTTCACTTAGGCATTGCATATCAATGGGTTAATTCTCCTCACTGCTTCCACTTTCCAAGAAGCTTCCACCCTCTGGCTCCATCTCCACTCAGTCTCATTGCAATAGCTGCCCAGATGGGAAAGAAATATATACATTTGGAAACAATGTGTATGTCTGACTCTCACTTATGCTGTGCTTATCCTCTAACAAATTGGTCCTTTGCACTGTGAAGTGCAGTCCACAATGCTTTGATGCATACTGTGGGCAGGAGCAAAGAGGGGGTAAATTGAGTTGATTGTCCCAAGAGTGATTCTGAATTCAGATCAAGTTGCAAACTGGCTTTGGGAGGTGGAAATTTTCACTAAGCAGTCCCCTAACATCAAAGGAAATAGATCCTCTTTAGAGGCTGCATCTTTAATTGAGAAGAACTGCAAACTGGAAACCAATCTCAGTGTAATAGCTGAAGTGTAAATTGAGCTTTGATTGGAAATATATATGGACAATAATTACATAGTGGAACATCCCCCCCAGAATAGATAATGCCAGGTTTCCGCCATTTTGTAGATTTTCCATGGTGTTATAGAGGGAGAGCATGAGAACGCCTGCAGAATTTCAGGGTCCATGAGTCTTATGCAGCACATTTGAAATAGCATGCATGCAGCACGGAAATCTCTCTGTTCTCATTTATATAAATCTGACTGACCATGCCCTCTGTGAAAGAGCATTAGCTGAACAATGTTTCTGTAATATCGTGCTAGTGAATCAATTTGAAAAGTCATGTACTTTAAAAATGTTACAAGAATAAAGGTTGGCCTTCTCATGCATGTCCAATATATTTTTTTAACATATGTGCACTGATGCACAGAGCTGAATAAAAGATTTTCATGTAATCTTGATGTTTATTGTTCTTGTATATCAAACTGTAATTATATTTGTCTCCTCCATATTTTAATCTAAAGTGCAAGCTGCAAGCCTCACCTTTATATTTAAAAACCTGAATATTTTTATTAAAAAGATAATCACTTCTTCTATACAGAATGCAACATGGAAATTAGATTTGTTTGGACTCCCCTGGGTGAAAATAGCTCATTCTAATTTATTTTCAATAACATACCGGACATATCTTTACTTCAAAATGCATTGTTTTGTTATTGATATGAATTCCTTCCAAATATTTAGTTATTTTCCACACCATTTTCTGTGGGTTTCTATATCTAATTTGGCAAGACCACTATGAGTTGCCATTAATTTGGTCTCTGTGGTAGCTGCTATGGTTTTCTGTGGCTGAAAGCAATTGGAAGCACTGTTGCTAACAGCAGTGAACTTAATTGGAAGGTGTTGATAGTACACTGGAAATCACTCTGAGCAGCGAACCAACAGTGCTCACTGCTCCATAGATTTATACTAACCCACTAACTTAACGCGGTCTTTACAGCATGCATTTCCTCTAATAGGAAGCGGAGAAGAGCCCAGCGTTAGTTACAGCAATGCTAGGGCCCATGGAAGAAGCGAAGGGATTGATTTCTCCCCTCGACCAATCAGATTGCAGTATCCTTGAAAAGCCAGGAAGAATCAAAACAAGCTGCCACGTAAAAACCAGGAAGTGAATGTTGCAACAGTAAAAATCATTTTTAAAAACAGTTATAGACAGTGAAGAAAGAGAGGGTAAGAAATAATTGAATTAAATAAAAGAGACAGAAGGAAAAAGTTTAATTTTTTTTAATTTAAGAAAAAAAATCTAATGACCAAAAACTCTAAAATGCTTAAAATGAGGAGTAATGAGACTCCACATTTTTAAAAGTTAATTTTTAGTTGTTTGGCAGTCATTAAGACTGTTAAAACTTAGTTTAGATCTGGTATTTTTTAAGCGTACCTGTTTTGTGACGATATTAGTTACTTACCAGCTGGGCAGATGAGTAAATTGGTGCTGGTCCGTTGATTCTGTTGGTTGCAGCTGGCGATATCCCTTTAAGGCGAAGTTGACACATCGCTGGCGAACCAGGAAGAGCAAGTTCCGGATTTCCGCGTTTGGCCTGCGCATGTGCGAACGCCAGAACTTAGTCCTCGATTTGGCCGCAAACAACGGTGAGCACTGTTGAGCTCACTGTTCTTTGTTAAGCAATTCTGGTCCATTCAGCTCAATGCAGCAGTGACAATCGCTTTGACTATTCAAATTAAGTTTAGAGCTCTCAGGGCAGATTTTCTGGTGAAGCTCATTTACAAATGCCTAACGTGCTTGTGTCACATTCTTCTTTGTACTGATTTAGACAGGAGCTAACCCGATTAAATGTTTTTTTAAAAAAAAAAATTTAAATAGGTTAACACTGCCTAAAAAATAGCACAGAGAGGAATACAAGTGGCATTAGTTTTGGATTGCTATAGCAAAGATCTGGCACAGGCAGAATGGGTCGAATGACCTGTGCTGTAAATGTCTATGGTTCTTTCGTTCCAAGTTCAAATTGCAGCAGATATAAAGGTAGAAATTACTGTTGCAATGTTATGTGAATGCTAGCGGTTAATGTCTCCATTCAAACATTGGAGAGAGAAATTCTTTACAAGCATGTGAAGAGTTCATCCAATAACAACATCACTAACAGTAATTTCTACCTAATGGTATTGGCTGTAACACGGGTCAATTTTCGGATGGCCGAGCAGGTGCGTTCGTGATGGGGGGGGGGCTCCTAAAATTGGGGATTCCTGGGGCGGGTCCAGAGCCCGGCTCGAACCCGCCCACTTCCCCAATGACGCGAATCGGTGCGCGTGCAGCCCCCGCATGCGGGACTCCCACTGGCAATCAAAGCCGGCGGGATCCCACTTAAGATCATTGTCTGGGTACTTAAGGTAGTTTACAGACCTCATTAGTTGGAGATTTTAGGAGGGTTCGGATTTTGGACTACCCAGAGCGTGTTTTCCATGCTGGGGGAAACACTCCCTGTTTAAACAGACGTGTTGCAGCCAGCAGCCAGTGGCAGCTGCAAAGGTCCATTTAACAGGTGCAGGGTAAACCCTCATTCATTGCAGCAGGGCACTCTGCCACCTCAGACAAAGTTTTGCCTGCCACACTCCAAATTATTAAATCATACCCTAAACTCTGCTGTCCAAACACATTTACCTACTTTGTGGACCCCCTCACACTCATACTGTCAGGATGTGGGGGTGGGGGGTTCCATTGCTGCATTCATCACTCCATTGGAGGACGATCAACATCACCAGCCTCGCCAGGCATGAGACACCGGTAGTGTCCATAACTTCCCACATAGCGCAGGAGGAGCATATCACGGGTGCGAGCTCTGCTGCCATGACTTGCCTTAGATTAAGCTCGTTAGTTACTCCCTTTAAGGAGTTTACTCCTTTAAATTACTCTTAATTTAGAGAATGTTAACTACACCAGGGACCTTGATTCACTAAAAAATACTACTTGCTATAAGAGCTGCAGACCTTACCTTTCTTTACTTAACAAATCTACTGAAGTTTCTTGAGGATGTAACTAGTAGAATAGATAGGGGAGAACCAGTGGATGTGGTGCATTTGGATTTTCAGAAGGTTTTTAATCAGGTCCCACACAAGAGGTTAGTGTGCAAAATTAAAGCACATGGGATTGGGGGGAATATACTGGCATGGATTGAGAATTGGTTGACAGACAGGAAACAGAGAGTAGGAATAAACGGTGGCAGGCAGTGACTAGTGGGGTACCGCAAGGATCAGTGCTTGGGCCCCAGCTATTCACAATATATATCAATGATTTGGATGGGGAACTAAATATAACATTTCCAAGTTTGCAGACGACACAAAGCTGGGGTAGAATGTGAGCTGTGAGGAGGATGCAAAGAGGCTCCAATGTGATTTAGACAAGTTGGGTAAGTGGGCAAGAACATGGCAGATGCAGTATAACGTGGATAAATGTGAGGTTATCCACTTTGGTTGTAAAAACAGAAAGACAGATTATTATCTGAATGGTGATAGATTGGGAAAAGGGGAGGTGAACGAGACCTGGGTGTCCTTGTACACCAGTCGCTGAAAGCGAGCATTCAGGTGCAACAAGCAGTTAGGAAGGGGAATGGTATGTTGGCCTTCATTGCAAGAAGATTTGCGTATCGGAGCAGGGATGTCTTACTGCAGTTGTACAGGGCCTTGGTGAGACCACATCTGGAGTATTGTGTGCAGTTTTTGTCTCCTTATCTGAGGAAGGATGTCCTTGCCATGGAGGGAGTGCAAGGAAGGTTTGCCAGACTGATTCCTGGGATGGCAGGACTGACGTATGAGGAGAGATTGGGTCGACTAGGCCTATATTCACTAGAGTTTAGAAGAATGAGAGGTGATCTCATCGAAACATATACAATTCTAACAGGACTAGACAGACTAGATGCAGGGAAGATGTTCCTGATGGCTGGGGAGTCCAGAACCATGGGTCACAGTCTCAGGATATGGGGTATGCCATTTAGAACCGAGATGAGGAGAAATTTCTTCACTCAGAGGTTGGTGAACCTGTGGAATTCTCTACTACAGAAGGCAGTGGAGGCCAAGTCATTAGATGTATTCAAGAAGGAGATAGATATATTTCTTAATGTTAAAGGGATCAAGGGATATGGGGGAAAAAGCGGGAACAAACTATCAGCCATGATCATTTTGAATGGCTGAGCAGGCCCAAAGGGCCGAATGGCCTACTGTTGCTCCTATTTTCTATGTCTCTATGCTGTTCACCTCCGCCACGTGGAGCTACACAACACAGTGCTGCGCAACAGGCACCTGCACAAAGTAGTCGTGCAACTACACATACACCCACTGTAGGGTGACCCAATGGGTGGTATCAAGGGTGTTCATGGAGAACCTCATGAAAAGGGCATTATTGCACAAACCAGTCAAGAATGGCCAAGACGTGGCAGTAGTGGTGACAATATAATATGTAATGTGAGTTGATCAGAAATCAAATATGTGAAAACCATGTCAAACCCTCAAACACCCTTGTGCATCCCCTTCATGCTCACGACACATTTGCCTTACGCTGCCTATTACACATATGTGATGCATGTCCTGTGGCTGCAGCACAAGTAGTGGCAGGTTGGGTGAGGCTGAGTATGAGATAGAGCCATGAGATTGTATGAGGATTGGTTTGAGTACTCGTGGGGTGAGTACTGGCGAGCTGAGTAAGTGCAGGTAAGATGAGGATGAGCTTTGAGTGGGTGTGAGGAGTGACGTGACAGAGTAGTGTTGGCTGTGCAGACGGAGATGTGGGGTGGGGGCGGTGATGTGGCAGACGGAGTGTAGGGGAATGAGTACGTGTACTCACTTCGACTGACCTGGTTCGGTCATTGAAGCTCCTCCTGCACTGTATGCAGGTGCGTGATATGTTGGTGGTGCTGGTGACCTCCTCTGCCACCTCGAGCCAGGCCTTCGTGGTGGCAGAGGCAGGCCACTTCCTCCCGTCCGCCGGGTGGAAGATCTCCCTCCTCCCTCCTCCCTCCTCCCTCCTCCTCACCCACCCAGTAAGACATGGAGTGGGGCATCATTAAAACTGGGAGCAGCCTTCCCCCTGGGCTGCTCCATGCTGTAATTTTGCCTATTTTATGCAGCATCAGTCAGTGGAGGACTGCCCCTTTAAATAGGGCTCCTCCAGCTGACAACCTATGATGCGGGTGCGCAGTTCGCCCACTGCGCAGCTTTCCAGCGTGAAACCCGGAAGCCAAGGTAAGTGGCTTCAATTTACTTATGAACGTGTGGGGAACCCACCGATTTCACTGGGCGCGTTACCCACGACCTCACGCTGCCAACCCGCCTCCCTCCTGATATTGGGCCGACGGTCCTCAGCGGCTAGCATGGTGAATTTTCTTTAAGTGTCCTGTTTTGTTCCACACCAGTAGGTCAGAGCAACGTCAAGTGCCACTCTACAAAGGGGATAGCAGTCATAAAGAACACCTTGTCCAAATTAAAACGTGCATCAGTAAATTGAGATGGTAACATAGGAATTTGTATCTATGAAACAATTAATGTACTGTGGCATCCACTGGTAGCAGAAAGGTTTAAAGAAAAGAATACTTGTGTAAAGTAACTGGTTCACAGTTCTACTTGTCTTCAGAATTGCATTAATGATAGGAGCATAACAATAATTTAAAAATCAACAGACCAAAATATTCAAAAGGTTGTCAATGCTTATTATTTGTAAGTTGGCATCACCTTAGTTCCCAGTTTTAAAAGCTGCCTTTAACCAACCTGAAAACCATACACCCATCAGTGTTCCTTCAGTTTATCAATATTAGTTTGGAAATGACGGCCATAGATGAAATTGCAAGTAACAAGTAGCATCTTGTGGATGTTTACAATGAATTGAACCTAGTGGATGTTTACAATGAATTGAACCTAATGAATGTAAGAGTGAAAAATATTCATATTTAACAATCATCTTGGAAACTTCAGCCCCCAAGAGGACAAAGCATTACCAATAATATTCTATACAGCTGGTCTTTGAAGTTTGTAATAGTGCCTGTTTATATGCGGAAATATTGATGTACATTAGGTATGGTACTGCTTAATGTGCGGGATGTGCATCTGGAGGTTGATTTTTAACTCCCGTGTGGGAATACAGCCTAACAAGTGGCCGGCCTGTCTGGTAGCAGCCGGGTCTCAACCAAAGTTGGCCGACTTTGCAACCACAACGGCCAGAAAGTCATCAGGAAGGGAATGCCTGGCAGTTAAAATCAGGTGGCAGACGGTAACCAGGGATCAGAGAAGTGGTCCCTGGCACTGAGGTGAAGGGTCAGGAGGATATTTGGGAGGTGATCACAGTTGGGAGAAGGGGAGGGAAGCCCGAGGCAGGGGAGGCACAATGATTCCTTGTGGCGCCCAGAGGAGCACTCCTGGCCCACAAGAAAAATATTAAAAATTTAAAAATCATTTACCTTGCAGGGCCTTTTCTGGCCCTGGATTCATTTCTTGACCGGTTTGTCCTGGCAGGGAAGCCACCACGGCTTCCCCGCACATGCCTGGGGTTAAGATTGCAATTGAGTCCTGATGTCGTCATTGGAGCCCGATCTGCATATTTAAAGAAGGACCCCGCCAGCTTCGGCTGGGTATCCTTGGCACCTGCAATTTAAAATTACTGTCGGCCATTTCGGGGCTTATGAGACTATCCATTTTACTGACTAAATGAAAATGTAATTTGTATATTTTGAAAGTAATGACACATCTGTCCACCGTAAAAAGTACAATATGAAGCTCAAGCTCCTTTGGGGCAACCTTTATCTGCTGATAGTAGAACAGTTAACGATTTATGGTGACTGAGAAAATTTGTTCTGTGTTCTGGGATTATTGTTCAGGGCTACGCACTATTGGAGTATTAGAGTCTTTCATAATGGATTTGATGAAGTAGAATATTGTGTAACTAATATCGCATAAGACAATAAATGTTGCTTATTGAAATACCACTTTTCATGTAAGGATCTCATTGCATGAACATGCTTTGATATAGACCAGTAACAGCAATAAAAACACACCTTCCCTCAGGAACAGAATCTGTATTATTTAACCCTCTAAGACAAATAATTCCACAGCAAAATCCTAAATGCGTCTATGAAGAATGTGTTTGATTTCACTGATAGCAGAAATCTTATCCACTTTGCATGGCCAAAGAGATTGTTCTACAGCAGGACTAGTGCAGATTCTAAATCATGGTGGTGGCTTATCTGCATCATCAAGGGATATGAGGATCGGGCGAGAAAGTGGATTTGAAGTCAAAGATCAGCCATGATCTTATTGAGAGACCATATGGCCTACTCCTGCTCCGATTTCTTATGTTCTTATCTGAATCAAAGGTGTTTCTTTGTCTGTGAAATGCACTCCAGCATGTGGACTTTGGGGAGTTGGTTTAATTCTGTCTTCAATGAGATTTCAAGTGGGTGTGGTGGTGGCGAGCAATGATGGTTGGCTTCTGTCAAAGTCCATATGACTTGAACTCTACCACATTGTTACTGGGTTTTACATCACTGCTCGTTACTGGGGCAATAGCATCTCTTTTTTTTTTCTTAATCTGCTTGATATAGAAGTGTTGTTTCCCAATTGACCACTACAGTTTGAGTTACTGGGTACAGTTGTGGGCGAGGTTGGCCAGTTTCTCTCTCTAGGATCTTGTTAATCAGTTCTACTGCCTTTTTTTGATTTTTGTTTTTAAGAAGCATGTATTGATGGTGAGCTTCAAGACATCAGCGTGGATCAGGGTTCTGATGAATTTAATCAACAGTTTTTGGGGTCCTGGGAGGGGAAGTGTTAAGAGTAGAAGAAGGGCTGCACTCTGTGTGATTGCCTTGTGATGCCCCCATATTTTCTGTGTGACATTGTACTGTAACTCTTAAATGTTACTATGAAAATGACTGAAAGCTGTTTTGAGCAAACTTATGTTGAGAATGCTTTCATTGGATAAAGTGCGTGTTGAAGTGTGAGCAAGCTAATGATTTAGTTTGAAAAGTGGAGAAAATGAAATGCAGGGTCATTTGGGAGTGTACTGGATACAAGGTTCATATTCTGGAAGGGTCAAAGTTAGCAGTCTTGAACAGCATTATTTTGAGGTGATATGTAGAGAAGCATGTTGGAGCAGTGAGTGTGAGTTGCTCTGAATTTGTGCTAGTAACATAATTGTATTTCCTCTCCCACGATGGAGTTTGTGATCCCCACCACATCACTGTGAGGAAGCCCTGGTTCATGGCAGTGTTGGGGAAGTATAGAAGGCTGCTTGTTCCACCTTTTCAACTGGAATTGGTGCATGGTATGGGACAAAAAATTAGAGGAACTATTGCTAGCAACAAAGAGGATTCATTGTGGTGTGTTGCCTCCTAACTCTTAAGCCATAAGTAAACATGCTAGCTGTTGGAAAGCAGCAGGAGAGGAATTATTTTTAAAAATCTGAATGGTGTTTGTGCATTTTATTTGTGGTATCACATGATTGATGTTGCTCCATAGTTACTGTGTGATGAATTGAAAAACCAGTAATTTTTACTAATTTATCTTTTGTGTGATGCCACTTAGCTGGAGAATGGATTTAGTCATTTCAACTGGAATTTATTTTTAAATTTTGATGTGACTTAAAAGTATGGAGGTAATTGCAAAACCTGATTGATTGTACCACTCAAATAACGGTGTAAAATTCAGTGCATAAGAGCTCCAGTATTTTTGTAATTTATGCTTTTGGTGGGTTGAGTTGCAGTACAAAAAATATTGCTTTTGGTCTGTGTGGACTAAACATAGTGAACAAATGATATAATTGTCACAAGCAGCAGGTGAAAAAAGTGCTTTAACCCTCCCCAAGTTAAAGGATCTTGTCCGTTGTTAGGTATGTTAGCTGGAGTTACACCAACACGCCATGCATCCTCTTTGTTGCTAGCAGCAGTTCCTCTATACTTAATTATTACAACCACTTGCTGTGCTGAATGGCACTTTAGAGGTGTGTACATTTTTGATAAGAATCTTTGCAGATATCTACATTGTTTTTTTAAAGTAACTGGGCTGGGAAACCACTTTTTTGTTAATTCACCTAGAAGCTAGGACTGAAGATTTGTTTCCCATTTTCTTTTTCTCCTTCCCCACCCCAACCATCATCTTTCTCAACAGCGCTGACCTGTGCTAGGATGAGATTTCACTGTTGCCATGCCTGCTGGTATTTTGCCCAAGTGGCCAATCCTCATGTAGAAACTTAGACAGTGAGTGTCAATTGACAGGCTACATGAACTTAGAAGGCAACGCAACCAATTTTTGTTTATGCACTTTCCCAGCAGGGGTCAGTAGATAGTGATCAGAAGCAGGACCCCGGCTGTTTGTTTTTCGGCCTTCCATAGCTCAAGTGTGCTAAGACCAGCTATAGCTTCCCCGTTGCCTCAGCTGAGATCACCTAACTCAGTGCATCTGGAGTATGGAAGCTGGGACCTTTCTGATCTGTATCACACTGCTTCGTACATTAACAACTGAGCCATTAGGGAGCGGATGATCATTTTGTTGTTTCCACCAATGGTTCTTTTTAATGTGTAATGCAGTATTCCAACCCTGGAATGGAGCACTGATGGATTGGAGATAATTCAGTCTGGAAGGACTGTCTGCAGAGCAGTTTAATGCTGTCCCTGTTGTGTTCTAGGTTATTATACATTTCTGTACAACTGCACAGATATGGATTCAACACAGTGCACAGTGTTAGACCACCTGACTCCTATAACTAAGTCTTCAGATTCTTTTTGATATTTTTTCCGTGTCACCCTATGTTTCTGCAGAGTAGGGGCACGCTATCCAGCACCAACACAGACTAACTAATAAGGTCTTATGGTGTACACTGGGTGAGGGACAAAGTGTCGGGGGAGGGGGGGGACGTTGTTTGTGTGTGTTTTTTAATAATTCAGTCCATAAAATGCCAAATTTCTTTAAATAAATGTCTAGTTACAAATCTTTTTATAGCTCGATTTGTCTGAAAGCATTTTTGTAATTTGTTCACTGGTTACTTTCTTATCCGCCTGCTGCAGATTACAATGGAAAAGTTCAGATCTCTCCTATTCCATACAAAATAGACAACCCTACTGCCAAACAATTTTAAAAAATTTCTACAGTTGGATGTGCAGGGTTTTCAAATGGAGCTTATGGTGTTTTCACAAGTAGGAACACCAGCATTTCTGAAGTTAGAGGTTTACAAAATCATGACTGCTTTCCAAAAGCAACACAAAAATGAGTTTAACCAATAGCTCGGCTCAAGTTGTCTGCCAGATAATTAGGATAAAAGGGCAAAAATGCTATTTGCTTCTTCAAGGTTCCCCATGGCACATGTCATAATTCAGTCAAGGTGGCAGAGGGTGACCCGTTCAGAGGTGTTCAGCAGTTGACTGTGTAGTGGATGGTTGTAAGTGTGAGTCCAAATTCGATTCATTCCCTCCCTGCCCGCCCTCTCCGATTTGGAAAATGCCAAATCCAATACTAGTTAGTGGAAGTAAGAATTGCATTTATAGAGCACCTCATCACATCTCTCAAATGTTTCAAAAGGGTTTCATGTACCATGAATTACTTTGACGTGTAATGCCTGTTATGTAGGCAAAGACCTGCACTGTGATTTGAAATATTGAAATATCTGCAGATTGTACATGGTGCCTGTAAAACAGGTTACACAGTTTTAAAAAAACTCAGGATCATGTGCTGCAAGAAATTTTAAAAATTCTATACACACCTCTATCCCTGTCAGGTTTCAACCTAGCAATGATGGTCTGGGTAGTCACGCAGTTGTACATCCCATGTAGGCTGTTGCATTGAAAGCAGTTTACATGCTGCTTTCCTGTCGGCTTGCTGTATATTTTATTATAAATAAATGTGTGGTCCTGCACTAGAGGAATAAAGGCAGTGAATTTTTCTTTAATTATAATAGCCAATTCCTGCCCAAAGCCACTGTCTGTTTGAAAAACCTGCAGCAATCTACTTCTCTCTGTTACCTTTTCTCTTTCTCTCCCTGGGCCATACTTGCCCAGCTTGTCAGGCACCACAATTATAGGGGATGAGGTTTCTCACCAAGATAATGGAAAATGGATTGCTTTGCCATCTTCACTTGCACTTTCAGTACCCCTTTCTGACTGGCAGCTCAATGCGTATGTACATGGCTGTTGACAGCCATCATTATTTGCTCGTCCCTTCAGCTGGCATCTAGGATGTGCAGCCTGAGCGGACACAAAGGAGGGGGTTTGAAAATAAAAATACAATACTGCGTTTACTTGCCTCCAAGATGATATAAATATCTCTGTAAATGAGTATTTTTGTAGATCTAGATTTTGAAGCCGAGGTGAATGCTGTAACCACTAATAGTACATCGTGCATCTTATTCATCGAGGAGCACCTGGTACTGTCAGTACACTAGAAACCATTGTCAGTGTTCTTGATTTGTTTTATTAATAATAGAAGCTGCTACCTATGTGAAACGTGTTCTTGTCATGCATGTGGTTAATGTTGATGGAATCTCAATTGCCCTGATGTAGATAGATTTTGTTAGTTGTGCACAGTCAATGAATAATATCCGGACAAAGTCCGACCTCAGATGCTGCTTATTTCAGGAGCGTTAACTGCACTGGGCACAGATGGTTAAGATGATTCAGACAGCAGCTATTGGTTGCCCTGCAGGCAACAATGTGTTTAAGCATTAGCCAACCCATGCATGAACTGTTGTAAAATATGGCATCGGCAGTCGGAAGGTACAAATTCTGGGGATTCGGAACCATTTGTTAGGATCTAGGAATTTAAAAAAATCTAGCCAGGTTAACCTAACTCGTTGGTATCATTTGTGGAAGAAAAATAATTTTCCAGCGTCTGGAAACTTTAACAATTAATATACTTGCCACAGCCAAAAAAATTTTCATGCCTTTCTCAGACTTCACATTGCAGTCTCCTGATTTTTCCAGTGATAACTTATTTTTAGATGGTCTTGTTCCAAGGTGTCCTCGTTGAGACCTGTCACTCATTGAGACCCTTCACTACTGTGTCATTTCTCTTTATTCTTTTTGCCCCTTTCCCCTGTCTATACTGTGAGATTACACCATGACTGGTTTGTTCAGCTCAGTTATTTAGTATGTACCTGCCAATGTCACTGTTGAACGAAAATCCAAAAATAAACAACCTATACACTAGATTCAGTGTATTCGCGCTCCAAGCCCATTGTTTTACTCATCTTGTGGTGAGATGTGCAGCTGACATACCTAATTTATCATCCCACCCGTGTGTCTCATTGAGTTGAGTGGTAAAAGAGCACCATGCATGAATGCTTGGCTCCTTCGTAATGTCAGGAGAAAGTTTGCACTGCCATTTGCTGTCTCAACATTTAAAAAAAATTGCACCCTTAGTTTAAAAAGTTTCTAGGAGGTCCATGCCTGGGCATATGCCTTTGGTAAATAGGTGGAGTTTACCACACCCAGTGTGGACCCAAGTGGTGGGAAACTATCCCTAGTAGGTGGTCTCACACCTACCAGCTTCAGGCAATCAGGACCAGACTTTTGAGTTACAATGCCACAGTCATGTTGTGATGTGAAAGTGATTGTATAATGGAACTGTCTGCCAATGGAAAGCATGGCACCAAGTTGAACAAAATGAGCTGTGATTATCAGAAACAAGTCAGTGTTGCTGTATCCCTGTAGAAACATGATAAATCTGTTTGTTTTATTTTTATCTTGCAAATGTTTAACAGAATCCTGTCCCATGGTGCATTACATGTACTGGAATGGTGTTATATTGTCACTATTAAGTTGCATCATTTGATGTGCATCTGATCTTCCTGGTGTGGTAAATTTTCTTCTGCTTCACTTTTCCAGATAACAACCAAAGACATTTAAACAAAAATATCCAGGGAGCATTCCTGCCAGTTACTTACTTAAAATAAGATTAAGTTATCTAGCTTAAGATAACTTCTCCAAAGAAATGGCCATGCTGTGAATTGGGGTGGTTGTCTCCATCATACTTCTCTTACTTTTGTTGTGGTGGAAATGGTTTGACAGGGTGATACATTGATTCTGTCCCTGCCTCTGTGCAGTACAGCCCCCTTGTTGGCTGCTGTGGTATCTTGCCCAACTGGACTTTCTTCATGTGTTAGCCCAGATGTTGAGTGAGGAAGTGCTGGTGGGTGAAGTAATGGTTTGGGAGATGGATGCATCACAGTCTAGCCCAATCTCTGCTTTAGCCAATGTTTGCGTAGGTGCATTTTCCAAGAGGGTTTGCTGGATTGCAATCAGAATCAAGAATCTCGGCTGATTTACTTGTTTTTCGCTTCTCCATCCCATTCCTCAAACCCAGATGTGCCCAGGCCAGTTGTGCCATCCCTGGCTGAGATCCACAAACTCAGTACAGACCATCTATTGAATCTGGGACCTTCTGGTTCAAACAGAAGCATAAGTAGAGCTTACTGTTTAAAGTATTCTAATGGCTGCAATCATCCTGTGGATAGACCATGAATGGGAAAATTAAATGTCAAAACGGGGCATGTTTTAAATCTGGGAACTGGCAGTTACAAGGGTCAGGTTCACAAATATGATTTTTGTGAGCCTTCACTGGAATATTCATTAAATAAATAAGATCTCGAGCTACAGTGTGCATTTAGCCTAAACAGTTCTCATAGAGTGTACATATAGTCATCCAAGATCAGTAAATTCTCAGACTGTTGCCCATGTTTTATTTAGTTTGCTTCATTTTTTTCAGCTGCCCAACAGTGGAATGTCTGTATATAGTGTTTCATTTGCTTAGAGTATATTTAATTTCCAGTTTCTCTACCTTCTACTCTAATCGTGATTAAAACCTTGCATCCTGCTTGTGGTCAGTACCTCATCAAATGATCCTGGGGTGACAGTTTATGCAAGTAGAGCCACACAAGTAGAGCCAATCACATCATATGAGGTTGTCATAATGGGGCCTGCATGATGGTCTAGTTATGCATTGGCTCTAATGTGAGTTGTATCTGTTGTAAATTGGAATAAACAAAGAAAAATTGACCAACCTTGTATTTTAAATGTAGGTTCATTTCATTAAATGGAAAAGAATACTGTAGTTGCACACAATGATTCAAGTGGTACGGTAGCAGTTGAGAGAGGATACATAGAGATGCAGGTGATACACTAGCAATTGAGGGTAGATGTGTAGACAGTAGAGAGGCTGTAGAACATGGCTGTAGACATTGGAGACTGTCATGTTTTGGGACTTTTTACTTTCAGGAAGAATTTTAGGTTTGAATTATTTTTATGTTTTAAGATGCAGTGAACTCTCATAGGATGTTGGCATTGAAGATATATATTGAAGTCAGATTTGATAGTTTGTGGAATGTCACAGCTCACAGTCTATTTCAAACTGAAAATGTGGGTGTCCCTTTCTCCTACTCCTATATTTTAATTTATAGTAGTATTCTGGATTAACCGTTTCCATTCCCTTAACTATGTTGTATATGTCTTAAGATCACCACAGATGCTTCCTTGCCATGCTGAAAGGTCTAAGTCTCTCCAGTCTTTCAATGTAGCTCAGATCTCTGGTACTGCTGGTTCTTCTCTGCACTTCTAGTGCTTGAATATCTTCCTTGTTTCTTGACAACCAGACCAGGACACAGTACTCAAGTTGCAGTTTGACCAGAGCTCTATACAATTTGATCACAACTTCCTCTGACTTGTATTCTACTTCTCTGGCTATATAGTTTAATGTTCTGTTGGCTTTGTTGATTGCTGCTCTGCATTGTTTGGACATGTTGAACATCAAGTCTACTAAGATTATTTGTCTCTTTCAATTTCATCCTTAACTATTTCACCATCAATCATGGAGTATGTCCGTTGCCCATTTTTCTGACGTATGTGCGGTACTTGCATTTGGCTGAATTAAATTTAATTTGCAATTATTCTGCCTTCTCACATATTTTGTTTAGCTCATTCTATAATTTCTGGGCTGCCTCCTTCAGTTTCTCTACCTCTGCTAGTTTGATAGTGTCTGAAAATTTGAGCAATTTGCATTGACTTTCTGAATCCAAGTCATCGATCTGGATTAGAGACAACAATGGTCCCAAGCCCTGGGGCACCCCATTTTATATGTCCTCCACCACCCTGACATGATTCCTCTACCAAGTACCTGTTGTTGTTTTCTACCCTTCAGAACATTTTGTATCCAGACCCAAATTTTAGCCCTGTATGATTTTTGATTCACTGAACACAAAATCAAAATGTACACTCCCTGAAAAATTGTGTCTATATCTCTTTTAACCTTCAGGCACTCTAATAATTCACCATTCTAGTGCAGTAATGCTGTGGTGCAACAGAAAAATTCTAAAATTGTTTAGAAGATAAAGAGAAAAGGAGTTGTAGTGTATAATTTTAAGTGAAAACAGTAATTTATTGGTGCACTGACTTGTTCCGAGTGCTGTGCTTATTTATTACTGCATAACAAAGGCAGATGTTAGTTACAACACATAGCTGAGTGTGGGGAAAAAAGGGAGTCAACTTGCACGTCTCTCTTGCTTAGCTCCTGAGGTTTGATTTATAAAACCATTTTGGTGGAGGTCAGGAGTAGATCCTACAGGCTGTAAAAATTTAATTTTATATGTATTGGACAATGAGCAGCCCCTGCAGTGCATTACACCAGAGTAGAAGATAAATGCAGATGAGAAAAGTCATTCAGTCTATCTTAACTCATTCATCCAAGAATACCTACAATATGCCCCTTCCCCATCATACGTCCAACTGTCTCTTAAATAATTCTAGTATTTTTGCTTCTGCTGCCATTAAAAAGAACTTTGACATCGTTCCTAAATGTATCTTGTCTGTTTGAACCTACTATCCTGGATTAACAATAGTTAGTATTCTAGATTTACCACTTCTATACAGTTTTTTGTTTACCTCCTTTTGAGGTCACCTGCTTTCAACCCTGAAGAGCCCAAGTTTTTCAATCTCTCCGCATGATTCAGCTTTGTGGCTTTTTTCCAGAGTTTTCAGGGCTTGAATGATTGCCTTGTATCTTGATGATCAGAACTATATACAGTACTTGAGATGCAATGTGAACAGAGCACTATATGGGTTCAGAATGACATTGTCTGACCTGTACTCTACTGATTTTCTTTTAGCAGTGTAGTCAGCATTCTGTTTGCTTTGTTATTTACTGCTCCAATGGCTAGATATGTTCAATGTTAACTTTAATGCATGCCAACTTAGAAACAGCTGGCCACTAAAATGGCTCTGAATTTAAATCTGATATGTTACAACAATTACACTGATATTTCAGTGGAACATGGGTGTATAATTTAAGCTGTAGGTACACCCAATGTTTCCTACTTTTGGAGGAAATAAACTATGACTACACAAAGCCCGAAAGAGGCACAAGCGTCAAGGGCACAAGATTTATTTTCTAGGGGGTTTCCTCTTCCTTCCCCATTTGATATTTTAATTTTGGCAGTTTTGATTGGTGCATTTTAGAGTTTACAACAAGCACAGGCAGTGTTTTTTTTTATTGAAAACTATGCTCTTTGCAATCTGGGAATTAATTATTTCTCTTTAAATTTTATAATTTTCTTTCAAAGCAGTATATAAACCATTAATGGGAGGAAAGGATTTTATGTTTCTATTAAAATAAAGTCTTGTAGCAAATAGGGGATTTGAAGCTAATCTTATGCTAAGATCGTTAGTTTTCACCATAGTAAATAAACTCAAAATTGTACACCCATTGTCCCCACCAACCCTTCCTCAGTTGACAACTAGCAGTGCAGTTCCAGGGCAGTCTCAGCATTCTGGCTCAGGAAATGTAGAGTTTGTACATTTAAAGATTGTGCACCTTTTGTTAATTGTAAACTCCTTTTACTTCTCAATTGACTTATTTTTCCAATTTTTTCAATTTTAAAAATTGTGACATTTGGATTTCCATAGGATCATCACTTCCCCTCCCTCCAAAAAAGCTGTCTCAACACTCCCTTTTTTTTCCCATTCCCAAATTCCCTAGTCACAATGTCACTCTCTGCCCTTGCAGACCTCCCATTCAATCTCGCCCCTTTTAATTTTCTATTTTCCCTTTTATGTCCCTCCCCCACGCCTCAGCTCATATCTCAACGCCACATCGGCTGTTTTATTTTGAGCCCCATGGTGCCTCTCCCAGCTCCGACAGGTGTTGCTTCAGATGATTGAACACTGCTTGCAATGTGCAGACAGGAAGGAGAGAAGACTGTAAATCATGAACTAATAGGTGAGTAATAAGTGAGGATAGACTTTGTTTAAAAATCTTGTAACCTTGAAAGTTCATTACAGGCCTTGTGAACATGTCAGTCCTGTTTTTAATAAGTGGTAACACTGCATTTGCCAACCAATTGTTCTAGAAGTCACTAAATTTTTAAAAAATGTAATTTACCAGTGATTGAGTGTATCTGGCACAATTGAGGAAGGTATAGAAATATCTCAGACAATAACAATTTGTTGAGAATTCAAATCAAAGTTTTCTTCGTCCTCTTCCCTTCCCCTCTTTGTATGGCACAAGTGATGAAAGTGCGGTGAAGATGTTGGGATGGAAATAATGCTATTGAGAAGGATAGTGCTAGTGTTGAGAGAGATAGCAGCTTTTCGAAGTGTAGTGATTGTGTCCTTAGGGAAGGATGTGACTGGGAGCAGTGTGAAAATGTTGACAGTACGTAGTCACTTCTGTTTTTTTCCTCATTTGGATTTAGTAGGTGTGCTGAAATCCAGCAGTCTAGCTCTGGGTGGTGCAGTGTTTTGGTGCAGTACAGTCTCTGGGTTTCAATCCAGCCCAAACTAACAGGATCAGTAACCTTTTTTCTCAACTGATCATAAGGATCCTGCATAAAATGAGTATTTATAGCGGGAAAGAGCATAAAACTCCTTGATTTGTCAACAAACTGGTAATCTTCTGGAGGCCAGAAAGATTATTGGTATGGGAAAAAGGTCAGCCCTGATGCAGTTGGGAGTGTACATCCCGAGACTGATGCAGCAGTGAGTGAATTAGGATGTTGTAAGGGGCGCTGTTGGCAGTATAAGGCTGCCGCTGCCACTGTAGTCCTTGATCCTGCTACCAATCCCAATATGGCTGTATTGTACAGGTTGGTGGGTCGCTAGCAGGTATGAGTAGCCAATAGGCAATCTATTGGCTACTCACATAGGCTGACCTGTAGAATGGCCTAATTTTGTGCCATCTTCAATGAAATGCCAGCAGGAACGGTATACAGGTGAGAGAAGGTAAATGCGCTGGTCGGACTGCAAACAGATAGGCTGAAGGAGCAGAAAAAACTGTACGAAGAATGCCTGCAGCAAGAGAGAAAAGTAAGTAGGATTTTTTTTATAATCATGGAATCATAGAAATTTATGGCATAGAAGGAGGC
Organism: Heptranchias perlo; assembly: GCF_035084215.1. NCBI lineage: Eukaryota > Metazoa > Chordata > Chondrichthyes > Hexanchiformes > Hexanchidae > Heptranchias > Heptranchias perlo. The sequence continues at coordinate 11,675,423 of NC_090351.1, forward strand.
CATTCAGCCCATTGTGTCTGTGCTGGCTGAAAAAGAGCTATCCAGACTAATCCCATTTTCCAGCCCTTGGTCCGCAGCCATGTAGGTTATGGCACTTCAAGTGCATGTCCATGTACTTTTTAAATGTGATGAGGGTTTCTGCCTCTACCACCCTTTCAGGCAGTGAGTTCCAGACCCCCACCACTCTCTGAAGGATTAGAGGAGAGTTGAGGAGAAATTTTTTCACTCAACCAATTACTTTAAATCTATGCCCACTGGTTATTGACCTCTCTGCTAAGGGAAATAGGTCCTTCCTATCCACTCTATCTAGGCCCCTCATAATTTCATATACTTCAATTAAATCTCCCCTCAGCCTCCTCTGTTCCAAAGAAAACAACCCCAGCCTATGCAATCTTTCCTGATAGCTAAAATTCTCCAGTCCTGGCAACATCCTTGTAAATCTCCTCTGTACCCTCTCTAGTGCAATCATATCTTTTCTGTAATGTGGTTACCAGAACTGTACACAGTACTCTAGCTGTGGCCTAATTAGGGGGCCACAATTTATGCAGGGCCATTAAGAAAAGTAAACAGTGCACTGTACCCAATATTAAAAATCAAGTTCTGATCTTTTTGGATTTCTGTGTTGCTTTTTCTTTATTTATACCATTGTTAAATAGAATAAAAATTAGCATATGGAGTTTTCTTGTGGATCTGAGAGTGGCCCTCAAGCAACTTGCTGCTTGGGATCATGGTCTTTAACCAGAATGTAGTGAGTATTCCTGGCCTCATGGGTGAAGGTACTAATTAGTGTGGCAATTACCAATACATACTAGGAGGTCCCGGTTTGATCCCCATTCTCTGCTAAGTTAGCTGATTTCTACCTTTTTGAGTTGCTATTGTTGGCTTCAGTGCCCCGTACTAAGTCTTTTCTAGCTGTAGTTTGCCTTGGTGTGAATTTATCCACTCGTTTTCATACTCTCCAGTTCTGAGATATGTTCAAAGGCCCTGGATCCTGTTTGAGATAGGTTAGTGAGACTGGGCTAAGCTGAACCTACTGGGACACATCAAGCCACCCCCCCTGAATGGGGGACATGACTAAATGCTCAGCGTGCTCATCCAAAATGAATTTTAAGCCAAAAAAGTAATACAGTAATGTCAGGAAAAATTAAACAAAATGTTCTGTGCACTGGTCAACAGAAGGCATTCAATCACCCAAATAGACCCAGTACATTTGCATTTAAGAGTCACCTGGGTATGAACTATAGCTCAAAAAGCAGGGAAGCAGTCTGAGGAATCCTGTATGGCGATCTTGCTCATCCTAGATCTGTAGATGGGAGACTTTGCCAGGGAAAAAGCCTTGGTTTCATACTAGGGTTATGTAAATGATGTTCCTGCTGGTGCTCTGTATGATATAGTGGTTATTACTGGATTAGAACATTATTGTCACTGGTGTGAGGAATGTACAGATAATTCCTTCAAAGCTACTTCACCGTGTGCTGCCTGGGGATTACACCGTGCTAAAGCTTCATCAGCTCATTGATGTAAGGTACAAGCTCTTATAAAGGCAGTAAGGAGGAGTACTTTGTGGTCGTTAGAATGCTGATAACCAACATAAGCAACATTTTTTAATATTCTGTTTCATGATTTTCATTCATGAACAGTCAAGATGAGTAATACTTGCCCTCAAATCCCCTATTAATGGCTTTTCTTGATGGCTTGGTGAGCTCATCCAGTGAGTAACTGAGCCACATGGAACAGAAAAGCAACAAGTTTCATCTTCAATCATTGCTGAGTTAGCTGATCTCAGCTGAGTAAAGGTGTCCCAGTAGGTCTTGGAGCCCTGATTTAGGAAATTGGCCGCTCTTTCTGTTCTTGATTGCTATCCAGTGACCTGTGCTGATAGTATATGTCTGTGGACTTGGGCAAGGATAGATTTGGTTTCACTCAACGTGATGCTTCCGGGGGGGTCAAATAACTTGCCAGCACACTGTCGAGGTTTGCACGTGAATAGTGGCCACTTGGGTGATGTATTGGAGAGTAACTGCTGGCTGTGGAACCACATTGACACAGCAAAGAGTTAACACTTTCAGGACACATGGGGGAAAAATTTGTGGGGTGGGGGGAGGTAAAGGAGATACTTAAAGCCCCTCCTGTTGCAGGTTAGTTACTGCGCAAAATCTGAGAATTTCCTGTTTTGATTTTTGGTGGGGTACAGTTGGATATTGATTTCTGTTTTTAGTATTGCTAACCATTTCTGTTCTTCCTAAAATTGAGAATTTTCGTAGAAAAAAAACTAAAAATGCAATTGCTTGAAATGCTCTTCGAAATTGCCTTTTTTAAAAAAAAACTAGTACAACTTCTCCCACAAACTTAAAATGTGTATTTTTCCATCCTTGACATAAGGGAGGTTTGCTTTGGAGAATGGTATACTGTACTAATTCAAGCACTTCAGGCCAGCTGTTTAGGTTAAATACATTCTTTTCTGCCTCAACAATGGGGCTCAATTCAGATCGCAGTTCTGCTGAACTGGTGAGATACATCTGCTTCTCATACTTGCCAGGTCTGGCCTCGAGAGTTTGCCAATGAGCCCAAACTTGAAGGCAGTTTTTTTTTTACCCCTGTGCTGTGGATTTGTACCATTTGGAAGTAGATTGTGCCCTGAAACTCATCACAGATAGGACATTTACTGCAGCCAGCAGAGTGAGAGATGGAATGAAACCTAGATCTAAGAGATGAAAATGCTTTAACAATTCACTAAAAGTGCTATAGATTTAGAATACTTATCAATCATACGAATGCCAAATTTGACAGATTGTAAACAATTTTACAACACCAAGTTATAGTCCAGCAATTTTATTTTAAATTCACAAGCTTTTGGAGGCTTCCTCCTTCGTCAGGTAAATGTTCAGGAGCTCCTTGAAGTCTACGCATTTATACATCCCGCTCCCCTCATTTTAAAGTAGATTAACTGCTTCAGAACAAATGCTTGCACACAAACCATTGTGCATCCTTTACACTGCACCTTTTCAAAATAAGACACAATGGCTTATTTGCAAAACTGTTTCCAGTTCCACTACATTATTTGCAGATTTTATACAACTTGCAGTTGAACATTTTTAAAATTTACAGCACAATGTTTTTGTAAATATTTTGGTTCTCACCTCCCTCTTGTCCATATATCTCAATGCAAATACTTCAAAATCCTCATCTTCATTTACAAATCTCTTCTTGGCCTTGGTCCACCCTAACTCTGCAGTATCCTCTAACTTTGCATCCCAGCTCATGGCCTCTGCTGTTTTGACTGTGGACTACATGTATCAACCACCCCATCCCCACTATCATTCTCCGAGACTTCAGGCATCTTTCTGCATTTATCTTCCTAAACCCTTCCACCTCGACACCTTGTGGCCCCTAGTTCTAGTCTCCCAGAAGGGGAAACATCCTCTCAGCATCTACCCCTTCTAATCCCCTCAGGATCTTATATGTTTCAATAAGATCATCTCTCATTCTTCTAAATTACAATGTACACAGGCCCAACTTGACCAACCTTTCCTCGTAAGATAACTACTTCATCCCAGGAATCAGTCAAGTGAACCTTCTCTGAACTGCCTCCAAAGCAATTATGTCCTTTCTTAACTAAGGAGGCCAAAACTGCACACAGTATTCTGGATGTGGTCTCACCAATGCCCTGTACAACTGTAGCAAAACATCTCTACTTTTATATTCCGTTCCCCTTGCAATAAATGACAACATTCCATTTGCCTTCCTAATCACTTGCTGTACCTGCATACTAACTTTTTGTGATTCATGCAAGAGGACACCCAGATCCCTCTGTACCTCAGTTCTGCAATCTCTCTCCATTCAAATAATATACTGTTTTTCTATTCATCCTGCCAAAGTGGACAAGTTCACATTTTCCCACATTATACTCCATCTGCCAAATTTTTGTCCACTCACTTAACCTATCTATATCCCTTTGCAGACTCCTTATGTCTTCTTCACAACTTACTTTCCTACCTACCTTTGTGTCATCAGCAAATTTAGCAACCATACATTTGGTCCCTTCATCCAAGTCATTGATATAGATTGTAAATAGTTGAGAACCCAGCACTGATCCCTGTGGCACTCCACTTGTTACATCTTGCCAACCTGAAAATGACCCATTTATGCCTACTGTCTGTTAGCTAACCAGTTCTTTATCCATGCTAATATGTTACCCCCTACACCATGAGCTCTTATTTTGTGTAGTAGCCTTTGATGTGGCACCTTGTCAAAAGCCTCCTGGAAATCCAAGTACACTACATCCATGGGATCCCCTTGATCCAAGTTGCTTGTTACTTCCTCAAAGAACTCTAATAAATTAGTCAAACACTATTTCCCCTACGCAAAGCCGTGTTGACTCTGCCTTATTGCATTGATATTTTCTAAGTGCCCTGCTATAACCTTCTTAATAATAGATTCTAGCATTTTCCCTATGACAGATGTTAAGCTAACTGGCCTGTAGTTTCCTGCTTTTTATCTCCCTCCTTTCTTGAACAGAGGAGTTACATTTGCTATTTTCCAATCTGATAAGACCCTTCCAGAATCTAGGGAATTTTGGAAAATTAATACCAATGCATTTACTATATCTGTGGCCACTTCTTTTAAAACCCTAGGATGAAGTCTGTCAGGACCTGGGGACTTGTTATCTTTTAGTATTAATAATTTTTTCAGAACCCTTTCCCTGGTGATTATAAATGTTTTAAGTTCCTCCCTCCTTTCACCTCTTGATTCACAATTATTTCTGGCGTGTTATTTGTATCCTCTACAGTGAAAATGAACGCAAAATATCTGTTCAATTCATCCGCCATTTCCTTATTCTCCATTTATTAATTCCCCACACACTCTCTCTAGAGGCATCTATGTTAGTCGCCTAAACTACTCCTTGTGCTAGCGAGTTCCACATTCTAACCACTCTCTGGGTAAAGAAGTTTCTCCTGAATTCCCTATTGGATTTATTAATTATCTTATATTTATGGCACCTAGTTCTGGTCTCCCCTGCAAGTGGAAACATCTCTACGTCTACCTTATCAAACCCTTTCATAATCTTGAAGACCTCTATCAAGTCACCCCTCAGTCTTCTGGAGAAAAGACTCCCAGCCTGCTCAATTTTTTCTGATCGGAATAACCTCTCAGTTCTGGTACCAAAATAGTAAATCTTTTTTGCACCTTCTTCAGTGCTTCTATATTCTTCTAATAATGAGGAGACCAGAACTCTGCACAGTACTCCAAGCGTGGCCTAACCAGGGTTCTATACACGTTTAACATAACTTCTTGGCTTTTCATTTCTATCCCTCCAGAAATGAACCCCACTGCTTGTTTTTTTTATGGCCTTATTAACCTGCATCACTACTTTGTGATTTGTGTATCTGCACCCCCAGATCTCTCTGCTCCTCTACCACATTTAGACTCTTATTTTCCAAGCAGTATGAGGCCCCCTTATTTTTCCTACCAAAATGCACCACCTCATACTTACCTATATTGAAATTCATTTGCCAATTACACACCCCATTCTGCAAGTTTATTAATGTCTTCCTGCATTTTGTCTCAGTCCTCCTCAGTATTAACTATACCTTTCCCCGCCCCCCCCCCAAATTTGGTGTCATCCGCAAATTTTGAAATTGTACTTCTGATTCCAGAGTCCAAATCGTTTATGTAAATGGTGAACAACAGTGGTCCCAGCACTGATCCTTGTGGAACACCACTTCCCATCTTTTGTCAGTCTGAATAACTACCTTTTAACCCCCTACTGTCTGTTTTCTGTTTTGTAGCCAGCTTGCTATCCATTTTGCTACTTGACCCCCTGACTCTACATGCTCTGACCTTAGTCATGAGTCTACCATGTGGTATCTTATCGAAGGCCTTTTGAAAATCCAAATATATTACATCTACTGCAATATCCTTGTCTACCCTTTCTGTTACTTCTTCAAAGAATTCAATAAGGTTGGTCAAGCATGACCTTCCCTTTTGGAATCTGTACTGATTATTCTTTATTATATTTTTGGTTTCTAGATGTTTTTCTATTACATTTTGAGTAAGGATTCCATTATCTTTCCTACCACCGACGTTAAGCTAATTGTTCTACAGTTCACTGAACTGGTTCTATCTCCCTTTTTAAATACAGCAATCACATTAGCTGTCCACCAGTCCTCTGGTACTATTCCCTTTTCTAATGAATTTTTATATATATATGTAATAGTGCCTCTGCTATCTCTTCCCTAACATCTTTTAATATGCGTGGATGCAATCCATCCAGACCAGGGGTTTTATCCTTTCTAAGTTTTATTACTTTTATCAATTATCTCCCCCCTTTCTATCTTAAATGTCTTGATATCTTTTTTGATCTCCTCTTCTAATGGCATGCCCACCATGTTAGTCTCCCTGGTAAATACTGAGGCAAAGTAATTGTTTAATATTTCTGCCATTTTGCTGTCATTACCTGTGAGTTTATCATGTACTCCTTAATGACCCTATCCCTATCCTGATTTTTCTTTCGTTATTTAGGTGTCTGTAGAATACTTCACTATTTCTTTTTATGTTCCTTAATAATTTAATTTTGTAGTTTCTCTTTGCCTTCCTAATTGTTTTTAAACTTTTTTCGTATTCCCTTCAGTCATCCTCCTTTGCTGTCTATGTTCTTGTGTATGCCTTTTTCTTTAGTTTCAGTTTTGCCCTTATTTCTTTATTCATCCATGGTGTATCATTACTAGCTAGTTTCTTCTTACTCTTTAGTGGGATATATTTCTCCTGGACACTCTTGATGAACATTTTAAATGTTTCCCACTGCTGTTCTATTTCTAGAAATAGATCAGTAATTTTTTCCAGTTTATTTTCCCTAGTTCCATTCTTATCCCCTGAAAATCAGCTTTTGCCCCATTTATTACTTTGGTCTTTGTCTTACTTATTTTCTTCTCAATCTTTATCTTTAAACCTTAATATGTTGTGATCGCTATTGCCTAGATGTTCCCCTACGCTTACTTCTCTTATCTGTTCCGGGTTCATTTCCCATTACTAGATCCAGCCGTGCTTCCTCTTGTTGGGCTTTTTACATACATATGTCCATCACCAAGAGTGGCTCGGTAGCACCACTACTGACTAAGCTGGCCGAGTCCTGAAGGACATAGCTGCCAGACTGGGCCTGCGGCAGGTGGTGAGCGAACCAACATGAGGGAAAAACCTACTTGACCTCGTCCTCACCAATCTACCTGTCGCAGATGCATCTGTCCGTGTCAGTATTGGTAGGAGTGACCAAACAGTCCTTGTGGAGACAAAGTCCCATCTTCACACTGAGGACACCATCCAACATGTTGTGTGGCACTACCACCGTGCTAAATGGAATAGATTCAGAACAGATCTAGTAGCTCAAAACTGGGCATCCATGAGGCACTGTGGGCCATCAGCAGCAACAGAATTGTATTCCAGCACAACCTGTAACCTCATGGTTCAGCATATTCCTCACTCTACCACTACCAACAAGCCAGGGGATCAACCCTGGTTCAATGAGGAGTGTAGAAGAGCATGCCAGGAGCAGCACCAGGCATACCCAAAAATGAGGTGCCAACCTGATGAAGCTACAGCACAGGACTACATGCATGCTAAACAGCAGAAGCAACATGCAAAAGACAGAGCTAAGCGATTCCACAACCAACGGATCAGACCAAAGCTCTGCAGTCCTGCCACATCCAGTTGTGAATGGTGGTGGACAATTAAAAAACTAACGGGAGGAGGAGGCTCCGTGAACATCCCCATCCTCAATGTTGGCAGCGTCCAGCTTGTGATTGCAAAGACAAGGCTGAAGTGTTTGCAACCATCTTCAGCCAGAAGTGCCAAGTGGATGATCCATCTCAGCCTCCTCCCGATATCCCCACTATCACAGAAGCCAGTCTGCAGCCAATTCGATTCACTCCACGTGATATCAAGAAACGGCTGAGTGCACTGGATACAGCAAAGGCTATGGGCCTTGACAACATCTCGGCAGTACTGCTAAAGACTTGTGCTCCAGAACTAGCTGCATCGCTAGCCAAGCTGCTCCAGTACAGCTACAACACTGGCGTCTACCTGACAATGTGGAAAATTGCCCAGGTATGTCCTGTCCACAAAAAGCAGGACAAAAGCATGGAAATATATCGCCGTTCCTTCGTCGTTGCTGGGTCAAAATCCTGGAACTCCCTTCCTAACAGCACTGTGGGAGGAGCTTCACCACACGGACTGCAGCGGTTCAAGAAGGCGGCTCACCACCACCTTCTGAAGGGCAATTAGGGATGGGCAATAAATGCTGGCCTCGCCAGCAGCGCCCACATCCCATGAACGAATTTTTAAAAAATCCAATCCGGCCAATTACCGCCCCATCAGTCTACTCTCAATCATCAGCAAAGTGATGGAAGGTGTCGTCAACAGTGCTATCAAGTGGCACTTACTCACCAATTACCGACTCACCAATGCTCAGTTTGGGTTACGCCAGGACCACTCGGCTCCAGACCTCATTACAGCCGTGGTCCGAACATGGACAAAAGTGCTGAATTCCAGAGGTGAGGTGAGAGTGACTGCCCTTGACATCAAGGCAGCATTTGACCGAGTGTGGCACAAAGGAGCCCTAGTAAAATTGAAGTCAATGGGAATCGGGGGAAAACTCTCCAGTGGCTGGAGTCATGCCTAGCACAAAGGAAGATGGTAGTGGTTGTTGGAGCCCAATCATCTCAGCCCCAGGACATTGCTGCAGGAGTTCCTCAGGGCAGTGTCCAAGGCCCAACCATCTTCAGCTGCTTCATCAATGACCTTCCCTCCATCATAAGGTCAGAAATGGAGATTTTTGGGGATGTTTGCTGATGATTGCACAGTGTTCAGTTCCATTTGCAACCCCTCAGATAATGAAGCAGTCCGTGCCCGTGGACGACATCCAGGCTTGGGCTGATAAGTGGCAAGTAACATTCGCGGCAGACAATGGCCATCTCCAACAAGACATTCAAGGGCATTACCATCGCCGAATCCCCCACCATCAACATCCTGGGGGTCACCATTGACCAGAAACTTAACTGGACCAGCCACATAAATACTGTGGCTACAAGAGCAGATCAGAGGCTGAGTCTTCTGCGGTGAGTGACTCACCTCCTGACTCCCCAAAGCCTTTCCATCATCTACAAGACACAAGTCAGGAGTGTGATGGAATACTCTCCACTTGCCTGGATGATGCAGCTCCAAGAACATTCAAGAAGCTCGACGCCATCCAGAACAAAGCAGTCCGCTTGATTGGCACCCCATCCACCACCCTAAACATTCACTCCCTTCACCACCGGTACACCGTGGCCGCAGGATGCACTGCAGCAACTCGCTAAGGCTTCTTCGACAGCATCTCCCAAACCTGCGCCCTCTACCACCTAGAAGGACAGGGGCAGCAGGCACATGGGAACATCACCACCTGCACGTTCCCCTCCAAGTCACACACCATCCCGACTTGGAATTGTATTGCCGTTACTTCATCGTTGGGTCAAAATCCTGGAACTCCCTACCTAACAGCGCTGTGGGAGAACCTTCACCACACGGACTGCAGCGGTTCAAGCAGGCGGCTCATCACCACCTTCTCAAGGGCAATTAGGGATGAGCAATAAATGCTGGCCTTGCCAGCGACGCCCACATCCCAGGAACAATTTTTTTTTAAAATGACTGGGTAAGAAAGGAGTCCTGCACACATTGTAAAAACTCCATTTCCTTTATTCCCTTTACCTACATCATCTGCCAGTTTACTTGGGGATAGTTAAAATCTCCCATGATTATTATTCAACGTCCTTTACTCATTTCACATATTTCTTCCTCTACCCCCTTTCCACTGTTAGGTGGTCTGCAGTCTGCCCCCATTATTCTGATTGATCCCATATCTTTTATTTCAGTCCATATCGATTCTGTTTTTATCCTCCTGTCAATTCTATCCCTTTATCCTACTGCCATTATGTTATCTCTAATTAGTACAGCTACTCCACCCCCACCCCTTCCTTTCTTACCTTTTCTGATTGTTATAGCCTGCAATATTTAGTTGCCAGTCCTGTTCTTTATGTAGCTATGTTTCAGTTATTCCTACTACATCTGGTTCTTCACTACGGATTATTGCCTCCAGTTCCCCCGTTTTATTTTGGACGCTGTGTACATTGCTGTATAGGCAATTCAATTCATCTCTGATTGCTGTTCCTTTTACTTTATTTTATTTTTCAAATAAAGTAACTTTATTTTACTTTATTTATACTTCTGTTCTATAACTGTATTAGTTCCTTGACTGTTTGTTACCTTTATTCCTTACTCTGGTCTGATCTTTACACTCATCTCCTGTTTCTTTTATCTTTAAGCTTTTGTTATTGCGACCAGATTCCTCCTCCCATCTTGCTAGTTTAAAGTCTTACGTACCGCCCTATTTGTCCTTTCCGCTAGGACCCTGGTCCCATTCTGGTTCAGGTGGAGCCTGTCCCAGCGGTACAGCTTCCTGTACCAGTACTGGTGCCATGAAATGGAACCCTCCCTTCTCACACCTCTCTTTCAGCCACACATTCACCTTTCTGATCTGCCTATCCCTATGCCAATTTGCACGTGGCTCGGGTATTAAACCTGAGATTACCGCCCGTGAGTTCCTGCTTTTTAATTTAGTTCCTAGCTTCTGATATTCCCTTAGAAGGACCTCCCCCTTGTTCTTCCTTACGTCATTGGTGCCGACATGGACCACGATAACTGGATCCTCCCCCTCCCTTTCCAAGTTTCTCTCCAGTTGCTCTGAGATGTCCTTTTTAACCTTGCACCAGGTAGGCAACACAAACTACGAGTAAACTACTGATTAAATAAAAACTAGAGATGGCGGTACAGGCTGTGTGTCGGGACTGTAGTATGTGGGAGTTGTCCCAGATTGCCACAACTCTCATTGTTTATTAGTTCTGCTGCAGCAGAAACATAGGATGTGGCTTTGTGTGTGTACATGTGTATGTAATGTCAAATATACATTTTCCCTCCCTCAGGGCCATTTTGGGGTGGGGGGAAAGATACCCAGTGGTGAGACTGGGTACCTCCCCACTCCAAAGAGGAAATAAAATGGGAGAACTGGCCAGTTGGGCTGCTTTTATGTACCTCTTTACAACTGACTTATAGGAACGTAGGAATTGCTGGACGAAAAGAGACGAAAGTCCATCTAGTTCGCCGCCGACCACGATGGTAGTCGCATGATACAACGATAATGGAGTTGTTGACTAATTATAGTAATCAATCGCTATCAATTGGTCCACAACAGACCCAGACATGAAGCGAGGTAAAACCCCAGTGGTGGAGAGCTTTAGGTCCAAAGTCAGCTGTTCCTCCCAAATATGCGACACTTACCATATGTCATGTCTCAAATTAGTTATCTACTGTATCCTAAAATATTATTTTCTGAAAGAAATCTATCAAATTTTCAATTGAATGAATCAATACTAACTGCTTTCACCATCTCCCTAGGGAGCCTGTTCCATAGATTGGTCACTCTCTCGAAAACTAGCACACAGAGTCTAATAAATAACAGAAAAGGGAACCGTGATACGAAAAAGCGAAAATATTGTATCCACAAATTTTAATTTTGAATTTACCCCCCTTCAAGCACAGGCCGTGTCCGCTGGTTCTGTTGTTCTGGTCAAGTTGAAACAGCTTGTTATGGTCTACATTATCTAGTCCCTATTAGAATTCTAAAAACAGCATATTCCTTCTCTTTTTTTCCAGTGAGAACATGCCCAATTTACCTAATCGCTCCTCATAATCCAATCCCTCCATCCCTTCAATCATTCTGATTGTTCTCTTCAATAGCTACAATATCCTTTTTGTACTGTGGCGACCAGAACTGTACGTAGCATTCTAAGTGCAGTTTATAATGATTTGTAAGTGGCAGGCTTACCTCACTATTTTGGCTCAATATTGACCTTTTAATACATCTCAATGCCTGTTTTGCTTTACTCACTGTTACTGAGCATTGTTGCGATAGCTTCAATTTATTGTCAAACCAGGACCCCCAGATCTCTCTCATTTTTCATGCACATTATTTTCTTTCTATTTAAGTAATAGTCCCTTCCTGAATTTTTTTGTCCCCTTGTGAAGCACTTTGCATTTCTCTACAATGAATTTAATCTGTCACCTGTCTGCCCAATTCCCAAATATATTCAAATCCTCCTGTAGCTTATCCTGTTCAGCTTTGAGTCTACAACCTTCATTAGCATTGTATCATCTGCAAAATTTAGCCATTGTTCTTGTGACTCTTAGCTCCAGATCATTTATGAAGATATTGGGCCATGATTTGCTGTGGCAGGGCATCTAACGGCACTTGCCCTTACATGTTTAGGTTTTAAGTTTTTTTTCGTGGCAAGTTGCTGAAAGTGCGAGGTGATTACGTCGCAGCGAGGGAAACAGGGCATCTGGGACCTGAGTGAACAGGGCAAGCAAGTGTGTATCTATCTCCTAAACCAAACAGATTGAAGGATTGTGTAATTAACAACACTAGGACTGAGAAGAAAGTGTAAATTAGAGTCGGTGAATTCAATGTCAAATCAGGTATAGAAAGAGAAATTAAGAGAGGGAAAGAAAGAGTGGATTTCGAGAGAGGAAAAATTAAAAAAATTAAAACATTTGAGATTTTTAAAATCAACAACAATTAAAACCTGAAGGAATGAGACTCCACACTAAAATTAATAGTTAATTTTCAGTGCCAGAGAAGTTGACTGGCAGTAATTAACACTTATCACATCATTAAAAGGGTACTTAGACTGAAATGGACAAGACTTAACTTTCTGTGGCAAGTTTAGTTCGTATCTACCATGCAAATACAGCAACTTCACGCCGTTCAATGCATTTCAATGGTGAGGCAGACGGCAGGAAGCTGTTTTCGTGAAGCTGACAGCGGAGCGGTGCATATTGGACAGCAACTTTTGGATATCTGCGTTTAACTGCCCCTCGCCTGAAGTTGCTGCAGAGTTTACGCATAAATAACGGTGAGTGCCATTAGCCTGTTTTGCCACGACAGCAAATTCTGGCCCATTAAACAAAAGGGGTCTTAAAACAGACCCCTGAGGGACCCCACTGGTGACTCCCAGGCTGATGATAATCTGGGTTCTATCAGTCAACCAATTATGAATCCATTGACTCTCGCTTTCTTTATTTTCAGTATCAGCCTTTCCAGAGGCAGATACTTATGCAGTATCTGTGTTGTTCTTTTAGCCACAGAATATTGTTTTGCTTTTTGGAGAGGAGGAGCTGCTGGTTTTTTGGGGGAAGAGAGAGAGTCTGCCTGTCCATCTATCTTATGATATTGTCGAGCATTAACTTCATGCAACCATTGCCTCTATGCCACTGTCCCAGGCTTAAAAGGAATAAAACTGCCACTCGAGAGCTTCCTAGTGTGTGTTTGTTTAAGAAAAGACTTGGGAATTAATTAGAACGTTAGCTGAACCCTCCTCAGTTGATTTCTCCGTATCACTCACGGGTATTTGTTGCCTGTGTAATTAACACTCTGTAATTAACACTGTGCTTCATTGGTCTGGGAAAATAGGAAATGGTTTTGAAAACATCCGTTTTGTTTTTGTCAATGTCATTTGAAAATGGGGATTGTATCTTCTGACATTGCATTTGGAAAGGATTTTCTGTGTCTTCTTAAAGGGCAAATGTTAAATTAAATTTGTGTTGTGATGTGCAGCATTTTCTGACTGAGGTAAAATTGTTCATTTTCATAACGTGACGCAAGACTTGTGCTGCATGTCTCAACGGATTAATGCAGCTGCAATAGCAGCAAACCTACTCTGCTGTGACTGAGGAATTGTGGGAGTTGAAGGCAATTTGACCTCAGTTGCCAGCTTGAGTATTTGACTCAACAGATTAAGTTTATTAACCAAGTGGTAAAGAATTTCCTTTTATTTGTTAACAGTTTTCTGCATAAGGCTTCATAGCTTCAGTATGCTTCAGTGATGTGTTCTGTTTTGTGTGTAACCATGGAGACTATGATTTAGAGGTTTTGGATGGGAGGATGTAGATAGGTTTCACTGCTGCCCTCTGGATTCACAGTCGCATTGTAAAGTGTGCTGACTTCACAGCTGAAATCAGGCACTGACTGTGTCAGTCACAAGGCTCGGTTTGCTGTTCCTCTTTCTTAAAGCAACAGCACGGTGCAAAGGAATCCAGTTAAGAGAACTGAGGAAAAGCCAGATACTGGTAAGGCTTAAATTTTCTGACTAATTGATCCTATTGCAGTAATTCAATAGTAACCTACTTTGGAACCTTTTTTGCCAAAGATTCTAGGTCATTCTCAACATCTCTCAAAACCCAGTGAAGTGGTTTTGCAATATTTGCAGTTGTCAGTCAAATTGGATTAATGAGCTATCGGATCAAGTGAGACAGATGCCAATGCGTGTACTCTGGGGAAATGACTTTTACCAGAGTGCTGTAAATAGCCTGAGATGCCAATAGTGATTGTGTATAAATCAGTTATGTGCCTCACTAGATACCAATATATATTTTGTAGTCAGAGTTTCATTATAGGTCGTTTGAAGCTGAAGCCTCCTATAGAATAACGCACAGCAGTTTCTCACCTCAGTGCAGTGCATTTGTATTAGAGTTTGATTTTTCCTTCTCGTCATTGTAGCCTTGGATTTGTTTGTACGCCTCCTATCACAATGTAGGAGTGAGTTTGTGAATGAAATAACTTGCATTGTTGTATTAAAAAAAAGTGCTCTTCCCTGTTTTGCCACGACTCTAGTGTGTAAGCTATTTTTGCTTCCCTACTACCCCCCCCCCCCATCTCCTTGTAATTTTTCTTTCAACGTATCAATTAAGACCTGCAGAAAAACATCACTTTCCATATTTAGTTTGCAACGGCTTAATGACAATTGTGTCACATGATAAAGTACAAATGATGCCTTTCATTCCACATACTGCAATCTTCATGAATGTTGAATCTCTATTGATGATCGGAAAACCATCTTAATCAGTCCCTTCTCAATACCTTTTGGTATTTTTTGCCTTTTCCAATTTTCTTTCCTCCTTTTCTGAAGGTGCTGATTCATAGGTTGTGGTTCTGCAGGCACGAGTGCCTTCCAAATTCTTATCCCAAATTTCAATTCTTCTTGTGTGAGCATGGACCATAATTTTGAGAAACTGTTCAAAAGGAGAAGGCGGGAGTGCGGCTGGGATGCGTGAACAAAACCACCAAACCCAATCTGTTCAGGGATGCTGAGGCCCATTTGTGCCCATACCACCGTCCCTGCCAAGACCAGCTAAGTTGGCACAGACTGTGGATGAAACTTGTGACCCTCTGGGCCTGGATGGCTTCCCTCCACACCAAGCAGTGCATTTAGCGTTTGAGCTGTTGAGGTGGGAGGGCACCTTTTTTTGGCCAGTTTGTTTAACTGTACCTTGTCAAATTGGCTGATGAGAGATTAGATTGAACAAGTCCCCAAAATGAAGTGTAAGTAATTAACTGCAGCTGAAATATTGGGGCCACATTCATTGTTAACAGGTTGCCCAGTGCATTATTTCTCTCAACTACATATTGACACAATTAGTATTCAGCGGCACTACTGCTTCATCTATTAACTTGATTGCATCATGCAATGGAACAGCTCAAGTGAGAGCAGAGGGGCTGTGTGCATTTTAACAATGAAATGCAAGCCTTTAGCTATCAGTTTGGATGGATGAGCAGCAGTCAGACACAGTATAAATGTGATGATGTAGTTCTTGTGAAAGAGTTCTGTTTCATTACTGGCAACCTTGCTGCACTGTAGTTTTTTGTATATTTACTTTTTAATAACAGCTTCAGCATTAGATCTGGGTTGGGGTTGTTGTGTGTTCACCTTTTAGAGAGCAGCAGTCATTTTTCATCCTGTGGGACATGACCAGACTGCAGCAATAATCTACTAAAATGTTTCTCACCCCTCATTTTTATGTACCTCTTTGTTAATCAACTTTTAATTTCCACTGTAATGAACACGCCAGTCTCTTTGCCAGTATCTTTTCTATGGAGCATATACACTTAATGCTCATTGTTTATGCTGATCTACAACTTCAGTTTGAGTGTGGAAGACTGGCTTTGCTCATGAGGTGGAGATGATTGTGTGGAATTAGCGGATCATCTGATACCTTGCCTCTTGCAATCAGTTTTAAAAGATTGGTATTAAACGGCATGATCCTAGAGGATATTTTCTGCAAGCCTTTTGCTGACTGTTGTGAAATAGACATAGGTTGAGCCTGTAGAATATGCCAACCTATCAAGTATTTTATTAACCATTCCCAGTTGGTAATTGATATTGATGGGAGAGTATAAGACGCCACAGCCCTCATATTAACTGAGTATGGGGCCGGCAGGATGAGTGTCAAATATGTTAGACCTGAACGACGTGGTGTTGGCAGGCAGGAGCGGACGAACGCGGTAGAAAATTGCCGCTGCCAGGGACTCAGGCACGGTCCCCGGGAAAAAGAAGTCGTGTGGGGGAGGGGTCCGAGGCTATCATAGAAAGCCTGGAGCAGGGGAGGCCCGATGATTCTTCGCGGGGCCTGGAGGAGCACTTGACACACATCTATTAAAATAGCGCAGAACGCGTGTGCAGTGTGGATCTGGTGAGTACCACGCTGCTGATATTTTAACACCCTCCCCTCCCCCCCCCCCCCCCCCAATCCCATCCTGTGCACCCCGTTCTCGTCAGGCATGTGGGGGGCTAAATTTGGGGCTCACCTCCCACCACCACTATGCTCAGAATCATGGATATAAATAAATATCTGTGTATAGACATATTCTGTCTTTGGTCTGCAACATAATCCAACCCGAATACTTTAATTACTGACCATTCACCATTGGTTGATATGGTTTGAAGTGCTAGAGACATCAAGGACCAAGGAGGACACAGATGTATTTCTAGCACCATGTAACTAAAATTGCATGGTTACGGTCAGTGTCACTTAAGATCAAATATTAGTGGTTACAGCAAAAGAAAGTTTATTCTTAACCATTAATAATCTAAATTGTCATAGATATAACAGGGGCTTAAATATAAGTTTCACAGCATCAGCATTAGCTGGATTTCTCCTAATATATTGTAAAAGAATTTTGTTTAATGTCCAAGATTATAGTATGCTTTTAGTGAGTCTGTCTTCAGCCTCTTGGTGACCTGAGCATAAAAGCACACAACATCTCCCTGGCTGGTTGTGATGTTTGATAGTGTTGTGCTCTTCAATGATACTCATGGGTCACCACTGGGGTCTCTTGGCAATTGTTGCAGTCTTTAAGTTGCTAAACAGACACTTTAATTTTTCTAATGACTGTTGTATGTTACTTCTCTTCGTGCTTAAGTCTTTTTTTTAATATGTTTGCATTCTGGACGTCTTTGTATTCAGGTGGAATGGACAGAATTTAGCCTCAAAGGCAGATGTTCTTTGTCATCACCTTAACTTTAAATTGATGGAGCAATTGTGCATTAAAGAAGCTTCTGAGCACTTGCCAAAATAAACTTAAGTGAACTAACTAGAGAAATCCAGCTAATGCTGGGATGAGGAAAGGTTGGACAAGTTGGGCCTGCACACACTGGAGTTTAGAAGAATGAGAGGTGATCTTATTGAAACATATAAGATCCTGAGGGGACTTGAAGGGGTAGATGTTGAGAGGATGTTTCCCCTTGTGGGAGAGACTGGATCTAGGGGCCACAGTTTAAAAATAAGGGGTCTCCCATTTAAGGCGGAGATGAGGAGAAATGTTTTCTCTCTGAGGATCGTGAGTCTGTGGAACTCCCTTCCCCAGAGAGCGGTGGAGGCAGGGTCATTGAATATTTTTAAGGCCGAGTTAGATAGATTCCTGATTAACAAGGGAGTCAAAGGTTGTAGTAGGTAGACGGGAAAGTAGGGTTGATCTTATCGAATGGCAGAGCAGGCTCGAGGGGCCAAATGGCCTACTCCTGCTCTTGATTCGTATGTTCGTACGTACGTAACTAAATGCCAAATGGAACCTTATCTTCAATACCTTGAAACTAACTGTTCAGGGAATCCCACTTCAGGTGACAACCAACCAAAGGATAGTTTAGTGACCTATAATTCTTTTTAAGATGTTGCTCAAACATACTGGCATGCTTTACAAAGCTGTAACTGTCTATCCACTAGAACTAGATTGCAGTATCACCCTGGTCAGATCACATGCGCACAGTGTTCATAATACATATTTGAACAATGCTAAAATGATTGATTTACAGAGGAATTATAGTACAAGTGAAAGCAACTACTGTGTGGATGGGATAATTTGGGTGTTTTGGCAGCACAGTTGCAGATTCAAAGAGCCAAGATGATCTTTAGGAAAAATTTTGCTTGCACAATGGAAGATGGCAGGAAAGTGTTTAACAGAAGGTGTGGGGGAACTAAAACCAAACAGTGAAGTGTGGCAGGTAATGCCCTTTGAGTAGAGGTCCTGGAGTACAGAAAAATGAGGCCTAGGGGGTTTGTTATTGTACTAAAAAAAAATTAGGACAGTGAGGCTATTGCTTAGGTAGAAGCAGTACTTGGACTGTCTTAAGATCCAGACAGTAATGGGTGTGGTGCTTATCCAACACTTTTCAACGTTCTTGCATTTATCTTCCAAAGTTTTATGAACTTGCATTGGAATTATGGCTTCACCATTGCTCGCTGAAAGCCTGTTATCAACTTAACCTTTTGCTGTGGCTGGTTCGTTATGTATATAAAAGGCACAGTGTTGTTGCTATGCTATCTGTGGACACTGGAAATATATAATTCTTTGCTCCATTTAATAATATCTGTTGATTTAACAAAAACAGCCGAGCTGAAGGAGGTTGAGCCTGGCGGCTTGAAATGGCCTTTTGCTCACTGAGGGACTGTGAAACTATATGTAAGGATCTTCAATTCATATCCAACTCCATCTATGATACAGAGAGACGATTGTGTGTTCGATCATCATTGAACCAGTTCTTGCAAAACTGTGGTGAATGTTGGAATTGGAACTCCAGGGTCTGTCTAACTAATTGTACTAAGAACTAGTTGCCACCAAACTAAGGTACTTTTTAGAAAAATGAGGCAAGAGTGGGGAAGTTCTGTTTGACACCATAATATCAGTACACGGTCCAAACCGCTAGCCTTTGGATTCGTACAGGGATGGAGGAAGACTAATGGACTGGTAGAAGCAGATAACCAGACTGCTTGGGAGCCAATTGGAGCAATGCTTTGGAGAGTGGAAAACTGATTAATTATGCTCGTTGAGGTAGGGTTTCTATTGATATTAAGGATCAGGCCTTATTGAACAAAGTGCAGAAGTTCAGAACACAAGACTGGGTCTAAGGTAGATTTTTGATTTGTTATGAACTTGATACAGAAATTCTATTGCAGTCCACACGAGGGTTAACCAGGTGATTTGTCTGTTTTCTGTTATCTATTGAACTTAAACATATCACTTTTTTTCGATTTGTGTCAAGTCCAACCTTTAACCTGCCAACCGGTTTGTTAGATTAGCAGCTTAAAAATTCTGCTTAAAACACAAAACAAGCTCCTGTCACCTGTTTCCAGTAGAGCCTTTCCTAATCATGTTGGCCAGGTTCAGATTGATTGTACTAAATGTTTGGCCTCTGGTTATTTTAACCTTAT
Source organism: Heptranchias perlo (assembly GCF_035084215.1). Classification (NCBI taxonomy): domain Eukaryota; kingdom Metazoa; phylum Chordata; class Chondrichthyes; order Hexanchiformes; family Hexanchidae; genus Heptranchias; species Heptranchias perlo. The sequence continues at coordinate 11,695,049 of NC_090351.1, forward strand.
AATTCAATTTGTGAAATTGCAGTTTTGGCAGGCTGTTGCTAAGTATATTAGGAGAGTGTTCCCTCTATCACTTTTAGATTAAACAGTGGGATAACTAAAATTACAAGGAGCTTAAGGTGAAAAAGAAGTTTTATTTGCACAAATATAAACAGAAGCTTCAATAATACGGTAAGAAATGTTTTTTGCTTTTGTGAATGCAGTCAATTTATTCTGTAGTTGATGCACAGAGCATCTACTTTCTTGATTGTGATCCTCAACTGTACTACTGTGCTCTGTTTTTAGCAATGTAATTTTTCTTCCTCTCTCTTTCTCCACCCCCCCCCCCCCCCATCATCCACTCCGAGGTTTGTTGTCTTCAACTTCCCTTTAATCTCTATTTTGAAGTGCCTTTGTACTTATACTCTCTATATTGCTGTGGTGTGTGTAGGGCGGCTATTTAGGGTTGCACGGTGCAATCTCCACCATCCGCCATAACGGTACGGGGCCACGTTTATGAATAATGGAATTGGATGGGTAATCAAGGTTCCTCAAAATTTGTTGTTGCATGTATACTATAACAAAATCCCAGGGATGAAGATGAGTACAATAGAAATAATGTACTTTATTGGACTAAGCAAAGATGAAATACAAGTAGCAAAAGAAACAGTGGGCTGCCTCACATAAGGCCTTGTTTGTCAAATTCTGATGGTTAATTGAAAGGCAGGTCTTACTGAAGTTTCTTTTTTAAAAAAGCACAGTGAAATGGGGTAGTCAAAATATCAAAGTGTACTTGTGATACCTATAACACATGCTTCCCTCATTTTTTTGATATAAAGCTCGTGGGTATGTGTGCTATCTGTATTTATCGTTCATGGGATGTGGGTGTCGCTGGCAAGGCTAGCATTTATTGCCCATCCCTAATTGCCCTTGAGAAGGTGGTGGTAAGCTGTTGCTTTGAACCGCTGCAGTCTGAGTGGTGAAGGTTCTCCCACAGTGCTTTAGGGAATTCCAGGATTTTGACCCAAAAACGACGAAGGAACGGTGATATATTTCCAAGTCGGGATGGTGTGTGACTTGGAGGGGAACGTGCGTGTGGTGTTGTTCCCATGTGCCTGCTGCCCTTGTCCTTCGAGATGGTAGAGGTCGCGGGTTTGGGAGATGCTGTCGAAGAAGCCTTGGCGAGTTGCTGCAGTGCATCCTGTGGATGGTACACACTGCAGCCACGGTGCATCGGTGGTGAAGGGAGTGAATATTTAGGGTGGTGGATGGGATGCCAATCAAGTGGGATGCTTTGTCCTGGATGGTGTCGAGCTTCTTGAGTGTTGTTGGAGCTACACTCATTCAGGCAAGTGGAGAATATTCCATCACACTCCTGACTTGTGCCTTGTAGATGGTGGAAAGGCTTTGGGGAGTCAGGAGGTGAGTAACTCGCTGCAGAATACCCAGCCTCTGACCTGCTCTTGTAACCACATTATTTATGTGGCTGGTCAATGGTGACCCCTAGGATATTGATGGTGGGGGATTTGGCGATGGCAATGCCATTGAATGTCAGGGGGAGGTGGTTCAACTCTCTTGTTGGAGATGGTCATTGTCTGGCGCAAATGTTACTTTCCACTTATCAGCCCAAGCCTGGATTTTGTCCAGGTCTTGCTGCATGCAAGCATGGACTGCTTCATTATCTGAGGGGTAGCAAGTGGAACTGAATACTATGCAAACATCCCCATTTCTGACTTTATGATGGAGGGAAGGTCATTGATGAAGCAGCTGAAGACACTGCCCTGAGGAACTCTTGCAGCAATGTCCTGGGGCTGAGATGATTGGCCTCCAACAGCCACTACCATCTTCCTTTGTGCTAGGTATGACTCCAGCTACTGGAGAGTTTTCCCCCTGATTCCCATTGACTTCAATTTTACTAGGGCTCCTTGGTGCCACACTCTGTCAAATGCTGCCTTGATGTCGAGGGCAGTCACTCGCACCTCCTATTCTTTGTAGAAATCTGCTCAGTCGAGCTGAGAAGAAACCTGTTGCAAATTTATGGAGCAAATTGTTGTGAATCTATCTTGCAGAGTTTTTATGGTGGGCCAAATCCTTCAGCGATACCACAAATTGATTTTGATGCTGTTAATTTTTGTTTAATTTTTGTTTAATTCCCTCTTTCCTGATTGAGAAGTGCACAGCCTACTCTCGCTCCTCCTTCAATGTTGCTCTTTAATATCCCGCTAGGAGTTACTTGTGTGGGCCCACATTGACCTGGTTATGTGCATGTTGTGTTTTTTTTTCACCTTTTCCTCTTTTGCTTTACTACATTGAGGGGGGAGTGAGTGAGTACTGTGTTAATTTTAGCCTTGAACCTTATTGTGGTGTTTCTTAACTCCTCTGGCACAAATCTCTATGATGGAATAGCTGAATCATTAGCGAGTGCTGAAATTTAAGGTTCTCTTGATTACAAAATTATTGAATATCTTTCTAAATAACAAGTATGCTAGGCTAGGATTAAAAGCAATTATTTCTATGAATCTCAAAATAGGTTAGAGATGCCTTTTGAAAAAGCTTAAATCACCAAGGTGCAGACTTTGCTTTCATTTGTTGCTACATCTTTCTATTCAATCGTTTGCTCTGACAACAGGACTAAGACTCTTTTTGGTCACTTGTTGTAACATCCTGGATTGCTGCTGCATTGTCCTTCATTCCCATGTTAAAGCCACTGTAGACTCCAATAGACGTTTACCTTAAGGCAGCGGCATCCAAGCTTTTGAGTTTGTGGTCAAATAGGTGTGTACCATTGAACATGGGGAGGAGGGGCAGGGGGTGGAGACAACATATAAAGTTTACATCCGTATTGGCATATATTTCAAGTTGTTGACTATTAGCTGATCTTGGTATCAATTTGGGATTTATCCACCAGTGAGACAACACTAAAAATAATTCTTTCTAAAAATTCTAGAGCCTAACAGGATAAACCAGCAAATTAAAAATACAAACACAAATAGGACTGGGCTTCGGGGACTGAATGTGAGAGTTGGGTCTATATTTGGTCCTAGGGCTACAGGCTGGATGCCTATGCCTTAAGAAATTGAATTGGAGTAAGCTAATCAAATAAAAAGTTGCCTTAAAATTCCATCGTTGTGTTCAACTGTTCCAGATGAGCAGATTTGCTGTAGTGATGCAGAAGAAGGGGGTGGGGGGATCTTCATGCAACATGCTCAGTCTGTGTCATCAGTGCCTGTGAGGTTGGGCCATTTAACCTTAGAATGAAAATTCAGTCTACTGGTTTGACTAACTACTCGGCTGTTTTTTGAAGCACTTTGACCATCGCACCATATAACCTAGTGAATGAGTTTGAAAACTGTTAATAATTGAAAAAGAAATAGCAAAAGTTTCACATCAGTTTTTTGTTTATTTCAATGTTCCATCTTATATTATAAAGAGGAAATGAGTATCACTAATTTAGTGGAAAACAGAAGTAGCATCTGCTCACAAAACTTTCTATCATAAAAAGACTGCTACATTCTAAAAACAATGACTTTATTGATGGGTAGTAGGTAGCTCTGATTGACTCTGCACCAGTTTCATAGCTGCAGTTGAGGTGAGTTTGTTCATTCTCAACTGTACCACATAGGGCACCACTGTTGAGATTGTTAGCATTCTAATGATAGGACACAGACTTGTATTCTGGATCCTCCATGTGTTTAGTTTCTAATCTTGCCAGTGCCACTGTGGGGAAGTGTAGAGTAGAGGCTTGCTGCTTCAAGAGGGAGGAAGCAAAAACTGGAGGGATAAGTTAGTTATAATCAGTTGCTATGTCCCGATGTGGATTCCTCACCCTTTCCCTTACTTCAGTTGTAACATCCTTTGGCTGACACAAGAAGAAAGCAACTTAATGTTGTGCCTGCAAGTTATAGATATTGAACCCATAATGCCAGTATACCCAACATTTGAGGGTAAAAATTTTTTTCTCTCTCTCTATTTCAGCAGACAGCACAACCCGGATGATGGACCTGAAAATGTGCCCAATGTTGCCCTCATTTTGCCGATGTCAAGTTCCACCCAAGTATCCTCCCAATCTCATTAGAATATGCCCAAACTTAAAATGGGTGTAACTGGGCATAAATCAGCGTAAACAATCAGAGCCCAAGGAAACACCGAACCCACATCAGTATATTTCTTCATTGAGTCTTAAAATTTGAACTCATTTCACCATCATTCATGCACATTAGGCACAGCATGTTTAAAAGCCTGCAATTGGTTTTCAGTTTTTGATGTGACTTATACTTGTGGCACAAAGATGCATTAAAAGAAACAGAAAATACAGAGCAGGTCTCTGAGAATAAATTTTTTAAAAAGGCTCAAAAAAATTTGCAATTTTAAAAAAAACCCAGAAAATTGAGCTGGTCGCAATGTACCTCCACGAACAAACGTAATCGGAGGATACTTGTATTTGAGAGTCGTTGGCGTGGCCAGTTTTATGGGTGGAGATTCTTTTGGACACAGTGTTTGTAAAAGTGAACGTAAATGATTGAGGCGACTTAGTCGTATTGTAATTACACGGGTAACTCACTTACGCCCAAAATGCCACAATCTTTTAAGCCACATAATTGGTTTGCGCCCAGATTACGGTGTATCTTGGGTGCGAATGCAAAGAAAACTCCAGTCATCTCATCCTATTCTTTACACAGGAATTTGTCACTAATCAATACTTCACTGTGAAACACCTTTTTAACCTTATACAATGTTAGTAGCGCACTGACCTTTAAGAATTATTTGGGGAATGTTTGACCTATTCAAGGAGTTTATATTGTTTCTATGGGAAATCTGTAAGCAATGTACAATCTGAGTTTTCTGATAATTAAGGTTGCCGCCATGTATTCCTGTAGTCTTGTATTCAGGATTGTCTGGCATCCCTCAACTTGGCACAAAATTTCACAAAAAAATTTAAAGATAGAGCAAAGAATCTTTATAAAGGGAACGTTGCCAAAAATGTACGGTTCAGTTAATCTGGTTCATATTCCATACAGTTTCATATCCTAAAATGAAACCAGAATAACTCCTCAAGTAACTGAGGAGTTCAGCAGCAAGACTGTGTCCATTTATTTCAGCTAGTCCCAGCCTAATGTCCACTCTTCAACACTGCTAAAGACCCCGCATTGGCATCCTCAGTCTGTCTGCTTAGGTGCCTGGATTGTTGTGTTCAGTTGCTTGGCTCCGATCTCCCCATGGTTCTCCAGTCCTTAAATTTAATTTAGTACGTTTTGCTTCTTGCTCCAAAATGTGTAAAATTTCACTTTGTGGGGTGGGGGGGAAGGTACAACAGGAAAATATTAGTGTTTCATTGTGGTTGGCAAAATTATGTGGCATATTGAAACTCCAACTCACTGTGCCAAGCATTGGTGGCAGATGGGTTCACATTGGACATCCTCCACAGGGCAAGTTTCTGCTCTCAGCTGTGCCATCAAGAAGACAGATTCATTTCTAAGTCAAGTGTTTTTCTTTAAACCTGGCTGCTGTCTTCTACCTAACGCTCTTCTATGCTGGGAAGACGTCTGGTAATAGGTTTTCTGCCCAATTGCCACCATTCCAGACCAGGGATATTAGTTGTTTCAAAATCTTAAATGGGCATAGAATACTTTTAATTTAGTGTCTCCATTCTCCAGTGGATTATATTCAAAGACCGATGACCTTCAGTCTGAAAGGGGATTTCATTATAAAATTATTTATTCAGAGAATATTGCTTTTTAAAAAAAAAAAAGTTTCTCTAGTAAATTAAAGGGAAACATTACTGATTGGGGGAGTAATTATTATGTATTTCTGTTCAAATAAACAGAAGAGTTGTAACCTATGAAAATTGCTACTTTCATTTATAAAAAAAAATTACATTTAATTTTGGCTGACCAGTAAAATTTTGTAGAAAGCATTTTAAGTCAGCACCAAACATGAATGTAATAAAACTGGGTTCTATTAGTATTGCATAATGTAGTGCACCTTTATCCTAATGCATTGTTTGGGGCATCCTTTAAATGGATGTTGTTTTTTTTTAACTGGTATTTTCTACTGTGGTGACTATATGAATCACATTCATTTCTTTAGATGTGGATGGATTCTACATCACACTCAAGTATCATTCAGTTAGTAAAGGATGCTTCTCCTTGTGGACAGTGGAGACGTTTAAACCTTTTAATGAAAAAGTCATTGGTAAACCACTAATGCTTAAGGACCAGTAACCAGGCAATTTCAGCTAAGGTGGGGAGGGGGAAATCACACTTATAGCTGCCCCCGCCAACCTCCCAGATTGGCAGCTGCACTCGGACATTGGGCACTTAGGTGTCTCTCCAGATTCTCTCCTGAAGTTAAGCACCCCAGTTGCCTGTATTAGCACTATAATTCCCTTGATGAAGGTTGTCCACTTAAAAAATAAGACGGAGGAGCAGCAAGGCCAGCTGGCAGAATCTGTGCTTGGAACATCAGCTGCTCTGCCAGCCCTGACTCGAGGCGAGCCTATGCACCCACTCTTGCCCTGACCCAGTGATACATTCGCCATCCTGATTTTTTTGTCTAAGTAACATCACTGCTGTCACAGTTTCAAAAATTGCAAGATCTGTCATGGTGTGCCAAGCCATTAGTAGTGTTCTTCCCTCCAGCAAATTCTGCTTGCAGAGACAATCCTGAAATAATCACTCATGATATCTTATTTGTTACTTGTATGTGCCTTGGGTGCATTTTTATGCCCCAATCATTTTGCAGCATAATGGTAAACCAGTTCTTAAGGATTCAGTATTTTTGTTGTTTTTCTGCTGGGAAGTCAGCTTCAATAAAACTAACCATGCTAGCAGTCCTGCAGTAGACCAATACCTCTCTGGTACTAAAAGCAGTATTGCCTTAAGTGTTAGATTTCTGGCAGAGGGAATTCAACTAGGGTATTGTCGGCCAATGGTCAAGATACCGGACTCAGCAACCCAGAAGTTATAAGTTACAATCCCACAATGGCAAGTTGTGAAATTTGGTCATTCATAGGGCAACATCAGAAAGTAACCATGCAATCTGCTAGATTGCTCCCAAAAAAAACAAAACACAACCAAAAAAACTAGTTGACTAATGTCCATCAGGGAAGGGAATCTGCCACTCCTATCTGGGTTGGCTTGTGTGTAACTCCAATCCCATATGTAGCTGACTCTTAATTCTCAATAAATGTCTGCCAATAAACTAGCGATGGCCAATAAACATCCCAAGAACAAATAAAATTGAAGTAGCATCTTGAAGGGATTTGTTCTCGTAAGTGTCAGCTGCCTTACAGGAACTTTTCTAACTACTTACTGACCGTAGTAATCCATCTCCAGTCTTCAGTTATAAAAGCCATTTATCCACCCCGCCCTGTCCAATAAATACCATCATCGTCAGAAAATCATCGTGGTGAACAGTGGCCAACTTGAGAAATCAACAGTTGAGCATTTGTGAATCATAAAATGTTACTGTACAGAAACAGCAAAGTAGCCCAGCACAGAATTACATAGAGACAGAAAATGCTGGAAAAGCTCAGCAAGTCAGGCAGCATCTGTGGAGAGAGAAACAGGGTTAACGTTTCAGGTCGAAGACTTTTCGTCAGAACTGGAAGATGTTAAACAGTTAAAGTTTTTAAGCAAGTACAAAGCCAGGGAAAGTGGTGGAGGGAGTGAAGCCCCTCCCCTTTTCCCTGGCTCTACTTGCTCAAAAACTTTAACACCTTCCAGTTCTCGTGTTCATTTTAAAATTTTAACTTCAGCTTCCATTGTGTAATAAGTAGGTTGTACATGTGATTGCCAAGTTCTACGCGATATAGTTTTGTCTTTTACCCTAATAGTATAACTTGGTGTTGTGTTGGCTTCTGTAATCATATTCATTACTTTTGCCAACAAACTCTCCTGTGTGCCTCAATGGGATCTTTGAGTTTTAAGGCTGTAGTTAGCAATTAAGTCAGTAGGAAAATGCACATGACAAATACCAAGGGCATGCATGATTTTATCGAGAGGGCAGGGGGTGGAATTCCTAACAGGAAACCTGGAAGTCCTTCGATTTTAATGTAAGGAAATGTTTTATTTTTTTTTGTACATTTCCCACCCGACAGGCCAGCCTGATTGACGGGAGAAGAGAAAGGAAGAGGTCGTGAACAGGTAAGTGTTAGATGGGGGGGGGGGAGGGAGGAAATCAGTCATCGGGGGAAGGGGGGGCTCGGAGATCGTGGGGGGGATCGGAGAACTTGGGGGTGTCGCTGCAAGTGGGCTTGTTGGGCCTGGGGGAAGCACTCCTGTTCCTCCTGGCCCACAAGCGCTGCTATAAAGGCCATTTTGGGCCTTCTCGCCGCCTTGCGTGGCATGGGAATCCCAGCCCCCAGGGGTTAAAAATAAAAAAAAATCTGTAAAAACGGAGGCCCGCTGCCTCCTTGAAAGCTTTTACTGACCCCGCCTCCCCAGAGCTGGTTAGTTACCCGCCAATGTGAAAACTGGAAGTAGGCAGGATGGGGGTGGGTTTTAGATTTTTAAGATTTTTTTACTGCCCCCTGCTGCCAACCCACCTCCTTTTGCCATTTAAAATCATGCCCCAAATCTTTATATTTTCATGTTATCACTTCAGGAGTGACCATGTATTTTATGGAATTAAGAAATTAGGGTAGGAAACCTCCCCAAGAAAGGAATAAATCTGTATGGTTTCACACAGTATTTCAAAATGACTGCCATATGTTTGATTTTTCTCCAGATGGTGCACATATAGCACCTGTAATCTCATTTTGAAGGCTTGTCTGGAAAGGAACCTACGGGAGGAATTGCAGCATTTCAGTGATGTAATGCATTCAGTTCTGGGCTCCGCACCTCGAGAAGGATATATTACATAAGAACATAAGAAATTGGAGCAGGAGTAGGCCAATCGGCCCCTCGAGCCTGCTCCGCCATTCAATAAGATCATGGCTGATCTGATCCCAACCACAAATCTAAAGAACACAAGAAGTCGGAGCAGGACCCGGCCACACAGCCCCTGGGCCCTCTCCGCCACCCACAGGGCATTGACCGATCCGAACTCAGCTTCATGTCCAATTTCCTGCCCGCTCCCCATAACCCCTAATTCCCTTTACTTCTAGGAAACTGTCTATTTCTGTTTTAAATTTATCTAATGATGTAGCTTCCACAGCTTCCTGGGGCAGCAAATTCCACAGACCTACCACCCTCTGAGTGAAGAAGTTTCTCCTCATCTCAGTTTTGAAAGAGCAGCCCCTTATTCTAAGATTATGCCCCCTATTGACCTTGGAGGAGGTGTAGCGCAGATCCACCAAATGATACCGGGGCTAAAAGGGTTAAATTATGAGGACAGATTGGATAGACTAGGCTTGTATTCCCTTGAAATATAGAAGATTAAGGGGTGATCTAATTGAACTGTTTAAGATGATTAACTGATTTGATAGGGTAGATAGAAACTGGGAGAGTCCAGAACAAGAGGGCATAACCTTAAAATTGGAGCTAGGCCATTCAGGAGTGATGTCAGAAAGCACTTCTTCACACAAAGGTTGGTGGAAATCTGGAACTTTTTTTTTCCCCCCCACCCTGGCTAGGTCAACTAAACATTTCAAAACTGAGATTGATAGATTTTTGTTAGGCAAGGGTATTAAGGGATATGGAACTAAGGTGGGTAGATGGAGTTAAGATACAGATCAGCCATGATCTAATTGAATGGCTGAACAGGCTCGAGGGGCTTGTTCCTATGTTCCTAAATATGCAAGTGTAAGAACAGTATGTATGAAAGTGAAATTTAGTTTTGAGATTATTTCCATTAATAGCATGGCTAAATATTTAACATTATTCTCTTTGATATGAATTTGAAAAATAACTGTGCACCTTAGGGGAGTATCCTACAGTGCAAGTCTGTTTAACCCTGTTTGATTAGAACACTTCATAGGACAGTACGATATGCGTCTTGAATTCCAAGAAGGTTTTTTGTCAATTTATGGTGTACTGTCTCTTGAAGAAAATGAATTTCCTTTTAATGTCAAAGCAGATACAAGCAGGTTGTTTTCAGGGTCTTATAAGATCACAAAAGGATTTGATTTAACCTCTGAATAGTATTGGTGGGGAGATTTGGTTATGTAATTCACATTTTTGTGATTTTACTATACCGCCATGGTAGGGGGGGGGGGGGGGCGGCGGCGGCGGAATGTTAGTGTTCATTTCATAGTTGTAAACAATTTTACAACACCAAGTTATAGTCCAGCAATTTTATTTTAAATTCACAAGCTTTCGGAGGCTTCCTCCTTCCTCAGGTGAACGAAATGAAGGAAGGAGGAAGGAGGAAGCCTGAGGAAGGAGGAAGCCTCCGATAGCTTGTGAATTTAAAATAAAATTGCTGGACTATAACTTGGTGTTGTAAAATTGTTTACAATTGTCAACCCCAGTCCATCACCGGCATCTCCACTTCATTTCATAGGACAGCAGAACTGGGAGTTACAGATTATAATTCAGATTGGGATGTCTGAATCAGTGTGCTGGAGACAATGAGAGATAATTTAGCATCCTAATGATTGTGCACACTGTGCTGCTGTGATAACTCTCTTCATTTCAACTCAGCAGGATGCATTGCCATGTTAAGCTGGTGGTTTCTGCTTTTGGGTGGAGAGCAGTCAGGGTTGACTAACAGCTGACATCTGGAGTCTGGCTGGGAGAGGAAGAAAAAACAGATCCCAGGGAGAGCAGATTGTGCCCTGGGCTGAAGGCTAGAATTTTTAGAAATTCATTCTCTGGATATGAGCATCGCTGGCAAGACCAGCATTTATTGTCCATCCCTAGTTACCCTGAGAATGTGATGGTGGCAGATCACTTTGTTGAACCGCTGCATTCCTTGCGGTGAAGTTGCTCCCACAATGCAGTTGGGTAGGGAGTTCCAGGATTTTGACCCAGTGATGATGAAGGAACATCATTATACAGAATGCAGAGGAATTATTCTGTTTTAAGTCAAGTAAGATGACCCAATAATGTGGGGCAGCGTAGCATGTTCATTATTTAGTAGAATTACACGAAAACCAGTTTTACTGAAACAAGAGCACCCCCGATCATCCTGTTGCTTTGCGTGCTCTCGGGCTGTGACGTAAAGTAGCTTAATGATGCATATCCAATCTTGTCTCTCCAACTGTTTGTTCGGAGAGATTGAAGAAGCACACGTATGAAAGACACAAATATCCAGACCCGATAATAAGGGGATGCTATTGGTATGCCCCTGGGTTACACTATTGTACAAGTAGATATAGGGCAGTTTGAGTCAGCTCCCGTAAAAATAAGACGCTCGGCCTGCTTATGGGAGCAACCGACAGCACTGAACCGGACGAGGTATTTACAGCAGACCTGAACAACAACGTTCATTAGAGCTAAGTTGTTCTCCCCTCTCTGCCCCACCTCCACTCAGTTTAATGCCACAACAAGCTGAAGATATAAACTGCAGGGTCTTTGGTGAAATACTGTATTGTTTGAGTTAGCACTGCTTTGTGATGGATATTGTATAGACATTGTTAACCTGCATTCTATGTCATTTCAAGTCCCGACAGTGTAGTTTGGATAGCTGATAAATGGAGCATAGACTCTTGCATTTTCTGAAGCCAATACTTATTTGTTGTTGGCTAACAATGCTACTGAGGGATAGGACAAAGCAGTGCCGCAGGGCTCATGGCAGTTCCACAATTTCAGATGCTCTGCTGTTGTATGTAGCAGCTCGATTAACTTTTTTTTTCCCCCCAGTTGCCTTTCTTGCTCTCCCACATTATTCCCCACCAAGTGTAGCAAGATGTCCTTCTAGATTTCTGATGGGGGTATTGCTCTAACAGGCCTTGTGGGCCATGGAACAGTGACTTAGGACAACTCCCACCTCTCTTTTTCTCCCTCCTCTTTTTTTTCTTCTCCCGACCCCAGAGTCTGCTTGTCACCGTCCTCAGTTAGACTGGTCAGGAGACTGGTGTGAACCCACTTCTGCATGTTGGTATACAGCATGGTTTATCACCTGTCCTCATTTGGCTGATGGATTGGTGTGTGGGGTGCAGCACTGGCAATTTAACCTACTAAACTACTGAAGAGTCTTTGATCCATGTGCAGTATTGTGATAAAGTACAATCGCTACCAAATGTCACTAGCTCATCTAGGAATCTGTGATTAGTGTGTAACTAAGACTATACTGTGCATTGTTTTTTTTCTCCCCAGACAGTACAGATTTGACTATAATTTGTAGAAAATGTAGTTGTTTAAGTTTAAGTGACACTATATAGTAAACCCAGTTTATAAAAAGTGAATTTTGAGATTTTGGAAGAGCTTGGAGTTAAACCAGTCACTAGTCTTGCAGGCAGGCTTACAATATCTTAATTATTTGTGACAGCTTGTAGAAAAGACATCATCTGACCTGGCAGTGCCGCAGTCTAAACTATATTCCATACTCCATGTTTTATTTTGACTAAAGTTGATTTTTATTAGATGTTTGCATTAATGAAATCAGGAATAAGTATTGCACACCCTTCAATAATTAAGAACTTGTTTATAGTTTATAATTTCTAATGCTCTATTTACAATTGTTTTTAAAACCTACCCATGTGGGAACCAATTTAACTATCTTTAGGAAGATTATTTTGCAATTTTTGTGTTTGTAAAAGATCACCTGATTTGTAGTGAAGGACAATGCTTAAGTAACCTTTTCAACACAAAAATCTACAGTACCGTACAGTGTAACCTGCTGGCTGGGGTGGTGCTTTGTCTTCCTGCCTCCCATACCATGGGCTGGACTCTATCCTACACGCACAGATTGAAAATGTTTCTGCAATTAGGAAACTTGTTCTGGGAGACATTCAGAATGTATGTGTTCTCATTAAGTAGGCTCAGATTGATTGACTCACAGCTTGCTGAGTTGAACGATCTTTAGCCCAGAACTGAAGGTTGTACACAGTCAGCTCATTCCCCCTCCCCACTTCTCTCCTGGAGGCACTGACTCACGCTGGTACCTCACCCAGTTGGCCATTCTTTATATGTGAGCCTAGATTAATGTTGGCAGGAAATTCAATCACGCGGACATCACAGCTGAACCTGATCCTGCCTTTATCCCTTCCTTCGTCGCTTCTATACATGGAGAAGTAGTCACTGCAGTGACCAGCCTGGCTCCCCCCGTCACCCCCTTCCCTCCCAAAACCCTTGAAGACAGTGAGGCTAAGTGTAGTGCTTCTCCTCGTTGCCCTATGTGAGATGATCAACTTTGCACCTTCCATTGATCACACATGAGACTTTGTGATCTGTATGGCTCTGTACCACACAAATATCTTGCTTTGAGGCAATCCAGGGAACTCTACCCTTTACTCCCTAAGGATATTGTAGGCTAGGTTTATCCTATGATATTCAATATCTTTGAGAATGGATGGGATCAAGTGATCATTTATATTGTTGGATTTAATATTGTCAGAAGGTTGTGGGTTTAAGCCCCACACCAGGATCTGAGCATAGAATTTAAGCAAGCAGCTGGAGCAATCCTGCTCAGTAATTTTATGCGTCCTGGACCTGTTGATGGCAGAATTGGCCGTACCTAGGAGCAGATCTGCGAGGAGTCCTCTGATTTTCTTGCCCTACCCACAACGTGACCAAAGGTAAACTGGAAAATCTAAAACAAAAATTTTAAAACAACATAGAAGGATTTAAATTGGCAGAGGTTCTGAAAGCATCCAGTCTGTGTGAGACGGTTTCTAATGAGGCAATTCAGGTTCTTGGGTGCGTCTGGAGATCATTAGACTACAAGTCAAGAGAACACAAGACAACTTTCTGAATCCTACTGGTCTTCAAGGCAGTTAATTTTAGAATTCTGCTGCAAACTGTATCAACTTTACATTATAGAAGAGAGGAGGGGAAGAAGATTGACCTTCTATAACACATCTGACGTGTTATGCCTGACCAGTATAATTGGATATAATAAAAACAAAATGCTGGAAATACTCCAGTCAGGCAGCATCTGTGGAGAAAGAAACAGTTAATGTTTCTTCATTAGAAGGGTCATCGACCTGAAACGTTAACTTTTTTTCTCCATGGATGCTGCCTGACTTGCTGAGTATTTCCAGCATTTTATGTTTTTGTTTCTGTTTTTATTTCAGATTTCCAGCATCCGCAGTATCTTGCTTTTGATTAACTGGGTATAATAATGGCCCAGATATTTCTGGATTGGGGCACCTCGTGGCGTGCCCAGTTAGTTAGACTTTTCCTCTCGCCCTTCAGCTCAAAAATATTTTGCCCTGTAAGTTGCTGGAAGTGCGAGCTGATAACAGCGTGGCGAGGGCAATGGGGCATCTGGGACCTTCGTGAATGATGGGACAAACAGTTTATCTCCTTAACCAATGAGGTTTAAGGATTGAGAAAAAACGGAGGCATGACGATTTCGCGAGGCTGACGGCGGAGCGACTCAAATCATCCAGCAACTTGTGGCAATTTGCAATTCACAGGGTATCTTCCTCACCACAAGTTGCTGAACGATTTACACATTAACGGCGAGCGCCATTAAACTCGCCACTATTTTAGCAGCAAAATCTGGACCAATGTGTCCTTCAATATTTTTGTCATTCTCCATGGTATATATTTGTAATGTTTGTTTCACCCTTGCCTTTTAGTTTGAATACTTTTACAGTTTGGGTTTTAAAAAGCCGTAGATTCAGCACCATTTCCCCATGCCTCAGCAGCAGGCAGATGCAGGCTTGTGCTTCAGGACAAGGTTCTGCTCAACACTGAAATCTATCAACAGATGATGGTCTCTAGCACAATTCACACCAGTGCTGCTCATATTCTGCTCACTGTAAGGCTGGGTTTTAGTCTTATTGCACTTGATACCCCTAGCTTCCACTTGGAAAGTTTTGGATATGCACAATATTATCTTTATCAAATCTGAAGTTTAATTTTAAAAACTAGGTTAAAGAATTGAATAGGTTGTAAATTGTGATTAATGACTGTTAAGTGTTAGTCCTCCATGGTAATTGTTACAGTTCAGGTATTTCCAACACTGCTTCTTGTACAAATGGGCCATTTTCATAAGCGGGTATTGTCCCTTTTAATCTAAAACCTGCATCTTTTACTTACTGCCATTGTGAGTTAGCATCGCTGAGGGCTAATTACCTATTTAGCAATAAAATTGTGTACTGGCACTTTTTGTAGGATTCCCATTACACCGCCTGTCAATTCAAGGTGGGAGATATAAAACACTAGACTTGCTTTTTGTACAAATCATTCGTGGAAGTAAAATATGGACACAGTACAGCAAAAGTAATATAATGTTACAATACATGTAACTAAATTGACTGCTTTCTTAATTTTAGATTGGCTGACTCCATATATTGGGTTTACAAAAAATGTTCTCAACCAGCAAAACTGGTTGGCTGAATTTACAGGCTGACCTTTGGTGGTTATGAGGAACTATAACCGACCTTATTAACAACTTTACATACCATACTGCAGATGGACAAAAAAGCTGTAGATGATTAAGTGAAACTTTCTGCTGTTCACAGGCTGTGCAAGTCCCACCAATGTTTAGCCCTTATTCAGTATTCTGCTGTGCACTTTGTTCATTATTTGGTCATGATGCAAAGAGCACTGAAACCAGGTGAGTGCTGTACAAGATTTACATAATCTGCAGTTAAGATAATTTTGAGATGTATGCAGCAAGAACATGCTGACTAATACAGAATTGACCAATAAGGCTGGAATTGATGTTACAATCTGTGAAGGAGACTTATGTTCTTATAGAAGATGTACATGTCAAGTCTAGCAAAAGTGTCAAATGGACAAATTTATTAAGACTTGGTCAAATGGAAAGATTGGCAGTAATACTATTAAATACTTAATGTCACCTTAAGCTAGGGTCCCAATGACATCCTCAGCTATAAATATGCCTTAGCCACCACACTGCTAAGCCTTCTATTTCTACTGCAACCTTCAGACACTTTCCCCAGAGCTCAAAATATTGAACCAGAATCAGGAAAGATGAAATCAGTGATATTTGGGTTCAATGCAATTTGGGGGAAAATATAGGTGTTGAATTCTATTTCTGGGAATCTAAATGCTATTGACTGGAAAAGTTAAGTGTATTGTGGCTAGCTGTCATGTACGGCTGTGTCCTCTGAGGTAAAGATGTGGCCTATGCTGAACAAAGAGACCAGCTTGTGTTGGGCTGAGAATTCCCAAGAGCTTTAGTTATTTTTCATGTAAATTTCCCCAAACGTTAAAAAATGAGTGATTCTGAAGAATGCTTAGAGTGGAGTATCTATATACTTTTTTAAAATAATATAAATAGGATTGTATTTCATGTTTTTCTGTACGCTTTTGTGAGATGGAGGAAAGAAACAAATGTAATTTTGTGAAAATTAGCTACAGATTGCCATCATGACTTGACATAGAAAAAGTGATCACTCTACAAACGGATATGTTGGATGGGATTTTCCCTGTCAGAAGCAGGGATGTGGCTATAGATTGTAGGATTATTAAATGACTTGGTGGTAACAGCACAGCTACAGTACTGCCAGGCTTGCTATTTTCATGCCTCTTAAGCATTGATTGGGGGAGCTATATCGGGCTTCTGATTAAAATTTCTTGGCAGTCAGCCAGTGAATGGATGGATGAGCCAATGAATTTTCTCATGCTCTTTAACTGATGGTGGGGATAAAGTCAGATAAAACCTGGTACTGCTGGCATTCATAGGTATTGCTTGCATTCCGAGGTACCCGAGCAGTTGCATGGTAACGATTGTTGTGATTGAAAATGATTCTCCTGCCCTCCCTTCATCCACGGGGGGTGGGAAGAAGAGAGAGAACATATTGCAATGCTGCACACTACTGTTCTCTGGTTACAGCTGAAGAAAATATCAAACACAGCAAATACAACTTGCTTCAGAATTTTTAACATTCATCTGCATCGCAAAAATATTGTGTAGCAGTGAATTTGCCGCCAAGCAACAAACAGTAAATCTGTAACCCCATTGGATAATTCTGGGTTTTTTTAAAACATTGTGGTTAAACTCCCTTTATTGCCATGTTCAATATATCTTCAGATTGAAATTGCTGCTGAATGTGTTGTTTTTTCGGCAGGAGAAGAGAAACAACTCTAGATTGGCAGGGAATGTAACTTGAAAGGATTTTTTTTGTTGATCCCTTTCGCTTCCTCTTTTTTTCTCTGCTGATCTCTATACATAAATGGCTGATGGAGCCAACTGTAAATGTGCTACTCCATCTACCACAATATCACCAGCAGCCACCAACCAATACACTCCATGTAGTACTGCATTACCAAAGGGTCAATCATAGATTGAGATTTAAATGTCAATTCCAAGTACAGTTCAAATTTAGGCTGGGCACTTGGAAAGGGGAGGTAGATGGTTGATCTTTTGACCATGGGCAATTGAGAATCCCGTAAGACTTTCTAATGAGTACAAGCTACATGCTCATAAGCAATTGAGGTAGTCAAAATTTGGAATGTCTGTTTTCAAGCTTTTTTCCTTCATGCAAATATTGGGTAGTTGATTAATTGGTTACACTTGAAATAGTTTAGCAGTTTTGTGGTGTACGCCAATGGAAAGAATATTTTGTTCGAATCATAGAATGATGCAGCATGGAACGAGGCCATTCGGCCTATCGTGCCTGTGCCGGCTCTTTGAAAGAGCCATCCAATTAGTCTCATTCCCCTGACCTTTCTGCATAGCCCTGTAATTTTTCTCCCTTTTCAAGTATTTATCCAATTCTATTTTGAAAGTTATTATTGAATCCGCTTCCACCACCCTTTCAGGCAGCGCATTCCAGATCATAACAATTTGCTGCATTAAAAAAATTCTCCTCATCTCTCCTATGGTTCTTTTACAAATTCTGTGTTAATTAAATCTGTGCCTCTGGTTAATGACCTTTCTGCCACTACTTATCCCCAAGTGATTTGAATTGGATATTGTTTCTTTTGCATATGCCTTCCAATCTTTCAGTTGGAGGACTGAGAAACTTTAGTGAGACAGCCAGATACGATTCGTAAAGCTGGTGAATGTACAGTCATGTAATCAAATTGCAGCTTGAATCAACTAACTACAGAACTCTTCTTGAGTACAAGAAAATTAACAATATATAAAAATGCCACAATATCGCTATTAGTGGGTTTTCCTGGTCTACCTCCTGATTTTGACAGGCTGCAGACTTGAGATGAGCACGTTTCTCCTCGATAGGCCAGAACTAGCTGGTTGCTCATGTGAGCCTTTGTCCTTTTAATCTGTATTCCCAGCCAGTGGAAGGGTATTCCCTATGACTGGATTGGATAAGGGCCGTTATTGGGCGTAGGTAGTGTGAAGCGCTATTATCCCGCGCCTAATGACCACTGCGCAGGCAGGACGCAAGTTTTGGCTGGCCCGAGGACTCACCTGCAATCAGCATTCCATTCCAGGACTTGCAAGTGGAATCAATGCAATTCGCACTTTCCACCACCAGGGGTGGCTCAACCTCAAAGGGAGGATGTCGCTTAGAAATCTCTTAAAGGTAGCTTTTTTTTTGTTCATTCATGGGATGTGGGCGTTGCTGGCAAGGCCAGCATTTATTGCCCATCCCTAATTGCCCTTGAGAAGGTGGTGGTGAGCCGCCTTCTTGAACTGCTGCAGTCCGTGTGGTGAAGGTTCTCCCACAGTGCTGTTAGGAAGGGAGTTCCAGGATTTTGACTCGGCAGCGATGAAGGAACGGCGATATATTTCCAAGCCGGGATGGTGTGTGACTTGGAGGAGAACGTGCAGGTGGTGTTGTACCCATGTGCCTGCTGCCCTTGTCCTTCTAGGTGGTAGAGGTCGCGGGTTTGGGAGGTGCTGTCGAAGAAGCCTTGGCAAGTTGCTGCAGTGCATCCTATAGATGGTACACACTGCAGCCACGATGCGCAGGTGGAGAAGGGAGTGAATGTTTAGGGTGGTGGATGGGGTTTCAGTCAAATGGGCTGCTTTGTCCTGGATGGTGTCGAGCTTCTTGAGTGTTGTTGGAGCTGCACTCATCCAGGCAAGTGGAGAGTATTCCATCACACTCCTGACTTGTGCCTTGTAGATGGTGGAAAGGCTTTGGGGAGTCAGGAGGTGAGTCACTCGCCGCAGAATACCCAGCCTCTGACCTGCTCTTATAGCCACAGTATTTATGTGGCTGGTCCAGTTAAGTTTCTGGTCAATGGTGACCCCCAGGATGTTGATGGTGGGGGATTCGGCGATGGTAATGCCGTTGAATGTCATGGGGAGGTGGTTAGACACTCTTGTTGGAGATGGTCACTGTCTGGCGCGAATGTTACTTGCCACTTATCAGCCCAAGCCTGGATGTTGTCCAGGTCTTGCTGCGTGCTGGCACGGACTGCTTCATTATCTGAGTGGTTGCGAATGGACCTGAACACCGTGCAATCATCAGCGAACATCCCCATTTCTGACCTTATGATGGAGGGAAGGTCATTGATGAAGCAGCTGAAGATGTTTGGGCCTAGGAAACCACCCTGAGGAACTCCTGCAGCAATGTCCTGGGGCTGAGATGATTGGCCTCCAACAACCGCTACCATCTTCCTTTGTAGCTGTGAACAGCTAGTACCTGTTATTTGCTGAAAATAACAGTCTACTGTCTGCACGGAGTCTGAACGGAGATCAGACATCGCACACATAAAACACAGATGCTGGTCCCATCCCTCTGTTCGCACACTGATGAGTTATGTTAAAACATTGAATAAAGGTTACGCACTACTGAATCCCACATCCTCCAATCTGCACGCCAGACCTTATCAATCTGCCGATCTGAGTTGGTACCAGGTCTGCGAGAGTGCGTGCACCAAGGTTCTCTGCTGATGCACTAGAGGCCTTGGTGCAAGAGGTGGACAGAAGGAGGGACATCCTATATCCGCAGGGGCGGGGGGGACAAGAGGCCCTCCGGACATATATCCAAAAAGTAGTGGGAGGCGACAGGGGACGAAGTCAATGCCAGGTGCACAGCATCGTGAACATGGATGCAGTGCAGGAAGAAGTTCAGTGCTTTGACATGAGTGGTCAAGGTGAGTGAGGTCAACGGTCAAGTAGTGTCTCCTACCAACTGCACCACGCACTACACCCCCCATCACCCATATACCAACAAACTCACTATTTCCATCAGTACTCAACTCTTCCAACCAGATGCTGCTTCTCACCCTTACAGGTTACCACTGTTTCAAGCCGCCCACCCACAACTCACAGGCCACACACACAGGTAGCTAGTCAACCATGACTGGCACATCACCCAGACACATGTCCCACTTTCTTGCAAGAGAATGTGGTGCATATCAGGAGGGAGCAAGAGGCAGTGGCATTTAGCCCTTCAAGCCTGTTCCACCATTCAATGAGATCATGGTGGACCTGTGACCTAACTCCATACACCTGCCTCAGCCCCATATCCTTTAAAACCCTTGATTCACAGAAATCTATCAATCTCAGATTTAACATTCACAAGTGAGTTAGCATCAACTGCCATCTGCAGAAGTGCTTTCCAAAAGTCTCCCACTCTTTGCGTGTAGAAGCATTTCCTAACTTCATTCCTGCGCATCCTGCCTCTTAATGTTAGGCTATGCCCGCGTCCTTGTATCGACATCTAGGAGACCTCCAAAAACAGTTACAAATGTCTCGGCAGCCGGAAGCAATAATCCAGCAATTAACCTGTAAATCCGGCATGGTCCCTTTTAAATAGCGCTGGTGGGGGGTTCTCCAGGCACTCTAAGACATGGTCAGGGTTATGACTGTGCGTTGAGTTGAGCGTTAGACACCATTTTGGGACTTATCACTTCAAATCAGCGCTGCATACAGATTTGAAGTTATTTTCTCCCTACTTTACATGATTCCAGCTCATCATCTGCGCCTGCGCTAACCCCTATACCAAGTTGGCGTCCGGTGCACGTCATGCTGGAAACATGCGTGCGCATCTAAGACGCCATCTTGGATGTCAGAGAGGCCGTGTAGTGCCGAAATAACGGGCGCTACACGGCCCAATTTCACACCCAGAACCGCTCCTCCTCCCTTCGGGGTACAGGTTTAAAGAAAACATCTGCTGGTCTCAAAACTAATAGGGACCAGCCTGGATTAAGACAGTTGACCCTCATTGTCTCAGTTTGAAGTAGATGGTGAGCTGCAACATTTTACAAACTAGCTCATTATCTTTAACATACAACTTCACAACTGTAGCCTGTGGTATTTTTGTTTTTAAAAAACCTATGTGAACTCTGTTTTAAAACATGACATTTAAACCTAATTTATTCCAAAATCCTTCCCTTGAGGAAGAAATAGATGAAAATATGTGGTGCATCTTTGATTCGTCTTGTCTGGCACATACTGCACCTTTTTAATAGAATCTGTTTATTTGATAGCTTTGTAGTGTTAAGTGAGGAGGATCTTTTTATTTGTATAAATGAATGTACTTGCTCGAGCCAAAGTCATTCTTGTGTTTAGGATAATGAGCTGGACCAGTGCCAAAAAATTCCAGCAAGGTCTATCTCCGTAGAGCCAATTTATTCTGTCTTGGCATTATCCTTTTTTTAAAAAATTGATTTCCTAATTGCTGCCTTTTTTTTCTCATTTCTTCCCAATCCCTTTCCTCCATGAATTTAATCAATATTTCTCCATCACTTTTTCTGTATTTTGATCCTTTATTTACTGGGCCTGTGTTCTTCAGGCTCTTTGTTTTTGACGTGCCTATGGTTTATTGGCACCATCTGTATCAACAGGCCCTGAATCAGTTTGACGGCACAGAAGAATTTTGTTTTTAGGATTATAATGCCACAACAGCTGCATTTCTTAGTTTTTCAACTGATAATATGATTTGAACCACCAAAAGCCACAGCAAAAAGAGGGACTTGTTTCAAAGAACTTCATATACAATTAATTATTTTGAAATGAAACAACTAGTGTACATAACGTGGCAGCCATTTTATGCAGAGTGATGAGATATATTAGAAGATGATCTGTTCAGTGCTATTGATTGAGAGGGAAACACTGGCTGGGATACTGGGTTAATTCCATGCCATGGGATGATGATATCCACCTGAACTATTAGAACAGGCATTTGGAGTGTTGGTTTAATGTGCAGTCCAAAAGATAGCACCTCCAACAATGCAGCACTCCTTCAGTACTGAATCTGTCACCATAGAATATATGCTGAAATGCTAAAGTGGGGCTTGAACCCAAAACCTGGCTGGGGTAAGAGTGCCACCAACTAAATTGAGCTGATATTTGTAGCTTCATTCTGTTTTTCACTAGTTGCACCTTGCTAAGGTGTTCAGCTCCTTGTTCAGTAGACCAGCATACTATTTAAAGCTGTCATATACTCTGATATATCAACAAGAAAGGGTTGTGTCTCTCTGGTTATAAACCAGACTGTCCTGTTCTGATTTGGTTGTCTGGAGATTTATGAAGAGTAAGCTTGACATTAGAATAGTGCATTCTTTTCCCGCTTTGGTCTTATAGAATCATAGAAGTTTACAACACGGAAATATTCATTTAGGATCTCACCCATCTCTTGTGGTTCTGCACATAGATGACCTTGTTGATCCTTAAGAGGCCCTACTCTCTCCCTAGTTACTCTTTTGCCCTTTATGTATTTGTAGAAGCTGTTTGGATTCTCCTTTGCCTTATCTGCCAAAGCAATCTCATGTCCCCTTTTTGCCCTCCTGATTTCTCTCTTAACTCTACTCCGGCAATCACTATACTCTTCAAGGGATCCACTTGATCCCAGCTGTCTATGCATGTCATATGCCTCCTTCTTCTTTTTGACTAGGGCCTCAATCTCCCGAGTCATCCAAGGTTCCCTACTTCTACCAGCCTTGCCCTTCACTTTATAAGGAATGTGCTTACCCTGAACCCTGGTTAACACACTTTTGAAAGCCTCCCACTTACCAGACGTCCCTTTGCCTGCCAACAGACTCTCCCAATCAACTTCTGAAAGTTCCTGTCTAATACCATCAAAATTGGCCTTTCCCCAATTTAGAATTTTAACTTTTGGGCCAGACCTATCATTCTCCATAGCTATCTTAAAACTAATGGAATTATGATCACTGGTCCCAAAGTGATCCCTCACTAACACTTCTGTCACCTGCCCTTCCTTATTTCCCAAGAGGAGGTCAAGTTTTGCCCCCTCTCTAGTCGGGCCATCCACATACTGAATGAGAAATTCCTCCTGAATACACTCAACAAATTTCTCTCCATCCAAGCCCCTAATGCTATGGCTGTCCCAGTCAATGTTGGGAAAGTTAAAGTCCCCTACTACTACCACCCTATTTTTCTTGCAGCTGTCTGTAATCTCCTTACATATTTGCTCCTCAATTTCCCGTTGACTATTTGGGGGTCTGTAGTACAATCCTATCAAAGTGATCTCTCCCTTCTTATTTTTCAGTTCTACCCATATAGACTCCGTGGGCGAACCCTCGGATATATCCCCTCTCACTACTGCCGTGATGTTCTCCCTAATCAAGAACGCAACTCCCCCTCCTCTCTTACCTCCTGCTCTATCTTTCCTATAGCATCTGTACCCTGGAACATTGAGCTGCCAGTCCTGCCCCTCCCTTAGCCATGTTTCAGTAATAGCTATAACATCCCAGTCCCATGTACCCATCCATGCCCTGAGTTCATCTGCCTTGCCCATCAGACTTCTTGCATTGAAATAAATGCAGTTTAATCTAGACTTCCCTTGGTCTTTGCCCTGCTTTCTCAGACCATCAGTCCGGTCACGTTTTGTACACTCTCCCTTACTGCCTTTTGTTTCTGTCACCACTTTACTTCCCACTGACTTCCTGCATTGGTTCCCATCCTCCTGCCACATTAGTTTAAACCCTCCCCAACAGCACTAGCAAACACTCCCCATAGGACATTGGTTCCAGTCCTGCCCAGATGCAGACCGTCCAATTTGTACTGGTCCCACCTCCCCCAGAACCGGTTCCAATGGCCCAGGAATTTGAATCCCTCCCTCTTGTCTCAAGTTGTGGTGGCATTACTTTATCAGTGGGCCAAATAATTTAGTGCAGTGAGTATTACATATTTGGGCCTATTTGCCTGTCTTACAGTAGATGCTTCAGCATCTCTACTCATTGGAGTTCAGAAGAATGAGAGGCGATCTTATTGAAACATATAAGATTGTGAAGGGGCTTGATCGGGTGGATGCGGTAAGGATGTTCCCAAGGATGGGTGAAACTAGAACTAGGGGGCATAATCTTAGAATAAGGGGCTGCTCTTTCAAAACTGAGATGAGGAGAAACTTCTTCACTCAGAGGGTAGTAGTTCTGTGGAATTTGCTGCCCCATCATTAAATAAATTTAAAACAGAAATAGACAGTTTCCTAGAAGTAAAGGGAATTAGGGATTATGGGAAGCGGGCAGGAAATTGGACATGAATTTAGATTTGAGATTAGGATCAGATCAGCCATGATCTTATTGAATGGCGGAGCAGGCTCGAGGGGCTGATTGGCCTACTCCTGCGCCTATTTCTTATGTTCTTATGTATTTTAGATTACTCTCATAGGTGAGTCTTGGCTCCTGGGATGACCTTCGCTGTCCCTGATACCGAGGTCGTTTTTGATTATGACCCCAGGATAAGGAACAGAAAAACCTTTCTATAATTTGGATCTATTCTGTGCTTCCACGGGAACTTCTAGCTTCGAAAAGCAGTAGAACATCAGACCTCCATTTCAGACTTTATCCAGTGAATTTATTGAACAATACATGAGCAAATGAATATAGCAGTAATATATTTACAGTGGATGTACTAACAACTCCTTGAAAGAAAACAATAAATGAGCGCAACCTCTATGCTATGTTATTATTTTGTGCATTAACGCCATATTCGGCTCCTGGTAGTCTTTGCAACTAAAAGCTCAGTAGCCTGATCTACCGCTCTGAAGATTCTAAACTATTCAATTAATTGAACAATTCAACCTATTCAAATACCCTATAAACAGTTGCTGAGGGTTGTTGGAATTGGATAACTATCAGCTTAATTCAAAAGGAGCTGTCAGTCACATGTAACTGAACAAATTGAACCGTATATTTTTGGTTGATGTGGCTTGGCTCTTCCCCTCAAGCTTTCTGTGGCTTTAGAGACAATTGACTAAAACTTCACAACACTTGTATCTAGTTTGGCTGGGGACCTGATCTGTCTTCAACTGGCTTTTTAACTCCCTATGTCTTGTGACTGAGGTAGAAGGACCACTACCAAGCTAAGATTAGACAAAATGCTTCATTTTGTCAAGAGATATCCTGCACTTTCTGCATTTAACCATGTGCAGGATGATTTGCTGTTCAAGTACTGCAATTTTACACTGTCCTGGAGGCAGTGAAAATACGGTATATAAGTGATAACAGACATTGATGCAGCAAGTTTTTGGTTAAGTAGCAGAGCAAGCTTGCAGAACTCAAGCCACACTCCCACTCAATTTCCTATCTAGCTTCGGAGTAGGGGAAAGACAGAAACCCTCCAACTAGAGTAGCTGAGTCATTCTGTGGTTTCCTTGAAATGTAGATGTGTAACAATTGTCTAGTGTTCAAATGGAACACCACTTCTTTTTGCTGAATGGGGGAGTATAAAAGAATTTGATAACTGATATGGGGGAGGGCGGTGCAGATCAGAACGAGATAATACTTGGTCCTGTTTGATTATTCCTAGATTGAAATAATCAAATGGCACTGTTCTCCTTGATCAGCCTTTCAGTCTGACGCTGCACCTTGCTGATATCCTCTTTCCTGCACCTCACTGCTCTAAACACAGGCTCTGCTATTCATGGAACCGTGTGCTTTCATTCCAATCTTTTTTTTAAAAGGAAGGAGCATATAAAATTGAGAAACTGTATGCTTTACCACTTGCCACAAAGGAAACCTGCTGTCTTTATCCAGTCTGGCCTATATGTGACTCCAGACCCACAGCAATGTAGTTGATTCTTAATTGCCCTCTGAAATGGCCCAGCAAGCCACTCAGTTGTACAATCTCGCTACAGAAAGTCACAATAAGAATAAAACCAGATGGACCACTAGGCATGGACATGACAGAGGCAAACCAAGCCCAGGTCAACCCTGCAAAGTCCTCTTTGCTAAAATCTGGGGACTTGTGCCAAAATTGGGAGAGCTGTCCCACAGACTAGTCAAGCAACAGCCTGATATAGTCATACTCATAGAATCACACCTTTCAGCCATCAACATCCCAGACTATTCCATCACCATCCCTGGGTATGTCCTGTCCCACTGGCAGGACAGACCCACCAGAGGTGGCGGTACAGTGGTGTACAGTCAGGAGGGAGTGGCCCAGGGAGTCCTCAACATTGACTCTGGACCCCATGAAATCTCATGGCATCAGGTCAAACATGGGCAAGGAAACCTCCTGCTGATTATCACCTACCGCCCACCCTCAGCTGATTAATCAGTCCTCTTCCATGTTGAGCATCACTTGGAGGAAACACTGAGGGTAGCAAGGGCAAAGAATGTACTCTGGGTGGGGGACGTCAATGTCCTTCATCAAGAGTGGCTTGGTAGCACCACTGCTGACCAAGCTGGCCGAGCCCTGACGGACATAGCTGCGAGACTGGGCCTGCAGCAGGTGCTGAGCTACCCAACACGAGGGGGGAAAAAACCTACTTGACCTCTTCCTCACCAATCTAACTTTCGCAGATGCATCTGTCCATGACAGTACTGGCAGTTGTGACCACCGCACTGTCCTTGTGGAGATGAAGTCCTGCCTTCATACTGAGGACACCATCCAAAGTGTTGAGTTGCACTACCACTGTGCTAAATGGGATAGATTCAAAAGAGATCTAGCAGCTCAAAACTGGGCATCCATGAGATGCTGTGGGCCATCAGCAGCAGAAGAATTGTACCCCAGCACAATCTGTAACCTCATGGCTGGCATATTCCTCACTCTACCATTACCAACAAGCCAGGGGATCAAATCTGGTTCAGTGAGGAGTGTGGAAGAGCTTGCCAGGAGCAGCACCAGGCGTACCTAAAAATGAGGTGCCAACCTGGTGAAGCTACAACACAGGACTTACATGCATGCTAAACATTGGAAGCAACATGCTGTAGACAGAGCTAAGCAATTTCACAACCAACGGATCAGATCAAAGCTCTGCAGTCCTGCCACATCCAGTCGTGAATGGCGGTGGACAATTAAACAACTAACGGGAGGAGGAGGCTCCGTGAACATCCCCATCCTCAATGTTGGCAGAGTCCAGCACGTGATTTTAAAAGACAAGACAGAAGCATTTGCAACCATCTTCAGCCAGAAGTGCCAAGTGGATGATCCATCTCGGCCTCCTCCCGAAATCCCCACCATCACAGAAGCCAGTCTTCGGTCAATTCGATTCACTTCACGTGATATTAAGAAACAGCTGAGTGCACTGGATACAGCAAAGGCTATGGGCCCCGACAACATCCCAGTTATAGTGTTGAAGACTTGTGCTCCAGAACTAGCCGCACCTCTAGCCAAGCTGCTCCAACACTGGCATCTACCCGACAATGTGGAAAATTGCCCAGTTATGTCCTGTCCACAAAATGCAGGACAAATCCAATCCGGCCAATTACCACCCCATCAGTCTGCTCTCAATCATCAGCAAAGTGATGGAAGGTGTTGTTGACAGTGCTATCAAGCAGCAGTTGCTCACCAATAACCTGCTCACCGATGCTCAGTTTGGGTTCCGCCAAGACCACTCGGCTCCAGACTTCATTACAGCCTTGGTCCAAACATGGACAAAAGAGCTGAATTCTAGAGGTGAGGTGAGAGAGAGTGACTGCCCTTGACATCAAGGCAGCATTTGACCGAGTGTGGCATCAAGGAGCCCTAATAAAATTGAAGTCAATGGGAATCGGGGGAAAACTCTCCAGTGGCTGGAGTCATACCCAGCACAAAGGAAGATGGTAGTGGTTGTTGGAGGCCAATCATCTCAACCCCAGGACATTGCTGCAGTAGTTCCTCAGGGTGGTGTCCTAGGCCCAACCATCTTCAGCTGCTTCATCAAGGATCTTCCCTTCATCATAAGGTCAGAAACAGGGATGTTCGCTGATGATTGCACAGTATTCAGTTCCATTCGCAACCCCTCAGATACTGAAGCAGTCCGTGCCAGCACGCAGCAAGACCTGGACAACATCCAGGCTTGGGCTGATAAGTGGCAAGTAACATTCATGCCAGGCAATGACCATCTCCAACAAGAGAGAGTCTAACCACCTCCCCTTGACATTCAACAGCATTACCATCGCCGAATTCCCCACCATCAACATCCTGGGGGTCACCATTGACCAGAAACTTAACTGGACCAGCCATATAAATACTGTGCCTACAAGAGCAGGTCAGAGGCTGGGTATTCTGCGGCGAGTGACTCACCTCCTGACTCCCCAAAGCCTTTCCACCTTCTACAAGACACAAGTCAGGAGTGTGATGGAATACTTTCCACTTGCCTGGATGATGCAGCTCCAACAACACTCAAGAAGCTCAACATCATCCAGGACAAAGCAGCCCGCTTGATTGGCACTCCATCCACCACCTT
Source organism: Heptranchias perlo (assembly GCF_035084215.1). NCBI lineage: Eukaryota > Metazoa > Chordata > Chondrichthyes > Hexanchiformes > Hexanchidae > Heptranchias > Heptranchias perlo. The sequence continues at coordinate 11,723,544 of NC_090351.1, forward strand.
AAACATTCACTCCCTTCACCGGCGCACCATGGCTGTAGTGTGTACCATCCACAGGATGCACTGCAGCAACTCGCCAAGGCTTCTTCGACAGCACCTCCCAAACCGGCAACCTCTACCACCTCGAAGGACAAGGGCAGCAAGCACATGGGAACAACACCACCTGCATGTTCCCCTCCAAGTCACACCATCCCAACTTGGAAAGATATCACTGTTCCTTCATCATCGCTGGGTCAAAATCCTGGAACTCCCTACCAACAGCCCTGTGGGAGAACCTTCACCACACGGACTGCAGTGATTGAAGTAGGCGGCTCATCACCACCACCTTCTCAAAGGCAATTGGGGATGGGCAATAAATGCTGGTCTTGCCAGCGATGCCCACATCCCATGAATGAATTTTTAAAAAAAATTAGTATCTACAGTACATCCACAGTGAGCAAATCAATGTCCTTATAGCACTATACTACATAGTGGCAGCACACAGATACAAGGGAATGTGCTGGAATATAATAGAATTGACAATAAATTGACCATTTTCTCCATAATCAAATTATGGGAGTTTTCTAATCAGGTAATGAGGACCAAAGATAGGGAGTAATTAGAATGGAATTGATCAGTTGAAGAACAATTTTATTAAACTTCAAATGCATCAAAAAAGTTCCAAATCAGCAAAGATTCTGCTCCTATTCACAGAATGAGCTGCACAGTCAAACAAAACCAGTCTTATCAGTCAATGTAGAAAATCAGCAACATCAGCTACTTTCTTAAATGGATTATCAAACCAGAATCTTATCCACTACAGCATTAACAGGCCCAGCAAAAGGGAGAGAGTCCTGGCATTAGTTTCTAAATTTGGAATTACTAAATGTTTTCTGGGTGCAGTGCATTCATCATGAGCTAGCGTAGTAGCTACGGAATCACATGGCCATGTACGGCCACACATTCCTGCATGTGCAAAAGCGATTGCAGAGCTTTCTGGGGTAACTTCATAGAATCATAGAAAATTTATGGCACAGAAGGAGGCCATTCAGCCCAACATGTCCGTGCTGGTTGAGAAACAAGCCACCCAGCCTCATCCCACTTTCCCGCATTTGGTCCGTACCCTGCAGGTCACGGCTCTTCAGGGCAGCAAATGGATGCAATCCAAGAAACACTGATGGTTGGCGCCTATGATTTGTTGTGGGTTGATGATGTCTGAGAGTTGACTGTGCAGGATTATATGTGTCCATCCACATAATACGACACATTGGGTCTGACATCTTGTGACTTCCCCCTGACCCTCTACCAGCTATTTTTCCTGCACTGGCTTCAGTGCAGATTTCATGCCACCACATATTGAAAGAAATAAAAGAGCTTGCATTTATATAGTGTCTTTCACTGCCTCAAGTCACACCATCCCAACTTGGAAAGATATCACTGTTTCTTCATCATCGCTGGGTCAAAATCCTGGAACTCCCTGGAGTACTTTTGAGGATTAGTCATTGTTGTAATTTAAGAAACGTGGCAGCCAATTTGCGCACTGCAGTGAGATAATGATCAAATAATCTGATTTAATGATGTTGGTTGAGGGATATTGGCCAGGACACTGGGAAATAACTCACCTGCTCTTCATATTGTCATATGAAATGAATGCCCCAGTGGAATTATTCCCCCCCCCCCCCAATCTGAGGCTATCTAACTCCAAAAGTTGGTGATAAAACTTGTCTTAGTTCCACGGTGGACAGTGCATTTACCGACAGAATCACTAAGGTGCTGTGTATTCTAATTTGTAGAGTATGTATAATGTAAGTACTTTTCCATCTGAACCTTATATTTTTTTTAGAAAACTGAGGTCAAGCCTAATGGGTAGGTAAGTTTATCTGAGTTTTGCAACTGATCTATGATTTAACTTCATGTAGCTATTAATACTTCTCAAAATGAATTTTTCTTATGCAAATGTGCAGATGATGCTCGAGGACTAAATGGTCTGGAGAGATGCCTTATATGCTAGATCTTTGAAAGATGTCCTTTTTAAAACAAAGTTATGGCTCTCTGAAAGACTGGCTGTATTTATTCATTTTATGCTGCTTTGCTTCTAGTTAATAGATAAGTAATCTACTTCCTAAACTAGCAGCTGCCTTTTCTCTTTCCCACGGTACATTTTGTAATGCAGCTGGAGCCTCACAAAGGAAGATGCTAATTTGTGTGATCTTTGCAAATTACACCACTTGTTTCTGCTTCTAGATTTGGACTGGGCATCTCGTTTCACTAAACAACAACAACAAATGTGTTTTAGTATCGTTAGCTGAGCAATTGCTCCATCAGAATGGATGGAAGACTTGGCTCAACCTTAAATAAAGCTAACAGCTCTTTTTCTTCAAAGGTTCATTCATCAGTATTTTGGTCGAGGAATTTGCTTTTTTTTTGTCCCCCTAATTTTTTATTTCCCATTGCTGACCCTGCCACTGTGCTTCAGCTTGGACCAAGAAGTGCTTTCTTTGCTACAGTGGTTTTGGGAGAGTGGCTACATGCCAGCTGCCCACCACTGCTGTCCTCAATTCACATTCCCACCTGGCTCCATTCTCCCATCAGGCACCAAGAAAAGCAGAGCTGTAAATGTGAGTGTCCACTGCTGCCACAGTCAGGTGAATCAGGCAACTTACATTACCAAGCTGGCGGTGAGAGAATGGGACATTTGCTGTTGACTGCGTTTTTAGAAAGTAAAAGTACCTTGTGCTGCTTCTTTGTACAATCAAAAATTTGGCCAATAGTTACTTTTCCTAAAACAGACAGGAAATGCAAAATTGGCACCTATAAAGAGAAAAAGACAGGTTAAAGTTTAGGGTGTAACGCTTCATCAGAATGCCTGAAATATTAGCCCTGTCTTTTCTCCTTACAGATGCTGCCTGGTATTTTGTGTTTTTGTTGCAGATTTCCTGCATTTGCAGTTCTTTTTCCTTTTTTATTGGTACTGTTTTTTTCCAAGCAGGCATTCTTTGATTCTTTTCAGTTCCTCCCCTCATGCCCAAATCGTAGGAATTCTGGTTATTGGCTGTGAGATTCTGTAGGTAGCCTGTTGCTCAAACCTGTAACTGGAGAATGTTCAATGGATGAACAGAGATTAAAATTAAAGGTGTCAACCTTTTGAGTCAGAAGGTTCTGGGTTCAAGGACTCCAGAGACTTGAGCACATAATCTATCTAGGCTGACACTTCCAGTGCAGTATTAAGGGAGTGCTGCATTTTCAGAAGTGTCGTCTTTTAGAAGAGATGTTAAACCGAGGTCCCGTCTGCCCCCTCGGTTGGATGTAAAAGATCCCATTGCACTATTTGAAGAAGAGCAGGGGAGTTCTTCCCCCATCCAATATTCATCCCCCATCCAACATCACTTTATATAAAAAAAAAACCAAATTATCTGGTCATTATCTCGTTGCTGTTTGTGGGACATTGATGTGCGCAAAATTGGCTATCATGTTTCTCTACATTACAACAGCGAGTACACTTGAAAAGTGGTTCATTAGCTGTAAAGCGCTTTGGGATGTCCTGAGATCGTAAAAGGTGCTATGTAAATGCAAATCCAATCCTTCCCTTGTATGCTGCCATTTTAGAAAGTATATATTAGATTCATGGATTTTGATTAACATATTTGCATAGAATTCCATAGGCAATAAAATAAGATAATTGGAAAAGAAAGCTCCGTGCATATTTTGTGGTTAGCTAAGTGATGGTGTGAAATTTAGTGTTGAGGAAGCACGTATTGGGTAAGCATGGTAACAGTTTGGGAGTTTCTCCCCAAACGTTTACTCTCATGTTCGCAGCTAGACACAGCCCCTTATTAACTGGAACTTGCGCCTTATTCTCCACCATGCACTGTATAGTGTGCCCAGGTTCAACAGTTGATCTTGAATCACAGTAAACTGCTTCTAGCAGAATACGTGCGACGTTCATCACGTTCCGCCACTTTCAAAGGTAGTAAATAATACACTGCCAGACCGTTTGTGTAAAACTACTTGGTCAGATGTATTTACAGGCAAAGTACATTCAATTTTTTTTAAAGTGATATTAAACAGCACAAAGTTTTTAAAAATTAAAACTGTCCACAAGGGCTTAATACACGTGGCACCTGATTGGTCACTTCACTTAACTCCAATTACTAGATAATTCAAAAAAAAATTAGCACACAAATAGGTTTTTATCAGAAGTAGACTGTATACCCTCACAGAACTGTGCTGCTTAGTCTCTGACCTGCAACAGTCCTTTCAGAGGACAGACTGGTTTGTCTTTATAGAGCTTTAAGTTGCGATTATAGCAGATGACAACTCAAATTTCAGTTTGCCCATAAGAATTTGAAATGTTTTTACCAGAACTAAAGACTACAGGTGATTTCCACAGTTAATCACTTGTGATCAAATACATCATACATAGGGATTATTGTATGGGATGCTACTCAGCAATTGTTTGCATGTCACCTGGGTTCTGAGTACCTGCCAATGCCTTCACTGCACAATTCAATTTACACTTGGAGGAATCTTGACTAATTTCCAATTCAATCAACATTGCTTGATTCCCCCAGACTGATTCTGCCTCCATTATGAATCTTGGCGAGGGATGTTCCAATTTAACTGTAGCTATTTTAAAAAGTTGAGTATGAGTCAAGTTCCCCTATTTGTCACAGCATTACCATCAAACTAAGGGAGAGAACGAAAATGGACACATGTGGACAGAAGTTCAGAACTTGGCCCATGTAAATGTTGTATTGGTTACGTCTTCCAAAATTCTCTAGATTCTGGAAAGGTCCCAGCGGATTGGAAAACCGCAAATATAACACCCCTATTCAAGAAAGGAGGGACTCAGAAAGCAGGTAACTATAGACCAATTAGCCTAATATCTGTCATTGGAAAAATGCTAGAATCCATTATTAAGAAAGTAGTAGCATGACATTTGGAGACTCAAAATAAAGTCAAGGAGAGTCAACATGGTTTTATGAAAGGGGAATCATGTCTGACAAATTTATTAGAGTTCTTTGAGGAAGTAACGAGCAGGGTGGATAAAGGGGAACCTTTATCTAGATGTAGTGTATTTGGATTTCCAATAAGGTGCCACATAAAAGGTTACTGCACAAGGGAAGAGCTCATGGTGTTGGGGATAATATATTAGCATGGATAGAGGATTGGCCAACTAACAGAAAACAGAGTCGGGATGGCAACCTGTAACTGGTGGGGTGCCGCAGGGATCAGTGCTGGGGACTCAATTATTTACAATCTATATCAATGACTTGGATGAAGGAAGCAAGTGTACTGTGGCCAAATTTGCTGATGATACAAAGATAGGTGGAAAAGTAAGTTGAAATGAGGATACAAGTACCTGCAAAGGGATATAAAAGGTTAAGGAAGTGGGCAAAAGTTTGGCAGATGGAGTGTAATGTGGGAAAATGTGAAGTCATCCACTTTGGTAGAAAGAATAAAAAAGCAAAATATATAAATAAAGACTACAGAATGCTGCGGTACAGACTGATTTGGGTGTCCTCGTACGTGAAATACAAAAAGTTAGCATACAGGTGCAGCAGGTAATTGGGAAGGCCAATGGAATATTGGCCTTTATTTCAAGGGGGACGGAGTATAAAAGCAGGGAAGTCTTGCTACAACTGTACAGGGTGCTGGTAAGACCACACCTGGAGTACTGTGTACAGTTTTGGTCCCCTTATTTAAGGAAGGATATACTTGCATTGGAGGCTGTTCTGAGAAGGTTCACTAGGTTGATTCCAGGTATGGAAGAGTTTTCTTATGAGGAAAGATTGAGCAGTTTGTGCCTATACTCACTGGAGTTTCGAAGAATGAGAGATGATCTTATTGAAACATATAAGATTCTGAGGGGCTTGACAGGGTAAATGCTGAGAGGATGTTTCCCCTCATAGGGGAATCTAGAACCAGGGGGCATAGTCTCAGAATAAGGGGTTGCCCATTTAAGACGGAGATGAGGAGCAATTTCTTCTCTGAGGGTTGTGAACCTTTGGAATTCTTTGCCCCAAAGAGCTGTGGAGGCTGAGTCATTGAATATATTCAGGGCTGAGTTAGACAAATTTTTGATCAGCAAGGGAGTCAAAGGATATGTGGAACAGGCGGGAAAGTGGAGTTGAGGCCAGAATCAGATCAGCCATGGTCTCATTGAATAGTGGAGCAGGTTCGATGGGCCAAATGGGCTACTCCCTGTTTCTATCTCTCATGTTCTTATGTCGGCCAGAAAAGTTGCAGGCCAATATCATAGCTTGATGGAACATGCTGAGACTTTTTAAAAAAAATAAGTAAAATTTACATATATAAAGGCAGCCAAAGGCGAGTGTAGCTGCTAGGCAAAGCATTTTAAGTTACCGACTTTTATTAACTTAGACACATTCCTGAAAGATGGTATACACATTAAAAGATGAATTTAGAAAGGACGTCAAGGCCTTGGAGAGGGTGCAGAGGAGATTTACTAGAATGGTATCAGGAATGAGGGGTTTCAGTTATTTGGGGAGACTAAAGAAACTGGAATTGCTCTCCTGAGACCAGTACAGGTTAAGGAGAGATTTAATAGAGGTGTTCAAAATTATGAGGGGTCTTTAGATAGAGCAGACAGAGAGAAACTGTTTCCACTGGCAGGAGGGTAGGTAACCAGAGGGGAGACATTTAAAATAATTGGCAAAAATGCCAGCGGGGAGATGAGGAGAAACTTTTTTACTCAGTGAGTTGTTATGAGCTGGAATGCATTGCCTGAACAGTGGTGGAAGCAGATTCACTAGTAACTTTTAAAAGGGAATTGGATCTCTACTTGAAAAGGAAAAATTGCAGAGTTATGGGCAACGAGCAGGGAGTGGGCCGAATGGCCGCCTCCTGTGCTGTATGAGTCTATGAAGGTGTTCAGTGACTAGGGTTGTCAACCCTCCCGGGCACCGCTGGGAGCAACCCAGAGACAAAATTCATGGAAAAGTAGAGTTTGCACTTTGGTGTTCCTGGTTTTCCAGACTGCTGTATCCCTGCATATTCCAGGAGATCCTGCTCTGCCCTTCTTATTTTGAAATGAACGAGCGGGTCACTGTTAGTCAGTCTTGGTAGCGTTTTTGAAAGTGAAGGCTCCTGGCTCGAGCTTCCAGGATCGCTTGTGCACGCGCTGCCCAACTTGAGCGGTCAGTAAACGGGCAGTCCCGCCTTTGTGACCAGCAGTAGCAGCAGGTGGGGACTCTAAGCTTTGCAGGTTGCTGCTGCTTCCACCCCTGGACCATGGTGTGTCCAGAAGACTAGGGTAAAAATAGGTAAGGGGAAGAGAAGTCATTTGATGAATTGATTTACTTTGAATATTTCTGAAACTGATCATTTCTGTTAATTAGATGGATCTTGTTTGGAAATGTTCTTCGGTGCGCTATTTTTCTCCAGTCAGAGTTGGGATTGCAATTTGACTTATCTTTCTATCTATTTATCCATGGGGATTATATTAGATAATGGGCTGAAAATGGGCATTAAAATCGCGGTGCGCGATTAACCCATGCCCGTTCATTGCGATGCAGGCAGCACGTAAACTTTGTGCTGCCTGCTGATTTAAATGATTGCTGCATGCCGCCAGTGCTATCTGCGCTGTTCATTGCCTGCACGTGTCAGCAGGGGTCCCGACATATTTCCCATTGTATATGAGTAAAAACTACAGTGCATTTTAAAATAACACTAACTAGTTAAAACTGACCTGTCCCATCAGCAGCTGAACATTGCATTTCACTATGAATGTTAGATGTGCAGTTTGAATCAAGAGATATGTCCATGTCTCCACTTAATGCATGAACATACCGCTGAACTACACAATGCAAACAGTTCTTAAAATCATATCTGCTAACTTGCACTTTATTTATGATCATTTATGTGTACGATTGGGGAAGGAGGAAATAGGCTGTACCTCAAGATCTTTTCGAAAATGCCACTCCAAAAATGCCTTGAATATACAAAGCTAGTGCTACTTAAAAGCAGCCTGCACCTCTTAAAGGGGAGGTGCACTGTGGATGATTGAATTGGTGTCAGGAAGTGGATTGCTTTGGAAGACGTTTTGTGAAGATGTCTCAACCTGCGAGAGAATGTGCACCAAGGTTTTTTGATAATGCAGCAGAGGCCTTGGTGCAAGAGGTGGAGAGAAGGAGGGATATCCTGTATCTGCAGGGAGGCAGGAGGCCCTCCAGATATATGCTGAGGAGGTAGTGGGAGGAAGTAGCGGCAGAGGTCAATGCCAGGAGCATAGCACCAAGAACATGGACGCAGTGCAGAATGAAGTTCAATGTTTTGACACGAGTGGTCAAGGTGAGTGAGTTCAACTGTCAAGTGGCATATCCTACCAACTGTACCACTAGCCTCATCCACTGCTCCATGTACTACACCCACCGTCACCCCCCCCCCCCCCCCCCATCACGCACCTACCAACAAACTCTTTCAATCAGTACTCAACCCTTCAAATCAAATGCTTAATCTCACCCTCGCACATTACCATTGTTGCAAGCCGCGCACTCTCAACTCCTCAGGTCATACACACTGGCAGCTATTCAACCATGACAGCCACATCACCCAAACATCTTGCAGGACACTCACTTACGCTCTTTCTTACAGGCGCATAACAGGAGGCAGCAAGTGGCAATGGCTCCATGGAACAAGAATCCGCTGTCCTTTCTTTGGAGGACACCATCCCTACCAGTCTGCCAATGCCCTTGCTGATGCCTGTCAGCTAGCCAGCCCACTCCCTGGAGAGTATTGAAACTTGATCCAAGTATAAGAAACCTCCAAAAACATGTACAAATGCATCAGCAGCCAGAAGCAATAATCCAGCAACTAACCTGTAATTCCTGCATGATCCCTTTAAATAGTGCTGGTTGAGGGGGGGGGGGGGCGGGGTCCTCATGCTGTTTAAGTCCTGTTCAGCTGTGCGAGGTTAAGAAAGTGTGTTGGCAGGTGCGTGGAGTACCAAAATAGCAGCTGTCCCTTTAAATCAGCGATGCACACTGATTCACGTCATCATCTCCATACTCTACATGCTGCCGGCAGTCATTAGGTTCGCATGCACAAACGGCTTTACCAAGATAGTGGTGTGTGCGTGCATCTCGGATGCCATTTTTGGGGCTTAGATGTTCGTGTGACGCCTACAAAATGGGTGCTACGCAGCCCAATTTAGCCCCCTATATCTCTCTCTATCAACTCTTTGTCTATCAGTCTGCCTACCTACTTTTTTCTCTCTTTCTTCTCTCCCTCTCTCAATATTTTAAACTGAGGTGGGGAGGAGGAACCATTGTGCCTGAGTTGGGTCTTTGCTAGACCAATCCAAAAGTAATCCCACTGCCCTGCTCCCCTCCCATCCCCCCATAGCACCGTGTCTTCCTCTGCTTTTGCCCACATATAGCAGAGCGTATTCCCAGCCCTGTCTGCTCCTGTTCTGCACTGAAATTACTGGAAGGAGGGCTGAAAATCCTGACCGCCTTCATTCAGTTGAAGTGTTGACTTGGCTCAGTTGTGAGCACTTTTGTCTCAAGTCAGACTGGGCTGATGCACCAATACAGTAGAGTACTGCATGGCAAAGTACAGGACCAGAAAAGAATCTCAGTCCATCTCACCAATTCCAAAAAAACTAAACCTCTCAATTGCTCAATTCCTCAAATATCGATCCAATTCTGCCTTGAAGTCCACTCTACGTATTCACCACCCTCTGTGTAAAGTAATTAAATCTAAGCTGTCTCCTCCACACCTAAGTCCATGTCCCTTAGTTCTAGAGTCTGTGGCAATCAAACAGAACTGGGGTACAAGTTATCTGTTTCCTCAAGGACTGTGAATATCATCCCTGAACCTCCACTTCTCCAGAATAAACAATCCCAGGCTCTTCAATCTTTCCTTACAGCTAAGATGCCTTATGCTAGGTATACATTTAATTGATTTTTTTTTTGCACTGCCTCCAGTGGGAATCTTAATCACCAGGCACAAATCTTGGGATGTATAGCTCAAGGGATAGAGCCCCATGGAGTGACAGTTAGCTCTTCCCATTTCCTTGATCTTTCCCTATTTCCTACATTACAACAGTTATTACACTTCCAAAAAATGGTACTTCATTGGATTGTAAAGCGGTTTGGGACGTCCTGAGGTCGTGAAAGGTGCTATATAAACGCAAGTCTTTTTATCCATTTTATATTCCAATTCCCTTTTAAATGATATTTAAAATTCCTACTTGTGGTAAAGCATTCCATATATATATTTAAAATCTTGTAGTAGGTGTGCATGATTCTCACCTCCTGTTGTCACAATTTTTGTTCACACGTTTCTGTCAACATTTATCACTTGTGATTTGTTAACATTCCCCCCTCAATTTTGCTAAGTCAGCTACCATGATGTAGTCATGATGTGGAGATGCCGGTGATGGACTGGGGTGGACAAATGTAAGGAATCTTACAACACCAGGTTATAGTCCAACAAATTTATTTTAAAATCACAAGCTTTCGGAGATTATCTCCTTCGTCAGATGAATGAATGAAAAGGTTCTCAAATCGCATATCTTATACTATGTTGGGACAGCATCACACCAATCAAAAGGTGTCATTGTTATTCAAACAGGCCAGTCACGGAGAACAGCACGTCCCAGTACACTAGATATACATTGTGTCTATTACACAGGCAGGCAGAAAGAAACTCAAAATGGCAGAGAGAGAGAGAGAGAGAATTTTAAAAAACATATAATTTTTTTCCCCCTTTTTGCTGGTGGGGTTACGTGTAGCATGACATGAACCCAAGATCCCGGTTGAGGCCGTCCTCCTTCGTCAGGTGAACGGTGAATTTTTTTTTTGCTTCTTAACTATAACCTCTCATTCCTGGTATAATTCTAGTGAATCTTCACCGTACCCTTTCCATGACTCCAAATCCTCCCTACAGTGAGATGGTTTGAATTGCGTGCAATACACCAAAATGTGGCCCACACCAAAATCTCCACACCGTTCACCTGACGAAGGAGGAAGCCTCCGAAAGCTTGTGGAATTTAAAATAAATTTGTTGGACTATAACTTGGTGTTGTAAAATTGTTTACAATTGTCAACCCCAGTCCATCACCGGCATCTCCACATCGTTGAAAATGTTGCCATTTAGTGAATACTCTTACCATTTAAGGTGTATTTCCTTTCACTTTTCTTTTTCCTGAAATCTATTATTTCATATTTATCTACACTTAACTGTATCTTCCCGCTCCGCTAACCTGCTGCCCTCCTGCCATCTTTTTTTCTTATAAGAGCCCTTACCGTTTCACTTTTATGTTGACTGCCAATCACATTCATCCTGCATCTTAGCCTTCCTAATCTCCCTTTTATGCTTAACATTTTTAAAATATATATATTCTTCAATGTTCTTCTGTATTTCCCCCCCTTTTTTTAAAAATTGTTTTTCTTCTTGCCTCTATTTGTGAAACCCTAGCCTTTAACACAACCCCTTTACTCCTAGGAGGGATATATTTAACCCATACCTAATGAATACGTCCCATTGCTGGTTCACTGTATTTTGACATAGCATTTTTTCCCACCAATTATTCTGGGCTAGGTCCCATTTTATCACACTGAAATTAGCTAATTTCCAGACCAAGACACTTTATCCTGGACCTTCCTGTGCAAGCGCAGAAGTTGTAATACTTATCCATTCAGCACCTCCTAATATTGTCCAGGGTCCCAATCACTCCTGTGTTTTATATGTACTTCTCCAACCTAGTATACTATATCAGCTGTTCATCATGCACTCTCCTCTACAATGGGGAGACCACACGCAGATAAGTGATCACGTTGCTGAAGAGCTCCCTTTTGTCCGCAAGTGTGACCTCCCAGCTCCCTGTCACTTGTCAGTTCAGTTCCCCACTCCCACTCCCACTCCCACCTCTGTCTTTGGCCTTCCACACTGTTGCAAGCAAGCTTGAGGAACAGCACTTTAATAGTGACTTTAACTTTAGACCTTAACTATAGCTCCCACTTCTCTTTGCAGAAAGTGCTGGCAACGTGGGATGGGGGTGCCAGCATTTCGGAAGGAGAGGGATGGATTGGTTCTTGGGTGGGGACCTGCTGTAAGAACATGGTGCTGGCGGAGCGGTGTCGACCTTCTTTGTTTCCCTGCTTTTGGTCCGCTGGAGCCTTCTCTGTTTGGCCAGATTTTGCTGCTTCCATTTCTACCTGCCTTACCTTTCACCCATCTTTTATTCCTACATTCTCTGTGTCTCCAGTGTCTTTAATTTCTCTCACTTTACCTCCTATTGTCTCGTGTTAATATCATTTCAGCAATTTAACCATCTGATGTTTTCCACTTATGCACTTTACAGGTCATTTCTGCTTCCTCTCGTGTGTTTTTTGCCTTCCCCTTCCTTTTGTTCTGTTTCTTTAGAAATGCTGTTCACCTGTAATTTCTTTCAGTTCTGACGTAGGATCTACGCCTGATGTGATGTAATGTGTTTTTTTATATATATAATAAATAATGCCGAAGTCTCTCAAATGATCTCTGGTACAGTGCTAAAGAATTCCACATCATGTTTTTCCATTAATTGTAATATGGTTCAGTAATTGCATTATAGAAGAGCTTTCAAGTTCAAGTTCCTTAGCAAAAATGGCCGGGAGGTTAATTGCAGGGCTGCCAGTTACTCAAATTCACAACTGCACAATTTATACCAGAACTGGAGGTTTTAGTTAGCATGACTGAGTATCTGCTTAAATCTATTTTTCTATTTGTCAGCATAAATGATTTCAGTGTTTTGAATCTGTCTTCCTTCCTAGGGGCAGGTTCGGTGAAGCAGAAGTGGTCCTTCAATCTGTGACCCCATTTACTTTGTTTTTGTCATGTTCACATTATTCCATCTGCTGTCCATGCTGCTTACTGTTATCCCTAAATGGGAAGGATGGAGGGGGTGGGGTAGGGAGTATTTGTCTTATTCATGTGCAAGACCAAACAAAAAAAAATATTCATCTATGGCTACCCCCAACTGAGCCAGCAATTAAAACTGGGTCAGCTCCACTCAATCTGCTTCTGTGGATTTAATACAAAGCCTGGTTCAAGAGGCTCGCACTTGGTGTAAACAAAGTATTAAAGATGGGATGAGTTTGAGCAGTTCTCAACTAGGCTGCCCAATTGAGTGCTATATTCATTCCCTTGAAGAAAAGGAAGAAGGTGGCACATTGTGTTTTACAAACTGCAATTTTTTGACTTTTGAAAGAATAGAATGCAGTAGCAACATGATTTTGGAGCTGGCTGTTGCAATGAATTTGAACACTGCTACCTCTGACACCTGGATGCAATTCCAGCTCAGACTGATGGGTTACATATTGTTATTGCTAGCTTGGAGTAAGAGTCTCCATTAAATATTTTTTGAGTAGTTTCCTCTGCAATTATCGAGAAAACAAGTGCACTCATATCATGGGTCACAACTCATCCTGACTTAAACATGTATTGCTGCTGTTCCTTCCTCATCACTGTGTCAAAATCCTTAGATTCAGTAGCCCTCATGACTGTGGGAGCACCATTAGCACAAGGACTGCAGTGGTTTAAGAAGGCAGCCCATTACCAACTTTTCAGGACAACTAGGGGAGGACAATAAATGTGGCCTAGCCAGCATTGCCCATATACTGTACACTAACAAAGTTCCTTGTTGATATGGGATCCCAACACAAAAGTGCCCCTAATTTGGTGCTAAATTGCCAGATGCCACAAAACATACCTAATGTGGGAATGAGGAAAAGAAAACACACAGGTTCAGTAATGCGCTTCTGAGGTTATGATTGGGACATCGTGTTGGAGCAGAGCAAAGGAATCTTTGATAAGGTGCTACATAGGAAGCTTGTTCAAATGAAAGATACAGGATATTAAAGCCTTGGCGAGTTGCTGCACTGCAAGTCACACAATTGCAAGTTCCCCTCCAAGTCACACACCATCCCAACTTGGAAATATATCGCCATTCCTTCATCGTTACTGGGTCAAAATCCTGGAACTCCCTACCTAACAGCACTGTGGGGGAACCTTCACCACACAGACTTCAGCGGTTCAAGAAGGCAGCTCACCACCACCTTCTCGAGGGCAATTAGGGATGGGCAATAAAGTGCCTTGCCAGCGATGCCCACATCCCATGAACAAATTTTTTTTTAAATTAAAGGGAATGTGCCAGTATTGATAGGGTTGGTTAATGGATGCTTTTTGTGCTGAAAGGATGTAAACAGTGGTGTTCCCTAGGGGTCAGTGTTGGAACCATTACTCTTTTTTTCTCAATCTGTATAAAAATGATCTGACTTGGATATAGCAGGCACAACATCAAAATTTGTAGACAGCACAAAAATGAGTGCAGTTAACTATGGGAAAAGGCTGTAAGTCCCTAAATAACAGTGACTATACTTCAAAAGTATTTAATTGTCTGTGAAGCACTTTGGGATGTCCTGAGGTTGTGAAAGCTGATCTATAAATGCAAGTTCATTTCTTTTTCTTAAGCAACTTGGAAGGCAATTGGACAGATAAATGTGTAAAAATGTGAGGTGATGCATTTTGGGAGGAAGACTGAGAGGAAATATACACAAAACCGTAAAACTTTAAAAGGAGTTGGGGAGCAGAAAGACTAAGGCCTTTGGATTTACAAATGTTTAAATCTGGGAGGACAAATTGATTGAATCGTTTATTTGAAAAAAATACATTGGATCCTAAGTTTGATCAGTTGGGATATAGAGTACAAAAGCAAAGAGGTAATACTAAACCTATACAAATCATTGGTTAGGCCACAGTTAGAATTTTGTGTCCAGTTTTGGGCATTCCACTTCGGAAGGATGATTCACTGGAATGAGAAGCATTACTTATGAGGAAAAACTGGGGCTCTTTTCATTGGAACGAAGGTTAAGAGCAGATCCATTTACTCAAAATTGAGGGCTTTTGATGAGGTAAATGGGGAAAAACTATTTCCACTGGTTGTTGAGTTGATAACTGGAGGGCATAAATTTAAATAATCACCAAAAGAACAAAAAGGTTAGAGGCAAAGAAACATTTCTTTATGCAGAAGGTTATTGGACATGAAATGCCCAACCAGAAAAAGTGGAGGAAGCAGAATCCATAATGGCTTTTGAAAGGAAATGGAAAGAAAAATTTACGTGGGGAAGAGGTAGTGGAATGGGATTCAAAGGAGACTGTTTCAGAGCCATCAGAGGTGCAATGGGGCAAATGGCCTCCTTTCCCTCTAAATACATAAATAACTTCTGCATTCCACTGCCCTGCCTTTATTTAGCTGCAGTGGTTCCAAAAACAAATTCCAGCTTATTCCACTAATATGACTCCCTCATCCTTTCATCTCAAAGGACCAAGCAGAAATGTTGCCCAATAGCCAGGTCAACAGCCCATGACTCTCTACAAAACAGCACATAGCAACAAATTTCGCAAATTGGATGGAAGTCAGGAAGCAGCTGAAGCTGGTAGCAATTTTGATAACCCTCCGATTCTGTCTCCGCAGGCCTTCAAAACTTCTGCCTTAGATCTACTTTAGCATGTACCTTAAGCACAACATTACTGGGCTATTTGAGGCGTTCTGAATTTAACCTCCCCAGAGCCCATTTTTATCTCCATTGTGTACTTGTCATGAGTTGGCATGGCCTCTGCAGTGCTTTTAATATACTTATCTAATTATCTGGAGATTATGGTCAAAAGTAGCAGGTCTTTCCAAATATAGATGATAAAGGATTAGTAGATGTACACTACTGCTATTTACATCCTGTGGTAGAAGTTCTTGCAGAAAGTAATACTAGATTACAGGACAGGAGCCCTTCACTAAAGCACACTGATAGAGCAACCCCTTTGATATAAAATGCCTTTTTTATGATTATTTTTACTCATGTTTAAGTCCTGTATTATAATAAATATTTTTAACTCTTCGCCTCTGGCTGTGGAGAGAAATGCTCCCGTAATTTGTTATTAAAAACATAATTTTACTTATTGAATAACCATAAATCGGTGACCCTGATATTATGCATTAAAGCATGCTGTCCGACTCACCATGAGCAGCAGCATGGGAGATCCATGGAGGGTGTGTGTTGTCCATCTGTCCATGGTGGTGCTCATGCTGTGCAGATGTGTAATAAATAATGAAGTGCTGTGCTGCTACACTGAAGTTGTGTTCATTTAAAGCCACAAAATGTAATTGATAAGTAAATACTGGGTGAGTTCAGAGGATAATTGCTATTCTGGCTGAAGATTAAAACTCTGGCTTTATTTGTAGAAAGATTAGTTTAAGGAACGTTTATTTTGGTGGTTGAGCACCAAGGGGGAGAAGTGGTAGGTCAGAGCATGGAGGGAAGTGTTTGGGATCTAGCAGCTCTTGGAGGGGGGGTCTGCGTTGTAGCAATATAGGCGAAAGGGAGGGCAGAAGACCGTAGAGCACAGAGCCAGCATAGGTGCTACAGATACTCTAGTTGGGTGTGGAAGTACGGCTGCTGGTAGTCAGGTGGGAAACCTGCTGTTGCAGATATTTTTTGTATAATTTTTCATATAATTCAAATATTACATTTTGGAAGAATACTTGTCATTCAAATTAAGTAGAGTGCCTATCCAATTACAAAATAGACTCCCCTCTTATTAGAAAGAAAATTCTCTTTAAAATGCATCAGGTGAATAAATTCAAACTGGCTATACCTAATGCAAATGTACAAATTAAGTTGATTACAAAATAAAGATCTCCCTTATAACTTCAATTCCATAAATGCCTGTAACACTGAGAGCATCATGACAATACTGTGAGTGTAGGCTATGACAAGGGACTGTTAGACATTAGAGTTAACATACAGTATGTTATGACACATCTCAGCCTAGGGTCAGTAACTATTGTGAATTTTCCTTCCATTATTAGCATTTGCTGAGCTGTGCCCTTGTGTTCCAAGTACAATAATTAGTACAAATGATTCTCTGTGCAGGCAGTGGTATTGTGAGGGTGTAGAGACGAGTAAGTTTTAATGAAGCATTTGAAAATGAATCCCATCACATTATTGGGTGAGAGTGAAAATTATCTGTCCTCCTCCAAAAACTCCCAATCTGCATCCCGAGTAGTATTCTGCCTAGACTTTGATGTTGAGTGTGAAATACTGCAGCCGTAAAACAGTTAATATATTTTGAGCATTACATTTTGGCCTATTCTGCCACTGCTTCTGCCATACCATCCCTCCCACTTTTCCTACCACTCACCCATAGACAGCTGTTCACTGAATGCCATGACTCCATTCAAATTCTCATCTTCCAGTTCCTGGATTGCAGCGTTCTGCTTTTTGATAGTGCTACAAATCATAACCATAGGATGGTTACAGCACAGATGGAGGCCATTCGGCCCATCAAGCTCATGCCAGCTCTTTGCATGTGCAATCCAGCTAGTCCCACTCCCCGGTCCTTTTCCCATATTCCTGCAAATTATTTTCCTTCAAGCACTTACCAATTCCCTTTTGAAAGCCACGATTGAATCCGCCTCCACCACCCCCTTGGGCAGTGCATTCCAAATCATAACCACTCGCTGCATTAAAAACGTTTTTCTTCATAACGCCTTTGGTTCTTTTGCCAATTATCTTAAATCTATGTCCTCTGGTTCTCGATCCTTCTGCCAATGAGAACAGCTTCTCTCTATCTACTCTGTCTAGACCCCTCATGATTTTGAACACCTCTATGAAATCTCCTCTCAACCTTCTCTGCTCTAAGGAGAACAATCCCAACTTCTCCAGTCTATCCATGTAACTGAAGTCCCTATCCCTGGAACCATTCTAGTAAATCTTTTCTGCACCCTCTCTAAGGCCTTTACATCTTTTCTAAAGTGTGGTGCTCAGAACTGGACACAGTACTCCAATTGTGGCCGAACCAGTGTTTTATGAAGATTCATCATAACTTCCTTGCCTTTGTACTCTATGCCTCTATTTATAAAGCCCAGGGTCTGGCATGCTTTTTTAACCGCTTTCTCAACCTGCCCTGCCACCTTCAGTGATTTGTGCACATCTGCCCCCAGGTGTCTCTGTTCCTGCACCCCCTGGCAATCCTATAAGTATGTAGTAAATATCAATGGGCAGTTGTGTTTCAGAATGATTCAACAGATGAAGCCTTTGAGAAAGCTTCAGTGTGAAGATTGCATCTTCAAAATTCGAGTCTCCATTATGAAAGTGTTCAGTCCTGTTTTCCTGAACCATTCTGCCGGGAAAAAATAAAGTTTGTGGCAGAGATAATGTTGATATACATCTATGAATGGAAGTATCAATTTTGAGCGAACACTGAATCTTGAAAAGGGGTCGCTTGGAACCTGGTGATTCTGTACAACATAACTTGTTTCTAAAATCCATTATAGAACTCATTTGATGGCTCAGTGGGTAAATGTGCAGTATGAGCTGGGATTGAGCCATATAGGCCAGGAAGAACTTTTAACCATTCCCCTCCCCTACTTGTGATTACTATCCAGTATCCTTATTGGAAAAATGTACTTACGTGGATGAGGATAGAACCAGACTTAGCTGTGATGGCTTGTTCTCCTATATGTTTCCCCCCCCCTCAGATAGTGGACAAATAGCTTGCTGACACTGACTGCTCATGATCCCATTCAAGATTGGATACTTGGGTGAGGTATCCAAGGTCTGCTGTATTCCAAGACAAGTCACTGCCTTCTTCAATGTTTCCTTTCTAGAAGAAGGGTGCAACATTTTGGGACACTTTCCTGATTGTCCAGTAAGAGGTTTTGTCTTAATTGATGTTATGATATTGATCTAAGGTTAGATTTAGCTTATAAAGGATTAACTTGCAGGGTTAAAATGGGTGGGACTATCTCTTTTTCTCTTTCCCTTTCTTTCTTTCTCAAATGCACATGGAGGCACAGGTGTATGCAACACTGTTCTATGTCGTGGTCCCTCGATCATGCTATTGTTTAACTAGATGATGGGCAGTAAAGTTGCACTTTGGATATTAGGGGGCACAAGGTCTGCTAACAGAAGCAACCAGTGACAGTGAACCCAAGAGAGTATTTAGTGCAAACAGTGAAATTTGTAACAAGGGGAAGCATTTATATCTTTCACTACATCATAATATTTCTTAAGATCTAACCTTTCTTGTCTACTTTAATTTTACTGATCTGCAGAAAATGGCTGTCAGGAAGCGTGTGCATGGGACAACATTAACTCCAGAAGGTTGTAGTCTACTATTGTGTGTTGGTCATCTCCAGTACTTGCAGTACTTTTTAATATTTTGTGGCTTGTATGCTGGCTTCACACAGTAGCTACAAAAACAAATCTAATTTTGTTGAGTAATTGTCTTAAGTTCTTTTCAAAATGTCTGATTTCCTAGTTAACAGGAGCTGCAATCATTAGTCCTCATAGTCAATATTAACCTTTTACGATATGAGAGCTGCCTACAAGCTGAGATTGGTTTAAAATTGCTGCAGTGTCAGTTTGTGTTGAACTTAGTGAGTGCCAAGGGGGTGGCAGGTAAACATATAAGCCAGTTACCACATCCTGCTAATTGGAGTGCAAAACTATGCTACAGTACCATGGTGAGGTGGAAACAGTTGATTGCACAGAGCATACTGTACAGATATTAGTTGCTCTCAGTGACGTTGGTTTAAAAGAAAAACTGGAATGCAAAGCTTAAATAACCCTGATGTGATGTGGAGATGCCGGTGATGGACTGGGGTGGACAAATGTAAGGACTTGCACAACACCAGGTTATAGTCCAACAGTTTTATTTTAAATCACAAGCTTTCGGAGCTTACCTCCTTCGTCAGGTGAGTGAAGGGATTCTAAAAACGCATAGCATATATAGTCAGAGAACAATGCCTGGTGATTACAGATAATCTTTCCAACTGCCCCCTATAACACCTCGGCTGGGAGACGATCACAGCAATCAAAGGTGTCGTTGGTGTTCAGACAGGTTAGCCACGGAAAGCATTACATCCCAGTATACTGAATACACAATGGGTCAGGTCACAAAGACAGAGAGAGAAAGAGACCCGAAAGGCAGAGAGAGAGAGAGAGTCCAGTTGTATTAAAAACAGATAACTTTTTTTCGCTGGTGGGGTTACATGTAGCGTGACATGAACCCAAGATCCCGGTTGAGGCCGTCCTCATGGGTGCGGAACTTGGCTATCAATTTCCTCGAGCAGAAATTGATAGCCAAGTTCCGCACCCATGAGGACGGCCTCAACCGGGATCTTGGGTTCATGTAACCCCACCAGCGAAAAAAAGTTACCTGTTTTTAATACAACTGGACATTCATTCATATTCTCTCTCTCTCTCTCTCTCTCTCTCTCTCTGCCTTTCGGGTCTCTCTCTCTCTCTCTCTCTCTCTCTCTCTCTCTCTCTCTGTCTTTGTGACCTGACCCATTGTGTATTCAGTGTCCTGGGATGTAATGCTTTCCGTGGCTAACCTGTCTGAACACCAACGACACCTTTGATTGCTGTGATCGTCTCCCAGCCGAGGTGTTATAGGGGGCAGATGGAAAGATTATCTGTAATCACCAGGCATTGTTCTCTGACTATATATGCTATGCGTTTTTAGAATCCCTTCACTCACCTGACGAAGGAGGTAAGCTCCGAAAGCTTGTGATTTAAAATAAAACTGTTGGACTATAACCTGGTGTTGTGCAAACGCTGATGTGTGTCATGTGAATTAAGATGGGTATAAAAGTACAGTATGAAATTCAATAAAATTATGACTCATGTTCTGTTTTTCTTCACCTTCCTTTCTCTTTTCTCTTCCCATCCTCCACCCTTCTGCATTTATGACTAACCTTAAGAAAATGAGCTTGTTTCTTCCACAATGTAATGCACTATACTGTTGCAATGCATTCACGCTGTAAGTTTAGCACTGAAGCAAAGTGATTTCAGCTTTGCACCAATACTAAATCTGTGGAGTGTAAATCAGATGTCAAGGCCTAAACTGGCTCCAAAGCAGAGTGAGACTGCCTCCTCCAGAAAGTCTTTCTCCTCTTCGTTCTGGTGTTGGGTTGAGCCCTGACACCAGACTCGGGCTGCATTTACACTATCGGGTTGGGCCCTGACACCAGATTCAGGCTGTGTTTACACTGTAACTGCTTTCCACTGACATTACAGTTGTAGTGTAAATGCACCCTTAATGAATTTGGGGGGTTTGTCTAACTGGTATCAACTGGCCAAATTAGCTGGATGGTGTCCGAATTTCTTAAATGTTGCTCAAACAATAGCAGTTTTGTTTTGTCTTTGTACAACCCTTTTTTGATTTTGGGCCTCTATTCCTTTTTCTGTTTCCTTTCCTTCTGTTGGCTTGAGAACAGACTTGCGACATGCTCCTTAGCCCTTGGTTAATTTGAGATATGCAAAACTGGCCAGTGCGAGTTGCCTTCCAGTTCTCTTTTCCCCCCCCCCCCCTTCATAATTGGGGAAAGCACCACTTAATGACTTGTGATCATAAAGCTTGCTTGCTTGCTTGCATGTGGGGGATCATCGGCACTTCCTTCTCCTCCAGTACAAAGTGTTAATGCATTAACACACAGCACCACTAAGTTAACCTGTTCCCAGCAACCTTTGCTGCTTTAGAAGCTTGTTAAGACCTCCTTTCTCCTCCCCCCCCCCCCCCCACCTTTTTGTTAAACTGGAGTTGGATTTTTTTGCTCTGTGTTTTAAAAAAAATGACTGACTCTTTGCAATTGCTGTGTAGCACATCTGTTCAAAAATTATGAAACAATAGTTCCTGGGTACTCTGCTGGTTTTCCTAGAGCTCTAAATTTACTGTCTGGGGTTCTCCGGTAGCATGTGCATAGAACAATGTGGTTTGTTGCCTTATATTTTTTACCACTAATCTTAAAAACTAACCACCTTATGGAACTCAGAATATATCAATGTTTTTGTTTTAGGCATAATCTATTCATGAATTATACTAATTAGACCCAATCACTGAATACTAATTGGATCTTTGCAAATTTTTCTTGTGCTCATTATATGGACTTCCAGAAGGCATTCGATAAAGTATCTCATAAGAGACTGTTAGCTAAAGTTGAAGGTCACGGAATTGATGGCAAATTATTGACGTAGTTAGGAAATTGGCTGAGCAGCAGGAGACAGAGTAGGGATAATGGGCAGGTACTCAAATTGGCAGGATGTGACTAGTGGTGTCCCACAGGGATCTGTGTTGGGGACTCAACTATTCACTATTTATTAATGACTTAGATGATGGGATAGAGAGCCACATATCCAAGTTTGCCGATGACACAAAGATAAGCAGCATTGTAAGCAGTGTAGATGGAAGCATAAAATTAGAGATATTAATAGATTAAGTGAATGGGCAAATCTATGGCAAATGGATTTCAATGCAGGCAAGTGTGAGGACATCCACTTTGGACCTAAAAAGGATAGATCAGAGTACTTTCTAAATGGGGAAAAGCTCAAAACAGTAGAAGTCCAAGGAGACTTAGGAGTCCGTGTACGTAGATCATTAAAAGGTCATGGACAGGTATAGAAAATAATCAAAAAGGCTAATGGAATGCTGGCCTTTATATCTAGAAGACTAGAATACAAGGAGGTCGAAGTTATACTACAGCTAATCAAAGCTCTGGTTAGACCACACCTGGAGTACAGTGTTCAGTTCTGGGCACCACACCTAAGGAAGGATATATTGGCCTTGGAGGGAGTGCAGCGTGGATTTATTAGAATGATACCTGGACTCCAAGGGTTAAATTACGAGGAGAGATCACACAAACTAGGGTTGTATTCCCTGGAATTTAGAAGATTAGGGATGATTTGATTGAAGTTTTCAAGATATCAAGAGGAACTGATCAAGTAGATAGAGAGGAACTATTTCCGCTGGTTAGGGAGTCTAGGTCTAGGGGACATAGCCTAAAAATTAGAGCAGGACTTTCAGGAGTGAAGTTAGGAAGCACTTCTACATGCAAAGGGTGGTAGAAGTTTGAACCTCTCTTCTGCAAAAGGCAGTCGATGCTTGCTCAATTGTTCATTTTAAATCTGAGATTGATAGATTTTTGTCAACCAAAGGTAATAATGGATTTTTTTTTTATTCGTCACGGGATGTGGGCGTCGCTGGCGAGGCCAGCATTTATTGCCCATCCCTAATTGCCCTCGAGAGAAGGTGGTGGTGAGCCGCCTTCTTGAACCGCTGCAGTCCGTGTGGTGAAGGTTCTCCCACAGTGCTGATAGGAAGGGAGTTCCAGGATTTTGACCCAGCGACGATGAAGGAACGGCGATATATTTCCAAGTCGGGATGGTGTGTGACTTGGAGGGGAATGTGCAGGTGGTGGTGTTCCCATGTGCCTGCTGCTCTTGTCCTTCTAGATGGTAGAGGTCGCGGGTTTGGGAGGTGCTGTCGAAGAAGCCTTGGCGAGTTGCTGCAGTGCATCCTGTGGATATGGGGCTAAGGCAGGTATATGGAGTTAGATCAAAGATCAGCCATGATCTCATTGAATGGCGGAACAGACTCGAGGGTCTAAGTGGCCTATTCCTGTTCCTATGTTGGTTCTACAAAATGGAACTTTTTCATTTCAGGTACCCAGTATTAGCACCAGACACTCCAATTGCAGTGTGTTTTTCTACATTATCCCTAACAATGCATTTTAACCCCTGCCTCAAAAAAACAATCCTTAATGCATCAATATGATTTTATACCCTCTGTTACCCACAACAGTGATCCTGTAGCTTCTTTGACAGCGATATTTGTGCTGTGGACTGGGAGCTGTATTCAAACTACCCAAATTGATTTCACATCCATACAGCTGGGAGTGAGGAGAATGTTATTCTAGCAACCTGGGCTGGCTTTGAACCCTGGTCCCAGAGAGGGTGAGCCAATTCATTGCACCTCCCAATCCCTAACACACATAGTAAACGATTGTCTTTTTTTTAACTAAACCAAACTACAGCAAATATACCAGGTTGTGGTTTATCAGTGTTTTTTTTTAAATCCTTTTACAAATGACCACTAGTGCAATTAACTTGCCTGTCGCTTGCTGCTTTATTGTAAGAATGTAAAAATTCTTTGCTTTCATGACACAATTACTTATGGTCTATATATCTTTCTCCTGAAATGTTCCAAGTTTTTTAATTTATTTGCAGAATTGTCAACATCAGGGAATTTTCTGAGGTATCTGGATGCAAGTGAATGTGGTTGACAACATTGCAGCTCAGTTTACGCCATGGGGACTTGACGCAGTAGGGTTTTCAATTCTTGACACTGTTGCTTGCAAGCTTAGTCTCCCTGGAGATGTACACTTCTGCCCAATTGTATGTTGTTCTGTCTCCTGCTGACCTAGTGGCCCCATCCATCTGGGAGAAGAGATACTTAACACTGGCTATAGTTATTTTTTTCTTCAGGGTGAAGGGTCTGCCTTAGGTATCTTTAAGTAGGCGGATCTGGTAACAAGCAGTCTGTTCAAGTAATATTCTCTTTTAAATTCCAGTTTTTATATTATTGTTGCCTTTTGTGGTGGATGGTTATGTTTTGGATGGGAACTGAGAAGAAAGGAAAGTGGCCTGTCTGGAAGGGAGTGGGGGGACAGGTGGGGGAGGGGGGGGTTGGGATGGGGAGAAAGAAAGCGGGAGGAGGAGGGAGAAAAAAGGTAGGTGGCAAGCTAAGTTTTGTACTTTTATTACAACCCACTTTTAAGCTAGAAAATAATACAGGTGATACAAACCAAGAAAGGAAGTGGGCGTGAGGGTTTGGAAGGAGACACTTGCATGGTGTAACATAAGAAATAGAAGCAGGAGCAGCCTCTCGAGCCGGCTCCGCCATTCAATCAGATCATGGCTGATCTTCGACCTCAACTCCACTTTCCTGCCTGATTCCCACATCCCTTGATTCCACTAGAGTCCAGAAATCTATCCATCTCAGTCTTGAATATATTCAACGACTCAGCATCCACAGCCCTCTGGGGTAGAGAATTCCAAAGATTCATTACCCTCTGCGTGAAGAAATTCCTCCTCATCTCAGTCTTGAATGGCCGATCCCCATCCTGCGATTATGCCTCCTAGTTCTATACTCTCTAGCCGAGGGAAACAATCTCTCAGATCTACCCTGTCACCCCCCTCATAATCTTACGTTTCAATGAGATCACCTCTCATTCCTCTAAACTCCAGAGAGTATAGGCCCATTCTACTCAACCTCTTTTCATAGGATAGCCCCCTCATCCCAGGAGTTAATCTAGTGAACCTCTGTTGCACCCCATCCAAGGCAAGTATATCCTTCCTTAGATAAGGAGACCAAAACTGTACGCAGTACTCTGGGTGAGGCCTCACCAATGCCCTGTACAACTATATAACACCTCCTTACTCTTGTACTCCAAAACCCTTGCAATAAAGACCAACATGCCGTTTGCCTTCCTAATTGCTTGCTGTACCTGCATTCTAACTTTTTGTGCTTTTTGTACGAGGACACCCAAGTCTCTCTGAACACCAACATTTAATAGTTTTTCACCATTTAAAAAATATTCTGTTTTTCTATTCCTCCTACTGAAGTGAATAACTTCTCATTTCCCCACATTATACTCCATCTGCCACCTTCTTGCCCACTCACTTAACCTGTCTATATTCCTTTGCAGACTCTGTGTCCTCCACACAGCTTACTTTCCCACCTAGCTTTATATAATCAGCAAACTTAGATACATTACACTCGGTCCCTTCATCTAAGTCATTAATATAGATTGTAAATAGCTGAGGCCCAAGCACCGATCCTTGTGGCACCCCACTAGTTACAGCCTGCCAACCTGAGAATGACCCATTTATCCCTACTCTCTGTTTTCTGTCCTTTAACCAATTCTCTATCCATGCTAATATATTACACCCAACCCCATGAGCCCTTACCTTGTGTGGCACCTTATTGAATGCCTTTTGAAAATCCAAATATACTACATCCACTGGTTTCCCTTTATCTATCCTGCTAGTTACATCCTCAAAAAACTCAGATTTGTCAAGCACAATTTCCTTTTCATAAAACTATGTTGACTCTGCCTAATCATATTATGATTTTCTAAGTGCCCTATTACCACTTCCTTAATAATGGATTTCAGCATTTTCCCAACGACCGATGTCAGGCTAACTGGCCTGTAGTTCCCTCTTTTCTCTCACCCCACTATTCAAGAAGGTGGGGGAAACATTTGCTACCTTTCAATCCACTGGGACCGTTCCAGAATCTAGAGTCGAGAACATACGAATGTACAGGACCAGAAAAGACCACTTTGGTCCATCTTGCTGACCTGAGTTCTAACGCAACACAGCTCACGACCTATATCCTTCAGTTTATTTTCTGGCCAAATGTTTGTTCAACTCCCACTTAACATTGGTAATTTTATCAGCTTTGATCATCCACCCGTTCCATGCTTTTCTACCTCATGCCATCCTCCTATGTGGTACTGTATCAAAAGCCTTGCTGTAGTTTGGATAAGCAGTGTCCATATTAGAAAACTATTGTGGAGTGATGCAGCATACTGATGCTACTCTGCACTGTGCCAGTTAATGCAAACTTGTGTCCTTCCAGGGTTTGAGTTCCCAATCTCAACCATTCCATCATTGGGAGATGCTGAGCTGGAGGCTGGGTACTTGCACACTTCCCAAGAGCAGGTCGCAGTGAGACCTTAGTGCAGGCTTGTGAGCGATCATTTTCCATAGTGTATTGCGGGTGAGGGGGGAAGGGAGGGTAGAAATAGCCTGCACGTTCTGAATTGAAATTGAGTTCTGATTGTCTCGATGCATTACCTGATGTACAGCAATTCAGCCAGGACCGAATGTGCCAGAACAGGCAGCCACACAATACAGGTAAGTCTCAATTACTGCACTGCTGCAAAAGACGGACAGCCCACATAATTGTGCTTTATTTACACGGGTGATCTTTAACACAGGCCCCATTGTAGTATGACAGCACCATTATGCCATGCTATGCCATCACTAAACCTGGGTTCGAGTAGAGTGCTGTGTTCTCCAGAAGTATCATCTCTCATATTGAATTTATTAAACTGCGCAAGGTTCACAAAATAAACTCTTTTTAAGTGTTTATCTTCTTCATTGCACTGCCTCATGCTAGGATTTAGTTCCTTGCGTGCTGACTCCTCTAGTACCTTGCCTAGGTGGCTATTTTTCATGTGAGCCTAGCCAGTGAGGATTAGCAGCCTATTCAGCAAAGGAGGGCATCACAGCTGAGCCTGAACCTGTTTTTGTTCATAATGCACATTTTCCAGCAGGGATCCTTGGAGAACTCTAACCTTCTTTGTTTCCCTCTTGCCCGGGGAACGGGCCCGGCTGGGATCTGCTAACCCAGCCCAGGCCACAAATCAAACTGGAGAGCTTCCTGTCTTGTATTTCTCAATGCTGCACTGTGTGGTGATTTACCCAGTCAGCTTATAGGGGGACCTCATGACAAAAATATTTTCAAATTTAAAAACCTCTGACTGAAATTCTAGCTAGATAAACCTTGCATTTCTTTTGTGTTAAAGAACAGCAGCATAAGTCCTGAAGTTAACCTTGAAGCACATTATGAAATGTTGGGCTCCAGAGGAATCTACTGCTTAGGTAACTTTTTTCCATTTTTGCTTGTGGATTAGATTGATTAGGTCAGTGAGAATTTCTTTACCAAATTTTAAACAGAAATGACTCCTGTGGTGCAATTGATCTCACAAACTTCAATCAATGCAACTTTGACAGTAAATCTGGCTCTTCTATCAAACCCATGTGCATAGTGCAGTCCTATTTTAGGTGTACATCTCACTTCTATAGACGTAGTTTTAGACATCAAAACAACCATTCTTGCTACTCCTCCCTATAGTTAATGGGTATATTTTCAGGTTTTTATGAAATGCTCCATAGGTTTAGTACTTAGTTGGGAATGTCTTCCTTTCTCCTTGTTGGTCTAACCTGTTTCGACCCCTACAGTTAGCATCCAATCAATAGAAGTTCTTAGCTCATTCATCTGATTTTAAGGAATTGATTCTGTCGCTGGCTGTCTTGTCTGTAAAATCATGTGACTTTTATTGACTGTTGCTACTTCAGAAGATATTAATGTGAGCTGAGCATGTCTTGCAGGAGTTATATCAGGAAACCAAAGTGATCTTTTTAATTAGAACAATAATTGCTTGAAAATGTTTTTTTTTGTTGCTCATGGGTGCAGTGTGCGTCCTAGTTAGATAAACAGAATTAGTCACAGCTGCATCTTGGATTTATTTTAAGGTGAAGCTTCCTTCCTTTTAGTATTGTTTTCCTTTCCCTTAACTTGAGTCTCCTTATGCTGTGCACCTATCTCTGCCAAGAAGGTGAATTGTGACTTGCTATTGAGAATTTGACATTGTTCTGCAGCCAGCAGTTGGCAGATGGACAAGAATGACCTGGATTACATTAGAGGATCTCTGTTGGGATGTGTCTTCTCCTCTGGGACTTCCATGGTGCCACAGGTTAGGTTGGTAACTCACCATAGAGAAAATTGCACAAATCCAAAGCATCTGCTGCCCATATATAGGGATATTTTGCTCCCTCTAAGCTTCATTGCAACCAGCACTTTTGCTGGCTAAAACTTAAAGCACTGGTGGACCAATATTTTGAAGATAATTAACAGTAACTGTTTGTGATTAATAGTGCCTAATGAGACCAATTCTAATTGCATTGTTAAGGAAGACTGCATAATGAATGAGTGACCTTGTTTATAAGTGTAGTAGCCAGCAGAATGAAGTCCTGCAGTGTCGGCTCAAGGTTACACTACAGTGAAAAGTCCAGTTTTTAAAAAAAAAATCAGACAAAAAAGCACTTTTATAGAAATGGGCAGATGTGTTTCATTGCAAAATTTCATTGTTTATGCAAATAATTAAGTGACTAATTTACTTTAATAAGAATTCAGTGAATTACAGTATTCAAATTAAAATCTTTTACTTTTTTGAAAGTAAAGAAATCCCCATTTTATCATAGATGTGGAGTATAGTATCCTCAATAAGATGTGTTAAAAATTTATTTCCAAATATGATGTCCATTTAATATTTACAAAGTAACATGAGCTAAAAGCCACTCTTTGGTTATGCAAAAGTACCTTGTAGTCGAAGTCTGTAATTTTCCTGTTCCTTCATTGTGTATTGTACAGTATTTGTTTAAGTAATTCAAATATTGCAGGAACTGAATATTTTTCCAAGGAGGGAAGTGCACCCACCACAAAATCTCAACATAGGTTCCTGTAACTTTCCATAGCTGCCCTTTTTTTCTTCAGGAGTTTGAGTTGTTTTGATGCCTTTTCCAGCTCATTGCTATTCCTACAGACCTGATACTCTAAGCTAAGTAAATCTTTCACTGCAGCAGTTGTGCTTCTCGTTCCACAAGTCTATCCTCCACCCCTGTAGCTATTCACATGCTCTGGGATCAATTTTCCTGGGAAATTGCGGGTGCATTGGCGGCAGGGGGGTGGGGGGAGGGGCTCTGAAAATCAGGGAAACCCTGTTCGGGTTCGGATCCCAGCTCCAACCCGCAGATTTCTGGGTTCCCCACTGACGTGTCTGGGTGCGCATGCGCCTCCCGAATGCGGAAGTCCCACCGGCAATTAAAGCCGGCGGGATGATACATGACACAGTTGTTTAGATAGTTTAAGTAGTTGAACTACTTAATTTTCTCCACATTGAGGCAGGGGTGCGATTTTGAAGCATCCTCAGCATGTTTCCCATGCTGTGGGAAACACTCCCTGTTGCAACAGATGTGTTTCAGCCAGCAGCCAGTGGGACATTCAAATGCTTCTTTGACACTCAGTTCTTTCAGACAAAGTTTTGGCTGCGAGATCTTTGTGTTTTCACTGAAAATTCTTACTTTTCACTCAAAATTCTTCTGTTCGCACATATTTAACTACTTTGCGGACCCCATCAACCTCACACCGTGAGGATGGGAGGCGCCATGGCTGCATTCACCACTACATCCGAGGACGAGCAATATCACCAGCCTTGCCAGGCACGGCGTCCACCTCCGCCACTTGGAGCTCCACAACACAGTGCTGCGCCACAGGCACCTGCATAAGAGCACAGAGGGCAACAACAGAGAGGGGTGCTGCTTGAGGAGGCCCCGTCCACATCTGCCACCCACATGGAGATGGAGGAGGAGGAACCCATGGACAGAGCAGTGGCTCACCTGGCTGCTCGTGAGGCCAGGGAGTCACTGATAGGTGGATGGTTCTCCTAACATCAGAAAGTGTGAACTGGTCGCCCACCCCTCCCTGCACAAAACAGTCCTGCAACTACACATACACCCACTGTAAAGTGACCCAATTGGTGGCATCAAATGTCGCCGTTCATGGTGAACCTTGTGAAAAGGCCCTATCACAAAAGCCAGTGAAGAATGGGCAAGACGTGGCAGCCATGGTGACAATCATAAAATTTAATATCGCTTTAACAAAAACTAAATATAAATGAGAAACATGAGAGTCTGTCGATCACCCTTGTGCATACCCATTGTGCTCACAAAACCTTCGCCTTTCTCTTACAACTTGTTCTACATGGTGTATCCCCTGTGGTTGCAACAGATGTAGTGGCAGGTTGCTCATGTTCATGCCATGACTGCTTAGATGCTTTGGGCCTACACCCTCTGGGTTTTGGAGCCCATGAGGGCCCCTCCAAAGGCTGCTTCACCTGCGCCTGTGCAGGGGCAGACTCGGCCACCTGGAGAGGAGGCAGCGTTGCTGGTACTGTGTAAGGGGTTTTTACTGTTTCTCGGGCTTATTATAGGTCAGCCAGTTATGTTTTTCCTGAGCTGCCCTGCCCGCTGTGCGGTTGCGAATCGCTTTCCCCTTCCTGTTTCTGAGCTGAGGACTTATCGGGCGGTAACAAGGACAGACTAACAGACCAGTGGATTGGTACAAGGAAAACCAATGTTTATTAATAAGAAAACTAAAAACTACAAGGTAAACAGTATTATACAGAAGATAAAAGGAATTGCTATGGATGCAATACAATCTTACACTCAACGGGGTGGAAGAAACGGACACATCGAGGGAAAATTCTAAAATCACAATATTAGCAATACCCCTTTAACTCCCACCCTTACACCTAGCTAGGTTGTCTTGTGGCGGCCAGAAAATTAATGCTCACCGGTGAAACAGATAAAAAGGCCTGGCCCCTGTGCCCTGCTGCTGCCGTCAACATGTGGTTGCGAGGTTTACTGGATGGCCTTCCTTCTTAGTTGCTAGCAGGCAGACAGGACACCGGGCCAAGAGGCGAAGAGAAGAGAGAGAGAGATACTGGGAAGCCCCAGTTATATCCTCCCGGTATCAGGTTTTTTTTCTCGTGCCTCATCAGCTTGCTCCATTGTTCGATTTGGGCTGAAAATGTAAGACAAAAGGGGTCCCAATCTTGGCCCATTTACATTAATGGCCGGTACCTGTACTGATCTGTTCCATAACTGCTTTCCATTGTTCCGAATGTTCCTTGATGGGCTATCTTTTGTCCTGGGATTTCTCCTGCTCGAATTTTGATGTGCAGGTCGGCAACGTTGATGGCTTGCCTCAGGGCGTGAATGCAACTGCATTGTTCAAAGAGAATCCAATTTCAAATGCGGCAGGCCTTTGGCCAGGTGTCTGACCACAGCCATTTTGAGAGACCCTGGATTTTTTTAAAACACAGTCACACCAGGGTTTCTTTAATAACTCCAATAAATCTTCGGGGGGGGGGAACATATGAAATTTTGCGAATCCCTTCAACTGGTTGAGGGGGGGGGGGCAACGGGTGAGACTGGGAGCGCTTTGAGTGGCGTGCCCACTTCCATGTCCCCTTTCGCCATCATCCCTCACCTGGGCCAGGGCCACATCGCTCCTACCACTCTGCTAGACAACAGTTTGGAGGACATGTGTGGTGCCTTGTAAGGCCAGTGCTAGAGTATTTGCCCGCCTATTTAAGGCGGCAGAATGTTGTTCATCCTTAGTCCGAACGACCATTGTCAGGGCCTGAATGGACTCGTTTGTGAGCCGTGCTTGAAGCTCAATGGAGGCTAGCCTTCTCTCCATCGCAGGTAAGCGCAGGAATGTCTGTGACAGTATCTGAGTTGTTCACGTCCCTGTGACACTATCTCAGAGATTCCCTCCAATACCTGTGCCACCATTCCACTCATGCAGGAGTTGGACTCCTCCATCCACTGCGCTATTGTGGAGTGTGTGCGTGACACCTGTTCCAGTACTTCGCAAAAGTGCTGCTGTCGCTCGATCATTCTTCTTTTAAAGGATGGCCCCCAGGGTACCACATCTGCGTCCAGCTGAGCAGAGCCTGGAGAGGAGTGCTCCCACTGACATGGACTTTCCGTAGCTGCCCCTGCCACCAGCGTCTGCTCGTGCTTACGTGTGGTAACTCACCAGGTGCCAACCCAAGTAACTGAGGACTAGGACCCACCGAGGTGTGAGTATCTGTGCTGGTGGATGGCTCACTAAGATGTGACTGTGAATCCTCAGAGGCCGGCAGGTCCTCTGAGGAATCGCTCTCTGCCGTAACAGCGGTCGCTGAAGACCCTGTAAGGGAACAGAAGGCAATATTAAGCGTCATCACAGATGTGTCATGTTGCGAAGGGCATACAGAGGTGCTGAAGATGGCAAGCCATGTTAACTCTTGCTCCAGCGCCTCCTGCTCCGCCTCTGTGAGGACGACGATTTGTTGCGCCCCCCCCTTCGGTTCTTGCCAGCTCCCATGATTTCTGAGCTCTCTTCTCCCATAAGGGGAGAAAGTACAGACATGTGAGTGAGTGATGATGAAGTGGTCAACCGATGACTGCATTGGTTTGGGTGAGGCTGACCTTGAAAGTGATGCATCAGAGGGTGAGTGTGAGACAGAGCCATGACATTATATGAGGATTGGGTTGAGTGGTAGTGGTGAGGTGACTAATGGGGAAGTGAGGAAGTACAGGTAAGTTGAGGATGAGCCTTAAACGGGTATGAGGAGTGATGTGATAGAGTAGTGTTGGCAGTGCAGAATGAGTTGGGGGGTGGGGGCGGTGATGTGGAAGACTGAATGTAGGAGAATCAATAAGTATACTTATTTTGGCTGACCGAGTTAGGTCATTGAAGCGCTTCCTGCACTTGACCCAGATGCGCAAGATGTTGCTGCTGGTGACCTCTTCTGCCACCTCAAGCCAAGCCTTGGTGGCAGAGGCAGGCCACTTTCTCCAGTCCGCCGGGTAAAACAGATCCCTCCTCCCTCCCCCTCACCCCATCCAGTAGCACCTGGAGTGAAGCATCGTTGAACCTTGGAGCAGCCTTGCCCCTGTGCTGCTCCATTGTGGTGTGTGGGTGTTTACTCCAGGAAAAGCCATTGGAGGAATTCTCCTTTAAATAGAGCTCTTCCAACTGACAGCCTGTGATACGGGCGCGCAGTCCTCCTGCTGCGCAGCTTTCGGATGGCAGAGCCGGAAGCCATGTTAAGTGGCACCAATTGAATCGCGATCGCATGGGGAACGGGCATTTTTTTAATGGGCAGGTTAACCACATGCCCATTTACCCCCTCCCCCCGCTGCCATCCCGCCTCCACTCTAATATCGGGGCTCTGTGTCTCAAAAATGTGAGAGGGAAAGTGGGGGGGGGGCGGGGGCACAGGCACAGGAACTGGCAGGGCAGATTCCTCCTTCAGGAATGCACCTCTTTTTTTCATTCGTTCATGGGATGCGGCATTGCTGGCAAGACCAGCATTTATTGCTCATCCCTAATTGCCCTTGAGAAGGTGGTGGTGAGCCGCCGCCTTGAACCGCTGTAGTCCGTGTGGTGAAGGTTCTCCCACATGCTGTTAGGTAGGGAGTTCTAGGATTTTGACCCAGCGATGATGAAGGAATGGCGATATATTTCCGAGTCAGGGTGGTGTGTGACTTGGAGGGAAACATGCAGGTGGTGTCATTCCCATGTGCCTGCTGCCCTTGTTCTTCTA
Organism: Heptranchias perlo; assembly: GCF_035084215.1. Taxonomy (NCBI): domain Eukaryota; kingdom Metazoa; phylum Chordata; class Chondrichthyes; order Hexanchiformes; family Hexanchidae; genus Heptranchias; species Heptranchias perlo. The sequence continues at coordinate 11,757,376 of NC_090351.1, forward strand.
GGTGGTAGAGGTCGCGGGTTTGGGAGGTGCTGTCGAAGAAGCCTTGGCGAGTTGCTGTAGTGCATCCTGTGGATAGTGCACACTGCAGCCACAGTGCGCCGGTGGTGAAGGGAGTGAATGTTTAGGGTGGTGGATGGGTTGCCAATCAAGCGGGCTGCTTTGTCCTGGATGGTGTCAAGCTTCTTGAGTGTTGTTAGAGCTGCACTCATCCTAGGCAAATGGAGAGTATTCCATCACACTCCTGACTTGTGCCTTGTAGATGGTGAAAAGGCTTTGGGGAGTCAGGAGGTGAGTCACTCACCGCAGAATACCCAGCCTCTGACCTGCTCTTGTAGCCACAGTATTTATGTGGCTGGTCCAGTTAAGTTTTTGGTCAGTGGTGACCCCCAGGATGTTGGTGGGGGATTCAACGATGGTAATACCATTGAATGTCAAGGGGAGGTGGTTAGATTCTCTCTTGTTGGAGATGGTCATTGCCTGGCATTTGTCTGGCGCGAATGTTACTTGCCACTTATCAGCCCAAGCCTGGATATTGTCCAGGTCTTGCTGCATGTGGGCACCGACTGCTTCATTATCTGAGGGGTTGTGAAAGGAACTGTGCAATCATCAGTGAACATCCCCATTTCTGACCTTATGATGGAGGAATGGTCATTGATGAAGCAGCTGAAGATGGTTGGGCCAAGGACACTTCCCTAAGTGGAGTTCCTTCATCATTGCTGGGTCAAAATCCTGGAACTCCTTACCTCACAGAACTGTGGAAGAACCTTCACCACACGGACAGCAGCGGTTCAATCTCCAGTTGGGAGATTATGTAGTGGAATAGAGATGGCAGTAGATATGTCCACACCAACTCTTTAAAAAAGCGTGATGACATGAAGGGGCTGTCGAAGTCTAAATGTTTGTTGGGGGGTTGTGGGGGTTGGGGGTGCAGAGGAGAGAGAGAGAAGCAAAGGTGAGAATATTTGTGTAACTTTTTTTTTAAAATGTTCTGCTAACTTTCAGCATATATCCCAATATTTAAAAGGCAGGGAGTTCTGATACCTACAACCAACACCAGCAGAAATGTATTTACTGGTCCTTCACCTCACTGCTGTTTGTGGGATCTTGCTCTGCACAATAATGCAGCTATATTTGCCAACAGAATAATCGCAATACTTCAAAGCAATTCACTGACTGTGAATATGTCTGAGAATTGTAATAAGGCTTTATACAAAAGCCTTAAATATCTGACTTTCATCGAGAATAGTAAATTTGGATAGTCTGAAGATTTATAAATCTAGAGAAATCTATAGGTTACCATCCTATTCCATAATAAGCGTTGGGTTTGGTTGACATAACCTATTGTGAATTAGGTGCTCCATTTATCCTTGGACTGATGCCTTTGTTTTAATTCATTTGCACTAATTTTATTCAATTGTACAAAATTGACATTGCATTATCACCTTTTTAAAATGTTAAATTTTTAACTAGAAATCCAGATTGTCTTTTCACTAAAAATCTAATGTAGAAACCACGTAGTGCTACAAAACATTGCACATTCATCCTGTCTTGAGGCTCGCAAACTGGCTCTGCCATCCTGCGATTTGAAGGAAAAATAAATCCCTTCAGCTGTTTATGTAGCAGTTATGTCACCGGAATCCCTGCGGCTACATTATTTACACTAAACTGCCCCGATTGCTGCTGCCCTGAACCTGTATAGTTGAAATTCTTGTGCTGCTGGGGCCCGTGAACCTGTGTAGAAAGCTGTGTGCAGGCTGTCACGTGTCCTCTGAGGGATATAGCTCAACTAATGCCCAGGCAGAGATTAATCCTCGGCACTAATTCACAGCCTCCATCGCACAAACTCATCGGGATAGGCCAAGTGGGAATTATGGTTTAGCCATTGACAAAACCGTCGAGGGGATTTCTTTGAGATGAGGTTTGTTTGTTTTTCTTTTTTTTAAAAAAAATATATTTTTCAGTTTGGCATTTATTTCCTATCCCAGTCCAGTTTTGTTGACGCAGTGTTCTTGAGGCTACAGTATGTATAGTGGCTACAAGGGTTAGGGTATTGAGCTGTGAAGGTTCACAGTGACCTTTTAGTTGTATGCATGAGGCTTTCAGTAATGCTTGGGCCATTTTCTTCTCTCTGCAGTGCATGAAGATTTGAAGCTCAGTAACAGTGCAGATAATTCAAGGTCTTGCTGTCGTGTAGAAGATGTCAGGCTCGTACGACGAATCCAGTGGATTGGAGGAAACGACTGACAGCTTCTGGGAGGTACTGTAACTTTCTTGCTATACTTGGAAGATGAGAATATTGCAAGATAATTACTTAAGCAATGCCTGATTTTTTTTTTTTAAAACTAAATTTTGCAATAGTTTCCTCATAACAAACTGCATTAGATTAGCTCATGAGGGTCAATAGAAGTTTGATAAAGGGTTAATGGGTTTTGATGCTTTAATACAACACCGTCGAGTGCTGTTAAGGGTAGTATTATTTCATCAGGAATTGTGGTGTGCTGGAGCTGTGTGTGTGCACTGCAGAAAATTTTCTGCAGTTTTACTGAAATGATTCAGTATTAATGCTGTGTTCAATAGCGAGTCAGAAACCACTAGCCACTGTAGCTATTTGTGACATAACCTGTGTGTGTATGGCCTGATCATAATATGCATACACTTAAAGGCACTTCAAACTGAAAGTACACTTATGGTGGCTAAGGTACTTTAAATGGTTCATGTTTTTAAAAAAAAATATTCATTGAGAATAAAAACTTTGATAAATGCTCGAGTGCAGTGGATTTTATCAGAACTTGCTTTTAAAAAAAAATGCTTTAGATGGATGAATAAACTATTTGGAATGTGATGCCCTCTGAAAATGCACAGCTGCTTGCTATTTTTCCTTCCTTCAAGGTGCTGACCTTTGCTGAGGTATTACTGCACGGTTTGCAGTAATACCTCACCCAAATGGCTGTTCTTCATGTGAGCCTGGAGACAGTTTCAGCAAGCTGTTTGACCTGGACTGAGACAATCTCACCTGAGCCAGCCTCTCTGTCCTTGCTCTTTTTACCCAGTAAGCGTCACTGGATAACCATCAGGGGGAAAGGAGAACCCCGATTGTGTATGTTTTTAATCTCCTCTCCCCTCTTCCATCCAGTCCATCAGTGCTGAGGCCTATTTTAGCACTCCTAATGACATGGTAATTGAGTGTTGTCTGGGCATTGAACCAAGGACCTTCCTGGTCTGTATGGAGAAGTATCCCACTCTGGCCACTAAAGGAGGCAGCTACTTGCTTTTGGTTAATGTGCATGGTCATTAACAATGGCAATTCCCCTTTTACATTTCCTAGATCTCCACATGCCATAGACTATCCCCAGACCGCGTGTCTCTGTTTGCAGGTCTCCATCAATACGGCTCTCAAATTGGCTATTAGGGGGTGGCTTGGGGTGACCCCACCCCCTCCTCCTCCCCTTCATGTGTTCTTCAGTCTTCCTCCCTGTGAGAAACCACTCAGCCTGTGTTTCATGTGCTACCACTCTGAAGTTGGGGGTTTGGGAGAGAGGGGTTGTACTCTTCACAAGGTCCCTTTCTTTTTCACTCAGCTTGGAGCTAAAGGTTTTCAGTCTTCCTATACCTCTCCTGATATTTTAACTTGTTCAAATGAGCCTAACTGTCGGAGGGATAGGGTTGAGCAACAGATTTCAGTCGAAAATACAGGAATTCAGGAGCCAAGACCTGTTGCAGTCACATTGAAACGGACCTAACCTTTATCTGGCTTCTAATATTAGTTATGATGATGGGGAAAAATGAAAGCAATTATTTAAGTCATAAAATAAATGACTTGTCATTCTGAAATCTCTAACTGTAATTGAAGGAAATTAATCATTCATTGGGAGTCAACTGAAAAACAAACTATTAAACCATTCCCATCATTACCAGTTATAGAAGCATTGAGAATTCGCATGTTTAATATTATGGAGTCAAAGTGAATAATCAATATAAAAGGGATATTTTGGTCTACAGCCCTCTCTAAATAGATCAATACAACTGTATTTCAAAAGATTTAATTTTAATACAACTTCAATAAGTGATCCTTCGGTACCAAACTGTTAAAATACAGTACCTTTGAGGATTATTAATGTACAGGTTATGACTGGGAGGCGGGGGGGGAGAAAAAGAAAATACCACCAAAGAAATTGTTTAAGTTGGCAGTGTGATGTAATTCGAATGTGAACTTTAGTGTACACTATGTACTGTAAATAGTAGTTGCCCGTGATAAGAGCCCATTTTTCGTATTTTCCTGTTTACAGATTTGTCAATTTTAGCTGCTAAATTGTGAGTATTGGCCAAAGACTGGGAGGTGGAGGGTGCTTGAGGAATCCTATAAATGGGGCTGTGCAAAAGTCTATTTAAAAACCCTGGATGTGGCATAATTTTTGTGCAAGTGGCAATTTCAAAAAAATGCTTGTTTGAATTGTAATGTTCTGCTCGATGAGCTATCTATCGGCTTCCATCAACTTCTTCTGCAACAATGCAAATTTCATCTAAGAGTGAAACTTTTAATTGTTCGATCTGAATCCTGTGTAGAGCTATAAAAATAACCAATAAATAAATATGTAATTCTTCACTGCTCTCCTCAAGGACAAATGTCGAATCCAGATGACATTTTATTCCAAAGACTTTTTCCTTTTCATAAGTTACATGTCTATGTAGCTTTATTTGATCCTGTTTTTGAATGTTTGTTTTTAAAGTTTCTATGTCATTCATTCTCCCAGCTGGGAGAATGGGCAAACTGCCTCCTCCCAGCCCTCTGCTAATGGCCACCTTGAGCTGATTGCTTGAACTTCTGTAGAAAATAGTATAATATCCAACCAGCCAAAGTGACAGTTTCTCCTTGGGTCCATTTTCTATAAAATCCAGGGTCCTTAACTAAAAGATAACTGTTTTTCAAATTAAGGTTATATAGAAAGTTTTCTAAATGTGGAATGCATTATTAGCTGATGTGGCACTTGGTAAAAAACAGACTATATTTAGAATGTCCTGCTGGAGTGAAGAGCTCCTATTGTTCCTCCATGTTGCAGGATACACTGACGTTACATTTGCAACTTGAGAGAGGAAAGACACACTTGAACAACTCTAACAAAATATTCAAACAATTTAAAATGGTTTATGCAAGATTCCAAATGAAGATTCCTCAAAAACAAGCCAGCATTTCTGATTCTAATATATCTTTTGCAGTACAATTACATTTTAATTTATTCTTGATTTTTATTATTTTTGGAAGGGAAGGGTTTAAGAAGTTCACAACTCTCTTTAAACTAGGATGCTTAGTTTTTCCTGCATGCTGTGCACTTAATGTGTAAAGTTTTACCTTCCCTAATTAAAAGCTGCTGTTCATCATTCATATTAAATGACAGATTAATGGCAGTGTCCAGAGGGTGGTGGAGTAGGAAGAGAAGTATGAATGGTTTGTGGAGGGTAAAGAGTGAGGGCAAGTCTTTCAGGTTCCGGAGTGAATGTAGGTGGTGAATTTGGTGGTAAAATCTGCACTTGATGATTTTCCCACTTTCCATGTTTATATTAGCATCAATGAAAATGGCAGAAGTAAAATTTTAATCCCAAGGTTTCTAGGTTTAGCTTCAAGCCTGGTGCACATTCACAGTGCATTAACATGTCATCAGTATGTGCTATTGTGACATTCTTGATAAACATTTTCCTCAGATAAAATATTTTTGTGAGAACTTCCTTAGTGATGTAAGCATCAGTCATGTGCTACGAGCGATGACAGATTGCATAAACTTGGCTTATGTTACCTTGGGTTTAGAAGGTTGAGGGGTGATCTAATTGAGGTGTTTAAAATGATAGAGATTCAGTAGGGTAGATACAGAACAAGGGAGCACAATCTTTAAAATTAGAGCTATGACATTCAGGAATGAAATCTGGAAGCATTTTTTCACACAAAGGGTAGTGGAAATCTCCCCCAAAAAGGCTGTGGTCGCTGGGTCAATTGAAATTTTCAAGCCTGAGATCGACAGATTTCTATTGAGCAAGGGTATCAAGGGATGTGATGTTGAGGTACAAATCCGCAATAATTTAATAGAATGGTGGATTTGCTCGGGGGGCTGAATGGCCTACTCCTGTTCCTATGTTGGTTCTACAGAATGGACTGATTCATGCAAAGTTTCTGAGCAACTTTGGCATTTAAAACACAAAATGAGTTGGATATCTTAATTTTACTGTATGCAACAGATCTCAATTCACCAATTGATACAGATCGGGTATTTCTGTGGCAGGAGTAGATTTAATGTGTCAGTCATTGTCTGCAGATGCTTCTGCAGATGACTGCAGAAAATTAAATTCCATTTATTCCGGTTAGCAAAGGAAAAAGATGCCTATGAGCATTTCCATACTATAATGTGAACCTATTATTGATTTTTTTTTTCTTAATTTGTCTGCTGGGTCTGACTTCTATAAATAGGAAATGGAAAGGTGTCATGAGAAAAATCGTTGAACTGGATCCACAGAGGTCAGTATTTGGACCATTAGAGTTTTTTTCCAAGTAAATGACCTGGATGAAGGAACCAATTCTAAGCTAGTTAAATTTGCCAAAGGCTCTAAAACAGAATTCAGTCGGGACAAAGGAGATGGTTAACTTATTTTCTAGAAGGATTTAGATCAGATAAATAACTGGACTGACAAATGTAAAGCTTTACATTTAGGGAGAAAGGATGAGCAACATGTGTATACAACAAAGGGAACAGAATTAGCATATGGAGACTTTTAAAGGCAGCTGGAGCATTTACTGGAGTCGGTGTAGAGTTGCTGACCCATTCATTTAATGGAACTGGTGCAGAGAAGGCGAACAAGAATAATACCAGTCTGAGGTGCGATTGAACAAAGGTTCAGTGTTCTAGACCATTGGACTATCCTATCCCTCAAATGGAAAAAAACAAGTCATCTCCCAATTAAAAAAGTGAAGGAAAGGCCAGTCAGTTCATTGCATTTTTCTCCTCCCTCAGCACGTCAGCCTAAAATCTTTCATTAATTACACCTCATTTAAAATGCTGCTAATCATGTCCTTACCCACTCAAAGTCCTGCACTTCTATCACTCTTGCTATTGCCATGCTCCACCGAGTTCCAGTGCTACTCCACAGTCTACAGTCTGGAAATAATGCTAATAAGGTGAGGAGTTCTCACTGAGATAAAGCACTAATGTTGTAGATTAACTGAACCCAGAATATTACTTCAAGTTGAGTCAGGTCAAGATGACATAATTGGTGGAAAGTAAATTTTAAAACTGATCTCAATATTTGCAATGATTTCCAAGCTAAGGTAGTGAATTCAAGACATTACTGTAACAAACCTTTCACTTGTATGGCATTTCCAATGTTGGAAAGACATCTCTGATGGAGAGGGAAAAAGTAAACACCAGGAGGGAAGAACAGCTTGATGGAATTAGTGGATAAGACCATAAAAACAGAGGAGAAATAGTTTTCAAATGACTTTTTAGAAATTTGAGGAGGTTTTGGGAGGGAGTTCCAGGGGCCACAAGAGTGGCACCAGTGGTTCAGCAAAAAGGATGGGAATGAGGAACAGACTACTGTTAAAGAAAAGCATAGGGTCCGAGCAAGGACATGGGTGTAAAGGAGTGTGTGATGTGAAGCCATGGAGGCATTGAATGTGAGATCGAGAAGTGTGAAAATGATGTGGAGTAGCACTGGAACTCGGAGGAGTGTGGAAAGATCAAGAGTGATAGAAGTGCAGGACTTTGAGTGGGTAAGGACATGATTAGCAGCATTTTGAATGAGGTGTAATTAATGAAAGATTTTAGGCTGAAGTGCTGAGGGAGGAGGAAAATGCAATGAACTGACTGGCTTTTCCTTCACTTTTTTAATTGGGAGATGACTTGTTTTTTTCCATTTGAGGGATAGGATGGTCCAATGGTCGAGAACACTGAACCTTTGTTCAATCACACCTCAGACTGATGAGATTGAAGTCTCATACGTTCATGGTCCTTCAATCCCTTTCTGAGTTTGGGCTTTTTGCCCTTGGCACTACGGATGGCATTACTTTATCAATTTTTAAATGAGAGAGAAAAATCTGAGCTGTTGTCGAATGACTACATTTACTCTGTGTATGTGAGCTTGTTGCCAGGCAATTGATACAAAATGTGTAAATATTTCTTTATATTCAGGCCAGGGAAACTTTGCTTCTTATGATGTGTAACATTTTTAAAGACTATCCTTGTGTCTAGCAACATGTCAAACCAGGATTCAATAATTAGGATGCAAAAGTTCCAACTACTACTTTTAAGTCCATTCTGTTGTACTCTATAATGACTTCTCAAGCCTTTGGTTGTGTCAGATTTCCCCATCAGCTTAATCATCTCCTACTATAATAACTTGCATTTATATAGCACCATTAATGTAGAAAACGTTCTAAAGGATTGATACCTTTGTATAAATGCAACAAATAAATTTTTTAAAACAGTGGTCAGATACTGTTAGAGGGCAACACTAACATATAGGTATCTACAACTGTTCATTTTTAATATTTGTCACCGAAGAAGGTTCTTTGATAAACCTGAGCAGGACCATGACTGGTCTCGCAATCTTCACAGACCCAGCCCCGAAGAGCAGACCCACCCTTGCAACAAAAACAAGAACTTAAGGGGTTGTATTTATATATAGTACCTTATCACATGGATCAAATGTCCCAAAGCATTTCGTATACTGCGAACTACTTAGAATTGCAATCCCGGTTATGTAGTCAAAATGAGACAGCTATTTTGCACACAGCAAGGTACCACAAACAGCACTGAAGTGAATGACCAATTCATTTTGTTTTGATGGTGGTTGAAGGAAGAATGTTGGCCAGGACACAGGAAAAACTCCCTGCTCCTCTTCAAATAGTGCCAAATGATCTTTAACATTCACCTGAACCACTGATCAGCTAGCTGGGGTCTTGGTTAAATGTCTGCTCTTAAAGTCTGCACTGCCCAAGAATGCAACACTCCTTCAATAATGCACTGAATTGTCAGCCTAGATTTTATGCTCTGGTTATGGAGTGGGAGTGGGCATTGAACTCTCAAATACAAGCTATTGCAACTACCACTGCTTCCATCAAGATAGTGTATCCCTCTATTGTGGCATAACATGCCCCATTCTTCCACAGCCTCCTGCTGCCTTCCCCCCCCCCACCCCTCAACCTCCCCAGCCCAATCAGTGCATGTAGAATAACTATAGCATGCATGTCAGATGTGGGGAAGTACCAGATGGTTTGGGGCTCTTTCCTAGAGGGCAATAAAACACAGGCTCCTCCTCCTGGGAGCCCACTCGCATGTCCAGGAGACTAGCATGGAAAGAGTACATAAACCTCGATATAGTGCTCTTGCCAAGACTGGTTCAGACAAGCAACTAAATCCACCATAACCACCAAACCATATAGACAGAGCCTCATATTCTACAGCAAAGCTCTACTTCAGGGAAAGGACCAAACAGGATTTTGAGTCTCGAGCACACTCTACCTTAAGTGTATGCATAAATATGCCAGCTAGAATCTAAAGTATTCCTGCAAATCCTTTGCCAAATGCATATTGTGTATTAAGCCTACAAAATACTGACTGCCTAAAGGGTCAGATTTTGTTGCTTTGCGTGTGCCGTTAGTTAGACTTGCCCTGCACCCTTCAGCTCAGCATTTTAGCCCAGAAAATGGCTGAAAGTGCAAGCTGATAATGACGCAGCGAGGGAAACAGGGCATCTGGGTCCTGAGTGAAGGCAACCAACAGGATATCTCCTTAACTAATGAGCTTTAAGGATTGGGAAACAAACAGCGGAAGGACTGAGAAGGAGGATGAATTTTATGTCAAATTAGGTACAGAAAGAGAAATAGAGAGGAAAAGAAAGATTGGATTGAGAGAGGGGGAGAAAGAGAGACAAAAGAAAAGTAAGAAAAAAATGTAAAATTTGACATTTTTAAAATTTCCCTGAAAAATTCAAAATCTGAAGGAATGAGACTCTACACTTGTAATAATTAATTTTCAGTGCCAGAGGGGTTGATTGGCTGTAATTAACAGTTATCATATCATTAAAAGGGTACTTGCACTACTAATTACTAGCCCTAAATACCTGCGGTGGGTTTAGTTTGTATCTACCACCAAATACAGCAACTTCATGACAATCACTGCATGTCAATGGTGAGACAGACAGCGAGGTACCATTTTCACAAAGCTAACGGCGGAGCGGCGCAACTCAAACAGCAACTTTTGGATATTCGCATTTCACCGCGCATCTTCTCATCTGAAGTTGCTGTACCATTTACACATAAATAACAGTGAGCGCCATTAGCCTCGCTGTTATTTTGACAGCAAAATCCGGCCCTGTGTCTGAACAGTGAATAACTTTCTCCTTGTTTTAAAAAATGGGAGTGGGTAGAAATTGAAAATTGACAAACTGAGCACTGGTGCCTTTCAAAATTGAGATTACAAAGTTAAAATGTGTTTTTTATTATTGAGAAACTACAGTGAAGGGCCATAGTGCAGGACACCATCCAGGTTTACAGGAGCTAAATTGAAGTAATGATTTGATCATGCCAAGCTTGGGCTTTAAAAGCTTGAGGATTGTAGAAGGAAAAGGGAGATGAGGATTATCCACAATTTGAATAGGAGACTGTGTGTAATGGATCTTAATAACACGAGTGAGGTTACAAGGGAGAGGAAATGAGCGTGGGATGGTGTCTTTGCAAATGGGAAAAACGAGGTAAGGTTAGAGCTTCTCTGAACATAGTATCAATGAAATGACCATGAAGGAGAGAATGATCATATTTGTCCAGGAGTACAGATAAGGCAAGAGGTTTCGTACATATGAGAACAGTATTCACGATATGGATGGACTTGGGCTTTGTAGAGCTGAAAGTTGTTCTTTGAGGCAGTTTTAGCAATAGAGGAGCTCTGCTCGCTAACCTATATTGGTTCCCGATCCCCCCCAATGCCTCAAATTTAAAATTCTCATCCAAGAGTTTAAATCCCTCATGGTCTCACCCCGTCCTATTTCTGTAACCTACTCCAGCCCTATAACCCTCCCTAGAACTTTGTATTCTTCAAACTCTGGCATCTTGTACATCTCTTCCCCCCCCCCCACACCAACTCCTTTCGCTCCACCATTGGTGGCTGTGCCTTCAGCTTTCCAGGGTCTAAGCTGTGGAATTTTCTTGTCATTTCCCACTCTTCCTTTAAGACCCTCCTTAAAATCCACCTTTTTGACCAAGACTTTAGTCACCCCTCCTAATATCTCCTTTGGCTCAATGTCAATTTTTGTCTAATTATGCTTCTGTGAAGCGCCTTGATATATTTTTCTATGTTAAAGGCGCTGTATAAATTTAAATTGTTGTTGAGCGTTCCATGTGAGATCCAAACTAATAGTGAAGCCAAGAATGTTAATAGAGGAAAGGTTCAACCTCAATGTTCTATCAAAGGTAAGGTGTGATAGCTGTTTGGACACTGGGAGAGACATTGAAGTAATTAACACTTTTATTGTAGGATTGAAGAAAAGATCAAGTTTCAGTCATTGCATTGCCTGAGGATTTGAAATTGTGAGGGTGAAATTGGTCTTTGGCGCTAGTGAATCGGCAACCCATTTTACACCCCGCCCAATCATCTTCTCCACAATGGGGTGTAAAATGTACTGGTGATTCACTATCGCCTGTTTTGCACTATCGCCGAAGACTCTTTTCACTCCCGTATGTCTTAAGGCATGCTGTTCTGAGGAACTAGGTGGTGCACTGGGCTAAATGCTCGCATTTCACCTCTGGGACCTGTGTTCAAATGCAGTCCAGGTTGTTGGGGTGAATTGCCTATCTGGTTATAAGACTCCTGTGTGTAATGAGTTTTGGCAGTCTCAGTCCAGTTCCTAGCGAGCACAGGCACAAAACTGCCCCTAATTTGACTTAGGGACAAACTGGCAATGCCACAAGATGGCTGGTGTAGGTTGCAAAAAAGGGCCAGATGGATGGGTAAGAAGGAAAGGGTGATTGGGAGAAAGATTAGAAAGACAGCGCATGATAGAGGTGAAGTTTGATGTTGAGATGGATAGCATCAGGACCAAGTCCAGTGTAAGCTACTGTTGTGGGACATGTGCAGGGTAAGATTCTTCAATAATTCTTGCTCTATTAAATGTCCAGTTTGTGTATGACAGTTTTTTGTTTGACAGACTTCAACCGTTGAAAAATGGGCAGCTCTTGAAAATGAGTGGAATTGAATTCTGTGATGTCCACTTGTTTAAGTATACAATTTTTCCTAATTCCTTTTTAGTTAATGTGTAACCGGTCACCTAATATACAAGCCTGAAAGTACAACATTTTGTTCTATTTGATCAATTAATGTAACTGGACATATAAAAGTCTTCAAATCCAGAAGACAGCATTGACAGAATATGTGTTTCATATATCTAACAATGGGAGTTATCATTTATAATTTGGCAAGCTGTGGAATCGACAGATTTTAACAAGCAGTATGTTACAATGGGTGCAGAATTTTATTGTATTTGAATGACAGCCTGTCAAAGATTAGTGAACAGGTAATTAAACACACATGACAAATGAAGACACTGCAAATGCAGTGTGTGTCAACGCAATGATGATAAATGCAAAGCATTAAAACTGCTGACAGTATAGAACCTAGAAAGACAAAAATGCATTTGCTCTTTTGGACAATTTTGAATGAATTCAGCCAGCATCATTCCTGGTGCAGTACATCCAAGTGTATCCAGTATAAAATTTAACATTAGAAGTGTAAAGGGGACTGTGCTTTGTTATGGCATCAACTAACTAAAGATTATGGGGATGTGCTGTAAAATGAATGGCTTGAAGTCTTTGGTTGTGGGGACCTGTGGAGAAGAATGAATCACTGGTAGGGATTAATCATGTTGTACGCTGCTGGTTATGGGACCCCTTTTATAAGCACATGTAAGAGAGGGGCCTGTAAGGTGGGCAGAAAGAAACTGTTTGCTTTATTTAAAATTGATGTTGCCAAAATTAAAAAGCAGGTGAAAGAAGGGAAAGAGTTGCTTTACTTGCAATATTCCAACCATTGCTTCCTCAAATACAACAGAAAATGGTGGCTCTTATATCTATTTACTGTAGAGATTGCATTACGTTACTCTTCATCCAGTGTGGGCACTGCTCCAAACACTGGTACCTGTGCACCCAGATTATCCTGGTATAAAATATATTTTACAAGTACACTGGAAAGAAACAAGTGCTGGAAAATACAGGTCTAACCAAGCAAATTGGCTGGTGATTTTAAGCAGATATTTAAAATAATTGTACTTTTTTTATTCGTTCATGGGATGTGAGCGTCGCTGGCAAGGATAGCATTTATTGCCCTTGAGAAGGTGGTGGTGAGCCGCCGCCTTGAACCACAGCAGTCCGTGTGGTGAAAGTTCTTCCGTAGTGCTGTTAGATAGGGAATTCCAGGATTTTGACCCAGCGACGACGAAGGAACGACTATATATTTTCAAGTAGTGATGGTGTGTGACTTGGAGGGGAACGTGCAGGTGGTGGTGTTCCCATGTGCATGCTGCCCTTGCCCTTCTAGATGGTAGAGGTTGCGGGTTTGGGAGGTGCTGCGAAGAAGCCTTGGCAAGTTGCTGCAATGCATCCTGTAGATGGTACACACTGCAGCCACCGTGCGCCGGTGGTGAAGGGAGTGAATGTTTAAGGTGGTGGATGGGGTGCCAATCAAGCGGGCTGCTTTGTCCTGGATGGTGTCGAGCTTCTTGAATGTTGTTGGAGCTGCATCATCCAGGCAAGTGGAGAGTATTCCATCACACTCCTGACTTGTGCCTTGTAGATGGTGGAAAGGCTTTGGGGAGTCAGGAGGTGAGTCACTCGCCGCAGAATACCCAGCCTCTGACCTGCTCTTGTTGCCACCGTATTTATGTGGCTGGTCCAGTTAAGTTTCTGGTCAATGGTGACCCCCAGGATGTTGATGGTGGGGGATTCGGTGATGGTAATGCCGTTGAATGTCAAGGGGAGGTGGTTAGACTCTCTCTTGTTGGAGATGGTCATTGCCTGGCACTTGTCTGGCGTGAATGTTACTTGCCACTTGTCAGCCCAAGCTTGGATGTTGTCCAGGTCTTGCTGCATGTGGGCATGGACTGCTTCATTATCTGAGGGGTTGCAAATGGAACTGAACACTGTGCAATCATCAGCGAAGATCCCCATTTCTGACCTTATGATGGAGGGAAGGTCATTGATGAAGCAGCTGAAGATGGTTTGGCCTAGGACACTGCCCTGAGGAACTCCTGTAGCAATGTCCTGGGGCTGAGATGATTGGCCTCCAACAACCACTACCATCTTCCTTTGTGCTAGGTATGACTCTAGCCACTGGAGAGTTTTCCCCCGATTCCCATTGACTTCAATTTTACTAGGGCTCCTTGGTGCCACACTCGGTCAAATGCTGCCTTGGTGTCTGGGCCAGTCACACTCACCTCACCTCTGGAATTCAGCTCTTTTGTCCATGTTTGGACCAAAGATGTAATGAGGTCTGGAGCCGAGTGGTCCCGGCGGAACCCAAACTGAGCATCGGTGAGGAGGTTATTGGTGAGTAAGTGCCACTTGATAGCACTGTCGACGACACCTTCCATAACTTTGCTGATGATTGAGAGTAGACTGATGGGGCGGTAATTGGCCGGATTGGATTTGTCCTGCTTTTTGTGGACAGGACATACCTGGGCAATTTTCTACATTGTCGGGTAGATGACAGTGTTGTAGCTGTACTGGATCAGCTTGGCTAGAGGCGCGGCTAGTTCTGGAGCACAAATCTTCAGCACTACAGCCGGGATGTTGTCGGGGCCCATGGCCTTTGTTGTATCCAGTGCACTCGCCCATTTCTTGATATCATGTGGGTGAATCGAATTGCCTGAAGACTGGCTTCTGTGATGGTGGGGATATCGGGAGGAGGCTGAGATGGATCATCCACTCGGACATCTGGCTGAAGATGGTTGCAAACGCTTCAGCCTTTTCTTTTGCACTCGTGCTGGACTCCGCTATCATTGAGGATGGGGATGTTTACAGAGCCTCCTCCTCCCGTTAGTTGTTTAATTGTCCACCACCATTCACGACTGGATGTGGCAGGACTGCAGAGCTTTGATCTGATCCATTGGTTGTGGAATCGCTTAGCTCTGTCTATAGCATGTTGCTTCTGCTGTTTAGCATACATGTAGTCTAGTGTTGTAGCTTCACCAGGTTGGCACCTCATTTTTAGGTATGCCTTGTGCTGCTCCTGGCATGCGCTTCTACACTCCTCATTGAACCAGGGTTGATCCCCTGGCTTGTTGGTGATGGTAGAGTGAGGAATATGCTTGGGCCATGAGGTTACAGATTGTGCTGGAATACAAATCTGCTGCTGCTGATGGCCCACAGCGATCTGTTCTGAATCTATCCCATTTAGCACAGTGATAGTGCCACACAACTCATTGGATGGTGTCCTCACTGCTAAGACGGGACTTCGTCTCCACGAGGACAGTGCGGTGGTCACTCCTACCAATACTGTCATGGACAGATGCATCTGCGACAGGTAGATTGGTGAGGACGAGGTCAAGTCGGTTTTTCACTCGTGTTGGTTTGCTCACCACCTGCTGCAGGCCCAGTCTGGCAGCTGTGTCCTTCAGGAATCAGCCAGCTCAGTCAGTAGTGGTGCTACCAAGCCACTCTTGGTGATGGACATTGAAGTCCCCCACCCAGAGTACATTCTATGCCCTTGCTACCCTCAGTGCTTCCTCCAAGTTGTGCTCAACATGGAGGAGGACTGATTCATCAGCTGCGGGAGGGTGGTAGGTGGTAATCAGCAGGAGGTTTCCTTGCCCATGTTTGACCTGATGCCATGAGATTTCATGGGGTCTGGAGTCAATGATGAGGACTCCCAGGGCTACTCCCTCCTGACTGTATATCACTGTACCGCTACCTCTGGTGGGTCTGTTCTGCCGGTGGGACAGGATACACCCAGGGATGGTGATGGAAGAATCTGGGACGTTGGCTGAAAGGTATGATTCTGTGAGTATGGCTATGTCGGGCTGTTGCTTGACTAGTCTGTGGGACAGCTCTCCCAATTTTGGCACGGTATCCTCTACCGTGAAGACGGATGCAAAGTATCTGTTCAATTTACGTGCCATTTCCTTATTCTCCATTATTAATTTCACAGACTCTCTCTAGAGGATCAACACTCACGTTACTCTCTTTTCCTTTTGAAATACCTGTAGAAATTCTTGCTATCTGTTTTTATATTTCTAGCTAGCTTTCTCTCGTACTCTAATTTCTCCCTCCTTATTATTCTTTTCGTCATTCTTTGCTGTTTTTTATATTCTGTCCAATCTTCTGACCTGCTACTGATCTTCGCAGAATTGTACGCTTTTTCTTTCAATTTGACACTATCTTTAACTTCCTTAGTTAGTCACAGATGGTTCGTCCTTCCCCTTGATACAAATAACATGCCAGAAATAATTGTGAATCAAGAGGTGAAAGGGAGGGAGGAACTTAAAACATTTACAATCACCAGGGAATGGGTTTTGAAAAAATTATTAGAACTAAAAGCTGACAAGTCCCCAGGTCGACAGACTTTATCCTAGGGTCTTAAAAGAAGTGGCTGCAGATATTTTAGATGCATTGGTGTTAATTTTCCAAAATTCCCTAGATTCTGGAAGGGTTCCATCGGATTGGAAAATAGCAAATGTAACTCCTCTATTCAAGAAAGGAGGGAGACAGAAAGCAGGAAACTACAGGCCGCTTAGCTTAACATCTGTCTTAGGGAAAATGCTAGAATCTATTACTAGGGAGGTTATAGGAAGGCACTTAGAAAATCTCAATGCAATCAGGCAGGGTCAACACGGCTTTGTGAAAGGGAAATTGTGTTTGACTAATTTATTAGAGTTCTTTGAGGAAGTAACAAGCAATGTGGATAAAGGAGATCCTGTGGATGTGGTGTACTTGGATTTCCAGAAGGCATTTGACAAGGTGCCACATCAAAGGCTACTACATAAAATAAGAGTGCAGTAGCCTTTGATGTGGGGGGTAACATTATTAGCTAACCAATCCTTTATCCATGCTAACAGAAAACAGAGAGTAGGCATAAATGGGTCATTTTCAGGTTGGCAAGATGTAATGAGTGGAGTGCCGCAGGGATCAGTGCTGGAGCCTCAACTGTTTACAATCTATATCAATGACTTGGATGAAGGGACCGAATGTATGGTTGCTAAATTTGCTGATGACACAAAGATAGGTAGGAAAGTAAGTTGTGAAGAGGACATGAGCAGTCCTCAAAGGGATATAGATAGGTTAAGTGAGTGGACAAAAATTTGGCAGATGGAGTATAATGTGGGAAAATGTGAACTTGTCCACTTTGGCAGGATGAATAGAAAAGCAGTATATTATTTGAATGGAAAGAGATTGCAGAACTGTGTGGTACAGAGGGATCTGGATGTCCTCTTGCATGAATCACAAAAAGTTAGTATGCAGGTACAGCAAGTGATTAGGAAGGCAAATGGAATGTTGTCATTTATTGCAAGGGAAATGGAATATAAAAGTAGAGATGTTTTGCTACAGTTGTACAGGGCATTGGTGAGACCACATCCAGAATACTGTGTGCAGTTTTGGCCTCCTTAGTTAAGAAAAGACATAATTGGTTCAGAGAAGGTTAACTCGACTGATTCCTGGGATGAGGGTATTACCTTGTGAGGAAAGGTTGGTTAGGTTGGGCCTGTATGCTTTAGAGTTCAGAAGGATAAAAGGTGATTGTATTGAAACATATAAGATCCTGAGGATACTTGAAGGGGTAGATGCTGAGAGGATGTTTCCCCTTGTGGGAGAGACTAGCACTAGGGACCACAGTTTAAAAATAAGGGGTCTCCCATTTAAGATGGAGATGAGAAATGTTTTCTCTGAGGGTCGTGAGTCTGTGGAATTCCCTTCCTCAGAGAGTGGTGGAGGCTGGGTCATTGAATATTTTTAAGGCTGAGTTAGATAGATTCCTGATTAACAAGGGAGTCAAAGGTTATAGTAGGAAGACTGGAAAGTAGGGTTGAGGTCATAATCAGATCAGCCATTATCTTATCAAATGGCAGAGCAGGCTTGAGGGGTTGAATGGCCTACTCCTGCTCTTAATTCGTACATATGTATGTTGCAACAATGTAGGGGACTAGATCACATCTGTTCTATAACCATTGGTACTTAATGGGATCTTTCTGTTTAGAGGCCAGCTCTACTTGTATTTTGAATGTGTGGCTTTGTTTTGCCTGGCCCTCATTTTGAATGAGAAATATTAACTCAGTTATTCTAGTTAAATAGTTTTCACCAACATCACTAAAACAGATGGTCTGGTTATTAATTCATTGCTGTTTGTGGGACTTTGCTGTGCGCAAATTGGCTGCTGCGTTTTCCCACATTACATCAGTGACTACACTTCAAAAATACTTTGTAGGCTGTAAAGCGCTTTGGGACGCACTGAAGTTGTTAAAGGCGCTATATAAATGCAAGTTTGTTCTTTTTAAAATAAACCAGTGAATAAAATGAGATATTAAGCTGCGTATTGTTTTCAAAGCAACTCTTTGCTTCTGACTGGTAACCTCTCAAAGCTATAGTTCATTTTTTTTTTAGTTCTTAAAATTGTGGTTAACACAACAGAATAGTGCCCTCACCCCACCCCCAATCAGCACCCCTTATTCAAAATTATTAAAAAAGGCATTTGCACTGTAACAGGGATTTTTGACTAATCCAGAGGCAGCAGCACAGAGCTAGGCATCCAAGTGCTAGTTTATCTTCTAATTTTTATCAAACCTTTTTTTGCACCAGCTAAATTGTACTCCAACCAGTTTAATGCAGTAGCAGTGTGAGATTACTGCCCCAAGATTTTGCACCACTTGTTGCAATTCAATGCGCCATTAGTTTGTCAGTTCAGTCCTCAGTTTTACTACAGTTTATGCCATAACATGAAACCACTACCTAACTGAGCCTTTGGAAGTACGACCATCACCCTGCAGCAGCAATAGTTCTAACAGCTTGGAATAAGTTCTGTACATCACTGGAGATACCCTTGCTTGTGTTAGCTCTCTTGTGTTCCCGATCTGGCTTAACAGGGTCTCCTAGAAACATGTGCCAAGAACAACTCCAGAACTTGGTATGGTGGGTGGAGAAGGGGAAATAACAATGCTGGCCCAGCTCCTCCACAAAGGGAAAATCATCACTTTTCAACAGCTAGCCAATAAATTCCACCATATGCATCCAAACCATGACACTAACTCCAGGACCTGTTAAACCTCTCCAACTTCAACACAAGCTGATTATTTCTTAATTCTTTCTCTTTACTTTCCCCCTCGCCAAAACAAGAGCTCCATTTCCACAAGCTAGGAAGTTTCTACAGATATCTATTTGCCTTATCTATTACATTCACCTTCATAGCAGGAGATAGCACAGAAAGCTTAAAGGATACGTAGATTCAAGATTTACATTGGTATGAAATAAGTGCAATGGGGAATCCAGTTCCATGAACACAAATAGTCACAGTCTGGAACACCGACTCAAAACCATCTGCTGAGTGTGCTGTACCACATCATCTTTTGATGTTGAAGGAGCTGTGGCCAAAAGATCGTACTACTGCACAAGTTCTGGCTGTGCTTTACGATTCATCTGTTGGGCAACTATCCTGGAGACAGATGGTCAGCCTCTTGTTTCCTCCAGGTCCAGTCTTGTGCTTCCAGCCTTGTGCAACAAAGGTATTCAGTTATCCTTCCTCTCCATGCACAGAGGAAAGGAAGGAAAATCGATGAGACCAGCTCACAACTGCTAGTGACCAGTGAGGAGACAGTCACCAATCTTGGCTAGGGCGTGGCTTATGGCGAACTAGATGATGCTCCTGAGGGGCAAAATAGAAATGGCTTCAAAATTTTAAGCTTATGTAATAGTTGAAATCTAGGCCTGATATATCCCTATTTCCTCCTTTTGGGCTGCAATTGCAATTCTCTGTCAATATATCATTTGTAATCTTGCAAGAACAAGAAAAAGCTAGTTCAGCTCATTCACATTGTCACTTCAGACATGTGAAGGCCATTTTCATCTAATTTTTTTGTCGATCTTTTTATCTTGCTCTTTTCAGGAAATACTGTCTGTTCGGAATATATTATGGTCCTATATGTTGGCTATTCAGCTATAGGTATTTACAGAAGATCATTGCTGCAGATGCTGTGAAATGGAAGTGAGCATCAATTAAAAGTTGATGCTTCCATCCTGTACTTAAAAAGGTTAATACACTGCAACAGGCATGCAAAAGTCTGGGGGAAATAGCTCTTGACTGAGATTTGTGTTTACTTATGCAGATGCTGTGCAATATGATTTTAAGCCAAAATCACCTCAATTTATTGATTTTTAGTTTGATTCAGTGTGAAATATATATCACTGCAGTGCAGATCTTTTTGCTGCTTGGAAAGCTACAGAACTGCAGAGTCATGTGCAATCCCTAGAAAGATTTATCTTGAGTGTGGCTTTTGTTTTGATCCCTTCAGATCAACCACTTGGATATGCAAGCCTCATTGCAGATAGATTGTCCTTCAGCACTGAAGTGCCTACTGCTATTGAGACAAAAGCCAATTCTATCGTTTGTTCCAATTTATTCTTGCATCTCTAGCCTGATCAGAGACCCTTGAACAGAGAGGAGACATGGGCATCTCTGAGGATTGCTACATTTGCCCTGCAATCTTGAAGGTTGCCAGTAATCTATTGAGGGCAGCTTAAAATAGTGCACAAAACATCAATGTAAATAATTTCAAAGGGTCATTTAGCATTATTACAGGGTAAATTGCTCCATAAAACAAGTGACTCTGTAGCTTGACCTCATCATCATTTGGCTTTTCAGTGAAGCTCCTTCTGGACAGTCCACGTGGTTACTCCTTTAGTCTTTGAAGTATGTCAGTACAGATTGTTTTTGCCACATTTATGGCTTGAACCTGCAGGGCCTGGAGGATGCCCCACTCAGAAGATTATACCTCCGAACGAAAACAAGAAAAGAAAACTCGCTGAACCTATGGGCTCCCTTTTTGAGTATCGTGTCCCATTTTAAAAAAAAATCAGTGTCATTGAATCTCATTGGTCAAATGCTGACTTAACTTTGATTTCAACCTAGTTAATTAGAGATCGTATTCTTTCTACTGGCATACTTCCTTGCACTGATTAGATCCTGCCTCCGTTTCCATTCCTGTTGATCCTTGCTGGCTTTCCGAGTTCTGCCCTATGTAAACTTCGACTTGTTCAAAATGCTGCTGCTCTGCCACCCATGTCCTATCCCATGCTGAGTCCAGGTCATCTATCACCCATGTCTTTAAACTGTATTGGTTCCCTGTTCCCCCCCCCAACATACTGATTTCAAAATCTTCATCCTCATTTACAAGTCGCACTACGGCTTTGCTGTACTTCATCTTTGCAACCTACTCCAGTCCTATATCTCAACTTACAGCCTCCATCCTTTTGACACTTATTCCCTCCCCAACATTGTCAACATAGCCTTGCATTATGCAATTCTGTTCTTAAAACTTCTCCCCTGCTACATCTCTCCCCACCTTCAAAAGCCTTCCAAAACTCATATACCTTCTGTCACCTCTCCAGCCCTCTCCTCCTCCTACTTGGGTGTGTATTTTCTTCCTTTTCCCTTCCCATATAATGTCTTGCGACATATTCTACACTTAGATGCTATATTCTTGTTGCCCTTCTCATATCAGCCCTTCCTCAAAGTTCTCTACCACTGATTCATGTAATGTAAAGTTTCCCTCTTGTGCATGTATTGACTGCCATTCAGACTCCAGCTCCCTACTCTCAATTTTCCTTTTTAGCTATCTTCCAAGTCTTAGCCTACGCTCCCCTACACTGCATCTCATTTAGTCATGCCCTGTCTCACCTCTCCTTTCTCCAGCACCATGCTTTCCTCAAGTCCTCTTCTGATTTGAATTCAAACATCTATGTAGCCTTGCCTCACCCTATCTCTGCAACTTCTTTCAGCTGTGCCTATCTGTTTAGTCCTCTGATGCTGGATTTTTGTGCATCCTGCTCTCCCTTTGCACCATTGTTGGTGACCAAACCTTTGGCTCCCTAAACTACTCCCCTTCTCTACTTCTGACTTCACCTTTAGAAACCTCAGAACCCTTCCAAGCTTTCGGTCATCTCTCCTAACTCTCCCACACTGGCTTAGTGTCTGTTCCTTTTATTTTATTTTATCTCTCTTCCTCCCCCGGTAAAGCACCTTGGGACATTTTTTACCTTAAAAGTGCAATATAATGCAAGTTATTGGTATCATAATAGTTTTGGTTTGCAATAATAATTTCCCGGTATCGTCATTGTTATATAAGGCTTTGTTTCTTCTATGGTTTTAAGTGCAACATGTAACTTAAATTTAAAAGAATAACTGCAGTTAACTTTTAGAGCTTGGAAGGTATAGAGTGCATGGCAATGTGTACTGGCTCATGTCACCTAGTCAGGCAGGACTTCAGTGTGAAATGTTTGTTATGCTGTGTTATGTTTAAATCTCTTCATGGCCTTGCCTTTCTCTATTTCTGTAATCTCCTGCAGCCTACAACTTCTCTTCCCCCCCCCCCACCCCCCGCCCCACCACCTCCCCTCCAACTTGCCATTCCTCTGATTCTGGTCTATTCCACTCCTCCTCCCTCCATCATTGACTGCCATGCCTTCATCCACCTAGGTCTCCCTAAACTCCTCAGCCTCGCCACCTCCCTCACTTCCTTTCAAGAAGCTCCTTAAAACCGACCTCGTCCCTCCTAATATTCTTTGTTTCAGCGTTAATTTCTTTTTCTGATTACTCCTTTGTAAAGCATTTGGGACATTTTCTACATTAAAGGTGCTATATAAATGTATGTTGGTCTTCGCAAACCTATTCCCTATTTGTACATTAGAGGCCTCCAACAAGTCAGTTTATTACAGTGAACAAACCCAAAAATGGGCTGATTTTGTTTTGTGGATATATTTAGTTTTAGCAGTTTACATTATTGCCTAAAATCTAAACTCTGCAATGCAATCAATTCATGCTTGTATGTGCATTCTGAGTCTCTGCAAATATAAGAGACCCATATTCGAGTGAGTATTATAGTCATGCCAACTTGGACACATGTCCCTATAGCAAAGCAGCAGACTCGGCTGAATTTTCCCACTTTTTCACCTGTTGTGTCCCCTCCGGGTACCATGTGCTGAAACCACCATCTCAACTACAAATTGTTGCCACTGCTTTGGATTTAAATTTGGTTGGGAGAAGGGGGGAGGAAAAGGAATTGTTTGTGTGTGAGCACATGCAAAATTAATCCTGTAGTGGAACTGCCTTGCTGAGAACATCCCATGTAACTGCGTCAGTCTTGGGGATTTGAAACGCAGAAATAAATCCCACCACCAGGTCTTTGCAAAACCGTGCTAGTTTGCTGAAGATAAAAATAGCCTGATTTACGTATGTCAATTACAGTGTGCGGTGTGTTAACCAGATGCATGTTTTCACAGTTTAACCATGCTGTGGGAGAGGGGAATGGGATGAGAAAGGAGGGAAACACTAGGCAGGCAATTTTGCAAGAAAAATATTTCCCTGTTAAGAGATATTTTACTCATCTAGTCATTTTCATTACTTTTGCAATTAGGGTTTCATTTACTTGCTGTTCTGAATTAAGCAGTTACTGTAGTTGTTAATCCAACAGCCATCTGGACTAAAGCATAACTATGCATCATTTTGAAAATTTTCTACATTTTCAGACACCGTAACCATGGCTGTTTCATATAATTGGGCGCACTTGTTACCAACTGCTGCACTATTACCTTATGATTAGTGAGATGGATGTTTGAAAACTCTAGATCTTTAATACGGACCTCGCTGTTTTGGGGCTGTCCTTTCAATCTCACTGAAAATAACCAAAATGTTGCTACTTATTTGTGAATCTGTAAATTGTACTGTACCTTTGCTCCTGGAAGTACAGCCAGATGTTAACATAAATGAATGCCTCATGGTCCATTTTGCTGCCTTCTGCCAACGGTGCTAAAATACCAATCGCGACAGCCTGCAGCTGCAGATTTTGATGTTGGTACTACAATTTCAATATAAATATTCCTCTTTTTTTTTTCTCCCTTACCTCCCCACAGGTATCTGATGGGCAGCATGACTAAGCAATTTGAATCAGTTTTGTGTGTGTGCCCCAAATTTAAGTGGCCATAAATTAGTGTAAACAGTTGGAGCCCAAGGAAAGCACTCAACCCATGCCATATATTCTTTTAAGTATGAAAATTTTAGTTTCAACTCATTTAACCATCATTCAGGCACAGCATGCTTAGGAACCTTCAATTGGGAGCATTTTGCAATTTTTAACGTGACTTATGCTATAAAAATCCATTCAAAGAAACAGAAAATACAGAGCAGGTCTTGGTGAGGATAATTTTTTTTTAAATGCTAAAAAAATTGCAATTAAATACCAGAAGAATTACTTTCTTTCCTGAAAATCTGGTCCAACATTAAGAAACCCTACAAAACAAGTGCATTTGGAGGATGGTCTCGTTTGAGAGTTGGGGGCGTGGCCAGTTTTGTTGGCGGAGATGCATTCAGACGGACTGTTTGATGGACGAAATAAAAGATAGAGGAGACTTGGGCGTATTATAGTTACGCGTGTAATCCACTTACATGCAAAATTCCACGATCTTTTATTCCATGTAATTAGTTTGCACCCAGGTTACATGTATCTGGGTGCAAGTGCAGAGGAAACTCCAGGCCTTAATGTTTTAATGAGTGTCCTGGACTCTACTCGTATTGAACTACTTTGAATCTTCAGCCTGTAGTTGTACACTGTCAAAATCTGATGCCAGGCTCTGCTGAGGACTTTCAACCGTCAATACAAGTCAAATGGTGGACCCAAACAGGCTGATTATCCCTCTAGTTTTGAGAGACATTAGGTTGGGTCCCTAGCTTTGTCCACTGAGGCTCTTTTGAAGGGTCAGTATGTTGGCATTTGGGTTCCAAAAAATGCATTCTACAAGTTCTCTTCCTGAGAGGTGGGCACCAAGAGTACAGTGGCCCAAACAAAACTAAAATATATTAAATCACAATTATTTTGCCCATCTGTCAGAAAACCCATATCCAACAGTGCCCACTGATCCTGGAAAGCTGTACATACCCGTGGACACCACGTGCTTTCTCTTTTGAGGTCAGCCAGGCTTGAATAAGGCCACAGAAGAGGAGCAAGCAGTTGGAGTGACCCTTCTGGTGGATCCTACCTGTCCTGGACCTCCAGATTGCAGTTTTAACCAGGCCAAGGAGCAGACCTGCTAAGAGATCCTCTGATCTGCTGGATCACTGGGTGACCAAAGACAAACAGGGTAGGACTGAAATGCAGCCATAACAGAGGAGCAGCCCTTTAACGTAATGAAATGGGCTGCAACCTCTTGTACTGCAAATAAATATGAAAGGCATCTTTATCCAGGCTGCAGAATAGCCAAGCAGTCTAGGTATTTTTAAAGTGGCTTAAAAGAAGATTCAGAGCCACTGAGGCATGTAACACCCTCCAAACGAGGTCCTGATTGGCACCAGGGAAGATGCATGCATATAGGGTCCTCCAGGAAAAGCTATTGTGCCTGGAGCTGAGATTATAAAATATATAGGTGACATGCATGCTACATGCCCAGGTAACTAGCTTAACTGAGATTGGTGCTCCAAGGGTTTGAATGAAACTGATGGATTAAGGAATGTTAGGTGAATTTTATTGTGCATAAAAGTAGAATTATATAAAGTAGTACAAAAATGTACACTAATTACCTAAGATGAAAAGAGCAAGAATTTGGTATGGTCGTGGTGATTAACTATTCACTGAAACTATCCAGTCGATGTGAAACTGTTACCAACGAGGACAATCAAGTATTAGGGTGCATCTAATTGAGTGTGGCTTTACCAATGAGTTATACAAAGTACAACCACTTGCAATTTTGGAAGCCCTACCTTTAAATTGCCATTGATATGTTCTTCAAGAGCTCAAAGGAGAGTGCTATCTTTGAAGGCTTTAGAGGCCTCCAATTTCTCCATCCCTCCTCCCCCATTATGACCATCTGCATGTCAAGAGGTTGGTGATATGTGGGCATTGTCTTTTTTTCAATGTAAGAACTAGTGACCTTTATTGCATAACCATAGTGGTGAGTGAGTGACTGAAGTACACTATCAGGCTGTGATCTTTTTCACTTCTCGTTCAGGCAACCCCAGAGGAGTTCTTTTGGGAGGATGGAGTAAAGAGAGAGGAGAGAAATACATAAGATTCACTTGAAAGAGACTACAAAACTATTCTTACTTAGAATTAAGGGGGTGATCCTCCTCCTCCTCTGGGAGGTACTGATGTACAACCTCCTTCTTCTCCCAAACTTGGATAACTGCAATTTAATAGGGAAGAGTGCTATATTGAATGGGAGTGTCTGTGTACTGTGCATTGGTACTCTGAACATTGTTACTGTGTGACAGGCCATGGGGTTTGCTTCCTTGATTTTATATACAAGTGAATCGAGTCTTCATCATAGCATCTAGGAAGTGCCTTGAGCATCCCCCTCAAAACGAGGGAAAATTGGAGGTTAAGTCATCCTGACCTGCTTTTGTGTATCTAACAAATGGTCTATCAGCATTAACAAAGGACTTGACAGTAGGTTAGCTAGCTGTCCTCTTGTTACGCAGCATGGTGCGATCTGAGGAAGAGGCAGGAAATGGAACAAAAGTATCAGGTAATAGATCAGGAGTTTAGGGAATTGTTTCTGTTCAGCTGCGTAAATTCTTTAAAAAGCATGAGCTGTTTTCCCCACCTCCATCTGCTGGTTTTCTTACAGCAGTGCACAAAGCCCATGAGAGTCAAGGTTTCAAGGTGAATTTCCTGTGAGACAGCTTGAGTGTGGAGTAGAAATGGAGCATCCTGGGGTTCAACTTCTACTTCTACATTGACAATTGTGCAAAGTACTGCAGAGAATAATATCATTCTTGAGTTCGACTGTTGACGTGATTCTTAATGCCTTCATGCTGCAAAAAAAATCTAAGGAGTCTCACAACATCAGGTTATAGTCCAACAGCTTTATTTGAAATCACAAGCTTTCGGAGCTTTGCTCCTTCATCAGGAGCAAAGCTCCGAAAGCTTGTGATTTCAAATAAAGCTGTTGGACTATAACCTGGTGTTGTAAGACTCCTTACATTTGTCTACCTCTGTCCATCACCGGCATCTCCACATCATGGCAAAAAAAATCAACAGTTTTAAAAGTCATATTTTGGCAGGAGTGTGGAATTAAAGTTTATACATGGTCTCAACAATCTAATTAAGAAAAACTGACGTAATAGGTAGCAAGTTGGAGCTGAGTATTGAATACATGTCTGGGTTTCTAGGCTTGGCTATTTTATGGGGGGGGAGAGTGGTGATGAGAGAGAAAAAAATGCTGAGTAGATGCAGGGAGTATCAGAGAAAGTATAGGCTGCACTCACACCATTTACTGCATGGTTTCATAACAGCAACATTTGCAAGTCGCTCAAAGCATCCAGTGTCTAGAGTCACCTGAGGAGCAGAGACCTAGCTAGGACAAGGGAGAACAATTTTTTAACCAGAAGGGATATCATGGTCATTTTTTTTTTTTGAAAATCATTAAAACTGGATTTTTAAAATATATTAAACAGTTAAGTCATTTGTATTCATTCAACTTTTTCTTGGACTCCTCAATTAGATTAGTGTATTGTCAGTGCTCCTTAGGTATTCATTTGCTATTTAGGGCTGTGCCAAGTACTTTATTGGAAACTGAATATTCAATCAATTGTTGGCACAATTTGCATCAAATACATTAAATTGTAGAAATGATCTGGCTTCCTGATTGCTTGTGGATTCTTGCAAGGTAACATGTTGCTGCTTTGAAACGACTGAGGGCATTGGGATACTGTTTTCTTAGGTTGAGTCAAACATTGATCAGCTGACAACTAAA
This sequence comes from Heptranchias perlo, assembly GCF_035084215.1. Classification (NCBI taxonomy): domain Eukaryota; kingdom Metazoa; phylum Chordata; class Chondrichthyes; order Hexanchiformes; family Hexanchidae; genus Heptranchias; species Heptranchias perlo. The sequence goes on from NC_090351.1 coordinate 11,785,349, forward strand.
AACCTGAAATAGACTTGAAGTGATATCTTGATCTTTATAAAGAGGATCTGAACAAACCCAATACGTGTGTGCAGTGCTATACCATCTCAATGCCATCGTCTAGTTGATAGATCAATCCTTTATAGTTAAGATTGAGAAATTTGAAAAGCTTTTTCTTGACATTCAAATGGATTATTTTTGAGAAATCAAAGGTGAAGGGCCAAGGCAGATAGAGTACGATGCAACCAGGGTTAAAAAGAATGAAATTGAAGACTAGGTGAATCAGGATGTAGTAATGCTTGGGCTTTAAAAGTCCAAAGGTTATAGGAAGAAAGAAAGAAGTGAGGTGAGGTAAAGAACTCCACAGTTTTGAGGACCTGGGAAAGAATGAGTTAAAGTACGGAACTGTGTGGCTTTTAGTTTGGATTTCAAAACAGTGCATATGTAGGGAGGTGGAAAAGTGTATAGGATGATGTATTTGGAGCTTACTAGGAAAAAGAGAGGAAGGTTGAGAAGTATTGATAAAGATGATATTAGTATAAGATTAGAGGGGGCAGAGCAAGTAAAATTAGAGGCTAGAGCTCAGAGATGTCAAATTGATTTTTTAACAAATAAATCCTTCTGCACTGAAATCCCAGATCTCTGCCAATAAATTTTATTTATTCTCCTCACCTGCTCTTAAGGTGCTGAAGAGACAAAGAAGGAAATTTGTGGAACACTAGCTATTGTCATGAAAGAATGCTGATAAGGTTCTGCAAGACTGCAAACCAACAAATGAGTACACATATTTAAAAAGGACACATCTGTCTCTGGCAACTACAGGCTGGTATAGAGAGAAGATATTTATAAGTTCCTCATTGAAGCATATAATATATTTAATATTAAAAAATAAGGTGAACCAAAAATATTACCTCAGGGTAAGTTTGGACAGTAGGACCAGAAGATTTAAATTAATGAAAACTAAATTTTTAAATTAATATTAAAACTGTCTTTACTAAAAGGATAATAAATGTTTGAAATGATCTATTGGTTAAGATAATAGAATTGAAGACTCAAAATGTGTTTGGCTGTTGGCTGTGGGAGACTTGGGAGCAGTAGAAGGGCTGAATGGCCATTTCTTGCCCTTGTGTTCTTAAGACAGTGTCTAGTGCTGGGTATGGATCCTGGCAATCAGTGAACCCTGCTGGGATATCGTTCCAATTAGGAGCAGAATCTCCGGCTGATAATTATTTCTTCTTCTTTCTTCACTCCTCCTCTTCACTTCCCCTCCCAAGACCTGAATTCTGAGGTCAGTTCTATTGTCCCCAACTGTTGCCCTGGCTGAGATGAGCCAACTGCACAGACAGGGGACTGAACTGGGAACTTTTCAGGTCTGTATGGCTTTGTACAAAGGATGCTTTTCTGCACTGAACCACTGGAAGAATCCATCCATGCTGCTCTTTAAACTGGCTGGCAGAAGGCATACCAAAGTGTTGCTGGTTTACATGCCTGCTGATTCCACCCTCCCTCTGCCCCCCACCCAATTTACCCAATTGAAATCAGGAACATAGCATGTGGAAAATTGCTGGGGCAATCCATGCACTCCTACCCTGGCACAGCAAGGAATGCAGTGCTTTAGCACACTAGCCCAGTTGCCTTACTGAATTGAATTTGAAGCAATTGCTTTTTACTGCTATGCTGCTCCCAATGTTGCCTGTGATGAAACCATTGCACAGGATGTCAGGAAATCTAAATAACATTCATTTGCTGCTCTGTATGCTGGGGTTCTGTGGCTATAGTAGGAGATTTGAATGGAGAGAGGAGGCAATTTTGGTTGCAGGCAGGCATCTTTAAAAATGGTGAATTTTAGTAAAGTAGATTCAAAGGAAAGTTGAAACTAATTTTGTAGCTGGCTTGAGGAGCTGAATGGCCTACTCCTGTTCCTATGTTCCTAGCACTAAACTGTATTGCTTTAACCTAGCACCTAGTTTGTAAATAACTGGCCATATGATTGGATATGTAAATCTATATTATGTCATCAAAGAGATCTAAAATTCCAACTGTGGTTATTTCAATATTTTATTTGCACTCAATGTGGAAAATGCTGGCAAGACCGTATTTTTTGCTTATTCCTGTTTGCCTTGAGAAGATGGTGGTGGGCCTTCACCTTGAACAATTGGCTTGTGATGGTGCGCCCACAATGAGGGTGGATGCCTTGCCACTCTTTGCGTGTTACAGATTACCGTGTTCTTGCTAGGACTTCAGTACAGCAAAATGGTGAATGTGAAATTTTCATTATATGTTGATTAGACGTGTGAAAATACTCAGCATTGCATTTATAGATTTTGTCCTTCCAAACTTGGGTTCTATTTGGAAGGTGTATTTAAGCTGTATAACAGTAGGATGAATTATTGATGGTTACAGATCTGTGGCTGTCGCTGGTAATAATAGTGGTGGGAGCAATTTGAGGTAAAGAATTCAAAGCATGACACGAGACATGTTAGATCACAATTTACAGTATTGGCTTTAAGTTTGATTTATTTATTATTTTCTCCTGTACTGTGTTGGTACTAATACTCTGCCCAGTGATTACACTGGGTTGTAGGAGGGCAAAATTGGGCAGTGTAGCACCCGTTTTGTGGGCACTATGTGGACTCCTAAGCCCCAGAAATAATGTCCGAGATGCACATGAAGTGCGCAGGACGTCATCTTGGTAAAGGTGGTTGCACCTAACTAACACTGCATGTAAAATAGGGAGATTATGACGTAAATCAGTGAGCAATGTTGATTTAAAGCAGCTGGCGGCATTTTAGAACTCCATGCTCCAGCCAAAGCACTGTCTTAACCTTGCACAGCTGAACAGGACTTAAACCCACCAGCACTATTTAAAGGAATCAGGCAGGAGTTACAGGTTAGTTGCTGGATTGGTTATTCTGGCAGCTGATTCAATTGTATGTGTTTTTGGTAGTTTCCTATACTTGGAGAAAGTTGCAATATTCTATAGAGTGGTCCGGCTGGTCTTGCAGTACTATTAGTGTGGCATTTAAAATAGTGTGCTGACTAAAGCTGCTTCCAGACATAGGTGGCCTGCTAGGGCTTCCTCTGGGAATTGTTCATGACTAGGAGCATGCAGAGAGGCCATGCCAAGCAGGACAAGCTGTCGGAAGAGATGGAGGAGGAAGAGGCAGAGAGGCAACAAGTTGACAGGCCCTATCTGCCAGGGCTCTGCAAGATCAGCTAATTAATGAGCGATACCAGTAACCTCAACGACATCTCCCCATTCACCGACAGTCCCACAGTCTTTACCTTTCCTCTTGCACATGACCATCAAATCATCCTCCTCATGATTACACATTGCTTCCTCCCTCAGCTCATCGCAAAAATGAAAACCAACACCAAATACAAATTGATAACCACATTTATAGATTTACACATGAAATGATTCAAACAAATAGATACTGTTGACCCTTGTGCATTCCCTTAGTGCCTGTCGTTCGTGTGCCTTTACCTTTCCTTGTGCTCCTACAAGATGCATCTCCAGTTGGCTGGAGCATAGGTGGTGGAAGGCTGCTGATCTTTAGTTGAGCATGCAGATGGCCTTGGAGGACAACCTTGAGCAGCTCTGGTCTGGGAGGGCCCGGCTTCAGACTGCACTATCTCGGCCTGGGCTGCAGCAGTCTGGCCTGGCTGGCTGGCTGGCTGACAGGCAACAGCAAGGGCACTGGCGGAGTGGCAGGGGTGGGAGCAGGAATGCTGTCATCCTGAGAGGATAGCAGGTTCGTCTTCCATGGCACCACTGCTACTCTCCCGGGGCAGTGCCTCAGCACCCCTGGTGATCTGCTAGAGAACAGATTGCTGGAGTGCTGTGATGCCCTGGAAGCCCTGTTCCACAGTGGAACCCAGCGCCATGATAGCAGCAGTCTGAGCTTCTAAAGCAGCAGTCAGACCTTGGTTGTCACTGTTTGTGCTGCAATGGAAGCTGTGACATCGGTCATCAGACGCTGCATCATGGTGAGTTCCACAGGTGTGCTGATGGAGGTGACTACCCATTCCATGTGGGAAAGGATGGGATCCAAGCTCTGTGCGAAGTCCTGTGCCAAGTTGGATCTGGACTCCTCCATGCCCCTTGACATTGTGCACAGGCTTTCTGGCGGGCTTTCCAGTGCACCAAGCATTTGGCTATGTATGCCCATCAGCCGCCTTCTGTAGCCTGGCGCATCGAAGTCATCATCTGACTCCTCTGCAGCATAACTAGAGTGCTACCTTGCCCTCCGTCGCGCTGGCACCTGCAGTATCTATTCCCCTGCCCCAGCTCCTCCGCACTTATGCCTGGTGTCTCACCACGTGCAGATCCCTCCTCTATCCTAGCCTCTAAAGTATGCGCAGTGTCAGTATCTCAGTTGGTGGCTGAGGTAGAAGTGGGAAGCGAGGAGGAGGATTAGGTATGCAGAGACCCTCATCATCAATACCTCCAGCACTATCAGTGGCTATGGCCTCAGCGACAGCCCGTCCAATGATGGACAGCACTGTCTCCTCCATGGGGGTGAGGACATGTAGGCGTGCCTGTCCTCGCACACTTCTTTCTTGCTGACTACTGTTTTGTGCCACCTTCTGCAAGAAAGAGGGAAGTGTGTCAGTGAGTGTCCTGCAAGATGTTTGGGTGATGTGACTGTCATGGTTGAATAAGCTTGCCAGTATGTGTGACCTGTGAGTTGTGGGTTTGCGGCTTGCAAGAGTGGTAATGTGTGAGGGTGAGATGCAGCATCTGATTCGCAGGGTTGCGTACTGATTGAAAGAGTTTGTTGGTGGGTGGGTGACGGGGGGGTGTAATGCTTGGAGCAGTGGATGAGGCTAGTGGTGCAGTTGGTAGGATATGCCACGTGACAGTTGAAGTCGCCCACCTTGACCGCTCGTGTCAAATCATTGAACTTCTTCCGGCACTGCATCCATATGTTTGGTGTGATGCTCCTGGCATTTACCTCGTCCACCACAGTCTCCCACTGCCTCTTCAGCATATGTCTGGAGGGTCTCCACCAAGGCCTCTAGTGCACTGTCTGAGAACCTTGCTGCACGCTCTCTCCCAGGCACAGCCATTCTTCAAATTCCCAGCACTTCCCAAAGGACTACCTGCAGCCATTGTGCACCTCCCCTTTAAGAGGTGCAGGCTGCCTTAAAGTAGATTTAGACACACCCGATATTGGGCCCCCCTGCTGGTGCGTGCAGCCAATCAACAGCGCAGGTAGCGCTGGGCTGCACGCAGCAATCATTGAAATCATAAGGCAGCACGAATGTTACATGCTGCCTGCATCGCCATGACTGGGCGCGGGGTTAATCACGCACCGTGATCACTGCGCCCATTTTCTGGGGTTATCCAATATAACCCCATATATCTCTTCCGTACAGTAGATCTGTTCTCATAGGAACATAGGAATGTTCGGGTCAGCAAAGACCTTTTCAGTTCATCCGTCTGGGCCCTAGAGTTCATTGAACTATATTTGGCTTTGACTCTGCTTTATTGGCTTCAGTAAAACACAATTGTGTTACTAAGGGATTTTATAAAATTAATCTTCTCGAAGATCTGTAAATTGAAACCGTGTCAAGAGTTTGATTCGATTAGAGGTTGCTTGGTAGAATATTTGTTGTTTTGTGGAAATAACACCCATACTGTGGGAATTTATAATCTGGTGACAATCAGCAATATAAATATTGATGCCCTGATGACTCAGTTAATAAATGCACCGCCCAGTCAGATATTGAGCCATAAAACCTTTGATGGACCAGGTTGTTGTTCTATGCTAAACTACCTCATTTCATATGTGAGTCGGAAGGATAGATTTGAGCAAAGCTGTGATGCCTCTGCAGTGAAATGACTTGCTGACACCCATTTAAACTCCCATTTGAAGAATGTCTATTTGGGGAAGGTCCTGAAGAGTGGCTGGCACTTGTGGGACTAGATTCAGTGCCTTCAGGTGATGAGAAAAAATGAAGGGAGCGGGGAGAGAAATTAGACATCCCAGCAGACATCTCATGACATTGCATTGCATGATAGTAGTCTGTCAAAATGGGTAAATCCATGGTAATTGCACTCAATGGTTATCATGATTACTGAAAATGGGATAAGATGACAAGAATTCAGGAAAGGGTGGTGGTATTCAATTATATCCTAATTAAAGTATCCGTGTGATGGATAACGCTTTAAGGAATGGGTTTCAGTTTATCTATTCCCAATGACCCTTTATCCAAAAGAATATGGATATTGGAGTGGCCATGCAAATTATTTCCTGAATAGAGTGTAAACTTATTCTGAATTTTGTTTTAATTTGTTCCAGGCATCACAACTGTCATCCCTATATTTTAGTTAATCTTATGTAGGCATTTGAACCACTTGGTTACATCCATTTATTGTGCCATTAGGGCTGGAAGGAATAATTCACCTGGTGTGAAGCATTGAACAAGAAGTATTTATTGCATATTCATGCAAGAATATAGATTTATTTACCACAGTAACTGTCAAGAGCTGGATTGCATAGTTCAGTTTTAGTCCCGGTATGTTTAATGTTGTATTAACCAGATTTGAAGATTTTCTTTTGTCGACTTGTGTAGGCCAGTAGGCTTGGAAAAGGATTCAATTTCAATGCTCTTATTCCACCGGTATTCCTTTCAAAAATCAAAAGTGCCTTTCTTTAATGACCTTTTTGTTTTTTGTAGATTAAATGCTACAGTGATAATATCTGAGAAATGTTGCCAAGAGTACCTACTGAGCCCCAACAGTGTGAAAAGAATTAACAAATGCCACTGAAAGTATAGAATTGTTGAAGCAACCTGTCTTAATGGCTGAATCCATGTTCCGCATCTTCGTACTGTTTTAGTGACTTTTGACCAACTGTTCTCCAGATGATGTAATAAGAATAAGACAAGGCCATTCAGCCCACTGAGCTCGACCCTTTCTAGTATTTCAGGTTCTCCAGCCTAGCAGTCACCTGCATCTTTAGCTCCCCTAATGTCTTTGATCCCACTCTTTTGCCTGGTAGATCATTCCAAATATTTATAACCGTTTTGAGTAAAGAAAACCTTTTCTAAGGTCTGTTTTGTATTTTGCTCTTCAGTGATTTTAAATTTCTGTGCCTTAGTTTTCCTGACCTGATCTGACTGATTTTTGAAGTAATATTTATGGTTTACATTAACTATACAATTTAATACATGATACTCTTCAATCTACACACTACACTATTTTTAAAGTAACTGGAAAAAGTGTGTTCCAGTCAGTCACTGTCCAATTTATTCCTGCGATGTTGCTCAATAAATGCTACACTAGCCTTGGAGCTCATAACAATTAAATGAAGGCACATGTTCATTTACTGTTTATTACAGAAACCATAATTAACATCATATTGTAGATCTAACCCTGTTTTTAGTGTGTGTATATATATCACCAGCTTTACATAGTCTGTGTGTAATACAAGGTTTCAATAAAATGATTAATGTTTTTACCCAGGTACCTCCCTTATTAACGAGTTCTGTTGTAGCAGGTTTAGCCTGTAACTGCTAAGTTGCTATGGTTTGTCCCACCCACATACTCCCTCTTTGTCATAATAAATCTGAACCAGTGGTGGCAACTGGGGAAATCCAAGATTTTGGGAGTAAAAAGCAGAAAATGCTAGATACACAGCAACCTCATGGATATTTGGGGGAAAAAAAAGAGATGGTAGATTAATGTTTCAGATGGCAACCTTTCATCAGGAGTGACATAGGAAGGCAGACAAAGTCACAGAATGTAGACCTTTACACTGGTCGGTCAAGAGAGCTTTTGCCAATCTAGCACAGAAATTTCCTTGCTCCACATCATGGAAACAAATAGTCTTACCCAAAAATACCCTTGGTACTGATGATAGTTAGGAGTTGGGGCTGAGACATCTGAGGAGGTGGAATATAGTCTCCACCCTCAGTTTTTTTTATTGTAACTGAGGAAATGGCTCCAAGTATTGTATCTCTGTTCTTCAGAAGATGAAATCGGTTTGCAAGCATCTATAATTGAACGTGGCCTGGGAGGAAGCTTGATTGACCATATGGTCTCTTCCTCTTTCAATAATTGTACCTAGGATTATGTCACAAGAATTAAATAATTTAAGCATGGAATGGAAGAAAGCTACTTGACACATCAGACTGCCTCCTCCAACAGGCCATGTACAATTAGTACCATCGAAAAATAACTATTTTAACTTCCTGAAGACTATCAATAACCACAGCTTAAACTTAAAGAAAGTAAAGATTTCTGAACTATGTCTCTACTGTTCAAAAGTAATTACTAAAAAGAAACCTCTACCCTATCAAACAAACGTTGAACCCAATTGATTAAATAAAGATCATTATAACTGGGAGGGAGAATGGCTTAATCATTGTTCTGATCTGTTACCGTGATCAGCCTTGACTCTCCTAAAACAGATTCACGTGAAATAACACTGCTCCTCAACATATGTTGAAAGTTGTCATTCATGACCAGGTAGGCACATAGACTGTTTTAGCACATAAAAGTCAGTGTCACCCCCGGAAGCAGGTGCAGCATTAAGCTTCCAGATTCTTGGGCAAGGTATCAAATTTTATATCCTCGTGTTCTTATTAACCCATTCGTAACCTGAAATAAGAATGCCTTGCAGGGATTGCAAAAAGCAACCTGTAGCTTCCTGGTGCATTGATTTTAAATGCTTGTCCTCATTTACAAACTCCCCTATGATCTTCACTTTACCTCTGCACCATCTTCCAGCTCTGTGAACCAACTTGCACACTCTGATCTGATGTTTTTTTTACCCCCCTCATAATTCACTACGTTGGCAGAGCCTTCAGCCATCACACCCCTGAATGGTGGCATTCTCTTCCTAAACCACTGTGCCTTGCTACATTTCCCCATCTTCAAAAGTTTCTTCAAAATCTACCTCTTTGGCTACTCCTTTCAGTACTTCCTCCTAACTCTCCTCCCACCTCCTGCTCATGTTTCTCTTTGCCCTTTTTGCTCACCTTTGGGATGTTTCACTTTGTTAAAGACACAGGGTTCGATATTGCCAGGGCTGCGGGTTTGTGGCGGGGGGGCTATTGGGCACCTGGGTAACGCGCCCGGCGAAATCAGTCTGCCCCACGCGCGATTGCAGCCTAATTGGATCCATTTACTTGGTCTTCCGGGTACCCCACTGCTGATCTGCGCGTCGGGCGGACTGCGCATGCGCAGTAAGCTCTGTCAACTGGAGGAGCTCTATTTAAAGGGGCAGTCCTCCACTGACAGATGCTGCAACAAATAGGAAAAAATACAGCATGGAGCAGCCCAGGGGGAAGGCTACTCCCAGTTTAATGATGCCTCACTCCAGGTATCATTAGATAGGAGGAGGGGGAGGACAGAGATCTGCCCCCCCGGCGGGCGGGAGGAAGCGGCCTGGCTCGAGGTGGCAGAGGAGGTCACCTGCACCACCAACATATTGCCCACCTGCATACAGTGCAGGAGGTGCTGCAATGACCTAAGTAGGTCAGCCAAAGTGAGTATACTTACTCATTCCCCTACACTCCGTCTGCCACATCACCGCCCCCACCCCACATCTCCTTCTGCACTGCCAACACTACTCTGTCACATCACCCCTCACACCCACTCAAACCTCATCCTCATCTTACCTGCACTCATCCTGCCACTACCACTCAACCCAATCCTCATACAATCTCATGGCTCTATCTCATACTCACCCTCTCATGCATCTCTTTCACAGTCAGCCTCACTCAACCTGCCACTACCTGTGCTGCAGCCACAGGGCATGCATCACATAGGAAGCGTAAGGCAAACGTGTTGTGAGCATGAAGGGGATGCACAAGGGTGTTTGAGGGTTTGTCATGGTTTTTACTTATATTTCATTTCTGAGCAACTCACATCACATATATTATATTGGCACCATTACTGCCACATCTTTGCGACTCTTGTCTGGTTTGTGCAATAATGCCCTTTCCTGAGGATCACAATGAAGACCCACACCTGATGCCACCCATTGTGTCATTGCAAAGTGGGTGTAGGTGTATTTGCAGGGCTCTTTTCTGCAGACGACTGAGAGATGTCGGCGATGTCCCCGGTGGCACCCTGGAAGGATGCGGAGGAGAAGTTGTTGAGGGCAGTGGTGACTTTGACAGTGACAGGTAAGAAGATGGTGCTCGGGCCAGCCGGGAGCAGCTCGGCATGAAGGAGGCTGCAGATGTCCACGACTACATGTCGAGTGACTCTGAGCCTCCGTGTGCACTGCTGCTCAGAGAGGTCCAGGAAGCTGAGCCTCGGTCTGTGGACCCTGTGGTGAGGGTAGTGCCCCCTGCGACGCATCTCTCTCTGTGGTTGCCCTCCCTCCTGCTGTGCAGGTGGATGTGTCACAGCACTGTGTCATGGAGCTCCATGTGTCAGAGGTGGACGGCTTGGCCGGCGAGGCTGGTGATGCTGTTCGCCCTCCGAGGAGGTCATGGCTGCAGCTACGGCGGCCCCCATCCGGAAGATGTACATCTGAGGGGGTCCGCAAGGTAGGTACATGTGTCTGGACCCCGGGGTAAGTGTGCAAGTTGGTGCATTTGATTGTCAGGAGGAGGGTGGTGGAGGCCAAACTTTGTCCCAAGTGACAGAGTGGCCTCCTGCAATGAGTGAGGGTCCCCCCCCCAACCCCACAACCCACAACCCACAACCTACAACCTGTCAAATGGACCTTTGCAGCTGCCACAGGCTGATAGCTGCAACACGTCCATTTCAACTGGGAGTGTTTCCCCCAGTATGGGAAATAGTCCCAGTTGTTTCTAAAATCCCACCCCTCCTGACCTATTCCCTTAATCAGGTCTGTTAATGACTTGAAATACCAAGGTAAATACTCTCAAGTGGCACCCCGCTGGCTTTAATTGCCTGCGGGAGTCCCACATGGGGGGCTGCGCGCGCACGTCTGTGAGGAACCCGGAAGTGGGCGGGTTGGAGCCGGGCTCCTGACCCGCTCCGGGATTCCCCGATTTTCGGAGCCCCCCCTGCTAGGAACGCACCCGATAGCGGGTGCTAAAATAGAGTCCACAGTGTACGTGTGTGCAGTTATAGTTGTATTTCTATACACATCAATGCACCTAATGATCTACATTGTTCTCATAGAGCTTAGACTACTCTGGAATATCTGTCAGTGGAAGCTCACAGTTTATCTCTCTTGGGATGCAACTAAATCATCACTGAACAGCTGTGTGGAGACAATTGATAAGAGCAATTGTAAAGAACATTTCAAAACTTGTGGAAGACAATTCATACACTAGATTGGCCACCTGATTAATATGCTACTGATTAGGATTATAGTAACTATGTGACATTTAGTATTCTATTACCCAGAATTTCACCTTGTCTGCAATCATTCTTTTTTATGCCTTTTGGATTGAAACAACCATCAATGACCCCACTGTCTTCACACCAACCTGGCCAGGTGGGATGAAGGTAGTCATTAAACTGTGTTTAAGCATCAGACCTCTTTTCCCCTTTCCCTGCCAACAACTTATAGGACTCTAGATTACTCTAATCATCTGCTGCTTGCAGCTCCTACTTTTGTAAATAGACTACTGCATGTGCCTACAATTTATATCAGGGGCAGCACATTATTTGTCTTCATTACACATTTTACTCACTGTTGTAGGTCACAACTTACTAGTCCCAGTTCCGATGAAGGGTACACAGCTGAAAGACCATAACATGTCATTTCTCTTCTCAGATGCTTACTGAGCTGCTGTGTATTTCCCCCCAAAAATTGAAATTATATAATCATTCTGTACCATTGTTCCATAATTCTCATACTTTTTTCAGCAGTTCTAAGCAGTCAGAATAAATACAACCTCTTGTACAAAGTGTCTGCTTGGCTGACACTTCAGTGCAGTACTGAGGGAGTGCTGCATTATTGGAGGGACTATCTTTTGGATGAAATGATAGATCAAGGCCCATCTGGTGGATTTAAAAGATTGCTTGGTACTTATCAAAGAGCAGGGAAGTTCTCCCAATGACCTGACCAACATTTATCCCTCCACCAACACTGCCAAAACAGATTAACTGGTCATTCATCTCAGCAGTTTGAGAGATCTTGCTGTGTGCAAAATGGCCGCTGTGTTTGCCTAGAAAAACAAATTTGACAACACTTCAAAAGTAATTAATTGGCTCTAAAGCACCTTGTGATGTCCTGAAAGGTGCTACAAAATGCATTCTGTTCTGTCGTTTTCACAGACATTTAAAAGTGAAATGCAGCATCTGTATAATTATTGCCCCAGGATGTTTAGTATAAAGGGCAAGGTAAGTAGCACGATGATGTAAAGGTTTGGGACACAGATTTGGTTTGGTTCTTTCCCCCTCTTACCTGTCCCCATCCTATGCTAATAATTTCCCAATCATTGCAGTATTGTGTGGAGATAGCAAATGGAAGCCAAGCTACTTCTCCACAGGAAGGTAACATCAGAAGGGGAGACTCTCCAGGATGTCCCACACTGCTTCAGAGTTGTTTTTTTTTAAATTTGTTCATGGGATGTGGGCGTCGCTGGCAAGACCAGAATTTATTGCCCATCCCTAATTGCCCTTGAGAAAGTGGTGGTGAGCTGCCTTGAACTGCTGCAGTCCATGTGGTGAAGGTTCTCCCACAGTGCTGTTAGGAAGGGAGTTCCAGGACTTTGACCCAGCGACGATGAAGGAACGGCGATATATTTCCAAGTCGGGTTGGTGTGTGACTTGGAGGGGAACGTGCAGATGGTGGTGTTCCCATGTGTCTGCTGCTCTTGTCCTTCTAGGTGGTAGAGGTCGCGGGTTTGGGAGGTGCTGTCGAAGAAGCCTTGGCGAGTTGCTGCAGTGCATCCTGTGGATGGTACACACTGCAGCCACGATGTGCCGGTGGTAAAGGGAGTGAGGTGGTAAAGTTTAGGTGGTGGATGGGGTGCCAATCAAGCGGGCTGCTTTGTCCTGGATGGTGTTGAGCTTCTTGAGTGTTGTTGGAGCTGCACTCATCCAGGCAAGTGGAGAGTATTCCTTCACACTCCTGACTTGTGCCTTGTAGATGGTGGAAAGGCTTTGGGCAGTCAGGTGGTGAGTCACTTGCCACCGAATACCCAGCCTCTGACCTGCTCTTGTAGCCACAGTATTTATGTGGCTGGTCCAGTTAAGTTTCTGGTCAATGGTGACCCCCAGGATGTTGATGGTGGGGGATTTGGCGATGGTAATGCCGTTGAATGTCAAGGGGAAGTGTTTAGACTCTCTCTTGTTGGAAATGTTCATTGCCTGGCGCGAATGTTACTTGCCACTTGTCAGCCCAAGCCTGAATGTTGTCCAGGTCTTGCTGCATGCGGGCACGGACTGCTTCGTTATCTACGGGGTTGCAAATGGAACTGAACACATGACCTTTCAATCAGTGTTTGTGCGAGATCTGGTGAGCATGCTCAACCTGTGTTTTCAAGTAGATCCAAAATTCTCCTTAGATGCACCCCGAAAGACTCAAAGGCCCAAGCCACCTGGCCTCTCCCTCCAACCTCATGAATGTAGGCCGTTAGCAGATCCTTCCCAGCACTTAAGTCAGGATTCCCCCTGTGGATTTTTGGGACCAGTGTCTCTGCAACTCAGGTTTTTGTTTTTGCAGTCTCCATGCCATTCCAGTAAGAACTCCGTTTTTACAGAGAATTTTATTAAATACCGATAACGCTGGATTTTTTTTTGACATAGCTCAAAAATCTTGTGATCAGTTTGGGGGAGGTGGATCTGAAAGTCAAACTGCTGTAACAGTTGAGCCACTCTTCACCCTGTGGTAATCTATTTCATTTTCCACCCCTGCACTCCATGATGTGAATTTGAATATCTCTTCTAGCCACAGGCATTGAGATGATTCGTGTGCAATGTAGAGATGGGGTTTGATGGTTCTCTTGAGTGATTTGCATTGCTAGTTTTTTTAAAAACAGCATACCTGATATCCTTATTTTACATTTTCTGATCAATGATTCAGACTGTGCTAGATTAAAGGTTGGGAGTCTAGAGTCTCTCCAGAGGCAGTGTTGGAAGCCAATCTAGTTTTAAATAATAGAACTGATGTTCAGACCTCCGTTTTATTACTCTTTCCAGTGTGGGTGCATGGTTTATTTTGTGTAACTATTTACTATAAATTATTTTTCTGTACACAAGAGTTTCATAAACATCACTCTACATCTGATGTTTTTATTGGGGATGCTTAATTTTGCTTTTTCATTAATGGCCTTTTATTTCACCGAACTGCTTCAAGTAGATTGATTCTGTAACTTGCCTGAGCCCCTAGTGCTGTGAAATTTTTTTTTTTCTCCTCTGTCACCCTCCCCAGTTTTACATCTTCAAAGCAGATTCCACATCATGAGTGGTACCAGAGAAACAGCTGTATCTGAGTAATCTTGCACATGCTTATTTATTTGAAAGTTATGAATTATGACATTATTTCCAGATGGACAGTGTCCATAAAGGCCAGAGAGTGGAAAACAGCAGGCTAAATGTTCAGCCTGGCACTACTGCCTCTGGAGGAGCCTGAAAAGACAACTTGAGGTGGTTATCCATTTTTCTTTCTGGAGGAAGCAGTGATTTAATAAGGCCATAAGTTCCATTTTAAGCTGGGTAGAGAACAGTAACCAGCCGAGTATCTGTAACCTGAGAGTTTTCATACTTCCACTGGTTCTGATGAAGGTTTGCACTTTCTTTGCAGGTTGGTAATTACAAGCGCTCAGTGAAGCGTATTGATGATGGACACAGGTTGTGCAATGATCTTATGAACTGTGTCAATGAGCGGGCTAAGATAGAGAAATCTTACTCTCAGCAGCTGACTGACTGGTCTAAAAGGTGGAAACAACTCATTGAGAAAGGTATGTCAACTAGTATTGTGCTCAGCATGTACATATGGTTAAATTGTAATCTCATATTTAAAAAAAAATAGAAGTATTATTTTCACTTGAACTAATATTTGGGAAAAAAAGTGCAGGTCAGTGTTTTAAAGCAGCAAAATCCTTTTGTTGCTGCTGTCGTCGAACCATTCTAATTATTACAACCGTCCAATGTTATTTGAGAAGAAAGTGGGTGAAATATGCTCCCAGCAAAGTGTGCAGCATAACCAGTCAGTGGTGCGTTTTCTCGGTTGAGTAGCTCCAACAAGGCTCCAGTCTGCATTTCTGACCATATTAAACTGAATGAAACTGGAATGGCCGTGAAGAGGAGGAAGTCCAAAAAGGCAGGTCCACTGGGGCTGCCATGTGATTTTTATTTATTTTTTTTTTTTGCAGACATTGGATGGCTCTTTGAACAAGGATGGCCCTTTATCACTATAGATTTTTTTTTATTTCTGATTTAATTACAGTCTAGTTTTCTACAGACTGGGACATTTTCCTTAGTTACTTGCATGGGTAAGAGGTACTGAAATGAAGAATGGGATTTTCACCTTTTTTCCCCTCCAAAATATATGTAGGAATTTGTGCAATTATGGCTGGTACATGCCATATACATATTGGGGCTTGGTCCCTGACTGGTGAGCTTTGGAATGTCTGAGTCAATTTACAGTCAGTAATCTGAGGAAAGTACTTTGCTCTTCTTTATCTGAGTATTTTCAGCATTTGAGGAAAAACGAACATTGTACCTTCCTTGCATAGGACTATTTTGACTTTTGGCCCTGACATTCTGGTTACAGCTACAGTTGGCATACTGTGCCCCTTATTAAGCTAGCTCTGATTTCCCCTGTTCTCTCTCCAGCCCCCTTGCTGTTCAGACAGTTCTCAATCACCAGTCAGGGATCAAGCCCCATATGTGTGTGGCATGTGCCAGTCATAATTACACAAATTCTTAGATATTTTCAGAGGGGAAAAAAAGTGAAATTCCTTTTGTTCATTTCAATGCAAGTAATTAAGGAAAATTTCCCAGTCTGCAGAGAATTTATCATTTGTTTAGAACTAGACTGTAATTAAAAAGGAAAGAAAAAAATCTATAGGGGAAAAAGAACTCTTCTGTTCAAAGCACAATCCAATGTCTGCACAGCACCTGTCAGCTAAATTCACTGTACTCGCTGAACATTGTGTATTGTGAGGTACTTGAGGGTCATTGAAGGGGAAGATGGTGGAATGCTATTCAGGGGCATTTCCAAGGTTTCTAAACTTTGTGTTGCAATTTCCATGTTACAATGGAAATGCACGGGAAACAATTTCCATGTTTCACAGAATCTGGGAAACCTACCTAAGTTTTAAAAAAAATATATTTGTAGGCTTGATGTTGATGCCCTTTTACCCTCTGACTATAGTAGAGTTTTGGGAGATATACTTGAGTGACCATTCCTATTATTCTGTTTAAAGGAATATGTTTTGGTTGGCTGGTGCTAACCAGACGTCGATGGCATGAGTTTGTTAGACCACCTGCTTACTCTGATGAGACAAACTGCATGGTCCGTGATTCATTATGCCATGCCTTTTTTTTCTTTCTCTTTTCTCTCTCCCCCTCAATTTATGTGGATGGTTATTGCTGCAAGGATATCCATGAATAATATCAATCCTACTCTTTTAGCTCACCAGGAACAGTGCAGGGAAGAGGGTTCTCCAGTTAGCTGTGCCCTTTTTTCTCCAGATATCCTGGCAAGACTGCAAATTTTACTCTGTCACTGAGGGAATCTTAGTCTCCCAGTTGAGTCCAGTATTTTTGTGTTGTACTCACACAGCTACCTTGTGTATTACTGAACCTGGCGCTGGGGCAGGCTAATTCAGCAAATACTTAACCTTCTCCCCTGTCACCTGTAATGATTTTTGATGTTTAGTTGAGTTTATACATTATATGCCTTTCCGAAGTCTTGTGTCTTCTCTGTCGGCAGTGACTTTTATGTAGATGGAGCAAAAACACATATTTTACTATTAATTCCACTTATTTTTCCAAACTAAAATCATGTACATCACTTCTCCCATTTATTTGTCAATTCCATTTATATTAATGTAAGAGTCAGATTATAACCAATTGCCAAGCTTTATTCTATGTAATTTGGGTTGCTATGGAAACCACTTTTACTAAGAATAGATGGAACACCTATTAGCTTTCTAACTTGGTTACATAGAAACCAGCATAATTATTGTTTTGTAGATTTTCTTTTAAATATATTTTGGTGAAGAAAATATTTGAGAATGCAATTAGGACATATGCGATTTGCTTGATTGCTGCCGAAAATTGGATAAAGACACTAATCCTGGATTATTTGTAAATAATTGTAAAAGCCTCTGAAGGTTTAAAGTTGTATCTCATATTTAATTCATTCCCTATGATACATTAAATATCACTGACGCAAGCTTGTGTTTAAGTTTGAAGATAAGGTGACACACAGTGGATGACTTGTTTTGAAGAAAAAGGTTTGAAAGAGCACTTTATGGAATTGTTTTTTTTAAATAAAAAAAATATTAAAAACCCTAGGTGTATTGGTACTTTCAGATGTCACCCACTGTTTGTCATTGCCCAGGTGCCGCAGCCATTTCTGGCACTCAACAATGCTTTTTCTGTAACATGATTGGAATGCTGGCTCACTGTTCTCTTTTCTTCCTCCCCTCCCCCATGCCCAAGGCCAATTATAGCATCCACGTTGCCCTGTTTCAGCTTAGCTAACTCAGTACTGACCTGGATTCAAACCAGGGACCCTCTGGTCTGACTGGCATTGTTTAGCATTGTGTCTTTGCCCAAAATGTCATTTTATATTTGTATTTTTTGTATTTTAAATTGGCCATGTTGAAAAGTATACAAAGTTTTAAAAAAAAAATTCAGGCTGGTAAATCCTTTTTATTATAGCAGCAGATTCGAAGCCACGCACTGTGTATGATGTGCACAGTACCAGTAATACCTTCGGTGTTTAATTTAAAGCCCTAATTTCAAAAGTTAAACAGTACATGCAAGAAATAGTCTAAGCAATTCAGTCTTTATATTAAAAAAAAGTACTTAAAAATCTTATTTATAGAATCGGTGACTGCTCAGTGCTATATCGGCTCAGTGATTTGCGTGAGTTAAAATACCAAATTGATGCATATCTAGGCTCCAGCCCAAACTCGAGCCCATTTCTCAGGGGGAGAAAAAAGATTAACACTCATCTAAGCTGCAGCTATGACTTAAACTACTGCCTGTATGCCACTTAATATGGTATTTTTTTACATTTTTAAACTCATCGCACTTGTAAATGTTTCAGTTCCTTTTTTACAAAAAAGATGCTATCTTCTGTACAGCAGTCAGTGTTTATCCATGATGGGCAGTGTTTATCTGTGCTGCAGTCTTTTCTAATAATATTGTCTTAAATTGCATCACCTATACTAGGGGCATCCAAACTGTGGCCCATGGGTGACATGCAATCCCCAAGTCCTGCTGATCCAACCCTCAAACCACAGTCACCTCAGTTCTAATTGTGGATATATTTCTTTGCTGGTTTGAATTTTGTGGCTTTGGAAGTTGGGAAAAGGCTGCTCTTAGTGCTGTTGTCTTATTGATAGTGTTGCCCTTTAGAACTCACCTAAAGAAAGAGCTTAGTAAAGAAAGAAGAAAAAACTTGAATTTATGTAACGCCTTTCATGACTTCATGGCATCCCAAAGTGCTTCGCAGCCAATAAAATACTTTTGAAGTGCAGTCATTGTTGTAATGTAGGACAAAATGGCAGCTAATTTGCGTGCAGCAAGATCCCACAAACAACAATGATAAATGGCCAGATAATTTGTTTTAGTGATATTGGTGCCACGACCACCTGAGAAACTCAGGCCCCTCAGCTCTAATGTGTCATCTGTAAGACAGCACCTCCGACAGTGCAGCACTCCTTCAACTGAAGCGTCAGCCTAGGTTATGTGTTCAAGTCTCTGGAGTGGGGTTTGAATATGGCAGAAGAGTAATATTTGTGAAACTACTGCATCTGTCACTGTGCTCAAATCTCTGGAGTAAGGCTTGAACCCATGACCTTCTGATTCAAGAGGCAAGAGTGTTACCACTGAGCCAAGATTGACACCTTGAAAATATGTAACTTCAGATAATTTAATGGGAACATGAATTTAAACTTTGCATTTGGTCCCTGAGAATCCTTGGTACTTATCTACGCAGCCCACTCCTGACCTGTCTAATGGAGGACAGCCTCTTCTACTTGTTTTTGGGTGAAATACCAAAACTGATCAAATCTTTAGTTACTAATGCGCATAATTTTACAGTGACTAAATATGTTGAATATCCCTTTTTATTTCATGCAGTTTTGGGGATTTTTATTGGTGTTTTGGGAATTGTGTTGTGTGACTCCTTTATGTTTTTTCATGACAACAGCAAAACAGTAGCCTTACTAAACTTTTAAAAATGGTGGGTTCCTGGTTTTCTCTCTGAAATGCAGCAGCTTTGACCAGGCAAAGGAGAAGAAGACAGTAACAGGATCATGTCTTAATCACCAGTTGTATTGCATCACTTCTTGAGTGCTGAAAGTCAGAGCCAGAAGTCTGAAATGGCCATTGTGGTTAGGCAGTGGGAGCCATCAGAAGCCATCCCAGAAGTTCTGATTTGTGTTGGAATAAGACCAGTTCTTGGATTTTTATTTTTGTACACCAATCACTGGGAATTACTGATTGGGATTAAACTTTCAGAGCTCTAAACATTTCCCTGAAGTTTATTTATTTTCCTCAGTACTGTACACTATTCGGGCAGGCCTGCTACCTCCCTGCTCAATAACCCTCTATTAAAAAGGATAAGACCAGTCTGGAGGTGAAAGGAAAGCACTATTGTAGGTGTCACATATTTTTATTTTCAGTCTACATTCAAACCGTGAGTCAACATTTCACAGAAAATTGCTACACTACTTTCAAATGAACTGAATAAAACATAAATCATTTCTGTTATTCGTTTAAATGTTATGGGGTGGGGGCAGGGGTAAGAGGTGCATGTGACACTGCCAGTGGGTCATCTTGGGTCTTGAGCACTGGGGAAATTTGTGCTTCAGTCCAGTTGCTTTGTGTGTGTTTTTGGCCAATTCAATTAGGCTGAAGGTATGACCATCTTCACTCCATCCTATTTACTTAAAAGGATTGTTATTAGAGCTGTGATGGGGTCTAGTTTATCTTGCCCATCAGTTGGAATGTTACTTTGAAGAAGAAGTAGTATTTAAACAGCAGCTTTACTGGGATTAAAGTGGTTGAAGTATGTGTTAGGCTGATGAAAGATGTTTGTACCACTTCTAGGACCACAATATGGCACTCTGGAGAGAGCCTGGATGGCGCTGATGACTGAGGCAGATAAAATAAGTGAACTACACCTGGAGGTGAGAACTGCACTGACCAGTGACGATTTTGAAAAGGTCAAGAACTGGCAGAAAGATTCCTTCCACAAACAGATGATAGGAGGCTTCAAAGAGACAAAAGAAGCAGAAGATGGATTCCGGAAAGCACAGAAACCCTGGGCTAAAAAACTGAAAGAGGTAACATGCAGCTTCAGCAGATTGAAACGGCTTATTAAGTGATATTTCATTACTGCTTTGCTACTGTCTTTTACATGAGCTATTTCTCCTACAGTTTAGTAGGATTATGAAGGGTGTGTAAATATGGAAGAACTACCTGCAAATGCCTCAAAAATGAGCAGCTTTTACCTCACTCATAAAGCTGCAGTTATTTTAAGATTTAAATGTGTGACTAGTATGCAAGAATTAAAAGAATTGGATTTCATGTTTCTTTTCTCTTCAGTGTTCTGTCCTCATGAAAGCAACTCTTCACGTTCCATTTACTTGTGAGGTGGGGCATTACATCCTAGCTAACATTTATTTTCCATTTTTTTGTCTTTTTTCCTGCACCCCCTTCCCCTGGACCAAAATTGATGTTGCAGAAGCTTTTTGTAATGTGTCTACTGCCAGCTTGGAGGATACCTGGGGCCTTCCTAATATGTGTGGTTTAGTAGTGGGTCATGTGGTATAGCTAGCTATAATGCCCAAGATAATCTATGCATCTAGTGATTGGGATGATCCAATTCTAACCAGACTAGTAAAACTAGAATTCTTTGCCTCCTGCAGTCTTCCCTTCGTTCTATATTCTATAGGCTTTTAAAACATAATCTGCTCCTTATCTTATCTCCTATTTTGTTTTCCATATCTTCCCTATGTCGCCCAATAATAAAAAAAAATCATTTTTTAATCTCAATCCAAAATGGGGAAATTGAGGTCCAGAACCAATGTAGCCTCAAACAAAATTTCAGCTTCTGCAAGAAAGTGATGCAGTTATGATGTGAATTTGTTTCAAAATATGCACGAAACTGGATTTGAAATATTTGATCTTTTCCAATGGTTCAGTAAGAGATATTTTTGCCAGCTCGCAGAACAATTCCTCTGAAGATTGCTTTTACATATTTTGCTTTTCCTGTATGGTTAATGGTGTCCTATATTGGTGAAAGTCCTCCCGGGGAGGGAGGTGGTGGCAATTAAATGATTACAATTTGACCAGAAGTGTCTGTGTATGGAATTGTGCTGAAAACACAATTTCAAATATATACCTTTCTTGGGTGGTTCAAGTGTCAAATGTTGAGGTGTCGAGTCTTTTCAGCTACAGGTTTCTGGCTCTAATAAAACTTTTTTTCTCTCTTTTCCTCCCCTCCCCCACTGTCCTCAGCCATTTCCAAAAGTTCCTTCATAAATAATCCCTGTAAGTGGGCTCCAATCTTCCCAGCTGGTGACTAGATAACAGTATTGCTGGGAAGTCATCAGGAGTCCTGTCTGAAAGGACTGTCCGCTTCTCCATAATGTGGAGATGCCGGTGATGGACTGGGGTTGACAATTGTAAACAATTTTACAACACCAAGTTATAGTCCAGCAATTTTATTTTAAATTCACAAGCTTTCGGAGGCTACCTCCTTCCTCAGGTGAACGATGTGGAAATCTTCTCCATAGGAATAGCACACTCCCAGCTTGAGGGCAGTGAAAGAAATGGAGACTCCCCTTGTAGAAAGCCTCCTTTGATTTAAAGGTGGCTGTATAGATTTTCATCCAAGAAAAAAGTGTTTCTATTTAACTTACAACTTTGCTCTTTCTACCCATTTTTTTTGCTGCTACTGTTTTTTGTTTGCATGCTTCCACTTCCTCTGTTTATTCCCTGGCATTCAGAACTTTGAGATATGCTATATGAACAATAACCATGGCCACTCAGAAATTCTGCAACCATGTCAAAAGAAGGTGGGAAGAAAAATAGCAGCCTAAATCCCCTTTCATTATTGGGCTTTGACTTCCTCTTTCTCTGTGGGTCCCATTGGAATTTCTGTTGAATCTGAGACATTTCATAGATACAGGTCTGTCAAAAAAGTTGTTTTCAATCTTTTATATATAATTTCTTCTTTTTTCATAGGTGGAGACAACCAAGAAGGCTTATCACCTAGCCTGTAAAGAGGAAAAGATGGCAGCTACAAGGGAGGCAAACAGTAAGGCAGAGCAGTCAGTCACTCCAGAGCAACAGAAGAAACTACTAGACAAGGTGGAGAAATGCAAACAGGAAGTTCAGAAGGTGAGACTGCTGAGTGTAGAAGGTAATTCTAATGTTGAAGTATATGGATATGTCTTGGTGCAAATAAACTCCAATATTCAGTCTGTTATTTTCTGTGGCCTGAAAGGACTCTACCAATTTGCCCCAGTTTCTGTATTGCATTCCTGAATAAATACAAAATAGCCACAATACACCACTTTGTCAATGAAATTCAGTCTAAATGTTGGATTAGAAGCAAAGCCAAGCTCCCATTCAGAGGATTCCAAATGTAGCCAATATTATATGTACATTTTTGTATTGTGTGTTAACCATATTTGTAGGTCATGAGCTTGAGATAGTGTTAACACTGGATAACCAGTTATGCGCATTATTTCCTTAGCAAGTGAAGGATTACAATGATCTTATTATCTTAGTGAACATTCAGCCCTTGTAAACAAATTATGTTAACTGTAAATCAAACATGTTTGATACCGGTTTAGTTTCCTGTTTTGGTGTCTATAGGGTAAATAACCTAAAGGAATATTTGTGTGACCATATATGAATACTATCATTTTATTACCATTCTCTTAATGATTCTTTCTATGGCATTGTAATCCTGAGAAATGAAGGCATAGTGATATAAAGACTCGAGGGTGCTAGCAATGCATTTAATTAGCTGAAGCCACACATCTGCCGCCTTAGTAATGGAGAGTTTACTCACTAATATAACTGCAGTACACACTCAGCCGTGGAATAACAATCTGCCTTTTACACATTGGCCCCGATTTTAAAGAGGGGGGGGTGGGTATGGTTCGCTCGAGCTCCATAGTGGGGAGTCTGGGGAAGTGGATATTAACGGCTGGACCTTATTTCCATAAATTCTCCGAGTCCTGCCCAAATCCGGCCAGATCCATTACCTGGCCAGCAGGCGGGACCGGAAATTTGGCGCAGGAGGCTGCAGCCAGGGAACAATCCCTGTAAGTCAGCTGAGGGGGGTGGGGGGAGGGGGGTTTTGGAGAGCCAAATCTTCCACGTGAGGTCCCGAGCAGCATTCTTGCTCCTCCTGGCCCATAAGGACATCTAAAATAAAATTTTAAACCTTACCCACTACAGATCTGGCCTGATGGGGAAGCGGTCACTGCTCCCCTGATCAGACCTCCAATTAATATTGCAATCAGGTCCTGATTACATCATCATCGATATCTGATCTGCATATTTAAAGAAGGACCCCGCTTCCTTCCTGCGGGTGTCTCACTTGCCCGCTCAGAAGAGCAGTTTTAGATTGGGTCAGGGCAGGAAGGCAATGGGATCAGAGTGAGTAAGTGATTGCCCTCATTTTAACTGCCTCCTTCCGCCCAATATTTTTTTTTTAAAAACTGGTTATGCATCTCATTGTTATCTGTGAGACTGTACACCGATGTGTAACGTCATGGTCTTGAAGACTCCTTGGCTGGAATACTAGGAGCATCTCACCTCTTCATTGTAGATATTTTGTTGCATGTTAGCAACTGTTGGGTGTTGGGTACTGTGATATAATTTATGATGTTATATGAAGCCTGCTGAGAATAAATGCTATTGGGTATACAGTTTGAATAATGGTATTGTATTTGAATAATGTAAATCTAGTGGGTGGATGAGGTTAAATTTCATGAAAATAACTTATTTACAACATAGCGGATAACTACAAAAATGTTTGCATATATATTGCCTGGTGATTCCTTCCATTATTTTGTGAGATATCAGACTGGAGCTGGTACTTGCATGATGATAATGTGGCCCTTTTGTGTTTCCTTTTGTAATGCTGATGCCCTCTAGAGGTGAACTGATGGTAACTGAATAAGACAGCTCCAAAAGATTTCCAAAAACTGTCGAATCAATTGTAGCCGTGTTAAATGTCTGAATGTTTCTGGTTCTTCCATGGAAAATGCATTGATGATTCTTGGCAGGTTCTATAATGTAGCTCAAGGATTTAGGCTGTGCAGCTTTCATTGAAAGGATTCTGCTTGTGTGAAGTCCCAACTGCCACGATGATTAGTGATTTTAGGATTTTTATGCAAACTTGTAAATTATAATTTATGTTGGATCAATGTCTGTATAGGCAAAAGAGAAGTACGAGAAGGCCTTGGATGAATTGAGTAAATGTACACCACAGTACATGGAGAATATGGAGCAAGTGTTTGAACAGTGCCAGCAGTTTGAGGAGAAACGACTGGTTTTCTTCAGGG
This sequence comes from Heptranchias perlo, assembly GCF_035084215.1. NCBI lineage: Eukaryota > Metazoa > Chordata > Chondrichthyes > Hexanchiformes > Hexanchidae > Heptranchias > Heptranchias perlo. The sequence continues at coordinate 11,809,994 of NC_090351.1, forward strand.
AGGTGCTGCAAGACATCAAACGACACCTAAACCTCACCGAAAACAACAAGTGAGTATTAACCACAGCTATGGAATACATAACTATCCATTACACAAATATTTAAATTCATTGCTGTCCCACTGGTAAAAGCACTGATCACAAGATAAGTTGGGATGAAAAAGGATTTTCAACATATTTGATCTCATCTTTCCAGAACACCAGTCCTGTTTACCCACGGCAGCATCTAGTTATTTCTAAAATGAGTCCAGTGTCCTGGCCTCAACCACTCTGCCTGGCAACCTGTTCCAGCTCTTGAGCCCCTCTGTGTAGAGAAATAACTCTTGATATCTGTTCTAAATGTACCCTTCACAACACTGAACATGTGGCCTTTTATCCATCTGCTGCGCCATATCCGATGGCATTGTTTTCCATTTAATTGCTCTATTCCATTAAGTTTCACTTCCCCTATGAACCAGAGGCTGCAGCCCCATAATTTTCTGCCCCTAGCAGAGAACCCATACCCTTTAGGACACGCACAATCCTGAATCACTAGTGTTGGCTGCATATTTCTTTTGTCCATCCCCTGCTTTTACTTCCAAAATATATTATTTCACACTTCTCTGCATCTGCCATTCCAAATCCACAAAAGCAGCTTTTGAAAAGCTGGCATTGGCTCCAATAAAATATTTGGAGACTTAACTAATGGACAATGTGCTAACATTAGCTACTGAATCAATGCAGTAATCCACAACTGGAAAGTGCAGATGTATAAGATTTGCTCAATACAATACATCAATATTTAGGGGAGATTGATAGTGACATAAAACAAAACACATTTCAATCAGTTTGCATGATTTTATTAAAATCTTTATTGATTTGAATTTTAGAAACATGCATATGGCCATTGCCCCAAAATATCTTGTGCAACAACACACTGATGTCATTACATATTCAAAAATGCATTATGCAGTCAGGAACCCAAACGACTAGTTATTGTGCAGCTGGGTGCTGGCCTCAGCAGTTTGGAGATTTTACATAGGATACTGGATTTCAGAACAGTTCTAGTTCCCAAATGGCTGAGGGATGAAAGAGGAGCTTATGCAGCCATCAGATAAGATGGTGGTTTGAGCTCCGATCTTGCCTGAGATGCCAATACTCTAGATGCTAAGCTGTCATGGAACAGCTCATAGTTTTAAGTGGAGTTAGCACTTCTAGATTAAAGATTGATAATTATTTACAGCCATACTTTTGTAGAAGTTATTTTGAAAAATGCTTTAAATTGCAAAATTACAGTACAAAATGTTTAGCAAAATTGTTTACAACAGCACCTTACGATGAAGTTATTCCAATGTATGAAACCTGATGAGAGACAAACTGGTTGTCACCCGTTGACATCTTTGGTTACCAGGACTATCTGAGGTTTACACTGTTTCTTACTGAAACTTTATATACTTTTAATTCATGACATTTTCTGAACTTTTACAGCCTTTTCTATAATTGTTCTTTTTAAATTTACATTCAAATCTGTTTAAAAAGCTTAAGCAATGATTGGGAAGATAAGTATCAGCAGCCAAGCGGCATTAATGTGATAGCGTGTTACGGGGGTTGTGGGGGGAGGGGGGAGGGTGTTGTTGGGGAAGGGGGAGAAGCAACTCGGGAGGCTCTGTTATGTCTCCAAGCAAATGGTTATAGAACTGATTTGGCAGGAGCTTCTGAGTAGACGGCTTGTAAATCCATTCTGCCTGGGTATGGTTTTGTGCCTTGGAGAGAACCTAAAATAGTTTCAAAAATAAAAATGATGGAAGGAAGAGGAATTATTTCAATTTGCGTTTTCATGAACTTTGTTTTTTCTCCTTTTCTTCTTCTTCTCCTTCTCCTCCTCTTCCGAAGGTGCTGACTAATGATGGATTACAAATCCATAAGGGTCAGTGGCCCTCCTATACCTCGCACAGAAGGGGAGCGCAGATAGTGAATGTCAACAGACTCATTGAATATGTGAGGCATCACAACCCCAGTCCTAATCCTGTCCTCACCTTATGACCACACAGACATGATCATCTGGCATATATTTCCTTTTATTCTTCCCTCTCCTAAAAAGCCTGATCCCTCTTAGGTAAATTGCAATGCTCTTACCATCTTTCTAGCTGAGATCAGCTAACCCAATGCAAATAAGGCATTTAACCCAAGGCCCTCATGTTCTTTGAGGTTAAGTACCACAATGGCCAGCACGTTTACCCAATGACCACTGGGGAGCTGACATGAAACCAGAATTTGATGTTATGATTTCAAAAAGCTTCAGTATGTGGAGTTTGTAAATTATAAAGAAAGCTATCAATACCTTAACCTTAGTGAGAGTGACAGACCATACAAATAAAGATACTGGCATTTCAATGAGAGTGGGTGAATAATGAAAATGTCAAGAGCCAATTTAACTGGGAGATAATAAAAAAAGAAATCAACTACGTCATATGCGCTATGAATAAAAGATGGGTCATTGTCTTAAAAAAAATTAGTTTTCCTCCTTGAGTACAACCAAATAACGATAAATCTCATTAAATGGACTGACTCTTACCATAAGACTGAAGTTCCTTTGCTTTCTTTACTGGGCATCCATGATTCTAGAACAGAGCAATCCAGAACATAAGAAATAGGAGCAGGAGTAGGCCATACAGCCCCTCGAGTCTGCTCCGCCATTCAATAAGATCATGGCTGACCTACTTCAACTCCACTTGCCTTACCCCTTGATTTCCTTAGAGTCCAAAAATCTATTGATCTCGGTCTTGAGACTGAGCATCCACAGCCCCCTGGGGTAGAGATTTCCAATGGTTCACAACTCTGAGTGAAGAAATTTTTCCTCATCTCAGTCCTAAGTGGCTGACCTCTTATCTTGAGACTATGCCCCCTAGTTCTAGACTCTCCAGCTTGGGGAAACAGCCTATCAGCATCTACCCTGTCAAGCCCCCTAAGAATTGTATACATTTCAATGAGATCACCTCTCATACTCCTAAACTCCAGAGAATATAAGCCCATTTTATTCAATCTCTGATCCCAGGAATCAATCTAGTGAACCTTTGTTGCACCCCCTCTAAGGCGAGTATAACCTTCCTTGGGTAAGGAGACCAAAACTGTACATAGTACTCCAGGTGTGGTCTCACCAAAGCCCTATGTAATTGCAGCAAGACCTTCTTACTCTTATACTCTAACCACCTCGTAATAAAGGCTAACGTACCATTTGTCTTCCTAATTGCTTGCTGTACCTGCATGTTAACCTTCTGTGATTTGTGTACAAGGACACCCAAATCCCTCTGAATACCAACATTTCTTAGTCTCTCTCTTTTTATAAAATATTCTGCTTTTCTATTCTTCCTACCACAGTCGATAATTTCACATTTCCCCACGTTTTGCTCCATCTGCCACCTTCTTGCCCATTCACTTAACCTATCTATATCCCTTTGCAGCCTCTTTGCGTCCTCCTCACAGCTTACTTTCCCACCCAGCTTTGTATCGTCAGCAAACTTGGATACATTACACTCGCTCCCCTCATCTAAGTCATTGATATATATTGTAAACAGCTGAGACCCAAGCACTGATCCTTGTGGCACCCCACTAATTACAGTCTGCCAACCTGAAAATGACACGTTTATTCCTACTCTCTGTTTTCTGTCCGTTAACCAATCCTCAATCCATGCTAATATTACCCCCAATCCCATGAGCCCTAATCTTGTGTAACAACCTCTTGTGTGGCACCTTATCGAATACCTTTTGAAAATCCAAATATACTACATTCGCTGGTTCCCCTTATCTACCCTGCTAGTTACACCCTCAAAAAAAACTCCAATAGATTTGTCAAACACGAATACCTTTCATGAATCAGTGCCTAATCATATTATGATTTTCCAAGTGCCCTGTTACTACGTCCTTAATAATAGATTCTAGCATTTTCCCTACTACTTATGTCAGGCTAACTGGCCTATAGTTCCCTGTTTTCTCTCTTTTCCACCCCCCCCCCCCCCCCCTTGAATAGCGGAGTTACATTTGCTACCTTCCAATCCAGCCCAACATGTTAGGCAGGCACCATTGATGATGACTAACTAGTTTCAGGACAAATGTAACAGAAATTAGGAAGAAATGTAGGTTTCCTTTATTTTATCACAGTTGAGAAGGAACACAAATAATGTATTGAACCCAAAACCTTTATGATCTACATTGGCAGCACAGTTACCCACTGATCACTGGGGTGCTGACATGAGACCAAAATTTGAAGCTATAATTTCAAAAACCTTACTGTACTGTGAGAACTAGATTTCAAGTTTGGGAGCTGCATGAGTTGCCAATCTGGAGTATATCTGAGGCCTGAAATCCAAATACTTGTGATGCTAGCCCACCACCATAGTCCATTGGTGGAAAAATTAACCCATAATAAAATACTTGATTGAACCTCAGTTTGAGTGCTGTTTGAGCTAACTAGCTAAGAAAGCTCATTAAGGTTACAGTACACCATCTTGGGAAAAGGAACAGTCATAGTAGAACTGATCCTGCCAAATAAAGTGTGCCTTCTGTTGGCTCATGAGGGGTTTCAAACTTGAGAAAGGAAATTTCAGAGGGGGAAAGCAAGAAAATGCTATAATGCACATAAGATAGTCCAGGTGGCCATCTAAGGTGGGAGCATGATGATTTGAATTGGGTGGAAGAGAACACTAGCATTGTAATCACATTGAAATAATTTGGGGGTTTTTGTGCTAGATGTCGTTTGGGGTTCCATGTCATTGTCCAATCTGTAAGCGGACCTCTCATCCCCTACGATCCAGTGTGCGCCTTGTACTGCCCAATATCTAGGTAATGATAACATGACCCAGTGATTGTAATAGAGAACCTTTGCTCCATATAACCAGCTGCTGAAATATTCTGTGGCACCACATTCACCTCCCTTTACGGAAGGCAGACTGAAAAGCACTCTATCGAGTTAAGCACAGCATCAAACTAATAACTGATTTATGTTACATAAAATACATGAATGACCAGTATATGGTTTTCACAGTGACAACAATCAACTTCCCACGCTCCTTGGTTATGGCAAAACAATAACAATGTAACTTACTCCGTGAATGTAGGTTCCCTTTATTTCTAGCTAAGCTATTCAAAGCTAGCTGGGCCAGGCTTCTTGTTGCCTGGTAGGGCACAGCTGCCCTGCTCCGTGTGTGAGCGAGAGGTCAATCGATTGATCAGTCCGCTGCCTTAAGTTTGAGATCGAGGCTTCAGCCCACCGAACTGTCAAAGTTACTACCCGTTGATGCATGATCACAAGGCTCCCAAATGTCTACCCTTAGCTAAGTCCCCGGCTGAGCGAATGGAACAAAACAACATCAGGCCCCTCGGGCATTGCAGTAATGTGCTTATGCTGAGAATGTTTATTCTCCTCAATCCCATGGTTCCCAGCAACCAAAATAGATGACATTATGGTTAAAATGCAATGTCAGTGTAAAAACGTGAAAAGCTGGGCTCTGACAAAGATTAACTGAAGTGTCTTGTAAACCCTTCATGTATATCTGTCTATTGCCACATGCAATGAATAGCAGAATGTACACCAGTAGAGACTCTAATCTGTCTGGGCCAAATTGTACTCCTTTCCTTGTACCCTGTACTCCCACACTGTGACCAGATGCTTTAAGCTATCCAGCCAGCGCTACTGATAGATAACTGGAATGACAGCTATACACTGCAATAGCACGGATGCTGCATAGATGGTCTGCTGATTGGAGCTCATAACATGGTGTGAGATAATTTGAAGAATTGTGTTCCCACTAATGTTTAAAAATGTTTCTCATGATAAAATGACAGATCATCAGTAACTTTAAATTCCAGAACTAAGTAAAAATTGACTGAGGATAATTTGTGTTCGGTATGGCCACCTTAAACACACACCTTGCAGCCTTATTTCTGATGTATGATAGATTCAGACTCAGAAGAAACTTGGTGCAGAGACAATATCTAAGCTAATTGGAAAGGAACGAACAACAAATGACCAAATGAAGTGATTTGTTTCTTGAACTGGTATTACAAATAAATCAAAAACAACTTGCATTTATATAACACCTTTTAATATAAAGAAATGTCCCAAACATTCCCATAGATTGGATAGGTGGACAAAGGCGAGGGGGTATAGACACAGGGTGGGTAAGTGCGATCAGTACTATATGATCGCGTGGAGGGTAAACGCTGGCATTGTCTGGTTGGGACGAATGGCCTGTTACTGTGTTGTTATTTCTATGTATACTTCGTAAGTAAGCTTAAGGAAACAGACACTGAGTCAGGGAGGGAGAGATTGAGGCAGATGGCAAAAACTTGCTAGAAGAGGCAGGTTTTGAGATGGTTCTCAATTGTGGCAAGAGAAGTGAAGAGGTGAAAAGGTTTTAGGGAGTTCAAATCAGTTAGGACCAAGGCAGCTGAAAGCTTCCCCACCAATGGGGGGTCGGGGTATTGCACAGGAACAAAGCATTAAGAATAATGTAAGGCTGGAGGAGACATGAAGCGGGGTGAGGACATGGAGTGGTTTGTAGTTGAAGAGGATTTTAAATTTGAGGCCTTGGAGAATTGGGACCCATTGTAGATCAGTGAGGATGGGAGTGATGTGTGAGCGGAGCTTAGTATGGGACAGGATACGTGCAGTAGTGTTTTGGACAAATTATAGCTTATGGAGAGTAGAGGTTGGAGTTAGAACATAAGAAATAGGAGCAGGAGTAGGTCATACGGCCCCTCGAGCCTGCTCCGCCAAGAAGAGTGTTGGAATAGTTGACAAAAGTATCTATAACAGTTACAGCAACTGAGAAACTGAGGTGCAGGTGGAGGCAGGTGGAGGCAGGCAATGTTGCAGAGATGGAAGTAAGCAGTCTTAGTGATGGATGGAATGTAGAATACATATGTACAATAAATAGGACATTGGGTACAATAGCACTAATATCTTCACAATCAACCTAGTCCCAGCAGTATTGGGGTTTAGTTCTTGCAAAGAGCACTTTCTGAACAAAATTAAATTAAGTGCAAGCACAGGTAGTGCAGCAGGTTGGTTGTCTTTGTCATGTTTTGCCGAGTGTTGGGGCATGAATGGACCTTTTTGTTTCTCTTGCAAAATCCTTCACCATGGCTACTTTGTTGGGGAGAGACCAGATGTATTTCTTACACAAGGAAAATTTTTTGAAGTAATCCCAAGTTACTTGTGTGCCTCTTAGCGGCTGCGTCGGATTTGCAAGACCCCCGAGCATGTGTGTGTTGGGATTACTGAACGGGGGAGGTAATACAATCACGTATTACAGGGAGAAAAATAACTTTTAAATAATATACTTGAAGCCAAATGCTTGGGGGTTTTTCCACGGGCATTCTGATTAATGACCCCTTTACACCATACATTTTGTGCTGCATTGATACAGTGAAGATGCATAATTGTAAAATTGGAAATTGGCACACTAGCATCACTTCCATTGGAGACCGATGGGTGCTTCAATGCTAGAGTAGCTCCATGTTCACTTCAGTATAACAGCAGAGGGCTGACCGTCCCAGAAACAAATGCATATCACAAAATGATATATATTGAAATTACCCTATCTACAAGTGAGACCAACCCCTCCCCAGGTCAGTAGACCCATGTCAGAAATTTGACTGACCTATGTGCAGCTGGGTGAAGGGACATGGTCAACTAGGCACTCTGTTTCCTTCCCAAACACACATCAGTGCCACATAAGAATGCATGTGCTGCTTCACGTGTAGTATGTACATAACGGAGCTGCTGCTGCAAAGATGCCAAGTTTTGAAGATAATGAGGGAGTCACTGACTGTGACCAATACAAGGCGACCAGCCTTTTATTGAAACCGGGGCATCAGTGATGTTTGTGTTGAATCGGGGAAAATTTGTACATTATAGATTACAACAAATGACAGCCATTAGTGCTCAAACAACAAGACTACTGAAATCGAAAAATGCTTCTTGAATGCTAACTAGGGAACAGAGCTGCCTACAGAATACAGATGAGTCAGGTTGTACAGTCGCTACAGCATCCCAGGTAAACCAATTAACATTAAGAGCAATCCAGAAAAACACATGACAATATCCGTGAGATGTTAGCTAATGGTGTTAGGAAAGATGTTTTTTGCCTAGTAAGCAATCTTAATGACACTGCATTGGCTAACTCGTTCTGTCTCAGGATCCTCTTAAGTCTTCCTTCCTTATAGAAACTACAAGCTTTTCTACAAACTCTTCCAGCCCTGGATATGAGTGCATACCCTTCAATTTTCCGACTCTGGTCTCCTTTGCATCTCCCCTTCCTCTGGTCCACCTTCAGCAGTTCAGCCATACTCTGGGGCAATCTCCTTAAAGATGCTATATAAACACAGGTTGTGTCACCAGCTGATCATTCCCTAACCACTGCTTGATTTACCTCAGCTTCTCTCCTACTTTTGGTGTTCTACACCATAAATCTTTTCCTTTCACCCATATTTCTCAACTTTCAAATGTAAAGGTAATTAACTAGGGCAGCCCAGTGAGATTGGAGTCCATGGGAAGTGCAAGGATTTTCTTGAGCGATTGTTGAATCTTTATTGTCTTGCAAGCCAGGCAGAGGCTCATTTTTAGTATTTCTGCTGGAGGATGATATCTCAACATTGCAGTTCTTTGCAATTTCTCTCTTTTGTTCCCCTCCCTCCCCCCTCCCCCAAACATTGTGTTAACTTTCAACCTTCGGCCAGGCAGGGAAAACTTTCATAATTAAGCCAAGTGACTCCAACAGTGTTATGAATGTGGGGGGTGTGTGCAATGGTGCAACTGGGGAGTGGGTTAACTCACTTCAAATAGTAAATGTGTTGAAGTGTTGGGGTATTATTTACTATTTATCCATCTATCCATTTGTCCTTTTGTAGTTATGCCAACATTTACCGAGAGCTGGAGCAGGTAATCCGGATCGCAGACACACAGGAGGACCTAAAGTGGTTCAACAGTACCCATGGACCTGGAATGCCTATGAACTGGCCCCAGTTTGAGGTAATATTTTTTTCATCCTCATAATAGCACATATATAATGGAAACATTACTTTTTTGTCTAAATATTGCAGTGACCTTGCAGAGCTGTCTTACACATATCTGTGCCTCACTGCTGAATGCTGCGCTAAGGTACATTGCATGTGCAAATCTATGGCTTAATAAAATGTGACAGTAGAAAGTAAACTAGAAAAAGATTTTTGGCAAAGTACAAATATTCAAAATTATCAAAAACTGTGCTGTCAGTTACGTTGATCAGTGACAGTATTTTTTAATTTGAAAAATATTTGGTAGTGTCAGCTTGGCTCAGTGGTAGCACTCATCTCTAAATCAAAAGATTGTGCAATCAAGCCCTGCTCCGGGACTTGGGCCAGTGTAGGTTATGTGCTCTTCAGTGCAGTACTGAAGGAGCACTGCATTGTTGGAGGTTCCATCTTTTAGTTGAAATGTCAAATCTGCCTGCTGAGGTGGAGGTAAAAATCCAATGGCACAATTCAAAGAAAGGCAGGGGACTTCTGGCTAGCATACATCCCACAACAAACGCCAGCAAAATAGATTAACTTGTCATTTATCTCATTGCTTTTTGTGAGACCTTGCTACGTGCAAAACAACAACGACCACATTTCAGAAATAATTCATTGGCTGTAAAGTGCTTTGGGACATCCTGAGCACGTGAAAGATGCTATGTAAATACGTGTTTGTTCTTTTCTTTGATTTCACAAGGTTAATATGTGGAGAAAGGGCATTTGGCATCCAGAAAGAACCTACAGACATGCCCCAATCACAGTATCCAACTGTTTCTTAAATGATTCCAGGGTTTTCACCTCCATTACACTACCATTCCACATGCTGATCACCCTTTGTGTGAAGAACTTAATTACATCACTTTTAAATTTGCCTTTTACTGTTTTGAACCTGTATGCCCTTGTCTCTCATTTCCTTGTCCTACTGTCACATTTTAGTTTGAAGTAGTGTTCTGGATCTACTTTTATCATACCATTTGATGGCTGGACAAGGCACTCTTCATTGCTTCCTTTCAAAACTGAAACACTCAGGTTTCTCCCGTCTTTTCTTATAACGGCCCTCTGATGCTGGGGATAAATCTCTCTCAACTGCCTCCAGGGCTTGAATGCTTTCCTTGTCTTGATGACCAGAACTAACAGTACCCCAGTTGATGTCTGACCTGAGCACTGACTAGAGTTTAAGCAAGGCTTTCATGGACTTGTATTGTTTTGGCCATGTACTGTAAGTGCCGCATACTGTTTGCAATGATTGGACATTCATTGCGTGATTCCAGTAAAACCGATGGCTCTCTCAACGTCATTCTTGGTTATTTCAACACCATTCAAGGGTACTTGTGTTGTCCATTTTTCTTCTGTGGCATTACTTTGTACCTATCCAAACTAAATTTCATCTGCCATTGCTTTGTCCACTTAAATATTTTATTTAACTTTTATTTTGTAGTTCCCAGGATTAAATGTGTAAATTTATTATTATTTGGCCTGTTTATACACAGCCCAGGAAAACTAGTAATATGTAAATATCTGCATGAAGCACTTCTCCTGATAAATTGGTTCTGCTCTTTATATGCAGCACCTGTAAGATATGAATCCATGGGTTCTACAACGGATGCACCTCTAGGCCTAGCCCACCCTTCCTCTTGTTGCTGCTTATCTGCTGCCATCTGCTGGGACTATCTTTGTTCTCATTGAAAAAAATGATTTGGCACAGGAAGCAATATATTGGAAGGGTAGTGAACAGTGAGGAGGATAGTGATAGACTTCAAGAGGACATAGATGGGCTGGTGGAATGGGCGGACACGTGACAGATGAAATTTAATGCAGAAAAGCGTGAAGTGATACATTTTGGTAGGAAGAACGAGGAGAGGCAATATAAACTAAAAGGTACAATTCTAAAAAGGGTGCAGGAACAGAGAGATCTTGGTGGTATATGTGCACAAATTGTTGAAGGTGGCAGGACAGGTTGAGAAAGCGATTAAGAAAGCATACGGGATCCTGGGCTTTATAAACAGAGGCATAGAGTACAAAAGCAAGGAAGTTATGATGAACCTTTATAAAACACTGGTTCAGCCACAACTGGAGTATTGTGTCCAGTTCTGGGCACTGCACTTTAGGAAATATGTGAAGGCTTTAGAGAGGGTGCAGAAGAGATTTACTGGAATGATTCCAGGGATGAGGGAGTTTAGTTATGTGGATAGACTGGAGAAGCTGGGGTTGTTCTCCTTAGAGCAGAGAAGGTTAAGAGGAGATTCGATAGAGGTATTCAAAATCATAAAGGGTCTAGACAGAGTAGATAGAGAGAAACTGTTTCCATTGGCGGAAGGGTCAAGAACTAAGCACATAGATTTAAGATGATTAGCAAAAGAACCAAAGGTGACATGAGGAAAAACTTTTTTACACCGAGTAGTTATGATTTGGAATGCACTGCCTGAGGGAGTGGTGGAGACAGATTCAATCATGGTTTTCAAAAGGGAATTGGATAAGTACTTGAAGGGAAAAATTTGCAGGGCTACAGGGAAAAGGCAGGGGAGTGGGACTAGCTGGATTGCTCTTGCATAGTGCTGGTATGGACTCAACGGGCCGAATGGCCTCCTTCCATGCTGTAACCATTCTATGATTCCGTTCTATTCTATCTGACCAGATTCCTAACTGGAGGAGCATTGCCTCCCAACTCTGAATGACTAACCGATTTTAAATAAAAGCCTAAGATGCACCCAGTTAACAGGCTGTATGCTGGACTCACTGTCTTAACATGATCTATATTCAAAACATTTTGAAAATCAACTTTAAATGCATCATTTTGTGATGGACACATGCTCGACATTTATATACTGATGCAGCTTGCTGGTAACTAATTATTCATGACGTATGTGTACTACATGTGTATCACATATGTCACAATTCATTACCAGTAAGCTATATCTGTGTATTAAAGATTTGCGTGTCAGATTTCAGACATCACACTTTGTTGCAGATGCACAACAATTTTTTTTGAAAAAAAAGAGAAAATCAGGCATTTTAACCCGGGTGGTTCTGTGCCAGAGCCAGCAATTTACTGACCTCAGCAATTTACACGAAGCTACAATTAGCTGGATTCCCTACAGCTGTGGCCCTAAAAGGACAGGTTGGCAACTAAACATTACAACCATGTTCTGTACCCCAGACTGCCAATGAATAATGCCATGGGAGACCCCACCAGCTTTTTGCTAAAATCTAGATATGGTCCGAGCTGATTCCTCTGTTTAAAGATCACCAATAACCTTCAACCTACTTGCCTCGGGTAAGTTGGCCGGCAGTCAAGTGCAGCCCAGCCAGACAATTTCCGTGGGGCCTGTGATGAGCAGAGTACCTGTCCAGTTCAAACGGGGACAGTGTCAAGGGAGGGGTTTCTCATGCTGAGACTTTCTTGGTATCCAACCACCTGACCAGCCAGTGATCCAGATACTGGGATAAAACTAAGGGGTGGAAATAAGAGCAGCCAGGGTCCTGGCCTGGAAAACCCTGGAAATGGAGGCACTCTTGCCCTTATAAAGGGGGCTGAACAACTGAGTTTCGTACACTTTGGGGAGGGAGTGGGGAGGAGGAAGGAGAGGGCCTTCCAGGATTATTGGTCCCACGTTGGTTATTGTTGCTGTTTTAAAAAAAAAAGGGCTTTTCATTGTGCATTCAGGGCAGCCAATCACCCCCTAATATTTCATTGCTGTTTGCTTGTTTCATAACTTTTTCATTAGATAATTTTTTCTTACCCTGAAGGAGCTGACTCCTTGCTAGGTATGACCCATGGGTACCAGGTATCTTTCAGTACCTAACCAAATTGACCATTCTTCATGTGAGCCTTGACAGTGGGTGTTGGCAAGCCAGGGGCGGAGCGGGGAGGAGAGAGAGATCAGCCAAACCTGATTCTGTCCTCCTCGGCATCTGCACGCATATACTTCCAGTGATCAGAAATAGGAACACTGACTGTTCTATTTACCCTCCTCCCAACCCACAGGTACTATGTCCCAGTTCTTTCAGATAGTAACGCTGAATAGGTAAAACTCTCTTTAAAAAGTTTTGGATGTAATGGGTTTAAACTTTGAGATTGGTATCATTCAGTTCTCATTGATATACTAATGGACCATTTTCTCATGGTGATTTTCATGCCTTAATACAAGTTACAGCCATTTTATGAATACTTGGCCACGTATAGAAGTACACCTACCAATTTCAGATGATCTGTTAATAACCAGGCTTTAACAAATCTTGTGGTACCTTTATATTGTACCAATAGCATTTTAAATAAATCCCAGGTAGTTTAAAAAGACCTTGGAAGGACTAAGTGACCCCAAGCACTTCTTAAACTAGGTATGTCCCTGGATTGGGGAGTGTTATGAGACTGGCTCCTCCTCTTGGTGGGGGTGGGGTGGGGGTCTCACCACTTCTCTCCAGACTCTGGTTGAGCCCCAATTCCAGACTTGTACTTCCTTTCATCACTGTTTTGAAGAGGAAACAGCTTTGCTGTGACGTTAGTGTTGGCGTCTAAACATACCCTTGTGTCACATGATCCCTCAAATCAGTGGCTAGAACACTAACATTTCTCCCTTTATGATTCAGTAAAGAGTCTGCCCAATCTGCAACTAAGCCCATACACGCGGTCCAAGTCCCAGGTTCAATCCCTTTTCTGCATCTGGTTAGCTACTGGGGTGATAGGAGCTCTACGTTTGACTTTAGTGCCTCTGGATTAGGAAATTGAGAAGGCAGCCGGGGTTCCCGCTCCTGATCACTATGCAGTAGCATGCTGCTGGAAAATGCATGTGTCGACATTGGTTGGGGTCAGGGTCAGCTCTGATAATCCCATGCTCAAATAGCCTGTTAGCACTCATTTGGTCATTGGGCGAAGTACTAGAGAACGACCAGCACTGGTGGAACTGTATTGCAGGAGGTGTCTGTGCCCTCAGGAAAGGAGAAGCAACGTGAGGGGGAATATCCTACAAATGTTGCTGTTACAAACTCAGGTCTTCAGTAGATACCTTCTCTGTTTCTGTGCAATCAATCATTTCCGTAAGCAGTCTGAGCATTTCACACTGCCCCATAGCTACTTGTACAACAGCATAAGCCAAAGACATAACAGTAGCATTCCTTTATTTTTTTTTATTCATTCATGGGCTGTGGGTGTCGCTGGCAAGGCCAGCATTTATTGCCCATCTGTAATTGCCCTTGAGAAGGTGGTGGTGAGCTTGAACTCCTGCAGTCAGTGAGGTGAAGGTTCTCCCACAGTGCTGTTAGGTAGGGAGTTCAAGGATTTTGACCCAGCAACGATGAAGGAACAGTGATATATTTCCAAGTCGGGATGGTGTGTGACTTGGAGGGGAACATGCAGGTGGTGGTGTTCCCATGTGCCTGCTGCCCTTGTCCTTCTAGGTGGTAGAGGTCGTGGGTTTGGGAGGTGCTGTCGAAGCAGCCTTGGCGAGTTGCTGTAGTACATCCTGTGGATGGTACACACTGCAGCCACTGTGCGCCGGTGATAAAGGGAGTGAATGTTTAGGGTGGTGGATGGGGTGTCAGTCAAGTGGGCTGCTTTGTCCAGGATGGTGTCGAGCTTCTTGAGTGTTGCTGGAGCTGCACTCATCCAGGCAAGTGGAGAGTATTCCATCACAATCCTGACTTGTGCCTTGTAGATGGTGGAAAGGCTTTGGGGAGTCAGGAGGTGAGTCACTCGCTGCAGAATTCCCAGCCTCTGACCTGCTCTCGTAGCCACAGTATTTATATGGCTGGTCCAGTTAAGTTTCTGGTTAATGGTGACTCCCAGGATGTTGATGGGGGATTCGGCGATGGTAATGCCATTGATTGTCAAGGGGAGATGCTTAGATTCTCTCTTGTTGGAGATGGTCATTGCCTGGCACTTCTCTGGTGCGAATGTTACTTGCCACTTATCAGCCCAAGCCTGGATGTTGTCCAGGTCTTGCTGCATGCGGGCATGGACTGCTTCATTATCTGAGGGGTTGCGAATGGAACTGAACACTGTGCAATCATGAGTGAACATCCCCATTTCTGACCTTATGATGGAGGGAAGGTCATTGATGAAGCAGCTGAAGATGGTTGGGCCTAGGACGCTGCCTGAGGAACTCCTGCAGCAATGTCCTGGGGCTGAGATGATTGGCCTCCAATAACCACTACCGTCTTCCTTCGTGTTAGGTATGACTCCAGCCACTGGAGAGTTTTCCCCCTGATTCCCATTGACTTCAATTTTACTCTGGCTCCTTGGTGCCACACTCGGTCAAATGCTGCCTTGATGTCAAGGGCAGTTACTCTCACCTCACCTCTGGAATTCAGCTCTTTTGTCCATGTTTGGACCAAGGCTGTAATGAGGTCTGGAGCCAAGTGGTCCAAGTGAGTAGGTTATTGGTGAGTAAGTGCCGCTTGATAGCACTGTTTACAACACCTTCCATCACTTTGCTGATGATTGAGAATAGACTGATGGGGGGGTTAATTGGCCGGATTGGATTTGACCTTTTTGTGGACAGGACATGGAGTGAATCAAATTGGCTGAAGAATGGCTTCTGTGATGGTGGGGATATCGGGAGGAGGCCGAGATGGAACATCTACTCGGCACTTCTGGCTGAAGATGGTTGCAAACGCTTCAGCCTTGTCTTTTGCACTCACGTGCTGGACTCCGCCATCATTGAGGATGGGGATGTTTACAGAGCCTCCTCCTCCCGTTAGTTGTTTAATTGTCCACCACCATTCACGATTGGATGTGGCAGGACTGCAGAGCTTTGATCTGATCCGTTGATTGTGGAATCGCTTAGCTCTGTATATAGCATGTTGCTTCCGTTGTTTAGCATGCATGTAGACCTGAGTTGTAGCTTCACCAGGTTGGCACCTCATTTTTCGGTACGCCTGGTGCTGCTCCTGGTATGCTCTTCTACACTCCTCATTGATCCAGGGTTGATCCCCTGGCTTGTTGGTGATGGTAGAGTGAGGAATATGCCAGGCCATGAGGTTACAGATTGTGCTGGAATACAAATCTGCTGCTGCTGATGGCCCACAGCGCCTCATGGATGCCCAGTTTTGAGCTGCTAGATCTGTTCTGAATCTATCCCATTTAGCATGGTGGTAGTGCCACACAACACGTTGAATGGTGTCCTCAGTGCGAAAACGGGACTTCGTCTCCACGAGGACTGTGCGGTGGTCACTCCCACCAATACTGTCATGGACAGATGCATCTGCAACCGGTAGATTGATGAGGATGAGGTCAAATAGGTTTTCTCCCTCGTGTTGATTTGCTCACCACCTGCCGCAGGCCCAGTCTGGCAGCTATGTCCTTCAGGACTGGGCCAGCTCGGTCAGTCGTGGTGTTACCGAGCCACTCTCGGTGGTGGACATTGAAGTCCCCCACCCAGAGTACATTCTGTGCCCTTGCTACCCTCGGTGCTTCCTCCAAGTGGTGCTCAACATGGAGGAGGACTGATTCATCAGATGAGGGAGGACGGTAGGTGGTAATCAGTAGGAGGTTTCCTCGCCCATGTTTGACCTGATCCCATCAGATTTCATGGGGCCCGGAGTCAATGTTGAGGACTCCCAGAGCCACTCCCTCCTGACTGTATATCACTGTACCGCCACCTCTGGTGGGTCTGTCCTGCCGGTGGGACAGTACATACCCAGGGATGGTGATGGAAGAATCTGAGATGTTGGCTGAAAGGTATGATTCTGTGAGTATGGCTATGTCAGGCTGTTGCTTGACTAGTCTGTGGGACAGCTCTCCCAATTTTGGCACAAGTCCCCAGATGTTAGTGAGGAGGACTTTGCAGGGTCGACTGGCTTGGTTTGCCTTTGTCGTGTCCGGTGCTTAGTGGTGGTCCGTCTGTTTTATTCTTATGACTTTTCGTAGCGAGACTTTATAACTGAGTGGCTTACCAGGCCATTTCAGAGGGCGATTAAGAATCAACCACATTGCTGTGGGTCTGGAGTCACATACAGGCCAGACCGGGTAAGGACAGCAGGTTTCCTTCCCTAAAGGACATTAGCGAACCAGGTGGGTTTTTACGCCAAACCGGTAGTTTTATGGCCACCATTACTGTTTCTAGTTTTATGATCTGCATCAGATATGTCTTTCACATGTATGCTGCTTTGATCTTGAAGACAGACCAAGTAAACACTTGATAGAAATCATTAAACTGCTTTATTTCATAGGAAGTGAACATACATAGCGACAGTTATGATCAGATTCACTTGGTTCAATCAGTGCAGCAAGTCTTTGTGTAATAATATGAATATAAGGGATATGCTATACTTCCTCACGTTAATGAGTTGTCTGCTTGATTGAAACAAACTAATTTCCAACTCCCCTGGCATTATATGCATCTTGCAGCCTTTTTCTGGGTCTCACCACTTTGATGCTTTCTGTATCAAAAACTCTGACTGTCTGTCTGTATTGCATCCTGTTTCAAAAATCTGCCTCCCTGCCTGTGTCCCGGTCTCTGTTTTGTGTATCTTGCTGTTTACACCTATGAAAAGAGATCAAAAGATTTCCAATATAGTGGGTGTGAGGTGTTTATCCGTTACTGAAATAAACTAACACATTGCTTATTATTTACAGTCTGAGGAAAGATCAAAATTAGCTTGTTAGAATCTTAACTACCTATTGTCTCAGACCTCCTTATTGTTTTTAAAAAAAAACATTTAAAGTAACTTTTTTTCCAAATCCTTTCTAAGGAAAAATGACCAGACGATCCTGAAACACGACTGTCACTAACGATCTCTCTCGATTTTTATGTGAAATGGAAACTGTTGATTGCTGTAAGTATGCATGGGGTTGTGTCCCCGTGCTTGAATGGTTTTAACTCGCCGTGCCTAAAAGAGGTGAAACTTTTCTTTTGCAGGAATATTCTCCAGACATGACTCACACTATTGCTAAAAGGGAGAAAGTAAAAAAGGTTAATGAAGGTGTTACTCTGACTAACGTCTCACCAGGAGCAGAGCAGGTGACCCAAGCTGTTGACCGGGGCAGGTAGGTGCACTCTAAATGGTGGGATTTTTAAAAGAATGACTAATCGTGGTAGAAAGCACAGCTTTTTAGCAGGGAAATCTACAAAAGCTCAGTTTTTAAAAAAAAATTCTGTAGCCCTGTTATCTCCAGCTTAGATAGATACAATCCATCAAGGATCCACTCAGACGTAACACACTTAAAGGGAAAATTGTGTTTTAATACTGTATCACCACATAGTAATAAACATGATAAAAGGAGATGTCTACATACTTGTGTTTTATCATCTGGTAAGTGGTCAGACGTGGGCTGGATATCTTGTGTGGAGGCAGCAATATCATGAGATAGGTAGAAGAGTGTGGGCGGCAACAGCAAGGGCATGTTACCCTGAAGTGTCTGCTCCTACTTGCCTGTGACCAGTTGTTTGAAAACACAAAGGCATGATATTAATCTCCCCCTGATGGGCGAGTGAAGGTCAGGGGTTGGGGTTAAAAATGAAAAAAACGGGAAACGCGACGGCTGCTGGTTTCATGGCATCAGAGTGTCCCGCTGTGCAGAGGCGGCTCACTTCTTTAACATTTAAATTGGGCTCCCACAGTGCAACTGGGAGCCCGATTTTAAATTTGACAGGTGCTGCGCGGTTTCCATGGGGTCGGGAAATCCGGCAGTGAAAGGAAGGCGGGAGTTGTCGGCTCCACAAGTTAAGTGTCTTTTCTAGCAATCCTTGTGGGCCAGGGGGAGCAGCAGTGCTCCCCCAGCCCCTCAAGGAAGCCTTCTGCCGATCCTAGCCTCTCTCTTCCTCCCCCCCCCCCCCCACAAAGCCCCAAACGCCGACCGACCTTTCTCCCCTTCCCCTCCCAATTGCCGGGGACCGTCCCCAAGGTTCCCCGGCCGTGGCCTCCTGCCGCTGGTTTTCCTTTTTGGCTGGCTGCTGGTTGGGAAACAGAAGGAAAAAAATGATAGAGATCCTGCCATTAAGCTCGGCAAGATCTCCGTGTCCCTGGCCTTGCCGGGTTCTTCGGCCTCCCTGCCTTCCCGTAAGTATCAGGGCCAAAATGCCACAATGAGGAATTACATGACATCCATAAAATAATGAACAGCGATGTATGCCCAAGTGTGACTTCGAGGGAAACTTGGAAACAATGGTGTTCCCACAATATTGCTGCTCTTGTTCCACCTGGTGATAGAGGTCACAGGGGAGTACGGTGCTGTTGAAATAACCTTGGTGAGTTGCTGCAGTGCATCCAGTAAATCATGCATACTACAGTCAGCTTATGATGGCGGGATAGTCATTCAGGCCAAGGACACTTCCTGAGAAACTTCTGCAGTGACATCCTGGGCTTCTCATGACTCGCCTCCAACAACAATGACCACCTTTCTTTATGTCGGTTATGACTCCAGCCATTGAAGGGTTTTCTCTGACCCTCATTGACTTCAGTGTTGTTAAAGCTCCTTGGTGCCATACTTGGTCGAATGCTGTCTTGATGTCGAGGGCAGCTACTTTCACCTCTCCTCTGGTATTCAGCTCTTACACTCGTATCTGAATCAAGGCTGTGATGAGGTCTGGAGCCAAGCAATTCTGGTGGAACCCAAATTGAGTATTGATGAGTAGGTGTTGCCTGATGGTACTATTGATGACTCTTTCCATCACTTTACTGACGATTGATGGGGAGGAGGCCGGTGGGATAGTAATTGGCTGGGTTAGATTTGTCCTGCTTTCTGTGGATGTGACATACATGAGCAATCTTCCGCGTTGTTGGCTAGATGCCAATGTCGTAGCTGTACTAGAACAGCTTGGCTAGTGGACCTAGCTGTGGTGCACAGGTTTTTAACACTACTGCTGGGATGTTATCAGGGCCTATTGCACTACGTATGGCCCAGGGCCATAGTGTCCAGTGCACTCAGCCGCTTCTTAATGTCGCGTTGAGTGAACCAAATTGGCTGGATATTGGCATCAATGATGGGGATCTCCGGAGGAGGCCGAGTAGGATCATCCACTTGCACTTTTGGCTGAAGACTCTTGCAAATACTTCAGCCTTGTCTCTTGCACTCACACGCTTGGTTCCATCATGATTCAGAGTGAGGTTGTTCGTGGAACCTTCTGTTAGTTGCATGGTTGGCCACCACTATTTTCGAATGGATGTGATAGGGCTACAGAGCTTTGCTCTGCTCCGTTGACTGTGCAATCACTTAGCTCCATCAATATCCTGCTGTTTTTGATGCTACGCATGCAGGTAGCTTCACTAGGTTCATAACTCATTCTAAGGTATGCCCTCACAGTGGAGACCAGACTTTGTTTCCACAAGGACTGTGCAGAGGACATTTCTGCCAATTCTGTCGAGACAGATGTGTCTGCAATAGGTACGTTGGTGAGGATGAGGTCCAGTCGGTTACTTTCTCATGTTGGTTTCCTTACCCCCTGACGTAGGCCTAGTTTGGCAGCTATGTCCCTCAGGGTTTGATCGGTGGTGGTACTACCAAGCCATTCTTGATGGTGCACATTGAAGTCCACTACCCAGAGAATGTTCTGTGCTCAGTAGTGGTGATCAGCTGGAGGTTTCGTTGACTTTATTTGACCTGAAGCCATGGTCTGGAGTCAATGTTGAAGTTACCCATGACCACTCCCACCCAACTGAATATCATCCAGACAAATGGAGAGTATTCCATCACACTCATGATTGTGCCATTAGGTGCGTCCAATTTTCTTCTTATTGAACATTGTAGTGATTACAACTGGGAGGCTTGCTAAGACACTGCATTAACAGTCAACCACAGAGTGTGGGACTGGAGTCACACATGTAAGCTGGACCAGGTAGAGGTGACAGATCCCTTCCCTGAAGGACATTAATGAACCAGTTGGGTTGTTACAACAGCCCAGAAGCTATCTTGGTTATTTTTCTGATGCTAGCCCACAAATTACTGGATTTATTGAATTCAATGTCACTGCTTTGCCTGATGAGATTTGAACTCCTCTGGGTTGCTAGTCCAGTACCATAACCACTAGGGTCCCTGCTGCAAATTATTTGTTCATCCCAGAGAACATAGTGGGCACTAAATTGGGCCGTGTAGTACCCGTTGTTTAGATGCTACAGGGCCTCTCCAACATCCAAGATGGTGTCTTGGCTGCGCTGCACGTTTCCAGCATGACGTGTGCCGGACGTCATCCTGGTATAGGAGTTAGCGCGTGCGCAATACCGAACGCCGGAAGCATGTAAAGTAAGGAGAAAATGGATACAATCAGTGATAAGTCCCAAAATGGTGTCTAACGCTCAACTCAATGCAGTCTTATCCCCGACCATCTGAACGTGTCTTAGAGTGCCTGGAGGACCCATGATTTACAGGCTAGTGGCTGGATTATTGCTTCTGGCTACCGAGACATTTGTAACTGTTTTTGGAGGTCTCCTAGACTTGAATACTAGGACTAGGAGACATAGCCTAACATTTAGAGCCATGACGTGCAGGAGTGAAGTTAGGAAATGCTTCTACACAGAAAGGGTGGGAGAAGTTTGGAACGCTCGTCTGCAAACGGCAGTTGGTGCTAGCTCAATTGTGAATTCTAAATCTGAGATTGATAGATTTCTGTGAACCAAGGGTATTAAAGGAATATGGGGCTAAGGCGGATATAAGGAGTTAGGTCACAGGCCCACCATGATCTCATTGAATGGTGGAACAGACTCGAGGGGCTAAATTCCACTGCTACTTGCCTCCTGATAATGCACCACCTTCTCCTGCAAGAAAGCAGGATGTGTGTCTGGATGATTTGCCTGTCATGGTTGAATAGTTGTGAATTGTGAGTGGCTGGCTTGCAACAGTGGCAATGTGTAAGGGTGAGAG
Source organism: Heptranchias perlo (assembly GCF_035084215.1). NCBI lineage: Eukaryota > Metazoa > Chordata > Chondrichthyes > Hexanchiformes > Hexanchidae > Heptranchias > Heptranchias perlo. The sequence goes on from NC_090351.1 coordinate 11,831,818, forward strand.
GAAGCATCTGATTAGAAGCGTTAAGTACTGATGGAAAGAGTTTGTTGGTATGTGGGTGATGGGGAGGTTGTAGTGCGTGGAGCAGTGGATGCGGCTAGTGGTGCAGTTGGTAGGAGATGCCACCTCACAGGTGACCTCACTCACCTTGACCACTCATGTCAAAGCATTGAACTTCTTCCTGCACTGCATCCACGTCGTTCATGATGCTATGCGCCTGGCATTGACTTTGTCCCCCGCTGCCTCTTGGGTATATGTCTGGGGGGCCTCTTGACCTCCCAACCACTCTTTCCCCCCCACACCCCCACCCCTGGCGGATATAGGATGCCCCTCCTTCTGTCCACCTCTTGCACCAAGGTCTCTAGTGCATCAGCAGAGAACCTTGGTGCATGCGCTATCGCAGGCCTGGAACCAACTCAGATCGGCAGATTGGTGAGGTCTGGCATGCAGATTGGAGGATGTGGGATTCAGTAGTATGCAACCTTTATTCAATGTTTTAACATAACTCATCAGTTTGTAAACAAAGGGAAGGGAGCTGCATCTGTGTTTTGCATGTGCGATGTCTGATCTCCGTTCAGACTCCGTGCAGACAGCAGACTGTTATTTTCAGCAAATAACAGGTACCAGCTACCTTGAAGAGATTTTTAAGAGACAGCCTGCCTTTAAGAGATTGGAGCTGCCCCATTGGTGGTAAGTGCTAATTGCATTGAATCCTCGTTCAACGTTGATTCGGAATGCTGCTTGCAGGTGCGTCCTCAGGCCTGACGAAAGTCTCGTCCTGCCTGCGCAGGGGCCTTTGGGCATGGGGTAATAGCGGATTGTGCTACCCCGCCCAATAATAGGCCTTATCCAATTTTTTTTTTCCCCAAGTGTGTTTTTCCCTAAAAAAACAACCATTATCTAATATTGGATTGTTCATGCAGTGGAACTGTATCCAAGAATCGACTGCATGAGACAATTACTAAGAGCGTTGGGACAATTAGTTCCATGAGGGCCGAATTTTACTTGGTCTGCCTGGTCGGACCGGGGCAGTAGTGGCCCGGAAATCACAGTGCTGGAATTACTGAATCGTTTCTGCTCCAATCCCACCAGTCACCATTTTGCCTGTGGCCTTCACAAGGACTGCTTAGGTGCCTGCCTGAAGTAGGCAGGAACTTCTTTTACAGTATTCACATTGGGGTCCCATGAGGTAAATTGGACCCCGATTGCAATTTTTAGGTACAAATGGGCAGGGTCTGCAGTGAGTACCCTAACCAGTGATGCTTAAAGGGAAAGTGGCGAGGAATTGTCTAATTTTTTGGGGGGGCCAGGAGGAGCAAAATAATTCTGGACCCCTGGCAGCCCGTTGAAGGCCACCCGCAGAATTGCCTCAACCACTCTCCTCCACCCTGTAAGGCTCTGACAGTTGGCCGGCTTAGTGTTGAAGCCAATTGCTTTCCTGCCTTCCTAGAACGGAGGACCCATTTGGCGCCCACAGCTCACCTGCGGAATGTAACTGAGGCCCAGGCCTCTGAATGGCTCAGGCCTCCCGCAGCAAGATCAGGCAGGCTTGCTCCACCCGCACCTTCTTTGACGGTAATTAAAATTGGCCCGCTGTAGTGCATCGGGTTTAAAATTCATTACAGGTAGCACCAAGGGACTATGCAGTAATTGGGGTTTATTCATCAAATTGGGCTGTTTCACTATTCAAGGAAATACTTCTTTAAATGCGGTGATATAGGCAAAAGATCAATTCTGGGACTTGTTAGTTTTAAAGCTGAATAGTATTCTGAGCACTTAGTGACCGGTAAATTTTCTTGATTTTAAAGCACTGCTCAGATCTTCTGTTTCTAGGGATTCTTTACAAATACAGATGTCCTTTTCTCACTCCCCAAACAGCCATAGTATCTGCCAGAATAATGAGAAAAGTTGCAGTACTAACCCTTTTGTGGAGAATGAAGTCAAGCAGGAGGTGAAGGAGATCCAGAAAGAGGAAAAGAAAAAGTTGGTGAAAACTGCCTGTCGTTGCTTGGGGCAGCTTGGAGCTTTTCACTAACATTCACTAACTTTAGCTACTCTGTGGGGCAAACCTATCAACGGGACTGTGGCCATGTTTCTCTCTGTCTCTCTTAATCTGTAATGTATGTCATGTACATATTCATGACTTAATCTGTCATTTGTGTGCTCTCTGTATCACTCTCACAATGATTCTGTGTATCTGGGTGAATTTCTCACTATCTTTCTATTTTCTTGCATGTTTTTGATAAATATACATGTAAATTTGTATAATCAGCTCACGTTCTGAAATGCTATCTGCAATATGTAGCCCCTTAAATAAGGGTAATGCTTTTCTAGTATTTCAGTATAAAATGCAGACCAGCTTAAAGGGGAAGAAAAGTACTTTGTGTTTAAACTACTCCCTCATTTCACATATATTTACAAAAGAAATACTATTTGTTTTATTTAAGCAAGATCATTTTCTGACCATGTGGACACCCTTCTTGCTAGGCTGATCAATGACATCACCAATGGGAAATGTCACCAAGCATGCTGGAATTGATCCATCGGAAACAATGTGGGGAGGGCGGGGAGGCTATATGAGCTTGGACCAAACCAAGAGCTGCAGAACCTCCAGATACACCCAATCTGCCCTCACTTTCAAGGATGGTGAATTTCCAGCCAATAGCCTGGTTTCCCAGGGAGCAGCAGTACCAGATCAGCTCTTCACCTGGTCCAAATTGTGTCTCCACATTTTCTAATGGAGTGGCTCTAGAATGCTTACCAATGATGTTGAGAAGCAGCCTTGTAGGACTTAAGTCCAGGTTCTCCATGCAGCTCAAAAAATTGATGTTACTAAATTTCTTTTGTATTGAATTTTCTCTATAACATGAGGGAGTACTTACAAAAAAAGGATCCCCCTGGATTTTACTTCCCCTTTAATGAAAGGTCAACCAACTGAACGTCATTGTTTAATTCTATAGGCTGTTCAGATCAAACGCTGGTGTTTCACTCATATCTCTAACCTCAACTGCACTGGATGCATGTAATATGCTAATTGAACCCAACTCTCATGAATTTTTTGTGCTATTGGGCTACTAGTAGGTTTGTCTATTTTACATTCATGTTATAAAAGTATCTGAAGGTGGAAAAATAAAGAAAAAAAACTGCATATGCTGGAAATCTGTGGTAGAAGCAAAGTGCTGAAATACACAGTGGGTCAGTCAGCATCTGTAATGAGAAAGAAATTGAATGATTCCACCTGACACCTGTTAACTTTTCTCTCTATAGATGTTGACTGACTTGCTGTGTATTTCCAGCATTTTCTGTTTTTGTGTGTAATCAGTGTAACTCTTCCCCATGTTAACGTAGTAAATTTAATAGTCCTCATCTGAAGATGGAATAAAGCAAATTGTTTCAGAATAAATTTGAGGACACTGCCAAGGGCCACAATCCCAAAGAATTAAATATTGTGGCTCCCCAGCAATGGTAAAATAAAAGCAAAATGTAGGAAAAGCACAGCCGGTCAATCAACAATAGAAAGAGAAAGATCAGTATTATTCTTATTTCAGATGTTGATCGAACTGTGCATTTCCCATATTTTCGGTCTGTTTCTGATTTCTGCTGTGTTTGCTTTTCTTCTTCACCATGGGGAGTTTTCACTTTTGTAAAAGTAAGTCCAATTAGACATGCTTGTGGCCCTCTTGCCATACTGTGAAAGGGCAGTTACAGTTCACTTGTTGACCTAATCTTCATATAAAGGAAGCTGTTTGCTGCATGTTACCTAGTACAGCCCACTTTCGATCAGCATCACTGCAGTTACAATACCATATCCCTCTTCACCGGCCAGAAGCACAGACTACAATGGGAATAACACTAGTCTTCCCTTCCCCCCCCCCCCCCCCAACCCCATTACGGCATGACCACTGAACATAACTTGCTCGATGTTGCCCTGCTTGTGCTAGCCAGATTCTACCTGCATTTCTCCTAAATCTTGGAGAAATGCTGAGCATGTGGGTCCATAACATCATGTTTGCTTGAGTAACCACGGGCAGCAGTGGAGATGGGGGAAACCATAGCTATTGGGCTTTGCCAGTAGCTCGAGCCCAGAGTTTGTTGCCTCTCTTGGGAAATGATATGTGATGTGGGATGAGTTTTTGTTTTACAGAAATTTACACTGTTCTAAATTATAAAGAATCCACTTCAAAGTCTATGTAGAACAGAGGAAAATAGTTTTCAGCTGAAGAATTTTTTTTCCAAACTATTTTCTAGTCTTTCCTGACAGTTTCTATCATTGTAAAAGCTGCATAACCCTGTTGAAATATACTAATGCTGTCTCCTAATTCTAAAATCACCTTCACATTGCACTCACATTGCTGCAGTTTAGACTTGCTTTGTTTTCTGCCTATCTGGTTCTGTTTAGATGACCTTGTGTTAGTACAAAGCAAAAACAGAAAATGCTGGAAGTACACAGCATGCCAGTCAACATCTCGGGGAAAGGGGAGAGAGATTTGTGGGTGAAACCCTTTAGCAGAACATCAGTTCTGATGAGGGGTTTTCCCCCAGAACTTTAGCCTATTTTTCTCTTTCCAATCCTGACTGGCTTGCTGGGCATTTCTACTATCTTCTCATTTTATTTCAAGTTTCCAGCATTCAGTTTCTCTCCATCTCTTTTTTTAAATGTATTTCCACAGAGACTAGGAGACTACTGCAGGGTCTGCTCTGTTGACATTTTACAGGTTTTTTTCTCACCCCCTTTTCTGTTGCAGCATGAGTAGCTACAAGAAGAAGCAGTGGGATGTAATTGAGGCCCAGGCCTCTGAATGGCTCGGGCCTCCCGCAGCATGAATGTGCAAGCACGCTCCGTCTGCCCGTTCTCTGACGGTAGTTAAAATCGGCCCTCTGTGGTGCACTTATATAGGGACTAAAATTCATTACAGGTAGCACCAGCAATAATTGGGGTTTATTCATGAAATTGGGCTGTTTCATTATTCAAGGAAAGAAAGAACTTGCATTCATAAACCCTTGTGTCTCAAAGCACTTCACAACTAATTATTTCTTGAAATGCGGTGATCTAGGCAAAAGATCAATTCTGGGACTTACTAATTTTAAAGCTGAATAGTATTCTGAGCACTTAGTGACCATTAAATTTTCTTGATTTTAAAGCGCAGCTCAGACCTTCTGTTTCTAGGGATTCTTTACAAATACAGGTGTCCTTTCTTACTCCCCGAACAGCCGTAGTATCTGCCAGAATAACGGGAGAAGTTGCAGTAATAACCCTTTTGCGGAGGATGAAGTCAAGCAGGAGGTGAAGGAGATCCAGAAAGAGGAAAAGAAAAAGTTGGTGAAAACTGCCTGTCATTGCTTGGGGCAGCTTGGAGTTTTTCACTAACATTCACTAACTTTAGCTACTCTGTGAGGCAAACCTATCAATAAGACTGTTGCCCTGTGCTCCTCTCTCTGTCTCTCTTAATCTGTAATGTATGTCTTGTACATATTCATGACTTAATCTGTCATTTGTGTGCTCTCTATCACTCTCACAATGATTTTGTGTATCTGGGTGAATTTCTCACTATCTTTTTATTTCCTTGCTGCATGTTTTTGATAAATATACATGTAAATTTGTATAATAAGCTCACGTTCTGAAATGCTATCTGCAATATGTAGCCCCTTAAATAAGGGTAATGCTTTTCTAGTATTTCAATATAAAGTGCAGACCAGCTTAAAGGGGAAGAAAAATACTTTGCGTTTAAACTACTCCCTCATTTCACATATATTTATTAAAAAAATACCATTTGTTTTATTTAAACAAGATCATTTTCTGACCATGTGGACACCCTTCCTACTATGCTGATCAATGACATCACCAATGAGAAGTATCACCAAGCATGCTGGAATTGATCCATCGGAAACAATGTGGGGAGGGCGGGAGGGTATATGAGCTTGGAGCAAACCAAGAGCTGCAGAACCTCCGGATACACCCAATCTGCCCTCACTTTCAAGGATGGTGAATTTCCAGCCAATAGCCTGGTTTCCCAGGGAGCAGCAGTACCAGATCAGCTCTTCACCTGGTCCAAATTGTGTCTCCACATTTTCTAATGGAGTGGCTCTAGAATGCTTACCAATGATGTTGAGAAGCAGCCTTGTAGGACTTAAGTCCAGGTTCTCCATGCAGCTCAAAAAATTGATGTTACTAAATTTTTTGTATTGAATTTTCTCTATAACATGAGGGAGTACTTACAAAAAAAGGATCCCCCTGGATTTTACTTCCCCTTTAATGAAAAGTCAACCAGCTGAACTTCATTGTTTAATTCAAACGCTGTTCAGATCAAACGCTGGTGTTTCACTCATATCTCTAACCTCAACTGCACTGGATGCATGTAATATGCTAATTGAACCCAACTCTCATGAATTTTTTGTGCCATTGGGCTACTAGTAGGTTTGTCTATTTTACATTCATGTTATAAAAGTATCTGAAGGTGGAAAAATAAAGAAAAAAAACTGCATATGCTGGAAATCTGTGGTAGAAGCAAAGTGCTGAAATACACAGTGGGTCAGTCAGCATCTGTAATGAGAAAGAAATTGAATGATTCCACCTGACACCTGTTAACTTTTCTCTCTATAGATGTTGACTGACTTGCTGTGTATTTCCAGCATTTTCTGTTTTTGTGTGTAATCAGTGTAACTCTTCCCCATGTTAACGTAGTAAATTTAACAGTCCTTATCTGAAGATGGAATAAAGCAAATTGTTTCAGAATAAATTTGAGGACACTGGCAAGGGCCACAATCCCATAGAATTAAACACTCTGGTTCCCCAGCAATGGTAAAATAAAAGCAAAATGTAGGAAAAGCACAGCCGGTCAATCAACAACAGAAACAGAAAGAGAAAGATCGGTATTACTCTCGTTATTTCAGATGTTGACTGAGCTGCTGTGCCTTTCCCATATTTTCGGTTTGTTTCTGATTTCTGCTGTGTTTGCTTTTCTTCTTCACCATGGGGAGTTTTCACTTTTGTAAAAGTGAGTCCAATTAGACATGCCTATGGTCCTCTTACTGTGAAAGGGCAGTTACAGCTCACTCTGCCTGTTCGTCTCTGTCTAGATGACTTTGTGTTAGTACAAATTAGAAACAGAAAATGCTGGAAATACGCAGCATGCCAGTCAATATCTGCTGAGAGAGAGGGAGGAGAGTTTTAACATTATGGGTGGAACTCTTCAGCAGAACTGCAGAACATCAAGGGGTTTTCCCCCAAAACTTTAGCCTATCTTTCTCTTTCCAATCCTGACTGGCTTGCTAGGCATTTCTTCTTCTCATTTTATTTCAAGTTTCCAGCATTCAGTTTCTCTCCATTTCTCTTTTTTGATATATTTCCACAGGCACAGAGACCAGTACAGGGTCTACTGTGGTGACATCTTAGAGTTTTTTTTTACACCCTCCTTTTCTGTTGCAGCGTAAGTAGCTATGAGAAGAACCAGGCATACTCTGCTGAATGGTCCGATGATGAAACGAATACCCCCGCCACAAATGATGCTAACGGAGGAACAAACCCATTTGATGAGGAGACTTCTCCCGCCCACACGCAAGGTGTGCGAGTGCGTGCTCTGTATGATTACGATGGGCAAGAGCAGGATGAGCTGAGCTTCAAAGCAGGTGAGGCAATGTAGAAAAGATCATTCTGCCTGTATGTGTCATGTGACAGGAATGATTCCCTATTTATAATTATTTGCCAGTGTGCTACATAAGAGCTAAAGGCTGCCAGATTTCTGGGCCACTTACCCATCTCTGCCATAGTATCCCCAGTACATGTATGGCTGTTAATTGAGATGAAACCTGTGGTGGGAGGTGGGTGGTATGTGCCTGTCACTGGAGTGTAAGCAGTCAGCCAAAAAAACAGATTAAAGATACAACACCCAGATGCATATAGGGGGCTTGGGATAAATTATTGTAGTCAAATAATTTTGTGTTGAGAAACCATTATTCAATAGTAAATTTACATACCGTTACCAATTTCTTTTTGTCTCTTATTTTAATTATTCTTGGATTGTGTGGTTAGAGACGTTCATGTTTTGTCATTAAACCACTGGCAGCATGACCTTTTAGAATTAAAAGTAACATCTAGATAATGCTCAGCTGCTACTTGGAGGGGTGGGGTGGGGCAGAACTCTACGGTGGAGCAGACGGGTTACGGGAACATATGACTGCTGTTGCCCCAGTGCACCTGCTCCTCAAACAAGCCCTCAGATGCTTGTTTAGATTTCAGTGGAGGAGCCCTGTTAATGATTATTCATGAACAAGAACAAATGATGATTGTGGGCCATGGAGGAACATTGGAGAATGAAGTTAACATGTATATGAAAAGAAGGGAGAGTAAATTGGGGAGTGGGAATAATTGGATAGCTCTTTCAAAGTGCCGGCATGGTCATGATGGGCCGAATGTCCTCCCTCTGTGCTGCATCATTCTGTGATTCTATGAAAAGAGCATCGGTATCCTTGTATCCTGTTCAGAGTGTGAGAGATGTTAGAAGAGCTGCCTCAGATATAGAAGCAGGATTGAAATCTCGGATATTGGGCTTTGTAGAGTGAAGGAGGACATGGAAATGTTTGGAAAGAAGAAACGGCGCTCCCTGGAATGAAATGTCTGACTGCTTGTGCTGTCCCCTTCAAATGCAGGTGATTTCTTAATAAAGATCGAAGATGAGGATGAACAGGGCTGGTGCAAGGGACGTCTGGAGAATGGACAGCTAGGCTTGTATCCAGCTAATTACGTAGAGGTTATCTGACCACACAGTGTGCTTACTGAGCTAGTCGCTGCTGCTGTATATATATGTTCTAGATAATGCTGTTCCTGTTTTTGAGGTGATTTGACAAATCATTTCATTTTGTACTTTTTTGTTCATAGATAGTGCCCTGTTATCATTTGTGCAAATCATGCCTCCATCTGTGGGCTCAAAAGACTGTATCCCTTTAATAGTCAATGTAAAAGACCTATTTAAAAAGAAACCTACTTAACTTATATAGTGAGCTCTCTTCCATTCTTGAAGTGGCACCCCATTTGTTTTTCCTGTTTTATTTTGACCAGGAAGCCTCATTATTAACCTAGTTTCGCTTCCTCCTCCTTTTTAACAAACTCGCATAAGTGCATTTCTGTCACTTGAATTCCAGTCATTGATTTGCTGTTACCAGTCCCTTAATTGACTGTACATGGTCACTAAATTGTAGCCACACACACACACACACACACACACACACACACACACACACACACACACGTTTTCTAATTAATCCTCATTCCCCACATTCACTGAAGGTCTAATTTCCATTACCTTAAACTGTGGGGAAAACCCTACAGATTTCCCTTGTGTTCTCATATATTGCATTTAAAAAGTAAGCTGCTGAATTAATTTAGGTACTGAGTACTTTGATTTGTTGCTCCTTATGTGCTTTTTTTTTACCAAGCCCATTGACCATTGAAATTCCAATTGAAGGCCATTCATAGGAATGTCCATGCTATGAACCAAGTGTTCCCTGTTTCCAATAATTCTCATTCATCCAATTGAAGGTGAACATGCTGACCCTGATGGATAATGGTGTGTCCACTAGGTGCCCTGTCATCAGCCCATAGATATCTGCAGCTTTGCATTGTTTGATGAGAGAGAGTAAAACTGATTATTGAGGTGTTTGGCATGGAGTCCATTGTTTGCCATTAGTTTGAGGACCCAATCATTTGTACATGACAGCACTTGGATAGTTAAGGTGAATTAAATTCTGACTATTAAATTGGCTAATCCAATAATGGATCAGTTGTGGGTCTGGCTATGTATATGTTTAAAAGGACCTTTTCAGTGTAAAGTTCATAGAGACACTGCCCTGTTTATGAACAGAGACGTGTTCAAATGACTAATTCAATGCAATGTCATTGTGTTGCCTGTCATCAGCCGTTATTTTAATTGTCAATGTGTTTAAGTCTGTGCTGCAGTGGATCAAATGTTAACCTGAAAATTCCTCATTGAAATAACCATGCTTCTTTTAAAAGGTAGCCAGTATCCTGTTGGAGTGTGTGGAGAATGAATAAGTGTTGTTATTAACTGGGTGCCCTTTTACTGCTGTACACTGTAACATGGGAGCATTTTCTAGAAGATATTTAGCATATTAAACCTGACCAGCGCAGAGAAGTGAAGAGCAGCACGGTCCATACAACAGACACACACACACTAACGCCTGGGCATCCAGTTCAATTAAACTCAGGAGCTGAAAAGTGCATGCCACTGAAAAGAAAGGGCTTGAAAATTATCTGCATGATCCAGGACCCTGGTGGTTCAAATGTAGATGGGTCTGCTCAGTTTTTACACTGCTGCACTCATTGGCTTCTGTCACCAGAGGGCTCAGCTTGTCTTAAGTAAATATAAGAACTCTTATTGCCAGCAACATTACCACAACACTGGAATGGCAGTCATTTTCCACATCTCCGTTGACTTTTTCACAGACTTTCTGGAGGTTCAGATTTTCTTTTCCTTTTTGCGCCTCAAAAAATAAAAACCATGTGACCTGGAGACCTAATGGAGACCTAACCTGAAGTGGTGATGTAATAAAGATTTAATGCAAGGTAAATGTAAACAATAACATTTGAGAATTGTTTCTACTACTACACCCTCTCTCTTCCTTTTCTCCCCCTCCCCATCTGCAAAGTCTGTCCATTTTTTTTCTCTACAACTTATTTCTTAAAATATTAGAACTAACTCTTCTAATGAACAGATTGTCAGCTCCATTCCTTTCCCCTTATCTTATACGGATTGCAAGACTCTGCAATTGTTCATTATTAAGGTTGAGCATCTGTTTAATAATTACCTAGCTGTTTCTTCAATGTTTGGACCCAGTGATTTTAAAATAATAAGTATGGAGGAGAAAAAACCCCAGAAAATACCATCAAGAACCAGCAGATTTTTTTCTAGATTCCCCCCATGAAGTAACAGGAATGGGCACAGTGTGTTTCTCTGTTTGCATCCATTTGCCTATTTCATATAAGCTAAGACTATGGTGGGGGGAGGTCATAATGACCTTGTAACATTGCATTAGGAGCCAACGTCCTTAAACATACTGCACTCCGCAGCTGCTGCAGTTACAAAGTTTCCCACATCCAACAGTTTCCTCAAAGATCAAGCTGAAGCCCTGCTGTTCAGAATGTTGGTTACTACTTAATGAAGCTAAGTCTAATAGGAATTGTAAATTTATGAAACCTCTCACTTTTAAGTGTTCTATTAAAGATGGACAAAAAGAAAGGGATGTTGTCATTTAATTTATGATTTAGATTGTACATCGTAGGGCATTTTTAAACATTTGCATGACACTTAATTCGAATTAGATATTGGAGGGAATGGGGAAATGCTGAGCTTCCAGGTCTTTGTGTGTAATACTCATTGTGGCAGCAACCCAAATGTCAGTGGTAATGACCAGCAGTCTCTTGCTCATCATATTTTGCAGTGGGATTTGTACTTTAATGGATTCCAACATTTGTATCCTCAATCTAAGTTGGATACAGCAGTGATGAAGTTCTTCCACTGCACTTTTGGGTAGTGCTTTTTTAGGAGGAGAAGGAAGGGAAATTTGAGAGACTTGAATCTCATGTGCAGGGTATCTATTTATTACTTAACAGTTCAACTCCCAAAACAATTCCACTAATCACCAACGCTAAGCCTTTATTGCGTAGTTTGTGTAATATGTTTCCTCGTTTTCCCCCTCCCCATTTTTATTTAAATTTTAGTCCTGGACAGGTCACTTGCTCCCAGGTTCTTCAGCCAAAGTGCACATTATGCCAAAGTGCTTTGCCAGTGTGTGTGTGTGTTTTAAAAAAAAATTTACCTTCACACTCACTCATTCTCCAACTCCCTCACTCACTTGACACAAGTCCTCAAATTTAAATGTGCTTATTGTACAGAGACTCCTTGCCCCTTCTATGTGCAATCAATCAGTGCTTTTTATAGGAGCAATGCAGCAAGCCCAATTGTCCGGTACCCAATTTGGGGAACTAAGGATGTGTTGTACTGTACTGCAGAACCACAAACGGGTGGAAAATCTCTAGATACACCTTCTAACCATGCTGACAAACTTAGCTATTTATCATTCACACACCTTGGTATATCAGTTGTGAAATTCCTGAATGAAAAACTACAGATGGTGACAAGCTAGTTGTTGTTTCGCCAGCATTCATACCTGTTTGTTCTGTGCACTGTATGCGCCATCCGTTTGTTTGGCCTGGGACGCTGTGCATGTCTAACTTTATCCATGTAATGATTCTAATGTTCTTGTGGTTAGATTGTGATGTTTCACTAACATTTAGATAGTTATTTTGTTACCTGTCTGAATGCATCATGAGCACTACCGTGTACCACATTTCGAAATACCATAATTGCTGGAGCGGTTTATAAATCGGGCTGCCTGGGAGAAGGGAGATGGGACCCCCCCCACCCCCCCAAAAAAAAAGAGTTGGTTGTACAAACTTTGTATGGCACTGGATGATCACTGTGCAGTAAATATCTGCTTACATTCTACTTCTGATGGTTCAGTCATTTTTTGTGCTAAAAAAATTGAACTATCCAACAATTTGAATTAAGCATCATAATGTAGCAAAGTGGGAATGTAGTGCTTAAAAAATTGAATGATAATTCAAATTAAGCAATTTTGAATTGAGTGAGTGGACGCTATTGTCCATAGGTACTTTACAAAAGGGCTCTAGTGACCCTGCTTCTAAACCTTTTAACTTTGCTCAGATTTTTAAAAAATATTAAAACACAAAATGGGAGCAGCAGGATAGTGAAAGGTGCTGTGTATATTTTTCCACCATTCCACTTCAGATATAAACACTTTTTGGGTTTTCTTTTAAAAATTCCATCTCATAAATGTACCAGTGTAGTTTCAGACTGGTGCCTATTTACGGCACTTGGATCTGCCAGGCTCGTGGTTATACTGCCGGCTCCGCATTACTCTTTAACCCGGAAAAACTAACTCCTGCACAGCCGAGTCTGAATGCTGGTTCTAAATTTTGAACGTCAAGGTTGCGTCTGCAGCCTTTTGGAGGTAGGCTCAGGTATACAAACCCAAGTTAAATAGGTTTCAGCTTTTTAATAGTTTTTAACTCCTAGGGCTGGGAGTTGACTCGAGGAGGGTCTGCACTATTAAAACATTTAATTCTATACTTCGCTCCAGTTAATGCAAAGATGCAGCTGAAAAAAATATTTAGCAGAGTATTTTGTAACCAAAAATCTATAAATATATAATTTAAAAATGGATAGCAATCCTTGTAAAAGTATAAGTGCAGCTCAATTTGAGAAATGCGATGCACTTACAAATCTGCATATCAAAAATGTACGCAACATTTAGACTTTCCGAGTATGTTTATATTGGGAAGAATGGTCGGTACTGCGCAGAGGAACCTCCCCCGAGCTCTTTGTCACCTGACAGTTGGGTTGCCATCATTTGCCAAGTTGAGAATCGAGGCAGTCAGGAAGTCAGATAATGGCTCGAGTTCTAAGGTTTGGTTTGTTGAGGCTAATTTATTGTGGTCCTTAATAATTTGCTGCCCGCACATCGTTCACAAAACAAAGGGGGAAGAATGAGAGTTGAATTTAAAATCCAGATTTTTGTGTCTATTTTCGTTTTGTTATGCAGACAGCAATGAAAACAGACGGGTGACAACCCCATCAGTGACTTGGGATATGTTCCAATATCTTCTACTGACCATTCTGCTTAAATACAGTCTGTGTGTAATACAAGTTATTTATTAAACTGAAACGGCAGTGTCGGTGCTTAATACACAAGGCCATTTGTATGTCAGTGTAGTGACATGTGGCAGTGCGATAATTAATTAGATGTATTGATATACCATTCTGCGAATTCAATTCCAAATATATGTATAAAAGTTGCATATGATGCTGTTGTATAATCCGTGTATATGACTCTGTAATTTAACCAGTACCTTGTGATTGTACTGTGTGGATAAGTTTGAGCTGAATTTCCTCTGTATTGATCACCGTTGTGAATTGAAAACTCCCTTCCTTTAAAACCTATGTTTACATGTTAATTTAGCTATAAGTTGATACTACTGATGTAGTGCCTGTTTGAACAATACCTGCTGTTAATGTGAACTGTACAAGAGTCGATTTGAGTGATATTCATATGTGATATGGAAACTGTTTCATTTTTTTTGCCTAGGATTTTGGGTGTGCAAGCCGGGCTCTGCCTCAGTGCCACGTGTGTCACATTGACATCACAGTAGTGGAACAGAGAGCTCGCCCGGTCAGTGGAAAGAAAAAATCAGGACTAAGCTGAATTGTGAAGCGATTTATAAATCTCTAAGGACAAGGGGTTTTGTTGAGTTGTCATTTTAGAATGATCTGGAAAATGAAAGTTAGTTCAAAATGTTGTTGCACCAAATGGGTATCTATCAAAGCTGGAGGAAGGGTGAGAGTTGGTAGAGGAAAAAGTATCCACTTAATGTTCAAGAAGCTTCTATTTATATTCAGACTGCCAAATACAGTCTTTCACTGCAGGAATTGATGTGGCCTGTTCTCTGGCAGTGAGTGGTACTGTTTTTCCTCAGGAAAGTGATAATTGCTGTAAAAAGCTGGTGTATAAGTCACACCGTTGTGCATTATCTTTGTGCCTCCGTGTATATGCAGCAATTTGTACACTGGTGGGGACTGACTGCAGTTATCACTTAACAGCTGCAACCATGCAATATGTTCGAGTGTCTTCCAGAGTACACTAAACAAAATGCACTTCAACAGTCATAGTGCACTGTGTAGTTAATTTAAGCCCTGATTTATTAAAAGGAATATTTTTTTCATTGAGCAATTTGCACATTATAAGAAAAAAAACATACTTACTGAACAGAGACTATATCCTTAGCCTGACAAATATTCCATTACTGTCGCTGTCTCTGAAGTCTGAAGTTATGAAATTTTGACTCCCCTTCCTTTAACCCTCCTTTCCCCAAACAAAAAGTGATTATTCTGCATGGCCTCAAGTCTTTATTGATTTTGGTAAATCGCTGAATTCATCCCATGGCTGACTCCAGAGTATTGAAGATTTGTAATGATAATGGTGGAACGATTAGTGAAATCATACTGAAGCTGACTCCACAATACTGAGGACCTGCGATGCTAATAGTGGAACAAGCAAAATCAGTGTTATTGTAGCTTTGGTCATTATTTGGATAAATTCCTTGTCTGCTCCACTTTGGCAAAAAAAGTAGTCGCCTTTATTGAACTCACCTGAGGACTTCTGTCATTTATTCTGTTTAAAAAATATATATATATATCAATAAAGAGAATATTTTATTGGTGTCTACAACCTTTTATTATTTTCTGCACTGACTAATGTCCCCAAGATTTCCTGCCTCCTAGAGTACTCGTTTTAAATGTGAGGGCTTTTGTCCCTTACTTCTTCCTCTATATTAAACACTGGTCATAATTTGCAGCTGAGGGACTTTGTTGTATAAGTGTGCTGTGACTGAAATTAGCATTTAAATACTAAACCATGGACAAAAACAAAGTGGTTAAGGGTGAAAGAGCAAATCTTAAAATAAAACCAGAAAACTCCAGTTTGTGCTCTAATAGAATCAGAAGTCTCATAATGAGATGGTCATTCAGCCAGTCAAGGCTGTGCCAATGCTAGCCCCACATCGCAACTATCCAATCCCATTTCCCTGCATGATCTAATGTTTCTTCGTGTTTAAGAATTCACGGTGGCTTGAACAACATCTCGAAGAGAAATGGCAGGTTAATGTATCAAGAGAACCCTAAGCCTGTGTTCTGAATGATGGGCCCCCCTGAGATGTTAACCTGTTTTTTTTTCCCTCAGATTAAAAAAAAACACTATTTCTGATGCTGAAAATCAGACAAAAACAGGAAATGCTAGAAACGCATAGCCAGTTCGTCAGAATCTGTGGAGAAAATAGACAAATTAATATTTTGTGTATGGCCTCTTTTTTAAACTGCAAATTAAAGGCAAAACTGCACAAATACAATCAGAAAAAGTGGAAAGAAAAATAGTACATAATATACAAACCCAGAGAGAACCCTTCAGTATTATGATGTAACAGATAATCTCTGTCACGTAATAGAAGCCTTAAGTCATTAAAGAAATAAAGGGTATGTAAATAGCTAAGGGAGTGGAAGGACTGGAAAAATGGGAGAGATGGAAAACAAGGGGTCTGGTTTGAAAATTACAATATAGACCAATGGGTTACAGGATGCCCAAGAGAAAAAGGGAGATTGTTTCTGAAGCTTGTATTGAGCTTCATATTTTAATTTCATTCTTGATCCTAGATTTTCTATCTTTCTCAGTTTCTTGACAGAAATTCTGTAACATCATTCCACTCATGAGTCCTCTGGGTTTGTTCTTTTTACATTTTTATTTTTAGGTATCTCCTCTTTTTAAAATACCTGTCTTCACCTAAAATGATAACTTGCCTGTTCTCTCCCTGGATACTGACTGACTGTCTACAGGATTCCAGCATTTTATGTTTGTTTCAGATCCTGACTGACAGAACAAAGATTCACTGGAGCACAAAAATGTTGTAGACTATCATTGGGGTATAATTCCAGGCAAAAGTAGAAGTGAGATCTAGAAAGGGCTGGAACAACCAGATAGAAAAGTTTTTTTTTCCCCATTGTCAGAAAGTTGACTCAAGGCTGTGGTTTTGCAGCAATTCCTTTCATTAATCTCTGAATTATAAAACTGCACTTCATTCAACTCATTTGGTTTTCTATCCAAACGTGGTTGGTTTAATGGCCTCATTTATCTAGGTTCACTCCTTAGGCTTATGAATGTGTTTGTGAGCATCTTATAAACTTGGTGTGATCATCTTCAGAAATGTGATCGGCTTTAGTTTTGTTTTCTTTCTTTCTCTCTCTCTCTTCTCTTTCCCCCCCTCCCCCACCATGGGAGGCATATAAGTACAATTGGAGTGGATTGTTCCAATTACAGATGCTTTTCTGAATTTGGGATTGAGGGTGGGTGCCTACCTGATGCTGAAACTCTCGTCCATGCCTTTGCCCCCATTCGATTATTTCAATGCTCCCCTGGCCAGACTTCCATCCTCCACCCTCTTCAGCTCATTCAAAGCTCTGCTCACCTATGACCTCCTGTCCTTTCTGACCTACATTGGCACCTGAGCCTCCAATGCCTTAAATTTAAAATGCTTATCCTTATGTCTCAATCTCCTTATGGTCTCAACCCTCTATCTCTGTAACCCTCTCCAGCCCTACAACCCCCTGCCTCCCCCAGGACTATATTAAAGGCACTATATAAATGTACATTGTTGAGTGTGCCTCGCTGCACTAACCACTCACCTATTCTCTCGAAGTTGCTGGAGAATGGTTCCATAGTCATTAGCAACTCCTCCAAACGGTCATTTTTCATTAATGGATCTTGATAGCGTTAGCTACTTATTCAACCATGTGTTTGAGCCTAAGAATGTCCAACAATTTGGCCTTTTGAACGAGGGTCACTGGACATTGATTGAAGGAGGGAAAACTCTAACCTTTTTAGTCATTCCTTCACCCAACCCGCACCAATCCTATGCCTTCTGAAACTGAAACTAATGTCCTTTAGGGAAGGAAACCTGCTGTCCTTACCCAATCTGGCCTATATGTGACTCCAGACACACAGCAATATGGGTCTCTGCCCTCTAAAAGGGCCCAGCAAGCCCCTCAGTTGTACAATCCCGCTACAAAAAGACATAGTAAAACCGGACACACCACCCGGCATTGGACCAATAGGCACCGGACACGACAAAGGCAATCCAAGCCCAGTCGACTGCGCAAAGTCCTCCTCACTAACATCTGGGGACGTGCCACAATTGGGAGAGCTGTCCCACAGACTAGTCAAGCAACAGCCTGACATAGTTATACTCATACAATCATACCTTTCAGATAACGTACCAGACTCCTCTATCACCATCCCTGGTTATGTCCTGTCTCACCAGCAGGACAGACACTCCAGAGGTGGCAGTACAGTGGTATACAGTCAGGAGAGAGTGGCTCTGGGAGTCCTCAACATTGACTCTGGACGTGATGAAGGCTCATGTCTTCAGGTCAAACATGGGCAAGGAAACCTACTGCCCTCCCTCAGCTGATGAATCAGTCCTCCTCCATGTTGAGCACCACTTGGAGGAGGCACTGAGGGTAGCAAGGGCACAGAATGTACTCTGGATGGGGGACTTCAATGTCCATCACCAAGAGTGGCTCAGTAGTACCACTAGTGACCGAGCTGGCTGAGTCCTTAAGGACATAGCTGCCAGACTGGGCCTGCGGCAGGAGGTAAGAGAACCAACATAAGGGAAAAACCTATTTGACCTCGTCCTCACCAATCTACCTGTAGCAGGTGCATCTGTCCATGACAGTATTGGTTGGAGTGACCACTGCACAGTCCTTGTGGAGACGAAGTCCTGTCTTCACACTGAGAACACCGTCCATCATGTTGTGTGGCACTACCACCATGTTAAATGGGATAGATTCAGAACAGATGTAGCAGCTCAAAATTGGGCATCCATGAGGCGCTGTGGGCCATCAGCAGCAGCAGAGTTGTATTCCACCACAATCTGTAACCTCATGGCCCGACACATCTCTCACTCTACCATTACCATCAAGCCAGGGGATCAACCCTGGTTCAATGAGGAGTGTAGAAGAGCATGCCAGGAGCAGCACCAGGTGTACCTAAAAATGAGGTGCCAAGCTGGTGAAGCTACAACACAGGACGACATGCATGGTAAACAGTGGAAGCAACATGCTACAGACAGAGCTAAGCGATCCCACAACCAACGGATCAGCTCAAAGCTCTGCAGTCCTGCCTGGTGGTGGACAATTAAACAACTAACAGGAGGAGGAGGCTCTGTGAACGTCCCCATCCTCAATGATAGCAGAGCCCAGCACGTGAGTGCAAAAGAAAAGGCTCAAGCGTTTGAAACCATCTTCAGCCAGAAGTGCCGAGTGGATGATCCACCTCCCGGTATCCCCACCATCACAGAAGCCAGTCTTCAGCCACTTCGATTCACTCCACGTGATATCATGAAATGGATGAGTGCACTGGATACAGCAAAGGCTATGGGCCCCGACGACATCCCGACTGTAGTGCTGAAGACTTGTGCTCCAGAACTAGCCAAGCTGTTCCAGTACCACTACAACACTGGCATCTACCCTACAAAGTGGAAAATTGCCCAGGTATATCCTATCCAAAAAAAGCAGGAGAAATCCAATCTGACCAATTACCGCCCCATCAGTCTACTCTCAACCATCAGCAAAGTATTGGAAGGTGTCATCGACAGTGTTATCAAGCAGCATTTACTTACAAATAATCTGCTCATCAATGGTCTGTTTGGGTTCCACCAGGACCACTCGGCTCCAGACCTCATTACAGCCTTGGTCCAAACATGGACAAAAGAGCTGAATTCCAGAGGTGAGGTGAGAGTGACTGCCCTTGACATCAAGGCAGCATTTGACCGAGTGTGGCATCAAGGAGCCCTAATAAAATTGAAGTTAATGGGAATCAGGGGGAAAACTTTCCATTGGCTGGAGTCATACCTAGCACAAAGGAAGATGGTAGTGGTTGTTGGAGGCCAATCATCTCAGTCCCAGGACATTGCTGCAGGAGTTCCTCAGGGCAGTGTCCTAGGCCCAACCATCTTTAACTGCTTCATCAATGACCTTCACTCCATCTTAAGGGGATGTTTGCTGATGATTGCACAGTGTTCAGTTCCATTCGCAACCCCTCAGACAATGAAGCAGTCCGAGCCCACATGCAGCAAGACCTGGACAACATTCAGGCTTGGGCTGATAAGTGGCAAGTAGTATTGGCACCAGACAAGTGCCAGGTAATGACCATCTCCAACAAGAGGGAGTCTAACCACCTCCCTTTGACATTCAACGGCATTACCATCGCCGAATCCCCCACCATCATCATCCTGGGGGTCACCATTGACCAGAAACTTAGCTGGATCAGCCACATAAATACTGTGACTACAAGAGCAGATCAGAGGCTGGGTATTCTTTGGTGAGTGACTCACCTCCTGTCTCTCCAAAGCCTTTCCACCATCTACAAGGCAAAAGTCAGGAGTGTGATGGAATACTCTCCACTTGCCTGGATGAGTACAGCTCCAACAACACTCAAGAACCTCGACACCATCCAGGACAAAGCAGCCCATTTGATTGGCACCCCATCCACCACCTTAAACATTCACTCCCTCCACCACTGGCGCACCATGGCTGCAGTGTGTACCATCCACAGGATGCACTGCAGCAAGTTGCCAAGGTTTCTTCGACAGCACCTCCCAAACCCGCGACCTCTACCACATAGAAGGATAAGGGTAGCAGGCGCATTGGAACACCACCACCTGCACATTCCCCTTCAAGTCACACACCATCCTTACTTGGAAATATATTGCCATTCCTTCATAGTCACTGGGTCAAAATCCTGGATCTCCTTACCTAACAGCACTGTGGGAGAACTTTCACCAGACAGACTGCAGCGGTTCAAGAAAGTGGCTCACCACCACCTTCTCAAGGGCAATTAGGGATGGGCAATAAATGCTGGCTTCGCCAGCGACGTCCACATCCCATGAATGAATTAAAAAAAACTTATTGAACCCCCCACTACTTTCTGAGGTCAACTAACTCACCACGGTTCACGGATTGAACCTTGCCTAATTTGTACGGCTCTGAATGAAAACCCTGGGTCTCTTTGCAATATACTTCCTTCAAATTAAGATCTCTCTGCATGATCCTTTAGGTAGGCAGGTAAGTAAGCAACCTTCTCCAGAACCTTGGTGAGTTACACCGTTGATTGTCACTGGAAGGTGTTTCATAAGTTCTGTGTTCCCTGGGTGGAGGGATGGAGACAAGGAACTTGTATACTTTAGAGAAGTGTAGACTCGAGGGGGATTTGATCAAGGTTTATATAATAACGAAGTAGATTATTTTTCCGTGGACAAATTATTTCAACTGGATAGGTTAGGGGTGACACTTACAAGTTACGTAAGGGCAGAACCAAGTTGGACATTAGGCAGTTCTTCTTTTCCCAGAGAATAGTAGATCTGTGGAGCAGGTTGCTGGCTCATGTGGTGAATGCTGATTCACTGTTTACCTTCGAGAGAGTGCTGGACCTGTTTCTGGCTGGGATGGAGATCACATGGTACAAGAAGTAGGTACCTAGTGATATAAGTCAGAGTCAGTGTGATCTCCTGGACTAGTTTTGATCACCTAAAGGGGCCGGAGAGGAATTTTCCAGATTTTTTTCCCCCTAATTGGCCTAAGTTTTTAATGTTTTTTCAGCTCTCCCGAGAGATTCCATGGCTCTGGGGGTGGTTAGGCAGTGTCTGTATTGTGACGCATAAGGCATCACAACTGTGTGAGTCAGGTTCAGTGGACCAGCTGGTCTTTTCCTGTCCGACATTTTCGTCTATAACTTGCTGTATGGGGATTTCTAGCCATCCACCCACTTTCCATCTTGAAGGTCTTTTTCAATTAGCTTTTAGGTGTGTGTAATAGCAGTTTGGTGTGCAGTTGTTAGCCTGTGTGTGAGGGCCAATCACTGTGGCTCTCCTGAACAGTGTTTGTGAAGGCTACCTGCTGTGGCCCCATAGGCTGGAATAAGCTTCCCCACTGTTTGCCTTCTGTCCCAAATTTTGATGGCACCTTTCACGATCTCTGGATGATCAAACGCACTTCACAGCCAATGAAGTACTTTTGAAGTGCTGTAATATAGGGAAATGCAGCAGCCAATTTGTGCACATACAGCAATGAGATAAATGACCAGATAATCTGTTTTAGATGGTTGAGGGATAAGTGTTGGCCAGGACACATCTACTGCTCTTCGAAAAGTGCCATGGGATCTTTCGCATCCACCGGAGAGGCAGATAAGGCTTCCATTTAACATCTCATCTAAAAGACAGTATCTCCCACAGTGCAGCACCCTCAGTATTGGTGAAGTGTCAGATTATGTGCATAAGTCTCTGGATTGGGGCTTGAACCCATTAACTTTTGATTCGGAGGCAAGAGTGCTACCACTGAGCCAAGGCTCATACCTAAATGAGCAGCACATTGCCTCTGCTCAGTGCCACTGTCCTATGGTATGGCTGAGATTGGAGAGGTGATGTTCCACGAGCTGGAGCCTCCCACTGCCACAAGTCCCTTAATTCTACACTAAACTGCTAAGATTAAAATTGGGAATTTCTCCATTGTTTCAGTACATAAAAACTGAAGGAAGGCTTAGTCCATCTTGTCGTCCAACTATGTTTTGTTTCTATTATCCTGCCTGACAAATTATTCCCAACGTATGTCATTGAATACAGAACTTCTGATAAGTTCTAAATTAACTTTTTGCTCATTTCATTTATGCCACTGGTCCTACTTCCCTGGTGTACTTTGAATGAATAATCTGGGTTTTCTTTATGTACACCATATTTTATGTAATATAATTTGATCAAGATCCCCCAGGGCCCAAAACCTTTTCTAAAATCTAACAGTTGATCTCTAATCTTTCTTCGCAGCTCATCGCCTTCACGTTTGGATTTATTCTTGTTTCCCTTGCCTGGATGCTTTCTGAGCCATGTGACTGCAGTACCTCCATGCTCAAGAGGTTTGGGTCTACTGTCAAATAAATACATTTTTATACCCAAAATGAGGATATGTTGAAATTAAAAACAAACCCACTTAGGAATTTCAACATGTAGTTTTAATTATTGTATTTCACAGTTTTGCAATTTCAGTTTTACAGCTCTAGTATCAAACAAAAAAAACCTGACATGTTGAAAGCAAGTGTTAAAAATCTAAAACTCATCAAACCCCACTTTATTTAAAAATCGACACCATTCCCTATCAGTGACTTGGACCCCAGTTCTAGTCACCTATTCACAAGTATCCATTTTGCAACAAGTTAACCTTTAGTTTTATTACATGGAACATTTAACCGATTTTGAGCGTTAAAACTGTTAAATTTGTGTTTTATTTTCAATGTAAGGGATTTTGGATTGACATTCTCTTCAGCACCTCATGTTCATGCATAAATGCTCTGTGCGGAAAGGTAGCCTGCGTGCTTGACCAGTAGAGGCCACGAGAGGGAGTACTTCATGATAGTCGAGTGATCAGTCTTTTGACAGCAGGGCTTTTAAAAGGCTGTGGAGCTGCATTGGAACCTTCCAGAACTCTCACTATCTCCCTCTTCTGCCTGAAAGCGGGAGGTATGGGAGCAGGAAGGTAATTATTGTATAAGTGTAATTTTAAAAAATCAACATAAAGGGGTAGAATTTTGGCAGAGTTCTTCCGATCCCCTCCCCTAACTTTGGCGGAAACTCTGCAGAAACTGCATTAACAGTCATTTTTCCAGGGTTTACGCCGATCTTCCGCCAACATTACAGCAGGAGAACCTCCATAGAAATTCCAGGTGAAAATCTTCTAGGGAAAGATCATTAAGTCCAACACAATATTCCTTTTTCACAGATCAACCTTCCTGCCGTCTCACTGGAATTAATTAATTTATTATCCCTTTCCCTCTCTCGAAATGTATTTAATTTCCTTTTGATCCCATTTATACTGTCAACTTCAATGGCCTCCCCTAGTAACTTATTCCACAAATCTATTACCCTTCAGGTGAAAAGATTTGATTTATTTCCTAGTGAGCTAGCACCCTTTATTATGTATTCCATATGTTTATAAATCTGCTAGAATTCCTTCAGTAATATATCAGATGGACAGAATGTGGCATCTATATTTTTGAATGCGATGATAACTTCTAAAAGTGTTTTCAATGTTGACTGACCTACTCCGCCCATTGATTCGCAGTGCCAGCATCTAAGCACTGTTGCAAGCTGTAGGCATGAATACTGTGAGTAATGCTCCCAGTTGACTCTCCCTTTAGGTCCACAGTGGGAGATAGAGAAATAATGAATTATCAAGACTAAATTTGGTGCATTGTCAACATTGAACGATTTATGAGTTCAGTGTTTGGTCTGCAAGTCTCCAGTCCTCTGTAGTTGTCTAAACTCCCTATCCCCACCACTGGGCTGGAACAATACTGACACACAAGGCTGGGAATGATACCACACAGGCAATATGACCATCACCCTTCCATTGGGGTGTTCATGGCCTATACAGAGCTTTTATCCATGCAGCTTCTATCCCAATAAAAGGGTCACCGGTGACTAAAGATTTTTAAGGCCTTGTTTCAGAAATGTTTTCCTTTTGAGAATATGCATACTGTTCCACCAGACACTTATGTTACGGATTCAGTTCAAAAAGAGCCATGGACCAGCTGTGACATGTAAACAAACACAACATACAGTAAACAGAGAGGCAGCAATTTGCCGACAGCAGTCCACACTCCTTGTACGAAACAAGTTGAAAGAACGAAAGAGTTAAATTCTTACAGGTTAATGCTTCTCTTTTCAAAGAATAAAGATGGTTCACCATGATCAGTGTTGCCAACTTTGGTTTAAAAAAAATATATTGAAACGAGGTTTGGCATTTTGGACCAGATTACCATTCTTAAAGAGACAGCGCACCTTCATTCAAGGTAAAACTGAAAAATATTTGTTATAGGGTTGGGGGAGGGAGAGATTCTTTAATTCTAAATAAGGTGAGAAGATTTCGGGGTCTCTTGCACATCCTCTTTGCACCCATTGGCACAGATTAGGTGCAATTCAGAGCCCCTTAAATTTCCATTTCATTTTCACCAGACATTAATTGTGCAAGCGTTTGAAAGTTTGCCTTCCAAATTCTGTAAACATTTCAATTTTTAACACTGAAGTGTGATTTTATTTCCCCATACAATCCAGCAATGCAATTGGAAGTCACCTTGGGCTGAATTTATCTAAAATGGCACAAAAATTACATTCGGTTACAAACATGTAAATAAAAGCAGTGTGTAGCTTGCAATGTCCATATCTGTCTGAAATGGAGAAAAGGGCAAGAAGAGGAATCGTGAGTGTCTCTTTATACTCAGATTATTTTTGCAGTATTTATGCAGTGTGAACAGTAACCCACTCAGGTCATTGGTGCATGCACAACATGTTTATACAATTTAACATGACAGTGTTCAGTTGTAGATCCATTTGACAGACCCTGGTCAAGATTTCCAGCAGCAATGAACAGATATTGTTAAAGTGCAACGACCTCTAAAGCCATCGTCTATGATGTAAAAGACGAATTCTATTTCACTATCATTACAGGCATCATGGCACCTTCAGATTCTCCTTTAATAATTTTCTCCCATTAGCTCAGGATGGTTTAAAGTAGTGGCCCACTTGACCAGTGCTGGGGACAGTTTAGTAAAATCTGAATGCTACTCAAACAGAATCCACTCTCAATCTATTAACCCCCATTAAGATCAAAGATTAATGTAGGGATTAGTCAAAATAAGATTATTAATGATGGGTTTATAAATATAGTCCCAGGTTATTCTGGTGTGTCTTGATTTGATTTTTTAAAAATTGTTTTTCAGTCTGCAAATCTAATTTGTTGATGATTCAATTGTGGAGGTGGTTCGCTCTGATACTTTGACCTCCAACTGTAAACAGTGGGAACATGTGCCTGCAAATGTGATACCATTTCCCTAGATTCTCATGGTCCTATTGTTAGTCAATAGAAACACTCAAGATGGATATTTTATAAACAGTATCACTGCCCTCTCACCCTCTGTGTTAGTCAATGGAGACACATGGGACAGGGGTGGGGGGTGTTATGAACAGTATCACTGCCCTCTCACCCTCTGTGTTAGTCAATGGAGACACATGGGATGGGGGTGGGGGTGTTATGAACAGTATCACTGGCCTCACGCTCTCGGTGTTAGTTAATGGAAACACATGGGACAGGGGTGGGGGGTGTGATGAACAGTATCGCTGGCCTCATGCACT
This sequence comes from Heptranchias perlo, assembly GCF_035084215.1. Classification (NCBI taxonomy): domain Eukaryota; kingdom Metazoa; phylum Chordata; class Chondrichthyes; order Hexanchiformes; family Hexanchidae; genus Heptranchias; species Heptranchias perlo. The sequence continues at coordinate 11,857,691 of NC_090351.1, forward strand.
CGGTGTTAGTTAATGGAAACACATGGAACAGGGGTGGGGGGTGTTATGAACAGTATCGCTGGCCTCACGCTCTCGGTGTTAGTCAATGGAAACACGTGGGACAGGGGAAGGGGATTATGAATATTATCGCTGACCTCATCCTCAGTCACTGTTTGGTTCAGACCAAAGTCACGGCAGTTTTATGTTAATATGCAATCCCATCAATAACACGTTGTCCATCTCCTGTTAATGTACACCAAGCCCTTAATAGCCAGCACTGCTCAATTAATGGAATTGTGTTGCATCTGACAAAGATTTTAAAAAAGGATGCCACTATTCATGTCTCAAGCTGAATAAAGAAGAGTACTACTCTATCTGTTCGAATGTTCCACTTTCTGTAGGACTGGAGGAGTCCAGTTCAAGCATCAAACACTCTGTCTGCAGAACCCCTTTCTTGGCCCTCCCCATGTTATGACCATCCCCAGCCAAAAGGCTTCATGGGCAACCCACTCTCAGGGCAACCTGCTCCCAGGGAGAGCTGTGCCAATGTAGTTCTGAAACTGAGAACTAGCAGTATATGAAAGTGGTCTCAGAGTGACTGTTCCCTGATGTCCCCTTACTGCCTGTGATGAAGAACTAGCACCTGTGTCTCATTTCCACACTGCCATGTAGCTACGATTGGGAACTCAGCACATGGAGGGTTGGAGGCATAAACCTGGCCTCGATCAATGTGGAGGTACAATGTATTGAGGTTTCCACATGATGTGCCACTGCAGGAAAGGTCTTCTAATGGAGAGGTATTTTTGTAATTGAGGGAGTCTCCTGACAGGGACATAACCTACATATCCAGCCAAGCTTTGTAAAGTGATGCTCCAGGTCAGCCATCTTCATTTAGACTAGCGACAGTTTTAAATTGTTTCACACTTTTATACATTTCGCCTGCTCACTATTATTTTTCATTGGGTTTATATTTATTTTAATTTATCTTACTTGCACCTCTCCCTCCAGCAAAGAAGATGGGAAAGCTTAGATCACAGATGACTGCATACCTGTTGCTTTGTGGCTAGCCGACATTAGGTAATCATTCAAGTAGGATGGGTCTTGACTAGGTTTTTTTCCCCCATTACAGGGGTAAGGAGGACTACTCTATCTCAGAACATGGCAACTTCTGGCAGCCTGGCCAAGAACTGCCAGACGATGGCTGATCAGGAGAGTCTGGCAGTCAGTGTATAGAATTTTACATGCACAGTATCAAGATTAGCAGTAATAGTAAAGGAAAGGAAGGTGTGTGTCAGAGCTGAGAAACTTATTCTTCATGAGGTAACCGAATCCATCCCAGATTTAGAACGCAGTTTGGAGAATCCCTGGAGAGCCACTCACTGACTGAAGCTGGATAAAATTTTGTTGCTTCAACCACACTAGGTAAAATATTTTAAGTGGTTTAAACAACGGGTGCATATTGAGTTCTAGCTACTAATAATCTGCAACCCACATTGCTGCTCCCTCTCTCATCGATAGAGAGAAAAGGATGTAATATAGGTTACATATAATGAGCTATTTTCATTGCATTGATGCAGAATCATAGAAATTTTAGTTCATGAGGCCACTGTGCCTGTATTAGTGAAATATTTTGTTGGCAGTAAATTTTTTTTAAAGGCTTTTTGTGAGGATAGATATCTATCTATTTGCTCCCCTGACTCCCTCCACTCTCCAGGCCATACGCCATCTCCTGGATCCCCAGTTCTCACCCGACAGGTAGCCCAATAAAATGGTACAAAATCTGCCTGATTGAGATTATGTTTAAAGTTATGCAATACCAGCACTAAAGGCAGAAATAAAACCATGGACAAAATGCATAGTGATGGTGCAGCCCCAGGCTACTGAAACACTGGCTGGGTTATTGAAATCGCAGAACAGTACTTAGGTAGAGCAGAGAAAGTGAATAAGGTTCGGTTGTGACCACATGCCTTCAGGGTTTTGATGGGCTACCAAATTTCGCAATTAGATAGCCAAAAAAAACATGTTTCTACTACTGGAATAAATTGAAAACCAATCTGAGAGGGTTTGTGAAATGTAAATACAGGCACAGCAGGCAGGCAGTTTGTATGTAAAACACATCCTGAAACTTCAGGCAGGCTTCGGGCCTTCGATGTTCAGACATTTCCTTCAAGTCACCTGTTCTAGGATGTGAACACCACTAAGTCTCTGAAGCTCCTGTTCCTCCCCTCATACAGGGTGTACGAACTGGTACACCAAACGCTGCGAGACATCAGGCTTCCGGATGATCCCCTTTTTATAATATTGCCGGATGGAACGGCTTAGCTTGTCATAGTTCATTGCCGGTCGGTTCTTCCGGATTCCCCATAATCTGGCAACCTGTGCAGAGTCTTCAATCTTAAATATGCCTGGTCGAGAAAAAGATGAAGGCCTGCCTGTTAGTGGTTCCGACTAATATAAGTACTTAATACATGAAAGAACCCAGGTGGGTTAAAATACTTTCCTTTTGTTCTAGCATCATAGTTCAAATCTAGCTCAGATTGAACTCAGTCGGGGCACCAATTGGGACAGTATAATCATCCTCAGTGCTCCCTAGGGTTGCCAACTCTCCAGGTTTGTCCTGGAGTCTCCAGGAATTCAAGATTAACCTCCAGAACACTGCTGCGAGCAACTCAGGTGAAAAATCATAGGAGAATTATAAAAAATGGTGTGCTTTTTTTCACATTTTCTTTGAACATTTTCATTTATTAGTTACAAAAATATTAGAATTGGGGGGAAAAGGCTGTTTGACAGTCAAGAATCATCCAATTAAATCATGAATTGTCTGTTCACTTTCCAATTGACTGGGGAAGGAGGTATGCCGTGAGGATGGACATGTTGGGCGACCAATGACAGGAGCGTGGGGACGGATCAGTGGGAGGCAGGATGTCATGTCATGAATGCTCCAGGAATGGATCCAACCAGAATTGGCACCCCTAGTGCTCCCGGTCATGAGAAAGAGTAAAATTTCAGATGGGATTCCCTTTCCAAATTTCTATCTAGTGACCCCTGCTGGAAAGTACAAGGGTGGAGGTGTCAGCCATGGCTTAGCAGGTGGCACTATTGCCTCTGAGTTGTGAAGGTTATTAGTTCAAGTCCCACTCCAGAGACTTGAGTGCAAAGTCTAGACTGACACTTCAGTGCAGTACTGAGAAAGTACTGTACTGTCTGCAGGGGCTGCCTTTTGGATGAGATGTTAAACCGAGGCCCCATCTGCCCTCTCAGGTGGACATAAGAGATTCCATAACACTATTTCAAAGAAAATTTACAGGGCTATGTGGAAAGAGCAGGGGAATGGGAGTAATTGGATAGCTCTTTCAAAGAGCTGGCACAGGTACGATGGGCCGAATGGCCTCCTGTGCTGTATCTACTATAAGAGCAGGGGAGTTCTCCTTGGTGTCCTGGTCAATACTTATCCCTCAACCAACATCACCAGAGAAAATAGATTATCTGTTCATTAGCTCATAGCTGTGGGACCTTGCTGTGCACTAATTGGCTGCCCTATTAATAAAATACGCTCTTGCATCCAATCGTTCAGGAACCCTACATTTACGCAGATAGAGATCAAGAGGTGCTACACCCATAGCAATGAGACTAAGAGCACAGTATGCCACTGACCTTTCTCTTTGTTCAGCCAGCGGATAAATCGACCATAGTTGTGTGGCTTGAGCAAGAGTTCCTTCAGAAATTGCCAAAGGTGAATTGGTTGCCCAGAGCAGGAGGAGTCTGCCTCTGTGTCCATCCATCCTTCATCGCTGCCTGGTGAGAAGAACCACAGACTGTCACGTCACATTTCCTAACTCACTATTTAACCATTGGACAGTGAACCTTACAACGGGGCCATGGACACAAGATTAAATATAGGAGATTTGAGACAGAGGTCAGGAGAAACTTCTTCACATGATGATGTGGAATTCATTTCCGGAGTTAATTGTTGAGGCAGAAACTATGTCAACATTCAAGATAAGATTGGATAGATGGATGGAAGAAAAATGAGATGAAGGGATATGGAAACAGCATGGACTACTTGCTCACATGGAAAGTAAACACTGGCCCAGACTGGCTGGGCTGTGTCTGTGTTGTAACATCTATGTATTTTAAAGGCTGTATTTGCATGAATAAAATTAAGATAAAGAAACGGTATTAAACAGAAGCATTTTTCCCAATTCAAATGCACAGTCTACTGGCAGGCTGAACACTCCACTTGCCTCTGGGCAGAAATGATGGCTACCTCTCTCTGGACGTGTTCTTGTTTCTGGAGGTGCTGAGGAAAACCACCTCTTGACGTGGGCCTTGTTGCCCCCAGGGGCAACACTACCTCATTTATTATACAGCATTGCCATTGAAGTTGGAACTGCCATCAGTGGCAGCAGTGAAACGTAAAGGGGACATTAGGAACTCCTCCCACCCAGGTACCCCATTAATACCATGATCATTCATTATTTAAACAAGTATATCTCCCCTTCAAAATTAACAGGACAATGACAAGGATATACAGGTTAATTCTAGCTCTTTGTAACAGTTTGCTATTTCAAGTGCTCGCTTATGGCAAGACTCCTCTTTAAATGCCATAATCTTAATCATTCGTTCTTAATCTGTAATATCCCACCTTTTTGTCCACCTCATGCATCCAAGCTGTGCTAGGAGCAAGGGGATCATTGAACCCACCTACATGGGTGCCATGAGTGTTGCTCTTGATTAGGTTACTGGAAGAGCGGGCACAACATGGATGAGGGACTTGAATCTGGGTCCCTTGACCTGTGGCACAGGAAGCACATATGAAACCATTACAATCAATGGACCTTAGACAGGGAGCAGCACAGTGACGCACACATTGGTGTTCAAAGGCCCATTGCCATGGAGTTGTTGAGTTCCTGATGTTAAAATTGGATATCCATGTGGTGAAGGATAGAACACTAGAGCCTGGTCTTTAGTTGTTTCCAAGCCTTGATTCACAGAGATTCCCCTCATACACACACCCCACACCCTGCATAAGCTCTCCTATAATAGGATACAAGAGAGTCCCCATTCGATAACCACCACCTGAATACAATTAACACTAATTGATTTAAATCATACAATTAACACCTGATGCTGGCCCTGTAATTAAAGGAAGGCAGTAAGTGAAGGCTTGGACCGTCCCAATAAGGAGGGAAGAATGGAGGGCCAGCCTACCATGAGATGCCACTTTTGTGCACCCAATAGTGACCAGCTCAAGAGCAGCACTGGCAAATGCCTTGGCACAGATCACCCACTTCATCAGGATATGATGTGTGCCACAGGAAGATGTAATGAGTACCAAGCAAAACTGCAAAATAATAAGGAATAATTAAAGAGCCATTTCTGGTCCCTAGCTCATTTACTTTTGTTGTAAGATCAGTTTCACATTCTGTGGAACCCTGCTCCTGTGTGTTGCCTCCTCTGGGACATGAAGCTCCCTTCATCTTACCAAGGGCCTTTCAAGAGGACACTTCACCCCATCTAGCCCTGACTACGCACAGGTCCAGGTCCAAGAGGCGTTAGCAGACTATTTGATTTTTAATCATTATTTTGAGGATTTTTTTGGGTTTTTTAAGATAAAGCAGATTGGCATACACAATACTGCACCACTAATATGCACAAAAGGCCTAGCCCCACCTGGCACAAGGACTGTATATAAATGCATTGCACAGTCCATTTGTGAAAAGTGCCACTTTACTGCAGCACAGAATGTGAAATCTTGACGTAAATTGCAGGGAGGCCACAAACTCTTTTTGCACAATCACTTCTTCACTGATGCCTGAAGCAAACTGCAATGTTCAAATCTCAATTTATAGAGGGAAGCTCTACTATACTCAATGACTGTCAAACACACAGGCCTTTCTTGATGGTTATTGTGTGAGGATGTCACAATGCAGCTCTCTTCCTAAGGTATGGAACTTCCCCACTGGGCCAATCTTCATTAAAAATTGTTTGGCAAATTTTTCACTTATAACTCACTCACTGAGACAGAAAACTTATAAAAAGCTTCTCTCCTGCATTAATTGCACAGTTCCCTTTCACAGCAGGTTCTGTATTTTTTATTTGTTGAAGGGCATAGGGATCCCTGCATAAAGTTAGGGTCCTCTGCAGTGCAAATTGAATCAGAACTGATCAGGTTTTGGTGCCCAGATCGTTTCCCAAAGCAGTAACTTTGGTTGCTCCTGCACTAGCCACAGCCCCCCTGCAAGTACATCAGCACAGTGGATCTAACTCATCAACTTCTATTAATATAAAGAGAGGTTACATACAGATGGAATGTTCAGCAGTTGTGAAGAGCACGTTACCATTATATCTGTTATCTCCAGGGGATGACTTCTCTTTCATCCAGGCGGCTAAAAAAAAGGAAAACACTTTGTTTTAATATTCACTACTCAACGTCTCTCCTCCCCTTTAATATTTACGACTCAACGTCTCTTCTCCTCTTTAATATTCACTACTCAATGTCTCTCCTCCCCTTTAATATTCACTACTCAATGTCTCTCCTCCTCTTTAATATTCACTACTCAATGTCTCTCCTCCCCTTTAATATTCATTACTCTACGTCTCTCCTCCCCTTTAATATTCACGACTCAACGTCTCTCCTCCTCTTTAATATTCACTACTCAACCTCTCTCCTCCCCTTTAATATTCACTACTCAATGTCTCTCCTCCCCTTTAATATTCACTACTCAATGTCTCTCCTCCCCTTTAATATTCACTACTCAACCTCTCTCCTCCCCTTTAATATTCACTACTCAATGTCTCTCCTCCTCTTTAATATTCACTACTCAATGTCTCTCCCCTTTAATATTCACTACTCAACATCTCTCCTCCCCTTTAATATTCACTACTCAATGTCTCTCCTCCCCTTTAATATTCACTGCTCAACATCTCTCCTCCTCTTTAATATTCACTACTCAATGTCTCTCCTCCCCTTTAATATTCACTACTCAATGTCTCTCCTCCCCTTTAATATTCACTACTCAATGTCTCTCCTCCCCTTTAATATTCACTACTCAACCTCTCTCCTCCCCTTTAATATTCACTACTCAATGTCTCTCCTCCTCTTTAATATTCACTACTCAATGTCTCTCCCCTTTAATATTCACTACTCAACATCTCTCCTCCCCTTTAATATTCACTACTCAATGTCTCTCCTCCCCTTTAATATTCACTACTCAAAGTCTCTCCTCCCCTTTAATACTCACTACTCAACATCCCTCCTCCCCTTTAATTTTCACTACTCAACTTCTCTCCTTCCCTTTAAAGAAAGAAATAAACTACCTCTGGACATCCCAAAGCACTTTACAACCAATGTATAGTCATGTTGTAATGTAGGAAATGCAGCAGCCAATTTGCACACAGCAAGCTCCCACAAACAGCAGTGAGATAAAAGATCAGATAATCTGTTTTGTGGTGATATTGGTTGAGGATTATATATTGGCCAGGACACTGGGGAGAATTCCCCTGCTCTTCTTCTAATAGCGTCATGAGTGCAGACAGGACCTCGGTTTAATGTCTCATCCTAAAGACAGCACCTCCGACAGTGCAGCACTCCCTCAGTACGGCACTGAAGTGTCAGCCTAGATTTTTGTCCTCAAGTCTCTGGTGTGGGACTTAAACCCAAAACCTTCTGACTCAGAGGCAAGGGTGCTACCACAGCCACGGCTGACACCTAATAGTACTCCTAATTTTTAAGCTGTTACCCCTTCCCCCAGTATTTGAAATCTTCATTAAAGTGAACAATCAGCTTTGTCAATCTCTTTTATAATCTTGAAAACTTCTTGCCATAAGCAAGCACTTGATTATCTTAATGCCTTGTGTTTTCCTAGGAAAACCAGCCCAACTTCCTTAACCTTTCCTCATAATTGAACTTCCTGATACCCAGAATCAACTTTGCTGCTCAGTACTGTACCATCTCAATAATACCTTTCCTATGATTAGGTGACCAGAACTACACTCAGCATCTAATCTCAGAGGTATTACTGGTGGATGGTGTTTCAGTGTGTCATTGTGATAAAGCTGCTAAGAGACCACAGGAACATAGTGTAAGGTCATGTATGTGATTCTACACGTGCAGCATTCCCTAGTCTCTTTCTAGCAGCCTGGGATCAATGCTAAAAAGTAACATCTAGGTCCTTCCCAGAAGTGAGCCAAGAGAGATCTAACAACACCGCGCTCCCTCTTGCACACCACTTAGAGGCCATTTGGAGAAGAGATGTCTTCTCATTCATGGACTTAGCACCTGGCAAAACCAAAACAACAGAAAAAAAAGAAAGACTTGCATTTACATAGCCTCACATTACAGCTGTCAGAAACCGTCCCAAAGTGCTTCACATTCAATGAAATACTCTGAAGTACAGACACTGTTGTGTGGTCAATAAATGTTGAAGGAAATGGAATTAATCCAAGGCCAGAGCTGTACTTTTGCATCCCAGGTAAGTGACTAACACAGAAAAAGATGAATGAAATCACATTCAAATATGCAATGTTTGGTTCTGATGAAATTATTGATCAAACGTAAAACTGTAGAGCTGATTCAACACTCAATGAAAGCTCATCAATTCCTGAAGGATCAACAGTTGTCGGAGCCCCTTTCTAATAGAACACACCTTCTTTATAACTCACTCACTGATAGAATACATTGCCCGTAGATCCCCAGGAAGGGGGCGCATCTTGTTGCAAGTACTGGGATGTGCCCACCTCGGATTTCTGCCTCTGACTCTGCCAAGGTTTGCAAGGTTGGGGGAGGTATTAATTTAAATAGCAACACTGGGTGCCCACGCCCTCTCTATAGCACAGTCCTCATTCTATTACCCAAATATAAACCCTGTTCTACAATGTACTCCTCAATATAATGTTCTAATAACACACAGACCTTATGATTCCTCGCTGAAAAGGAATATAAACCTCCCTCCTATAACAAACCCCAACTATAATTCTGCTTCAGCTTCCTTCCAGAGATGATTCTGTCATCTTTGTCTGTATAAATTTCTATTTTGGTTTCCACTGTAGTTTATTTATATAAAAACATAAGACGACTTGTATTTACATAGCGCCTTATCACATAGTCCAAAGTTTTCAGAGCATTTCCCTCGTGAATTACTTGTTGACGTGCAGTGCAAGTTGTAATGCAGCAGCCATTCACGCTCCAGAAATAGCCCACAAATGACAATGTGAAGGATAGCTGATTATTCTGGGGGTTTCTTTTGGTGATGTTGGCTTTGTGAGGAATGTTGGTCAGGATGATAGGAGAACTCCCTGTTCTTTTTCAAATGTTGCCATGGGATATTTAACATCTGCCTGAAATGGTGGAACAGGCAGATAGGGTCTCCTTAGCTCAGTAGCAGCACTCTCGCCTCTGAGTCAGATTGTTGTGGCTTCTAGCCTTGCTCTACAAAGTTGGGCACATAATCCAGCCTGACACTTAGTGCAGTAACTGAGGGAGTACAGCTGTGTCACAAGTGCTGTCTTTCAGATAAGACGTTGAACCGAGGCCCCGTCTGCCCTCTCAGGTGAATGCAAAAGATCCCATGGCGTTATTCGAAGAAGAGTAGAGAAGGTGTCCTGGACAACATCACTAAAAAACAAAAACACTAAAACTATCTGGTCATTTCTCACTGCTGTTTGTGGAACCTTGTGTGCAAATTGGTTGCTGTGTTTTCTCAACATTCCAACAGTGTTTACGCTTCAAAAGTATTTCATTGGCTGTGAAGTATTTTGGGATGTCATGAAGGGTGCAGCATAAATGCAAGTTCTTTCTTGGTTTAACATCTTATCTAGGAGGTGAGTTCTGTGACAAAGCAGCACTCATTCAGTACTGGACTGGGTATCAGGCTAGATTAAATATCTGTAAATTCCATACTGAAAGAGTGTACAAAACTGTACATGATGTCTTCGTTTTCAAATCACTCCACACCTTGCTCCACACTGAGCGATCTCCAACCGTACACCCTAGGCCACACCTTCCCCTGCTCTGACCATAGATCGCTGCTGATTCCCGCTTCCTCTGCTCCACCATCGGAAGCCGATCAGTCAGTCACCGTTCCCTGGAATTCTCTCCCTAAACCACTTTGCCAGTTCCTCTCTCTCACTACCTTCAAAAAGCCTTCTAAAAACCCACCTCGTTAAGTGCGCCTTAAGTCTTTCCTCTAACCTCCTCTCTTCCGCTCAGTGCCTGTGTCTTGTTAAAAGCTTTAAAGTGTTCCTTTGTGTGAAAAATGTAAGTTGTTGTTTGTTGTGATTTGTTGTTTTGTTACCTGCTCTGCTGGACCATCACAAGCAGAGAATAAGAAAGTAGCTCAAAGTTTTGAACTCTGTCCACAGTACAGTGAGAGAGAGGGGGATTAAGCTGATAGTCAGTGCTTATCACATTTTCAATTACTAATGAAAAATCTGTTAATTTGCGGATTGGCAATAAATATCCAATGGATGTTTCACCCTCTAGTGGTTCTTTAAGAGAATGATGCCTTTGACTGGAGATCAGATTGGGCTCGGGGGAGGAATTGAGGGATTTTCCTCCTTTCTGTACATCTCCCCTTTGTGGCAGGGATGCGGACAGCCAAGAGATGGAACCCTGGACAATCTCCCCCTCCCCTAACCCAGGGATGTTTAGGTCAACCGTCGACTGGAATTGAACATGAGACGTTCCTGGTGACAAATATATCATGTGTTGCATTCACCCATTAAGCCACCGGGGGGTGAGCAATAAAGGACGTTTCGATGGGCCCCCTGATCAGGCTGTTCACAGTCGAGGTCAAGGCCTGTGAAGGAAGGTAACATCCGTCAACTGAAGCAGATGAAGAAGTTTGGAAAAGCAATCAGGTTGAATAAGAATGTGTTTATTGTGTGGTACAATCGCCAGTACGGAAAGCAACCATTTTGAACCGTAGTGGAATGGAATAAAATGCCCTTTGATCCTCGCCCAGTGCAACTTCAGATTCTAGAGTTAGGTGTAAACTGGGGTCCTGAGAGTTATATTAGATGTGGGGAAGTGTGAGGTCATCCACTTTGGATCCAAGAAAGACAAATCTGAGTATTTTCTAAATGGTGAGAAACTAGGAACTGTGGAGGAGCAAATAAATTTGGGTGTCTATGTACACAAATCACCAAAAGCTAGTGGACAAGTACAAAAAGGCTAATGAAATGTTGGCCTTTTCCTCAAGGAGGCTGGAATACAAAGAGGAGGAGGTTATGCTTCAGTTGTATAGTGCTTTGGTCAGAACCCATCTGGAGTACTGCATTCAGTTTTGGGCACCGCACCTCAGGAAGGACATATTGACCTTGGAGGGGGTGCAGTGCAGATTCACCAGAATGATTCCAGAGCTAAAAAGGTTAAATTATGAGGACAGGTTGCATAAACTAGGCTTCTATTCCCTTGAGTATAGATGATTGAGGAGAGATCTAATCGAGGCGTTTAAAATGATAAAAGGATTCGATAGGGCAGATAAAGAGAAGCTATTTCCTCTGGTGGTGGAATCCAGAACAAAGGGACACAATTAGAGCTCGGCCATTCAAGAGTGAAATCGGGAAGCACTTCTTCACACAAAGGATAGTGGAAATCTGGAACTCTCTCCTCCAAAAAGCTGTGTCTGTTGGGTCAATTGAAGCTTTCAAGACTGAGATCGATAGATTTTTGTTAGATAATGATATCAAGGGATATGGAGCAAAGGTGGGTAAATGGGGTTGAGGTACAGACCAGCCATGATCTAACTGAATGGTGGAACAGGCTCGAATGGGCTGACAGGCCTACTCCTGTTACTATGTGCTCAAATAGCTGACAATAACTCACATCCCAAATAACAGCCGTCTGTTAAAAATGGGCCCGAACCATGATTGTTATACAGAACAGCGCAAGGCTCTCAATAAATAAACATTGATAAAATAGAATTTCCACAAGACTGTTGGTCACATTGGTCCTCTATTCCTGTGATACCCCCACAGAGTTCAATCCTCACGAATGAAGCATCTTCCGCATATGGCTGCAAATCAGGAACTGCAGTACTCACCAATTAATGCTCTGCTTTGGGGCTATATTAGTCAATGTGCTGCCTAACTGCTAACTGACAGGAAGGTTACGGTAATCCCCAGTACTTAAAATGACAACACTTGACGGCATTTTGGAAAAAGGCTCTCCACATTGCTTGGTGTAAAGTTGCTCACACTGCCTGGTGTAAAGTTGCTCACACTGCCTGGTGCAAAGTTGCTCACACTGCCTGGTAGGAAGTTGCTCACACTGCATGGTGTAAAGTTGCTCACACAGCCTGGTGTAAATTTGCTCACACTGCCTGGTGGAAAGTTGAGAGGTTGCTCACACTGCCTGGTGTAAAGTTCCTCACACTGCTTGGTGTAAAGTTGCTCACACTGCCTGGTGGAAAGTTGCTCACACTGCTTGGTGTAAAGTTGCTCACACTGCCTGGTGTAAAGTTGCTCACACTGCCTGGTGTAAATTTGCTCACACTGCCTGGTGGAAAGTTGAGAGGTTGCTCACACTGCCTGGTGTAAAGTTGCTCACACTGCTTGGTGTAAAGTTGCTCACACTGCCTGGTGGAAAGTTGCTCACACTGCTTGGTGTAAAGTTGCTCACACTGCCTGGTGTAAAGTTGCGCACACTGCCTGGTGTAAAGTTGCTCACACTGCTTGGTGTAAAGTTGCTCACACTGCTTGGTGTAAAGTTGCTCACACTGCCTGGTGTAAAGTTGCTCACACTGCCTGGTGTAAAGTTGCTCACACTGCCTGGTGGAAAGTTGAGAGGTTGCTCACACTGCCTGGTGTAAAGTTGCTCACACTGCCTGGTGTAAAGTTGCTCACACTGCCTGGTGGAAAGTTGCTCACACTGCCTGGTGGAAAGTTGAGAGACTGTTCACACTACCTGGCATTTTGGTGACTGCCTGGTATTTCAATAAGAAACTGTTGGCATTGCTGGCTTGGTTCTGCCAACTTGCTGAAGGTGATCAGCTGACCGGTCAGCTGGGTATAGTGCCAGCTTTATCGCTGAATAAGAGGTCATCTCGCGCCATCAGTTCTCTCAGTGGAAGCTTGATTTATAAAACAATGGAGTGGTCAATCTGACATACACAGCCTTACGGGCTGTACCTTTTCTACCTCACATTCGCATTATACGCAGCGCCTTAGATCATTCAATGCCATTTTCCACTGAAATACATTATGTTTTGATGAAGTAATTAAAGAACAATCCATCCTTATCGGCACAAATGCGTGGGAACCAGCACAACTGAGCTCCTTATCTAGGGCTCATCTTATTGAAGTCCTCTACCCACCACAATGGAACCTCACCCAGGACCAAGGACAAAGATTTCAATAATGGACAAACGTGTAATGACAGAGTCTATAACAATAAAGAGATTTGTAATGAAAGGGTCTATAATAGTGAAGAGATTTGTAATAACAGTGCCTGTAATAATGCAGTAGATTGTAATCACAGTCAAATAATAATGGAAAAGATTGTAATCACAGAGGCTATAATAATGCAAAGATTTGTAATGACAGTTTCTAAAAATGCTAAAGTTAGTAATCAGGCTAAATGTATAGGTTTATAATGAGAGAGTCTATAATACAGAACTTTGTAATAAGAAAGTCCATAATAATGCTGAGGTTTGTAATGACTATAATAATGAAGAACTTTACAATGTAAAGGTTTGATGGAGCTGGTTATAATAGTGATACTTTGACAAAGCAATTGTTAATGATAGTTTATAACAATGAAGGGGTCTATAATAAGACTTTGTAATCGCAAGGAGGTTTGTAATAATGAGGCGAGACTAGAGAAACTGAGACTCTTCTCTAGAACGGAGTAGGTTAAATTGTGAGGGGTTTTGATTAGGTAAATAGGGACAAGATATTTCTGCTGGTTGTTGAGTTGGTAACTAGAGGTCATGAATTTAAGATCATCAAAGAAAGAATGGAGAGGTTTGGTGATTTGTTTTTCCATGGAGGGTGTTGAGACAAAGAATGTCCTGCCAGAAGCAGTGGTCAAAGCTTTTAAAAGTGAAGTGAATAAATATTTGAAAAACAAAACATTTAAAAGGGGATAAGGACAGGGAAATGGACCAAAGTGGATAGCTCTTTCAGAGAGCCTGCACAGGTGTGAAGCCTTCCTTCTTTGCTATAAACTTCTGTGATTCTATGATTTAAATGAATGTTTGTAATAACAAGCAGGTTTGTAATGAGCATTTGTAATAGTAAGATTTGCAATTAGGTTTACTAATGAGAGCTTGTAATAATGAGAGCTTGTAATAATGAGGTTTAATAATGAGTTTGTAATAATGAGGTTTACCAGCATGATATCTATAACCCCATACTTTGTGGTCCTTATCAGTTCTTAAATCGCACAACAAGCCTGCTATGAAACAGTTACCTTCAAAATTGATGTTAATTATTTATACTGTGCAGCTCTGTTTATAAAGGTATCCAAAACAATTCTAAGCACTACCAGGATAAGGAGCAGAGAGCCCTGTTTATACAGGTGCCCTCTAAGCTATTGTGCTCTAGGTACGACCCAAATAAGGAATAGAGTTCCTTGTTTGCGGTCTGAGTTGGTTAGACATAAAACGAGTAATGCTTTAGGCTGATTGCAGTCACAACTAAACCAGGCAATGAAACCTGCATTACCTTACAAAAGGAGCCCAATGAGACGGATATCATGGTTGGTGTTGGATGACCACTCATACTCCCAGCATGCCAGACTGACCCTTCAATGAAATCACACGGTGGGCAAGATTTGCATGAGGAGATCTCAGAATAAAATTTCCAGGGTAAACAGAGATAGACAGAAAATGGACAGTGCCAGGGTTAAGGATATCTCCTCATGGCTGGAAAAGAACTTGGAGCATGAGGGGCAGGATCCAGTTGACGTGGTCCACGTAGGAACCAACAACATAGGTAGAACTAGGAATGAGGTTCTGCTGAGACAGTTTGATGAGCTGGGGTCTAAATTAATAAGCAGAACCTCAAAGGTAATAATCTCTGGATTACTACCTGAGCCACGTGCAAATTGGCATAGGGACAAACAGATCAGAGAGCTAAATGCATGGCTCAAAGAGTGGTGTGGGAGACAGGGGTTGCAAAGTGACCAAGGTTAGGAACTTAATATTCCAGGGTACATGACGTTTAGAAAAGACAGGCAGAATGGAAAGGGAGGGGGTGTATCCCTAATAATAAAGGATGAGATAAGGACTGAGGTGAGAAAGGATCTTGGCTCCGAAGATCAGGAAGTAGAATCAGTAAGGGTGGAAATAAGAAATAACAAGGGGCAGAAGACACCAGAGGGAGTAGTTTATAGGCCCCCTAATAGTAGCAATAGCGTTGGACAGAGTATTAATCATGAAATAATAGAAGCTTGTAACTAAGGTAATGCAGTAATCGTGGGGGATTTTAATCTTCATATAGACTGGGCAAATCAAATTGGCAAAGGTAGTTTGGAGGATGAGTTTATGGAATGCATTCGAGACAATTTCCTAGAGCAATACGTCATGGAACCAACCAGGGAACCGGCTATTTTAGATTTTGTCTTGTGAAAGAGACAGGGTTAATTAGTAATCTCACAGTCAGAGATTCTCTGGGGAAGAGTGATCATAACATGATGGAATTTCACATTGAGTTTAAGAGTGACATACTTAAGTCAAAAACTAGAGTCTTAATCCTAAATAAAGCCAATTACATAGATATGAGGGGTGAGTTGGCTAAGGGAGATTGGGAAACCAAATTAAAGGGTGTGACATTTGAAAAGCAATGGCAAACATTTAAAGAAATATTTAAATATTTCAACAAATATACATTCCATTGAGAAATAAAAACTCCACGGGAAAAGTGATCCACCGGTGGCTAACTAAAGAAGTTAAGGATAGTATTAGATTAAAAGAAGAGGCCTATAATGTTGCCAAGAAGAGTAATAAGCCTGAGGATTGGAAGAGTTTTAGAAACCAGCAAAGGACGACCAAAAAATTGATAAAAAGAGAGAAAGTAGAATGTGAAAGCAAACTAGCAAGAAATATAAAAACGGATTCTAAGAGCTTCAACATGTATGTAAAAAGGAAGAAAGTAGCAAAAGTAAACGTTGGTCCCTTAGAGGCTGATACAGGAGAAATTATAATGGGGAATCAGGAAATGGCAGAGACGTTAAACAAATATTTTGTATCTGTTTTCACAGTAGAAGACACAAAAAACTTACCAGAAATAGTGGGGAACCAAGGGTCTGAGAGTGAGGAACTTAAAGTAATTAACATCAGTAGAGAAAAAGTACTTGAGAAACTAATGGGACTAAAAGCTGATAAATCCCCTGGACCTGATGGCCTACATCCGAGGGTTCTAAAAGAGGTGGCTGCAGAGATAGTGGATGCATTGGTTATGATCTTCCAAAAGTCCCTAGATTCTAAAACGGTCCCAGCAGATTGGAAGGTAGCAAATGTGACCCCCGCTATTCAAGAAAGAAGGGAGAGAGAAAACAGGAAACTACAGGCCAGTTAGCCTGACATCAGTCATCGGGAAAATGCTGGAATCCATTATTACAGAAGTGGTAAGAGGGCACTTAGAAAATCATAATATGATTAGGCAGAGTCAACATGGTTTTATGAAAGGGAAATCGTGTTTGAGGATGTAACTAGCAGGGTAGATAAAGGGGAACCAGTGGATGTCATATATTTGGATTTTCAAAAGGCATTCGATAAGGTGCCACATAAAAGGTTGTTACACAAGATAAGGGCTCATGGGGTTGGGGTAACATATTAGCATGGATAGAGGATTGGTTAACGGACAGAAAACAGACAGTAGGGATAAATGGGTCATTTTCAGGTTGGCAGGCTGTAACTAGTGGGGTGCCGCAAGGATCGGTGCTGGAACCTCAGCTATTTACAATCTACTTTAATGACTTAGATGAAGGGACCGAGTGTAATGTATCCAAGTTTGCTGACGATACAAAGCTAGATGGGAAAGTAAGCTGTGAGGAGGACACAGAGAGTCTGCCAAGGGATATAGACAGGTTAAGTGAGTGGGCAAGAAAGTGGCAGATGGAGTGTAATGTGAGGAAATGTGAGGTTATTCACTTTGGTCGGAAGAGTAGAAAAACAGAATATTTTTTAAATGGTGAGAAACTATTAAATGTTGGTGTCCAGAGAGACTTGGCTGTCCTTGTACAAGAAAGACAGGTACAGCAAGCAATTAGGAAAGCAAATGGGATGTTGGCCTTTATTGCAAGGGGGTTGGAGTACAAAAGTAAGGAAGTCTTACTACAATTGTACAGGGCTTTGGTGAGACCACACATGGAGTACTGTGTACAGTTTTGGTCTCCTTATCTAAGGAAGGATATACTTGCCTCAGAGGCGGTTCAACGAAGGTTCACTAGATTAATTCCTGGGATGAGGGGGTTTGTCCTATGAGGAGAGGTTGAATAGAATGGGCCTATATTCTCTGGAGTTTAGAAGGATGTGAGGTGATCTCATTGAAACATAGAAGATTATGAGGGGGCTTGACAGGGTAGATGCTGAGAGGCTGTTTCCCATGGCTGGAGAGTCTAGAACTAAGGGGCATAGTCTCAGGATAAGAGGTCGGCCATTTAGGACTGAGATGAGGAGGAATTCCTTCACTCAGAGGGTTGTGAATTTTTGGAATTCTCTACCCCAGAGGGCTGTGGATGCTCAGTCGTTGAGTATATTCGAGGCTGAGATCGATAGATTTTTGGACTCTAGTGGAATCAAGGGATATGGGGATCGGGCAGGAAAGTGGAGTTGAGGTTGAAGATCAGCCATGATCTGATTGAATGGTGGAGCAGGCTCGAGGGGCCATCTGGCCCACTCCAGCTCCAATTTCTTATGTGCTTATCACACAATTCCCGCTTGAGCGGCTGCAGACCATTTTATTTTGTAATTTCTATAACCATTTAGCAACACTCTCAGTGTCCCATCAGTGCGGAGCACAGCTTCACAATATTTAGTATTTTGTCATTTTGAGATTTTCTTTTATTACTGAGTTGATTTTAAGACTGAGGTGGGACTTCATTAAAGTCACTGTATATCGTGGGAACAGGAGGGGTCCTGGTAACATCCCCCACCCCCGCACCGCCAGTGGCCCAGGGATAAATGATTAATAAGCTGCACAGACCAGGAGAGTTGCAGGTTCAATCCCCGGTCTGTATTGTGCGAGCTGATTCCAGATAGGATCCTGGTAGTGGTGGTAAAATTCACCTCAGTTTGTAAGGGAACAAAAGATTAACAGTCTTTGTGCCTTCTGCCAATCAACCTCCCTCCCCACCTCACACACACACACCCTGAAGTCCATGTTTATGCACGTCAGAATTGACAGCGATGCTCCCCACAGTATAATAATCTGCCAGTACTTGCTGCTTGTGCTTACCCACAAGTGGTGTGGACACGGGTGAAATTCAGGAGGGTGATTGTACCCCAGCTGCTTCAGGAGAAAACTGGGCAAAAGAAAAGAAGAGTCCCGGTAGACACGTACCAGATTTCCAAATGTCCAGGTGTGCGTACAAAATATCCCCGCACATCGGAGATCTCTGCCTGAACTCCTCCTCCATCATGGAGCACAGGTCCTTCCCGCTGAGCTCCTGGAAGGATTTCCCAATTTGCGGCAGTCGGTACTGATGCTCAGTCCATAAAATCCATTTCTGAACATTCCCCACGCTCCACTCTATCGGGTCTGAAAGCAAAAGGATCATTGGAATTAACGGTGAGTATCTGCTAACAATGTCAATCCAAGGTACCGGCAACATATGAAGGTGTGCATTTAAAGTCAAGTGAATTACCTTGATCTGGATAGGACTACCTGCATGTTATTCTGTTCTATAATAAAATAGATAGAGGTATTCAAAATCATGAAGGGTCTAGGCAGAGTAGATAGAGAAACCGTTCCCATTGGCGGAAGGGTCAAGAACCAGAGGGCATAGATTTTAGGTGATTGGCAAAAGAACCAAAGGTGACATGAGGAAAACCTTTTTTTACACAGCGAGTGGTTAGGATCTGGAATGCACTGCCCGAGGGGGTGATGGAGGCAGATTCAATCATGGCCTTCAAAAAGATAAGATCTTGAAGGTAAAAAACTTGCAGGGCCACGGGGATAGGGCGGGGGAGTGGGACTAGCTGGATTACTCTTGCATAAAGCCGGCGCGAACTCAATGGGCCGAATGGCCTCCTTCCACGCTGTAACCTTTCTATGATTCTATGATTCTATAGTATGTAAGGTATGTTATTTTCCTGTATTACTCAGTCAATTAAACTTAATCAAGTGGCATAATATCATTCCAGTATGTCAGGTCATACAGTATCGCTGAACTGCATGTCACGTGGTACAGTATCGCTGAACTGCGTGTCACGTGGTACAGTATCGCTGAACTGCGTGTCACGTGGTACAGTATCGCTGAAATGTGTGTCACGTGGTACAGTATCGCTGAAATGTGTGTCACGTGGTACAGTATCACTGAAATGTGTGTCACATGGTACAATAACACTGAAGTCTGAGTCACATATTTAAAAAACTCTCATCTTGTGGGATATATTTAAGATGCGCTGTTTTCCCTCCCTACATATTGATTAGGAGACAACTGCCATGGAACCCATTAGGAAGCAGCTCTGCAAGAAAGAACACCCCTCACCATGCTTTGCAGTCTTGTGAGCCCTTAGTGGGTGATGGAGTTTGTAAAATTCAGCACCGACTGAGTACAATAAGTATTTTCTTACACGAACTTCTCCTTTAAGTTTCCATATATATATAAAATGATATAATGCTCTTCTTATCTTTCTTTTCTTGTTTCTCTGTTGCAAATATCCAGTCCCAGACTGTGAAAAGAGAAGGGGAGTGCGACTAATTGGATACCTCTTTCAAAGAGGAATGGCCTCCATCTGTGCTGTATGATTCTATGATTCTGGACACTCTTTCTCCTCTCTGCGTCCTCACAGTGATGAAATTAAGACCCTAGTCAAAGCTCTTCTTTCCCAGGATCGCAACATAGTGGAATTACTTACTTCCCTCTCTCTTCAGGATTCAGTGTCACCTAATCATGACTTCATGATTTATTTCTTCTTCTGCCCTTGGTAGCCATTGTTTCTTGACCTAGGTTTCCCAATCTCTGCAAATGCTTATCGCCCCAGTACTGTCCCCTTCATTTCCCTTCCTGCCCCTTCAATACTCGCTCCCCTACCCCTACTATCCACCTCGCCCAGCTACTCACTACTCTCTCCAAATTACTCACTACCCCCCTAATTTCTCACTTCCTTGGCCCCCATAACTGCTCCCACATCCCCTGCTGAAACAACAAACCCTCTCGCCTACCATGAACAATACCACAGACGATCAACTTCCTTATAAAACACCATGTTCACCAAGTTCCTGTGAGCAATGCCATGGGAGATCAGCTATATTAAAAACATTACATATGCATGCACTTCCTGTCTGTCATACTTCAGACGTCACAGGCTGTCTAATGAAAACTTCTGTGTCATGCTTGAAAAACAGTACAAAGAAACAAAGGCCGTGATCTTGAATGCAGTAACAAACTTTCCAGCAACAGAAAATACTGGAGCCGTAATATCTGCAGCCTCTTAATTGACAGGTGTAGGAACTCAGTCAAATATCATTAAGACTTTGAACCTTGAAGTGATACAATCAAACAAACATATGAAAAAGACAAGAGGAGACAAACTGATCCACCCAACCTGTCCCATCCAGGCCTGGTACCTCCTAGATGTACCATCAACCTACTCCCGAGTCACACTATCTCCTGGGAGAGGTAGTAACAAAAAAGAGAAAAAGCCTTAGGCTAATTTAAGAAAAAAACTCTGGGAAGTTCCTGCCTGACTCAAGAAAGTTCCTGGAGACGGCAGTAACTGATATCACTGGTCGCAGCTAATCCCACTTACTTTCTATAACTCAAGATGCCTTCCACTTGCAGGAACTCATCCAGCTCCCTTTTGAATGGCTGTCGTAAATCCATAGTCACTGCATGTTCTGGTAATCTTCTCCAGAGGTCAGAGACTCTATGAAAAAAAGAAGTACTTCTTGGCCTCTAACCTAATTCTACTCAGCCTGAGCAATGAGCCTTGGACCCAAGCTCAGAGGAGCAGCTCTCATTGCACCAGCGCGACAATTCCATTCCCCAAATGAGAACCTTTCTTCTGGCCCCCCGGAGTGAGATTCCCAATCCTCTGCCTTATCATCCCCACATTAATCAGCAGCATTTCTAACACAATCTCTGTAAATGTGGCATGAATGTAAAGGAAGCTGTGCATGTAGTCACACATTCAAGAAATTAATGAAATGGTGAGGGTTGACACCGGTGACATGTACGGTTAGCAGCAAAATAATACATGGTATGACACCTTATTGGTTTATTATCTGACTTAACAGTTGGCAGTGCCACTGGTATTTTATAAAGAAAACATTTTGGAATGTGTTGCAAGACAGCAACACACCTCTGTGTTCAGATCATGATGATAAACCATTCAACCTTTGCCCTATAGTTTATGATCTCACCTTGAACCTTTCATAGTATTATTGCCCTACAACAAACTCCTGGCTACCTGTTATTCTTTGTATAAAACCAATTATACAATTTCTGGCTGATGCATTTAAGATAAACTGGTGTTATCACAACACAACGCAATTGAATTGCAGCAATGCCAACATTTGTGATTCACTCATGAACTCCCCCCCCCCACCTCAATTGCGGATTTAAACACCCCAACTTACACTGAAACTTTAAACATCCACAAGTAATGAATTTCCTGTGCGGATCACGAGCATTGAAGAACTCCCTGGGGTCTCATGAGGAAATCACAAATATCGACGATCAGCAACAACACGGTGTATCAACAGGATGTTTAATGTCAGCTCTTCCCCGTTTGATTAAGAACGACATGTGGGTGATAATGCAGCAGTGAGGATCGCCCACCCGTCATAGAACCTGTCAATGGAATGAAAAGCATAGCGTCTTCAGTAATGGGCGGGCGATCTGCTCCGCCAAATCACCACCCAAGCGGTGAAGATGAAAATCTCCCCCTTTATGTTGGTAACACCCTGCCTACAGTTGTTCAGGGCATTGGTGAGACCACATCTAGAATACTGTGTGCAGTTTTGGTCTCCTTATTTACGAAAGGACATAATTGCTTTGAAGGCGGTTCAGAGAAGGTTCACTCGACTGATTCCTGGGATGAGGGGGTTACCTTATGAGGAAAGGTTGGACAAGTTGGGCCTGTATACACTGGAGTTTAGAAGAATGAGAGGTGATCTTATTGCAACATATAAGATCCTGAGGGGACGAGAAGGGGTAGATGCTGAGAGGATGTTTCCCCTTGTGGGAGAGACTAGAACTAGGGGCCACAGTTTAAAAATAAGGGGTCTCCCATTTAAGACAGAGCTGAGGAGAATTTTTTTTCTCTGAGGGTCGTGAGTCTGTGGAACTCCCTTCCCCAGAGAATATTTTTAAGACTGAGTTATATAGATTCCTGATTAATAAGGGAGTCAAAGATTATAGTAGGTAGGCTACACACCAGGATGATGGCGGAGTCCAGCACATGAGTGCAAAAGACAAGGCTGAATCGTTTGCAACCATCTTCAGCCAGAAGTGCCGAGTAGATGATCCATCTCTGCCTCCTCCCAATATCCCCACCATCACAGAAGCCAGACTTCAGCCAATTCGATTCACTCCACGTGATAGCAAGAAACAGCTGAGTGCACTGGATACAGCAAAGGCTATGGGCCCCGACAACATCCCGGCTGTAGTGCTGAAGACTTGTGCTCCAGAACTAGCTGCGCCTCTAGCCAAACTGTTCCAGTACAGCTACAACACTGGCACCTACCCGACAATGTGGAAAATTGCCCAGGTATGTCCTGTCCACAAAAAGCAGGACAAATCCAATCCGGCCAATTACCGCCCCATCAGTCTACTCTCAATCATCAGCAAAGTGATGGAAGGTGTCGTCGACAGTGCTATCAAGTGGCACTTACTCACCAATAACCTGCTCACCGATGCTCAGTTTGGGTTCCGCCAGGACCACTCAGCTCCAGACCTCATTACAGCCTTGGTCCAAACATGGACAAGAGAGATAAATTCCAGAGGTGAGGTGAGAGTGACTGCCTTTGACATCAAGGCAGCATTTGACTGAATGTGGCACCAAGGAGCCCCAGTAAAATTGAAGCCAATGGGAATCAGGGGGAAAACTCTCCAGTGGCTGGAATCATACCTATCACAAAGGAAGATGGTAGTGGTTGTTGGAGGCCAATCATCTCAGCCCCAGGACATTGCTGCAGGAGTTCCTCAGGGCAGTGTCCTAGGCCCAACCATCTTCAGCTGCTTTATCAATGATCTTCCCTCCATCATAAGGTCAGAAATGGGGATGTTCGCTGATGATTGCACAGTGTTCAGTTCCATTTGCAACCCCTTAGATAATGAAGCAGTCCATGCCTGCATGTAGCAAGACCTGGACAACATCCAGGCTTAGGCTGATAAGTGGCAAGTAACATTCACGCCAGACAAGTGCCAGGCAATGACCATCTCCAACAAGAGAGAGTCTAACCACCTCCCCTTGACATTCAACAGCATTACCATCGCCGAATCCTCCACCATCAACATCCTGGGGGTCACCATTGACCAGAAACTTAACTGGACCAGCCACATAAATACTGTGGCTGGGTATTCTGTGGCGAGTGACTCACCTCCTGACTCCCCAAAGCCTTTCCACCATCTACAAGGCACAAGTCAGGAGTGTGATGGAATACTCTCCACTTGCCTGGATGAGTGCAGCTCCAACAACACTCAAGAAGCTCGACACCATTCAGGACAAAGCAGCCCGCTTGATTGGCACCCCATCCACCACCCTAAACATTCACTCCCTTCACCACCGGCGCACTGTGGCTGCAGTGTGTGTCATCCACAGGATGCACTGCAGCAACTCGCCAAGGCTTCTTCGACAGCACCTCCCAAACCCGCAACCTCTACCACCTAGAAGGACAAGGGCAGCAGGCACATGGGAACAACACCACCTGCACGTTCCCCTCCAAGTCACACACCATCCCGACTTGGAAATATAGCGCCGTTCCTTCATCGTTGCTGGGTCAAAATCCTGGAACTCCCTTCCTAAAAGCACTGTGGGAGAACCTTCACCACATGGACTGCAGCGGTTCAAGAAGGTGGCTCACCACCACCTTCTCAAGGGCACATCCCATGAACGAATAAAAAGAAAGACGGGAAAGTAGGGTTGAGGTCACAATCAGATCAGCCATGATCTTATCAAATGGCAGAGCAGGCTCGAGGGGCCAAATGGCCTACTCCTGCTCTTAATTCGTATGGTGTACATTTTTGACTGATAACACTCCTGTTTTACTGCACTAAAGGCGCTTTATAAATGCAAGTTGTTGTTGTTGTATGGGACAGATGTTGCTGCACAGATGTCTCTTCTCTGCTGTGGCTGATAGAAAATTTGACGACATAGTCTACTCTTGTTCATTGGCCCTTTGTAATGATTTCAGGCACTTTCACACGATGTGAATGGCTAGCTCCGTCTCCCCTTTTGAAAATGGATATTACTCTTCACTTCTCCGCCCCACATCACATTCAGTAGAACCCTGTAATATAATTTCTGGGGCCTCTACTATTTGTTCCCACATTTCCTTCAGGATCCATGGATGTATCCCATCAGGTCCTGGCACTTTGGCCTTCTTTAGCCTGACGAAGTTCTCTAATACTTCCCTTTTCTTCATTGTAACACCTCTCAACTCACTTTTAACCAATTCAGGATTTACTTCTTCCCCAACATCCTTCTCTTCTGTAAACACCGAAGCAAATTACTTCTTACGTATTCCTGCCAATTTTCACTTATCCTCTACTAACTCATGATTTACTCCTCTCAGGCGTCCCGCCTCACATTGAATAATTCTCCCATTTTCCTAGTTGTCCCGGTGGACGCCTAAAATGGGCATCAGGCCCCTTGAATGCGTTAATTAGGAACCTAACACCTGTTAAAGGACCCCTTTTCAAAATGAGTCAGTGATGAGTGGGGCAGGCTTCAGGATTCTTCAGTGGCCCACGACATCATTGGTTCTAATTCCCCCAGTTTATTTCCCACACTCTGACCATTGCAATTAGTGCATTTTATCTTTTTTTGCTCCTTCTTAATGCTTCTCCTTTTCCCTTGATTTTTTTTATCCAAGGTGCCACCTTGTTGCTTTATTTCAGTCTTTTCCCTGCTCATAACTGGTCGGTGTTATTTTCCTCCTCTGCTCCCTTTATTCTTTCTACATGCTATACTTTTTGTTAGATTCTTTTTTATTTCTACATTTAGCTCTACCATTTCTATCTTTCCTACTTGTTCTTTCTGATTGCTTTTATTTTCCCTGCCCCCTTGCTTTCTAGTTTAAATGACTTTTCACTCTCCTATTTATCCATTTTGCATGTACATTCGCTCCCTTCTTATTCAGATGTAGTCCATCTTTGCAGAATTGCTCCAATCTTCCCCAGAACTGATGCCAATGTCCTGTAACAACAACAACTTGCATTTATAGAGCTCCATTAACACAGTAAAACATCCCAAGGCGCTTCACAGGATCGTAATCAGACAAAGACTGACACTGAGCCAAAGAAGGAGATATTAGGACAGGTGACCAAAAGTTTGGTCAAAGGTTTTAAAAAGCATCTTTTAGGTTTAGAGAGAGGTGGAGAGACGAAGAGGTTTAGTGATGGAATTCCAGAGATTAGGGCCCTAGGTAGCTGAAGGCATGGGGTGAATAAAATGGGGGCTGGGCAAGAGGCCAGAGTTAGAGGAACAAAGAGATCTTGGAGGATTGTAGGGCTAGAGGAGGTTACAGAAATAGGGAGGGGCAAGGCCATGGAGGGATTTTAACCTAAGGATGAAAATTTTAAAATCAAGGTGTTTGTAGATTGGGAGCCAATGTAGGTCAGCGAGCACAGGAGTAATGGGTGAACGGGGCTTGGTGCAAGTTGGGGTATAGGCAGTGGAGTTTGGATGAGCTCCAGTTTATGGAGAGTGGAAGATGGGAGAAGTGGAAACTCTCTTACTGACACTAGCACTTTAGCCACGTGGTGAGCTCTCTAAAGTTCCTATCGCTCCCTGTTCTAGCACATGGCTGGGGGAGTATCTGGAGATTACTCCCTTGCTCCTAAACCTGCTTCCTAATCTCCTAAACTCCTTTTGTAAGACTTCAGGCCTTTTATTTCTTATATCGTTGGCTCCCACTTGGACCACAGTGGCTAGCTGCTCCCTTTCCCCTTGCATAATCTTTTCCAGTCTTTCCAAAATGTCCCTTACCCAGGAATATGGGAGGCAAGAAGGCATCGGGGACTCTTAGCATGGATTACAAAAGATAATGTCCATCCATCTAACTATCGAGACTCCTATCGTTACTGTATTCCTCACTCAATTGCTGATGTTCCCACCCCTGAGCCATCTCATGTTTTTTGGTGCCATTGTTACCCATTTGATGGCCCTACCCAGAGTCCTCATCATCCTCCTCCTCTCCCACAGGCTTCATACTTGTTGCAGGGGGGTAACATGATGTTTGTGTTCTAGTCTGTTGCTCCTCATTTTCCCTGACTGGTGGACAGTCAGTCACTCCTTCCTCTACCACTGCCAGCTCCCTATCTCTCAGTGGGGTGACTACCCTCCAGAAACCTCTCTCCCTCCCTGATGTGTCGGATTGTTTCCAACTCCACCTGAAGTTCTGAGATCTTAAATTCAACTAGCCTCAGTTGGAGACACTTCCCACAGATGTGTTTGAGTTAACATCTGCTACTCAAAACTCCGACATTCTGCAGGAACTGCACATCGCTCTCCTTTCCTGTGCTGCCATTCTTGCTATAAATGTTAACGTTATAGTTAAGTGTTAAGTTTATATTCTTTATCTACTTAAATTTCAATTAAGCTGCCCTGCTCCCTTTCACCCTCTGCTCCCAACTCCCATTCTCACTAAATTCCTGTTTTGGGAGTACTGTTTCCACTTTGTTCCTACCTCAATCCATTACCAGCTCACTCCAGAAGGTGCTGGAAATGCAGGGCAGTACAGAACGGATAAAGAATGCTGATTGAACCACTGTCTATTTCCTGTTTTAAGTTCAGATTTCTGGCATTCACTATTTTCCTTTTATTTTTAACAATCGCAGTTGGATTATTGTATTTGAAACAAAATGAAGCATTCTTACTGTATCAATGGAACCCAGAGCAGGGGCAGCCTGAGAGCCAGATTGGGAGGTAAATACTCACAACATGATCATGACTTCATCACCCATGGTCTTCTGTGCGTTCAGATTAATTGGTCATTTATCTCATTGCTGTTTATGGGACCTTGCCGTGCACGAATTGGCTGCTACGTTTCCCTACATTACAAAAGTGACTACACTTCGAAAGTACTCATTTGGCTGTGAAGCGTTTTCGGACGTCCTGAGGATGTGAAAGGCGCTATATAAATGCAAGTTCTTTTTTTTTTCTCCCTCATTCACAAAATAAACTGGGGCTGGCACTGTGCCCTGTTGTGTATCTTGTATTAAATGAGGCAGGAGTGTGTTTAGAGTGTTTGTACTGTTTAATTGTGACCTCACTCCATCGCTCTGTTTCACACTGAAAAGGCCCAGGTGATTCTTTGAGAATTCAAATGACAAATTCAGGATTCGAGTTTTTTTTTTACAAATTAGCCTTTTGAAATTATAGCCTCTGTACCATTAGCTTTCGGAAAAATGGGTGTGGTTTAATGAAAACAAGTGACCTAAAAAGCACCATTGTTAGTGTGATAGCACAGAAGTTAAATCAGGGTGAAGCCTTGAAAAACATGCCAAGAACTTGCCGGAAAAAGCATTCATCTGTGCCGTGTCATCCTTAGCCTCATCACGTGATTGAGGGAAACTGAGAGGCCAAACACTGGCAAGGTTATGGTGATCAGAGATGTGGAAGAGAAACTCCACCTCCTGACATCAGTCACAGGTAGTCCAACTCGCCTCTACACTCTGAAATTCAGCACAGAACCTTGGAACATACTTCACCAGGCTCATAAACAAGGACATGACAAGTAACATGAGATTGTCTTCACATGATTAATCACGTCTGTCTGTACAAATTTATAAACTTTGACTAAAAACCTCCCAAAAAAGTGTGATTGAGTCATACCAGAAGCCTAGGTTCTGTACCTGACCTGCGCCGACTTAGCTAAGCTCTGTAATGGTGGCAGTGTAGATGGTACAATGGGCTACGGAGGGAAAGTTAGGTGTCAGCCGTGGCTCAGTTGGTAGCACTCTCGCACTCTGTAGGTTGTGAGTTCATAGTCCCACTCCAGTGACTTCACATAATCTAGCCTGTAACTCCAGTACAGTATTAAGGGAACGCTGCACTGTCGGAGGTGGAGTCTTTTGGATGAGACGTTAAACCGAGGCCCCATCTGCCCTCTCAGGTGGATGTAAAAGATTCCATGGCACTATTTGAAGATGAGCAGGGGAGTTCTCCCTGGTTTTCTGGCCAATATTTATCCCTCAAACAACATCACTAAAATAGATTATCTGGCCATCATCACATTGCTGTTTGTGGGACCTTGCTGTGTGCAAATTGGTTGCCGCATTTCCTACATTACAACAGTGGATTACACTTCAAAAGAATTTCATTGGCTGTAAAGTGCCTTGGGATGTCTGAGGTCATGAAAGGTGCTATATAAATGCAAGTTCTTTCTTTCTTTAGTCTACGATTCCTTCGCTAACAAGCAACTCATGTTAGAATAGGCTGCCAGCGATCACTGTCCTGTTTCAGGCATCAAGGTGGGCATTCGAATGAGACAGTAAAGGCAACAATGCCTATGGGATCAGTAGGATGCCACACTCCAAGGAAGCACAGGTTGGAAAATTGGCATTACGCTGTAACCCTATCTCCAACCCACAGTCTATTGTAGAGTCGCTCCCTGCTAGGAGCACTTGACCAGCGCATTTACTTGCTATGATCTGCTGTAGCACGTACCTGCCCCGTAGCCATAGCAAACATCGCTTTTTTTTTAGTAAAGTTGGAGCAGGAAAACATAAATTGCAAAAATTCAATCATGCTATACTTTAAAGTCTATTGCCAATTTAGTGTTTTACAGGTCAGCACAACCTTGGAGCTCTCTGATCTGAGATAGTGCTGGCTGAACAATGTGCCCGGGTTTGATTATTGGCGATCCATTGAAATATCCAATCAACAAAGGCCTCTTATTTCCTGAGCCTCCATGAGGATCACCAGGCAGACTCTGCGTTATTCATTGGTAAGACCACATTTCAATATTGTGGCAGCTTATCTATAAAAGATGACTGAGGTATTGGGGAGTGTCAGAGATGAGGGGCAATGATGATTCTGGGACCCAAAGTGATAAATTATATGCAGATGCTGAAAGAATTAAATTACTTCTTATTTACAAAATGATTTGCATATATTCCTCAGAGAAATTTAGGAAGGTCCGTGTTCCAGTATGTGTCATTAAAATCCTGGAACAATGATAATATGGAGGTAAGGAGGTTACTGAACTTAAACTGAGCAAGAGGACACAGAGAATCTGGGTCACTCTCAAACATTTCCTGGTGACCAAATATGGAACAGGCAGAGGCCTTGAAGTGGTTTGGTTGCTCTCTCAGTTTGGGAATGTTCTCAGACATGTGAATGAGGGAAAGGAGAAAGCGACTTTCAGATGTGATTCTGCACATCCCTGATTGACATGATTGGAAGAGAGTTATTGCAAAGTAAAACTGTTCAGGGACAATACCACGTAAGATAAAAGCATCAGCAAGTCTGTGGTCCTGGAGCACAGCCTCACTAGACTGCGAGTGCAACACCAGAGCTCCAATTCTCTGACCAACAATCTGTCTAATGAGACTACATTGGGATCACAGCCTCACTGCACTAATATATCAATTCATATTATTGAAGATTGGATAATGGGAAGTGAGAGGCAGCATTCTTATAGTACAGATCATGAATGCAAACCTAAAAACTTCATTTTTGAACTATCACCGTAATTTTTAAAATATACTTACAACTATCTCATGACTTAGTTTACTGTCTTATTCAGTATCAAACAGAATAAATTAAAAACTTATGACAGCCTAAAGCTTCCAGAGGCCTAAAGCAGCCCCTTGAATCACCAACCAATTTGGCTCCACCATTTGGCTGAGTCTTCATCTTGTGTAGGCTCAACTTTGACCATGTCAAGCCATTACTGGGCAGCAATCAACAAAGTAAAGAGAATGCTGCACTATATTGTCAAATCAACATGAGCATGAGTCTGAGCCGTCCTGCTCAGGTCGGGCTATACCTTGAATTCAAGACACACAGGAAACACCCAAACCCTGGGAGTGGTGCAATAAAGGGCAATGAGGCTGATCCATAGAGTCAGAGGGCCAGGTTTGAGGAAAGGTTAGAAAAATATGGACTCTTCAGCCTTGTCCTGGCCAATATTTATCCCTTAACCAACATCACTGAAAAAACAGATTATCTGGTCATTATCACATTGCTGTTTGTAGGACCTTGCTGTGCACAAAATGGCGGTCGTGTTTCCTACATCACAACAGTGACTACACTTCAAAAATTATTTTATTGACTGTAAAGCACTTTGGGACGTCCTGAGGTCATGAAAGGCTCCATATAAATGCAAGTCTTTCTTTGTTTCTTTGAAAGTAGGCTAATGAAAGGAGTCCTTATAGGGGTATATAAGATACTAAATGGAATAGAAAAAGTTAAATATTTTGAGTTAAACCACAACTATAGGTCAAGGGCACATAGGTACAAATTGGTAAAAGACAAGTTCAGGACTATTATCAGGAAGCACTTCTACACAGAAACAGTGATCAGTACCTAGAATGGTCTTCTCGGTAGGGCAGTGGAGGCAGAATCTCTGGAATCAGTCAAGAGGTAGTTGGATGCTGTGATGGGTGGCTATGGAGGGGCATGGGTGAGTTGAAGGGCCTCTCTCATCTGTACCTATCTTTCTAACTTTTGTGATAACAATTTCCTCTGGTTATAAAATCTGTAAGTGCCTCACTCCCTTATTGTCCATCAGAGTGGTATATCTATGGCATAGGGCCATGCCTCTGCTGCATTCTGCTTACCTCTCGCTAACATGGAGCTCTTCAAGTCAAGTGTGTTTCAGCTAGTGGCTCAGCAAAGAACTGACAATAGTGAACATTGGACACCAGGCAAACCTGGGAATTCAAACTCATAAGGAACAAGAGACAGACTTGCATGTATATACCACCTTATCACATCACTCAGGAACATCTCAAAGTGCTTCACGTACAATGAATTACTGTGAAGTGCAGTGATTGTTATAAGGCAACAGCACTCCACACACCAACAGCTACCAGGCTTTTGCTTGATAATATTTAATTTGATTGCTTGAACGCCCTTGTTACTCTACTTGCCTTTCTCCAACCCCTCTAATTTAGGAAAATGTGGATGTCGTGTAGCATAATAATTTGTACAGGCTCTTTGAGGTGCCGATGTTGAGGATATCAGCCATACCCTGTTGATTAGAATGTTGGTCTTTAACCCACACCTGAAATTATTGCTTCATAAACCCACTTCCTCCCGCCTGTTACTGCATAAATAGATTGAAATTTTATTAAGGGCTGGGCTGCATTTCTAAACCTAGGAAGGAAGTTGGAACACTGCTTGCCATCTGTCTTCAGATTCAAGTCACCTGTGACTCTGCACCTACATATCTCTGCACCTAGGATATGGAACCAAGGTGGGTAGATGGAGTTAAGATACAGATGAGCCATGATCTAATTGAATGGCGGAACAGGCTCGAGTGGCTGAATGGCCTTACTCCTGTTCCTAAGTTCCCATATCAGATACTTTGACAGCTGCTCTCCACTGTAGCAAGCTTTCAAAGGTCCAGAAACAAGATTAGATGCATCAAAAAAATCCTGTTTCTGGTCGTGGTTAAAGTATTTTCATATTTGTAGATCTGTAGCCGTGTTCACAGAACAGCAGTGATGTCAGTCACGAGGACGTCAATCTTACACTTGTTTCTGTCACAATAGATTCAAAAACTGAAGAACAGACATCATCGCAACAACCCTGCGGTTTCATTTTTATATAAACTGTCAACAAAAAAAAACAAGCAAACGCCTTACAAAAATGGATTGTGTTATTGCTCCCTGGCCAAGGTCCAGTGAGAAAATGGACGACATGGTGGGGCACTGACGTCTACAGCTTCGATTCCTCTCCAGTGCTGAGTTGGAGGATTCACAGCCAGGGCAGTACTGCTGCAATTGGCCTCAGTACCCTAGAATAGGGTGGGTGTGCTCATCAGCCAGGGCCCCCTAATTGCAGATCACTTTCTAGTGGCTAGAAAGTGTGAATGTGCGGATGCCCAGTCGCGGACAAATTTGTTTATGATGGCTCACGTGGTTGAAGATCCTGTCAAAATACTTGCTGTTCAAGCTCACGCATGAAGGACAGCTGCTTAGGTGAGGTACTGGAGGGCTGATACTACCCATAGTGACCACTTGAGAGGAGAGACGAAGAACAAAATCAGAGTGAAAACTAGAGGAATTGAAATGTATTGCGTTAGAAATGCTGCTTAATGGGGGGCTGATAAGGCAGAGGATTGGGAATCTCACTCGGAGAGGCCAGAAGGAAGGTTGTTATTTGGGAAATGGATTTGTCACTCTGGTGCCAGAGGTGCTCCTCTGAGGTTGGGTCCAAGGCTTATTGCTAAGGTAAAGTAGCGGGAGCTTTATTCTATAAAGATGAGTGGCACTTCATATTCTAATTTCCGCCCTTCCCAGCCTGGGTCCAAAAAAACAGAATTGAGGAACATTAAATTCATCAAAATTTAACAAAAAGATAGAAATAACAATTCGAGGTAAGTCTGCACTTTTACTAAGCTTCATATCCGGGAGCACTTGTTTATTGAAGTCAAGGTTATGACACACATATTGGATTTGCAGGCAGCCTTCCCTGTGCAGTCCTGAAATAGAGAGACTCTACTCCCGACACAGAGTCTTGCTCACAGATCAAACTGACTGAGTTTGCCAGATAACCTGACGCAGAGGCAATAATACTACTAACTGAGCCCAGCTGCTCCATATGTTAAAGTAACGTGATAATAGAGAATTGTAATGGAAAAGGCCCATCTGATAGAGTAAACGGTGGTGGAAGCAGATTAAATAGTAACTTTCAAAAGGGAATTGGATAAATACTTGAAGGGGAGAAAATTAAAAGGCTCGGGGGAAAGAGCAGAGGAATGGGACTAGTTGGACAGCTCTTTCAAAGAGCCGGCACAGGCATGATGGGCCGAATGGCCTCCTTCTGTGCTGTAAGAGTCTATGATTTGGTTTCTCTCCCGAGTAGAGTGCAATGTACTTCACTTAAAATAGGAGGCAAGCATAAGACTCAAATCCATCCTTTTTGCTGTGCTTCATGCTGTTACTTCTAAAACTCCGTTCTCAAAGAATGAAGCAGTTCCAGTTCTCTGTAAATCCTGAACTTGTTCGTTCCATTGCAAACAAAGCACGAATGACAAACTCCCATTACAGTTGCTGGGGGATTTCAGTGAAACGTGTCCACTATCTGCCATAGGTCTGAGCCTAGTACAGGCCCCACTGCGTGTAGCGGGCTTGATCGTGCTAACGCGATTTGCCGGCAAAACAGCCTGAATGAATCTGCGCAAAGTTTGCACTTTCTGACCATCACCCCTAGCTGTTAAACGTGCGGCCAGCTGATTGAAGGCCTGACTTTGCCTGAAATCAGCAGAGCTTTTAAATTGGTAAGTACTGAGCCGCATGAAATAGTCGGCGGGCTCAACACGTTATAAGTGACACCTTTGTAATTGGTTCCTATGGTGACGACAAACGGTTAGCGCCATTTGCCCGATATAGGCGACTGCCTGTGACAAGCGCAGACGGTGTAAATGGTGGGGGCTGTACCAGAGATCTCTCAGCAGACAACAGAGCATGTAATGGGAAAGTACTCTAAACTCTTGCCTGTCAGTTTGAGGATTGTGGGCTCAATCCCACCCCAATGCCCTGCGATGGTGGACCAGCCTACACGCACTCACTGTCTGAAGAATGGGCGCTCGGGTAAGGTACCAGAAAGCTGGAGGTGCTCATGGGACCGTACTCCAGCTGGCGAGGAGGGAGTGAGGGCAAGGGGAGGGCATTTTTAAAAATAAAATGAATAGGGTGCGATTAGGACTGGGTAGTGAGGCTGATTTTATACTGAATCTGAACATCCCATAGTTACCTTCTTCCTTAATTTCTTATTCTGATCAAGTGTATTTTTCAAGCCAAATTTCCCCCACTTATTTCAGCGAGAGCCCATTCTGTTTGTTAAGTGTGTAACAGTACGGAATGGAATTCTATTTTAAGTCAGAGTGCCACTAAGTTGAGAGAGAGAGAGAGTGAGACTATTTTTGCTATTTTATTACTCTGTTGATGATATATTTTAAATTTGCTTCACTCCTGCAATTCTTTTGCTTTTTCTTAACTTCTCCTTTCCTGAAACTTCTAGAGAATGATCCCTGAGGTGCTGGCAATCTCCCGCTGCCTCTGCCAAGTGTCCATTCATGACACGGAAGCCCGGACGGTGAGTGTGAGCAGGCTATTCGACAGCAGGGGAAAGAGTGAGGCAACGATCCTGTCCTCACCTGATATCCTGACTTTCTAGCATGTGTTGTCCTGGAATTCCAAAGGAGCAGGAAGGAAACAGGCACACGGCAAATCCTTCACATTATTTCCTTTCCAGTGTCGAAATCAGAAAGGGGTTTGGAGTCAAGTTAGTTTAGGTCAGTATTAATACTTTCACCTCTGAGTCGCACGGTTGTGGGTTTGAGCATATAATCTAGGCTGACACTTCAGTACAGGACTGACAGAGTGCTGCACTGTCGGAGGCATTGCCTTTGGATCAGATGTTAAATCTGACCAGCTGTTCAAGCGAATATAAAAGTTCCCATGGCATTATTTGACAAAGAGCAGGGGAGTTCTCCCACCCCAAATTCCTCCATCAACCAACACCATCAGAAACCCAGATTAACTGGTTATTCATTCATTTTCTGCTTGTGGGATCTTACAGGGTGCAATTAGCTGCTGCATTTGCCCACATAACAACAGTGACTACACTTCAAAAGTAATCCATTAGTAGTAAAGTGCTTTGGGACGTCCTGAGGATGTGTTAGGACACTATAATAAGTGCAAATTCCTTCTTTCTATGTCTGTTTCTGGACTTTTTTTAAACTTATATTTTGAGGATTGCAGTACAAAGAGTGGGGTATTGTACACAGAGTTAGTGCAGCCCATGTACTGCCTTAATATAGATGTAATAGCTATGTGGGGCTGGACTGCTACATTAGCCCCCAACCCTACATTACCCCTATCCCAGCACAATGGAGGAGAGACAGTGCAACAAATTGAAGAGAGAACAGATTAAGGTAAAGTATTTGCATTGCAGCAAAATGCAAAATCCAAAGTGAACAACAGCACACAGTTGCTCTAACTTAATAATAACAATGTTTAAATACTTGTTAACACTATACAGTTAGTTAAAGTAAGTATAAAGTAAGCAGGACGACAACAATCAATGCTATACAAAGCTTGCTTCACCTGTGAATGTGTCACATTCTTAAGTCCTTTAAACAGTCGTGAACTATTCAGTGACTGGGAAAGAAGAATTGACTGCCTGTTCATTTGGCACTGGTTTGCCAATTTTACTCAGAGGTTTCATGGGATGGCTGGTGTGTGAATTTGGAAAGTGTCACACTGGTCTGACGCTCCCATCAGTCCTGTCCTCTCCAAGCTGCACTGGCTCCCCCATGTCCCACTGTGCTGAATTCAAAATTCTTACTTTCCAATCACTCCATGGGCTTGCCCCATCCTTTCCTTCTTGATTTACTTCTGCCTTACGTGGGTACACACATTCTTCACTCCTCTAAAACTGGACTTCTCCTCAACCCTCACTCCCTCCATCACTGCTTATTCAACCACTCTACTTCTGCCCTCTGCTATTCTCTCTCCAGTCCCCTCTGCCTTGCCACCTCTTCCCCTGCTTTCAGAACATCATCAAACCCTCCCCCCCACCTTTCACCAAGCCTTTGGTTCCAGCCTCTCCATTTCCCTCCCTTTTCCCATGCTCAGTGTCCACCATATCCCTCTCCTCCCTTTATTCTAAGGTGCTCTGAGACATCTTCAGCACTTGAGGAATGCTATATAAATGCAAGTTGTTGTACTGATCGTTAGATTTTTTTTCTTCTTGAATTGCCTCCATTTTATTTACATAGTGCCTTGAGGTTGTAAACTGATATTGTTTATCTTTTAATTGCTCAAGTTAGGTTCATTTTTGCTCGCTGTTAAAAAATATTATTTCCTCAATAGACATGCTTTAAATCTGCCATTTAAGACACTGTGCACTTCATCATATTGTTCAATGTCAAAGTGAGAGTGCTCAGTGTATCCCACTGTTTGAGATCGATAAGATACCATAAGGTGTAACACATTACAGATCGATGTAATATAAGACTCTCACTGATTCAGCTGGGAGAGATGCTGTGACATGTGACATGGTCCACGACATGACTTACAGATAGTCTCTTTGTATTTCACATTAATGTAGAACAATGCAATACACTGCAGTGTGTCACACTAATAAAGAGCAAGTGAACTAGTACACTTTATCACACTGTACAATGTTGCTTGCTCTAGAACAATCCATTGTGTGACATTGTGTCGTATTAATCTAGAACAAACAATTTTACCACATAGTAGCACATTAATCTTGATCAGTCTGCTATGCCCCACATTGCTCTAGACACTGTTTTATGAACAATTATGTCGCATGGTATCAGATTAATCTAGATCACCTTGTCACAACAGCTTGCTATCACACCAGTTTAGAATAGTCTGTCACACTGCACTGTATTACATTTAAGCCAAGTGTGTCAGGAGCATTCATTCGGTGAAAATTTGTGAAAAGATATTAATAATATAAGGAATTAATGAACGCTTAACAGTTGTGAGATTGAACACAATGGATGACAGCAGGATGAGCCCAGATTTAGATTAGTGTTACCAACTCATTTTGTTCAGACTCAGGTATAACTGCATTGAAAGGTTAAACTAAAGGCTTTGATCAGGCTTGCTGTTAAATCCAATCATTTGAGTTACATTCAGTATTATTTACCTGCTGCAATGTTTAGTAGCTTACAGGCTGTTTCTATCTCCTTGAGAACTTCCCCAACCACCATCGTCTGAACCTGTTCTAGGGATCTTTCTTCTAGGTGGACACCGTTCTGATAGTCCAGCTCTGTGGACACACACATCTCCTGACTGTCCACTATGGGGCATTGGTCTGGCTCTTTGTGTTGCTCAGTCTTCAAGCCGTGGTCAATCTCTGGACGCTCCATCAGCCCCTTAGATAGCCACGTACAGTCTTCAGTTAGCAACATGTCGAAGTAGGACAAATAGACAGGCAGTGTCCGTTCAGGGGTTGAGGGGGTACTGGATGGTTCCACCACGGTCCACTCATGGCCCTTTGGGTGGCCGGGTTTCTCCAGGTTGGTCAGTAGCGCGTCCTCGAAAGCAGTCCGGTTCTGTTGCAGCATGGTCAGTCGATGACCAGCACTGCCCATCACCTCAAGCAAACTCTTCAGATCTACAGCAAAATCAGAGGAGGCAAATGTTTAATAGCATAATAACAGCGTCCACAGACTGGTGAATATCGACTACATCACAGCAATACTGTTCATTGAACCCATTGGGAGGCTGTAAGCTAGAAAAGGGGATTATAGGGTCATTCGGTCACTTAAATATCCCAGTAATTCCTGAATGGGCTTTAATGAACGTTTTACTCATGGGTCAGTTTGTATTAATAGGTGATCACGTTAAGTGCGGCTGTTAGTCCAAATACAGGATCCAAACTGCAGTTTCTTTCTTGTGCAAAGAAAAGCTTCTACTTAAACAGACAACATCTGACTTTCTTTTCATGACTTTTAATTAAAAGGGCCCATCTCTTTCTTGCAATGACTTTTTTGCCATTTGCCGAGTGAAGAGGATGTAATTCTGGACAGCACCAAGATGAACAAGAATTGCACATTGAAGTTTGATCATTCTTAAGCTTAATAACATATTGTTTTAATAATTGTTTTATAGGTTGTTTTATATAGTTACGGCCTCACACCCCTACTCACACACTTTCTCATCTCCATCAACGCCTGCTGCAGTGATACATGTGAAAGTGGGGCAACCTCTTCTGTCGGTATCCTGTGCACTGTCTGGGAAGTAGGTGCAGGCTGCAGGTGGGGTGGGAGTGTGCGACAGTCTGCTGTTCCCTGGCAGGTCAACAGAAATACACTGTTCCACTTGAAAGAAGATTTTTGTGAAAAAATTACATATTTAAATCGACAGGTTGATGGTGTTAGAATCACAATGTTAGCAATTCACCACCAATACTCTCAAGGTGCTGTTTAAAGAGTTGCAGTGTTCATAATTCAGATAATAGCGTTAATTCCTTCCCCATAGGTAATATAACAGAAACAGCTCAACTATTAGTCCAATAATTTAAACACCGTGGCTCTGAAGTTCCATCGAGTCACTGCCAGTCTTCCACCGTAGCAGCATTTTCAACCATTTACGCTGTTTCTCTGGGGTTCTACCAATCTCCCGCCAAAGTTACGGCAGAAGTTTTGGAGAACTCACGGAAAATCAGAGCCTGCAAATTTTACCTTGGTCTTCCTCCCCTCCCCTCGCTTTCCATCCTCCTCTCCTGAAGATGGTGACTCCTGCTGGGGAGTCACCCTAATGGCCTTTCTCCTTGTGTCATCCGAGACAGTGAGGGTCTGTGGGTTATTCAACTGTGGCAGGCATCACGGCCCAGCCCAACCTTGTTTTCACCTGATGACTACAGTATTGCACTTTCAAGTAGGGATCATTGGATAGCAATAAGGAACAGAAGTCCTGGCTGTTTCTTTCCCTCCCTAACCCAGATGTTGAGGCCATTTGGAACATCCAACTGGCTGAGATCAACTACTGGCAGAGATGGGACATCAAACCAGAGAATTTCTGGTCTGTAAGGCTTAGTGCTATATTGGATGATGCCTTCACCTGGCGATAAGGTCATCAGTAGAACTGTTGGACTCCTCTTCCCTTCCTCCCAGACCATCTGCCTTTAAGACAACAAGTTCGTAGAAATCTGGGTACTACAGCTTCACTCTGACTGCCATTAATGCCAGTCCATTATTGGCTAGGGCTCTGCAAAGCAGGTCACTCAGTGATCCTTTCATATTAATCTAGAACAATCTGTTACACTGTACGATATCGCATTGATCTAGAACAGTCTGTCAAGCAGCATCGCATTACATTTTAACTGCACGCACCAAGAATATGCTGTGAATTAAAATTTGTCAAAAAGACAAATAATTGAAGGAATTATTGAATATTCAACAGTCATGAGATTGAACACCTTTCAATCAGGACAAGCAAAAATATCGGCAAAAGCTAACGTCACAGGAAGGCCTCTGTCACCCCAGCAACAGAGAGTCAGACTCGCAATCTTAGGCCTTCAGTTTGTGTTTACACTCACTCCTTGAATGGGTGGGTTGTGCTGGTCTTGACTGAGCTGTTGGACAGAGCGCCTCACAGTGGTGGAACTTTGTTTCGAGGCTGCACTAGGAACACAATACGTACTAGCACTCTAATATATATTCCAAAATTATGAAGGGTTTTGATATGGTAAATAAGTAGAAACTGGCAGGAGGGTCGGTAACCAGGGGACACAAATTGAAGATAATTGGCAAAAGGACCAGAGGGGGGAAGAGGATAATTTTTTTTACTCAGCAAATTATTATGATCCGGAAGGGGAGGTGGAAGCAGGTCCAATAATAGTTTTCAAAAGAAAATTGGATAAGTACTTGAAAAGGAAAAATTTGCAGGGCTGTGGGGAAAGAGCAGGGGAGTGGGATTAATGGGATAGCTCTTTCAAAGAGCCAGCACAGGCACGATGGGCCAAATGGCCTCCTGTGCTCTATGATATTCGCAGCTCTTACTAATTACAGACTCCAAGCTCTGGGACCTGGTCACGACTGTTCTATCTCAACTAAGGATACAGTAATGACCTAAAATGGGAGGGAGAAGGGAAATAACTAAAAAAAAGGAGGGTGGAGATCAGGAGTAATCATGAAAGGTTTGTTTTAATTGCTCTTTATTTTATTACAAACAGAATTTTTTTTAACTTTAGTAGGAGATGACAGCAATTCACAGATAATGCCCGAGACATTTCTTTTAGTTCCAGGCCAAAGCTGAGATAGGGTAGAACAGTGGCACCAATTTGAATGAGTGTGTTTTTTAGCTGGCAAGTCTGACCCTGCCTTGTTAACTGTTTCTTGTTTCTTTGGTTTAATTGATCTCTCGTTGACGGATAATTTAGCTGAGGGAGTTGGAAAATTACAGTACCAACATTTAGAATTTAAACACAGCTTAAGGGCACACTGTGAACATGAGTTAGAAAGTTATCTCAATAATGGCCATTATGATCAGAAATATCTGTCTTGCAAGCTACAAATCCATAATTGTAAACTTGGACTGATATGGGAATA
This sequence comes from Heptranchias perlo, assembly GCF_035084215.1. Taxonomy (NCBI): domain Eukaryota; kingdom Metazoa; phylum Chordata; class Chondrichthyes; order Hexanchiformes; family Hexanchidae; genus Heptranchias; species Heptranchias perlo. The sequence continues at coordinate 11,898,272 of NC_090351.1, forward strand.
TTGGAAAAGCCATTGTAATTTTCACAATAACAATCCTATTTTGAAAATCCGATTGGACTCGGATCTTTAACCCGAAATTTCCATTGGTAGTAATCCCAGTGAAGTTTAATAACTATTTCAGCTAGATTTTAGGTACTCTAGCCCTTCACTGCAACCCTTCTGATATAGAAAACACCTTCAGGTATATCATATCTTCTGATATAGCACAGCTGATAATATTCTACAGTCCCTGGTGTACTATAGTCTCTGTTATTCCATAGTCTCTGTTATTCCATAGCCACTGATATACCACAGTCTCTGATATACCACAGTCTCTGATATACCACAGTCTCTGATATACTACAGTCTCTGTTATTCCATAGCCACTGATATACCACAGTCTCTGATATACCACAGTCTCTGATATACTACAGTCTCTGATGTACCACAGTTTCTATTATTCCATTTCCATTGATATACCACAGCCAGTGACAGACCACAGCTCTGATATACTACAACCACTGATATACCACAGCCTCTGATATACACAGCCTCTTATATACCACAGCCACTGGGAGACCACGGCCTCCAATATACTACATCCTATATTCAGATATACCACAAACTCAGATATACCATGGCAATTGATATGTCACAGCCATTAATATAGCACGTGTGGTTAATTATTCCCACATTAACACAGTAAACATTCCCTTAATTAGAACTGCTCCCCACTCCTAGAGAAAATCTACATTTAAAAGGAAGGGGAATGTTTGTACAAGAATTTCAAGGATGGATTTTCGCTGGAACTAACATGTCCAGCTGTTGTCGGGTGCCCTTCGGGGAACTGATTAAAAACTGCGTCAATTACATTTTTCAATAAAACCCAGCGGTGATCTCTAAACAGGGCTACCTCTTTAAAGATTATGGATATCACTGAGGATTGCTGGTCACAGTGACTGAAAGGGCAAGACAACGGAGGCTGTAATAATGCTTTTGAAAGGTGGGCTGTCACTCCGAGTTTGATCTCGCAGTGTTGCATCTAACAGGCCATAGTATCTGCTACACATGGAGGCTGTGTGTTACTGTGGGGATTTTATTTCCATTATTTGCACAGGATTGGATTAAGTGATTAGAGGATTGACCCCTGCAGTTCACTCTTTTAAATCCTGCAACAGCTTGATGGCCGTCCATTAGTGCAGGGAACACTGGAACCGATTTTTATTGGTCTATCGGCAACCCAACAGAAACCGAGAACTTGGTTTACGTAAGAACAAAAATAAAGGCCTCAGTTAGGCCGTTCTCCAGTGTCAAATTTTGTCTGATAATCGCTCCTGTGAAGCGCCTTGGGATATTTTACTACGTTAAAGGCGCTATATAAATGCAAGTTGTTGGTATTGTTGTTGCTCTGTTACAGGGTGAAGTATTTCATTCGAGAATAACGTGAAAAACAATCCAGATTGAGTCTTAATATTAAACTCCATAAGTTTCTGCTTAGAAGAGGGCGTGCGAGATTGGCACCATTCCACAGAGAGAACCCACAAGAGTCAGGCATTCTTTCCACCAATGGTAATGTAACGCACGAGGAACACAATAATGTTTTCGCAGTGCAAGGATGTTTTTCTGATCTGAATTATATCATTGTGTTGCCAAACAGCATTGGAAAACTCCACCAAAGATTGCACAGCCCCTTTAAACCTTTCCTCTTTCACAGAGTCTGATGAAGCTTTAGGTCCGGGACACTTTCCTGTACCAGTGGCATCTAAACTTTGAATTCCAAAGACCTGAAGTTAAATCTTTAAACTCTGAAACCCAAAGCAACAATTTTTTTTAAAAGCTGAATTTTACCCTCCATGAATGTCAATGGTATTCTCTTTTTTGTGTTAAAGGGACATGTTTGGAAACTTTTTTCTTTGTTTGGAGAAGAAGTAAAGCCGGGAGGGTCAAGTGCCAATTTCACCACGATGATGTCCCAGGTAAGTGGCTTCGATGATACATTTCCTGTTTTTTAAACTTTTTAGTTAACGATTTTAAAACAGAATATAAACCATAGAAACCAAGGAGGGCAATGGGGAAAAAAACTGTGATATTATCAAGAACTCCAGTACGAGCAACAGCAACATGAAGTCTAACAAGTAAGATTCATAGGTGCTTCTGCACCAAGGACACATGAAGAAAGATATCTGGCTGCTCCTGGGCCCAGAACTCAAAACCTAACTATTCAAGCCACTGAGTCATTAATATGGTCATCGGTCTGTGAAATTTCACACAAAAATGAATAGAAGTGGAACATAATCCCCAAAACACCAATAAAAACCCTGGAAAATCATAGAATCCCACGTAATACAAACAGAATATAATTTTATTCAGTCACACAAAGCGAGAGGCCCTAATTCTAAACATATAGAACATGGAGTGCAAACCCCAAAACATGGGGAAAAATCCTTTAATCCAATGCAGTAAAAATGGAATTTGACTTATTTGGTCACTGTAAACCAGTGTGTCTAATTATAAGTAGAAAAAATCACAAAATGTAATTCCCAAAACATGAGTAAATACCCTGGAAAACAGCAGAATCCTATATAGTAAAAACAGAATCTGAATTATTCAGCTTTGTAAATTCAATAACTTCATTGCAAGTAATTAAGCGAAGGTCTTTTTTTCCAAACCTCAAAGTAGGTGGTTTGTAAATGATCTCTCGGACTTGCATCCAACAAACTCCCCTTCTGCTACCATGGGTAACAGAGAGTGTTGATGAGGGTAGTGCGGTTGACGTCGTGTCTATGGACTTTCAAATGGCATTTGATAAAGTACCACATAATAGATTTGATAGCAAAATTGAAGCCCATTGGATTAAAGGGGCAGTGGCCACATGAATACGAAATGGGCTAAGGGACAGAAAGCAGACAGTAGTGATGAATAGTTGTTTTTCAGACTGGAAGGAAGTATACAGTGGTGTTCCCCAGGGGTCGGTATATATTAATGACCTGGACTTGGATACACTTGGATATACATTTTAAAGTTTGCAGATGACACGAAACTTGGAAATGTAGTAAACAGTGAGGAGGATAGTAACAGACTTCAGGAGGACCTGGACAGACTGGTGAAATGGACAGACACATGGCAGATGAAATTTAATGCACAGAATTGTGAAGTGATGCATTTTGGTAGGAAGAATGAGGAGAGGCAACATAAACTAAATGGTACAATTTTAAAGGGGGTACTTGGGGTGTACATACACAAATCTTTGAAGGTGGCAGGACAAGTTGAGAAGGCTGTTAAAAAAGCATACGGGATCCTTGGCTTTATAAACAGAGGCATAGAGTACAAAAGCAAGGAAGTTATGCTAAACCTTTATAAATCAGTGGTTAGGCCCTAGCTGGAGTACTGTGTCCAATTCTGGGCACCACACTTTAGGAAAGATGTCAAGGCCTTAGAGAGGGTGCAGATGAGATTTACAAGAATGTCACCAGGAATGAGGGACTTCAGTTATGTGGAGAGACTGGAGAAACTGGGGTTCTTCTCCTTAGAGCAGAGAAGGTTAAGGGAGATTTGATAGAGGTGTTCAAAATCATGAAGGGTTTTGATAGAGTAAATAAAGAGAAACCGTTCCCAGTGGCAGTAGGGTCAGTAACCAGAGGACACAGACTTAAGTTAATTGGCAAAAGAACCAGAGGCGAGATGAGGAGAAATTTTTTTTACGCAGTGTTTTGTTATGATCTGGAATGCTCTACCTGAAAGGATGGTGGAAGCAGATTCAATAATAACTTTCAAAAGGAAATTGGATAAATACTTGAAGGGGAAAAATTTGCAGGACTATGGAGAAAGAGCAGGGGAATGGGACTAAATGGATAGCTCTTTCAAAGATCCAGCAAAGGCATGATGGGCCGAGTGGCCTCTTTCTGTGCTGTATCATTTCTATGAATCTATGATTCCAGCACTGATCCATAGTCACTAAATCTGGCGTCCAGGTTTAGGTGATGGTGACAGAAGCCTGAAAAAGGAAGGCCAGGTTTGGGAAACATTGTCCCTTTGAAGCCTGGAGATGGCTATAACTTTTTTCAAACTGGACCACTTTCGATGATGATGATCCCATCTTCATTTCCTACATTACAACAGTGACTACACTTCAAAAAGTACTTCATTGGCTATAAAACACTTTGGGACATCCTGATGTTATGAAAGGCGCTATATAAAGGCAAGCCTTTCTTTCTTTTTATTATATTTTGTCAGTGGAAACCATAGATTTTCAAACTGTGATCCCTGGACCTTAGGGGATCTGAGAAATCATAGGATTTCTGTATTTTATTGACTCACTTGAACATTATTCTTATTGCTGTACATTAACAAAAACTAATAATTTCTTCAGTTAAAGCATTATCTTTCTTTGGCAGCTGACACTGTTTCTCAGATGTTCGGACATGGGGTCCACAGGTGTGGGCAAATGTGTGCTGGGGTCACTGGGAGTGTCTCAAGGGCAACCCCATGTAAATATTAGCACGGTCTCAGGGTTCCCTGCAGACGATGACACAATCCCTGATACCCCCTTCAAACATTGTCACACTGCCAGCGACTCCCTACAATACTGATATATATCTAACAACCCACTGTCCTAACTTTCAAATGGCAGTGTCAGCTACCCCATGGAAAACAGTGCTATCACTCAGAAACCACTTTTCACTAGTGAATAACATCCCAGTGAAATAGTATCCCTAGGACCTGGGGACGTCACTTTGAAAAGTTATTTATTGAGGTTTCTTTAGTGCAGTTGGAACTTGCTACAACATGGAGTAGTTGAGGCGAGGATAGATGCTAGATGCATTTAAGGGAAAGCTAGATAAACACATGAGGGAGAAAGGAATACAAGGTTATGCTGATAGGGCAGGGTGGATTAGGGTGGGAGGAGGCTCGTGTGGAGCATAAACCCCGCACAGACCTGTTGCTCCGAATGGCCTGTTTCCGTGCTGTAATTTCTATGTAATTCTATGTATGTAATTCAGCTCCACTCAGCATTGGAAGTCATACCTCAACCAGCCCATCAGTGTACATGCTCTCACTGTTCCTGAATAATTTCTTCTGGAATAACTCGAAATAGAAACAAATTAAAATGTTTGACTTCATATACGATCACCGGAGCCCTTCTCCTCAATTAGGAGCACAGCTACGAAACGCTAGGTAGAACTCTGCTAGATGAGCACGGGGATGCTTGGAGTGGACACTGTCAGTTTCTGTTCTGTTTCTGTGGCAATGCCCCTTTAATTCTAGTGCTCCAAAAAACTTAAACAAAAATCAGTTGGGTTTGTGTTCCAAGTGTTTGGAATGAGGCTTGATTGTTTCCTTAAATATTGCATATTGATTGTGTTAGCCTTGGTTTAGTGGGCAGCACTCTTGTCTCTGAGTCAGAAGGTTGTGGGTTCAAATCCTACTCCAGAGACTTCAGCTCATAATCTAGGCTGACACTCCAGTGCAATACTGAGGGAGTGCTGCACTGTCGGCGGTGAGACATTAAACCAAGGCCCTATCTGCCCTCTCTGGTGAATTGGTGCAAAAGATTCCACGGCACTATTCAAAGAAGAGCAGACGAGTTCTCCTGGTGTCCTGGCCAACATTTATCCCTCAACCAACACCTAAACCAGATTATCTGGTCATTTATCTCATGACTCTTTGTGGGACCTTGCTGTGCACAAATTGGCTGCTGTGTTTCCTACATTACAACAGTAACTACACTTCAAAAGTACTTAATTGGCTGTAAAGTGCTTTGGGTCATCAGGTGCTGCATTTGGCCTCACCGTCCTGGGCACGGGAAGGAAAATGGACCAGGGCACAGATTTAAGATAATTGGCAAAAGAACCAGAGGGGAGATGAGGAGAAATATTTTTACACAGCAAGTCGTTATGATCTGGAATGCACTGCCTGAAAGGATAATGGAAGCAGATTCAATGGTAACTTTCAAAAGGGAAAATTTGCAGGACAACGGGAAAAGAGCGGAGAGTGGGACTAATTGGCTAGCTCTTTCAAAGAGCCAGCACAGGCATGATGGACCAAATGGCCTCCTTCTGTGCTGTTTGATTCAATGATTAAGAATGACTGCTTGGTTGAGGTGCCATAGGGAATCCAGCATCCATGAAGCCTTAACCAGAAAGAATCAGAGCCTGCAAGGAGAACCTTGAAGAGGATAGAGGTAATTGAAGGCTGTAGAGCTGACCCTGAATATTTTGCATCAATTATCAATCATTGAGAGTACCTCTCTAAGCTGTGTACCACACACCACAACACTTATCCAAGAGGGGAACATGATGGTGTCTGCCATGGCTCAGTTGAAGCACTCTTGCCCCTGAATCAGAAGTTCCTCTCCAGAGACTTGAGCACATAATCCAGGCTGGCACTCCAGTGCAGTACTGAGGGAGTGCTGCACCATTGGAGATGCTGTCTTTCAGATGAGACGATAAACTGAGGTCCCATCTGCCCTCTCAGGTGGACGTAAATGATCCCACGGCACTATTTCAAAGAAGAGCAGAGGAGTTCTCCCCGGTGTCCTGGCCAATATTTATTCTTCAACCAACATCACTAAAAAACAGATTATCTGATCATTATCACATTGCTGTTTGTGGGAACTTGCTGTGTGCTTATTGGCTGATGCGTTTCCTACATTACAACAGTGACTACACTTCAAAAAAGTACTTCATTGGCTGTAACGTGCTTTGGAACTTTGTGAAAGGCGCAATATAAATGTAAGTCCTTTCTTTCTTCAGGGAAAGTAATCTCAAGGCAGAGGTAAGTGGCACCGAGCACTGTCAGAAAATCAGATCCCCGTTCAGCTTTACTGGCCATTTAAGTGTGTCTGAAGTCCACAGGTGCATGAACCCGTGAATAACAGCATGTCCAAGCCAGACAAAAAGAGTGAACGCTTGTGGTCACTTTGCCCTGGATATTCTTACATTTAGTCCAAGAAGAATAAAGCTGCTGAAGCGTTAAACAGGTTTACATTGTAATTCATTACACATTACACCTCACTGCAGAAGGTTGCGTAAAGACCGCGATTCCCACATATTTCAGAAACTCACTATTAAATGTAATCTTTTATTCCTTGCCAGTTCAGTAAAGATGTAGGAGGAAGGTACAAAGAGACAGCCTGAGCCTAGTAATAAAAGATAATTCAATATGATAAATTGTAACATATAATGACATCATTAAAGGTATTTTAGCATTAAATTGTATGAACCTTTACAGTTAAAGAGAGTTTTAAACCTATTGCATTTCTCGAGTCCAAGTTGACAGATTGTAGGAACTTTATGGTAGGTGGTTTAGTCATCAATTAAATCAGTGATGGTGTTCCTATTGTCTGCTGGAATTTGTGTATTTTACATGAAAATTATGCCTGCGTTCTGCCTGTATTCAAAATGGCTGCCACATGTTTCCAGGGCCTAAAATGTCACTGCCAATTGCATGGTGGACTCAAGTGATACAATTTAATACTTTGTATTTCTTTATTATTTGAGGAAAGTATTGTCAACGCTCCTGATGGCTCAGTGGGTCGAGCCAGTGCCTGATGTGACACTGAGTCATCCAGTCTAAGGAGACCTCAGGCTCAATCAGCCACCTGTACTGAGTCAGCTGATCTCAGTCAGGGAAGCAGTTGAAGCATTACAGCTAGCCTCAGTGCCCCTGGGCTATGAGAGGAGGAAAGAAATCAGCCAGGATTCCTGCTCCAGATTACTAGCCAGTGCCTCCTATTTGAAAAGTGCACGTGTGTAGACATCAGCTGAGACAAGAGTGGGTCCAACTGTGATGATCTTTAACATCGAACACCCTGTTGACACTCACTGCCTGAGCTTCCACATGAAGAAAGACATTTGGACAAGATGCAGGTTGGCTCATGGTGTCCTTGGAACCATCCACCAGCAAGAGTCAGCACCTTCAGGAAAGGAGGGGGTAGGGGAATTGGAAAAATGACTTTATTAAAAAATAATACTGATGGGATGCACTTTAACAATCGCATCTCTTTTCAATTTACAGTAGTAAAATGTTATGACTCCAATTTTGTTGCTCACATAATTGCCTTGCTGTGATTCCACTTTGACCTCTATATAGGAAAACATGCAGGAACTTATCAAAAATGCACAGAAAGGAGTTGAGAGCCTGAAGGAGAAGCATAAGGGATGACGTGGGAATACCATCAGACAGAGTGTACAGTTACAGTAACTCTGTGGTTTGATTCTCAAACACTTCTTAGTAATGAACTCTATAAAGTTTTGTTGCTATCTTGTGATCAGTTTCCAACATTTTTGTGAGCCAATTTCTACTGCTGTAGGGCATTGGCTTCCTGACAACTGGGCCTCAATCTGAATTTAATAGGCCAGTTTTACTACATAACTTGTGCCCATGTGTTGTGCAATCTGGGTGTGGAATCACCTGGAGTGCAGTTAGGCAAGAGATGTGGCAGCCCGTCTCGGAGATACTGCAGTAGTAATGCAGTGCAAAGTCAAGATCAAAATGTTCAGGGAACTAGAGACTTTGTTTAATCTTTCAAATGTTAGCAAAGAATCAACTGTCCCGTTGGTTGTCTGCTGCTAATAAAATTGAACTTGTGTTCCGATGATTAATGATGGCCTTAGTCTGGTCTGTTGGGATACTTGAATCCCTCCTAATGGATATGTTTCTCTAGTGACAGCCAAGACATTCATGGAAGAGGAAGTGTGACCAGGTGCTGCACACCAGATGACATTTTTGTATTAGTGTTTAAAACTTAAGTGTTTGAGAATAAATTTACAGCCCGAGAGATTGTGGTTAATGACAATGAGAGTCAGTCATGACCTACATAGCATTCTGGGTGATTACCTGAATCTAGTTCCTGATATAGAAGAATTTCCTAATTCTTCAGGCTGGAAACTAAGAAAGAAGTGGATTCTGAATCTTCAGCTTTTCTAGGTAACAGGTGTTCTGTCAGCTTGCCAAGAGTAGCAGTGCTAAGCAAAGGCTGACAGTCTGACAGACTTCAGTTTTGACAAAAACATGAAACGGGTTCACTGGGATGTGAGGGGCTGGCTTCAAGGCAGGTCGAGACTGTTGTAGAGGTCACTGGATCAGACCTGGATCAAGAACCATAACTACAATACAAAAGACGAAATGAATGAGTCTATGTAAAGTCTGTTGGTGCCACAGTATAACAAAGCTCTAAAATACATGTGCAAGTCAAAGAATAATGAATACCTATCAAAGATTAATATTTAATAACTGCATTACTTGGCAATACACTTTAAATAGAAAAATACTGAATGAGAAGCAAAGTCAAATGTTTTAATGCATCAGTTGCTGTGCTGGTTAGAAGTGAAGCCAGTTACTAAATGGGTAGTGGTATAGAGTATGGATATTGGTAAAGAGTATGGGTATTGGTATAGAGTATGGATATTGGTATAGAGTATGGGTATTGGAATAGAGTATGGGTATTGGTATAGAGTATGGGTATTGGAATAGAGTATGGGTATTGGTATAGACTATGGGTATTGGTATAGAGTATGGATATTGGTATAAAGTATGGGTATTGGTATAGAATATAGGTATTGGTATAGAGTATGGGTATTGGTATAGAGTATGAGTATTGGTATAGAGTATGGGTATTGGTATAGAGTATGGGTATTGGTATAGAGTATGAGTATTGGTATAGAGTATGGGTATTGGTATAGAGTATGGGTATTGGTATAAAGTATGGGTATTGGTATAGAGTATGGGTATTGGTATAGAGTATGGGTATTGGTATAAAGTATGGGTATTGGTATAGACTATGGGTATTGGTATAAAGTATGGGTATTGGTATAAAGTATGGGTATAATTATAAAGTATGGGTATTGGTATAGACTATGGGTATTGGTATAAAGTATGGGTATTGGTATAGACTATGGGTATTGGTATAAAGTATGGGTATTGGTATAGAGTATGGGTATTGGTATAGAGTATGGGTATTGGTATAGAGTATGGGTATTGGAATAGAGTATGGGTATTGCAATAGACTATGGGTATTGGTATAGAGTATGGGTATTGGTATAGAGTATGAATATTGGTATAGAGTATGGGTATTGGTATAGAGTATGGGTATTGGAATAGAGTATGGGTATTGGAATAGAGTATGGGTATTGGTATAGAGTATGGGTATTGGTATAGAGTATGGGTATTGGTATAAAGTATGGGTATTGGAATAGAGTATGGGTATTGGAATAGAGTATGGGTATTGGTATAGAGTATGGGTATTGGTATAAAGTATGGGTATTGGTATAGAGTATGGGTATTGGTATAGAGTATGGGTATTGGTATAAAGTATGGGTATTGGAATAGAGTATGGGTATTGGTATAGAGTATGGGTATTGGTATAGAGTATGGGTATTGGAATAGAGTATGGGTATTGGAATAGAGTATGGGTATTGGTATAGAGTATGGGTATTGGAATAGAGTATGGGTATTGGTATAGAGTATGGGTATTGGAATAGAGTATGGGTATTGGTATAGAGTATGGGTATTGCAATAGACTATGGGTATTGGAATAGAGTATGGGTATTGGTATAGAGTATGGGTATTGGAATAGAGTATGGGTATTGGTATAGAGTATGGGTATTGGAATAGAGTATGGGTATTGGTATAAAGTATGGGTATTGGAATAGAGTATTGGGGTGGGGTTATAGATATTGAAAGGAGATTGGAATGGAGCTTTTCCCTAGAAATGACTACTGGTGAGATTAGTGGACAAACGCTTAGGGAATTTGTGTGATATTCCTCTGTTTGCTAATTGAATCTGTTTATTTTCACCAGATTAACACCTCCACTAAGATATTGAGCAGGGGAATGTCATAGGAAGGCATGAAGTATGGTATTCACCAACATCACCATCAGTAATTTCTAGATTTCAATGTTATTCCTCATTAAGGTTTCAGGGATGGATGTGAGAACCTTCTGAAATTCCAGTGGTCCACATTCCAACCCCCACTCAAATGGAAGGAAGACATCCTCTGCGTTCTGGCCATCAGAATCCTAAGGGAGTTCTTTATACATGGATTTAGGGTTTTGTTACACACCGCACACAGACACTGGTGAGAAAGGTGGTAAGAAAGAACCTCTGTAGGCTGTGCAAAATCTCAGACAGACACCAGGGAAATTGGTTATATTGGACCCATCACCTCAGAATTGAGATTTTATGCTTGTTATTTTTGGCACTTTCCTCTCCAGTTCTAGTACAATGAAAATAATATATTTTAACACCTTTGTTCTCTTTTGTTTTTGATGGCTTGTTTTGGATTACAACTGCTGTAAAGTTGGGCCAGTCTGCATCCAGATTCAAATGGATGTAATTCCACCTAAAAAAATCAGCTATCAGTCACAACTTAGCTAGCATTAATTGGCAGTCTCAGAAAGACTATAAAAATGGCCAGTGGAGGAAGGTAGATAATTGGGACAGTCTAGAAGGACCTCTGAACTTCATTCACTTCATGATGCTCCTGAGAGGGATGCGGTCAGACATATTGCCTGTGACCCAAATTTGCATTTTTATACTTTGGATCAGTCCAGCTCCTGGCGATTCCGATATATGTGTTCAGTTAAGAAAACAGACCTGTGGACAATCTCCAAACTTATAGTCTTTCTTTGTATTTAAAATATCAAAATATTGCCAAATAAAGCTATTAAAAGACTTTTACTACATTTAAATCTTTGATCAGCAATAATTATGTTTTGATATCACACTGTGATGTATTTTAAAGCTTTGTTATACTGTAGCACCAACAGACTTGACATCAAGTCATTCAACCCATCTTTTGTATTTCAATTACAGTTTGCCGATTAATGTAATGTGAGGCAGAGGAGGAGAGCAGGGCAAGTAAGGGAACAAATTATCAGAGCATCTGGCGAAAGATCAAATGAACCAGACCTTGGGACACAGAGAGAGACAGGATAGGACAGTAAGAGTAGTAAGCCTGAGGATCGGGAGAGTTTTAGAAACCAGCAAAGGATGACCAAAAAATTGATCAAGAGGGAGAAAATAGAATATGAGAGTAAACTAGCAAGAAATATAAAAACAGTTTGTAAGAACTTCTACAAGTATGTAAAAAGGAAGAGAGCAGCAAAAGTAAACGTGGGGCAAAGTCAACTTGATTTTATGAAAGGGAAATTGTGCTTGACAAATCTATTAGAGTTTTTTGAGAATGTAACTAGCAGGGTAGATAAAGGGGAACCAGTGGATGTAGTATATTTGGATTTTCAAAAGGTATTCAATAAGGTGCCACACAAAAGGTTGTTACACAAGATAAGGGCTCCTGGGATTGGGGGTAATATATTAGCATGGATAGAGGATTGGTTAATGGACAAAAAACAGAGTGTAGGAATAAACGGATCATTTTCAGGTTGGCTGGCTATATTAATGACTTAGATGAAGGGATCGAGTGTAAGGGTCTAGACAGAGTAGATAGAGAGAAATTGTTCCCATTGGCGAAAGGGTCAAGGACCAGAGGACATAGATTTAAAGTGATTGTCAAAAGAACCAAAGGTGACATGAGGAAAAACTTTTTTACATAGCAAGTGGTTGGGATCTGGAATGCACTGCCCGAGGGAGTGGTGGAGGCAGATTCAATCATGGCCTTCAAAAGGGAACTGGATAAGTACTTGAAAGGAAAAAATTTGCAGGGCTACGAGGATAGGGCAGGAGAGTGGGACTAGCTGGATTGCTCTTGCATAGAGCCGGCACAGACTCGATGGGCTGAATGGCCTCCTTTCGTGCTGTAACCTTTCGATGATTCTATAATGTATCTAAGTTTGCTGACAATACAAAGCTAGGTGGAAAGTAAGCTGTGAGGACATAAAGTCTGCAAAGGGATATAGACAGGTTAAGTGAGTTGGCAAAAGATTATAATATAGGGAAATGTGAGGTTATTCCCTTTGGTAGGAAGAATAGAAAAACAGAATATTTTTTAAATGATGAGGAACTATTAAATGTTAGTTTTCAAAGATTTGGGTGTCCTTGTACACAAAGCACAGAAAGTTAACATGCAGGTACAGCAAGCAATTAGGGAGGCAAATGGTATGTTGGCCTTTATTGCAAGGGGGTTGGAGTACAAGAGTAAGGAAGTCTTGCTGCAATTATACAGGGCTTTGGTGAGACCACACCTGGGGTACTGTGTACAATTTTGGTCTCCTTACCTAAGGAAGGATATACTTGCCTTAGAGACGGTGCAACAAAGCTTCACCAGATTGATTCCTAGGATGAGAGGGTTGTCTTATGAGGAGAGATTGAGTAGAATGGGCCTATACTCTCTGGAGTTTAGAAGAATGAGAGGTCATCTCATTGAAACATATAAGATTCTGTGAGGGCTTGACGGGGTAAATGCTGAGAGGCTGTTTCCCCTGGCTGGAGAATCTAGAACTAGGGGGCATAGTCACAGGATAAGGGGTCGGCCATTTAAGACTGAGATGAGGAGGAATTTCTTCACTCAGAGGGTTGCGAATCTTTGGAATTCTCTACCCCAGAGGGCTGTGGATGCTCAGTCATTGAGTATATTCAAGGCTGACATTGATAGATTTTTGGACTCTAAGGGAATCAAGGGATATGGGGATCGGGCGGGAAAGTGAAGTTGAGGTCGAAGGTCAGCCATGATATTAAATGGCGGAGCAGGCTCGAGGGGCCGTATGGCCTACTCCTGCTCCTATTTCTCATTTTATGTTTCTTAAGTATATCAGGCCCTGCGACACAGAGATAGGACAGAACAGTGGCTGACTTTCACCTGCCCTGCTATCTCATCCACCTCATTTATTGGCAGCACACATCCACGATCCAGACCAAAAGGTTACCCCATTGCCTCGTGGGATCGGACGATTCCGGCTGCCAATACGTGTTTGTCATTTTAAAATTGAGAACAATGGTGGATCATGCTACCCACAAAGTCCCTTGTGCCAGAAACTGCTCTAACCATGAGAGTCAGGCACAGCCAGAAAAGCTATTTTAGTAGATGCCACACAAATGGTATGAATGGGGGAGAGGACAAAAAAAAATCTCCTGAGCGTTCGCTCAAAATCAGATGGTTTGCAACTGTGCACTTTTGTGTACTTTAACTTTTTTTTTCTCATAATATGACTGATAGAACATTGGGTTTGGTTGCAGTTTAAGCCATAACAAGTTCATGTCCCACTGTACTTCCAATATAACTCCTGCTCGTATGTCATAGGTGAGGCCATTGGGTTTCAATTTTCACGGGAAAGCAAAGTGAATTGGGAAATGCGATCCCCAAAACACTAATAAAAATCCTGATCTCCAATGTAATAAAAACAAATTTAACTTATTTAGTTGCCTTAAAGCAGTGGCCTTGACCAGTAATCAAGTCTATTTTTCAGTGTACTTTGTTTTATGAGTTATCCGTTTTTTGGGGCATTGTCACAGCTTTTTTCGAGCTTTTTGTCAGCTCTTCAGAGCTTTGTAGGTTGGCGTGTATGTGGGATAGAGTAGTGGTAGCTTTACTTTTCATCTATATCTGATCTGAGAATGCTAGTTGCTGCCACTGGGTCCCTGAAATTGAAATTGTCCCGTTCCGCTGTGCTGACATCCCATTACCTGGATGAGCACGACATTCATAAAACAATGGAGGGTTGGGCCTGCGGATTGCCGGACTGTGTGAATGGGGTCACAGAAAGGAAAGAGTGTTGAAGACAAATGTTAACCATTCAAATCAAAGCACAGACAAGCTGTGTTATTCATTAAATAGAACTCAAAAGTGAAACTTTTACAGAGAATAAAGTTACAGGAACTTCAACCTCCTGTAACTGAGCCAGATACAGTGTAAGTACCACAATGTTATCACTATAGGGAGAGGATGTTCTGTCCCAGAGCAATGTTCCAGGACCAGACAGGCGCCTCTTCATTAAAGAAAGAAAGAACTTGCATTTATAAAGCGCCTTTCACAATCTCAGGACGTCCCAAAGCGCTTTACAGCCAATAAAATACCTTTGAAGTGTAGTCACTGTTGTAATGTAGGAAACGCAGCAGCCAATTTGTGCACAGCAAGGTCCCACAAACAGCAATGTGATAATGACCAGATAATCTGTTTTAGCGATCATGGTTGAGAGATACATGTTGGCCAGGACACCGGGGAGAACTCCCCTGCTCTTCTTCAAAATAGTGCCATGGATCATTTGGCTCCACCTGAGAGGACAGACGGGGCCTCGGTTGAATGTCTCATCTGAAAGACGGCACCTCCGACGGTGCAGCACTCCCTCAGTACAGCACTGGAGTGTCAGCCTGGATTTTGTGCTCAAGTCTCAGGAGTGGGTCTTGAACCCACAACCTGCTGACTCAGAGGCGAGAGTGTTACCCACTGAGCCAACAAAACATGTGGCTGGCTGAGCAGCTAGTGTTCCTAATGCCATCTGATGACTGAGCACCAGTGTAGAAAGCTCCAATGGGGGGAGGACACCCTGGGATGGACCAGTTCCCTGCAAAGGGGAGGTGGAAGCAGCACATGTACCAGACCACCTCCTGTCCTGGACCAGTTCCCACTGGAGGGAGATGCTCTCACCACCAGATACAGTTCCTCCCTGGGTACCAAGCACTGACAGGGTGACAGGGATAGGGAAGTTTGCCTCCTTCACCCATCCACTCCTTTTGGGAAGAAGCACTCAAGCATATAATCATTTTTGATTTTTTTTTCCCAATATTGAATTAGGTTGGTTGCTTTTTGAAAGTGAACAATAGATTCAATGGCATTACCATCACCGAATCCCCCACCATCAACATCCTGGAGGTCACCATTGACCAGAAACTTAACTGGACCAGCCACATAAATACTGTGGCTACAAGAGCAGGTCAGAGGCTGGGTATTCTGTGGCGAGTGACTCACCTCCTGACTCCCCAAAGCCTTTCCACCATCTACAAGGCACAAGTCAGGAGTGTGATGGAATACTCTCCACTTGCCTGGATGAGTGCAGCTCCAACAACACTCAAGAAGCTCGACACCATTCAGGACAAAGCAGCCCACTTGATTGGCACCTCATCCTAAATATTCACTCCTTCACCACCGGCGCACAGTGGCTGCAGTGTGTACCATCCACAGGATGCACTGAACTCGCCAAGGCTTCTTCGACAGCACCTCCAAAACCCGCGACCTCTACCACTTAGAAGGACAAAGGCAGCAGGCACATGGAACAACACCACCTGCACGTTCCCTCCAAATCACACACCGTCCTGACTTGGAAATATATCGCCGTTCCTTCATCGTCGCTGGGTCAAAATCCTGGAACTCCCTACCTAACAGCACTGGAGAACCATCACCACAAGGACTGCAGCGGTTCATGAAGGCGGCTCACCACCACCTTCTCATGGGCAATTAGGGATGGGCAATAAATGCTGGCCTTGCCAGCGAGGCCCACATCCCATGAACGAATAAAAAAAAGACCTGTTTTAAATTGCTCGTAGTTAAAATGAAAGACACTTTTACACTTTTAGGTTTCTTTATTTTAGAAAACATCAAGATCAAATGTTTATTTCCACGTTTAATATTTTAAATGCCTATTTTTTTAAAAAGTTGTTAATAATTATTTATTCATTGCTACATGCCTACCCAGGAGGAATGTGGAAAGGGTTCTGGAGTTTGGGGTGGTGGGGACTTGTATCATCTGAACCACTGTGGACTTCAAACTTCTGGCAAGTGCACCAAATAAAGTGTTGGTAATCAAATTTGTTTGTGGCAGCATGTCCCAGGTCTCCCTAGAAAGTAAATCTTGTGCCTTGAACAACCAACTTACATTTATATAGCGCCTTTCACTTAGTAAAACATCCCAAGACGCGTCACAGGAGTGTAATCAGACAAAATTTGACACCAAGCCACATAAGGAGATATTAGGACAGGTGACCAAAAGCTTGGTCAAAGAGGTAGGTTTTAAGGAGCTTCTGAATGGAGGAGAGAGAGGTGGAGAGGAGAGAGGTTTAGAGAGGGTAGTGCAGAGTTTAGGGCCTAGACAGCTGAAGGCACGGCCGCCAATGGTGGAACGATTAAAATCGGGATGCGCAGGAGGCCAGAATTGGAGGAACGCAGAGATCTCGGAGGGTTGTAGGGCTGGAGGAGGTTACAGAGATAGGGAGGGGCAAGGCCATGGAGGGATTTGAAAACAAGGATGAGAATTTTAAAATCGAGTTGTTGCCAGACTTGTATCTTGTATCAACACTTGTATCCCCTTCAGCCTTTTGTGTTCTTATAAACGGGCTATTCCATGATCTGGGACTCCATTGGGAGCGACACTGACAGAGCTGATCTTGGAATGTCACGGACACCTAGCTCGAGATTTAACATCCATTACTTTTGAAATTAATAGCCAGCAAATCACAGACTGGGCACCCATGATTTCCCATGATGTGTTTCCTGTGAACGGCACTCCCCGCTGGGAGCACCAGATCACAGAGTATCCCCTACAGTTTATTTCCTCTCATACGAGTGAAGGAAAGCTGGGGATAAATTCACAACCCCATATTTCAGCAGCGATCTTGGAGGAGGCACTGAGCGAAGAAAAGGCCACAATATTGTAGCTCTCATCCTGGTTGTGGAACTAGCCGTGTTGGGTATAACCATTGCTTTAAGTTACAAACCTGAGTACCTATGGCATTTTTACTGTAATTATTTGTGTAATAAGGAAAAAAAGATTTCCATTTATATGGTGCCTTTCACCTCAGGACGTCCCAAAGTGCTTTACAGCCAATGAAGTACTTTTGAAGTGTAGTCAATGTTGTAATGTAGGAAACGAGGCAGCCGATTTGCACACAGCAAGATCCCACAAACAGCAATGAGATACTGACCAGATTATATGTTTTTAGTGACGTTGGTTGAGGGATAAATGTTGGCCCAGGACACCGGGGAGAACTCCTTCGTTCTTCTTTGAAATAGTGCCATGGGTTCTTTTACATCCACCTGAGAGGGCAGACAGGGCCTTGGTTTAGACGGCACCTCTGACAGTGCAGCACTCCTTCAATACGGCACTGAAGTGTCAGCCTGGATTTCGTGCTCAAGTCTCTGGAGTGGGTCTTGAACCCACAACCTTCTGACTCAGAGGCGAGAGTGCTTTTTGTCCTGTGACATATCGTATGCTTGTATGCAGGGTCGTTTTCGAGTTGTCAGCTTTATTGAGTCTGTTAGTCAGCTTTTTCTAATTTTCCAGGTTGTCATGAATGCTGTTACATATTTACAAAATATTATCCTTCAGCTTGTGAAAGCTTCAAAAACCAACAGGGAGGAATAATGTCTGCTTAAGAATTCAGTGGGTAAAATAAATAGTTGCCATTCATTACATTAGTCATATACATACAATACACACAAGAGGAGGTGATAACTATTTTAAGCAACCGTTCCCTATTACACAAAAGCATAACAAATAGACTCCTGAGATTTCAAAGCGCACAGCTCTCAGTTTAGCAAGGACTGTGCTCTTTGTATACTGTAACAAAATAATCTGAATACAATTGCAATTGTCTGTTTAAAATTTATGCTGGATTTTCTGTGGGAGAAATATTTTGCAGGTGATCAATCGTAACAGGTAAAGCCACTTTGCTTTACATAGTAGGTGGTTTCATGTTTACTCATTATTTTCTACATGGTCTGGCACACACTATGAATAGGTGTGTGATGTTTGCTCAGGTAATTCCGCCCTACAGGAAAATACCATTAGAGAGATGGGATTAACTGTGAAGGACGTTCTCTTTTTTATCTCATATTGCCCTGGATTTCTTTTACTGTTTAAATGTAATTTTCCCTAGGCCGTATTAACACTCTTTTGAAAATCAAAACCCAATGAATCATAACACACTGTATCCACACACTGTACAGAAGATGCCGGGCAGATTAGGCATTAGAGAATTCCGTACCAAACCCATTACTCAGGGCTGCAATATGGATATTAGTGGGGGGGGGGGGGCTTAGGTGTTCCATTCGGTGTTATTTTAATGGCGGTGTTAAAATAACACCATTCAGAAAGCCTAGTCTTTGGTGAGGACAGGATGTGGATTGCCTTTGGTTTCTCCCCCTTGGTCAAGGAGCCCGCTGACCATTTGAGTGAGGTGGTAGAGGCCAACTGGTGGTCATTGAACCATGCCACAACAAGGACTGTTCCCTGCACCTAAAACCAATTTCTAGGCCATTGTGTTGTCACAATCTGTAAAAAAAAACTGAAATAAAAACTAAAAGTCAATCAGTAGTTGGTAAAACATGGCAGGTCATGGAGATTTAGGGATAAGGTAAACCAATGGTGAGTCAGGCCTGTGTGATTTATTTACCCCTTCAGGCTTGGGAATTGCATAATTGCCATTGCTGGGTTGGTTCAATGGTCAAGTTCAGTCTTGTGCTCTCATATCCCAGCTGCACCGTATGGGGAATGTGCGATGATGGACTGCCATTCATTTGCACCATTACCAATGTACATTTTATCAGCTAGTCATGGACTAGTAATGATTAATATGGCGATACAGCAAATCCTTTGGCCAAAGCAGAAACTGTAGAGGCCAGAGATCACTGCAGGGAAGGGGACAAAGAATCTGGCAATAAAAGTAAAGGAAAAACAAATATAGAGATAGAATGCCTGTCAGTGTAGTGTACAACCTCACTGCCGAGCATTTTCCAACATGGCTCCTTGGCACCCAGTCAGCTCAGTGCAGCAGCACTTCACAAACCTGTCGACATTTGAAAACATCTGGATTTCTGCCTCAGGAGCTCACACTCTTAATTTTGGCCGTCGCATAATGAGGGTTCCTCTTTATAATTCAGGAGTCACGAATGTGTGGGGAAATGTCCTACAGATATTAACAATGCAGAAAGCTGCTGTCAACAGCACATCGACAAGAAGTCTCAGAATGTCTCTTGATCCAGACAAAACTGTGCCTTACTCCAATATAAATGGCTATTAAATTGGCTGTTAAAAAAAAATCAGTTGTTTAAGGTCCCAGGTTTGATTCCCCGCCTGTGCTGAGTTAACTGATCTGAGCTGTGGCAGCGGTCGGGGTTTGATCGCTGCAGGTCTGGTTCGGCAGTGGACAAACAACCCAATTACTATCTAGTGACCCCTGCTGTGCACATCAGGTGAGAACAGGATTGGGCTCAGCATTTACGTCCCCAGTTGAACAGCCTGCTGACACTTGCTATTTAGGGTCACACCTAAAGATTGGCAACTTGGTAGAAATATGGGGGGGTGATTTTAAACTCCAAGAACGGGTGGGTTGGGAGCGGGTGGGAATTGAAAATAGTTTGTTTTTTTGGGTCGCAACCACAAAATTTTCGGACTTTGCATTCCCAGTGGGAAGCCTGTACTTTTATGTACCGACGTTAAACCCGGAAATAAAGCCGGGTTGCAGTCATGACCCAAAAAACAACTATTTTCAACTCCCACTCGCCCCCAACCCACCCGTTCTTGGGGTTTATAAACACCCTCACTGTGACGGTTGTTGGGGTGCATATTGAACTGCACCCCGGCGACAGTGAGTGCCTTTAGGAGAAAAGAAGAGAAAAAGTGAATGGGGGAAAGAAAATGAATGACATTTAGGGGGTTTAAGCCGGTTTGTAAAAGGCGCACATGATTTTGTGCTATGGGGATCTTCAGCTTCACTGGAAAGGAGTTCCTGTGAGCTTTTGTTCCATAAGACTATTTCTCTGCTTTCTATGCTCTGCCTTCTTCTTTAGCAGGGATGATGGGGGAGGGGTCACCTCCACACCTCCTGTCAATGGGCCCATGGCTGAGGAGCACCTCTCTTCAAATTAGTCGCGAAACATAATTGGTGACAAAAAATTATATGTATTCTAAACATAGAATGATTGATAAGACATTTGCAAATCACTGGGTTTGGCTTGGAACTATTTAAGGTTGCTTTTAACTCAATCCTACTTGATTGTTATTCTGTACTTAATGTTCTTTCTATAAAAAATAACCTGGATAAATGTGACCCAGACAAGTCCAAAAGCTAAATCCTTCCCTCAAAGCCTTTTGTTCAGGGCTCCTATGTACCTAAAGGTGTTTTTCTCCCAATCGTACTTTGAATGTGTTTTTGGCATATTGCAGTCTCAAGGCTCTATCATGGTTGTCCTTATAAAATGGCCGAGAGGGACATGGGGTCAGGCTGTGGGCTGGGTGGGAATGCACAGCTGCAGCTCTCCCTGTTGGCTCAATTCCAAGAAGGCAGGCTTGGTGCAGTGACAAGCAGATTTTGACTTTTATTTCTCAAAACAGCGTCATTTATGGCAGAGTTTATTTGCAAAAATAGTTTGTGCTGAAGTGGCTATAAAACAGATTCAAACAGTAACAATTTAGTATTGGGAACACAACTCTTAAAAGCATTTGGGACATAGCCATGACTAGAGAAACACTGTGTGCCTGCTAGGAACACCCGAATGTAAATAGTCCTATCTCACGCCATTAAGGCAATAGATTTTTTTCCCCTAGCAACACAAACTCTTCAACTACACACATGTCATGCAGTGGAATCAGAACTCAAGAGAAATGGATACAATTCCTCACCAACCCAGAGACAACTCTGCCTATTCTTAGATATTAACAATCAATTGCTTCATTTTCTGTTATAGAAGGAGCTTTTCCCCCCATTACCCGTGGTGACAGGATAATTAACTAATGATTACTGTGATCAATGTAATGAATACGTCAGTAGATTAGAATAACAGCATCATAAAAGATCATTTTCTATTATTAATAGCGCCCACTACAAAAATCGTTGAGCTGGTTGTATTTACACTGTTACCAAAAGTGAAAATAGATTCCAAAATCTGACTTTAATGAACACCTTACAATGTGAATAAGCAGTTAATCCACTTGTACTGTCCACATCTGTGGCAAACAAGAATCATCCCAAATTCTGGTTTGAGAGTTGTCCATTCAGGAAAGTGGGCTCAATGAGATGATCAAGTGATCCAGAACTGTTAGCTTTGGTCCTTGATTAAATGCCCCGATAACAAAGTAATAAGGGTCTCATTTACATCCGTGGGATTTCTTCCCCTGTAGTTCTCTCCCCATCTCTTTTGAAGGGCCAGTTTCACACTGAGATAGGGTTCAAAGGGCAGCAGCAGTAGTCCTTCAGTCCCTAAATCAAGTAGCCATTCTTCATGTGTGAGCCTTGACAGTGTTTGTCAGCAGGTAATTCAACCATAGGGGCCATCACACTTGAGTCTGATCCTATTCTCAATTAAAATCCAAACGCACATGCACACACACACATGCACACAGACACGCATGCACGCGATCGCACACACGCGCATACACACACACGAATGCACACATACACGAATGCACACGCACGAATGCACACACGCACAAACGTATGCACACACACACACGTGTGAACGCACACATGCATGAACATCTTTTGTGTGGAGTTTATCTATTCCAAATGGACTAAATACAAGAGTCCCAGCAATAATGACATTCTTGGGCTCAGAGTACCAATTCAGCAGAGGCAAAATCATAGACCCTGTCAGCTCACCTAGCTCCTGCTCTCTCGCATCGGTCCCATTCTCTCACTCAGCCGCTTGAATTCACTTTAACCATTTATATTTTACAGACATACATTTCTGAAAATGATCGGTGCATATTCCAATATGCTGAGTGAGCACAATTATTAATAAAGCATTCCCCCTTCCCCCCCACCCATGTTTTCTGTTCTTCATTTTAATACAGCCAAAGAGCAGTTTAACAGGAGTTACAGCCCCTAAGGGGGAGGTAAGGATTGTTGTGTGAGGCCATGAGACATGCGAGCTAATAACAGCCAAATTTTCTGTCTGTCGCGGCCACGTTGTATTCCCTCCTGCTGGCAAAACCACCCTTCAATATAAATAGTGGGGGAAAAGTAGGGCCTCTCCTAATGCCTTCTGGCTGCAAATCTGAGGTGCAATGAGGTATCTAGTCTTTTCAGCTTTGAAAGGAGATGTCCACCAGGTGATCTTTTAAAAATATATACGATAGTAAGTGGTATGGAAAAGAACAATCTGGAAAATTCCTCCAAACTAAATTGTGTGAGTAGGATAAGAGGACACAGGCCCAAACAAGTAACAGGTATCGCAAAGTTCTTCACACAAAGAGTGATCAACACTCAGAATAGACTCCTGGATAGGGCAGCGGATGAATTAAGATGGGCCGAATGGCCTACCTTGTCTGTAATTGTCTTGTGATCAGAACTCAATCACGCGGATGGAGCTGCTGCTTGGAGATGGCAGAAGCTGAATCCAGCACCACCTGAGTCTATGTTTTTACAGGGCTCCAACACCAAGGATGTACCAGTTTGAAACCCTCGGATGGAGGGGTGAGTTTTGATAAGGCTGTGGTGGCTTTTAGTTCAGCACTAACATGACATTCAACTCCCCCCCTCCCCCCACTGCCGCCACTCGATTGGAAAGTTTATCCACTGCTCTATCCAGGAATCCATTCCGATCAGTTGATCAGCCTTTGTGTGAAGAAGAACTTTCTGATATCAATCCTAAAGTTACCTGTTACTAGTTTGAGCCTGTGTCCCCTTGTCCTGCTCATGCAATTAGTTTAGAATAATTTTCCGGATTTACTTTTTTCAAACCTTACTATCTTGGATATTTCTAAAAGAGCAACTGTACTTTTTAGAACATGTTTTAATGCTGTGGAGTCCTGAGTAGAAAACGTATCCTCATCTGAAAGTATATTATACTCTCAAACACGTGAGAATGCTGTATCCTAACAGTAAACAAATACATAATCTTTACATGAAATGTAAAACACTTCTCTGTATCAACTGTGCTCCATAAAAGAAGGGCAAGGTTGAGCAACAATGAAAACAATTCCTGCTAAATCTCTCTTCAATTGTCCAGTCAATTTCTACAGTCCTCCCCGACACTGTCCTCTCCTCCTCTCCTGAAGGTGCTGACTCTAGGGCACCAGTCACACTTCCGTATTCCACCCCACTGCCCATCCCTCACGTGAAAGCCTGGACGGTCAGCAGGCTATTTGACTGTGTGAGGCATCGTGGCCAAGCCCAATCCTGCCTTCACCTGATATCCACACACGATTATTTTCCAGCGGGGGCCATTGGTTAGCAATAACTAGCGACAACTCTACCGTGATTTCCTCTCCTCCCTAAATCAGAGGCTCTGAGACCAACTTGTAGCACCCCTGCTCCTGCTCCTGCCCTGAATGAGGTCAGCCAAACTCAGCACAGACCGGGGATTGAACCAGGCACCTTCTTGGATCTATAGTATTTTCCCACTGATCCATCAGAGGAGCTTGCAGTTGCACTACTGTGTGGCACACCTCCCATTACTTTGAAATATCACGCGCCTTCCTCTTTGAATGTGATAGAGACAAGTAAGTAAGATACTCATCTTAAGACAAATATCCACATTGAAGGCCTGTCAGGTCCAATTTATTATCAATGAGACTCAACTATTTGCATAGGAGAGGAGGAATAGAATGTGATCCATTGCTGTGCGTCTGATGCAAATATGTAAAAAGACCATACGAGAAACAACAGTTTTACTCGTTACAATTGGTTTGCAGCCTCTCAGAAAATCTCACTTTTTTTTTGGTTTTGACAAGTATGGGGCTATCACTTGGATAAATACTTAAAAAGGAAAAAATTGCAGGGCTATGGTAAAAGAGCAGGGGAGTGGGACTAATTGGTAGCTCAGTGAAAGAGCCAGCACAGGTACGATGGGCCAAATGGCCGAATAGCTGTGTGATTCTACGATCACATTGCCACTTAAATCTCCATACGCTGCACTGCACGTTACTCTTCAAAAGCAAAATACTGCGAATGCTGGAAATTTGAAATAAAAACAGAAAATGCTGGAAAAGCTCAGCAAGTCAGGCAGCAATTGTGGATCCATAGATGCTGCCTAACTCGCTGAGCTTTTCCTGTATTTTCTGTTTTTATTGCACATTACTCTTGATTTACACACAATTAAATTCAGATGCCTTTCAATAGACCAACTTACTCCTAAGCATTTTAAGGCAAAGCTGAGTTTTGCATATCACTTATTCTGATCAACACAGGAGATGCTTGTGGAATTGAAAAAATCATTCTTAACAGTGAAACAAAATCCAACAGGTTTTACCAGTAAGCTCACTGTCTTTCCTAATCCATTGCTATTAAAATCACCAAAGGTCCTTAATACATTGAGCCACTGTAATACTTTTCACTGCTTCTCATGAATGGACGTTGATAGATAAACGTCAGACTTACTTGTACTGAGCTCCTTTCTCCTTTTAAAAAAATAAAACAATTCTTTGTATCCACTGCCCGATTGCTTGGCTGAGGACTGCGTCTGGTAAAGCTCCACAATACACCTTGTACTGATGTTTCCTGCCTGGCTATAGCAGCTGGAGGCAGTGGCTGAATTTATAATCACACATTGTTTACCTGTACAAACACAATAGGCTTACATCAGTTGACTGTGTATCCCAGCCAGTGATTAACCCTTCAATATAGTTCCCAGCTAACTCGAGGAAATAAGTTGGCGCAAAAAGGAAGGGAATTTCGTCCCCATTTAACTGCAGAGGGGAGTGGAGCGCGCATGCCAGAGAACCTCCTTGTAGGTCTGCTCTTGGGCCTGGCCAAGGTGGCCATCTACAGGTCCAGGCTGGACGTGGCCTGTGGGGGTGGTCGCTCCAGCTGCCGGGTGGCCCTGGAGAAGGAGCACGCGGTGTCCACCGGTACGCTCGAGGCCTTCTGTGACCGGTGGGCACCGCAGGGACTGGAGTGTGCAGTGGACACTGGGAATAATATTATTATTTAAGTTTATAAGTTTCCTTTGTTTTTTTTTTAGTTATGCCCCTCTAAAAAAGGGGGCACTTTTGTTTGGTGACACTGGAGCAACCCAAAATCTCCTCACTGGTTTATTTAGAAAAGGTATATACAGTGCGTGGATAGAAGCAGATAGGATTTAGGAGTGACGGCCATTTATCTGGGGAGGGGATTGAATGAGGAGATAGAAAGTTAGATGCATCAGGGGAAGGGGAGAATTTTCTTTTAAATGGAGAAGGCAAAATGTAGTTCAAAGCACCAAGCTTGAAAAGAGTAGGAGAGAAGATGAGTTAAATCATAAAGGAGCAGTTAAGTGACGCCTAGGTAAGGTTTTTGAAAGCCTGAAGATTGTAGGAACAAAAGACGATCGAGACTGGTAAGGAGTCTCACAATTCTGACTTCCTGCGATAGAATAATTTAGAGAAGGAGACTGTGGCGGAGATTTTCACCGGCTATCGCTGGATGGAAACTGGTCACAAAGGCCCCGAAATTCGCCGGCAAAAATGACTGCCCCCATTCCCGCTCCCAATCCAGCCTACACCATTCTGACAGGGGCCTACCACTGGGCGGCTGGAGCACCTGCCAGTTTCAGGCCCTTTTAATATACAAATCAGGGTCCTATGATGTCCATGACCCTGATCGCCATTTTGGGAGGTAGAGTGTGCTGTGCTGCCTCCACCCAGTTTTACCCGGCGATAAATTAAAGAGGACCAGAGAACGCTATGTTCAAAATTCTTTTTGTGGGGCCAAGAGAAGCTCCGCAAGAATAGGCTCTCCGGGCTACCTCGCCCCCGCTGAGATCCCCCCGGGTCCTACGTTGCTGCCAGCTGGTTTGGCCCCTGGGCCGCCCAATATTGAGCTGGCCTGGAGCCAGCGAGCTGTAACGGGGTGCCTGCCAGTGGTATGGTAATGAGGCCCAGCCCTCAAAATAGACCGGGCCTCCCGCTGGCGCTAACGGGCGGCCAGCCGATAATTAAAGCCCACCCCAGCGAGATGAGTTTTTCGTTTTACAGGGTTAAATTTTCTGGTACATCTTCCTCCTGAACTTTTTGATTCACTGCTACTTGCTCACTTGTTGTTGATGGGACTGCGACAGTTGGGTGATATTTTCATACTGACTCGTAATTGTTTAATTTCCCCTCTGGGGACTATACAAATCGTAACAATTGTAGAATAAATATAAGAACACTTGGAAGGATTGATGAGCGTTGGAGTTTGAGGTGTGCCAAATCTCACTGGCTTGGGGCTACCTCCACAATGTCGCTGAAACTGTGGAAAATCTTCTTGTAAAGGGCACTGTTATAACTTAAAACATTTACTTTGCAAATATGTTATGTAAGAACATAGCCCCCATGCAGTGTTATTGTGGTGAAAATGATGGCAGTCTCTCAGGCTCCTCTCCCTCCAGGAGGAGCTGACAAACACATTTTATTCAAGGTGGCGTAAGTTTAAGATCCCGAACTGATGCGCCATTTTGAATTGGAAAGTGTATCTTGCTCTTTCTGGAGGTCAGATAAAATTCAGCATGTCACGCTGCAGGAGTGGGCAATCAAGGGTCAAGTTTTTAGCTCAGTGGCTGAGTGGTTTTATATGAAGTGAGAAGAAAGAGGTGGAGGAGCTGAGGGGGTGAGTTTGTTGAAATTCTGCCCAAAACTGTGCAGAAGTTCATTCCTGGAATGCTTGAGATGTTGAAAAAATGCGATTGGCATTTTCACAAAAGTCCCGATAACCCAGAGTTTGGAGTCCAGTGACTGGCTCTCATACCTAAGGGATACTAAAACAGAAATGTCGGGACACACCACTGCAGTGTGAAGCTGCACTGTCACAGAGTTAAAGCTGGAAATTGTACTTTTGGTTGAGAGTTGAGGGCTAGGGAAAATATCGCTGCAATGTGCTTGAGGCTGAATCGTTTTTCTGTCACGTGGTATTTTAGTTACTTTAAGAAATCTTGCCAAGCAGTCCAGACGTTCAAGTGAGGAAGCAAGTGTGAGACCCCAGTGACAGATCACTGTGCTCTTATTCTGATCAGAAGCTCAAGCTCCAATGCATTGGATGGTACCCTGTTTAACTCACAGCCTGACATCCCTGACCTTTCTGCACAAATTCAGTTTATTATCAGTCAAACCTCCGCCCTGTAGATAAGTGGTGTGACTTGGGAGAGAAGGAAAAAGCTGATAGACTAGTCTGATCCCTACAACAAAGCAGTTGTGCAAATCTGTGACAATGGTCCAGGGAAGTACGTTTTACATGTTATAACATGGTTTTATTTTACTTTCCATTCTTTACATCTGTCACATCTCACCCTCGGTCTCTGAGTGTGAGGGGAGGCAGCTAACCCCTTCTTGCATCGCTGTCAGTGCTGCTGGGGGAGGGAAGTTGAACGTTCAAACAAATCTTCGCTTTTTATACACGTACTTTTAATTATGCAACTCAGAAACCTTTTTATCGAGATTCCTTCTGACAGTCTCACTTTTCATTAACAAATCAATGGCCCAGATATTTCTGGATTGGGGCACCTCGTGGCGTGCCCAGTTAGTTAGACTTTATCCTCACCCTTCAGCTCAAAAATATTTTGCCCTTTAAGTTGCTGGAAGTGTGAGCTGATAACAGCGCAGTGAGGGTAACAGGGTATCTGGGATCTTAGTGAACGATGGGACCAACAGTCTATCTCCTTAACCAATGAGATTTAAGGATTGAGAAAAAAGAGGAACGACGGAGAAGGAAATAGGGTGAATTACAGTCAAATCAGATACAGAAAGAGAAATAAAGAGAGGGAAAGAAAGATTGAGTTGAGAGAGAGAGAAAAAAGAGACAGAAAGTAAGGAAAAATTTTAAAATTTAAAATTTTTTAAAATCTCTAACAACAATTTACTACTTGTACGAATGAAACTCCACAGTTTCAATCGTTCATTTTCTGGGCCGACAAGGTTGAGTGGCATTGCAGGAACATAAATCTCATCATTAAAAAGGTATTTACACTGTTAAGTACCAGCCCTAACTTTCTGTGGCGAGTTTAATGGGCAATTAATGCGTAAATGCAGCAATGTCTTGAAACTCACGGAGTTTGAGGGAGAGATGCCATTTTCACGAGGCTGACGGCAGAACGACGCAAACCGTCCGGCAACTTGTGGCGATTCGCAATTCAGTGGGGTATCTGATTTGCACATTAATAACGGTGAGCGCCATTAAACTCGGTGTTATTTTGGGAGAAAATTCTGGCCCAATAAATCATTCGCAAACCCTGGGGAAAATGCAGACTAGGAGGAACCTCTCACACAAGAGAAAAGTTCTCACAACAGCACCAAAAAGTCCCGGTGAATCATTCAGAATAAAGGTGCGGCCAAAACTGGAAAGGCTACTGATTACTTAAAAAAAACACAGAAAATTAATCCAGTTTTGATAAAAGGTCATTGATCTGAAACGTTAACTCTGTTTCTCTCTCAACAGATGCCGCCTGACTTGCTGAGCGTTTTCCAGCATTTCCTGTTTTAATTCCAGGAAATTAATTGCTGCCCACACGCTCCAATTACTCCACAAGTAAATAAACAGGTGCCTAAGTGAAGCTTGTTTAAACAGACTAGCTCATTGAAACATTGGGTACAGTACAATCTGACACCTGAGCCTGTTAGACTTTCTTTAACTTCTCCTCATGGAGCTGGGGGTGTCTGATGTTCGTTAGTGGAGTCTGTCACAGGCAGGAGGGTCTCTCAGAAATCCTGTTTAGAGAAAGTTTTAAGAATATGAGGGATCAGCAGGCCCCAAATTTGGGTTGCCAACTCTGGTTTGACATATTCCTGGAGGTTTCATTAGATGACCTCCCACCTCCAACCCTCTCGCCCCCACGCTCTGCCATTGGTCGCTCAACACGTCCAACCTTCCACGCCAATTGGAAAGCAAACAGACTCTTTGTTACCCAATTGGAAGATTCTTGATTGTCAGTCAAAACAGCCTTTCCTTCCATCTCCAATATTCTTATAGCTAATAAACAAAAGCGTTCAAAGAAGATGGGAAAAAAAAACTCTCAATTGTTTTTTTATGCTGCCACTATGATTTTCCTCTCGGATTGCTTGCAGCAGTGTCCTGGAGATTAATCTTTAAATCCTGCAGACTCTAGGATAATCCTGGAGGGTTGGCAACCCTACTCCAAACTGAGCATTTGCAACCAATGACTTTGCTATTTTGCAGTCCTGCTGGTATGTCGGTATAAATTACCAGGTGTGAATTGATTTCCCTCGATAGTATTCTGGTGTTTTGCCACCAGCAGGGGCAGTGTTTGCCTTGCGGGGAACCCGTGCAAAGGTTCGAGTCGGGGACTGGATCCGCTCAAGACCCCTGACTGTGCACAACCCTAACGCCCCTTGATGATGACGTACGGTGTACAGTAGGCTGAGAGCTCAGCCTGCCAGACTGACCAATGACGACCAGTTACAGGGACTGGACCCCCCCTTGAGTGTTTCTGATTGGTTTGGAGGGCTCCATGCAATCGGCCCTAATGCCAGTCCTGTGCACCAGCATAGAGTAAACCCCATTCAGTGGGTGGCCAGAAAGAGTCAGAAGACTTTGGGGTCAAGACCCCCATAGCATTAGTTTGAGGGCCTAATCTGGGCCGACACTCCAGTGCAGTGCACAAGGAATATTACATTGTTGCATGTACCATGCTTCGAATAAGATGTCAAAACGAGATCCAGTCTGCCAGTTTTTGTGGACATTAAAGATCCCATTGTTCTGGTCAATATTCATCCCTCAACCAACACCGTCTAAAACACATTGTTGCTTATGGGATCTTGCTGTGTTCAAAATGGTTTATGCATTTACCTACATAACAACCATCACGGAACTCTAAAATAATGGATTGTACATAAAGAGAGATGTGATAAAGTGCTGTATAAGTGCAAATATCTCTTCTTTCTGAAATGGAGGGACATCGAGCCCAGTGATAAAATACCAGAGATTTATTTTTGTAATATAAAACAGCAGCTCCCACCTCCCACCTCCCCCCCCCCCCCCGCCTCAACTAACTCGGTGCAACTCCAGCTGTCTGATCGAGCTGAATTTCCCTCTGCTGAGGAAAAGACTACAGTTGTTGATGGGGCGGAAAGGGTTAGTTTTAAAATATATATATGTGGTTGGAATGGTGCTAAGAATGATTCCAGTCTACTATTAATAGTGTACCAGCTCCTGTACGATCATTGGACAATCAGGAGCAGATGGCAATCACTAGCCCCTCAATTAACACAAAACTCCCCCAGAAATGGTCAGACGTTATTGCTCCAATGGGCAGCCAGTGGAAAGTGGGTTGCTGGGCAGAGGCTGGGCAATACCACCTGCAAATCGGGTGATAAGTACACTGGCAACCTGAAAGATACCTTCCCCTCTCACAAAGTCCTGAAAGTATTGGTGACCCTTTCCAGGAGGCTGCAGGATGTCAACTGATACCTTTCAAGAGTTTTCCAGCAGTGTGCTAATGGAACATAGGGTAGAAATTACAATGGCCGTTGTTCTCATATAGATGTGTAATGCAGTCCTACTGAATTCCGGTGTGAAGGATAAACATCAACAAGGACTGGTTGGGTTGAGCGGCCTGTTTCTGTGCTGTAATTTCTATGTAATTCTATTTTAGCATCAACCTATATGGAGTGAGCCTGGGCTCAGTGGCAGCATTCCCTCCTGAGTCAGAAGGTTATGGGTTTTAGGCCCATTCCAAGCAGAGATGAGAGTTCCGGTCTCTGAATACTGAGTTGAATTCCAGTGGGATACTTGTATCCGATAGGAGTGGAATGATGACCCGCCCCCCCTCAGTTCTGATATCATCCTTGTAAATCTTTTTTGCACCTTCTCCAATGCCTCGTATCCTTTTTATAATATATGGAGACCAGAACTGTGCACAGCACTCCAAGTGTGGTCTAACCAAGGTTCTATACAAGTTTAACATAACTTCTCTGCTTTTCAATTCTATCCCACTAGGAATGAACCCAGGTGCTTTGATTGCATTTTTTATGGCCCTGTTAACTTGAATTGCTTTTTTTTTTAGTGATTTGTGTATCTGTACCGCTAGATCCTTTTGCTCCTCTATCCCATTTAGATTCTTATTTTCCAAGCAATATGTGGTCTCCTTATTCATTCCATCAAAATGCACCACCTCACGCTTATCTATATTGAAATTCATTTTCTAATTACACACCTATTCTGCAAATTTATTAACGTCTTCTTGTATTTTGTCGCAGTCTTCCTCAGTATTAACCATACCTCCCAATTTGGTGTCATCCACAAATTTTGAAATTGTACTTCCGATTCCCGAGTCCAAATTGTTCATGTAAATGGTGAGCAGCAGTGGTCCCAGCTCCAACCCTTGTGGAACACCACGTCCCACCTTCCGCCAGTCTGAGTAACTGCCTTTAACCCCTACTCTCTGTTTTGTAGCCAGCTGCTATCTCCTGACTCCACATGCTCTGGCCTTAGTCGTGAGTCTACTATGTGGCACCTTATCGAAGGCCATTTGAAAATCCAAATATATTACATCTATCCAAGTATATTACATTAAATGGGTTCATTCTTGTGAGAGGAATTTGATACCATTGTGTTGAACCATTCAAACCAGGACAGCGCACATTGTAATTTTGATACCATAATGTATTTATTTTATAGTCACAATATTAGCCCTGGTTAAAAGAATTGAGAAGGATACTAACAACATCGTGGATAGCTGAACAATTAACATTAGCTTTTGCAGTAGTTTGTTTTTGGTAACCTATTTTTTGAAGGTAAATATTTATTTCCCAGGTCCCCAGAGCCCCAAACCACATGGCATCCATACCCAAGAGGTTGGCAAGAGGACTTAATCTAATGGCCCCACCATTACCGCAGGGCCAGCCATAAGAAGGCACGAATGCTGCCTCATGACTCATCTCGCTCTACTTTTCACTCCAGCCCAAGGGTAGGGTTCTGTCCCTATGCTCAGTGGCTCCACATAGAGCCATGATGAGAAGCTCAGCAGTGTGAGGATCAAACCTGTGCCCTCCAAGTGCTGTGATGCTGCACATTTGCTGCTTCAACTTACACCTGTCAAAGAGAGAATGGGTCGTGTACTGCAAATATCACACAACCAATGACAAATACCTTTAGTGATAACTACCCTGACAGAGACATACTGCTATAGGAGCAAACGGAGGAAATACTGGCTTTACAATAAACAATCAGCACTATAAAGGGGTGCGCAGTAAATAGATGGCAAAGGGATGGTCGGTGGTGGTAGGACCAACCCTCACCTGATAATTCCCACTAGGAAAGAAGGAAAAACATTGGCATATGTCTAGGAATGGGTCACTTTGCCTTTCTTATCTGCCTTCATCTAGATGTATCAAAAAAAAAGCACACATTTCACTCCTCCACCCTTGGGAATGTTACCTTCTGGTATATTAATGTCTTTCCTTCTCCCTCCTCTCCTGAAGGCATTGACACACCCTGACATCCATTCAAGTGACCATTTTTCATACATGATTGCAAACACTAACCGTTGGCAGGCTACTTTACCTTAGGGGGCATCACAGCCAGGCTTGGCCTCCTCCTCAGCCAATGTCCACACACATGGTCATTACAGCAGGAGTTGGCGGACAGCAAACCGGAGCAGAGACCCTGACCAATTTTACTCTCCTTAGCTCAGGGACACTAATTGTACCGGCTCTACTGCCACCACACCTGAGATCAACCAAACCAGCACAAAGAAAGAACTTGCATTTATATAGCACCCTTCACAACCTCAGGACATCACAAGCACTTTATAGGAAATGAAGTACTTTTGAAGAGTAGTCACTGTTGTAATGTAGGAAACACAGCAGCCAATTTGCTTCACAGCAATGTGATAATGATCAGATAATCTGTTTCAGTAGTGTTGGTTGAGGGATAAGTATTGCCCAGGACACCAGGGAGAACGCCCCTGCTCTTCTTCGAAATAGTGCCACACAATCATTTACATCCACCGGAAAGGGCAAATGGGGCCTCGGTTTAACATCTCATCCGAGAGACGGCACCTCCGACAGCGCAGCACTCCTTCAGTACTGAAGTGTCAGCCTAGATTTTTTGTACTCAAGTCTCTGGAGTGGGATATGAACCCACAACCTTCTGACTCAGAGGTGAGAGTGCTGCCCATTGAGCCATGGCTGACAACTATGCCTTGGAGGGGGGGGGGTGGGGGGAGCTCCAATTCCCCTCTTTGGTAACAGACTTTTCACAGGCGACCAGTGAAGAATCACTAACCCAGCAAGCTCCAAGAAAGATAAAGGTCTGCTCACCAACTTAGATTCCAATCAAAATGTGTTCATTGCAACACCGGCTTCTTCCTGTAGAATACCAGTGAGGTCCACACTGTGGTGCAATCTGAGAAGCTCTGAGCAGCCTGTCTAGTGAATGAGTTATATATAAAGCACAGAGCACGTATTGGTTCGCTGCCCTGCTTTATGTTATGGGTGTGATTGTTACTTTTGCTGGCCACAGCACTGTTATGTCACAGAGGCTGAAAAAAAAGCCCAGAAATAATAATTCACGTGTGTGAAGTAAAACTCATACACTTAATGATCGTCAGAAGTGCACAGTGTTCCTGAACTCATTTAAAGAGGCACTTAAGATTCCAGCGGGGGCTGTGTGGCTGTATGAAAAACAGAATGGGCTCAATTTTCCCCATGACCATGTGCAGCTGCAGAAAATAGTCAAGTTACCTTGATGGGTACAAAATGGCTGCCATGCTTATTGACATAAAACAGTCGTTGCACTGAAAAGGAACTCATCATATATGAAGCACTTTGAAATATTTCTGAGAGATGTGATATGTCACTATATCAATGCAAGTCTTTCTTTTTCTGTTCGACTGGGCACACTTGTGCCCCCAATTGCCAAACATCTAGCTTGGATGGTTGAACACAGGCATGAGGCTTTACTCATGCTTAAATGAGTATGTGTTGGCTCACTGGGGACACAGATCATGTGACGTGGTAAAGAACCATACAGATCAGGGAGGTGCCAGGTTCCATCCCCGAGTTACCTGGTCTCAAGCTGGAGTAATGTTTGTGTTCCAACAACTAGCCCAGTGTCCCTGGACTGGAGAAGGCAAAGAACTAGCCCAGTGTCCCTGGACTGGAGAAGGCAAAGAACTAGCCCAGTGTCCCTGTTTCAGGTTGTGTTTCAGTGACCTCTCTGCTGGAGAAAGTATATATGTGAATATTGGTTGAGGGCTGTGATGCTCCCCCATAGTCTGCTGAGAACTCAGGCGTGATATTTGTTCATTGCTTTCCGATACTTCCCGTCCTAGGCTCACACATAAAAAATGGTCCTCTCTTTTCTTCATCGCCCATTTTATTTCCTCTGACTCGGAATGGATGCAAATGACAAACCGATACTGTTCATTCCTCCAATAAACAATTAATTATCCCTGCAGTCTGGTGGGTAAAGACACTGCTTAATACAGTATTAAACTGTACAGCCTTGAAAGTCCCAGGCTTAATTCCTGATCTATGCAAAAATAACTGCTCTCAGCAAGGACTGTAGTTGGATTTGTTAGGCCTCAGAGTACCAGCTGAGGTGTTGCCCCCATGAGGCAAATGTTCCATATGGTTTAATAGCCTATCAACACTCATTGTTTTGCCTCATATATGAAGAATGGCCACTTGGTTGAGGTAATGTAAGGTGTCTGTGGAACCGTATCCCAATGAGTTAGAATTTGGGGTTTGG
Organism: Heptranchias perlo; assembly: GCF_035084215.1. Taxonomy (NCBI): domain Eukaryota; kingdom Metazoa; phylum Chordata; class Chondrichthyes; order Hexanchiformes; family Hexanchidae; genus Heptranchias; species Heptranchias perlo. The sequence continues at coordinate 11,933,739 of NC_090351.1, forward strand.
AATCAATTTATCTAAATGATATGTCTGAGTAAATCCAAAACAGAGCCAACCTTCTCTTGGTGTCATATGCTTGCAGACGTGTCACACTATTCTTTTTAAAAAATAGCCTGGTAAGTGATACCCACCCAAATTAGCTTCTCTGCCAGACTCCAGTGCCATCCTCCAGGAGTCATATTCCTTGACAATGCAGCATCAAAACATGTGTCAGCTGTGGCTCAGTGGTAGAACTCTCATCTCTGAGGCAGAAGGTTGTAGGTTCAAGTCTCACTCCAGAGACTTAAGCACAAAATCTAGGCTGACGTTCCAAGGAGGGAATGCTGCACTCTTGGAGGTGAGTGATGAAACGTCTTTCTGATGAGATGTTAAACCAAGGCCCTGTTGCCCTCTCAGGTGGATGTAAAAGCTGTTTTGAAGAAGAGCAGGGGAGTTCTCCCTGGTGTCCTAACTAATACATATTTCTCAACCAACATCACTAAAACAAATGACCCGGTCTTTATCTCATTGCTGATTGTGGAACCTTGCTGTGCGCAAATTGGCTGCCGCATTTCCTATATTACAACAGTGACTACAGTTCAAAAGTATATAATTGGCTGTGAAAAAGTTTGAGATGTCTTGAGGTCGTAATGAGAATCCCTACATGGTCAGTTTTCGGTAAAATATTAAAATGTCTACGTGGCAAAGAAGCAGAATGCAAAATGGTTAGAAAGGGTTAATTAGTTAGTAACTGAGATTGATACAAGTGGCCTGGCCCTCCTGCTGGGCCATATGTTTGCTTAGTCAGCAGGCCTGCATTGTCTTATCAATGATAGGTCTTTGATGTGAGTCAAGGACTGGTCTGAATGTCTCCATGTTTATGGCAGATCAATATAGGGAACGAGCTTAGCCAAAGTTGAAAGACATTCCAGGTTGGGAGATAAGGAACAGAAGGAACAGGGAAGAACATTCCAAGTTGGAAAGTGAGGAAGTTATCCCCTTTGATGTCTAACAGCAGCATGATCAGCACATGATTATTTATGATTGGCTGGAAATAATGTAACCTCGCATGGCAACCTATGCCCGGCTTATGATTGGTGTTGACCCTCGTTAAGTATGTTCCAACCCTATTGATTTGTATAAAAACGTGTGGATTTCTGTATGTTTTTGTTCTTGCTCTGCCAGCATAGAGGGACTCTATCAGGAGTCCAAATCAATGCTGCAGACTAAGAACCCTGCTATTAAAGATGTGTTGAACTTTAAAATGTATTCGACTTCAGTTATTACTGAACCAGACTGAGGGGAAAGAATCCGGATCGTCATTGAAAGGCGATATATAAATGCAAGTCTTCCTTTTCTTTTTGTGAGCACTATGCACGGTATTATGGAATAATATCATATGGAGGTGCAAGTTCCCAGACGGTGAGTTCCCAATCTCAGCTTTGCTGTCCAGAGTGACAGAGTAGATAGACCAGGCTCCGTAGGTAGACCAGGCTCCGTAGGTAGACCAGGCACTAGATAGATCTCCACGAGAAAGGAAGGGGTAATGGAGAGTGGGAGTCACCAGCACACTTCCCAGTAAACAGTTGTGAAGTGGTGTGGATAGAAGCAGCTTTGAAGTTGATTCATTATCGTGTCGGTAACTTGAGTTTCCAGGCCGCTGACCTTCCTGGATCCTGAGGATGGTACATACAGGTCAGTAACTCAAAAAAAAAATTCACTGCTGGCCTATACGGTTGGTTTTAGCTGCACAGCAACTTGGCCCAATGGCAGCCTGCAAGGACTTGTGCGACCATTTATGTTGGCTGGTGTTGGCATTGGTGGCGGGAGGTTCTTTGCCTCTGGAGACATAGACACTATCTGATTCACACAATGGATGTGAAGAGTTTTGGTTTTCTTCAATAGAAGCCACCATGGAACAGTACCTTTAACACATAGCCAGTAAAAGTTACCAAGACTATTGGGCCATGCAGTTTCTTAAAAGCAAGTGATTGTTCTTAAAGGGGAAGCTACATAATGCTAAATATTCATTTCTCCCATGCCAGTGTGTAACAGTTCAGTTACAATGCCTTTGATTATAGTCTCCTGGCAGTTGTTCACATTTCCAGAGCTTGCACTGACTCTCTCCTTCCTGGTGCTTCTCCACATCTCTCAGCTGAAGGATGGAAACTTTGTGGCACCAAATAGTTTCTACTAAGAAATAAAGGGAGAAAATCAAAAATTAGTCGTTGGATGCATCAATTGCTGTACTCCAGTACTCACACCTATTCTGGCAGTTACACTCTAGAACCTGTAGCTGTATCAACACCTATACTCTGGTACCCACATCCTTATCAACAGTTATATTCTAGTACCTGTGCCAGCATCTGTGCTTTGGTTAACCACATCCATTCTAGCATGTACTCCAATAGCAATGTTAGTATCAACATCTGTGCTGCACTACCTGTTCCCTAGTTTGTACTGAGTTAACCGATCCCAGCCAGGATGACATTGAGGGAGCAACAACTGGCCTCTGTGTACTTACATTAAGGAGGGGGAAATAGTAAAGACAAGCAGTTCAATGTTTTCCAGAGCTAAGGCCTCATTAGGCTGTGTCTGCAGCCTATAAGTTCCTTTAAGTGAACCTAGATCATGTCTGGATGATGCATTCAGTGCTGTAAGCTCTGGAATTCCCTCCCTAAACCTCTCCACCCCTCTACCTCTCTCTCCTCCTTTAAGGCGCTCCTTAAAACCGACCTCTTTGACCAAGCTCCTGTCCTAATATCTCCTTATGTGGCTCGGTGTCAAAGTTTATTTGAAAATCGCTCCTGTGAAGTGCCTTGGGATTTTTTTTCAAAAAATATACTTTATTCATAAAATTTGCAGCAGTACATACAATACAGTTGTCATATCACATTCCAAACGTACACAATATAGATGATGCCTTGGGATGTTTTACTCCATTAAAGGCGCTATATAAAAGCGAGTTGTTGTTGTTGTAAGTAGGGCCCAGTTTATACTGAGGCAACTGCCTGCAAAGTGTCATCAGAGCCATTGATGACATTTGTCAAGTGCTGCAAGCCTACGAAGAGTTGATGTGACAGAGATCACACACTTCTGGACACAGGCCAGCTATGAAATTCTTCAGGCCCCGACGGGCGAGCTGCGTCGGGACACCTAAATGATGCCCACAGCTCACCTGATTTATTCTAATGAGGCATAAGGATGAACTTCCTTTGGTTCTTGGGCCTTTCTGTTCTGGCGTGTCATTCATTGGGATCGCGCCCGGTTTGGGCAGCTAAGGGATTGTTCCACAGCGGGCAGGTAAGCAATTATGACAACGACTCAGAACAACTAGATCTGTTGCCAATAGCAACATAACTCTGAGATGCAGCTGGGATTGAAGCTCTTCTGTAATCTATCCAAGAAAACGCCATTTTGTGGAGTTTCATGCAGCCTAATCTTTGTGTGAAAGCTCCCGTCTCTCTCAGGACCAGTGATAAGGAAATTGCAGCCACCTCCAGCTTCTCGGACCAAGTCGCCACTTGCCACACGTGAGCCCAGATAGGTAGGGCTTTGGGAGCATCACAAATGAGCCTGATCCTGCCCTCACTCGGTGCCCTCTTTCCAGACAGCCGATGCTATTTGGCAGAACGTCTCGTCGTCGGAACTGACCGACAGGCACCTAGGTGTAACTTGGATGGTAGTGAGAAAGGCCCTCCCAGTGCGGTCCTTCCAACATGCACGGAATCTCAGCGTCACCGCAAGCTGCCCTCGAGGCTCAGCGGGGTCGAGACCGTAGTCCACCTCCTGGTGGATTGCCCCTTCGCGCAGAAGGTGTGAGAGAGATGCATCGGTATCTATCCCGGTTCATCACCAACAGCTCGGTAACTCAGGACTCTGTGCTCTACGGGCTGTTCCCCGGGACGTACACCGAGACAGATATCACCTGCTGCTGGAAGACCATCAACTCGGTGAAGGAGGCCCTTTGGTCCACCCGAAACCTGCTGGTCTTCCAGCTGACAGAGCTGTCCACGACCGATTGTTGCCGACTGGCACACTCCAAGGTCCAGGAGTACGTGTTGCGGTTCGCACTGAGGTGAGGTGCGGCCTACGCAAAGGCTGTATGGGGAAAGGCCACCGTGTAAGGCCCTCCCACTTTGTATTGTACTAGAAGATACGTACTGTGTTTTAGATTGTAATGATGGGATCTGAGTGTATACGATTCGTATTATATTGTTTTGAATTATAATGTGCATTTACATTGAACTGTGTGTATCCTTAAATTTTATTTTAGATTTTAAACAGCTGAGAAGATGAACAGTACATTGTGTCTTTATAGCCAGCCTGTGCTGCTTGCTAAATTCTACGCTGTCACTTTCATTGATACAATGCACACATTCTCTATTTTATAGTTTTGAGAAACAGACTGTAAAATTGGCTTGTGTATCTTCAGCAGTTTTATGCCTGTTGATTAAAGCAGGTCTTAAATTGTGTTACAGGAAGAAATATGTGCAGTGTAAACTAACACAGCATTGCAGCCTGTTTTTATACTGCATACAATGGTTAAAGTATAACAGAGATGTCAAGCCAGCTATCTCAAAGTGTTTAAACGATAACCCTTTATCAGACCAATCCCTTACTACATCTGTGTTCTTTCTCGATCGATCATTCTATTACAGTACAATACATCCTTGAATTTGACAACACCTTTCTAATTTTTTCACCCCCTTTCATCGCTACTCACCTCTGCGTCAGGACCCTTCAGTTCTGTCAAACTCAAATATCAGATGTGAGGCTTGTGCATTCTTATGCTCTGATGCATAAACGCTTAAAGGGGCACGATTGTCGGCAATTCATTGTGACACAAACGGACCGGACCAGTTTCCAGCACCTGCTGCAGTCTCCTTATCACTGGTCCTGAGAGAGACGGAAAGATTAGGCTCTGTAAAACTCCAAAAATTGCATTTGGGAAAGATTGCAGGAAAGTTTCAATCCCCAGCTACAGCTCATAGCCTTATTGCTATTGGCAACAGTTGTGCTTGTTCTGAGCTGCCGTCATGATTTCTTACCTGCCCGTTGTGGGGCAATGGTGACTAAATTCCTTAGCGCCACAAACCGGGCCTCATTCAAATAAATCTGGTGCGCTGCGGGCACCAATCAGGTACCCCAAGGCTCACAGCTATGTCCGGGGGCGGGGGAGAGACGATCGGGAGGGGGGGTGGGGGGTGAAGCTGGGCCAGGAAGAGCACTCCAGTACCTTCCCACTCCACAAAAAGCAACATTGTGAAATTATTGGGCCTTTTTTATGAGGGGCCTCCAGTAGTCTCTTTAAGGACCCCTGGTTAGGCTGCTAAGGATCCTGAAATGTCAATCAGAGCTTGTGCATCGTAAACTCCGCCTAGGGCAAACAAATTTAGGGGTCTTGGTCTAAAATGAGCGCAGAAGATTCATTTCAATATTGAAATGAGGCCCGCGCTCATTTCAGGCGGACTCCAGGTCTGCCTTAAAAAAAGGCCCTGACCAATTTTAGCAGTGGACCGAACCCCCCTACAGATCGGGCGTGAGCCTCTGCGCCCGAAATTGGTTATTGCTGCGCCCATTCTAGGCCGATAAAACGGATGCAATGATGTTAAGTTTAGACCCCAATGTCCCTTTAAATCTAATTTGGCACTAGTTGACAATCACGCTCAGAGAACCACTGGGTGGCTGATAAGAGCAACCGAAAAAATGTCATACGGCCACAGTCGGGGATTTTCTTCTGAGGTTAAAGCTCAAACACATTCTTGGGGTAGAGAAGAAGCTTTACTTTGCATCTAACTGTTCCAGAACTGACCTGAAGGTGGTTGATGCTGAGACTGGGTGCCCCAAAATGAGTTAGTGTTCCAGTTTCCAGCTCTAACATTCCGCACCTTGATAAGCACAACAATTCACATTGATAATTTGTTTAAAACACAGCGGGGGTCATTTTCACCTTCACAGACTGGGCAGTAATCTGGCGTTGAAGGTGAGGAGATGCAGCAATTGCATGATCTCATTTTCCCCTCCTCCAACCAGTAATTCAACAGATCTAGCCACGCATGAAGGATAAATTTCCCTCCTCACCAATTTTCTTAGAAAGAACTTGCACCCTCAGGACAATCGAAAGCATTTCACGGCCAATGAAGTACTTTCGAAGTATCGTCACTGTTGGGAAATGCAGGGAAATGTGGCAGCTGATTTGCACACAGTAAGGTCCCACAAACAGTAATGAGATAAATGACCAAATAATCTGTTTTAGTGATGTTGGTTGAGGGGTAAATATAGGCTAGGACAGCAGGGAAGCTACCCTGCTTTTCTTTGAATAATGCCATGGGATCTTTTATATCCACCTGAGAGGGCAGGGCATTAGTTTAACATCTCATCTGAAAGGCGGCACCTCTGACAGTTCAGCACTTCTGCAGTACTGCGCTGAAGTGTCGGCCAAGATTATGTGCTCAAGTCCTGGAATGGGGCTTTAACCCATAATCTTTTCACCCAGAGTGCGGGTGCTACCACTGGGCCAAACTGACACCCAGCTAACTTGTTCTCTTCCCTTCCTCTCCTGAAAGTGTTGACTCCATGCTGGGGTATATGGGCAGCAGGCACCCTCTGGTACCTCATGCAAGTGGCCATTATTCACGTGCGCACATTGACATGGAGTTCTGATGGGCTATTTTACCATGGAGGGCATCGCAGCTACTAAACAGCTTTAGCAGCTTAGACCGCCACGTTGAACATTATTTTCTGTTACAGCAGCATATTTTCTCCATCACAGACTGGGCAGTAATCTGGCGTTGAAGATGAGGAGATGCAGCAATTGTGGACTACATTATAGAAGCCATATGGGCAGGTCTTGACATGGTGCTCCTTTGAATATTTTTTGGGCTGTATATTAACTGCAGCTCGACAGTCCCCGTTCCACAACTTAGATGCAGCCCAATACATTCCATTAATGAGTGTTTGGAAACAGTCTCTCAGCTGCAATTTTCTACACGGAGAGTTTTCCACACGGAAAGAAAGAAAGAAAGAGAGAAAGAAAGAAAGAAAGACAGAAAGACAGACTTGCATTTATAAAATGGCTTTCACAACCTCAGGACATCCCAAATTGCTATACATTGAAGGAAGTACTTTTTGAAGTGTAGTTACTGTTGTAATGTAGGGAACATGGCAGCCATTTTGCACACTGCAAGATCCCACAAACAGCAATGAAATAAATGACCAGCAAAAGAGTCAGAGGTGAGATGAGGAGAATTTTTTTTTTAAACGCAGTGTGATCTGGAATGCATTGCCTGGTAAAGTGGTGGAAGCAGATACAATGGTAAGGTTCAAAAGGGAATTGGATAAATACTTGAAGGGGAGAAAATTGCAGGGAAATGGGACTAATTGAATAGCTCTTTCAAAGAGCTGGCACAGGCACGATGGGCTAAATAGCCTCCTTCTGTGCTGTAAGATTCTATGATTCCATAATCTGTTTTTTTGTGATATTGGTTGAGAGATAAATATTGGCCAGGACACCGGGGAGAACTCCCCTGCTCTTCTTCGAAATACATCCACCTGAGAGGGCAGATGGGGCCTCAGTTTAACGTCTTATCTGAAAGATGGCCCCTCCAACAATTTCAAAACTGAGATTGATAGATTTTTGTTAGGTAAGGTTATTAAGATATATAGAACCTAGGCGGGTAAATGGAGTTAAAATACAGATCAGCCATGGTCTAATTAAATGGCAGAACAGGCTTGAGGGGCTGAATGGCCTACTCCTGTTCCTATGTTCCTGTATCACATTCCACAGCTCGCTATTCTAGTGGAGGCTTAAATGGGCTAATATTTGTGTTAAAATGATGGACATTATTGCCAACAATAATTTCTAGACTATATTAAATATATACAAAAGAAATGATACAGTTTGAACTATTCTATATCTATGCATGTTAATTGAACAGTATAATAACATAAAAATGAAAGAATTTGCATATATTGCGCCAGTCATGTTCTCAGCATGTCCCAAAGCACTTTACAACCAACAATTTACTTCTGAAATGTAGTTCTATAGTCAAATTTGGCAGCCAATTTGCATACAATAGGTCACACAAACAACAAATGAGTCGAATAACCAGTTAATCTGTTCTGGTGACGTTGGTTGTGGGATGAATATTGGTCATTGCACCAGGGGAACTCCCTACTCTTCCCTGAGTAGTACAATGGGATCTTTCACATCCACCTCAGATGGGGCCACAGTTCAACGTCTCACCCAAAGACGGCATCTCCGACAGTGCACTGCACTGATGTGTCAGCTTCGATTCTGCGCTTAGGTCTTGGAATATGGCTTAAATCCGCTGCTATCTATCAGCAGCATGGAATCACCCCTTATAGAAGCATCACAGTGATAACCGGCTGAAGTAAAATTGCTCCGAAATATCAGCAGGTGCACAGTCCGTTTTGTTTGATGTTTTGAAGGAATGATTTGCACAATGTGTTAGATCAGAGATAGGAACATAGAAACAGGAGTAGGCCGTTCAGCCCCTCGGGCTTGTTCCGCCTTTCATTTAGATCATGGCTGATCTGTATCCATTTACCCGCCTTGGTTCCATACCCCTTATTCACTTACCTAACAAAAATCTGTCAATCTCAGTTTTGAAATTTTCAATTGATCTAGCCTCAGCAGCTTTATGGGGGAAGAGTTCCAGATTTCCACTACTCTTTGTGTGAAGAAGTGCTCCCTTACAGCACCCCTAAATGGTCTAGCTCTAATTTTATGATTATGTCCCCTTGTTCTGGATTCCCCCATCAGAGGAAATGGTTTCTCTATATCTATCCTATCAAATCCTTTAATCATCTTAAACATCTTAATTAGATCACCCTTGAATCTTCTATATTCAAGGGAATACAGGTCTAGTCTATGCAACCTGTTCTTATAATTTAACCCTTTTAGCCCCGATATCATTCTGGTGAATCTGTGCTGCACCCCCTCCAAGGCTAATATATCCTTCCCGAGGAACGATGCCCAGAACTGAATGGAATACTCTAAATCGGGTCAGAGCTCTGTACAACTGTAGTATAACTTCCACCCCCTTATATTCCAGCCCCCTTGAAATAAAGGCGAACATTCCATTAGCCTTTAGAATTATTTTTTGAACCTGTCCACTAGTTTTTAGTCAAAAGCAAAATACTGCGGGTGCTGGAAATCTGAAAGAGAAACAGAAAATGCTGGAAAAGCTCAGGAAGTCAGGCAGCACCTGTGGAGAAAGGAACAGAGTTAAAGTTTCAGGTCGAAGACCTTTCGTCAGAACTGGAAGATGTTAAAGAGTTAACAGTTTTTAAAGCAAGTACAGAACCAGGGAAAGTGGGGCGGGGGAGGGGAGGAAAGAGCAAAGGGGAAGGTTTGTGATCGGGTAGGGTGCACGGGTGATTAAATGACAAAAGGAATGATGGTGCAAGGCAAGGAGGGTGGTAATGGGACAGGTTAAGAAACAAAAGATGGGTCTAGAGGAGCTGTAAAGGGAACATCAGAACCATTACCAGCACCTGCAGTGCCACAATAAAAAAATAATGAGAACAGTGGTTGTGATCTGAAGATATTGATATCAATGTCAAGTCCTGAAGGTTGTAAAGTGCCTAAACAAAAGATTAGATGCTGTTCCTCAAGCTTCCATTGAGCTTCATTGGAACAGTGTAAGAGGCCGAGGACAGAGAGGTCAGAGTGGGAGTGGGACGGGGAATTAAAATGGCAAGTGATCAGTAGGTCAGGGTCACGCTGGCGGACTGAGCGGAGGGGTTCAGCAAAGCAATCACCCAGTCTGCGTTTGGTCTCCCCAGTGTAGAGGAGACCACATTGTGTGCAGCGAATACAGTATACTAAATTAAAAGAAGTACAAGTAAATCACTGTTTCACCTGGAATGAGTGTTTGCCACCCTGGACGCTGGGAAGGGAGGAAGTGAAAGGGCAGGTGTTGCATCTCCTGCGCTCACATGGGTAGGTGCCGTGGGGCGGAGGGCGGGTGTTGGGGGTGATGGAAGATTGGACCAGGGTATTGCGGAGGGTGCGGTCCCTTTGGAATGCTGAAAGGGGAAGTGAGGGGAAGATGTGTTTGGTAGTGGGATCGCGCTGCAGGTGGCGGAGATGGCGGAGGATGATACATTGAATGTGGAGGCTGATGAGGTGGAAGGTGAGGACAATGGGGACCCTATCATGGTTCTGGGAGGGAGGGGAAGGGGTGAGGGCAGAAGTTCCGGTTATGGGATGGACACGGTTGAGGGCCCTGTCAACTACAGTGGAGGGGAATCCTCGGTTGAGGAAAAAGGAAGACATGTCGGAAGCACTGGTGTGGAAGATGGCATCGTCAGAACAGATGCGACTGAGACGGAGAAATTGGGAGAAGGGAATAGAGTCCTTACAGGAAGCGGGGTGGGAGGAAGTGTAATCAAGGTAGCTGTGGGAGTCGGTGGGCTTATAATAGATATTGGTTGACAGCCTATCCCAGAAATGGAGATAGAGAAGTCGAGGAAGGGAAGAGTCGGAGTTGGACCATGTGAAGGTGAGGGAAGGGTGGAAATTGGAAGCAAAGTTGATGAAATTTTCCAGTTCGGGGCGAGAGCAGGAAGCTGATCTGATACCAGTCATCAATGTACCGGAAAAAGAGGTGAGGCAGGGGACCTGAGTAGGATTGGAACAAGGAATATTCTACGTATCCCACAAAAAGACAGGCATAGCTAGGACCCATACGGGTTCCCATAGCGACACCTTTTATTTGGAGGAAGTGAGTGGATTCAGAGGAGAAATTGTTCAACATAAGAACAAGTTCAGCCAAGCGGAGGAGGATGTGGTGGATGGGGACTGGTTGGGCCTCCATTCAAGGAAGAAGCAGAGAGCCTACAGGCCGTCCTGGTGGGGATGGAGGTGTAGAGAGACTGGACCTCCATGATGAAAAGGAGACGGTTAGGACCGGGGAACTGGAAACTGTTAAAATGGCGGAGGGCGTCAGAAGAGTCGTGGATGTAGGTCGGAAGAGTCTGGACAAGGGAAGAAAAAAAGAGTAGAGATAGAAAGAAATAAGTTCCGTGGGGCAAGAACAGGCTAAAACGATGGGTCTCCCAGGGCAGTCCTGTTTGTGGATCTTGGGAAAGAGGTAGAAGCAGGCTGTGCGTGCTTTGGGGACTATGAGGTTGGAGGCCGTGGGGGGAAGATCTCCAGAGCAGATGAGGTCAGTGACAGTCTGGGAAACTATGGCTTGATGGTTCGGCGGTGGGGTTATGGTCCAGGGGGTGGGAGGAGGAGTCGGAGAGTTGGCGTTCAGCCTCCGCAAGGTAGAGGTCTGTTCAACACACAACAACAGCACCGCCCTTGTCAGCAGGTTTAATGACGATGCCAGGGTTGGACCTGAGAGAACGGAGTGCTGCGAGTTCAGAGGGAGGTAGGTTAGAGTGAGTGAGAGGAGTAGAGAAATTGAGACGGCCGATGTCATGCCGGCAGTTCGCAATGAAAAGATCAAGAGACGGTAAGAGGTGGGGTCCAGGTGGAACGAGAATTCGGAAAATGGGAGAAAGGGTCCGCTGTGCTTGGGGAAGACTCCTGGTCAAAGAAGTGGGTGTGGAGGCGAAGGTGAAGAAGAGCTCAGCATCGTGTCGAGCTCGAAATTCATTGAGGTGGGGGCGTAAGGGAATGAAGCTAAGGCCTTTGCTGAGGACTTCTTTCAATTTAGTATACTGTATTTGCTGCTCACAATGCGGCTTCCTCTACATTGGGGAGACCAAACGCAGGTTGGGTGATCGCTTTGCTAAACACCTCCGCTCAGTCTGCAAGCATGACCCTGATCTCCCGGTCGCTTGCCATTTTAATTCCTCTTCCCACTCCCACTCTGACCTCTCTGCCCTCGGCCTCTTACACTGTTCCAATGAAGCTCAACGGAAGCTCGAGGAACAACACCTCATCTTTCCATTAGGCACTTTACAACCTTCCGAACTCAACATTGATTTCAATATCTTCAGATCATAACCACTGCTCCCATTATTTATTTTTTTGTTGTAAACAATTTTACAACACCAAGTTATAGTCCAACAAATTTATTTTAAATTCCACAAGCTTTCGGAGGCTTCCTCCTTCCTCAGGTGGAAAGAGGAAGCCTCCGAAAGCTTGTGGAATTTAAAATAAATTTGTTGGACTATAACTTGGTGTTGTAAAATTGTTTACAATTGTCAACCCCAGTCCATCACCGGCATCTCCACATTATTTTTTTGTGGCGCTGCAGGTGCTGGCAATGGTTCTGCTGTTGCCATTTGTAGCTCCTCTAGATTCATCTTTTGTTTCTTAACCTGTCCCATTACCACCCTCCTTGCTTTGCACCATCACCTCTTTTGTCATTTAATCACTCTTGCCCTCTACCCTATCACAGACCTCCCCTTTTGTTCTTTCCTCCCCTCCCTCCCCTGCTCTGTACTTGCTTAAAGACTATTAACTCTTCCAGTTCTGACAAAAGGTCTTTGACTTGAAACGTTAACTGTTTCTTTCTCCACAGATGCTGCCTGACTTGCTGAGCTTCTCCAGCATTTTCTGTTTTTATTATGCTAGTTTTTTGTGATTTCTGTACATGGGCCCCTAAATCTCTCTGCTCAGCCACAGTTCTCACCCCTGGGAGCTGGTGGACTGAAAGCGGGGGTGAATACCTCCCAATCTCGCTGCTGATAAGGACACTAAAGTGAAACAGTTTTATGCAGCTTCAGATCAAGTGGGCAAAAATCGCAGCAGGAAACCACAATGATTATAGCACTATTCTGCAAATGCCTGAAATGAAAAATTGTCTGCCTGTCCAATTGCAGGGAAGAGATTACATAGGAACACAGGAATGTATAGGCTAGGAAGGGACCATTACGGTCTATATGGCCTGTAATCGGGTTGTGTTAGGGAGATGTTAGCAGAGGTCAGCATTACTTGTGTTGTGCAGTGTATGTAACACAGCAGTGCTTGAAGCTGACATTTAGCACAGAGTGGGAAAATGATCCATTATCCAAGCTTTTACGGGTTTTAGTCACTCAGGGTAGTGACGCAGTAAAGCACAATCTTGATAGGACATGCCAATGCACAATCCTCCACCAAATTGCTAAGGTACTTTGAAACATCCCACTCCATTGCACTGTCAGGATCAGAAGCACATCTCTATGGCCACTATTAATGTCAATCTCACACTGAGACGGCCAACAATGATAGAGGCTACCGAAACATCAGGAATTGGAGGCTCCTCGAGGATTTAAATTCAACGTGAATCATTGTGTCACAGGTGTATGATGTTGTGACAAAAGTGGTACATGGCTTCTCCAGGTCTTTTTCTATCCAAACCAACATGGCTCATTGTATAAATACACTGCTCCTTGTAGTACAGGCTGGGAAAGTCCCAGGTTTGATGACCAGTCTGTGCTGTGTTAGCTGATCTCAGCTGCGGGAAAAAAAAAGAACTTGCATTTATATAGAGCCTTTCATGGCCTCAGGACATCCTAAAGCACTTAACAGCCAATGAAGTACTTTTGAAGAGTAGTCACTGTTGTAATGTAGGAAACATGGCAGCCAATTTGCAAACAGCAAAGTCCCACAAACAGCAACGTGATAATGACCAGATAATTTTGTTTTTTAGTGATGTTGGTTGTGGGATAAATATTGGCCAGAACACCAGAGAGAATTCCCCTGCTCTTCTTCGAAATAGTGCCATGGGATCTTTTATGTCCACCTGAGAGGGCAGACGGAGCCTCGGTTTAATGTCTCCTCTGAAAGACGGATGAGACTGGGTCAGCAGTACTGGTGCTACAGTTGACTCCTTAGGCCAAATAGGAGGAAAATCAGCTCGGGTTCCTGATCCTGATTCTTATTGAGTGACCCCAGCTGGAAAGTGGACACATGTGGGTTTCAGGTAAGGACAGGGTAGCCTTTGATGCCCCATGTTTAATACTTGAAGGGATTAAAAATTGCAGGGCTATGGGGAAAGAGCAGGGGAATGGGACTAATTGGATAACTCTTTCAAAGTGCCGGCACAGGCACGATGGGCCGAATGGCCTCCTTCTGTGCTGTATGATTCTATGATCCTGTGTTTAAATAGTCCATTGTCACTCAGTGTCAACAGAAGAATTTGAAGAATGACCACCTGGTGAGGTGCTGGAAGGCCTCTAGCCCAATGGAACCCTATCCCAGAGTGAGTCAGTGCCTCCAGGAGAGGAAGGGAGAGGAACATTTTGGGGGGGGAATAAAGAATTGTCATTCTTTTCATGAAACAAAGTAATCATTTGCACATCCTGACACTAGACTGCCGGGAATTGGATGCTCCCAGTACAGTACTAGAGATGGGGTGCAGTGGTTTATAGTAAGCAGCTGGTAAGCACTGAGCACAGAATTCAAAGCAATACCACATCATCACATGGGCTGTTTTACTTGTGAAAATTGCACATTAATAAACTCACTGATATCTTCATCTTTTGTGAGCAAGTATAAAATGATACTCATAAAATAAACCCTTATCTATTTGCTTTGCATTTGTGTTGTGACAATTTTGATATGACAAACCGGAAAGGCTACAGTCATTAACAGAATCAGTAACGTACCAGTGAGATTAAGTGCTAGATAAATAATTAAAGCAGAACACAGAGATCATGCCCCTCATCTCAAAATGGAAGAGATAAGCGATAATGAACCCAACACCCAATGAATATTTGTATCCCAATTCATAACGCCTTCTATTGATATTGATTACACTTTTTACTCTTTCCTCAAGACCTAGAAAGCAGCAAAATGGGAGGTACTGATAGAAAGAAAAGAAAGAACTTGTATTTATGTATCTTGATTAACTCCACCCCTCCACTTCCCTTGAGTATTTTATCCCCGTGTAACTTCTCTGCAGCAGACACAAGGTAGAGGCCCAACAAGCACACAGACCTCAGTATCAAGGGGGGGTTTCTGACCACAGCACTGCTGGGTGTCATGCTCCATGTAAATGTCACCACACCATTATTGTGCTTTACATCAGGTTCACCTCAGGCATCAACTGGCTTCATGTAGGCACTCATGGCACAATGGGTTATCTTAAAAATAAGAGAGAGTTGCACGACCTCAGGACGTCCCAAAGTACTTTACAGCCAATGAAGCATTTTTCAAGTGTAGTCACTGTTGTAATGTAGGAAAAGCGGCAGCCAATTTGCACACAGCAAGGTCCCACAAACAGCAAGGTGATAATGACCAGATAATCTGTTTTACCGATGTCGGTTGAGAGATAAATATTGGCCAGGACACTGGGGAGAATTCCCCTACTCTTCTTTGAAATAGTGCCATAGGATCTTTAACATCCACTTGAGAGGGCAGATGGGGTCTCAGATTAACATCTCATTGGAAAGACAGCACCCCAGTCAGTGCACACTGGAGTGACAGCCTAGGTTTTGTACTCAAGTCTCTGGAGTGGGACCTGAACCCACAACCTTCTGGCACAGGGGCAAGAGTGCCAGCACCAAGCCACAGCTAGATGCTCTTGTCAGAGGAACATATCCTGCTATGTGATTTCCAGACAGCAGCAGGTCACACATGGCTTTCACCCAACAGGAAACTAAAATGTCTTGAGTCCAGAGATTACCCAGGCTTTTTCAGGGTGACTGAGGGCCAGTAGGTCAGCCATAGGCTGACGAGGGCCCTGATCCCCGAAAAAGGCCCTTTTAAGAAACCTCACCTTTAAGAGGAGGGGTATGGCTCTTTTAAGAAACCTCACCATTAAAAAGTAATTGAGGCTGGAGTGGGGGGAGACCTTCCCCTTTCGGGTGAGAGTAAAAGGACGAGGTGGAGACACGTAAGAATCCCTGAATAGAGCCCCTGAACAGGAAGCTGGAAGGTAGCTGGGGCTGGCCTGGGCTCTGAGACCTGAAAGCAGCTGATGAGCTGAAAGGCAGTTGCAAGGCAGCAGCGGACAGCTGAAAGAGCCTGGTAGTGGGAAATTGTACTAGGCATTGCCAAAGGTGCTGTGTAGTGAGAAAGTATACTAGGCGTTGTCAAAGGTACTGTAGCGTGACTTGTGTGGAGTGAATTAAAAGAAAAGTGTTTTGAAGTATGAATTGGTCAAGGACTATCATTTGTCGTACGAAGAAGGTTACGGGGAGGTAGGACCCTCTGAAATGCTTCACAGAATTTCCCATGATGATGTGTTTCTGGAATACTGTGCCATTTCATGAATATTCAGGCTTTCTGTAACGTGTAATTACAATTTTGCTTCACAGCACTTTTTTCTTCCCCTCTTCTACTTTTCTTGTCTCCCCATGGCGGCCTACATCAATCTAGCATGGTAATTTTCATTCATATGCCACCTCAGGCTATCCCTGTTTTGCTTCTTGTCTGTCATGCAGTTCTTTGTTGGGATATTCACGTTCAATAGAGGATGGATATACTTTGTAACGTTACAACATGGCTGGTTACAGAGCAGCATTGAAGCAGATTCAATAGTAAACTTTCAAAAGGGAATTGGATAAATACTTGAAAGGGAAAAATTTGCATGGCTATGGGGAAAGATCAGGGAAGTGGGACTCTATTGGCACAGGCGTGGGAGGAGGCTGCCTGCCCTTACTCTTGACTGAGGAATGTGGGTGACCTGAGAAACCTAAATTCTTTTTTTTAATGATGACATTGGACCTTAAGTTGAAAAAATGGGGGTTTCAGCGTTCAGAATTCAGCAGCAGCAAATTGTCTGGCTTTAGCAAAGCAAGTACACCATCAGTTGTAAAATACTAGCACAAGTGTCATTTTCATGTTGAAACCAAACACTTCAATATCTTGACCATGGGTGTCAGCCTTGGCTTCGTGGTAGCACACTTGCCTCTGAGTCAGGTGGTTGTGGAGCACATAATCTAGACTGACACTTAAGTGCTGTACTGAGGGAGTGCAGCACTGTCAGAGGTGCTGGCTTTTGGATGTGACCTTAAACCGAGGTCCCTGTCTGCCCTCTCAGGTGGACGTAAAAGTTCCCAAGGCACTATTTCAAAGAAGAGCAGGTGAGTTCTCCACTGTGTCCTGGCCAATATTTATCCCTCAGTCAACATCACTGTAACAGATTATCTGGTCATTTATCTCATTGCTGTTTGTGTATCCTCGCTGTGCACAAATTGGCTGCCGCGTTTCCTACATTACAACAGGGACTACAAAAGTGGCTGTAAAGTGCTTTGGGACATCCTGAGGTTGTGAAATGCAAGTCTTTCTTTCTTTCTATTTTGTTTCAGCACAACTATGGACAAGCAGATTGTTTTGCTCAGTCTATTGCAGTAAACAGCCTCACATTCCGCTGAAAACCAGTCTGTTGGTGAATAATGCCCATGGTCTTCAAATACTGACTTATTTATGTAAATTGAGAGGCAGCTGGCAAATGTTACTTGATGTTATCTTGATTGCAGATACCATTTAAGTGTCTTAAGTTACTTATGTATATAAATACTCACTGACACAATGCTGTGTTTACTGTACACTTCTGGAGTTGCTATGCTCACTTTTTGCACACTCAAGTCATTTAAAACTTTAACCCTTTGCAAACTGTAGTAGCACCTCACATCCAATAATATGGCCTGGATTTTGCACTGGGTGGGTAGTAATGGTGTTACTAGTGACAGTAGGTATGCTTGTGGGTGTTTTCATTATTTTGCACTCCTGGCAGTAACTGTCATTTATGAATGTTTAACTGACCAGCCAGTGGACTTTTCACAATCTGGTGTATTTATGTAGTACACATGGGGATTAAGCTGCAATGAGTGAAATATCCCTCCCCAAAGGTTGTGTGAACACACAGCTGTTATTTTGACTGCCAAAAATAGACCTCCAGTCATGTCCAAAAAAGGAGTGCAGAAAGATCAACCTCTAGTTGGCCTTATCTCCACCAATAATATTTTAAATTTTCGTGTATCTTCCCATTTTCTCCCCTCCTTATTAAGGTGCAGATTCTTTCTCGAGTGTAACTCTACAGGAATCGACAGCCTTCTATTACTCTCCCAAGTAGTCATTCATGAAATGAATGCAGACAGTGAGCATTAGCAAGCTATTTGACTGTTGAGGGCATCGTAGTCAGACCTGATGCTGACCTCATCCAATGTCACTCTCACACACACCCTTTTCCAGCAGGAATCTCTTGGGAGCAGAAATAGGGACTGCTGACTTTTCCTTTCCCTATCTTAAGCCAAACATACAGCTCCAAAAGCTGCCTGGAGTATTTTTTTTGATAAGATCAGACGATGAATTGGCAATCCACCAGCCCACCCCAATAACTTGTTCTGCCTCGATAGCTTGGTTCAGTTGTACCACTCATTCCTCAGAGAGAAGGTTGTGAGTTCAAGGCTCGTGCCAAGACTTGAGCACATAATCTAAGATGGACAATGGGACTATTGTGCATTTTTGGAGGCGCTGGGGGTTGATTTTCAGCTTACCACCAGGGCATATGGAAACTGCTAATTTTTCATTTCCATTGAAATCGATGCAGATGAAAATCGGACGAGTTCTACAACGGGCAGCCGATCCGCAACGCCGGTTTTACACCCAGGCAGTAAGTTGAAAATCTAGCCCGCTGTCTTTCGGATGAGACGTTAAACCTGCTCAGGTGGATGAAGAAGATCCAGTGGCATTTTTCCGAAGAAGAGCAGGGGAGTTCTCCCAGTGTCCTGTCCAATATTCATCCCTCAACCAACACCACCAAAAACAGATTAACTGGTCAGTCATCGCATTGCTGTTTATGGGACCTTGCTATGATTGCCTACAAAACAAGAGCGACTACACTTCAAAAAAAATATTCAGTGGCTGTGAAACACTCTGGGATGTCCTGAGAACAGGAACGACACTATGTAAATAAAAGTTCGTTCTTCCTTCTTTCAACAGTAGCTTTCTCCCAACAGACAAGTGGAAAACATGCCTCATGCAGCAGTCGTCACCATCAGCAGATATGAATAGCTGAAAGATATTGTAGGAACAATGCTCCACAATAGCAAGAAGAGGGAAATTTATCAAAAAACAACATTTAATTTTAAGGCAGAACATTCACCTCAGACACAATGCTATTTTAGTATTTTTGTGCTGTGACAAACTGTATTTGCACTGTGGTATACGTTCCACTCCTAATTTCCCACCAACACATAGGCTTTGCTCTGCATCCAGTCTCTCCTATGGCTATTGTGATGAGGGGGTGTGTTAGTTTAGACTTTGCTCTTTGTGCCATTTACCACCTATTACCCAAAGGCTGCCATTAATACAGAACAAATTGAATGAAAAGAAATATCCAGAATCCCCTGCCCGCTCTTCCAGCTCAAACATCTCTTTACATGATTTTTAAGATGGGTCAGATTGTGCAGGAATCACTGGGTGGGGGGGGGGGGGGGAGCGGGGGGAGGGGAGACCCAGCTTATAAATCCTATTCTATCTTTAGAAGCTTCTTCCAGGGAGACAGACGGAGCTGTGCTCTAATCCATGTATTATGTCTTCATGGAATGTCGGAGATATGGTATTGCAGCTCAGTATAAAGGGGAGAGGGTTTGGGTTACTACAATAACGTTCTCGGAAGGTTAACGATTTCTTATGGTATGTTCAGTGCTGGAACATGCAACATTCCATAGGATCCAACAAGACATTTTTGAGGAAGCTTTGGTGCAGAAGGTATTCCAAACTTATGGTGCGTCAAGAAAAGGCACAGCATGTGCGTAGTCCAGTGAAATTTAAAATACATATAAATCCTTCTGCTTCTGCACCTCCCTGTCCTCCTTTTAAGACCCTCCTTGAAAAACCACCTCTTTTACTGAGCTTTTGGTCACCCCTCCTAATATCTCCTTCTTTGGCTGGGCATTAATTTTTGTCTGATTACGCTCCGTGAAGCGCTGTGGGGCAGTTTTCTTGTTAAATGAAATACATAAAGTTGTTGATGACGATAGCTGTGAACCCAATTTGAATGGTAAGTGATTAATACCACCATTGCACTCCCCACCCCACTCATAATAAATTGTTTTGCCCTTCTACGAGTAGCTCTCTACTGTTGTTTTCATTGTATATGTTGCAATGGATAGCATGGCTACTACCAAGGTGATTTGTCTATTGTTACGCAGTCCCTCACAGCTCTCAATAGTAAATCCATGACATTAACAGTAGCACAGTTGATCAGTGAAATGTGCGTATCTGATGACGTTTTCATGCTGCAGTGAAGTAAGACATTTGGCCCTTTTTAAGCCAATATTATTAAACACTTAATTGTTGAATTGAGAAGTTCTTGATCAACAACCAATCATGCGCATTCAGTCTTGTGCATTAAAAATACATTGTTTCTCACCATAGTGTCAGCAGAGCACTACAGGTTCTCATTATGAGGTGTAATAGTCAGCTATGTAGTTATTAGTGAGGCATGAAAGGACTCACTACAAGGCTACCCCTATCCATCTAAATGTGTTACTCTGCTTATAACAGCATATTAAATAAATAATTCGCCCAAAAACTAATTTCATTGTACGTATTTACTTTGGCAGTTCCTTGTAATTTGTGACATTTTCAAATAAAGATAAAGTTTTAACTCTGTGATATTGTATCAGCAGTGAGAGCAGCAACAGCTGTCAATGTGATGTCACAACACTGACAGTGATAGAGATCTTTCACGTACACCTGTCCTCATGATGCAAATGTGTACCAGGTCCTCAAAACAATCTTTTATATTTAAAGGAAGTAAATCATTGGCTGTGATGCACTTTGGGATGTCCTGAGTTTGTGATAGGGCTCTCTATAAATGCAAGTTCTATTTTTGCGAAAGCAGCTTTTAAAAAAAAATTGTACGTTGTAGGAGGAAGGGAAGACCAAGGGAGGTAAAGAGTTGCCCAGTTTTGATGTCCTGGGAAATAATAAAAGTGGACTCAAGGCACTTTTTAGATTGTTGCTTGTTTAGATCAGATCATGAGAAGGCAACGTCTGTGAGCTGGCTCCCCAAATTTACACTGGTAAAACTGACTCCCTCATCCTGGCACCAGACCTGTAGACCCCCAAGAAAATGCAGGCTTACTATTCTGTCACTGGGATAAGGGAGCTGGATTTAGAATTGTAAACATTGAAACATTAACTCTTTATATTTATACATTTTATATTTCCCAGGACCTCTAAATTAGCCAACTCTTTACCTCCCATGGACTTCCCTTCCTCCTACAAAGTACAATTTTTTTAAAGCTGCTTTAGCAAAAACAGAACTAGAGCCCCATCACACGCTCAAGACGTCTCAAAGTGCTTCATAGCCAATGATCTACTTTTGGAGTGCAGTCACTGTTGTTTTCCTGCTGTTTTAATGTGGAAGTGACCTCTGTGTTTACATTGCTAAATCTCACCAAGACTTCTTTGACAGCACCTCCCAAACCCGCGTCCTCCACCACCTAGAAGGACGAGGGCAGCAGGCACATGGGAACACCATCCCCTCCAAGTCACACACCATCCTAACTTGGAAATATATCGCCGTTCCTTCATCATTGCTGGGTCAAAATCCTGGAACTCCCTACCTAACAGCACTGTGGGAGCACCTTCCTCACAGACTGAAGCAGTTCAAGAGGAAGGCTTCCCAGCACCTTCTCAAGGGCAACTAGGAATGGGCAATAAATGCCGGCCTTGCTAGCGATGCCCATGTCCCGAGCATGAATAAATAAAAATTATCAGTGGGCTTTAGAACCTCAAAAGATAGAACTCACCCACTGGCACCACTGCCCACTAATGCTTTATCTACCATGACTGAGTAACCAAGTAACCAAAATATTTCAAATTGCTCATTACCCATTTGGGACTTCTCTCCTCACAGCTTTAGTGTCAGATCTTTGATTTTTTTTTAAAAAGGTCCAAAAAAATTTTCACCACAACATTTTGACACAGTAGTCTACCACTTATCTATACTTCAGTGTCATTTTTAAATTTGCCAGACCCCAAGGAAAGGAGAATAACCAAGATCCGTAAATAACAACGAAGACATAAAATGCTGGGAACAATTAGCAAGTCAATCCAGCTCTGTGAAGGGAACAGACAAGTTAATGTTTCAGGTGTTACCCTTCATCAGAACTGGAAAAATTTAAGACCATTTAAATTAGAATGGAACAAAGGGTAAAGGGAGGAAAAGAAAAAGCAATCACACGTGATAGAGGAAGTATGGGTAAAATTACCTATAATGTCCTTAAAAGAAAAACAGGAGATGGTTAAATGGCAGAGGTGATAAAATGATATAATGAGACAATGGGACGAAGCACAAAGTAAATTAAAGACATAATATACTTGAGCAAAAAAACCTGGGCTGACATTTCAGTGCAGTATGAGGGAGTGCTGCACTGTGAGATTCCGTATTTGGATGAGACGTTAAACCAAGGCCCCGTCTGGCCTTTCAGGTGGACTTTAAAAATCCCATGGCACTATTTTTAAGAAGTGCAGAGGAGTTCTCCCCATGTGTCCTGGGCCAATATTTATCCCTCAACCAACATCACTAAAACAGATTATCTAATCATTTATCAAATTGTTTGCGAGACTTAATGCGCAAATTGGCTGCCACATTTCCTACATTCCAACAGTGACTACACTCAAAGTACTTCATTGGCTATAAAACGCTGAGGTTGTGAAAGGCACTATAAGAGAGACAAAGATCGTGTGAATAGATGAGGGGGACTCATAGAAACAGGAGTCGGCCATTCAGCCCCTCGAGCCTGTTCCGCCATTCAATTAGATCATGATTAATCTGTATCTTAACTCCATCAACCTGCCTTGGTTCTGTAAGTCCTAATACCTTTGCCTAACAAAAATCTACCAATCTCAGTTTTGAGATTTTCAATTGACCCCCAGCCACAACAGCTTTTTGGGGGAACAGAGTTCCAGTTTCCCACTACCCTTTGTGTGACGAAGTGCTTTCTGACATCACCCCTGAATGGCCTAGCTCTAATTTTAGCTCACTTGTTCTCGACTCCCCCGCTAGAGGAAATAGTTTCTCTCTATCTACCCTAAATCCTTTATTCATCTTAAACACCTCAATTAGATTCAGGCAGCTCTGAAGTTGAAATAGGGGAAACTGGCAAAGTCGAGCAGGATTCATCGGCTTGAAGAGAAGAAAAGCAGGCTGACACCGAGTGAGCAGATTCTCCTGCCAGCACAATGTTCCAACAGCAGGTCTCCACCCCAAGTGCCAAATCGCCTCCTCCCAAAACATCAACACAACCATTGCAAACCAACCGCATCCCCTGCCATAAAGAAAGTGAAACTATAGCTAAGGTCTGAAGGTTCAATAACAAGATTGTTCCTCAGGGCTATATTAATGTGACTCATGTCTGGATGATAAAATGGTTGCAGACCCAGTCGGGAGATTCATGTCCACAGTCTGTCCAACGCTCACACTTGCTTAGCTTACTTGTGCTGTGTGAGTGGAGGGGTGACTGCATTCAGTGAAGAGATGCACTTAATCTGAGCGTGAGGGGGAGGTGTGCAAAAAGAGACATGATTCAGCCTGCTCTCTTGAATCGTGCCTCATGTTGGCAAATTGTGGAGTATGATTGGGACGCCATTGTATAGAGCAACCTGCCTTCAGTCCTGTAGAAGAATGCGTGTTGTGAGCAGTTTGCGGTGATAGAATGAATAAAAACACCGAGGGTCTTTTTGATAACAACTGGCAGTGGACCTCCGTAGAGATTTAGATTAGTTACGTTGTCCATTTGTACTTGCATCTGACTGGCTAAACTACAGGGTAGCTGAAAAGAAATGCAGCTGCCAACGTATAGAAAGAAGAAAAATCTTGCATTTATATAGCACCTTTTACCATCCCAAAAGGCTTTACAGCCAATGAAGTACTTTTGAAGTGCAATCACTGTTCTAATGTAGGAAATGTGGCAGACAATTTGCACACAGCAAGGTCCCACAAACAGATAATCTGCTTTAGTGATGTTAGTTGAGGGATAGATATTGGGCAGGACACCAGGGATAACTCCTCTGCTCTTTTTCGAAATAGTGCCATGGGATCTTTTACATCCACCTGAGCGGGTTTAACGTCTCATCCAAAAGATGGCACTTCTGACAGTGCAGCACTCCCTCAGTACTGCACTGGAGTGTCAGCCTAGATTATGGGCTCAAGTCTCTGGAGTGGGACTTGAACCCACAACCTTCTGCCGAAGAGGCAAGAGTGCCACCACTGAGTCATGGCTGACACTTATATGCAAGTAAACTACAGAAAATAAAACTGAGAAGAACTATTTTGTCAGTCCGGTCGAGTGTTTAAGAACAAGGTTTAACAATGCTAATAAAGAGCCATAAATCTGGGAAATGCACAACGAGGAGATCGACAAGTGAGAGGGGAAGAGAGGTTAAGGTTTCGGGTGTGAATCTTCAGGATTGGCACGTTCAGGAAGGGAGGCCTTTTTATAGGACTGAGCAAAACACAGAGAGGAAGGGAAAACAACATATCGATGTTGAGAGTTTAGACTATGGAAGAAGCGAGTAATCGTGTTGCTAAGATCAGTTTTATGTTTAAAAGGTCGCGTAGGAGAAGAATCTGTCGCTTTGAGGAGTTAGACAAAGTTTGTAATTACTGTAAATGTACAGTTTGTACTGAATACCTGTTTAAATTGAAATAATTTTGCCGGTTGGTTTATATCCTGAGTCATGGTCTGATAGAAAGTATATTCGTCTGCCTATGAAGAGGAATCATAGAACCATAGAAGGTTACAGCATGGAAGGAGGCCATTCGGCCCATCAAGTCCATGCTGGCTCTGTACATGAGCAATCCAGCTAGTCCCACTCCCTCACCCTATCCCCGTAGCCCTGCAAATTTTTTCCTTTCAAGCACTTATCCAGTTCCCTCTCGAAGGCCATGATTGAATCTGCCTCCACCACCCCCTTGGGCAGTGCATTCCAAACCCTAACCACTCGCTGTGTAAAAAACTTTTTTCTCATGTCACCTTTGGTTCTTTTGCCAATCACCTTAAATCTATGTCCTCTGGTTCTTGACCCTGCCGCCAATGGGAACAGTTTCTCTCTATCTACTCTGTCCAGACCCTTTCAAGATTTTGAATACCTCTATCAAATCTACTCTCAACGTTCTCTGTTCCAAGGAGGACAACCCCAGCTTCTCCAGTCTATCCATGTAATTTAAGTCCCTCATCCCTGGAATCATTCTAGTAAATCTCTTCTGCACCCTCTCTAAGGCCTTCACATCTTTTCTAAAGTGCGGTGCCCAGAACTGGACACAATACTTCAGTTGTGGCCGAACCAGTGTTTTATAAAGGGTCATCATGACTTCCTTGCTTTTGTATCCATGCCTCCAATTATATAGCCCCGTATGCTTTTTTAACCACTTTCTCAACCTGCCCTGCCACCTTCAACGATTTGTGCACATATACGCCCAGATCCCTCTGTTCCACTACCCCTTTTAGAATTGTGCCTTCTAGTTTATATTGCGTCTCCTCATTTTTCCTACCGAAATGCATCACCTCGCATTTTTCCATGTTAAACTTCATCTGCCATATGTCCATCCATGCCACCAGCCTGTCTATATCCTCTTAAAGTTTATCACTATCCTCCTCACTGTTCACTACCCTTCCAAGTTTTGTGTCATCTGCAAATTTTGAAATTGTGCCCTATACACCCAAGTCCCAGTCATTAATAAATATCAAGAAAAGCAGTGATCCCAGCACTGACCCCTGGGGAACACCACTGTACACCTCCCTCCAGTCCGATAAACAACCGTTCACCACTACTCTCTGTTTCCTGTCATTTAGCCAATTCTGTATCCATGTTGCTATTGCCCCCTTTATTCCATGGGCCGCAATCTGAATAGCAAGCCTACCATGTGGCACTTTATCAAACGCTTTTTGAAAATCCATATACACCACATCAACTGCATTGCCCTCATCTACCCTCTCTGTTACCTCATCAACAAAGTCTATTAAGTTGGTTGAACACGATTTGCCTTTAACAAATCCGTGCTGGCTTTCCATAATTAAACCACACTCGACCAAATGACTGTTAATTCTGTCCCGGATTATTGTTTCCAAAAGTTTCCCCACCACCGAGGTTAAACTGACTGGCCTATAGTTGCTGGGTTTATCTTTACGTCCTTTTTTGAACAAGGGTGTAACATTTGCAATTCTCCTGACCTCTGGCACCACCCCCATATCTAAGGATGTCTGGAAGATTACGGCCAGTGCCTCCGCGATTTCCCCCCTTACTTCCTTCAGCATCCTAGGATGCATCCCATCCGGACCGTGTGACTTACCTATTTTAAGTACAGCTAGCCTGTCTAGTACCTCTTCTTTCTCAATTTTTAGCCCATCCAGTATCTTAACTATATCTTCCTTTACCGAGACTCTGGCAGCATCTTCTTCTTTGGTAAAGACCGATGCAAAGTACTCATTTACTACCTCAGCCATGCCCACTGCCTCCATGAGTAGATCTCCTTTATGGTCCCTAATCGGCCTCACCCCTCCTCTTACTATCCATTTACTGTTAACATGTCTGTAGAAGACTTTTGGATTCCCTTTTATGTTGGTCGCTAGTCTATTCTCATACTCTCTCTTAGCCCCTCTTATTCCCTTTTCACTTCCCCTCTGAACTTTCTATATTCTGCCTGGTTCTCACTGGTGTTATCAACCTGACACCTGTCATACGGTGCTTTTTTCCGCTTCATCTTAGTCTCTATCTCCTTTGTCATCCAGGAGCTCTGGCTTTAGTTGCCCTATCTTTCTCCCTCATTGGAATGTACCTAGTCCGTACCTGAATTATCTCCTCTTTAAAGGCCGCCCACTGTTCAATTATAGTTTTGCCTGCCAATCTATGATTCCAATTTACCCGAGCCAGATCTGTTCTCCTCCCACTAAAATTGGCCCTCCTCCAATTAAGTATTTTTACTTTAGAGTGGTCAGAGTCCTTTTCCATAGCTATTCTAAACCTTATGTTACTATGATCAAGGTTTAGAAGGGATCATGTAGTGGACTGTGATATGTGCCAGCAAGCCGGAGTGCTGTAGCATGGGTTCTTTGAGTCTCACTGCATTTATCTAAGTATTGGACAGGTAAATTCACGCTCTGGCTCAGAGGGATACAAGGTTCGCTCACGGGACTGGCCGAGGTGCTGAGCCCAAGGAGAATATTGAGCGTAAAATGCCAAAAACAGAACATCATCCAACTGGATTTTGAATGAATCTAAGGTTGTTACCTCCACTGCCCTAGCTGGGAGGTCTTTCCAAATGTTTATCACTCTTTGCAGGAAGATGTTCTTGCTGACATCAGTTCCCGATCTGAACTTTCACCACTTTGAACCTATGGCCACTTGTTTCATTGGCATTTGAGACATGACAATTGGCAAGTGTAGCATGCTTGGGAGGAACAGGTGATTTTGGACCTATGATACCCAAAGCTCTCCACCACTGGAGCTTCCCTCGCATCGTCTGGGTCTGTTGTAGTCTATTTGATAGCGATTGATTGCTATGATTAGTCAACAACTCCATTATTATTGTATTATGCGACTACCAGGATGGTAGAAGGCCAACTAGATGGAGCTTGGTCTTCTTTCTTCCACCTGTTTCTGGTCATGGCTTATTTTAAAGTATCTTTCTATACAATTTGATATTGTATATCCTAAAGTTCCCTTTCAATCACCTCCTTCCAAGTTAAGGAGCCCCAATTTCTCTAAAATATACAAAAATGTCTTCAATAGAACATGTTTATCACACTTCAGAGTTTCAAAAGTGTAAAAAAGAGAAAGAGAGCCAGTCATTTCCTACAGTTTTTTCTGACCTTGACAACTTGGCTATTCCACAAGACAGAAACCAGAGATTTATAAGCAGTTTCCAATCTACAGAAACCTCCCTGAACAAATAGCCTCTAACAGACCTCAGCGTGTGCCTACAGGAAGTATCTTAGCAGTAGCCATAAAGGGACAGGCCAAGTTAAACACAACTTTGTCTTAGCAGCTAAACATCACAGCTGTGCTCCAGACCCCAGACTACTGGTGAGCAATGCCACATGAGATTAGTTTATCAATAATTGCAATAGTGTGTCAAGAGGGAATCTCACCCTGTGGATCATGTCATTCAGGTGCCACTGTACCGGGGAATAGCCCAGATCATAGTGTGCATTTTGCATTCTCCTAAATACCCAGTGGACCGACAACTCTGCAGCTTCTGCCTCCCTTTATGCCATCGTCGCAGAAACAGATGTAATGCCCTGTAGGATGCACCGCCTGGGAAATCTGCTGTGACTGATGGGCGAGATGACACAGTCGGGGATGTGCTCATCAGTGATTCATGGCGTCGGATCCGGTTGACGTCCAGACACAGTTGAAACTCTTTTTTTAAAAAAATTGGAGAATTTTAAAGCAAGTACATGAAAGATAATTTTGCTGTTTTACATGGTTATTGGTTACATTGAAATTCTGCTGCCAACATCTCTGTATTCGGAAGTAAGAGTGCAAACAGAAATATATGTGCTACTAGCTGGAGAGCAGTCTGTTCCAACCTAGGTAGAAGTTGGTGCTGCTGAAAGAATAAACAAGCAGTATTCAGCTGCATGCATTCTGTGAAAGCACGTTAGGTATTTCCTCAAATAAAAGCAAAAGTCTCTCTCTCCACAGATGCTGCCTGACCTGCTGAGTATTTCCAGCATTTTCTGTTTTTATTTTAGGTATTTCCTCGTTAGCAAGCCAAATAATCACTTCCGTGTGACACGTAGTCCTGTAATCGCAGTAGGTCTGTGCCATCACTTTGAGAGGGGTCCTTACACTCTGGGTGACGCCATTTAGATACTGTTAGAATCCTGGAATTTTGCAACCCGCTAGAAGGCTATTCAGCCTATCATCCTCTGCTGGCTCCCTGAAAGAGTTACCCACAGCCCCATTCCTCTGTGCTTTCTCCATACCCATTTACTTTTTTCTTTTGCAAATATTTAGCCACTTCCCTTTTAAAAGCCATTATAAATTCTGCTTCCACCTCTAATTCCACATCCTATCAACTCTGCATAAAATACATTTTCCTAACCCTGACCTTCATTCTTTTGGTGATTATCTTAAATTTCTGCCCTCTGACTCACTGATCAGTGGAAATAGTTTATCCTGATTTACCTTATCAAAATATGGTGAACACCTCTATCAGATCTCCTCTTAAATTTCTTTGTTCTAAAATGCCTCAGTTCCTTTAGTTTCTAAAGCCTTTCATTCCTGATTTCATCTTGGGGAATCTCTTCAGCACTCTTTTCTTGACCTTGACAGCCTTCCAAAAAGGTGCCCAAAACTGGACACTATAGTCAAACTGCAACCCTGCCAATGATTTGTACAGGCATTACCTCTTTGCTTTTGTGCTCTATGCACTTATTTATAAAACCTAAGATTTCATGCCCTTTTTTACAGATTGATCACCTTGTCCTCCCACTTTTGAAGATCTGTGTATCTGAACCCCTAAGTCTCTTGCTCCTCTGCTTATGTTACAGTTTACCATTTAGTGTATGAGTTCTCTCCCTATTCTTCCTCCCAAAATATATCACTTCACATTTCTCCACATTCAATTTCATCTGACATGTATCTGCCCAATGTGCTATGTCCTCCTGAAGTTGCTTACAGTTTTTTTCAGAGTTAACCCCTCTCCCTATACTTGTGTCATCGACAGCCCAGGCCAAACCACACTTATTATAATCCTCCTAAATACCTGGCAGAACAATATTGCGCTCAAAAGAGTTGTACTATGGATACGATAAGAGAAAGTAAAACTTAGGGGGTAATTTTACCCTAACTTGCCCGACAAGAAACTGAAGCAATCAGATCAGACTTCAATGGAAAGTAAAATCGGGCAGCGTGCAAAACAGCCGGTGTGATAGTGTCAGTTTCCCACCAGGCGGGTTAGGTTAAAATCACATTCTTGATTTCAGTAACCAAAGACTGTGCTTACCAGAAGGGACATCTCCCAGCACTAAAGTTCAGTAATGAATGTTGAAACAATACAGTAATATTTACAGCAACCGCATGGCATGGCTGAAATGCCTTGTCTTTATTATTTTGTATAATTTGCTTTGACGTTGGAGATTGGACTGTCTGTCCTACTCTTTGCTCCCAGTGTCAGGGTCAAACATTCCCAGGAGAGGAGTGGCCATCTTATGAGTTACACAACGCTCCAGACTGCTAGTGAGCAGTGCCCCATGAGATCAGTTGATTTATAAATAATTGTGCTAGCACATCCTAAACTCTGTCAGGGTTATGCAGTATAACTCACCCACAATGGGCCTTAACAGCAATGTCAGAAAAGCATCCCTTGAACCACCAGTCTTACAATTTCATTTTCCATAAAGCGGTTTGGGTGAATCAAAATGTCCATTTCCTACACCAGCCATCCTAGTGGCCTCACTAAGTGAGATTGCCAACTTGAGCCATATTATGGGTAGTTGGTGCCAATGATTCACATCTCCTACAAGCTGGGTTGAGGCTGCACAAAATTTGCTTCCTTAAGGCTCGTACAGGCAGCAAACATTGGAAACTGTCATCTCAGCACTTGGGCTGGGATTCCCAAGGATGAAAATACATTGTGGTGACACAGTGCATCACTCAGTCACAAAGTTGACCTTTTATTTCCTTTAAATATATGTTTTAAAGTTATTTTACTCCCCAGTTTTCTCCATTCCCCTCTTAAAGGTGCTGACATGTGCTAGAATTGTTCTTGTTAAGGTGGGGGTTGGGGGGGGGCGGTGGTGAGAAGGTGGGAATGGTGGGGAATGAACCAGCGTTCCTGCTCCTGATTGCTACCAATGTTGGAAAATGCACATTGAGACTCTGTCAGGAGACCCCGAAAATATTGATACAGACCTAAGGATCTCTGAAATATTAGCATAGTCACAGAGAACGTCGCTCCCACCCCTCCCACCTCCCCGGAAAAACTGAGATATTCACAGGGATCTCCAAAAGATTGACACGTGCAAGGGATCCTCCTGAAGTAATGACACCCTCCCAAAAAACCCTGTAAATATTGACACAGACTTGGAGACCCCTAAAATATTGGCACATTGCCATTGACCCTCTCCCCCAGTTTACAGCACCAGCTACCCAACCAAAACTAGTTCTATCACTGCAGAAAATCTTTTCTATTAGTATGTGTACACAACACAAATAAAATGCCTGTACATTAATAAATACAGAAACATGGTGATAGATGGACAGAAGTCTGATGACATTGTGGAACCCTCAGGAGCACTCAAGGGTCCGGTGATCACAGTTTGAAGACTCATAGTCTGGTCCCATGCATGAAAAAGGTGACTTGGGTGAGTACTGAATTACATAGAATTTACAGCACAGGAACAGGCCATTCAGCCCAACTGGTCTATCCTGTTTATGCTCCACACGAGCCTCCTCCCACCTTACTTCATCTAACTCTATCAGCATATCCTTCTATTCCTTTCTCCCTCATGTACTTGTCCAGATTCCCATTATCTTTCCTATCACCTACGTTAAGCTAACTGGTCTATAGGCCCATGGACTTGTACTTCGACCGCACCTCCCAAACCCGCGACCTCTACCGCCTAGAAGGACAAGAGCAGCAGGTACACGGGAACAACACCATCTGAATGTTCCCCTCCAAGTCACACACCATCCCGACTTGGAAATATATCGCCGTTCCTTCATTGTCGCTGGGTCAAAATCCTGTAACTCCCTACCTAACAGCACTGTGGGAGAACCTTCACCACATGGACCGCAGCGGTTCAAGAAGGCGGCTCACCACCACCTTCTCAAGGGCAATTAGGGATGGGCAATAAATGCTGGCCTTGCCAGCGATGTCCACATCCCATGAACGAATAAAAAAAAAACTAGCTCCCTTTTTAAATGTAGGAATCACATTAGCTGTCCGCCAGTCCTCTGGTACTATTCCCTTTTCTAATGAATTTTTATATATATGTAATAGTGCCTCTGTTAATCTCTTCCCTAACTTCTTTTGTAAGGAATCTTACAACACCAGGTTATAGTCCTAACTTCTTTTAGTACGCGTGGATACAATCCGCTTTAAATTTGATTAGTTTATTAATTATCTTCCCCCTTTCTATCTTAAATGTCTTTGTACCTTTTTTAATCTGCTCTTCTAATGTCATGCCCATCTTGTTAGTCTCCCTGGTAAATACTGAGGCAAAGTAACTATTCAATATTTCTGCCATTTCATTGTCATTACCTACAAGTTTATCTTGTGCATCCCTTAGTGGCCCTATCCCTATCCTGATTTTCCTTTTGTTATTTATGTGTCTGTAGAATACTATACTATTTCTTCTTATATTCTTGATAAATTAATTTCGTAGTTCCTCTTTGCTTTCCTAATTGTTTTTATGACATCCTTCCTAGCCTCTTCATTTTCCCTTTTGTCATCCTTTCCTTTATTGTCTATGTACTTTTTTTTTAAGATTCAATTTTAGCCGTATCTCTTTATTCATTCACGCTGTTTCATTATTGGCTAGTTTGTTCTTGTTTTTTAGAGGAATATATTTCTCCTGAACTCTATTGATCACCATTTTAAGTATTTCCCACTGCTGTTCTCTCTCTTTGTCTGTCAAAATTTTTTTCCAGTTTACCTTCCCTAGTTCCATTCTCATCCCCTCAAAATTAGCTTTTTTTTCCAATCTATTACTTTGATCTTCATCTTTCTCAATCATTATTTTAAACCTTATTATGTTATGATTGCTATTGCCTAGATGTTCCCATAAGCTTACTTCTCTTATCTGCTCCGGTTCATTTCCCATTACTAGATCCAGCAGTGATTCCTCTCTTGTTGGGCTTCTCACATACTGGGTAAGAAAAGAGTCCTGTACACACTGTAAAAATTCCATTCCCCTTTCCCTACCTCTTCTTGCCAGTTTATTTGGGGGTAGTTGAAATCTCCCATGATTATTATTCGATGTTTTTTTACTCATTTCATAGATTTGCCTACATATTTCTTCCTCCACTTCCCTTCCACTATTAGGTGCTCTGTAGAATATGTCTATTAATGTGATCGATTCCTTCTTATCCTTTGTCTCAATCCATATGGATTCTGTTTCTATCTTAATATTACTTACCTCCCTTTTCTCTATTGCCAT
The DNA here is from genome assembly GCF_035084215.1 of Heptranchias perlo. Lineage (NCBI taxonomy): Eukaryota > Metazoa > Chordata > Chondrichthyes > Hexanchiformes > Hexanchidae > Heptranchias > Heptranchias perlo. The sequence continues at coordinate 11,966,754 of NC_090351.1, forward strand.
TATGTTGTCTCTAATTAGTACAGCTACCCCAGCTACTTAAGAAAAGTAAGTAGATTGCAGATGCAACACATAGACAGTATGTAACAATTTCAGAATACTCTTAAAGCAGCATTCTGGATATTGTGAGAAGAATTTTGCTCACCTTATGTGAACTCCTACTTACCAAAACAAAGATAAAAAACTTTTATATCATCTGTAAATATTGATCACTACTGCTTTCAGAGAGAGGCTTTAAGTTTGACTGAGTGGTCTCTAGTTTCTTTGTACTTACAACTTGCAAATATTCACCTTCCTGGTTCCAAGGAAATAATTATAATAAAGATATTCAGAGATATTGCCAATTTTCAGAGTAGTGTAGGCCCAGCCAGCAAGAAAGGGTGTATTTTAATTTTATTTCCAGTAACTTGAAACCAGTTGTATAATAAAAGGGAGCCCTGAAGAAAACAAGAGTTATATTTCCTTCATTTTTGTGAAACAATGGTATTTTGCCTGAAGTTTTGAACTTGTTTCTATGGCCTACATTTTGTGTTTCTTTTCTCCCTGCTGCTCCCCAAGATGCTGACTCATATTGAAGGAGAGTTCACCAGGCATTTAAACTCTCCTCTACCTTGCCCTGGTGGCCATTTTTCATGTCACAATTGGTAGGCTATTTGACCATGGGAGCATCAGGGCTGAGGCCAATTCTGTCCTCACCTGACATGCACTGTCCAGTGGGAGTCACTAGATAGCAATCAGCTGTGGGAATACTGGCTGAGTTTCTTTCTTCTCCAGCCCAGGGTTACTGAGACTGATTGTAGCTCCTCAACTGGGATCAGATAACACAGAACAGATCAGGCACGGAACCCGACATCTTCCGGCTTGGTATTTTTCAGTTCCGCACTGAGCAGATCACTTACCGACTCGGCAATGGAGACCCCTGATTTTTATTTCATAAACAGATAGGTAGCTGTTCCACAGTCTCTGCTACTCTTAGCGACTAGTTTATAATGGCTTTTTACTGAATGGCTGCTTTCCACGACGACCATTGACCCCACCAAACTTCTCCACACTCGGATACCACTGTGGGGAGGGAGCTCTTCTCCCAATCTACTGGCCTACCACTCCTGCTGCTGAGAGCCTCAATCAATTACTAGTGGGTTGCATACAGGAATGCCTCAGGAAAGGTATGGAAGTCTGGGAAACTCCAAATCAAGGCCATTTGGTACCAAAGTAGAAAATCTCCCCCATTATATATAGTTGTTGATCTCCCATGGCAGTGCACACAGGGAGTAGCTACCAAGAGTCATCTTTGGGTTAAGTGGGGCTAGAGGGTGGGAGACTAACTGGACCAGGGTGCGCAGAAGTAATTGAGTCCCCATCTTGAAGTCATATATTCTGTCCTTATTTTTATGTAATATTTTAATTTGAGCGAAACTTATGGCAGTTTGGGTAGCAGAGTTGGTTGCAGCATAGAAGTTTCTCCATCTTCAGGCCGAGACGCAAGGAGACACAAAATGGAGGGGTACAGTGCCACTTCTGGTAGGAGAATGTAATTACGGTGTGACCAATTACACAGGCAGTTTTCATTATAAATGTGGACATAGCAATCTATAATGACAAAAATTACAATGGAGTTGTAGACAGGAAGTGTGCACACACCTAAGATTTTTAATATATCAGACATATTAGCAAATATCCCATGGTGTTTGCTCATGGTGAGTCGGAGGTGATGCTGTTGTAAGGAAGGTGGGGAAGGAATGCAAATGGTTGCTGAAGGGATTTAGAAAGCAGCTTGTCAGAGATGTGCTCAGCAACAATTAAATTAGTGTTTTGTGATTGGTTCCCTTACACACGATAGGTCGATTAATAAATAGATTTGCCCCACTCACATGTAAAATAACAAAATTAATTTGTACCTGTGTTATGGGGCGAGAAGGCACTTCCACCTCACATTACAAAACTGGACATTTAGCCTTCCACACTGGTACAAGCTGTTTCTGTAACTCTTTTATCCTTTTCAGTGTCTCTCTACCTCTTACTTATAGAATTAGGCACAGGAACCAGCTGCAATTAAAACAATTACTTTTATTTAGGCACAAAGATGGTTTCTTCAAGTTGAGCACATAACTGCAAATTACAATATCAAATAGGCCAACTATTTAGAAAATACATGTTTTCTCAGGAAGCAAGAAGTTACAGATATGTTATCATATAATAATGTCCTGCATTATAAAGCACATGGCCCAGTCCTTGAACGTGTTGTCACCTCCCATTGTGCCTATCTTTCCCGCAACTCCATGTTTGAATCTCTCCAATCGTGTTTCTGCCCTTGCCACAGTACTGAAATGGCCCTTATCAAAGTCACAAATGACTTTCTATGTGACTATGACCATGGGAAACTATCCCTACTCATCCTTCTCACGTTGTCTGCAGCCTTTGACACGGTCGACCACACCATCCTCCTCCAACGCCTCTCCTCCGTCTGGGTGGGACTGCGCTGGCCTGGTTCTATTCTTATCCATCCAGTTGTAGCCAGAGAATCGCCTGCATGGCTTCTCTTCCCGCTCCTGTATCATTACCTCTGGAGTCCCCCAAGGATCTATCCTTGGCCCCCTCCTATTTCTCAGCTGCATGCTGCCACTCGGCGATATCATCCAAAAACACGACGTCAGGTTCCACATGTACGCTGAACGACACCATGCTCTACCTCACCACCACCTCCCTCGACCTCTCCACTGTCTCCGATTTGTCACACTGCTTGTCTGACATCCAGTATTGGATGAGCAAAAATTTCCTTCAACTAAATATTGGGAAGACTGAAGCCATTGTCTTTGGTTCCTACCACAAACTCCCCGAGCCACCAACTCCATCCCTCTCCCTGGCCGCTGTCTGAGGCTGAACCAGACCGTTCGGTCCCTTGGCATCCTATTTGACCCTGAGATGAACTTCCAACCATATATCTACTCCATCACCAAGACCGGCTACTTCCATCTCTGGAGCATCGCCCATCTCCGCTCCTGCCTCAGCTCATCTGCTGCTGAAACCCTCATCCATGCCTTTGTTACCTCTAGACTCAACTATTCCAATGGTCTCCTGGCCAGCCTCCCATCTTCCACCCTCCATAAACTTGAGCTCATCCAAACCTCTGGTGCCTGTATCCTAATTTGCACCAAGTCCTGTTCATCCATCTCTCTGTGCTCGCTAACTTACATTGGCTCCCGGTCCAGGAATGCCTCGATTTTAAAATCCCTCCATGGCCTCACCCCTCCTTATCTCTATAACCTCCTCCTGCCCTACAACCCTCCGAGATCTCTGCACTCCTCCAATTCTTGCCACTTGCGCATCCCCGATTTTAATCATTCCACCATTGGCAGCCGTGCCTAGAACTGCATAGGTCCTAAGCTCTGGAATTCCCTGCCTAAACCTCTCTGCCTCTCACCTCCTTTTAAGACGCCCCTTAAAACCTACCTCTTTGACCAAGCTTTTGGTCACCTGTCTTAATATCTCCTTATGTGGCTCAGTGTCAAATTTTGTCTGATAACGCTCCTGTGAAGCGCCTTGGGACGTTTTACTACACTAAAGGCGCTATATAAATGCAAGTTGTTCTTGTGGCATCCTGGTTTAACCAATAGTTTTTCTAAACACAGCTTTAAACTATATACTTACTTCTATGTTTGCTTCATGGTTAGTAGTATAAAATACAATGTTTTGAGCAAAACTAAAATTATAATTCAAAATTTTTCTTGAGAGAGAATAACTGAACAGCCCTTTACCAAAAATAGCAAGAAGACCAAGATTTATAAAACTAAAGTGTAGCAAAAAATATGGATTTTTTTTGCCTGTGTTGAATTTGTAAACTTATATTTCATGTTACTAGAAACGGCCTTTAATGGGATAAAACTCAGAGTGATGAGAATGTGGAATTCACTACCACATGGAGTGGTTGAGATAATTAGCATAGATACATTTAAGGAGAAGCTTGATAAGTACTTTCGAGCAGGAGAAAGGAATAGAAGGATACGTTGATAGGGTCAGATGAAGTAGGGTGGGAGGAGGCTCGTGTGGAGCATAAACACTAATATAGGCCAGTTGGGCCGAATGGCCTGTTTCTGTGCTGTAAAATTCTATGTAATGCTATGTACAACCCAAGGTTACACAAAGCATCTGTTCAGCAGAAAGCCATTCACTCAAAGAAGACAAGTCCTCAAGAAAGTACTTTTCCATTCTTTATGGCACATACAATGATTGACTGAAATGTTAATTGATAAATTAAATCAAGTGCATTATTTTCAATCATAACATCTTTGCTATTGTCAGAGATTGCCTACATTCAATGTTGATGAATGACTGTGTTCCAATGTAATTATAAGACTTACAGCTGTCTGCTGCTTTAGTTCAGGGTGGCTGCAGGGCTGATCCCTTACCACCTGAACACAGAACATTGTCTGGACCCCAAACTAGAGTGGTGGCTTTGATTGACAACACCGTCTGTGACCTTTGAGAAAGGGACAGGCTCATTGATTGCATGGAGACCACTTTAGCAGACAACTTGGGGTCAGAATTCTCATATTACAGAATTAAATTAGGGATCAGTTTCAGTCAGTAATATGTGTGTGAATCTCATAGCCAACAGCCACAGGGCTGCGTGCTTTAAATGCTCAGCTAGATTTCAAAAGTAGCCTGTTCCACAGGGTGAGTCTTCGCCCCTGAAATTCCATTTGAGGTCAAGGGAGAAATGGGTGGATCTTGAAAGCTGGTGAGAGTTCTGTTGATGCCTTTAGAAAAGCCCCAGATGTTGTGCAGGCAAGAGTAACCGATCCCAGAGGGGACCATTTACCTTTCCCGTGCCTGCAAATGGCTGCTTTCAGAGCTGAAGACTTTTTTTAACAGCTGGTTCTTTGGCAAGGTATCAGAGGGACCAATAGTAGAGCCAATGTGGACTTCTTCACCTTTCAAGGGTGGATTGGGGCAGGCACCACTGAGGCACCTTTGCTGGGGCTGTCGCTCAGCCCCGAGTATGCTAATGAGCCCACTCCTTCAATTTGAGATGGGATCCATGGCTTTGGGGATTGGCGGACTTATAGAATTATAGAATCTTACAGCACAGAAGGAGGCCATTTGGCCCATCATGCCTCTGTGAAAGAGCTATTCAATTAGTCCCACTCCCATGCTCTTTCCTCCCCTTCAAGTATTTATTCAACTCCCTTTTGAAAGTTACTATTGAATCTGCTTCCAACGCCCCTTCAGGCAGTGCATTCCAGACCATTACAACTCGCTGCGTTAAAAAAAAATTCGCCTTATCTCACCTCTGGCTCTTTTGCCAATTACCTTAAATCTGTGTCCTTTGGTTACTGACCCATCTGTCACTGGAAACAGTTTCTCCCTATTAATTATTATTATGGCCTGCTCCGCCTCACTTCTGCTGATGGAGTGTGCCAGTTGGAATTTCAGACCCTATGGGCCCGATATTAGGAGGGCGGCGGGTTCTCAGCGGGGGGGGTCGACTGGGCGCGTGGGTAACGCGCCCGGTGAAATCAGTGTGCTCCGCACTGAATCGCAGGCTAATTGGAGCCACTTACCCATGCTTCCGGGTTTCGCGCTGGAAAGCTGCGCAGCGGGCGGACTGTGCATGCACAGCAAAGTCTGTCAGCTGGAGGAGCCCTATTTAAAGGGGCAGTCCACCAATGCTCCTCCTGCAGCAAACAACCAATTCTGAACCATGTGGCAGGCCAGAGGAAAGGCTGTCCCAAGATTTTCAGACTCCTCACTCCAGGTGCTGCTGGATGGGGTGAGGAGGAGGAGGGAAATCCTTTTCCCATCCGATGGGAGGAAGTGCCCTCCCTCCACCACGAAGAAGGCCTGGCTGGAGGTGGCCGAGGAGGTCACCAGCAGCAGCGATGTGCCACGAACCTGGGTCCAGTGCAGGAAGAGATTTAATGACCTAACCAGGTCAGCCAAAGTGAGTATACTTACGCATTCTCCCGCACTCCGTCTTCCACATCATCTCCACCACCACACAACTCCTTCTGCACTGCCACCACAACACTCTCGCATCACTCCTCACATCCACTCAACTATCATCCTCACCTTGCCTGCACGTACTCACCGTCCCTGTCCCCAGCCGAACACTACCACGCAACCCAATCCTCATATAATATCATGGCTATGTTGCACACGCACCCTCCCATGCATCTCCCTCACGCTCAACCCCACCCACACCAATGCATGCAGCGGATCACCATGCAACCATCACTCAATCACGCCTCTGTGTTTTGCCTTGATAAGAGAAGAGATGCCAGAACACCCGGGAGAGGGCAAGGACCGGAGGGGGCCTATCACACCAGGTGGCACTAACAGATGCAGAGCAGCAGGCATTGGAGATCAGCCGCAGTGCCTGTCCGTGGTGGATGCCGAGGCTGGGATTGCACAAGCGGCCGGTGACAGAAATCTAACACTCAGCACTCATGATAGCGAATGATCTTAGCATCACTTGGCATCTGCAGCACCTCAACATCTGTCCACATGCCTAATATTGCTCTCTGTTCTCTTGCAGGCCCATCTGCGAGCGCCGTGACCTTGGAGGGCGATTCCTCAGAGGACCTGCCGGCCCGAGGGTCCATCGTCACATCTGAGCCAGCCATCCACCAGCGCAGATACACACACCTCAGTGGGTCCCCGTCCTCACTTAGTTGGGCTTGCACATGGTGAGTCACCACGCACATGTGAGCACGAGCAGACCCTGGTGGCAGGGGCAGCCGTGGAGAGTCCGCGTCGGTGGGAGCACTCTTCTCCAGGCTCTGCTCAGCTGGACCCAGATGCTGAACCCTGGGGGCCAGCCGTGAAAAGGAGAGTCGTTGAGGGGCAGCAGCACATTGCCGAGGTGCTGGAACAGGTGCCACGTGCACTCTCCACAATCGTGCAGAGGATGGAGGAGTCCAACTCCTGCATGAGGGGAATGGTGGCACAGGTACAAGAGGGTATCTCCGAGATAGTGTCGCAGGGACGTGAAGGCATCTCTGAGATAGTGTCGCAGGTAGGTGCGGGAATGTCTGCGATGGAGGAAAGGCTAGCCTCCATCGAGCGTCAAGCACGGCTCAACAATGAGTCCATTCAGGCCCTGACAACGGCCGTTCGGATTCAGGGTGAGCAACATTCTGCCGCCTTAAACAGGCTGACAGATACTTTACAAGTGGCCTTCCAAGGCCTCACACAAGCCTTCCAAACTGCCGTCCAGCAGGGTGGAAGGAGTAATGCGGGCCTGGGCCAGGAGAGGGATGATGGTGAAAGGGGACATGGAAGTGGGGATGCCACTCAAAGCACTCCCACGTCTCACCCGTTGCCCCCCTCTCAACCAGTACCCGCACCGCTGCCTCATCTCCAGGTGGCCGAGTCTGCCCCTGCACAGGTGCAGGTGGAGCAGTCTTTGAAGGGGCCCTCACGGGCACCGAAACCCAGAGGGCGTCCGTGCAAAGCATTTATTTGGTCAGGGCATGGACAAGAGCAACCTGCCACTACCTCTGCTGAAGCCACAGGGGTAGCACCACGTAGGGGTTCCCGTAAATGCAAGGCGAAGGTTTTGTGAGCACAAAGGGAACGCACAAGGGTGTCTGACGATTTGTCATGTTTTTTATTTATATTTGTTTTCTGCCACATGCACAATAAATCCTATTATTATCACCACTACTGCCACGTCTTGCCCATTCTTGACTGGCTTGTGGAAGAGGTCCCTTTCATGGGGTTCACCATGAACACGCACACTTGATGCCACCCATTGTGTCACTGCAGAGTGGGTGTAGGTGTATTTGCACGGCTCCTTTCTGAAGACGACTGAGAGATGTCGGCGATGTCCCCGGTGGCACCCTGGAAGGATGCGGAGGAGAAGTTGTTGAGGGCAGTGGTGACTTTGACAGTGACAGGTAAGAAGATGGTGTTTGGGCCAGCCGGGAGCAGCTCGGCATGAAAGAGGCTGCAGATGTCCACGGCTACATGTCGAGTGACTCTGAGCCTCCGTGTGCACTGCTGCTCAGAGAGGTCCAGGAAGCTGAGCCTCAGTCTGTAGACCTGTGGCAAGGGTAGTGCCCCCTGCGACGCATCTCTCTCTGCGGTTGCCCTCCCTCCTGCTGTGCAGGTGGATGTGTCACAGCACTGTGTTGTGGAGCTCCACGTGTCAGAGGTGGACGGCGTGGCCAACGAAGCTGGTGATGCTGTTCGTCCTCCGAAGAGGTCATGACTGCAGCTACGGCGGCTCCCATCCGGAAGATGTACGTTTGAGGGGGTCTGCAAGGTAGGTAAATGTGTCTGGACCCCGGGGTAAGTGTGCAAGTTGGTGCATTTTATTGTTAGGAGGAGGGTGGTGGAGGCCAAACTTTGTCCAAAGTGACAGAGTGGCCTCCTGCAATGAGTGAGGGTCTCACCCCCACATGTCAAATGGACCTTTGCAGCTGCCACAGACTGATGGCTGCAACATGTCCATTTGAACTGGGAGTGTTTCCCTCAGTGCGGGAAAGAGTCTCAGTTCATCTCAAAATCCCACCCCTCCTAAAATATTAGGTCAATCAGGTCTGTAAACGACCTGAAGTACCTGTTTAATTGCTTTAAGTGGCACCCCGCCGGCTTTAATTGCCGGTGGGAGTCCCACATGCGGGGGCTGCGCGAGCATGTCAGCGCGTCACTGGGGAACCCGGAAGTGGGCGGGCTCCAGACCTGCCCCGGGAATCCCCGATTTTCGCAGCCCCCCCGCCACAAACGCACCCACCCGGGGCTGCGAAAATCAAGCCCTTTGTTTTTATTCAATGGCCTCAAAATTCCCGGGGCTGGAAAGGGCGGGAAGCCTGATTTCTATTCAGGGTTGGCCTGGAATTTGGGGTTGGGATTCAGTCCCACTGGCCCTTTCCTTTTATTCCAGTAGGGAGACCATGGGTCTTTTGCCCACCCCTCCATGTCATGGGGACATATCAGAGGATTCCAGGTTTCCCTGGGAAATTCCACCCTTTATGATCTTAAAAGGCCTCACGCCAACTGAATCCCGTGGCAACATGTGATACGTTCTAGTAGCCGGGTACAGAGTTAGGGTTCTCTGATTTGAACCCCAAGTAGGAAAAAGTACAGTCTGGATTGGAGGTGAACAGGAGGTCCATTTACTGTGAGGGGCGGGGAGCGATCGGTGACCCTGAACCCAAGAAAATATCTAGCGGAAAAACACATGACAAATAAGTCAAATTAATTGGCATCTTTACCAAATATCTGCTGAGAACTGGCCTTTACCAGACTGAGGTAATCGATCTTGGAGGCAATCAATGAACTTGTCTGGAGGGCAAATGGTTTCTTTTGGAGCCAGAGGCAAGAAGAAAAGTAATATTTTTTTTCCGGCCAATTAGGCTTGAGGGGGACCTGCAGCAGAGGAGCTGTGTGCTACTCCACCTTACAAGGGAGGGTCGTGGGGGCTGGGGCGAGCGCCACTGAACCGTCCTTTCAGGCAACTACTAACCCGCCCCAGCCATGCCAGGACAAAGCAGCCACTTGATTGGCATCCCATCCACCACCCTAAACATTCACTCCCTTCACCACCGGCGCACCTTGGTGTACCATCCACAGGATGCACTGCAGCAACTCGCCAAGGCTTCTTCGACAGCACCTCCCAAATCTGCGACCTCTACCACCTAGAAGGACAAGGGCAGCAGGCACATGGGAACAACACCACCTGCACGTTCCCCTCCAAGTCACACACCGTCCCGAGTTGGAAATATATCGCCGTTCCTTCATTGTCGCTGGGTCAAAATCCTGGAACTCCTTACCTAACAGCACTGTGGGAGAACCTTCACCACACGGACTGCAGCAGTTCAAGGAGGCAGCTCACCACCACCTTCTCGAGGGCAATTAGGGATGGGCAATAAATGCTGGCCTTGCCAGCGACGCCCACATCCCATGAATGAATAAAAAAAATTACCCTATTTCCGTGATTTGGGATGGGGTCATCGGCCCAGGGCTGGGGCAAGTGGGGGTTCTGCTCTACCACACTTGGGCCAGCGGAGCAAACCGCAGGAAATTTGTGACCTATGTTTATAGAGAGAAAGCATGGCATTCTACCATTCATTTATCTATCTTACGTAAATAAAACCACTTGGCCAAAGTTTGCATCTAAATTTGCTAAGAGTGCCTCTCGGGGAGAAAGGAATCCCACGGCAGCTGGAGATCTGAGGTACGGAGTTAGGGTTCTCTGATATGATCCATATCTCACTATCGATTACCCAGCTATTGGGCAGGAAAAAGTGCACTCCGGATTGAAAGTCAACATGAAGTCCACTTACTGAGGGGAAAGGGCTGGTGACGCTGAAAATCCAAAAAGATCAAACTGGTTTGCATCTTCTTTGGCAAATCTCTGCTGCTTCAGTACTTAGTGGTACTACAAGAGTCTGCTAAAATTAACAGGCCCGAAAACCTGTGGGACCATTTACACTGCAGCAGCGGTACTGGGGTACGACCTCCATCCACCAGCGAACTGCACAGCTGACCCCAGCAGGATTTGCAGGCCGAGCTCATTTAAACATTCAATGGCCGGCTAGGAGAGCAATTCTCATGTATTACAGGCATAAATCACTGGAGGGCAAAGAAACTTGTTATAACACGATTTAAAAACCTGATGTAACTTAAGGTGGCTGCAGTTTCTTAGAGGTGAGCGGTGTGTTTTCTCCTCCAGCTTTTGACATGAATGTTCGACTGCACCGATTACTTACCGAAGGATTCCTATGTGCTTTCTCAAGACATTGCAACTCCCATGTGACATACTGGTTGATCGCAAGGCAGTGCTCAGGCAGGTGGCGGCAGAAGGAGGCGAGTGACGATTCTTCTAGTTTACTGGATGAGAGGAGAGTCCACCTGCTGAACTCACAGGGAATGAGGCCTCCTGAGGCAGTCACCAGAGTCACGTGGAGGGAGGTGGCTGTGGTCCTGAGAGCCACCTCTCTCACCACCAGGACAGCAGACCAGTGCTGGAAAAGGCTTAACCACCTGATGTGGCCTTGGTTCAATGACTCCTCCGAAAGACATGAGCTGCTCTCCAATCTGTAGGAACCAACCCGGCCGCATTGAGTTAGAGAATATATGAGCCACTGGCTCCCATATGACCTTGCCTTCATATCCGTGACTACCCTGAAGTAAATGGGATCAGGTCCTGAAGCATATTCAATCTTAACAATGTTAATCTTAGCTAAAATCATTTCCACAGTTACTTTTAATGAAGCAATTTTAATTATACATCTAATCTATCCAGTGATTCTGGGACTGTGGCATTGGCTTCAGATGTACAAAGTGATGCAAAGCATCTATTTAGCTTGTCAGCTTTGCCTTTGTACATAACCTGTCCTAACAAATTCCTCAAAGAACCAATGAACCTGAATTTTCCAATCAGGTGCAAGCCCAAGTGGGACAGAGGGTGATTTGCATCTACCTGACATCATGAGCGCTGACCCCACTGTAATTTCCATGGTCAGCCTCATTATAATATTTTCGGTGAGGTCCATGCATTAGAAATATCTGATTGGGAGCTGACCTTCTGGTCCATGGCGAGGGGCAATAGTGTGTTACTGCAAGATTTAACGGCCTGCAACTTAAAGGGCCATGCATGATCATTAGCTTTTTTAACTGCATCCTATCCTCATAACTAAGAGCTCTAAGATTTGGTATCATCCTGGTTGCTCTCTTCTGCATCTTCTCCAGACTTCACCTTGTGCAGGAAACAAAACTGGACACAATACTTCTAAGTGTAGATGTACCAGAGCCTTATTCCGCCTAACAACACAATGGGCTTAGAAATATAATCCAGAACCCTATTTGAAAGGAAGGAAGACTTACAATTTATACAGTGCCTTTCACGACCTCAGGATGCCCCAAAGCACTTTACAACCAATTAAATACTTTTGAAGTGTAGTCACTGTTGTAATGTAGGAAATGTAGCAGCCAATTTGTACACAGCAAGATCCCACAATCAGCATTGTGATAATGACCAGATCAGTTGAGGGACAAACATTGGCCAGAACACCGGGGAGAACTTCCCTGCTCTTCTTTGAAATAGTGCCATGGGATCATGAGAGCAGAGACAAGGCCTCGGTTTAAAGTCTCATCCGAAAGACGGCACCTCCGACAGCAGCATTCCCTCAGTACTGCGTTGGAGTGTTAGCCTAGATTATATGCTCAAGTCTCTGGAGTGGGACTGGAACCCACCACCTTCTAACTCAGAGGCGAGAGTGCTACCATTGACCACAGCTAACCTTCACATTGCTTGTGCACCTTTTAACGAGTGATCAACTATCACCCAGGTCTCTCTTTTTGACAGGTAACCACACATGGTACAGACATGCCTAACCCCAAGTGCAGGATACCACATTTGTCTATCTATCCTGAGAGTGTGTGTACTTCTTATATAAAATATTCTTTTAAAAATCCAGATTGTCTTAAATTTCCTACAAAAATTTTTGATTGGTTTCTGGGAAAAATGAGCCAATCAAAAAAAAAAACTTTGTTCAAAAATCCGTGGCAGTACAGTGTTGGCAGGAGTTCATCGCAATGGCCAGAAACTAGGCCAGGACCCTGATACACTGTATCAGGATGGCCTTGTGAGGTTTGGAGCATCTGCCCAACCCAAACAATGGCCCCGATATTACCAGAGAGGTGGATTGGCAGCGGGGGGGTCAACTGGGCGGGTGGGTAACCCGCCCAGTAAAATCGGTGGATTCCCCACGCGATCATGGGTAAATTGAAGCCACTTACCTTGGCTTCCAGGTTTCCCGTTGGAAACCTGCGCAGTGGGCAGAATGCGCATGTGCATCACAGGCTGTCAGCTGGAGGAGCCCCATTTAAAGGGGCAGTCCTCCAATGCTGCTCCTGCTGCAAACAGCCAAAATTACAGCATGGAGCAGCCCAGGGTAAAGGCTGCTCCCAGGTTTAATGATGCCTCACTCCAGGTCTTATTGGATGGGGTGAGGAGGAGGAGAGAGATCTTCTACCCGGCGGATGGGAGGAAGTGACCTGCCTCTGCAACCAAGAAGGCCTGGCTCGAGGTGGCAGAGGAGGTCAGCAGCACCAGCAACATATCCCGCACCTGGATACAGTGCAGGAAGCGCTTCAATGACCTAACTAGGTCAGATAGAGTGAGCACACTTACTCATTCTCCTACACTCCGTCTTCCACTCACCGCCCCCACCCCACAACTCCTTCTGCACTGCCAACACTACTCTATCACATCACTCCTCACATCCACTCAAACCTCATCCTCATCTTACCTACACTTACTCACCTGCCCAGTACTCATCCCACCACTACCACTCAACCCAATCCTCATACAATCTCATGGCTCTATCTCATACTCACCCTCTGATGCATCTCTTTCACGGTCACCCTCATCCAACCTGCCACTACCTCTGCTGCAGCCACAGGGGATGCATCACGTATGAGTAGTAGGAAGCGTAAGGCAAAGGTTTTGTGAGCACAAAGGGGATGCACAAGGGTGTTTGACGGTTTGTCAGGTTTTTTATTTATATTTGATTTTGGTTCAACTCACATTAATTATATTGTCACCACTACTGCCACATCTTGGCTATTCTTGACTGGCTTGTGCAATAAGTCCCTTTCATGAGGTTCTCCATGAACACCCACACTTGATGCCACCCATTGGGTCACCCTACAGTGGGTGTATGTGTAGTTGCACAACTATTTTGTGCAGGTGCCTGTGGCACAGCACTGTGTTGTGGAACACCAAGTGGCGGAGGTCGACAGTATGCCTGGCGAGGCTGGTGATGTTGCTCGTCCTCAGATCAAGTGATGAATGTAGCCGTGGCGCCCCCCCATCCTGACAGTGAGAGTTTGAGGGGGTCTGCAAAGTAGGTAAATGTGTTTGCACAGCAGGGTTTAGGGAATAAATTAATAATTTTGAGTGAAGAGACAAAGGTGTTACAGCCAAAACTTTGTCTGAAGTGACAGAGTGCCCTGCTGCAATAAATGAGGTATTCCCCCCAACTGTCAAAAAATCCTTTGCATCTCCCACTGGCTGCTGGCTGAAACACGTCTGCTCCAACCGGGAGTATTTCCCACAGCACGGGAAACACTCTGAGGATCCACGAAAATTGCACCCCTGCCAAAATCTCCAGTCAATGAGGTCTGTCAAGTACCTCAACTCGGTAAGTAAATATTTAAATTGTCATCCCGCCAGCTTTAATTGCCGGTGGGAGTCCCGCATGCGGGAGCTGCGCGTGCATCCGAACGCGTCACTGGGGAACCCGGAAGTGGGCGGGTTGGAGCCGGGCTCCGGACCCACTCCGGGATTCCCCGATTTTACGAGCCCCCCCCGCCCCCAATGTCACTGTTGTGCAGCGACAGGTCTGGGGTTCCTATGTCCCAAGGCCAAACCATGATACCCGCCAATAAAGGGGCTTAAGTAAGGGGGTCCAGGAGATCCAGGTCGGGATCAAGGTCAGGACCCTGGAAGAGAATATTTTTTTTTAAATAAAAAATTATTTTATACAGCGTCCTTTTTATAAAAGGGGGCCGTAGGGTGGGCAGCAGTACGTTCTTTTCAGGGGAGGACCCCCAACGCCCCATGGTAGGGCCTCCTCCAACAGACACTCGAGTGGAGCCCCTAGTGGCACGGGAGACCACCACTGCCAGGAAACTCAGGCTACCTCCTGCGAGCTCTGGTCAGTGCGGAACAGTTATTAAGATGTGCCCCCTCCCCCCACCTGCGGATTTTCATGGCCTTTACCATTTACTTCAATGCCTCCGAGCACCTTACTGACAAACTCCTTTCCACGTCCTAGAGGATGAGGATTTTGAAATCAACCTGCTACGGTAGAGGGAACCAGTGGAGGTCAGCGAGGACAGGGGCAATGGATGTGCTGAACCCAGTGTTTGGGATAAGGTATAAACCATAGAGTTCTGGTTGAGTTGCAGTTGGGTGAGGTGGGGGGGTTGGTGAATGGATCCTTGTAGAAATTAAGCTTTGAGGTAACAACAGCATGGATGAGTTTCAGTAGGTGCTAGGGTTGGGAGAAGGACATAGGCAGGTGACGACGACTTGTCGATCGACAGTTCCGACGGGCCACAGCGAAGAATCGCATAGACCTCCTCAGAAGACAAACACGGGACGCAACCAACAGAGTACCCTTCGTCGTCCAGTACTTCCCCGGAGCAGAGAAACTACACCATGTTCTCCGCAGCCTTCAACATGTCATCGATGACGACGAACACCTCGCTAAGGCCATCCCCACACCTCCACTGCTCGCCTTTAAACAGCCACCCAACCTCAAACAGACCATCGTTCGCAGCAAATTACCCAGTTTTCAGGACAACAGCGTCCACGACACCACACAACCCTGCCACGGCAACCTCTGCAAGACATGCCAGATCATCGACACAGATATCACCATCACACGAGAGGACACCACCCACCAGGTGCATGGTTCATACTCCTGTGACTCGGCCAACGTTGTCTACCTCATACGTTGCAGGAAAGGATGCCCCGGAGCATGGTACATTGGCGAGACCATGCAGACACTGCGACAACGGATGAACGGACACCGCGCAACAATCGCCAGACAGGAGGGTTCCCTCCCAGTCGGGGAACACTTTAGCAGTCAAGGACATTCAGCCACCGATCTTCGGGTAAGCGTTCTCCAAGGCGGCCTTCGAGACACACGACAACGCAAAATCGTCGAGCAGAAGTTGATAGCCAAGTTCCGCACCCATGAGGACGGCCTCAACCGGGATCTTGGGTTCATGTCACGTTACACGTAACCCCACCAGCAAAAAGGGGGAAAAAAATTATATGTTTTTTAAAATTCTCTCTCTCTCTCTCTCTCTGCCATTTTGAGTTTCTTTCTGCCTGCCTGTGTAATCGACACAATGTATATCCAGTGTACTGGGACGTGCTGTTCTCCGTGACTGGCCTGTTTGAATAACAACGACACCTTTTGATTGGTGTGATGCTGTCCCAACATAGTATAAGATATGCGATTTGAGAACCTTTTCACTCATTCATCTGACGAAGGAGATAATCTCCGAAAGCTTGTGATTTTAAAATAAATTTGTTGGACTATAACCTGGTGTTGTAAGATTCCTTACATTTGTCCACCCCAGTCCATCACCGGCATCTCCACATCATTAGTGAGCAGGTATAACAGAGATGGAATCAGCACATGTAGTTTCTGATGATAGCTGAAAATGATGGCTTTTGTCTTCCTGATATTGAGCTGAACAAATTTCTGCCTTATCCAGGACTTGGTGTAACACGGCAAATGAACAATCATGGAATGAAAGGTGGTGGAGGGGAGATAGTGTTCGGTGTCATTGCCATAAATATGGAACTGGCCCCGTGTTTGTGGATGATGTCACTGAAGCATGTAGGCAAGGAATAGGAGGGACCTGAGGATGATGGGTTTGGGCACGGCAGAGTTGACTGTGCAGGCATGGGAGGAGAGGCCAGTGGAAGAGATTGAGTTGGGACAGGTAGAAATGGAAACAGGAGAGGATGGTGCCACAGATGTGGACCAAGGAGGAAAGGCAGTGGATCAAGATAGAATGGTCGACCATATCAAAGCCTAAAGAGAAAGATTGTAAACAATTTTACAACACCAAGTTATAGTCCAGCAATTTTATTTTAAATTCACAAGCTTTCGGAGGCTACCTCCTTCCTCAGGTGAACGATGTGGAAATGAAGTCCTCGAAATGAAGTCGCATTTATAATTCACAGAACAATGCTGGTGATAACAGACAGTTTTTTCAACTGCCCGTTGCCAAGGCAATCAGTGTGCAGACAGACAGGTGTTACCTGCCAGGTCTCAGAATATACAAATCACCAAAAAAAACAACAAACAAAAAAAAACAGAGATAGAGAGGTAGAAACATAGAAAAGACAGCAACTGACCCGTTATATTAAAAACAGATAACATTTGTTCGCTGGTGGGGTAACGTGTAGCGTGACATGAACCCAAGATCCCGGTTGAGGCCGTCCTCATGGGTGCGGAACTTGGCTATCAATTTCTGCTCGACGATTTTGCGTTGTCGTGTGTCTCGAAGGCCGCCTTGGAGTACGCTTACCCGAAGGTCGGTGGCTGAATGTCCTTGACTGCTGAAGTGTTCCCCGACTGGGAGGGAACCCTCCTGTTTGGCGATTGTTGCGCGGTGTCCGTTCATCCGTTGTCGCAGTGTCTGCATGGTCTCGCCAATGTACCATGCTCCGGGGCATCCTTTCCTGCAACGTATGAGGTAGACAACGTTGGCCGAGTCACAGGAGTATGAACCATGAACCTGGTGGGTGGTGTCCTCTCGTGTGATGGTGATATCTGTGTCGATGATCTGGCATGTCTTGCAGAGGTTACCGCGGCAGGGTTGTGTGGTGTCGTGGACGCTGTTCTCTTGAAAGCTGGGTAATTTGCTGCGAACGATGGTCTGTTTGAGGTTGGGTGGCTGTTTAAAGGCGAGTAGTGGAGGTGTGGGGATGGCCATAGCGAGGTGTTCGTCGTCATTGATGACATGTTGAAGGCTGCGGAGAACATGGCGTAGTTTCTCCGCTCCGGGGAAGTACTGGACGACAAAGGGTACTCTGTTGGTTGCGTCCCGTGTTAGTCTCCTGAGGAGGTCTATGCGATTTTTTGCTGTGGCCCGTCGGAACTGCCACAGCAAAAAATCGCATAGACCTCCTCAGGAGACTAACACGGGACGCAACCAACAGAGTACCCTTTGTCGTCCAGTACTTCCCCGGAGCGGAGAAACTACGCCATGTTCTCCGCAGCCTTCAACATGTCATCAATGACGACGAACACCTCGCTATGGCCATCCCCACACCTCCACTACTCGCCTTTAAACAGCCACCCAACCTCAAACAGACCATCGTTCGCAGCAAATTACCCAGCTTTCAAGAGAACAGCGTCCACGACACCACACAACCCTGCCGCGGTAACCTCTGCAAGACATGCCAGATCATCGACACAGATACCACCATCACACGAGAGGACACCACCCACCAGGTTCATGGTTCATACTCCTGTGACTCGGCCAACGTTGTCTACCTCATACGTTGCAGGAAAGGATGCCCCGGAGCATGGTACATTGGCGAGACCATGCAGACACTGCGACAACGGATGAACGGACACCGCGCAACAATCGCCAAACAGGAGGGTTCCCTCCCAGTCGGGGAACACTTCAGCAGTCAAGGACATTCAGCCACCGACCTTCGGGTAAGCGTACTCCAAGGCGGCCTTCGAGACACACGACAACGCAAAATCGTCGAGCAGAAATTGATAGCCAAGTTCCGCACCCATGAGGACGGCCTCAACCGGGATCTTGGGTTCATGTCACGCTACACGTTACCCCACCAGCGAACAAATGTTATCTGTTTTTAATATAACGGGTCAGTTGCTGTCTTTTCTATGTTTCTACCTCTCTATCTCTGTTTTTTTTTGTTTGTTGTTTTTTTTGGTGATTTGTATATTCTGAGACCTGGCAGGTAACACCTGTCTGTCTGCACACTGATTGCCTTGGCAACGGGCAGTTGAAAAAACTGTCTGTTATCACCAGCATTGTTCTGTGAATTATAAATGCGACTTCATTTCGAGGACTTCATTTCCACATCGTTCACCTGAGGAAGGAGGTAGCCTCCGAAAGCTTGTGAATTTAAAATAAAATTGCTGGACTATAACTTGGTGTTGTAAAATTGTTTACAATTGTCAACCCCAGTCCATCACCGGCATCTCCACATCATGACTACTAAAGAGAAAGATGAAGAGATACAGTGCACTGCAGTCACAATTACACAGGATATCTTTGATGACTTTGATCAGAGGCAGTTCAGTGTTGAAAGCAGGATGGAAACCAAACTTGAGGGACTCAAACAAGAGGGTGATTGTAGAAGATAACCAGAATTTTGGAGACAAAGAAATCTATGAGCTCCTCACATCAGGTGTTATAGAGACTGTGAACTTGGATGAAGCATTCAAGGACCTTCGAGAGGAAGGGGAGACTGCAGCAGTAATTCAGGAGAAGAGAGGGTTCAAGGATAGATGTTTTGACAAGGGGGAAAATGTAGACAGCAGTTTTGAAGGTGGAGGGCCTGAAGAAAGAGAGAGGTCGGCAATGGCAGCATAGACTGATTTGAGGAGGAGTAGTAGCCATGTGGTAAGAAACTGTGTCAGGAGGGGAAGGAGAAAGCAAATGGTGAATCTCATGGGAAAGTGGGTCTAATGAGCATTGCAGCAGGTCATAGGGGAAAAGGCACAGAATGTTGCAGGGTGGGAACTGGAATTGAAGGGAGGTTGGTAGAAGTGGGAGGGCAGGGAGCGAGAAGGTCACAGGAGGCATGTGAGGCTGATTTTGGAGACAAAGAAGATCGTGAGCAACTTGGGTGTTAGAGGACGATCATGAGAGTCTAAATGTGATGAGATCTGTCTCCTAATAAATTGACAAATGTGGCAATATTTTTTTTACCTAAATAAACATGGGATGGAACATTTGGATAGGAGCCAATCAATCAGTCAAAAAACTGACTTTGGCCCCAATCCAATTTTTTGTTTGGTGCAGAGAATGTACAATATCAGCAAGCTAGTCCCCATGTGTTTCCAGCCACATGCAATTTAAGGTGATATTTACTTCCATGCCACTAGAACGTACATTATATGTGATTCATATCTGAACATGGTGATTCACACCTATTGCATATAAGATTCAAAAATTAACATACCAGAATCTAAGAAGGCAGTGGACGAGATCTTCTCCATACTCAGACTTTCTTTTAATGCCTTTATAATGGGTTACCTTTGATAACTCACCCCTTTCAGTCACACTCTTCAGCATCCGTGGACACTCTTCTTACATTGTGAGCTGTCTTTACTCAAGATGTCCAGAAATAGTTGGAATTTTTTTTTTAGTGGATCCAAATATGTCCTTTGCATCTGATGAATAATAAATATAGATCTATTATTCGAAAACATGGCTTCTGAGTCACTTTTGAGCATGCACGCCATTGACCTAGTGATACTGACTGTCTATAATAACCCAGACTCGTGAACAATGGTCAAATATTTTATTTCTACTTGTTAACCAGTTAGATTTGCAGGATTCAATTGAACTTTTAATTGGACAGTTTAACTTAATGTTAGTGGCAAATTAACATTGGAGAGTGTGGAAAGCCATTTTCAAAGCTGAATGCCAAATATACAAATATTTACCAGTAAAAGAGACCACCATTGGAGAATGCAGCTGAATGAAATGTGGCCCATCCAAGGTGGGGTGGGGCGTAACATGCATCCATTGTGGTGAAATATATTGTTTGAAATGTAACACAGTAATCAAAATATTGAGTTTAATAGTAGTTGTTTAATCCACGCTTAGGTTGTAATGATTTACACCACAAGACTATTGTTTGTACCAGTGACTGTATGACCATGTTAGCACATGACTAGCTGCCTAATCCAGGTGCAGGCCCTCTTGATGTAAAGGGTTTGCAAATAAATTCTGCAAATCTCCAACTCTTGCTTGTGCTTGGTTTCAAAGGGCCTGTCACAAGAGAGTGTGACCTTTCCTTTACTATGGGTTCTAAGCCGGCTCACTGGCACTTTTACCCGTGAATCGTCCAGCTGCCTGAATGAACAGAACAGGCTGCATCTCTTCTGAAAAATTCGATACTGATTTTAAAATTCCAACTTTTAGATGTGTGTGTGATTATAATCTTTTAATTGATAAATAGGGCCCAATAGCTGGACTATATGATGCTTTACAAGGTTTTCAGGCTCCTTCTGTAAATGTTGAGAAGTTATTTTTCAGCGTTGTGACCCCGATACCTGTAGTTACTCTGCAGCCGATGGCGCCGTGCAATAGAAAGCTTCCAACAGGCATTTCATTTTCATTGCAAATCCATAAGTCCTCTATTTATTTGTACCCATGAACCTATCCAGAAGACATCCTAGACAAGGGGACTGTGAGCTCCTTAGAAATGAACAGGGCTGGGAATGGAATACTCTTGATCAGTTTTAGAGATGGTGTGAGGTAACACTCCGCTGATGACAGTTGCACTGACCAGCGTGATTCTGAGCAATCCAGGAAGGCTCCATGTTTAAGGCTTGGCCTGTCCTGGATGAACCGATCTTAGTTAGGACATCATTGGCGGCGTAATATTGATCTCAGGTTAGTGAGGAGAAAAGTCAGCCAAGGTTCACGCTCCTGCCCTCAATGACCCCTGCTGAAAGGTACAATTGTGCAAGCATCAAATAAGAACAAGGTGGGGCTCACCTGTGATCCTCCCATGGTCAAATAACCTGTCCACACCCACAGTTAGAGCCAGTTTTAGGCATCTGAAAACCCAGATTCTGATGCAACTATCACACAAAGACGTACCTTTTATATTCCACACCCTGTTGACAGTCAATAATTCTCTTTAACAAAACATAAACTACTGTAGATGCTGGAAATCTGAAACAAATAAAGAAAATGCTGGAAACACCCAGCAGGTCAAGCAGCATCTGTGAAGAGAGGGAGGTAGGTGTAAAGTTTGAGATCTTATGACCCTTTGTCAGAACCTGTCCTGATGAAGGGTCATAAGCCCTGAAACTTTAACCCTACTTTCCTCTCTCCAATAATCCTCTGCATCCTAATATTTGCTTCCATTTTCACCTTCGACTTGTCTGGGAGTGTATCGCACATAATGTAACTCTATTAAAGCAACATCACATTTCTGAGTCTGTCAGGCACAGACATAAGGACTCAACATGATCACCAACATATTCTGGGGCAAGTGCTACATTGATGCCGTCTTTTGGATATGATACTTAATAAGGGCCCCTGTACGTCTAACTGTACAGGTCAATGTTAAAGGTCCCACGATACCATGCAAAGAGGAGCAGGGGAGTTCTCCTGGTCTCCTGGCCAGCATTTATTCCTCAACCAACATCACCAAAATGGATTAACTGGTCATTTATCTCATTGCTGTTTGTGCGACTATGGCTGTCGTGTTTACCAATACAACAACAGTGACTACACTTCAAAAGTAATTCATTGATTGTAAAGCACTTTGGGACATCCTGAGGATGTGAAAGGCACTATATAAATACAAGATATTTTTCTTATCTCAGCATAAGTCTGATACGCACTCTCCTAATACTTTTATGGAGCCAAATCTAAGTGCATTACAGTTTCCTGTATTTTCATTTCTGAGAGAAACAAGACCTAGGGAGATGTTCACTAAATGTTTTGGTAAGAATATTTGTAAATTATTAATGTGGCACCTTAATGTTAACATATACTTAGAAAGTGAGAGAGAAACAAACAAATCGAGCAAGTGAAAACCTTTGAGAAAAAGAGAAAGAAAATGAAAGTTTAAATAAACAGAAATAAAGAGGGAGAAATTGCGATGGGTCCCGGCCATTTTCAGGTTTCAAAATGAGCGCAGCAAAGTTTAATACAGCAGCACAACGTTCCGTGCCAGAATTGCTTGCGATGCCATTTTGTTCCGGGCACTCGATAAGTGTCCAAGGCAACAAGCGCAAGCATCATTTAAATATGATAATAAGGGTCCTGTGCCTGGATCAGGACCCTTTTGCTAAATTGGTGTCCATGTGCGCCTGAAACATTACTTCCTTAACCTGCGCAGCACACTGTGGTGGGAACAGTCAGCAAGCAGCTTTCACAAGTGCTATTTAAAGGGATCCTCACCTCCATCAATTTGAGTCTCTGGTTAGAACGATTTGGGCTGCTTGGGTGCTTTAGGGCTGGGTTTTTGGCTGTTTTGGCAAGTGCTTGTCTGTTTAATACTTTTGCAGAGTGAGGTTGTGGAGGGCAAGAATTGTTTGACAGGATTTGCTTGTTCTGATTTGATGATGAGGACGAGGTTTTGAAGTTAAACTACAGGGCAGTGGGGAGTCGATGGAGGTGAGCAATTCTGATGGGTATGACGGACTTTGTGCAGAATAAGATATGGTCCACTGAGTTCTAGATAAGTTAGAGTTTTGGTAGGGTGACAAAGATGGAAGCCAAACAGGATGGCTTCAGCCTTGTCTATGTTTGAACTGCGAAAAGTTCTGGTTCATCCAGAATTTGTTTTCGGACAAGAAGTCGGACATCATGGCAATGGTTGTGGAATCAAAATGGAGAGGTAGAGTTGGGTGTTATACATGAAAGCTAAACCCATGCTTACTTTCAGTCATTCGTCTGTGACCAGTACTCATTTCTGTGATGCATTAGTTAACCCGTGATGATGAATCAGTTTAATTTAATAGTAGTGTACACATAGGTGTACAATATGCTTGAATGAGTGGCGTATTGAAAGTTGCCATTAAATTAAACATCATTGTTTAACCGTAGAATATGTCATATTCCCTGGGAACAGTTTTTTTTCTCTCTGTGGTAACTGGCTGTGTCCACAATGAGTGTTGTTATTGTTAGCAGCTCCAAAGTCATGCGCACACCTTGTAGCATTTAGTGTGTTTAGATAATGACAATCACACCAACTGTCAAACTGTTGGGACAATTGTTCTCCCTCCAATGAAGGTCTATTTTAAGAGTCACTTAACCAGGCTGTGAACTGCAAATATGAAATGCAATAAAACCAACACACTTTCCTGTCATGTCGGGAGGGCAATCTTGGGAAAAGCTTTGCTCTTCGGGTCTCTGTTGCTTTAATCTCTTTTAACGCGATAAGCTATCCATAGTCATGTTTATATTAAGCAATGTCGACAAAGCTAATGTCAAAACATCTCATTCAACAGCTTGCTGGAGTATAACAATACATTCAGAACTGAGCCATGTTGACTGATAAAAATTCTGTTCGGCTGAATGAACTGCTTTCAAAGGCAGATGTCTCAATATTAACCCTCCCCGCCCTCCCCCACCCCACGATGGGCAAGAGGGGATCGGAGGTGGCGGGGGGTGCGGGTTAAAAAGAGAAATGCGAGGAACGTGACCACAACCCGCCTCACATGCGGCCTACAGTGCCGGATATCGGGGCATCCGAGTGTCCCACCCTGGAGAGGCCGGACGCTTATTAACATATTTAAATCGGGTTCCTACAGTGCAATTGGGAGCCCGATTTGAAGTTAACTGATGCTGCATGGATTTCCCAGGGGTCGGGAAACTCAGCAGTGAAACGGAGGCCGGCTTCCCAAGCTAATTGGCTGTTTCAGCACTCCTTGTAGGCCAGGAGGAGCAGAAGTGCTCCCCCCAGGTCCCTCAAGCAAGCCTGCGGCCTCCCCCAACCCCAATCTCCAGCCTTCCCGATTGCAGGCCTCTCACCGTCCGATTGCCGACCTTCCCCCCGCCGTCCCAATCACAAGCCTCCCCCGCTCTGGGTTGCCGGGGGCCGTCTCCGGCTGCAGCCTCCTGCCGCTAGTATTCCCTCCTGCCCACCGGCCAGGCTGTCCATTAAAGAGGTCCTGCCATTATGATCAGCAGGACCTCCGTGTCCCCGGCCTTGCTCGTTTTCGGCCTTACCTGCACCCTCCCCGCCTCCCCATAAATATTGGAGCCAGAGATTCTCAGCTGCCCTCATGGCTTAGCAGGTAAATGCACTGCCCGCAGTGGTATTCAACAATGCAGATGAGCAAGGTCTTGGACCCAATCCTGGTTCTGTGTTGAGTTCATTGAAAGGAACATAGGAACAGGAGTAGATCATGGTTGATCTGCTGCAATCAGCCTGAGTGTTCGTGGACCACAAAGACAAGAAGTCATCCAGGGTTTCCATTCCTGATCACGATTAAATGACCCTTGCAGAAAAAAACGTGCTTAATTTTTTTCCACATTAGGTGAAGACTGGATTGTGTAAGATCTCATGGTCAAATAGCATGTCAATCCTGACTGACCAAGATTCACCACCGTCCCTCTGCTGATTTTCTGGCATAACGAGCGGGCGGGGGTAGGGTGGCAAAATAAATGAGTTGGGGACACACTCCACTGACGTACGAATCCCTGATTTCCCGCAGGTTGGGCCTGGAGGTTGTACAATACATATATGGGCAAGTGCATTGTAAGCAGATACAAACATGTCCTTCAAAGTATTTTCTGTCCTTTGCAACATTGCCAAATTGGACACCAGGGATGCTCATTGATTGCTGGTGTCCAGTGTTGCTATAGCAGCAGAGGAGAGGGCTTCAAATGTTTTAAGGCCTGGTTGATCGATTGCAGAACGATCTACAGAATAGGCCAGAATGGGGAGGGAGGAATCTAAATATTCTTTTAAACTTTCACCAGCATCTTGGAGGGTGCTGAGACTGCTTCACTGTGGCAGGAATCCAGGGGCCTGTCACAAATAAATTCTGTCCTCACTCGTGGAGGCCTGGGAATCTGCCTACAATATGTAGAAGACTAACTGGCATCGGGGGCACATCTTTGTGGCGGGTGGAATTTTTGCCACGCTGGAGATGTGCCTCAAATCCATGAGAGTATAATATCTAGGCCATTATCACACATGAAGGATGACCACTTGAGTGAGACGCTGAAGGGTTGGCGGTTCCTATGGAACTTATGGGGAGCAGTCCCAGGATGGGGAATCAAGGATTGGGACCGGCAGATCGTCAGCTGAATCCCCGCCCCTAAAAATAGCTGAGCAGCACTGTTGAGTGTGGAACTGAGCAAACAGATCAGGAAGATCCCGGTTTTTGAATTCATGGCCCGTGCTCAGTTAGCTGATCTCAGCCAGTTGGGGCGTTACAATTGGGTTGAGGGGCGAGATTCAGTTCGGGTTCCCAGTCGTGTGTGGATGCCGGATGAGGACTTTATTGACTCGGCTATAATGCCCTTCGCAACTGCCAACACTGACCATCGTGGTCCATACATGAGGAATGACCATTTGGTGAGGTACCAGAGTGTGGCAAGTGCCTGAGGAACCCAAGTTATCTTAAAAAAAGGGGAATCTTATTTTTCCTTCCATGCCTAGCAGCAAATGAGGCAACTCATTGCTTCCACTGCTTTCACATCCAGCAGATTGTGCCACAGGCTGTTTCCGTAACGAAGACACTTTTTACATGCACTGGTTGTTAGCCCGACTCTCAACCCCCTGCCAGGAGGACCAGCCAGATATGGCCGGGGAGGGGGGCGGGGGGGCACTCCATTCTCATCCAATTCGAGCGCCCCTCTGGATGTCAACCCAACCCTCGTCTCTGGTCACCAGGGTGGAGCTCAAACACATAACCTTCTGATTCAGAGGCAGGAACGCTACCACTGAGCCAAGGCTCACACCAATTAAATAAAAAAGCATATAAAATATAATGATGTTGATATTAATTACTGTAACTATTTGATGTTTAATAGAGGATCTGATAGTGAGATTCCTTGAATGTGGTTTGTGTTGAACGTGAATCACATTCAGGCTCTATTATGTAAATACTACTCATCCTCACACTCACACTGCACCATTGGTCTACAGTTGTATTGCATTTCAACAATATATCTTTATGTTCGCTGATAACAGGAAAACTGCAAGTGCTGGAAACCTGAAATAAATCAGTTCTGACAAAGAATCTCCCCCACCCAAAACATCTCTCTTTTGAGGTGTTGATGGACCTGCTGTGTATTTCTGTCTTATTGCGATGTCACAAAGACTTATCGAGTTATGTTGGAGATGTAATTTTGAAAGCAACTGTTTTTTAAACTCCGTAGGCCTGAAATTCCAGTTGCGAGCAGGTGGATGTCCCAACTGGGAGGTGGGGGGTGGTTTGGGGTGGCGTAGGTAAGTCTTCTGTCTGCATCCCCAACATTTTTCAGCATGTTGGGTGAGTTCCTGGGCTACCTCGGGAATTCCGCTCATTAGGTCCTGGTTGGGCCCAACAGAACTCTCAGCAGCTGAGAGCTGGCTTGAGTTCCATTAAGGGGCAAGTCAAAGCCCCAGACAAGGTAATTCATCCCAATTTATTGTGGGCCATGCCCAAATCTGCCTCCACTCAATGGAAGCCCCAGAAATCCCATGGCAACCTAAAGGGTTGGACACCCGGCTTAGTGGGTCTCCACTATCCTTTTCCTGACCTTTGCATTCAAGAAATGGGTGTTCCCAGTGCCAAAGTTCCTGAAAATTGGCTCCCATATCTCCAAACTACAGGAATTACTAATTCTGTTTGTCTTGTCGGGTGTAACATTTTTTTTACACATTAAGTATACACCAAAAACCAATGTTAATAAAGTTCTCTTAAAGCAGTGCTCCTCCTCATTATCCTAATATGGCCACAGTTCAATTTATGATCCATTTCCTTTTCACCTGCGGCCCTAGGCACATTTGCTGCTCCACATGCTATTAGGTCTCCATTCATGGTATGCTGGAGGTTAATCGAATTCCCCAGGGAAAAGAAAAACAAGGAATGCTATCAGGAGGCTGGGTTACAGCGAGTCAATATAGCTATTTATTGCTCCTATTGGTTGATAGTCTTTTTTCTCTTCCTGTAGGGTAAGTGACTGACCATTGCCCACATTGAGAATTTGAGAAATGAGGATGGGAAATGTAGGAATCACTGGTGCAGCCCAGGGTCCTATCAGACCACGCAGTATTCTGGAGATTGGTCCTCAACACTGGTTGGGATTGTAGCGCTTGACAAAATGCTAGTGAGACGCACTCTCTTAAAGCAACTGCCCGGCTGTACTATAACCGTTGATCAAGGCTGGCCGTAATTAGCCCGCGGACTACCTGAAAAGCCAGCTTGGTCGCCGGATAGCTGATTAAACTTAGGGAAAGCTCAATGTTTAACTGAATCTAATGTCTAATATTCCAACTGTATTCCACTTCTGGACCACCGGTACTAACGGTGTAGTGTAACTTCTGTCTGCCGCACGACACTGGCACAAAACCAACGGTTTTTACCCTGCTGGTATCTGGAGCAGGCTCTGCTATAACTCCTAGCTGATCCAGGTTACAGATGGCAGACACTATAAAAGGCATCTCAGAGAGGTTCAGTGACATCATCCTGCAAGTCCATGATGCATTATGGGACAGCCCACTCTAGCCTCACAAAACAAAACCATCTTTTAGCAAAGGAGGTTCTAATCTCAGTTATTGCTCTGCATAGTCTCATAGTTATTGCTCAGAATAATCTCATAGTTATTGCTCAGAATAATCTCATAGTTATTGCTCAGAATAATCTCATAGTTATTGCTCTGCATAATCTCGTTATTCGTTACAGCTGCAGCACCTGGCGGTTCAGATACCATTTACTCACCTAACACCAACAGCTGCACAATGTTATTCATCCTGTATGAAGTGCTTGGAGGTGTTTCTGAGACATGAGAATGCACGTCTGCCTGTTTCCACCTCCTCAACATTGCAGCCTCTGCCCTTACCCCCACCACCACTGAAACCCTCATCCATGCTTTTGTCATCTCCAGGATCTCTTTGGCCAATGCTCTCCTTGCTGACCTCTGACATGAAATACAACTGACCTAAAATTCCACCAGCTTTTTTTTTATTATTCGTTCCTGGGATGTGGGCGTCGCTGGCGAGGCCGGCATTTATTGCCCATCCCTAATCGCCCTTGAGCAGGTGGTGGTGAGCCAACACTAAGTCCTACTCTCCTGTCACGAGTGTCCCACTATCCTCCACTGACTTCCTGTGCCCATCTAATTCAAAATCCTTTTTCTCATTTACAAGTCCCCCCTCAGCGTTGCCCCTCCCTTTATCTGCACCCCCCCGCCACATCTCACCCCAGCCCAGCATGCCAGTGGGCACCGTCTACTCTTCCAACGGTGGCTACTTTGCATCACCCCTTCTCTCTACTCCAGCCTTCAGTTGCCTTGGGCACAGACTCTGGAACTCCTCTGCCTAAACCCCACCGCCCTGCTTCCTCGTTCCCCTTCTTCAAAAACCTCCTCAATACCTTCGATCACGCTTTCGGTCGCCACCTGGAATTCTTCTAACACCTGCTCAGTGTCCATTTTTGTCTCTGTGAAAAAATAGAAAAAAATAGAAAAATAGAAAATAGGAGCAGGAGTAGGCCATTCGGCCCTTCGAGCCTGCTCCGCCATTCAATATGATCAGGGCTGATCCTCTATCTCAATACCATATTCCCGCTCTCTCCCCACACCCCTTGATGCCTTTTGTGTCTAGAAATCTATCTAGCTCCTTCTTAAATATATTCAGTGACTTGGCCTCCAAAGCCTTCTGTGGTAGAGAATTCCACAGGTTCACCACCCTCTGAATGAAGAAATTTCTCCTCATCTCAGTCCTAAATGTTTTACCCCATATCCTGAGACTGTGACCCCTCGTTCTGGACCCCCCAGCCAGGGAAAACATCCTCTCTGCATCCAGTCTGTCTAGCCCTGTCAGAATTTTATATGTTTCAATGAGATCCCCTCTCATTCTTCTAAATTCTAGTGAATACAGGCCTAGTCGACCCAATCTCTCCTCATACGACAGTCCTGCCATCCCAGGAATCAGTCTGGTGAACCTTTGCTGCACTCCCTCTATAGCAAGTATATCCTTACTCAGGTAAGGAGACCAAAACTGCACACAATACTCCAGGTGTGGTCTCACCAAGGCTCTGTATAACTGCAATAAGACATCCAAGCACTTGGGACATTTTACTACATTAAAAGGTACCAGATAAATGCAAGTTGATGTGGTTGTACTCTTGGGGGTGATTTTGGTATCCGGTGTTCATCATTGGGCGGTGCGGCAGAGCCTCCGTGCCCACCCGATAATGCCAATGGAAGGCCCGATCCATTTTCATAATCGGGCCTCATTTTAATCTGCACGGCGAGCTGCCAGCACTGATAGGCAGCACACCGACCTTTGTGGATTGAGCGGGAATAATTTTGTGGGGCCAGGAGGAGCATTCACAAAAATCATTGGAAAATCTGTTATTTCCCTTTTAAGAACCGTTGATTTGGCCGCTCAACATTCCGTTCCAAGGATGCAGCGTGTGCTCTGTCCAGTGGAAAACCAAAACCACATCGAGGTCCTGAACACGTCTTAGGACCTCAATGTAAATATTTTAATGAGGCTCCGTCTGCTTCGGATGTGAGCGCTGGTCACATAAAGCGCGGTTTAATTTACATATTTTCACCTCACTACCCTCCCATTCATGTTGTAAAATGGGGTGGTAGTGAGACAAAGTACATCCCCCTTGTGTTTCTATATCCCAGCATTTCTCCATTTGTATATTCTTGTGTTCATATAGTCCCGTGTTTCTATATTCCCCTATCCTTGCGGTTCTGTTTCTATGGTCTGTGTTGATATCCTGTGTTTCTGTAATCCTGTGTTTCTGTGTTCATGAATTCCTGTTTTCCTTTATTCCTGATCTGATCTTTTAGAATCTGTGACATCGCGTGGCCTTTCACTTCAAGCAATTAAATTATATTACGCATTAGCTAGTTAGAAAATGGTGACATGATGTATCTTCACACCTTCCCACTGAGCCTTGCAGTTCTATCACTGTCATCTGGAAAATACTTGGCCATGCTGTGGTAGGATGCAGAGTTATTTCACACTTTGCCACAAAGTGGCTTCCTCATCCGTGCCATCAGGAGGAGGTTCTAGGCAGAGCCTAGATACTCTCCCACAGGATTAGAAAGGATCTATAGCAACTTATCATGCCTTTCAGGAATCTCTCAAATGTTTCCACATACAATGAATTACTGTAAGTACAAGAAGTATTGTTATGCAGTCAAACATGCCAGCTATTTTGCACACTGCAAGATTTCACAAACAGCAATTTGTTTACATGGTATTACATCGTATTTACAGCACAACAACAGGCCATTCGGCCCAACAGGTCTATGCCGGTGTTTACGCTCCACACGAGCCTCCTCCCACCCTATCATCTTCATCTCACCCTATCAACATATCTTTCTATTCCTTTTTCCCTCATGTACGTATCTAGCTTCCCCTTGATAGTGCCATGGGATCGTTTACATATTGTTGAATAACCAGAACAAGCAGACACGTGACTCATGTGAAGAATAGCCTCTTGGGCAGTACAGCAAGCTCTCAGTCTTGCACTGGAGCATTAGCTTAGACCATTAGCTCAAACTGCTGGCATGAAACTCGAACCCAGTACTTTCTTAACTAGAGCAAGAGTATTACCAATGTCTCAGTGGTCAGGCTAGAAAGGAAGAATGGTAATGTAGTGAGGTGGCAGAAGGTGACTGACACTTATGAACCTAACCCCAGCAAGGAGCCAATGCCACCTGGAGATAAGATGAGGAAACTGGCCACAAAAGTAAGGGAAAATTTCAAATAGGTATCCCAACATAAGGGAGGAAGAAAGTTGGAAAAGCATACCAAGCAATTCTCTTTGGCATAGAGGACAGCCTGGAGACCTGCTGCCAGGTCTCTACCAATGTCAGCCTTCATTGGAGGAATGCAAGAGTTTCCCAGGGTGACTGGCCCACTGATTTTCTCTTGATGTCTTGAAGCCTCTTTGTGACCTCTTTTCACCATCTCATCATGACGTCATGGTTAAAAGCAGAATGGAGAATGGAGATAGGTTAAGCTGCTTCACCCCACTCTACAGGGGGACCCTCCTCACCCCACTCCACAGGGAGGGGAGCCTCCTCACCCCCACTCCACGGGGGGTGGGGGGAGCCTCCTCAACCCACTCCACGGGGGAGGGGGGAGCCTCCTCACCCCACTCCACGGGGGGAGGGGGGAGCCTCCTCAACCCACTCCACGGGGGGAGGGGGGAGCCTCCTCACCCCACTCCACGGGGGGAGGGGGGACCCTCCTCACCCCACTCCACAGGGAGGGGAGCCTCCTCACCCCCACTCCACTGGGGGGAGGGGGGAGCCTCCTCACCCCACTCCACGGGGGGAGGGGGGAGCCTCCTCACCCCCACTCCACGGGGGGAGGGGAGAGCCTCCTCACCCCACTCCACGGGGGGAGGGGGGAGCCTCCTCACCCCCACTCCACGGGGGGAGGGGGGAGCCTCCTCACCCCCACTCCACGGGGGGAGGGGGGAGCCTCCTCACCCCCACTCCACGGGGGGAGGGGGGAGCCTCCTCACCCCCACTCCACGGGGGGAGGGGGGAGCCTCCTCACCCCCACTCCACGGGGGGAGGGGGGAGCCTCCTCACCCCCACTCCACGGGGGGAGGGGGGAGCCTCCTCACCCCCACTCCACGGGGGGAGGGGGGAGCCTCCTCACCCCCACTCCACGGGGGGAGGGGGGAGCCTCCTCACCCCCACTCCACGGGGGGAGGGGGGAGCCTCCTCACCCCCACTCCACGGGGGGAGGGGGGAGCCTCCTCACCCCCACTCCACGGGGGGAGGGGGGAGCCTCCTCACCCCAACTCCACGGGGGGAGGGGGGAGCCTCCTCACCCCCACTCCACGGGGGGAGGGGGGAGCCTCCTCACCCCCACTCCACGGGGGGAGGGGGGAGCCTCCTCACCCCCACTCCACGGGGGGAGGGGAGAGCCTCCTCACCCCACTCCACGGGGGGAGGGGGGAGCCTCCTCACCCCCACTCCACGGGGGGAGGGGGGAGCCTCCTCACCCCCACTCCACGGGGGGAGGGGGGAGCCTCCTCACCCCCACTCCACGGGGGGAGGGGGGAGCCTCCTCACCCCCACTCCACGGGGGGAGGGGGGAGCCTCCTCACCCCCACTCCACGGGGCGAGGGGGGAGCCTCCTCACCCCACTCCACGGGGGGAGGGGGGAGCCTCCTCACCCCACTCCACAGGGGGGAGCCTCCTCACCCCACTCCACAGGGGGGAGCCTCCTCACCCCACTCCACAGGGGGGAGCCTCCTCACCCCACTCCACAGGGGGGAGCCTCCTCACCCCACTCCACAGGGGGGAGCCTCCTCACCCCACTCCACAGGGGGGAGCCTCCTCACCCCACTCCACGGGGGGGGAGCCTCCTCACCCCACTCCACGGGGGGGAGCCTCCTCACCCCACTCCACGGGGGGGAGCCTCCTCACCCCACTCCACGGGGGGGGAGCCTCCTCACCCCACTCCACGGGGGGGAGCCTCCTCACCCCACTCCACGGGGGGGAGCCTCCTCACCCCACTCCACGGGGGGGAGCCTCCTCACCCCACTCCACAGGGGGGAGGGGGGAGCCTCCTCACCCCCACTCCACGGGGGGAGGGGGGAGCCTCCTCACCCCCACTCCACGGGGGGAGGGGGGAGCCTCCTCACCCCCACTCCACGGGGGGAGGGGGGAGCCTCCTCACCCCCACTCCACGGGGGGAGGGGAGAGCCTCCTCACCCCACTCCACGGGGGGAGGGGGGAGCCTCCTCACCCCCACTCCACGGGGGGAGGGGGGAGCCTCCTCACCCCCACTCCACGGGGGGAGGGGGGAGCCTCCTCACCCCCACTCCACGGGGGGAGGGGGGAGCCTCCTCACCCCCACTCCACGGGGGGAGGGGGGAGCCTCCTCACCCCCACTCCACGGGGGGAGGGGGGAGCCTCCTCACCCCCACTCCACGGGGGGAGGGGGGAGCCTCCTCACCCCCACTCCACGGGGGGAGGGGGGAGCCTCCTCACCCCCACTCCACGGGGGGAGGGGGGAGCCTCCTCACCCCCACTCCACGGGGGGAGGGGGGAGCCTCCTCACCCCCACTCCACGGGGGGAGGGGGGAGCCTCCTCACCCCCACTCCACGGGGGGAGGGGGGAGCCTCCTCACCCCCACTCCACGGGGGGAGGGGGGAGCCTCCTCACCCCCACTCCACGGGGGGAGGGGGGAGCCTCCTCACCCCCACTCCACGGGGGGAGGGGAGAGCCTCCTCACCCCACTCCACGGGGGGAGGGGGGAGCCTCCTCACCCCCACTCCACGGGGGGAGGGGGGAGCCTCCTCACCCCCACTCCACGGGGGGAGGGGAGAGCCTCCTCACCCCACTCCACGGGGGGAGCCTCCTCACCCCACTCCACAGGGGGGAGCCTCCTCACCCCACTCCACAGGGGGGAGCCTCCTCACCCCACTCCACGGGGGGGGAGCCTCCTCACCCCACTCCACGGGGGGGAGCCTCCTCACCCCACTCCACGGGGGGGAGCCTCCTCACCCCACTCCACGGGGGGGAGCCTCCTCACCCCACTCCACGGGGGGGAGCCTCCTCACCCCACTCCATGTCATTTATCCTTGAAAAACAATTATGTTGCTATATGTTCCATATGTGGGCAAAGCAAAAAAAACCAGAGAAATCGAGTAGTCTCTCAGCCATAGAGCAGACGTTTTGTCATAGGTCAGACTGGCAAATTGAATTACAAAGAAACTCAAAGCCCTAAAACAATCCGTTTTTAAATTTCTTTTTTTTCAAATTTTAGACATTGACATGAACTTCATCAGAACTCACGTCTTCTGTTAGAAACTACTGGAGCACTACTGCTCAGGTAAAAGTCATATTGACCAGTCAGTCTGTGCTGTGGGCTTGGTGCCCTGTGTGTAATTCCATTGTTTTCCATGGGACGGAACACAAGGGTCTCTTAGAAAACCAGCCATCGTGTAGTTTTGATATAATTTTGTGAAGTTTGTGTTCAAAAAGGACAAATGTACATCAAACATTTTCTTGAACAGGTTTGGCAATTTCTAAGTATCAGAAATCTAACAATAACTAACAACATTTTTAGGTTCTACAGTGATGAAAAAGTTCTAGGGTCAGTCTGGAAAGTGACATTTGGCATACAACTTACCTGTCGATGTCCTACCTGGGTCCTGCCCTCTTCAATTTTAACCTGCTCTTCTGAGGCAGACAGCAAGGGCACCCACCTGAAGGGTCCATCTTTAAATATGCAGATTGGGGTCTGATGACATCATCGGGCACCAACTGCAATTTGAACTCTGACCTGAGTGGAGAATCCCCTGGGGCTTTCTTCACCAGGTAAAGTCGATTGAGATGATCGGAAGCAGAAGAGGCCATTCAAAGTAAGTTTTCTTACTTTCCTTTGTGAAGCTAGGAGGAGCAGGCGTGCTCCTCTGGGCCCCAAAAGGAAAGTTTAGATCTCCCCTGCCCTGGACTCCCTCCCCCGTACCCCCCATTCCATACCACCAGGACCACCCCTCCCCCTACAAAACTCGAGTCCCCAAACTCACCCGAGTGCGGAGAAGGTCAAGGGCCATCTGAATTTCTGCACACTGTCCGCCGCTTCCTGTTCCTGAAGTTGGCCGGCGAGATGTTAATGAGGCCCAGTGGTTAAAATCGCCATGGCCTCGTTCTGCTGCAGGGAGTGGTGGGAATCTAACTGAAACCAGCGGGTTCCCACCAGAAACCCACTGACAGTTAAAATCTTCCCCATAATGTTCCACTTGTGACATCGCAATTGGGAATAGTGAGCTATGAATGTTTTCAAATTAGACTCCTTTCATATTAAATGTATTTAATCCTTTATATAAAATACAGCGCAAAAGCAAAACTGGAAGGATATCCTTTTTAGACTACCTGTGTATTAGAAACATAGAAACATAGAACATAGGAGCAGGAGTAGGCCATTCGGCCCTTCGAGCCTGCTCCGCCATTCAATATGATCATGGCTGATCCTCTATCTCAATACTGTATTCCCGTTCTCTCCCCTTACCCCTCGATGCCTTTTGTGTCTAGAAATCTATCTAGCTCCTTCTTAAATATATTCAGTGACTTGGCCTCCACAGCCATCTGTGGTCGAGAATTCCACAGGTTCACTACCATCTGAGTGAAGAAATTTCTCCTCATCTCAGTCCTAAATGTCCTACCCCGTATCATGAGAATGTGACCCCTCGTTCTGGACCCCCCCCAGCCAAGGGAAACATCCTCCCTGCATCCAGTCTGCCTAGCCCTGTCAGAATTTTATATGTTTCAATGAGATCCCCTCTCATTCTTCTAAACTCGAGTGAATACAGGCCAAGTCGACCCAATCTCTCCTCATACGACAGTCCTGCCATCCCAGGAATCAGACTGGTGAACCTTTGCTGCACTCCCTCTATGGCAAGTATATTCTTTCTTAGGTAAGGAGATCAAAACTGCACACAATACTCCAGGTGTGGTCTCACCAAGGCCCTGTATAACTGCAGTAAGACATCCTTGCTCCTGTACTCAAATCCTCTTGCAATGAAGGCCAACATACCATTTGCCTTCCTAACTGCATGCTGCACCTGCATTTTTGCTTTCAGTGACTGGTGTACAAGGACACCCCGGTCCCTTTGTACATCAACATTTCCCAATCTATCGCCATTTAAATAATACTCTGCCTTTCTGTTTTCCCTTCCGAAGTGGATAACTTCACATTTATCCACATTATACTGCATCTGCCATGTATTTGCCCACTCACTCAACTTGTCTAAATCGCCTTGAAGCCTCTTTGCATCCTCCTCACAACTCACGATCCCACCTAGTTTTGTGTCGTCAGCAAACTTGGAAATATTACATTTGGTTCCCTCATCCAAATCATTGATATATATTGTAAATAGCTGGGGCCCAAGCACTGATCCCTGCGGTACCCCACTAGTCACTGCCTGCCACCCAGAAAAAGCCCCGTTTATTCCTACCCTACCTCCTGCCTGTTAACCAATTTTCAATCCATGCCAGTATATTACCACCAATCCCATGTGCTTTAATTTTGCACTCTTATGTCAGACTTTATCAAAGGCCTTCTGAAAATCCAAAGAAACCACATTCACTGGTTCTCCCTTATCTATTCTACCAGTTATATCCTCAAAAAACTCCAGTTGGTTTGTTAAACATGATTTCCCTTTCATAAATCCATGTTGACTTTGTCTAATCCCGTTGACATTTTCTAAGTGTCATGTTGTCACATCCTTTATAATAGACTCTAGCATTTTCTCTACTACTGATGTTAAGCTGATGTAGTTCCCTGTTTTCTCTCTCCCTCCTTTTTTAAACAGTGGGGTTACATTTGTCACCTTCCAATCTGCAGGAACTGTTCCATAATCTATAGACTTTTGGAAGATGACAACTAATGCATCCACTATTTCCATGACTACCTCTTTTAGTACTCTGGGATGCAGATTATCAGGCCCTGGGAATTTATCGGCTTTCAGTCCCATTAAATTTCTCCAGCACTATTTTTTTACTAATACTAATTTCCACATTACGTACAGCAGTGGTGACCCAGGTGCTATCCTTCTTATATCTATTCAACAGTCCTTCTGTAAAATGGGCACACACAAATCCCACTTTGATGCCAAGTAACTGCGAGTCAATGTCCTTCAGCTGCTAGATAGCCCACCAAATTTTTCCCCTTTGTCAGGGTTCCAAGCATTTGGCAGTTGACAATCCAGAGCAATAAGACCAGCCTCCAACAGTTCTTTCACCAAAGGCTTGGACCTACTGGCTCATTGTATCTAGAGTAAATAGACTCAATTTCCAATTGACTATCGTGCTGATGTTACTTAAACATAACAATGTTCAGAGTTTCCTAAGTGGCCTCATGTCAAAAACAAGTAAAGACATCTTTACTGGAAGCAATAAGATTTCCTCCTCTCATTAAGATCTTTTTTGGGAGAAGCACTGATCCTGTTAATTCTATCATGATTGAACTTCCTAGAGAAACCTATCAAGGAGTATTCTTCTGATTTCACACCTCTGCTATAATAATCCAGATCTGGGCAGTATTTTCCAAGCCCTGCTACCACATACAAACATTCTTGATTTGTCATTTTGGTCATTAAGAGTCCTATGGCAGCCACTATTTCAGAGATGCTGGCCACCATTTTGTGACTGCATGTCCTGGTAAGAACTGCGAGAACCTACAATCCTAACATAAGGTTATGGAGACTTTCCACAGCTCATGGATCACTTTCTCATGTGTATACTATCTGTACAGTAATTCTGTGGTATCAGGTATCCAGTTAGCTTCCAATAAAAGCCTCAGATGAGTATCAGTCAAGATAATAAGGTGATATTTCTTTTGGCCTGAAAGAATGTTTTAGCAACAGTCAATGCCACTATTCCTATTTATCATTTTATCTATTCAAAACTGGACATGAAGCAAACAGTGAATTTGTCTTTCACTCAGGTTTTTAGCTTGGCAAACATTTGTGGTTAGTTGAATATATAAGTGGATTGATTTGTTAAACAACAACTGATTTAATAGCCACATTAGTGGTATACGTTTCATACAGAGATACAAACTGGAACTATCATTCGTAGTATTTAAGGCTGCATTTACACTTCACCTCTAGTGTCGGTACTAAGTGCGTTTGGGCCCTGACTTATACGACAATTGTAGCGTCAATGCAAAGTGAAACTGCTTCACAATGATGTCAGTTGTAGTGTAAATATGGCCTTTAATTCTCATTGTTTCTTTTTTGTATTGACAGTAAAGACTGGAGTGGCTACAACACGAGAGCACTAGTTGTCTGCTTTGTCAACTCAAGTTGCCCCTGTTGAGAGTAATGCTCCCTCTACTCTGCCCCAACAATAGGCTTTAATTCCAAACTCGAAGGGCACCACCTACACCTGGTGTGAATTTTTCCATTTTCTACACCAGACATGCTTACGGCCTTTTCAAGTGAGATTTGAACTAGATTATGGGAAGTTTTGTAGTGTAGATTCCTGCCCACTAGGAACTGGGTTGAGATTGTTTCAAACTTATTTAATTTGAGCAGGGATGGATTAATGGACAGACAACCTAAATATGTGCCTAGGGCATCATGCGAAGGGGATATGGACAACTTTGATGTGGAGTAGATTAAAATAACATATTTAACTTTTCAAGATTCAACCCAAACTGCTGGGAATTAATGGAGGCTCCTTGGAACTATGATGCTGCCCCTTCTCATACTGATTTTAGACCAGTCTCTTGGATGACACCACAGGCCCAGGGAGGGGTTTTGGCATGAAGTTATGATAGGAGATGTATGACTGTTGCTGAGTGACTGGTGATAGAGTAAAAAGACGACAGATATTGGGAATCACCCATGTAGAGGCAACATTTTGGAGAGGGGGGAAGGAGGGTGACATGATACCTGTGATTGACAGAGTGGCATATAATTAGGGAGTGAATTGTTAGACTTGGGGTTGGGAGCAGAGCATAAATACAGAATATGCAGAATGGCAGAACCCAGGGATAGAGACATTAATGGGGACAACATAAGACAGACCAGACTCCAGACTATGTATTGGTGCCAGACAGAACAGACCATAAGTAGAGACAAACTGGCAAGTGTATGGAGTGGAGTGAGAGTGTAACCAAGCCCAGTAAAGAGTTCAGACCCAGGGCACAGAGAGAGGACAGAGCCGGGGCTGGGCACAAAGCAACCCGACATGGTCCACAATGGGCACAGAAAGCGGATACACCTTGGCCCAGAATTCGCTGTAGCAGGGCAACAAACGTCATCTACTGTTAGTTAGACTTGTCCTTGCCCATTTAATCTTGATGGTATTTTGCACTGAAAGTTGCTGAAAGTGCGAGGTGATAAGGTCACAGCAAGGGAAACAGGGCATCTAGGACCTGAGTGAACAGGGCAAGCAAGTGGGTATCTCCTTAACCAATCAGATTGAAGGATTGTGAAATTAACAGCGCAAGGACTGAGAGGAAGTGTAAATTAGAGTGGGTGAATTCAAGTCAAATCAGGTATAGAAAGAGAAATAAAGAGAGGGAAAGAAAGATTGGATTAAGAGAGAGAGAAAAAAAAACAGAAAGGAAAAATAAAAACATTTTTAAAATTTAAATTTACAAAAAATCTCCAACAACAATTAAAGCCTGAAGGAATGAGACACTTGGAATAGTTACTTACAGTGCCAGAGCAATTAGCCCTAATTAACACTTATCATGTCGTTAAAAGGGTATTTAGACTTGAAATGACTTGGTTTAACTTTCTGTGGCGGGTTTAGTTTGTATCTACAGCGCAAGTACAGCAACTTCATGCCGTTCAATGTATTTCAATGGTGAGGCAGACAGCGAGATGCCGTTTTCATGAATCTAATGGTGGAGTGGTGCATCTCGGACAGCAACTTTTGGATTTCCATGTTTAACCGCGCATCAGCCCCTCGTCTGAACTTGTTGTGCAATTTGCGTGTAAATAACTGCAAGCACCATTAGCTTTATTGTTATTTTAACAGCAAATTCCGGGCCCATGTGTTTTGAGTTGGCAAAACTCAGCGACTCAGAGCTGGATCTGGAACACTGAATATTGAATGTGTCTGCCGTGACTCAGTGATAGCACTCTCGCCTCTGTGCCTACTAAGGTTGATCTGTGGCTAAAAATAATGACAACAACAGCAACAACTTGCATTTATATAGCACCTTTAATATAGCAAAACATCCCAAGATGCTTCACAGGAGTGTTATCAAACAAAATTTGACACCGAGCCACATAAGGAGATATTAGGACAGGTGACCAAAAGCTTGGTCAAAGAGGTAGGTTTTAAGGAGCGTCTTAAAGGAAGAGAGAGAGGTAGAGAGACAGAGAGGATTAGGGAGGGAATTCCAGAGCTTAGGGCCTAGGCAGCTGAAGGCACAGCCACCAGTGGTGGAGCGATTAAAATCAGGGATGCACAAGAGGCTAGAATTGGAGGAGTGCAGAGATCTCGGAGGGTTTTAGGGCTGGAGGAGGCTAGAGGTTAGGCCATGGAGGGATTTGAAAACATGGATGAGAATTTTAAAATTGAGGAGCTGCCAGGCCGGGAGCCAATGTAGGTCAGCGAGCACAGGGGTGATGGGTGAACGGGACTTGATGCAAGTTAGGATACGAGCAGCAGAGTTTTGGATGAGCTCAAGTTTATGGAGGTTGGAAGATGGGAGGCCGACCAGGAGAGCATTGGAATAGTTGAATCTGGAGGAAACAAAAGCATGGATGAGGGTTTCAGCAGCAGATGAGCTGAGGCAGGGGCGGAGACAGATGGTGTTACGGAGGTAGAAGTAGGCAGTCTTGGTGATGGAGTGAAAATATGTGGTTGCAAACTCATCTCAGGGTCAAATAGGACACTAAGGTTGTGAACGGTCTGGTTCAGCTTCAGACAGTGGCCAAGGAGAGGGATGGAGTCGGTGGCTAGGGAACGGAGTTTGTGGCGGGAACCAAAATCAATGGCTTCAGTCTTCCCAATATTTAGTTGGAGGAAATTTTTGCTTAGCACTGGATGTTAGACAAGCAGTGTGATAAATCAGAGACAGTGGAGGGGTCGAAAGAGATGGTGGGGAAGTAGAGCTGGGTGTTGTCAGTGCACATGTGGAACCTGACGTGTTTTCGGATGATGTTACCGAGGGGCAGCTTGTAGCTGAGAAATAGGAGGGGGCCAATCCTTGGAGGACTTCAAGGTAACGGTGCAGGAGCGGGAAGCGAAGCCATTGCAGATGATTCTCTGGCTATGACTGAATAGATATGAATGGAACCAGGTGAGCACAGTCCCACCCAGCTGTATGACAGAGGAGAGGCGTTGGAGGAGGATGATGTGGTCAACCGTGTCAAAGGTTGCAGACGGGTCAATAAGGATGAGGAGGGATAGTTTACCACAGTCACATAAAAATGTCATTTGTGACTTTGATAAGGGCCGTTTCAGTACAGCGGCAGGGGCGGAAACCTGATTGGAAGGATTCAAACATTGAGTTGCAGGAAAGATGGACACGGATAAGAACAATAACAATGTGATAATGACCAGACAATTTGATTTAGTGATATTGGTTGAGGGATAAATATTGGCCAGAAAAGCTTCCCGGCTCTTCTTCGAAATAGTACCATGGGATCTTTTACATCAACCTGAGAGGCCAGACGGGGTCTGGGTTTAAAGTCTCATCTAAAAGTCGACACCTCTGACAGTGCAGTGTTCCCTCAGAACTGCACTAAAGTGTTAGCCTAGATTATGTGCTCAAGTCTCTGGTATGGGACTTGAATCCCCAACTTTCTGATTCAGAGACGACAGTGCTATCAACTTCTAGGACATGCTCGACTCTCTCCGGGTTATGCAGTATAAAGCTCCCATGTTTTTCTGAGTTTTAGGAGAAAAAAAGCTGCCTTGGAACTGGAGCTGGGCAAACCATATACAGGGAGTAGGGCCTCAATTTTACATGTGCCAATGCCCAATTATGTCCTTAATCCAAGTGTATAATCAGGACCTTTATAACTAGCAGATAAGAACATAAGAAATAGGAGCAGGAGTAGGCCATGCGGCCCCTCGAGCCTGCTCTGTCATTCAATAAAATCATGGCTGATCTTCTACCTCAACTCCACTTTCCCGCCCGATCCCCATATCCCTTGATTCCCTTAGTGTTCAAAAATCTATCGATCTCTGTCTTGAATATACTCAACGACTGAGCATCCACAGCCCTCTGGGGTCGAGAATTCCATCTTGGTGCTAAATGGCTGACCCCTTATCTTGAGACTATGACCCGTAGATAGAGCATCCATTCAGTCAGTGTAGAGTTAAACCCAAGTCCTGCAAGTGAAAGGTCAGCATCCAAATCTACGGTACCAAAGAATCCCCTCATTTTTATCAATTAATATCGCACCCCCACCCAAAGACAATTTTGGTTCTTTTAGCAAATACTCTAATCGGATTCATTTTATGGAATTGCAAGAACATTAATTGAATGGGTGCATGCGTGTGAGTGAAACAGGTGTGTGTAGTTTTTTTTTTAGAGGTGACAGCTGCTCCGCCTATTTACAATAACTCATCATTTATATTGATTCATTTACTTAGACACACAATTAATTTTGTATTCAACATCTGGTGTGAACATTCATTTTATTTGGCTGGAGTCCAATGTAACCATTGCTATGTGCTGCGACAGATCTCTTGTATTTAGCTTTTTCCCTTAATGTGAGTCATTTTATTATATTTTATTTAATTTACCCCTTTCCTCTCATTTGTGCACATTACACGTGCACACAGGTGTGCTCTGTACACATCTGTATGTGTAAACTGAGATCATACACTGGCGGCAGGAAACCCTCACCACTGGGCCAGAGTTGGATAAATGAGGCCAGAGTGTTTTAT
The DNA here is from genome assembly GCF_035084215.1 of Heptranchias perlo. Classification (NCBI taxonomy): domain Eukaryota; kingdom Metazoa; phylum Chordata; class Chondrichthyes; order Hexanchiformes; family Hexanchidae; genus Heptranchias; species Heptranchias perlo. The sequence continues at coordinate 12,009,547 of NC_090351.1, forward strand.
TAAGGGGGTGGGAGTGAATTTCCTCGAGGGTTCTCTTGCTCATCTACTCTACGTTCAGCGGAAGAGCCGCAGAAATCCCGGCCCAGAAATTGTTTGACGCCAATTTACAGGCGTAAAACTGGCGTCGAACTTTCCAAAATGGCGGGCGGCCTACGCGCTTGCATTCCATGACAGAAGTCACCGCCCGCCATATTGATAAAGGCAGAAAAAGAGGTGTCCAGGGCCCATGCTTGAAACAGGCATTAGACTGTTTGAGGCCTTCTTTGCAAGATTGGTCTGCCCTGAGTGGCTGCGTTCAGGAAAACGTGGTCGACATGCAGCCTAACAAGCGATCCTTAAAGGGACCACTGGAGACTGTCACCAAAAAGGTAAGTTTGTTAATAAAAAATACTTACCTGAATGTAAGAAGCCTGCACCTCCCGGCTCCACTGCAGCGCCGAGGACCATTGCCGGCTCCCACTCGGCCCCCTCTCGATCGCTTACCCACTTCCAATCGCCCTCCCTCCCACCCTCCCTCCCAATTGCTTTCCCATGCGATCGCCTCCTTCCTCCAGGGCCAGTCTGAGGGCTGCTACCAACGACGCTGCGGCCCAAAATCCAATGCTGTTTCACCAGTGAGCTGCCCTGCATTCGTCTGCTGCTCCTCGGTCTCATTTAAATGTGGTCCGAGGCCCAATATTGGGTGTGCCTCGGGTTTTCCCAGTCCGGCACTGGGATTGTTCCCTGCACTCAGTTGACGCCGGCAAGTTACGACGGATAAGCAGGACAACCCCCCATAGAAGTTCACCCCCTAGAAATTAACAATTGGCTCTAAACAATGTGATATTGTCCTTTACACCTCTGTTTTTTTCTCTCTCTATCCTCCCACAATATATCCGTTTATCCTTGTGAATTGCGCACGTCAATAGTGCAACATCAATAAATCATCAAGACTGAGTGCTGGCAAGGCTCCTGACCTCGCTTCCTCTTTCTCCCCAGTTGTAGTGTTAGTTGTGATGCTCAGGACTGCATTGCACCGAGAGCTGTCTTTTGCACTCACTTGTAGTGCTTGCTACAAATCAGCTATGTAAGAACTTGCATTTAATCAGCTCCTTTCATATCCTCAGCATGCCCCATAGTGCTTCACAGTCAATGAATTACTTTGGAAGTATATTCACCTTTGCAAACATGACAGCCAATTTGCACACAAAAGGTCCCACAAATAGCAATGAGAAAAATGTCCAGTTAATCTGTTTTGGTGGTGTCGGTCAAGGGTTTAATGTTGGCCAAGACATCGGGAGAACTCCCCTGCACCTCTTTGAAAGTGCCATGGATCTTTTATATCCACCTGAGCAGGCACACAGGATTTTGGTTTAACATCTCCCCTGAAAGATGGCACCTCTGACAATGTAGCACTCCTTTAGGTACTGCATTGAAATGCCAGTCTTGATCATGTGATGAAGACCTGGAGTGGGACTTGAACCCACAACCTTATTTGTTTAGAAGTGGAGATGTACACAATATGCTCAGCCTATGATGTTCATGGTGAAATCTGAGCTTGAAAATGTCATTTTATTTGTGGGAAAAGATAGCCAGCATTATTCCAGAACCAGCAAACTGTTTCACGCTAACTTCTGAGGGTGAGATTTAATACTTCTGCTTCTCTGAATCCCCCAGCAGAATGCTTACAAAAGCACTGGGACAGTGTAAGATTCACATGTTACCAGTTTCAAATTAAGAGCTATTCTTCATTTGTTGTATGATGATGTTCCCCATTTTTCCCTTTATATTGTCCTTTGAATTATCAATGTAAATTTTGATTTGTCATGTCTCTCCATGATTGCCTAATCAATCATAATATTTTTTTGCAAATCGTTTGCTGCATTCTCTATCTTTGCCATCCTTGTATTGAGATGTAAATTTGAACAGCTTACAGTTGGCTTCACAAACCAGGTCAATTATTTTTTTGCGAGCAGCAGTCCTTTCTGGTTCAGGTTTAGAGGCACAGGTGAAATGTTTACATTTTTAAGTTTTATATACAATTGTGTTTTAGATATTTAATTTAATACTTTGTGATTATTACTGCACTAAAAAGCTATTGTAATATAACATTCGTGTTCTTTCAGCATTACAGAGCATGAGCTGAAAATGAACAAACACAGTGAGACCAGAGGGTTAGGAGTTTCCCTGAGCCTGCTGGCAATCTAAGGGTTAATTAGGTTTTTTGCCCAGTTGGTCACTGTGCAGAAATCTATTACAGCTGCACTTAATTTAACAAGGAAAACGCAGGCTTCTGTTAACTAAGTCAAAAGTACAGTTGTACTATATGATGAGACCCCTTTATCTACCATGGATTCTCTACTTCTACTTCACAACAGCACAGTGACACTGTCATTGTCACAGTGGCTGAGAGCTGGTTAGCACCAGTTAGGTACTCAGACTAGCAAATGCTGTGAGGTTTCGAGCTCCAGTGCCATGGATTAAATCATTACTCAACTGCTCTCTCTAACTGTTGCCTGTGCACTGAGTAAATGTTGCTACAATAACCAAAAAAATACTTGACTGTGAGGAATAAACAAGCAGTAATATCACTGATACAATCCCATGCACCCAGCACCATGGTGATATCACAAAGTAGTTTCAACTGACATTTGTAGGCTACTTAGATAATTATTAAAGTTTAAATTTTAAAAAATGCATACAATGAAGGTCAGAAATTGAGTATATCATGGCCTGCAGCTTTAATCACATTGATATAATTAGCAGACAGAAAGCCATGTGAGGGGTCATTATGTCCCGTTAAGTAACTGCTGCAGTTAAATAAATAAAGAAAGACTTGCATTTATATAGCGCCATTCACGACCTCAGACGTTCCAAAGCGCTTTGCAGCCAATGAAGTGCTTTTTGAAGTGTAGTCATCGGCGTAATGTATGAAATGTGGCAACCAATTTGCGCACAGCAAAGTCCCACAACCAGCAATGAGATAAAGGATCAGATAATCTGTTTTTTTAGCGATGTTGGTTGATGGATAAATATTGGTCAGGATACCGGGGAGAATTCCCCTGCTCTTCTTCGAATTACAAGATCTTCTACATCCAGCTAAGAAAGCAGACAGGGCCTTGCTTTAATGTCTTATCGGAAAGACTGCACCTCTGACAGTGCAGCACTCCCTCAGTACTGCTGAAATGCAAGAAGGTCAGACACGTGTTTTGTTTATTATATAACTCAGTAGAACCAATCTAGCCCATATTTTGTGATTGGTCTTATTTTAACGCTGGCGGCAACCCAATTATTTTAAATGGATTACTATTGGCATTAAAATAACACTGAATAGTAGATCTGGGCTAGAGAATTTTGGGTTGTGTGCTTTATGAAGCTCTGTGCAGAAATAAAGGGGCATTGAGCTGTCAGTAAGTCATCATTACAGCACTGTAACATGATAAATTCTTCCACAAGCGCCATCTGTGACCCAGTTGTTTCTATCACCTCAGGCTTTAAATGGAAGGATGGAGATCAACCCTGTTGGAAACATAGACAAATATATGCTGTGCCACTATTTTTGCTAAGACAAGTTCTTTTTAAAATTTTTCTCCCCTCAGTCCGAAGAAATGACCTATTTGTAAATGAAGGTGAAAGAAGATCTTTATCTATAGTTCCCTCTAGAAATACTGGCCTCAATATTAACCACCCCACGACGGGCAGGAGAGGTTTGTGGGGGTGGGGGTGGGTAGTTAAAGACTTAAATATGGGGAACACGTACCCAACACGACACGTACGCACCCGATGCCCTTTTAACAGCGGCCGTTTTCGTGGCGTCCGAGTGTCCCACCGTGGAGAGGCGGAACACATCGTTAACATATTTAAACCGAGCTCCCACAGTGCAATTGGGAGCCTGATTTAAAATTCACTGCTGCTGCTCGGGTTTCTCGGGCTGGAAAACCTGGCAGTGAAAGGGAGGTGGGAGCTGCAGGCTCCACAATGTAAGTGCCTTTTCCAGCACTCCTTGTGAGCCAAGAGGAACAGAGTGCTCCCCCGGCCCCTCAAGGAAGCTTTCGGCCTCCGCCCTGCCGCGATGGCCTCTCTCTCCCTCCCCAAAAGCCCCAATGGCCGACTTTCCCACCTCCCAATTGCCAGGGACCATCCTCAAGGGTCTCCGGCTCTGGCCTCCTGATGCTGAATTTCCCTCCTGGCTGCCAAGCGGGAAACCGGACAAAAAAATGATGATGAGGTCGTGCCATTAAGGTCAGCAGGACCTCCGCGTCCCCGGCCCTGTCGGGATCTTTGGCCATTTTCAGCCTCCCCGGCGCCCTCCCCGTAAATATCGGGGCCTATGTTGCAGCAAACATCATTCTATTGACACGTGTATATCAGTGATTATTGTACTTACTGGTTCAGCAGAGCCAGGTCAAAGAATGTGAATTCAAAAGTTCACTGAATCAGAGATGCCCAATCCTTTGCAGCTGGGGGTTGGATACTCACATCAAAATCAGGGAATTGCATGACTTACAGAAATGTGAGCCCAGATACACAGAAAATTCAAGCACACACAGAAATTGTGAGATTCCATACACAAATAGGCAGCATCACACTCGTAAAAATTGAGACCTCCCGTAAACATGAAAAGTCAAACTCCCCATGTACAAAAAAAAACTTGACACAAACAAGCAACACCCCATACACAAATATTCCAAGTCCCCAAATACAAAAAATTCAAACACTGCCCCTCTTCCCACAATCCTCACTCCCTTCCTTCTCTACCTGGTCACCACTTCCATCCTTCTCTGCCCCTGTCCTCACTCCCAACCTCCTCTCCCTCATCCTCCTTCCATCATAAAGTCAGAAGTGGGGCTGTTTACTGACAGTTCCACAGTGTTTGGCTCCATTCACAACTTCCCCCGATAAGGATACAACCCATGCCAGTCTACAGCAGGACCTGGATTAACATCCAGGCTTAGGCTGTCAAATGGCAGGTAACATTCGCGTCACATAAGTGCCAGATAATAACCATCTCAAACAAGAGAAAGCCCAACCAATTCCCCTTGACCTTCAATGGCACCACTATCATGAGTCTCCCACCATCAACATCCTGGGGTCACCATTGACCAGAAGCAGAACCAGACCACCTGTATCAACACTGTGGTGACAGGCCAGAGACCATGTACTCTGCAACGTGTGGCACGCCTCCTGACCTTTCAAAGCCTGGAATTCCCTAATCACCATAGTGAGAGGGCAATCACCACAAGGACTGCAGTGTTTCAAGGAGAAGGCCCACCACCACCTTCTCAAGGCAGCTCGAGATGGTCAATAAATGAAGCTTTGCCAGCGATGCCTACATGCCGAGAATAACCAATTTTAAAAAAAACTTCCACCAGGATCAGATTAAGAAGTGCAAGTACACCCGAATCCTGCAGACATTCTTAGTGTTGGGGCACTGGAGGTGGAACCGGCCGGGTTTCTGACAGATGACGTCATCCCACCAGTCTTACCTCTGATGACACCACATGGAAGATGGTGGGCGTGAGAGGTGCCTGACCCCCACTTCTGGCGAAATTGTAACATTGTAACAGGGATCCAGCAGAACTGGGTCCCACCCCAAATTCCAGCCCATCAACCCAATCATGCTGCTGCAGTGCCCCCCACCCTCCAGGCCCTGAACTGTAATAACATTGAGAATGAGAACCTCCTACCATCTGGTGATTTAACCAATGGGCATAGCTTATGTTCGGAGTTTCATGGGAATAGCATAGGCTATAGAGGGAGAAAACGGCAGGAAAGAGGCAATTTCCCTCAATGATGTCCCTTTAATATTAAAATTTACTTTGTAAACATATATTTTTTGCCAGCAGCAGGTGCTTGGATGTCACTATTTCATTTGGTGATATCAGGGTGATGATGTTGCTTATGGGGGAAGGGAGTATGAAGCTTCCCCCCCCCCAATCACACCTACTGTCATCTGCTGAATTGTAAAAATCAGAGCCAGTCACAGCTGCATGTTAGCACATTCCCCTTAAGCATAGTCTAGAGCTCTCCAATAGTCATCCTCACCTGGCCTGGCTCCTGATGTCAGTCCTTCTCATCCAAACCTCGGGCTGGATCGGATCAGGTGAAAAAAGGCCGTATCAGGATTTGGATTAAAGCATCCCTAAATGCTCTGTGCTTTTTTAAAAAATAACTGCTAATTGTGTTATCTTTCAGTACGACTACTGCGAGCTCAGGACAAACTTTATGTTTCTATTCCCCCTGTACAAAACTGCCCATCTTTCTTAACAGGCCTTTAACAAAACCTTCACAGTCATTAACAAGTCGTTAACAGGCAGATTTTGCTGCTGTCCTCGCACACTTCTGGCTGGAGAAAAAAGTCCATTCCTGCTTCTGCTCACCTATTTAGTATTGATACCCAGAGCAAAACGTGCCCTTATAGAATCTTTCATCCTATATTTTAAATCTTTTGTCTTTTCCAAGCACCCAACAGTTCAGATACCATCATGTTCACACATTATTCGCCCATCTTTATCTGTAATTAATCCAATAACCCCAACCCCAGATCTTCATCAGCTAATGCTGCAGCGGTGTTATTGACCTGCCCTAACTATGGTGGCACTGCTGTAAGGTAAAAGAGGCAGCGTTACTACCTCCAGCAGTGCAGAGAACTACCTCATCAGGTAGCGTTCCCCTGTGCCACCAGAGCCATTGAAGCAACACAAACAACTGTGTTTGCAAGTGCACACGGCTTGTGGGGCCATTTTGTCGGCTTTGGGCAGGCTCAGAATGGAGGCCACCTTTACAGAGCAGCAATGTAATTCTCACTGATCTGCACGAACCTTCTTCAGCCGTTCGGAAAGGCCAGCGGGGCAGAAATAAAAGTTGTGAATTTCAAACACCGCGCGTGTGTGACTGTGCATAGATATCTGCTTTTATTTGTCAGCAGAGCCGTGGAATCCACCCTGCAGTTTGAACTGAGCAGATTCCACAGCCCCTAGAACAAAGGCAAATAGAAAACTGCTTCTATTTCTCTGTTTTTAATAACTTTTGAACAAAATTAAAGTAAATTCCCAGTGTCCACAAAACACTCCAGTATCTGCAGTGCCCACCGGTCGAGGAAGGCCTCAAACGTAGCGGCAGACAGGTTCACCCAGGCCTGGGCAACAGCAGGCAGTTCTGTACAATATAAACTCAATTTTCAAAGTGTTAATCAACAGGATGTTAAGGGATGAACTTCCTGTTTTCACCAATGTTAGTGTATATAAAGTGCTTTTCTGCCAACTTATACTCAAATCTACTTTTCCCTTAATTAGCAAACAGAAATTTCAGCCCCTAACTGTTTATAGCTGGGGCTCGGACCACAGATGGTTAATAATAGCCCACTAAAGTGAAGTAACGGGTCAGGTCAAATTAAAGTAGTTTTCCGAGAGAGGTTAGTGAACCTTGTAGGAGAATGCTGATCATTGACTCCCAGCAAGGTTACGTAGTTATGTTCAACTTGGCTCCACATGTGTTGAGGCCAGTGACAACCTTCAGTACTGACCCACATTACTGCGGAACCTCATACGCAGCAGAATGACAACGCGTGTGTTGTGATGTGAAATCTAGGTGGTGTCTACAACAGCTGTACAACACTGACGTTGCTACAGGGAGGTTGGGCTGTGTCTGTGTACCATGGAGGGTGTCAACCTGGCTTTCCATAAGAGCAAGTGAACCGCAGGCAAACTTTGCCCACAAATCAAAGGCTGACAACAGAAGGGTTTTTCGTGCTTGCAATATTATCAATAAAAAGTAGCTTATGTTGTGCAAGCTGTTAATCATTGTGCACTTGAGCATGTAGTTGTCATGCTGAGCACAAGTGCAATGTCTTGGATCAGCTCCATCTGTAGTTACGAAATTGAGAGAGAAAAGGGTTTGGCACTGGTTGGGGTTGTAACCTACAACCTGGAAGGACAGTGGCTGTCTCTCTTCTACATGAGTTTAAATATGTAACTTTTTTTTATTCTTAAAGGTCTGAATGATAATTTCACCATCTGTACAATTGATATCCCAGAAGTGTGAAAATCAAATATTCACGATTTCCAGAGAATACACTCGAGTCATGAGCGGACTCTCCAATGCAATATCGGAGATGCTGCACTATCGGAGGTTCTGTCTTTTGCATGAGACATTAAACCAAGGCGCCGTCTGCCCTCTCAGTTGTATGTAAAAGGCCCCATTGCACTATTTATAAGAAGAGCAGGGGAGTTCTCCCCGGTGTTCTGGCCAAAATTTATCCCTCAACCAACATCAATAAAACAGATTATCTGATCATGATCATATAACTGTTTGTAGGACCTTGCTGTGTGCAAATTGGCTGCCTCGTTTTCTACATTACAACAATGACTACACTTCAAAAGTACTTTCATTGGCTTTGGGACACCTGGGGTCATGAAAGGTGCTATATAAATGCAAGTCTTTCTTTCTTTTTCTTCATTGCCTAGCATAGAACTGAGTCAAACACCAGAAAGGTCCAGAGTTGAATTACTAGTCGGTGCTGATTTAGTTGATCTCAGCTGGGGTGAGCGTAGGGAGTGCTACTGCTGCCCTCAGCACCCCGAGCATGAAAAGGGGGGAAAAAATCAACACAGGTTGGATCCCCCTCCTGACGCCAAGGCAGGGACCCTTGCTGAAAGCACATACGTGGAGATATGGTGAGGACAGAATTGTACTCAGCTCTGTTGCCCACCAGGATCACCTAGGCTTCCAATTCTCAATGTCTGGACTCACACATTAAGTAATGCTTCAGGAGAGGAGAAAGTTGGAGGGGAAAATGATAAATAAATAAATAAATGCTAATTGATGTGTGGCATTATGTTTCGCAATCATAATGGCAGGATGTGATCCAAAATAAAACTTCAACACACAGGTTTAGTAAGAAACAGTGACTTCTGTGGAACAAACCGACTGTCTCTCATTGAACTGGCAACATTTGTGTGTTTAAGTTTCCTTCACAGATGCGAAAGACCTTCCATAACTCACTGACGCATGGGAGATATGTTCTGTTTATTCTAATATGATAAGCACAATGATTTAGATCTGAAATATACAGCCTCATACAAAGAACTAAGTCAGCTACTGCAGGTTGTTTGCATCTCATGAAGATTTCGATAATATTATCTGGACTTGTTTTACTTACATGGAATTATATAGAATTACATAAAATTTACAACACAGAAACAGGCCATTCGGCCCAACTGGTCTATGCCAGTGCTTATGCTCCACACGAGCCTCCTCCCACCCTGCTTCATCTCACCATATCAGCATACCCTTCTATTCCTTTCTCCCTCATGTACTTATCTAGCTTCCCCTTAAAGGCATCTATACTTTTACTTAATAAAATTGCTGCACAAGATAAATAAGAAAGAAAATGCATTTATACAGCGTCTTTCACAACCTTAGGACTTCATTGGCTGTGAAACACTTTGGGAAGTACTTTTTTTTTAAAGTTTAGTCATTATGTAATATAGGAAAACTCAGCAGCCAATTTGCACACAGCAAGGTCCCACGACCAGCAATGAGATAAATCACCAGATGATCTGTTTTATTGATGTTGGTTAAGGGATAAATGTTGGCCAGGACACCAGGGAGAACTCCCCTGCTGTTCTTCGAAATATTGCCAAGGAATCTTTTACATCCACTTGAGAGGGCAGACGGGGTCTTGGTTTAACATCTCATCCAAAAGACAATGGGGTAGACCTTTTACCTTTGGGACCTAGGTTCAAGTCCAGCCCAGACTGACAGGATGATCTCTTCTGTTTGCTGACCTAAGGGTCTTATGTGAAATGAGTTTGAGGAGTCTCAACCCAGTTCTTAGTCACCAGGAGCCCACAGTCCAAAGTTCCCTCAAATTTGGCAACAATTGGCACTAATGTAGCAATCCATTCAGTCAAACAAGCTACACGACAGCTGGTGTGAGAAATGCAAACTGCAATAAGGACTGCTCTTCTAAGGTTGGATCAAGGCAGCGAGTTCTATTCTGCAGCTCACGACGGTATACCTGACTTGGAAATGCTTGGATGTCCAAAATGGATCGTTTCAATTCCCCGGAACTTTAAATCCCTCAGAAATCACACAGAAACACACATAACAAACCTTGTATAAATGCAATAAGACTGTCAACTGTCAAAATGAAGACTGGCAAGGAGTAGTGGGACTCTGAGCAGGTCATTTGCCTATTCTCTGAACCAGGGATGGAGAAACCAAAAAGAAAAGAGACAAAAATGGGGGTAGAACAGCAGAAGCACTTATTACAAGGGCCAGAATGACTAACACTTTGTTTATTTTTTATGACCTGAGTTATAAAACGCCATCCGTCACAAGAGTTGCTGCACTAACCATATGGAGTGGAGATGCCGGTGATGGACTGGGGTTGACAATTGTAAACAATTTTACAACACCAAGTTATAGTCCAGCAATTTTATTTTAAATTCACAAGCTTTCAGAGGCTTCCTCCTTCCTCAGGTGAACGTTTGTTGGAAATAACCATATGGAGCTTGTATTGACTCAGTAGAGTGAGGTGTTAAAGGGTTAAATTATGCACCACAGCCACAGCTGTACTTAGTGACTGCAGAGCGTGCAATATCTCACTTACAATGATCCATTTCCAAAATTTGGGTTTCTCCTTATACCTCAGTGTGGAATTAAATTTAATCATTAACACCAATTCATTTCACTGGAGTCTGGGCTCTTCCATCAGGAACAAGTGCTGTTTAAGGAGAAACAGGGTAAACGCACAGAGGTATCGGCCTTAGAATTTGCTGGTGTGGGGCATCTCGTAGCGTGCCCCATTCATTAGACTTTTCTGCTTACCCTTCAGTTGGTAATTTTTTTCCGCCACAAATTGCTGGAAATGCGAGCTGATAACAGCACAGCGAGGACAACGGGGCACCTTGGAACTCGATGAACGACAGGACCAATCATCTATCTCTAAATTTTAAACTTTAGAAAACCTCTAGAAATAATTTATTACCTGCAGGAATGAGACTCCACAGTTTCAAATGGGCCAGAGAGGCTGAGTGGCATTGCAGGAACATAAAGACCCTTTTAATGACCAGATCTATGTCATTAACTACCAGCCCTAACTTCCTGCTGTGAGTTTAATTCATTTTAACAGCGCAAATGCAGCAATTTCATGAAACTCACGGGGTGGTTGAGGGCGAGCTGCCGTTTTCGCGAGGATAACGGTGGAGCAGCGCAAATCGTCCAGCAACTTGTGGCGATTCACAACTCACGGGGTATCTCTTCCTTACCACAAATTGCTAGGTTATTTACACACTAATAACAGCGGGTGCATTATACTCTCCGTTATTTTCCCAGCAAATTCTTGGCCATTATTCACATTTGATTGTTTGCTTTTTTGCTCAAAGCAAGCTGTCGATAGAGATTCAGTGCACCCAGAGAGTTACGGTGACCTTGCACCATTTTATTCTGTGCCTATAGTAATCCATCAATGATCCATATTCACATTATGAAAGCCTGAGAATGTGCTTGTAATCAGTTCTTAAAGGAATACTCCTTTAAACTTGATTAACAGTGCTTACTAATGTAAGATAATCGGTGAGGTTCTGTCTTACTCTTAATTGAAGCATTTATCTCTGCATGATTTTCAACCAACTCCTGCCACCATGACAATGTAACTTTTTTGAACCTTTAAATGTATTTTTTAAACTAGTGGTTTTCCTAGGGCTTCCAGGGCCACTTCCCTTCTCTCAACTCTACCACCACCTTCCCTTCTCTCAACTCTACCACCACCTTCCCTTCTCTCACCTCTACCACCACCTTCCCTTCTCTCAACTCTACCACCACCTTCCCTTCTCTCACCTCTAACACCACCTTCCCTTCTCTCAACTCTACCACCACCTTCCCTTCTCTCACCTCTACCACCACCTTCCCTTCTCTCTCACCTCTACCACCACCTTCCCTTCTCTCACCTCTACCACCACCTTCCCTTCTCTCACCTCTACCACCATCTTCCCTTCTCTCACCTCTACCACCACCTTCCCTTCTCTCACCTCTACCACCACCTTCCCTTCTCTCACCTCTACCACCACCTTCCCTTCTCTCACCTCTACCACCACCTTCCCTTCTCTCACCTCTACCACCACCTTCCCTTCTCTCACCTCTACCACCACCTTCCCTTCTCTCAACTCTACCACCACCTTCCTTTCTCTCAACTCTACCACCATCTTCCCTTCTCTCACCTCTACCACCACCTTCCCTTCTCTCACCTCTACCACCACCTTCCCTTCTCTCACCTCTACCACCACCTTCCCTTCTCTCAACTCTACCACCACCTTCCCTTCTCTCAACTCTACCACCACCTTCCCTTCTCTCTCACCTCTACCACCACCTTCCCTTCTCTCACCTCTACCACCACCTTCCCTTCTCTCTCACTTCTACCACCACCTTCACTTCTCTCTCACCTCTACCACCACCTTCCCTTCTCTCTCACCTCTACCACCACCTTCCCTTCTCTCACCTCTACCACCACCTTCCCTTCTCTCACCTCTACCACCACCTTCCCTTCTCTCACCTCGACCACCACCTTCCCTTCTCTCACCTCTACCACCACCTTCCCTTCTCTCACCTCAACCACCACCTTCCCTTCTCTCTCACCTCTACCACCAACTTCCCTTCTCTCACCTCTACCACCACCTTCCCTTCTCTCACCTCTACCACCACCTTCCCTTCTCTCACCTCTACCACCACCTTCCCTTCTCTCACCTCTACCACCACCTTCCCTTCTCTCAACTCTACCACCACCTTCCCTTCTCTCAACTCTACCACCACCTTCCCTTCTCTCTCACCTCTACCACCACCTTCCCTTCTCTCAACTCTACCACCACCTTCCCTTCTCTCTCACCTCTACCACCACCTTCCCTTCTCTCACCTCTACCACCACCTTCCCTTCTCTCTCACTTCTACCACCACCTTCCCTTCTCTCACCTCTACCACCACCTTCCCTCTCTCTCACTTCTACCACCACCTTCCCTTCTCTCACCTCTACCACCACCTTCCCTTCTCTCACCTCTACCACCACCTTCCCTTCTCTCAACTCTTCCACCACCTTCCTTTCTCTCAACTCTACCACCATCTTCCCTTCTCTCACCTCTACCACCACCTTCCCTTCTCTCACCTCTACCACCACCTTCCCTTCTCTCACCTCTACCACCACCTTCCCTTCTCTCAACTCTACCACCACCTTCCCTTCTCTCAACTCTACCACCACCTTCCCTTCTCTCTCACCTCTACCACCACCTTCCCTTCTCTCAACTCTACCACCACCTTCCCTTCTCTCTCACCTCTACCACCACCTTCCCTTCTCTCACCTCTACCACCACCTTCCCTTCTCTCTCACTTCTACCACCACCTTCACTTCTCTCTCACCTCTACCACCACCTTCCCTTCTCTCTCACCTCTACCACCATCTTCCCTTCTCTCACCTCTACCACCACCTTCCCTTCTCTCACCTCTACCACCATCTTCCCTTCTCTCACCTCGACCACCACCTTCCCTTCTCTCACCTCTACCACCACCTTCCCTTCTCTCACCTCAACCACCACCTTCCCTTCTCTCTCACCTCTACCACCAACTTCCCTTCTCTCACCTCTACCACCACCTTCACTTCTCTCACCTCTACCACCACCTTCCCTTCTCTCACCTCTACCACCACCTTCCCTTCTCTCACCTCTACCACCATCTTCCCTTCTCTCACCTCTACCACCACCTTCCCTTCTCTCACCTCTACCACCACCTTCCCTTCTCTCACCTCTACCACCACCTTCCCTTCTCTCAACTCTACCACCACCTTCCCTTCTCTCAACTCTACCACCACCTTCCCTTCTCTCTCACCTCTACCACCACCTTCCCTTCTCTCAACTCTACCACCACCTTCCCTTCTCTCTCACCTCTACCACCACCTTCCCTTCTCTCACCTCTACCACCACCTTCCCTTCTCTCTCACTTCTACCACCACCTTCACTTCTCTCTCACCTCTACCACCACCTTCCCTTCTCTCTCACCTCTACCACCACCTTCCCTTCTCTCACCTCTACCACCACCTTCCCTTCTCTCACCTCTACCACCACCTTCCCTTCTCTCACCTCGACCACCACCTTCCCTTCTCTCACCTCTACCACCACCTTCCCTTCTCTCACCTCAACCACCACCTTCCCTTCTCTCTCACCTCTACCACCAACTTCCCTTCTCTCACCTCTACCACCACCTTCCCTTCTCTCACCTCTACCACCATCTTCCCTTCTCTCACCTCTACCACCACCTTCCCTTCTCTCACCTCTACCAGCACCTTCCCTTCTCTCACCTCTACCACCACCTTCCCTTCTCTCACCTCTACCACCACCTTCCCTTCTCTCACCTCTACCACCACCTTCCCTTCTCTCACCTCTACCACCACCTTCCCTTCTCTCAACTCTACCACCACCTTCCCTTCTCTCACCTCTACCACCACCTTCCCTTCTCTCACCTCTACCACCATCTTCCCTTCTCTCACCTCTACCACCACCTTCCCTTCTCTCACCTCAACCACCACCTTCCCTTCTCTCTCACCTCTACCACCAACTTCCCTTCTCTCACCTCTACCACCACCTTCCCTTCTCTCACCTCTACCACCATCTTCCCTTCTCTCACCTCTACCACCACCTTCCCTTCTCTCACCTCTACCACCACCTTCCCTTCTCTCAACTCTACCACCACCTTCCCTTCTCTCAACTCTACCACCACCTTCCCTTCTCTCTCACCTCTACCACCACCTTCCCTTCTCTCAACTCTACCACCACCTTCCCTTCTCTCTCACCTCTACCACCACCTTCCCTTCTCTCACCTCTACCACCACCTTCCCTTCTCTCTCACTTCTACCACCACCTTCACTTCGCTCTCACCTCTACCACCACCTTCCCTTCTCTCTCACCTCTACCACCACCTTCCCTTCTCTCACCTCTACCACCACCTTCCCTTCTCTCACCTCTACCACCACCTTCCCTTCTCTCACCTCGACCACCACCTTCCCTTCTCTCACCTCTACCACCACCTTCCCTTCTCTCACCTCTACCACCACCTTCCCTTCTCTCACCTCTACCACCACCTTCCCTTCTCTCACCTCTACCACCACCTTCCCTTCTCTCACCTCGACCACCACCTTCCCTTCTCTCACCTCTACCACCACCTTCCCTTCTCTCACCTCAACCACCACCTTCCCTTCTCTCTCACCTCTACCACCAACTTCCCTTCTCTCACCTCTACCACCACCTTCCCTTCTCTCACCTCTACCACCATCTTCCCTTCTCCCACCTCTACCACCACCTTCCCTTCTCTCACCTCTACCACCACCTTCCCTTCTCTCACCTCTACCACCACCTTCCCTTCTCTCACCTCTACCACCACCTTCCCTTCTCTCACCTCTACCACCACCTTCCCTTCTCTCACCTCTACCACCACCTCCCCTTCTCTCAACTCTACCACCACCTTCCCTTCTCTCACCTCTAACACCACCTTCCCTTCTCTCAACTCTACCACCACCTTCCCTTCTCTCACCTCTACCACCACCTTCCCTTCTCTCTCACCTCTACCACCACCTTCCCTTCTCTCTCACCTCTACCACCACCTTCCCTACTCTCACCTCTACCACCATCTTCCCTTCTCTCACCTCTACCACCACCTTCCCTTCTCTCACCTCTACCACCACCTTCCCTTCTCTCACCTCTACCACCACCTTCCCTTCTCTCACCTCTACCACCACCTTCCCTTCTCTCACCTCTACCACCATCTTCCCTTCTCTCACCTCTACCACCACCTTCCCTTCTCTCACCTCTACCACCATCTTCCCTTCTCTAACCTCTACCACCACCTTCCCTTCTCTCACCTCTACCACCACCTTCCCTTCTCTCACCTCTATCACCATCTTCCCTTCTCTCACCTCTACCACCACCTTCCCTTCTCTCACCTCTACCACCATCTTCCCTTCTCTCACCTCTACCACCACCTTCCCTTCTCTCACCTCTACCACCACCTTCCCTTCTCTCACCTCTACCACCACCTTCCCTTCTCTCACCTCTACCACCACCTTCCCTTCTCTCACCTCTACCACCACCTTCCCTTCTCTCACCTCTACCACCATCTTCCCTTCTCTCACCTCTACCACCACCTTCCCTTCTCTCACCTCTACCACCATCTTCCCTTCTCTCAACTCTACCACCACCTTCCCTTCTCTCACCTCTACCACCACCTTCCCTTCTCTCACCTCTACCACCACCTTCCCTTCTCTCACCTCTACCACCACCTTCCCTTCTCTCACCTCTAACACCACCTTCCCTTCTCTCAACTCTACCACCACCTTCCCTTCTCTCACCTCTACCACCACCTTCCCTTCTCTCTCACCTCTACCACCACCTTCCCTTCTCTCACCTCTACCACCACCTTCCCTTCTCTCACCTCTACCACCATCTTCCCTTCTCTCACCTCTACCACCACCTTCCCTTCTCTCACCTCTACCACCACCTTCCCTTCTCTCACCTCTACCACCACCTTCCCTTCTCTCACCTCTACCACCACCTTCCCTTCTCTCACCTCTACCACCACCTTCCCTTCTCTCACCTCTACCACCATCTTTCCTTCTCTCACCTCTACCACCACCTTCCCTTCTCTCACCTCTACCACCATCTTCCCTTCTCTCATCTCTACCACCACCTTCCCTTCTCTCACCTCTACCACCACCTTCCCTTCTCTCACCTCTACCACCACCTTCCCTTCTCTCACCTCTACCACCACCTTCCCTTCTCTCACCTCTACCACCACCTTCCCTTCTCTCACCTCTACCACCACCTTCCCTTCTCTCACCTCTACCACCACCTTCCCTTCTCTCAACTCTACCACCACCTTCCCTTCTCTCACCTCTAACACCACCTTCCCTTCTCTCAACTCTACCACCACCTTCCCTTCTCTCACCTCTACCACCACCTTCCCTTCTCTCTCACCTCTACCACCACCTTCCCTTCTCTCACCTCTACCACCACCTTCCCTTCTCTCACCTCTACCACCATCTTCCCTTCTCTCACCTCTACCACCACCTTCCCTTCTCTCACCTCTACCACCACCTTCCCTTCTCTCACCTCTACCACCACCTTCCCTTCTCTCACCTCTACCACCACCTTCCCTTCTCTCACCTCTACCACCACCTTCCCTTCTCTCACCTCTACCACCACCTTCCCTTCTCTCACCTCTACCACCACCTTCCCTTCTCTCACCTCTACCACCACCTTCCCTTCTCTCACCTCTACCACCACCTTCCCTTCTCTCACCTCGACCACCACCTTCCCTTCTCTCACCTCTGCCACCACCTTCCCTTCTCTCACCTCAACCACCACCTTCCCTTCTCTCACCTCAACCACCACCTTCCCTTCTCTCACCTCTACCACCACCTTCCCTTCTCTCACCTCTAACACCACCTTCCCTTCTCTCACCTCTACCACCACCTTCCCTTCTCTCACCTCTACCACCACCTTCCCTTCTCTCACCTCTATCACCACCTTCCCTTCTCTCTCATCTCTACCATCACTTTCCCTTCTCTATCACCTCTACCTTCACCTTCCCTTCTCACCTCTACCACCTCCTTCTCTTCTCTCTCTTACCTCCTTCCTTTCTTACTCACCTCGACCACTTACTTTCCTTTCCTCGCTCTCTCTCCCTCATCTTTCCTTCACTCTCTCAGCCCCATTCTTTCTTTTTGTTTGTTCTCTTCTATTTTTTCTCTCCTTTTTGAGTTTTCTCTCTGTCCCTGTCCTCTTCTGTTCTCTCACTCTCTTTCTCTTTCTCTTTTGCTTCTCTTCTTACCTTTCTCAATTTCTTGTGCTTGTGGCAAGCAGGAATGATCTGGCCAGGGCCAAAGGCCAACAGCTGTGGGGAGTGAGAGGGATCTGGATGGGCGACAGATCGGATCTGTCCACCATAGAATCACATACCTTGGAGACACAAGTTGGGAGCTGGGAGGACTGAACCAAAGGTAAGTATCGGTAAGTATGGTTCAGACGTAACAGGCAGACAGGAGGAAGCAATTAAGGGTGATTAAAGGGTAAATGTGTGCATATGCAAGACTTTAATACGTTATAGACATAACCTTTGCTGGCATAAACCACACATAATGTGTGGGATTTTAACATTCCAAACCATCATTTAACTCACGTAGATCATAAACCACCTGTATACTGTAAATGTTGCAAGGCCCTGAGCTGACAGTGAGGCCTCTCATGCACACAGTGCATGTTGGAAAACTTTGGGTGTGCAGTCCATGATTTTCCAACATGCGTTTTTACCGTCATGTGTCAGACCAGTCAATAAAATGTATCCTCTTCTTGGATCTTGAATTACTTGACCATGACCGTATCACTGATAAACACCTGCCATTTTTTGGCTGGCATCTCTACTGTGTTAACAGGGCTTATTTTTTTACAGCACTTTCGTCTTTATTTCATAATTACTCCTAATGGAATAAACAACAATGTGGAAATTGGATGAAACAATTTGAGCTCCCTTGGCGGCTCAGTAGGTAAATGAACCAGGTGGTCATACCAGAGCAGGCAGTTCTTGATAGCCCTCCTTTAGCTGATCTCAAGCAAAGAAGCAGTTGGTGGACTGCAATTGGCTTCACCTCCCCTGGGTGCCTTGTGAGGTGAAATACCTACCAGGAGTCTCATCCTGATCCCAATCCAGTGATCCCTGCTGGAAAGTTTGCATTGGATGCTAGATCAGGACAGGATTGGCTCCACCAAATAGCTCACGGGCAGGTACACACAGCCCCTTGAGTGAAGTGCTAACACCCAGAGAGAGAAATTAGAAAAAGACCAGTGCAGAGAAAAAAAATACCCTCAAAAGAACAGCTCTGCCTCAAATAAAAAATGGAAAGTTGTCAGTATATCACAAGACAGTGATCTAATTGAGGGGTTCAGGTGATATCATAAATCATGAAGGTTAACAGTTTATGCCCATCGCCTGAGGCCCTGAGATTAAATTACTCTCCATAACTCACTGCCAGCCAGCATTATTGATAACATGCAGTGGAAAGTAATTTTTTTTAAAGAATGAAACACATTTTAAAAGCTCATTTGATGTTGAAGAAATTACTAATATTGTTGTAATTATACACCTCACTTACCATTGTAATTGTGGTTTTGTAATGTACAGGATAGCTTTCTATGCAGTATTAACAAGCTATTTTGGATAAAAGAAAAGAAGACAGACTTGCATTTATATAGCGCCTTTCACTAACTCAAAGCACTTTACAGCCAATGAAGTACTTTTGAAATGCAGTCACTGTTCTAATGTAGGAAATGTAGCAGCCAATTTGTGCACAGCAAGGTCCCGCAAACAGCAATGAGATAAATGACCAGATAATGATGTTGGTTGAGGGATAAATATTGGCCGGGACACTGGGGAGAACTCCTCTGCTCTTCTTCGAAATAGTGCCATGGGATCTTGTACGTCCACCTGAGAGGGCAGACGGGCCTTGACGGGCCAAGGTCTCAGGGTTGCTTATTTGGTGCTAATAACGAGGATGAATTGTTGACCTATATGCATGTTAACTGCCGTGTGTATTGTTTAGCTCTGACTGCTCGCATTGGGCTAGCAGTTGGAATCACTATAACGCAGGTTAGTGAGTCACACTGCTGCTCAAGCACATGGCTGCACACTCAAGCCAAACACTCTGATAGGATAGCTTGGGAACATTTTGTTTTAGTTGTACCAACAATAAAGATTTCTTTTAAGGTGTGTTAGGGTGTATCAGCCACAGTTTCTGTGAGCTCGAGTTAACTGGCGTATGGTATATGGATAAATTGCAAATAACCAGCTTCTCCCCCATGTCTGGTCCATGCTGAATTATGTGATCTCAGCCATTGGTGGCAGCAAGGGCACTACAATTAGCCTCCGTGTCACTGGGTTACACAGAGGGCTCATCTAGGGTTGCCAACCCTCCAGGATTGTCCTGGAGTCTCCAGGAATTAAAGATTAATCTCCTGGACACTGCTGCGAGCAAACTGGGAGAAAAATCATGGGGGCATTACAATCTTGTGTGATTTTTCCATTTTCTTTGAACTCTTTTGTTTATTAACTGTAAAAATATTGGAATATGGGGAAAAAGGCTGTTTGACTTGGCGGGGCAGTTGGAGGTGGGAGGTCATCTGATGAAACCTCCAGGAATCCTACTCCTTAATGGGCAAGAATAGAGATTGGGTAAAGACAGGAACAGGTTCAACTGTGATGGCCTTCAAGGTTGAATGGCCTGCCAGGACTCACTGCCCAGACTCAAACATGAAGCATGGCCACTTGAACGAGGTACCAGAGGGCAATCGGTGTCCATAAAGCCCACGGAAGGAATCAATGACGTCGGAAGAGGAGGGGGGGGAGAAAGCAAACATAAAAAGTTCAATTAAATGAATGATATAAACATAAAATGGGGCACCACAGAAAAGTGGGATGGGATTTGTGCCCGTGATTCACCTACACACCAAGCTCCTCCCAATCTCAGCTTTACAGGTAGGGGAGATGTTGAGTTGAAGTGCTTCTCTCACCTGAGTCAGAAGTCTGCAGGTTCAAGCCCCACTCGAGAGACTTCAGCACATAATCCAGGCTGATTCCAGTGCAGTACTGAGGCAGCGCTGAACGGTCGGAGGTGCCATTTTTAACAACCTACCTTTGGGTACTTCAGCACCTGCAAGTGACTGGCTCAGGAGTGGCACTAGGAGTGTCCCTGGAGCAGGTTAATTAATAACGCATCTCTTTAAGAAGAAAAAAAAATACAATATCTCATAAATGGGGCCGCTTAACAAATAAGAGTTTGACAAATGTTATGCAGCAATTTACATTCCGTACCATCATAATAATAATGTTTAGTCAGAGATTTTCGAGACCATAAAATCTTTTTATATAGGGTATGGTGTAACGCTGTATGAGTTATGTACTTATTTTGTGGTTGCCTGCATTCTGTCCCGCATTATATCCCACTCAGGCATCACCTCTGTCCTTGCTGGGCTTGACAAATGTAAGGAATCTTACAACACCAGGTTATAGTCCAACAATTTTATTTTAAAATCACAAGCTTTCGGAGATTATCTCCTTCGTCAGGTGAGTGCTCACTCACCTGACGAGGGAGATAATCTCCGAAAGCTTGTGATTTTAAAATAAAATTGTTGGACTATAACCTGGTGTTGTAAGATTCCTTACATTTGTCCACCCCAGTCCATCACCAGCATCTCCACATCCTTGCTGGGGTTGCCAACTCTGGCTGGACGTTATCCTGGAGACTTTATCACATGACCTCCTGCCTCCAATCGCCCCACCCCCACACCTCGTTCATTGGCCACCCGACAAGTCTATCCTTGCTGTGCGCCGACTTCCAGCAGCCAATTGGAAAACAAACAGAATCTTCATTACCTGATTGAATGATTCTTGACTGTCAGTCAAAGGGCCTTTTTTCCCCATCTCCAATATTTTTATAGCTAATAAACAAAAGTGTTCTAAGAAAATGAGGAAAAAACAGATAACTTTTTTGATGCCCCTGTGATTTTTTCCCCCCAGGTTGCTCGCAGCAGTGTCCTGGAGATTAATCTTTAATTCCTGGAGACTCCAGGACAATCCTGGCGGTTTGGTGACCCTAATCCTTGCTGACCTTTGCTGCTTCTCTGAGCTGAATTCAAAATCCGGGTCCTTGTTTTCCAATCCCTCCATGGCCTTTCTCCCCCTCATGTTTGCAACCTCCCCCTACCCTACGCCCCAGCCTGTGTTTTTTGGCCCTCTTAACTCTGGCCTTCTTTGCACCCTCCCTGGTGCCACTCCTCTATTGGTGGCAGTCCTTTCAGCTCCTCAGCCCTACCAACTGGAACTCCCTGCCTAAACACCTTACTACCTTTCGCACGCCTTTAAAAGCCTCCTCGAAACCTATCCGTTCAACCACGCTTCCCGTTATCTCTCCAAACTCTTTACTACTGCTTGAAGTCAGCTACGTTAGCTGATTTAAGCCGGGGCAACAGTTGGGCTGCAATAATTGGACCCAATTCTTCCAGTGCCAGAGGGTGAAAAGCGGCCAGGGTTCCTGCTCCTGATATCTGTCCGGTGGCACCTGCAGGAAGGGGCATGTGCGCGGACTTTGGGTGAGAGCAGGATCAAGCTAGGTGTGATGTCCTTGCCAGTCATGTAGCCTGCTGACACTCGCCTCCTTGATTCACAGATGAAGAGAGACTAGTTGGGTGTGATTATCAGTGGATTGCTGCCCCTCCCCCCTCCCGCCATGGTACTGGACCCAAATATATCCATGCCATCAGGAGAGGAAGAAGAAAATTGGGGAAAAATGGTAAAGCCTTCTATAAGACATAGCAGTGTATCAATTGCATCCTCCATATTTAGAGACAATTCTACAGTATACATTTGTAAATTCACTTCTTAGCTTTTTCCATCTCACGAAGCCCAACAGATGGCCAGCATGAATCCAGGATAATGACAGGTCACTCAAAGTCACAGATGCCATTTTGATACAATATTGCTTACTGATCATTTTAACTCATTAAAAAATTGTTGGCTTGGCCTCAGCTGGAAATAAAGGGGGAGCTACACTGGTCTTATTGCGCGTGTGCCAGGTAGGGGAAGGATGAGCCAGTTTCCCAGCTCCTGATCACCATCCAGTGACTCCGGCATGTTAATTGCGGACAGGATTCAGCTCGGCTGTGATGGATCCCACAGTTGAATAGTCTTGCCCACACTCACAGTCAAGACTCACGTGGAAATGGTCACGAGGATAAAATACCAGAGGGTGGCTTGTACCCTTGGATCTGTACCCCAACAGGGGCCAATGTCCCCAGGAAAGCAAGGGAGAAAATTGTAAAAGCTTCTGGCTAAAACCCTATAGAATTTTGTGAGTATAAAAAAAAATTCATGTATCATCCATAAAGAGGGTTTAAACCTCTAAAATATGGGAATTTCTGCCTGGAATGGAGCTCCAGAAACAAGGAAATTGGAAAATGGTTTGTTGATTTTCCCTAAGATCATTAATATGTGACATTCCACATTCAGCAAAGTGCAACACTATCATATTGTATGTTAATGTATTGTGTTTTAATGTATTGTATTTTAAAAGACTGTTTTACAAATTCCTGTCACACCCAATACAATTGTTTTGCATGCTGCAAGCCTACCTGTGTAAATATAAGGAGACACTGTTCTGCGGCGGTGTGTAATGACATGGGAGTCTCACAATATGCAAAAGTTTTTAATCTCTTAAGCCAGCCTTGTTCCTTTGCCAAATGATCTTCCACCAAGAAAAAGAGTAGCGTTTAATCACACAAGAGCAGGGGTGTTGTCACGCAACACACAATGTATTATTCTGACACGAAGATGCGTTTGTGGGTAAATCGCCTACCCCTTTAAGGCCACAGAGTCTAATTTCTCAAAATGAGCACATCTCGAGGCCAATTAATGGATGATTGCCATTTTACAGAGAAACATTCTCTTTTTTTTATTTATTTCAATTTAATATGTTGGGGGACGAGGAGTAAATGGCCAAGGCAGGGATTAAAGCCAAATGGGACTTGCTTATTTTTAATTGAACCAATAAAAGTGCCACTGGATTACCCCAGTGTCACTAACCAGAAAAACAGCTCCACAAGGCTCCCCACATCTGAAGAGGCACCACTAATATAATATTCTGAAAGTGAAGTCCAATCAAAACTAGAGAAGTTCACATTAAAACAAAATCATAATATTGTTATCTCTGTCGATAAAACAGTGTATGTCCTGAGGTGCCCATCGGTCACAGAAGGATGGGATTTAGTATAGGATAGGATTTGAGTTGCGGAGTTTTGAAGGAATTGTAGTTTACATAAAATGGATCGAAGGAAGTCAGCAAGGGGAATATTGGAGTTACTGGGCCTAGAAGTGAAGAAGGTGTGGCTGAGAGCTTCAGCAATGGTGGGAGTGAGGTGAGGGGAGAGGCAGGTGATGTTGCAGAGGTGGAAATAGGAGCAGTTGGCGATGGACTAGATATAGGGCTTGAAACTCAGCTCAGGGTCAAAAGGACACTGAGGTTGCACACGGTCAGGTTCAAGGTGAGCAAGCAGCCATGGAGAGAGATGGGATTGGTGGCTCGGGTGGAAAGTTCTTGGTGGGAGCCTCATGGGATGGCTTTGGTAACGCCAATATTGAGTTAGAGAAAGATCTGGCTCATCCTGAAAGCGCAGGAGCATTGATGAAATGGTGGAAGCAAGGTAAAGCTGCAGTCGTCAACATATATACGGAAGTTGACCCCATATCTGTATATATAAAAATAAAAAATACACACAGAGAAGCACACACGCATGAGAGCACACACACACGCATGCACACATACATACACACAAACACCCGCACAAAAACATACACGCACACATATACACTCTCTATTCCCTCATCCCCATCAGATCACATCTCTTCCTCCAAACTTCCATCTCCTGCCTTGCCTTTACTGCCCGAGTCCCCCATCCCTTGCCCTCCCCTTCCCAGAACTTCCAATCCCGTTTTCCCCTTCGTCACCCATCCCCTAAGCTTATATACACTCACCCCATGCCCTCCTCTTCTGTTGTTCCTCCACATCCTCCCATTTTGCCCCCTCAATCCCCTCTCCCTGTCTTCCTCTTCATTCCTTCCCCCCTTACTTCTCCCTCTCCTTTTTCCTCTTTCACATCTCTTCCAGCTCTCTCCACCCCCCTCATCCAACCCTATCATCTCTCCTCCTGTCCCAACCACTACCCCATTATCCACCCAACACTCTTCTATCGTCATGTGAACCCAAAGCCAGCTTCTCAGACTCAAGATGGGAACCTGCAATTTTTTTTATAAGTGCTTATATCTCTGTAATCTATTAACTCGTCAACAAAAGCACAGGTGAAAACTGCATCGAAGGAGACCTCCAGGCTACAAATGTGGGGAAATGTTTGCTGATATCTGAAGAAAGGAGATGGTGAATGTAATCCTCACTGCTGCACACATTTCTTGTTGGAGCTCAGCAAGGATAGCACATGCCTAAGATGGGAATACTTACGTGCTCTGTATGGGGGAGGCATCTATAAATGTGGGTCCTGAGGTAGTGACAGATGTGAGCAAAACGCCTCAGGTATTGGAGCACCTGCATTTCTTGACCCCCCTCCTTCTCTTCCTCATCAAAATCATGTAGCACGTTTGTAACCCCTAAAGGAATATTCACCCTTAATCACTTTGCATAGTGTGAATTAAATGCAAGAAACAACCAGTAATGAAGGAAAATATAGGCAGGGAAAAACCCTCAAAAATGGAAAAATGGAAGACTCCACTGCAAAATAATTAATGCATGGAGCAAAATGTAATTGAAAACATAACAAAAAAAAAGGAAGTGTCATTTCTCTTTACGAAGCTTACTTGAGCAGGCCATCTCCTAGAACTCTCCGGTGTCCATTTTAAATGGCCAAAGAACTTTAGCTGCAGCCACAAGTTTTGGCGTGGGATCTGATTATTCTAACTATTTAACCGAGGCCTCCATATATCTGTGACATGCCCTCATTTTCTTTCCCAAATTGCGCACTGCAAAATGCAATCACATGTTGATTTTACAACCTCGCAGAATCGACCCTAAGCTGTGCCTTCGCTACCTCCTCCTTTCTTTCTCATTCCTGTTATTCTCGAACAATTTTCTCTCCTCTTGAAGGTGATGGCTGCTTGCCTTTTACAGTTTCATGGGCAACAGTCACCTTCCAGTATTTCACAACAACAGACACTATTTATGTGTGAACCTTGACTGTGAACGTTGACTGTCAGCAGGCCAATCAACCATGGAGCCATCACAGAGGAGCCCAGTCCTGTTCTCATTTGACATCCACACACATGCACTTTCTAGCAGGAGTTGCTCAATAGCGATCAGGAGGGTAAGGAAGCCCTGGCTGATTTTTCCCCTTCTTACCCAGGGCCGTAAGACCATTTACAGCCCCCTTTATTGCCACCACAACTAAGATCAACTATCTCACTACTTAGAATTTCCTGGTCTGTATGACTCATAGAATTATAGAATCATAGAATGGTTACAGCGCAGAAGGAGGCCATTCAGCCCATCATGCCTGTGCCAGCTCTTTGAAAGAGCCATCCAATTAGTCTCTTACCCCTGCTCTGTCCCTATAGCCCTGCAAATTTTTCCCCTTCAAGTATTTATCCAATTCTCTTTTGAAAGTTATTATTGAATCCACATCATGGCGATGGGAGACCCTCTCTGCAGACACAGGGTGGGCTGCAGCCGACAGAACTATACTTGGGCTTCTAACGGTCAGCGACTGTGCACGACTGACCCCCCACCACCACCCACCCCCCCACCCCACCACCACCCCGGCGACGGTCGATTCAAATCCCAACTGTTCGGTCCGAGTCCCTACTCCACTCCTCCCCACCGCACCCAGGGGCCGGAAACCTGGCTCCCCATAACAACGGTCTGTGGCTTCCAATGGGTCACAAGGCAAATAAAGCATCTTCCTGCCTCCCCCACTCTCTCCCCCACTTCCCCTAACCTCCAGCCCCCACCCCCCAATCACCTGACTCCCATCTCCACTCAATCAGCAGCCGTCTCCTCTGCGCTACATCTCCCAGCCAGTCAAGAATTCCCAAAGGGGCCCCCGAGGGTAATTGGATCTGGCCAGGCCGACCCGGTGGAACAGGCTAGGGTTGTGAGGGTGGGGAAAGAACTATTCACTGAGCTCGTTACTACTTGGTTTGTATTGCTGAGAAAGGGCTTTCAATCTTTCACAATACAAACAGTATGGTAAAATTCACGTGTGAAATTTTCTCCAGAAGCTAGTCTCAACCACTTTGGTTTTGCACAGGGTGTAGTATAGCTGCAACTAATCCCAATCAAACTTCAAACACATCACTTTTATTGCTATCTCATTGCTAACATTAAAATTTAATGGCCATTTGGCTGCCAGAGAGACAAAATCTGCAAAGGTGTGTAAATAAACATGTACCACGCTCTTTTTACCCTGAACAGAGAGTGAGTCAGAGTCACCAGTGCAATTTAGGCCTTCTACCTCATTTACTGCTATCGGTCTCAAACCCATAGCATAACATAAGAACATAAGAAATAGGAGCAGGAGTAGGCCAATCGGCCCCTCGAGCCTGCTCCGCCATTTAATAAGATCATGGCTGATCTGATCCTAACCTCAAATCTAAATTCATGTCCAATTTCCTGCCCGATCCCCGTAACCCCTAATTCCCTATACTCCTAGGAAACTGTCTATTTCTGTTTTAAATTTATTTAATGATGTAGCTTCCACAGCTTCCTGGGGCAGCAAATTCCACAGACCTACTACCCTCTGAGTGAAGAAGTTTCTCCTCATCTCAGTTTTGAAAGGGCAGCCCCTTATTCTAAGATTATGCCCCCTCGTTCTAGTTTCACCCATCCTTGGGAACATCCTTACCGCATCCACCCGATCAAGCCCCTTCACAATCTTATGTGTTTCAATACGATCGCCTCTCATTCTTCTGAACTCCAATGAGTAGAGTCCCAATCTACTCAACCTCTCCTCATATGTCCACCCCCTCATCCCCGGGATTAACCAAGTGAACCTTCTTTGTACTGCCTCGAGAGCAAGTATGTCTTTTCTTAAGTATGGACACCAAAACTGTATGCAGTATTCCAGGTGCGGTCTCACTAATACCTTATATAACTGCAGCAATACCTCCCTGTTTTTATATTCTATCCCCCTAGCAATAAAAGCCAACATTCCGTTGGCCTTCTTGATCACCTGCTGCACCTGAATACTAACTTTTTGATTTTCTTGCACTAGGACCCCCAGATCCCTTTGTACTGCAGTACTTTCCAGTTTCTCGCCATTAAGATAATAACTTGCTCTCTGATTTTTCCTGCCAAAGTGCATAACCTCACATTTTCCAATTTTGTATTGCATCTGCCAAATCTCCGCCCACTCACCCAGCCTGTCTATATCCCCTTGTAGGTTTTTTATGTCCTCCTCACTCTCTACTTTCCCTCCCATCTTTGTATCATCTGCAAACTTTGATATGTTACACTCGGTCCCCTCCTCCAAATCGTTAATATAGATTGTAAAGAGTTGGGGACCCAGCACCGACCCCTGCGGAACATCACTGGCTACAGGTTGCCAGTCCGAGAATGTACCATTTATCCCAACTCTCTGCTTCCTGTTAGATAACCAATCCTCCACCCATGCCAGAATATTACCCCCAATCCAGTGAGTCTTTATCTTGAGCAATAATCTTTTATGTGGCACCTTGTCGAATGCCTTCTGGAAGTCCAAATACACTACGTCCACTGGTTCCCCTTTATCCACCCTGTACGCTATATCCTCAAAAAACTCAAGCAAATTTGTCAGACATTACTTCCCCTTTGTAAAGCCGTGCTGACTTTGTCCTATTAAATTATGTTTATCCAAATGTTCTGCTACTGTCTCCTTAATAATAGACTCCAAAATTTAACAATGCCCTAAAACTGGTGATCAATGCCAAAACATCCTCAGACATTCCCATCAATTCGCTGATGTTATTTTGTCAAAAATGCAGAAGAAATAGTGGCCCTGTGTAAATTTTTTAATGGGAATGTTAATTTTGGGATGAGTCCCTACCTGTAAGGTACGTACCATGTGTATGCTCCACAGAGTATGAACATCATTTCCCTTTTAAAAATGTCCCCATCCCCCATAGAAAGGCATCTTTATATTCATTTAACCCAGTATGGACATGTTTCAACAATGTCGGCCAGGAGGAACCCAATGGAACATATCTATTAGCTATCATAGAGTTTAAAGGAACTTGGGGTTTATTGGAACAGTTCAGGATCTGTTTCTGATGAGTTTACTGTTGGATTGTTTTGGATTTTGATTCAAAGAGTCAACCCTAGATTTGTCTCTCACAGTCCCGATTTGGATTTCTTCATGTTGCAATCAGTTTATAGCAGCATCAAGTTCACCTTTCTGTCTAACCCTAAATTGGCAGAAGTTGCACGCAAAATCCAAATGAACCTGAACTAGAAAAATTCAAATTGACTTGGATTCAACAACAACTTGCATTTATATAGCGACTTAAAAGTGGTAAAACGTCCCAAGGCAATTCGCAGGGGCGTTACCAGACAAAATTTGACACGGGCCACATAAAGAGATATTAGGACAGGTGACCTAAAGCTTGGACAAAGAGGTAGGTTTTAACGAGCATCTTACAGGAGGAGGGAGAGGTGAAGAGCCAGAGAGGGTTAGGGAAGGAATTCCAGAGATTAGGGCCTAGACAATGGTGGGGCGAAGGAAATCGGCGATGCGCGAGAGGCCAGAATCAAAAATGATTTCATAGCTCATCTCCAGTTGGTGTGTGTTGCTGTGTCACAGAGCATTAGGATGCGGGTTTAAGACCAAGATTATCCATTTTGAAAGTTCTAGGTCTTGGCCAGGTCATCAGAGGAGACAAGGAAAGGAAGACGGTATTGTCCCAGAGGAAGGGAAGGAAAATTGAAGGAATGTCACTCTGGGCCACTTCTCCGTACATTCTGTCAACTAATTTTCTATGGAAATAGCAAGAGTTGTCCCAACGATTTCAGTGAGCAAACGTACTACCAAAATGGAACAAAACCACACAGACCTGGAAGATGCTGGGTTTGATTTCAGTCAGTGGTGAGTTAACTGCTGTCGACCAGGACTGAGGTAACAGTTCTACAATTGGGATCTGTGTCGCTGGACTAGGAAATACGCAGCCAGGTGTCCGCTGCAGGATAGTGCTTATATATGATGCCCCCTATGATAAATAGCTTACAAACACTCACTGTGTAGCATAAAGCATGCTCACTTGAGTGAGGTACCAGAGGATGCCCAATGCCCTTGGAACTTTACCACACCATGAGTAAGAATATTCAAGGGAGGAGGCAGATCGTATGCCTGACCTTTTACCTAGGGTATAGTGGTAGAATGACTCTGGGTGAGTCTCTGCCAATTTCACTTCCCTCTTGGTGGAAAAACATCTAGCATCCTCAGCCTTGCACATTCTCCTGACAACCTGGGTCAAGACCAAGAACTCTCCATGTAGAAAAGTGTGGGCAAGAAGCCATGTCTTAACCATTGTGTGGAACACACTGTGCCACCTGCCAGCTGCACTAAATGACTTTAAAGCCGACCTGGACAATGGGCGTAGAATTTCTTTGGATGACATTAGGGGTACATCCTGTTTCACGTGAAAGAAAAATTTGTACTGCTGTTGAATTATGGTCCTTTCACACTTCTGAATGGAAAGTGGTAATGTGCTGTCAGTAGCTCTGTTTCCCACAATGCATTCTGGGAGACATGTTTCCTATTGTTTTCTCCTTGGCTGTTAGCAGCAGTGGAAGGCAGAGAGAACAAGGGCGAAAAACAAATAGGGCCAAAGTGCAAAATAATACTAAGATGACTAGCAATCTTAAAAAGACAAGTCTACAGGCATTGTGTCTTAATGCGCGGAGCATTCGCAACAAGGTAGATGAATTAACAGTGCAGATAGATATTAACGGGTATGATATAGTTGCGATTACGGAGACATGGCTGCAGGGTGACCAAGGATGGGAACTGAACATCCAGGGGTATTCAATACTTAGGAAGGACAGGCAAAAAGGGAAAGGAGATAGAGTAGCGTTGCTAATAAAGGAGGAAATCAATGCAATAGCGAGGAAGGATATTGGCTCGGAAAATCACTTTGTGGAATCTGTATAGGTGGAGCTAAGAAACACCAAGGGGCAGAAAACTTTGGTGGGGGTTGTCAAAAGGCCCCCAAACAGTAGTGGAGATGTAGGGGAGGGCATTAAACAGGAAATTAGAGACGCATGCAAGAAGAGTACAACTATAATCATGGGTGACTTTAATTTACATATAGATTGGTCAAACCAAATTAGCAATAATATGGTGGGGGAGGAATTCCTGGAGTGTGTACGTGATGGATTTCTAGACCAATACAATGAGGAACCAACTAGAGAACAGGCGATCCTAGACTGGGTATTGTGCAATAAGAAAGGATTAATTAACAATCTTGTTGAGTGGGTCCCTTAGGGAAGAGCGACCATAACATGATAGAATTCCTCATTAAGATGGAGAGTGAAGTAGTTGAATCCGAAACTAGGGTCCTGAATCTAAATAAAGGAAATTACGAAAGTATGAGGTGTGAGTTGGCTATGATAGATTGGGGAACTTTACTAAAAGGGATGACGGTGAATAGGCAAAGGCTAATATTTAAAGAACGTGTGCATTCCTGTCTGATGCAAAAATAAAACAGGAAAGGTGGCTCAACCATGGCTTACAAAAGAAATTAGGGATAGTATTAGATTCAAAGAGGAGACATATAAAATTGCCAGAAAAAGCGGCAAGCCTGAGGATTGGGAGCAGTTTAGAATTCAGCAAAGGAGAACAAAGAGATTGTTTAAGAGGGGAAAAATAGAGTATGAGAGTATACTAGCAGGGAACATAAAAACTGATTGTAAAAGCTTCTATAAATATGTCAAGAGAAAAAGATTAGTGAAGACAAATGTAGGTCCCTTACAGTCAGAAATGGGGGAAATTATAATGGGGAACAAAGAAATGGCAGGACAATTAAACACATACTTTGATTCTGTCTTCACAAAGGAGGACACAAATAACCTCCCGGAAATGTTAGGCAACCCAGGATCTAGTGAGAGGGAGGAACTGAAGGAAATCAGTATTAGTAAAAAAAATAGTGCTAGGGAAATTAATGGGGCTAAAGGCTGACAAATCCCCAGGGCCTGATAATCTACATCCCAGAGTACTAAAGGAAGTGGCCCTGGAAATAGTGGATGCATTGGTGGTCATCTTCCAAAATTCTATAGACTCTGGAACAGTTCCTACAGATTGGAGGGTGGCAAATGTAACCCCACTATTTAAAAAAGGAGGGAGAGAAAAAACAGGGTATTACAGACCAGTTAGCCTAACATCAGTAGTGGGGAAAATGCTCGAGTCTATTATACAGGATGTGATAACAGAACACTTGGAAGGCATTAACAGGATTGAACAAAGTCAGCATGGGTTTATGAAAGGGAAATCATGCTTAACAAATCTACTGGAGTTTTTTTGAGGAGGTAACGAGTAGAATAGATAGGGGAGAACCAGTGGATGTGGTGAACTTGGATTTTCAGAAGGCTTTTGATAAGGTCCCACACAAGAGGTTAGTGTGCAAAATTAAAGCACATGGGATTGGGGGGAATATACTGGCATGGATTGAGAATTGGTTGACAGACCGGAAACAGAGAGTAGGAATAAACGGGTTTTTTTCCAGGTGGCAGGCAGTGACTAATGGGGTACCACAGGGATCAGTGCTTGGGCCCCAGCTATTCACAATATATATAAATGATTTGGATGAGGGAACGGAATGTAACATTTCCAAGTTTGCAGACGACACAAAGCTGGGGTGGAATGTGAGCTGTGAGGAGGATGCAAAGAGGCTCCAATATGATTTAGACAAGTTGGGTGAGTGGGCAAGAACATGGCTGATGCAGTATAACGTGGATAAATGTGAGGTTATCCACTTTGGTTGTAAAAACAGAAAGACAGATTATTATCTGAATGGTGATAGATTGGGAAAAGGGGAGGTGCAACGAGACCTGGGTGTCCTTGTACACCAGTCGCTGAAAGCGAGCATTCAGGAGCAGCAAGCAGTTAGGAAGGCGAATGGTATGTTGGCGTTCATTGCAAGAGGATTTGAGTACAGGAACAGGGATGTCTTACTGCAGTTGTACAGGGCCTTGGTGAGACCACATCTGGAGTATTGTGTGCAGTTTTAGTCTCCTTATCTGAGGAAGGATGTCCTTGCCATAGAGGGAGTGCAACGAAGGTTTACCAGACTGATTTCTGGGATGGCAGGACTGATGTATGAGGAGGGATTGGGTCGACTAGGCCTATATTCACTAGAGTTTAGAAGAATGAGAGGTGATCTCATCGAAACATATACAATTCTAACAGGACTAGACAGACTAGATGCAGGGAGGATGTTCCCGATGGCTGGGGAGTCCAGAACCAGGGGTCACAGTCTCAGGATACGGCAGATGCCATTCGGAACCGAGATGAGGAGAAATTTCTTCACTCAGAGGGTGGTGAACCTGTGGAATTCTCTACCACAGAAGGCAGTGGAGGCCAAGTCGTTAGATGTATTCAAGAAGGAGATAGATATATTTCTTAATGCTAAAAGGATCAAGGGATATGAGGAAAAAGCAGGAACAGGGTACTGAGTTAGACGATCAGCCATGATCATTTTGAATGGCGGAGCAGGCCCGAAGGGCCAAATGGCCTACTCTTGCTCCTATTTTCTATGTTTCTATGTTTCTATCTGTGCTTCACTATAGCAACCAGGATGGTACTAAAGGCCGTTCCTGTCCCAGTGATTTTTTTCATATTCGTTCATGGGATGTGGGCGTCGCTGGCGAGGCCAGCATTTATTGCCCTTCCCTAATTGCCCTTGAGATTGTATTTGACTTTCTAAAATGTGTTTTACGGAAATTTTCTTGTGTACTGCACACCTGTGAGTTTGTTTTAACCTGGTTTATTTTCTACCGAGAGTGAAAATCTACTCTTTTTGGGCTGGTACACTCAGCGTAAAGCTGGCAGCTGAAGTCAACTCAAGCATCGCAAGTAGTCCCCCTAAAGCATTTTAACAGGGCCAGATAGTATGAAGAAAGTTTTTAATACTGTCACTCTTTCACTACTGGAATTTCCTTTGCAGTCTTTAAATTCGACACATTTTTCTATCCATTATGATCCATGAAAATGGTTCTTTCTGACACAACAAACTCATTTTCATTAGTCACAGTTATACAAGAAAGAAACTTTCAGCTTGCATGTTTGAGTTTAGATTTTTAAAAATTTATATAGCACCTTTCATGACCTCAGGATGTCCCAAAGCCAATTAAGTACTATAGAATTGTAGTCACTGTTGCAATGTAGGAAATGTGGCAGCTAAATTTACACACAGCAAGGTCTCATGAACAGCAATGTGATAATGACCAGATCTTCTGTTTTAATGATGTTGGTTGAGGGATAAATATTGGCCAAGACGCTGGAGAGAACGTCCATGCTCTTCTTCGAAATAATGCCATGGGATCTTTTACATCCACCTGAGAGGGCAGACAGGGCCTTGGTTTAATGTCTCATCCAAAAGACAGCACCTCTGAAATTGCAAGGCTCCCTCAATACTGACACCTGAGCTGAGATCAACTAACTCACAGACCAAGAATTATACCTAGAAAACAGAAGGTGGTGCCTTTACCCAATAGGCATTAATGCAGTCGGATTTTTAAGAGATGGTTCACCAAAGAGTGAATAAAATTCTTGGAAAAAGAGCTACATTTATCTGGTGCAGGGGAGAGAGCCAGTTAAACACCATTTAAAGAGCTGAAACTCCGAATAACAGAAAAGGTTTTGGGATAGCCAGTAGCCGGGAACAAGATGAGTGGTTTGAAGTACCTGTTAACTTAAACCTATCAATGTGAGAAATAGAAGCTTAAAAGAGAAACTTACCTGCTTTTCAATTCATTCACTTTCCTTTTTATAACTTTGTTATGTGCTTTGCCCACAGGTCATGTGTATGATTACTCAAAGAAGAAGATTATAAAAAGGTACGTAGAGAAAACAAGAAAGCAGTGCAAAAGATGTCCTGATAGGACTTAAATTAAGCACATGCAGGAAGGCTTAGTAAGGTCAGTGTTGTGACCTGGCATAAACTGGTCCCACCCCAATTTCTGATGCCACTAGCCCCCATCCACCCCAGCACTATGACATTAACCCTGAGAAAATTCAGGGCCTAGGTATTTATATTTCTATGTCATCGTTCATCGCACTAGGTGCTAGATTGTCCCACAAGTCAATAGCACATGGAGTTGCAGCTCCAAGTTTGCATTATACCAGAGATTTCAATATATCACAGAATACTACAATGATGAGTGGGTTATAGAGATTTGCATCTGGAACTAAGGGAACCACATACAACATAATGTTAGATTAGAGATTGCGAACTCAGTGAGAGAGCTTATGTGAAATTTATTGCAGATTGTGCTATTTCACCATGAGTAGCAGTGCAGGGCATGTGTTAGAAGAGACGTTTAACTCAATGTTCACATAAGACAGGGAGCCATGGCTCCATGTTTTAGCAGAGGATATGGTATACCACCCAGAGCTGCCATGGAGGACTGCTACATGTGGGTTTGATTGAGTTAAGTCACGTTCATTTATTTGGGTCATGTGTCTAATCCGTGAGCCTGCTGAGTTCCTGCTCTCAGATGTGGGGAGGGATGAAACGAGAATTGATGTTTAAAATCAGAAAGAGAGTTATCCTTTAGGCAACTGGTTCAAAGCAGCGTTAGGAGAGGCCTGCGACCATCTATGGTCCCCTGCCCAAACACTACTCCCTTGCCCATTTTTCCAAACACAGTTGCCCAGCCCATCCTCCGGCTCTCTTGCCCAACCTCAAGTCCTCTGCCCGACCCCAAATCACAGATCTGCAGCCGACCAAAGTTCTCCTATCCACTCTCCCAAACGCGTGTGACAACATATGACCTGAAGAGACCCCAGGTGAGAAAAATTAGAGTGTAATTTCCACCCAAGAAACAAAATTGCTTTCAGTTCCTGAGAACATTGCACAAACGAACCACAGTGAGAACATTCAATATTTGCTCTTGTATAATAGATGGATGGAATGTGATTGGAGGTAGCACCACAACAGATATCACTTTCATTGTGTATTTAAACCAATGGTTGTCAAATGCATTCTAAATGTAATAGCAGCAAAGGATCTGTCCGCAGTTAGAATACTGCATTTCATTTACTGTTATGGCTTATCATTTCCCTCTATTCCAAACTGCTGCTAACTCCACCTTAATAACATTCTCAACTGTCACTTTAATTGGGGTTGATTGCTGCCTCCCCTCAATTTTTTTTTAGTTTCTACCTGTACATTATTTTTCGTATTGTTAGAGCTACTCAAAGTTGCCAAGTCGATAAATTTACATACAATGTAAGAAGCTGTTATTACAAGCTAATTGTCTGACCTTTCAGTGTTGGATAAATGTTAGTCTGACAAGGAGCCTAGCATTGGATTACAAAACATT
The DNA here is from genome assembly GCF_035084215.1 of Heptranchias perlo. NCBI lineage: Eukaryota > Metazoa > Chordata > Chondrichthyes > Hexanchiformes > Hexanchidae > Heptranchias > Heptranchias perlo. Next base: position 12,045,683 of record NC_090351.1, read on the forward strand.
TTATTTTACCATGAAATATGAGGGTATCTGGCAGATGCAGTGGATCTTATACCTGCTCCAGGTGAGAGTGGTGATCCATATAAAGTAGGACAGCACACAGGGTCCACGGCTTCAGACTCCGCTCACGTGCACACAGAGAATGCTGGGCACCATCTTAGCACTTGGTTAAAATTCCGGTGATGTTTTGAGGGTCGTAACATTACGCCAATCAGGTAACATTAGGCAAGACGGCATGCATGTGTTAGCACGTAAGTACTAAGATTTGCGTTGGCAGAACTGGGTAGACACCAGGCACTTCAAGTTTACGTACCAAAGAACTGGAGTGTAGCTAATATTAAAGCCCTTTTCAGAAAAGCAGAAAGGGAAACGCTATTCAGTTATACAAGAGCAAAATACTGCAGATGCTGGAAATCTGAAATAAAAACAGAAAATGCTGGAAAACACCCAGCCCGTCAGGCAGCAGCTGTGGAGAGAGAAACAGAGTTAATGTTTCAGGTCAATGACCTTTCATCAGAACTGGAAACATTAACTGTTTCTCTCTCCACAAATGCTGCCTGACCTGCTGAGTGTTTTCCAGCATTTACTGCTATTTAGTTATAGACCAGTTAGCCTCACATCAGTAGAAGGAAAACTGCTAACATTACCTATAAAGGTATGGGTTGATCAGTAACATACACAGATCTTTAAAGGGCAGATCACACTTCACTAATTTAATTGAATTCTTTGAGACCATTACTAAGCATATACACAGAAGGAGCGCTGTGGATGTAGTACATTTGACTTGTTTGATAAAGTTCTACAGGACTTGTGAACTTGTGACCTACAATATTAAAGGTAAAATGGTGGCAGGGAGAGTGGGTAAATGAAGAATAAAAAGCAGAGAGTAGGAGTAAATATTTATTTCTCAGATTGGCAAGGTGCAGCCACTAGCATACTCAGGATCCGTTTTCTTGTTCACATCATAAATGATTTAGATATGGGTGTCACTTTTTGGGGGCTCTGATGCTAGATATTTTCTTGGTGGCAGCATGACTGACCGTTCCCATAAGCAGACCTCGCGTCCCCTATGATCCAGAGTGTTCCTTTGCTGCCCAAGTAAATGACGACGAGACCCAGGGATTGCAATGGGGAATTCCTTCTCTGTACTGGGATGCTTTGCATATCGCCATGTGATCCTCCTCTCTTCAGAAAGTGGACTGATTATACATTATCAGACTGACGCAGATTCTAAGCCAGTCGTTTATTGAAGTAAGGCAGTAAAATGAAATATAAAATACACTTCATGATTCTCCTGCATACATAAAATAATAAAGACACCACTCACTTTTTCTCTAAACATAGACTTTAAAACAGAAGCTCACTTCTGACACTGTGAAACATGCTGCAGTTTCAAACTGGCCTAGCTCCCAGGCCTCTGAATGTAATGTTTTGTAAGAGGCATGAGTGGCCTGGATTGAATCGCACAATGATTTTCACCCCCCTCCCTAACAGTCCAGTCCGGATGAGAGACTCACTGTGGGAAATAATAGTTGCCCATATTCAGTATTATTTCACTAATAATTTACCACCAGTAGAAATCGGCCAACACACTGACGGCTCAGCTCATAAGTAGAACTGAGCTATACAGATCAGAAAGGTGCATACAATCATTACAAAAAGAGTGTTAAATTCCCATTAGGCCCCTAAACACCACCCTGTCTAGACAGGGTGCAACTGTGCAGACCACTGACACACCCCCTAACTACACAGTGAAAAAATAAACCTCTGGCCAATTTAAGAGCAACTCTGGGAAATTCATCTCTGACTCCCTATAGCAATAAAAAAAGACCCAGGAGACCACGATAGCCCATTAGATCTCAATCACTAGTTACCTAGCAACTTTCATAATGAGGAAGGCCCTCTTCATCCAGGAACTTGTCAAGTTCCCTTTAAAAAGGTTATAGTGAATTAACCACATGTTTTGTTAGTCCATTCCAGAGGGCCATGAATCTCAGTGAAAAGAAATACCCAACAAATTATTTTTTTCTAAGGATTTTATATGCATACTGTCTAGTCCCACCATCCCTATCCATCTCAAGTAACCTATCTGACCTGATTGAGGCTTTTAAAATGAAGGGATTGGATTCAATCATATCCCCTCTGAGCCTGTGTTTCTCTGAAATGAACAGCCCTAACTCTTAGAGCTTATCCTGATAAGGTGAGGTATCATTCTGGTTGCCCTCCTCTGCACCTTTTCTACAGCCTCAATGTCCTTCGCCATGTGCAGGGACCAGCACTAGAACAATGCTCCAAGATGCTATCAGGTCGGGTGTACCAAAGCCTTATGTAGCCTAACTTTGTTTTATACACAATGATCCTAGCAACACAAAGAATTATAGAATTTTAGCGCATGAAAGAAGGTCATTCAGCCCATCACTCCTGTGCTGGCTCTCTGAAAGAGTTACTCACAGTCCCATTTCCTTGCCCTTTCCCCATATCCTTTAAAAAAAAATTCAAGTCTTTATCCACTTCTCTTTTAAAAGCTATTATGGATATTGCTTCTACCATTGTTTTCAGTAGAACATTTCATGTCCTAACAACTCTCCATGTAAAATAATTTCTCCTAATGTTCCCCTTCCTTCTTTTGGTGATTATCTTAAATTTCTGTCCTTTAGTTACCTATCTGACCAGTGAAAATAGTTTTTTCCCCCCCATTTACTTCATCTAATCTTCTCATAATTTTGAACACTAATTTGTTCTAATGTAAAAACCCTCATTTTCTCTAGTATCACAAAAGTTTCTCATCCTTGGTACAGTTTTAGCAAATCTCTTCTGCACCCTCTCTGCTGCTTTGACATCCTTCCTAAGGTAAGGTGCCGAAAACTGGACACGATATTTTAACTGCAGCCCAACCAATGATTTGTAAAGGTTTAGCATAAATGACCTCTTTGTTTTTGTACACTATCGTCCTATTTATAAATACTAGGATTCCAAACACTTTTTGTTTAAAAAAAAACAGCTTTCAACTTGTCCTCTTACTTTTAATGGTGCAACCTAAAACCAAATTTGCCTCTCCTATAGCCACTTCACACTGCTTGTGTACTTTTAATGAATGGTCAACAATAACCCCAAATTTCTCTCTTAATTCCTAAATTTTAACAGGTACCCCTGCATGATATTAATGTGCTTGAAGTTTTCCAACCCAAAATGCATGACACTGCACTTGTTCAAATCGGCCACATACAGGCCCATTCCCCTAACTTATTTAAATCAGCCTGCAATTTATTGATTTGAAGGATTGATTCCAGATCTGTGCTGAATTGGCTGATCTCAGTTAGGGTCCTCAGCAACCCCCAGGGCAGGGAAAAATCATCCCGGATTCCCATTCCTGATTGCAATTCAGTGACTTGTGCTGAAAAGTGTGGTTGTGTGGACATTGGTTGAGAACAGGATCTGGCTTGGCCCTGATTCCCTCCCTGCTGTAGTTGGATGGCCTGGTCACACTCACTGTCTAGGATACCATGCGAAGAATTACCTCTTAAATGAAGTACTGGAGAGCACCAGAGTCTGTACAACTGTCTGCCAGTGTAAATCAGCACCGTCAGTAGAGCTGGGGAGAAAATTGGAGGGAAAAGAAAAATAAATATCTTGCCAAAAAATGAAAAAGTTAAAGGAATGGAAAAAGATATTTATTTTATTTGAGAAAATTCTATTTTATGTTTACAATAACATGACAGTTTTGGGCTGTGTGAAAAGCTCAAGTCTAATATTTACATAAGATGCTGCCAGAGATGAACAAACACATTAGCATTTGTACTGTTGAAAACAGGAATGCCGACTGCAAACTATACACTTAAAAGGGAATTACACAATTGTGTACTCAACAGAAATGATAGGGAAATGTTTTGGCTGAACAGATCCAAATCAGCTTCTGTGGAGTGGATAGAATTGTACATAAAACCATTACTAATATAATTATATCAAAACTACGTCATGGTTGTATTTCTAAGAGACACTTGAGTTCCGTCCCATGGAAAACAATGGAAGTACACCCAGGACAGCAAAAACACAGCACATACTGACCGGTCAATATGACTTTTACCTGATTAGTAGTGCTCCAGTAGTTTCTAACAGAAGGGACAGAAGTTTCCAACATGAAGCTCATGGGAAAGAACAGCCCGAGGATCAAAGGGGTTTGGTTTCATTTTATTTGTGATAGTGCTAAATCTCATTTTCATCACATTGTGCCCAATTGTACATCTGATTGCCCCCTTCCCCACCCCTCATTGAAAGCTATCCAACCTCAACTCATTACATTCCCACAATGACTTGGTTGAGATCAGGAACTCATCAGAGTAAAAAGAAAAGAAAGAATATGCATTTATACATCACCTTTCATGTCCTCAGGACATCCCAAAGTACTTCAACAGCCAATGAAGTGCTTATTGAAGTGTTGTCATTGTTGTTACATGGGTAAATACAGTAGCCAATTTACCCACAACAAGGTCCCACAAACAGCACTGAAATAAATGGTTGGTTACTCTGTTTTTGATGGTGATGACCGAGGGATAAGTGTTTGCAAGGAGACAGGAGAACACCTCTTCTCTTTTTTGAATAGTATCATGGGATATTTTACATCCACCTGAAAGGACACACAGAGCCTCAGTTTAACAAGTCATCTAAAAGACAGCATATTTGATAATGCAGCACTCCCTCAGTACTGCACTGAACTGTCTGCCTAGATTATGTGCTCAAGTCCTGGAGAGGGGATTGAATGCACAACCTTCTGACTCAAAGGTGAGAGTACTCCACTGAGGCAAGATGGGTAGATTTTCTAACCTTGCCGCAGCTCAGACCAGAATTGCTAGGAACTAGTGCAAATCTAACCAGAAGTGAAATTAGTTAATTGCTCACAGTTTACTGTGATCAGTTCAATTGCACAATTATTCATAGCTCCATGTGTAGCTTTGGCTTTGTGCAGGAAGATGGCCTAATAGAGAGAAGGGGGTTCTGGAAATTGCATTTTAGGTGTAATTTAAAGGGCTGTGGATATTTAAAGCGAAAGGATGAAAATGTATTTCAACTCATCAGAAGCCTTTCCCAAGGGAGAAGGGAAAGAAGAAACAGGTAAGGTGAATGAAACCCAATATGGAGTCACAAAACAGGGTTTGCAGGCAACTGAGGGAAGTGTCCAGCCTCCAACCCCATTCAATCTTTGGTGAGGTGGAGGTGATGTTGCATGAGTTGGTTTCAAGGTGAGTGCCGCTCTTTGTCACTCCAGGCCACCCTTCCCATGGGACAGCAATGCAATTTTTCTGAAAAGAGATGGAAGAAGATTTGAGGTTATAGCTGACTGTTCATGTCACTGGGTGTGCTGACCTTCCGGTGTGTCTTGGCTGCAGGTGTCCTTGCAGCAGAAGTCACATCTCTGTACCTGGCTCTCTGCTGCTTCAGGCCATGTGAAGCCAGCTCCCCAGCATCTCTCTAGCATGCCTTCCTTCATCCAATACCACTTAAAGCATGAAATATAGTGATTGGGATGCCTAGGAACGTTCTGGCATGAAAGTTAATTAAGCCTTTACATATCACATTCATGCCATCAGGTCTGCTGTCATGGCCTCCCTCAGGAATTGGAGCCTCATATGAAGTGCTATTCTGACAAGGAGAGGTATGTGTGGTCTGTCTAATCGTGTGAGTGAGAGTACTAACAGCTGAGTGCTGAGCACCTCTGTTGCAACCTGACCTGCCTGGCACCCCTCCGTTAGTTCTCCTCCTCTTCCTCCAAAAAGCACAGATTTCGGGACATTCTGATGAGGAAACCCACTATGCCGCTTGTCGTTGGGAAAGGAATTGGCTGTTCCACAACAACTGCCACCCAAATGTCAGCAGCAAAACAAAAACAAATACAAGCAAGATAAAAAAAAATCAGAAATGGGCTGAAGATGCAGTTAACGATATTCAGGCAGGGCTCCTGAAATCCCACTTTAAATACAGCTCTGTGTCCAAAAGCCCTGGCTACTCACTCCTGGCAGTGGGAACATGAGTTAATACCATGTGGGTGGGAATGGCAGGAATAGTGTAAACACCTAATTGATGTCACCTAAATTGCATTAAAATTAAGTTTGCCTTTGTTTCAGACATGAGCTTCCTGCACCTTTAAGCCCTGAACTGAAAATCCAGCATTACTGACCTCCACCCCTTTTGCTTTACACCTGATTCAACAGTGGGAGAGTAACCACAGCCGAGCCCAATCCAGGGCGCATGTGGTTGTTGGGTGAGAATTCTGAGTGATTTTCCCCTCTCTGCCAGGTGTGGTGAGACCAGCTGTGGAGCCCTCACTGCCTCCCGGTCTGAGATCAGCTAACTCAATGATAACCGGGGATCAAACCTGGTCTATGTGCAAATAATTCTTTTTAAAAGAAAAAAGAAAATACTTCCATTTATATGGATGACCTAAAACGCTTTATAGCCAATGAAGTATTTTGAAATGTAGTCACTGTTGTAACATGGGTAGCGCAGTAGCCAGTTTGCACACTGCAAGGCCCCATGAACAGCAATGCAACAATGACCAGATAATCTCATTTTTAGTGACATCGGTTAAGAGATAAATACTGGCCAGGATACTGGGGAGAACTACCCTGCCCTTCGAAATAATGGCATGGGATCTTTTATGTCCACCTGAGAAGGCAGAGGGGTCCTCGGGAGAACGTCTCATCTGAAAAACATAAGAACATAAAAAATAGGAGTAGGAGTAGGCCATACAGCCCCTTGAGCCTGTTCCGCCATTCAATAAGATCACGACTGATCTTCTACCTCAATTCCACTTTCCTGCCCTAACTGCATAATCCCTAGATTCCCTTAGTGTTCAAAAAATCTATTGATCTCAATCTCAAATATACTCAACAACTGAGCATCCACCCTGAGCCCTCTGGGGTAGGGAATTCCAAAGATTCGCAACCCTCTGAAGAAATTTTTCTTCACCTCGGTCCTAAATGGCCGACCCTTCATTTTGAGACTATGACCCCTAGTTCTAGACTCTCCAGCCAGGAGAACAGCCTCTCAGCATCTACCCTGTCAAGTCTTCTAAGAATCTTATACGTTTCAATGAGATCACCACTCATTTTTCGAAACTCCAGAGAATATAGGCCCACTTTACTCAATCTCTCCTCATAGGACAACCCTCTCATCCTAGGAATCAATCTAGTGAACCTTCATTGCACCCTCCCCCCCCCCCCCACCCCCCACAAGGCAAGTAAATCCTTCCTAAGTAAGATGAAGTGAAAAAAAGGGGTGTATGACAGATGTCAGGTTAATAACACAAGTGAGAACCAGGCAGAATATAGAAAGTTCAGAGGGAAGTGAAAAAGGAAATAGGAGGGACAAAGAAAGAGTATGAGAATAGACTGACGGCTAAAATAAAAGGGAATCCAAAAGTCTTCTACAGACATATAAATAATAAACGGTACTAAGAGGAGGGTGGGGCCAATTAGGAACCATAAAGGAGATCTACTTATGGAGGCAGAGGACATGGTTGAGGTACTAAATGAATACTTTGCATCGGTCTTTACCAAGGAAGAAGATGCTGCCAGAGTCTCAGTGAAGGAAGATATAGTTGAGATACTGGATGGGCTAAAAATTGGTAAAGAAGAGGTATTAGAAATGCTAGCTGTACTTAAAGTAGATAAGTCACCTGGTCCGGATGGAATACATCCTAGGTTGCTGAGGGAAGTAAGGTTGGAAATTGTGAGGTACTGGCGATAATCTTCCAGACATCCTTAGATACGGAGTGGTACTAGAGGACTGGAGAATTGCAAATGTTACACCCTTGTTCAAAAAAGGGTGTAAGGATAAACCCAGCAACCATAGGCCAGTCAGTTTAATCTCGGTGGTGGGGAAACTTTTAGAAACAATAATCCAGGTCAGAATTAACAGTTACTTGGACAAGTGTGGATTGATTAGGGAAAGCCAGTATGGATTTGTTAAAGGCAAATCATGTTTAACTAACCTGATAGAGTTTTTTGATGAGGTAACGGAGAGGGTTGATGAGGGCAATGCAGTTGATGTGGTGTATACGGACTTTCAAAAGGCATTTGATAAAGTGCCGCACGGTAGGCTTGTCATCAAGATTGCGGCCCATGGACTAAAGGGGGCAGTAGCAACATGGATACAGAATTGGCTGAGTGATAGGAAACAGAGAGTAGTGGTGAACAGTTGTTTTTCGGACTGGAGGGAGGTGTACAGTGGTGTTCCCCAGGGGACGGTGCTGGGACCACTGCTTTTCTTGATGTATATTAATGACTTGGACTTGGGTGTACAGGGCACAATTTCCAAATTTGCAGATGACACAAAACTTGGAAGGGTAGTGAACAGTGAGAAGGATAGTGATAAACTTTAAGAGGATATAGACAGGCTGGTGGCATGGACGGACATATGGCAGATGAAATTTAACGCAGAAAGATGCAAAGTGATACATTTCGGTAGGAAGAATGAGGAGAAGCAATATAAACTAGAGAGCACAATTCTAAAAGGGGTACAGGAACAGAGAGATCTGGGGGCACATGTACACAAATCGTTGGAAGGTGGCAGGGCAGGTTGAGAAAGCAGTTAAAAAAGCATATGGGATCCTGGGCTTTATAAATAGAGGCATAGAGTACAAAAGTAGAGAAGTCATGATGAACCTTTATAAAACACTGGTTCGACCACAATTGGAGTATTGTGTCTGGTTCTGGGCACCGCACTTTAGGAAAGATGTGAAGGCCTTATGAGGATGCAGAAGAGATTTATTAGAATGATTCCAGGTATGAGGGACTTTAGTTGTATGGATAGACTGGAGAAGCTGGGGTTGTTCTCCTTGGAACAGAGAAGGTTGCGAGGAGATTTGATAGAGGTATTCAAAATCTTGAAGGGTCTAGGCAGACTAGATAGAGAGAAACTGTTCCCATTGGCAGAAGGGTCAAGAACCAGAGGGCATAGATTTAACGTGATTGGCAAAAGAACCAAAGGTGACATGAGGAAAAACTTTTTTACACAGCAAGTGGTTACGATCTGGAATGCACTGCCTGAGGGGGTGGTGGAGGCAGATTCAATCATGGCTTTCAAAAGGGAACTGGATAAATACTTGAACGTAAAACATTTGCAGGGCTACGGGGATAGGGCGGGGGAGTGCATTGAGCTGGCGCAGACTTGATGGGCCGAATGGCCTCCTTCCGTGCTGTCACCTTTCTATAATTCTGGGAGAGCAAAACTGTACTCCAGGCATGGTCTCACCAGAGCCCTATATAATTGCAGCAGGACTTCCTTACTCTTATACTCCAACCCCCCTTGCAATAAAGGCTAACATATCATTTGCCTTCCTAATTGCTTGCTGTACTTGCATGTTAACTTTCTGTGATTTGTGTACAAGGACATCCAAATCCCTCTGAATACCAACATTTCTTAGTCTCTCACCTTTTAAAAATATTCTGCTTTTCTATTCTTCCTACCAAAGTGGATAATTTCACATTTCCCCATGTTATACTCCATCTGCCACCTTCTCGCCCACTCACTTAACCTGTCCATATCCCTTTGCAGACTCTCTGCATCCTCCTCACAACTTACTTTCCCACCTAGCTTTGCACCATCAGCAAACTTGGATACATTACACTTGGTCCCCTCATCTAAGTCATTGATATATATTGTAAACAACTGAGGCCCAAGCACTAATCCTTGCGGCACCCCACTAGTTACTGCCTGCCAACCCGAAAATGACCCGTTTATTCCTACTCTCTGCTTTCTGTCCGTTAACCAATCCTTAATCCATGCTAATATATTACCCCCAATCCCATGAGCCCTTATCTTGTGTAAAAACCTCTTGTGTGGCACCTTATTGAATGCCTTTTGAAAATCCAAATGTACTACATCCAATGGTTCCCCCTTATTTATCCTGCTAGTTTCATCCTCAAAAAACTCTAATAGATTTGTCAAACACAATTTAGAGTCATAGAGTCATAGAGTTATACAGCACGGATAGAGGCCCTTCGGCCCATCGTGTCCGCGCCGGCCATCAAGCCCTGTCTACTCTAATCCCATATTCCAGCATTTGGTCCGTAGCCTTGTATGCTATGGCATTTCAAGTGCTCATCCAAATGCTTCTTGAATGTTGTGAGGGTTCCTGCCTCCACAACCCTTTCAGGCAGTGAGTTCCAGACTCCAACCACCCTCTGGGTGAAAAAGTTCTTTCTCAAATCCCCTCTAAACCTCCCGCCTTTTACCTTGAATCTATGTCCCCTTGTTATAGAACCCTCAACGAAGGGAAAAAGCTCCTTAGTATCCATCCTATCTGTGCCCCTCATAATTTTGTACACCTCAATTATGTCCCCCCTCAGCCTCCTCTGCTCCAAGGAAAACAAACCCAATCTTCCCAGTCTCTCTTCATAGCTGAAGCGCTCCAGCCCTGGTAACATCCTGGTGAATCTCCTCTGCACTCTCTCCAAAGCGATCACATCCTTCCTGTAGTGTGGCGACCAGAACTGCACACAGTACTCCAGCTGTGGCCTAACCAGTGTTTTATACAGCTCCATCATAACCTCCTTGCTCTTATATTCTATGCCTCGGCTAATAAAGGCAAGTATCCCATATGCCTTCTTTACCACCTTATCTACCTGTTCCGCCGCCTTCAGGGATCTGTGAACTTGCACACCAAGATCCCTCTGACCCTCTGTCTTGCCTAGGGTCCTCCCATTCATTGTGTATTCCCTTGCCTTGTTAGTCCCTCCAAAGTGCATCACCTCGCACTTTTCCGGGTTAAATTCCATTTGCCACTGTTCCGCCCATCTGACCAACCCATCTATATCGTCCTGCAGACTGAGGCTATCCTCCTCGCTATTTACCACCCTACCAATTTTTGTATCATCAGCAAACTTACTGATCATACCTTTTACATTCATATCCAAGTCATTAATGTAGACCACAAACAGCAAGGGACCCAACACCGATCCCTGTGGTACCCCACTGGCCACAGGCTTCCAGTCACAAAAACAACCTTCGACCATCACCCTCTGCCTTCTGCCACTAAGCCAGTTTTGTATCCAAAGTGCAAGGCACCCTGGATTCCATGGGCTCGTACCTTCTTGACCAGTCTCCTGTGGGGGACTTTATCGAAGGCCTTACTGAAATCCATGTATACCACATCCACTGCGTTACCCTCATCCACACGCCTAGTCACCCCCTCAAAAAATTCAATCAAATTAGTCAGACATGATCTTCCCTTGACAAAGCCATGTTGACTATCCCTGATTAATCCTTGCTTCTCCAAGTGGAGACTAATTTTGTCCTTCAGAATTTTTTCCAATAATTTTCCTACCACTGATGTTAGGCTCACTGGCCTGTAGTTCCCTGGTTTTTCCCTACTCCCCTTCTTGAATAATGGTACTACATTAGCGGTTCTCCAGTCCTCTGGCACATCCCCTGTGGCCAGAGAGGTTCTGAATATATGTGTTAGAGCCCCCGCAATCTCCTCCTTTGCCTCACACAGTAGCCTGGGATACATTTCGTCCGGGCCTGGGGATTTATCCATTTTTAGGCCTGCTAAAACCGCCAATACCTCCTCCCGCTCGATGTTAATATGTTCGAGTATATCACAGTCCCCCTGCCATATTTCTATGTCTACATCGTCCTTCTCCATAGTGAAAACAGATGCAAAAAATTCATTTAGAACCCCTCCTACATCTGCCGGCTCCACACACAGATTGCCATTTTTGTCCCTAATGGGCCCTATTTTTTCCCTAGTCATCCTCTTACCCTTAATATACTTATAAAACATCTTAGGATTTTCCTTTATTTTGCTCGCCAGTGTTATTTCATGGCCCCTCCTTGATCTCCTAATTTCTTTTTTAAGTATCCCCCTGCACTTTTTGTACTCCTCTAGGGCTTCCTCCGTCTTTAGCCTTTTGTATCTGCCAAAAGCCCTCCTTTTTTTCCTAATCCATTCTCGTATATCCCCTGACATCCAAGGTTCCCTGGAGTTCTTGGAACCACCCTTGACCTTTACGGGAACATGTTGCCATTGTATGGTCTCAATCTCCCTTCTGAAAGACTCCCATTGCTCCGATGCGGATTTTCCTACAAGCAGCTGATCCCAGTCCATTTTGGCCAGATCCTGCCTTATCCTATTAAAATCGGCCTTCCCCCAATTTAGAACCTTTATTTCCGGCCCCTCCCTATCCTTTTCCATGACCACCTTAAATCTCACCGAATTATGGTCACTGTCACCAAAGTGCTCACCTACTAGCACTTCTTCCACTTGGCCGGCCACATTCCCTAGAATTAGGTCCAGTACCGCCCCCTCTCTTGTAGGACTTTCTACATGCTGGCTCAAAAAGCTCTCCTGGATGCACGTTAAGAATTTTGTACCCTCTAAGCCTTTTACACTCTGAGTATCCCAGTTAATATTGGGGAAGTTGAAATCCCCCACTATTATTACCCTATTATTTGCACAATTTTCTGAGATTTGCCTACATATCTGTTCCTCTATCTCCCCCTGACTGTTTGGGGGCCTATAGTACACTCCCATCAAAGTGCTTGCCCCCTTTTTGTTTTTAAGCTCCGCCCATATGGCCTCATTAGAGGAACCTGCTAATATATCATCCCTCCTTATGGCAGTAATTGATTCTTTAATTAATATTGCGACCCCCCCTCCTCTTATACTTCCCCCTCTGTCTCGCCTGAAGATTCTGTACCCCGGAATATTGAGCTGCAAGTCTTGCCCCTCCCTCAACCATGTCTCTGTGACAGCAACAATATCATACTCCCATGTGTTTATCAACACCTTCAGTTCATCCACCTTATTCGCAAGACTCCTTGCATTAAAATAGATGCCATCCAGCCTTGCCCTCACATATTTGCCCTGTCTTCCAAGCTGACTTGTTTTTTCTCTATATTTGGCTGCACATCACCCCCTATTGTAGCTCCACTCTGTATCCTATCCCCCTGCCAAGTTAGTTTAAACCCCCCCCCACGCACTGCAGCAAATTTCTCTTTCATAAAACCATGTTGGCTCTGGAAATCATGTTATGATCTTCAAAGTGCCCCATTACTGTGTCCTTAATAATAGATTCTAGCATTTTCCCTACCACTAAGACAGCAGTTCTGACAGTCGAGCATTCCCTCAGTACTGCCCTGTAGTGTCAGCCTGGATTACATGTTCAAGTCTCCAAGGTAGGAATTGAACCCACAACCTTCTGATATCAGAGACAGGAGTGCTACCAACTGAGCTGAGTAACCAGTGTTTTGTAGTCCAACACCGCAGAGTGAACCATTCAGACACACGCACTGCAGCATATTTGGCACCTCAAGTTTTATTTTATTGTTTAATGTCTGACACAAGGCTTGATCCTGAAAGTAAAATTGAAATTATGACATTAGGGATGTAACAATGACATTCCACAACTAAAGGTAGGAGGAAATTCTTTTTCCCAAAAGCATCTCTGAAAATCCAGTTCAAAAGGTCACCTTGTATCAGATACAGTAAAATAGCATTTGCTGGGTGAGTTCTCGCTGGCTGGCAACATAAGGACAAGAAAACATAAGGTAGTCCATTAAGTCACTCCTTCGAACAGTTCACCTATAGGGCAAGTGATCTGTGGCAGTGTGATATACTGCAATGAATGCCACGAATATCTACACTTACCGTGTGTGGCTTAACTTCATGTCTGACTATAGCAACATTATATAAAAACTCTGAGGCAGTGAAAGTACCAGTTTCTATGCGGAGCTGAGCAATAAATCACTTTCCCTAATCGATAGACAATGTGCACCATTAGGGATCATTTGCAATTTATTCAATAGAAAGACAGGAAAAACTTGCATTTATATAGCGCCTTTCACGACCCCAGGGCATCAGAAAGTGCTTCACAGCCGATGACATACTTTGTTTTAAAGTGTAGTCACTGTTGTAATGTAGGAAAATGCGGCAGACAATTTGCGCACAGCAAGGTCGCACAAACAGCAATGAGATAATGACCACATTATCTGTTTGAGTGGTGTTGGTTGAAGGGTGTGAGGATGTTCATAAGCATTCATTCACTAATCTCAGCAAGAGTAATGTCTACACTAATGTGTCTATGTCTTATGTATGCAGACATCTGTGCACCTGAATGTGTCTGTACCTGTGTATCCATGCATGTGCTTATACATCTGTGGAACCACGTGCTTCTCTGTGTGTGTTTGCATCTATGCCTCCATGCATCTGTGAGTCTACGTTTCTGCGTGTGTGCCTGTATTTTAATCAGGTGAAAAGTCAACAAATTCCCAGGCATTGTAAATTAACATTGTACTATTCTTCTCATTTTCCACACCGCTTTGCTAATTTCCACTGTGATTTGATGTTGTGAAAATTTTGATGTGTGACATAGAGAAGTGTAAATGTAGGGACCCACTCCTGACCTCTCCCTTGATAAACACTTTGGCCAAGTAAAACCAGTCTGTATATTGCCACAAGTATGTGAATTTACACAAAATGCAAAAAGCAGTTGTTGAACTAAATCTCTTCAATTCCAACCTTCAACAAAATTAAATATTGCACACCTACGTTGGAGGTGTTCAAGAGCAATTCTGAGGTTTTATAACTATACTAAGTTCAGAAAGTTTCATTTGCAGAGAATGTGTGCACTTTTTGTGTGCTCAAATCACAGCCAATATTGTCCCAGAAGAATATGCTTCACTTTTACAGATTGTCACAACAAATGGAAAGAAAATCGAAGTGATCACTAACCTAGTTTCCCTTATGCCACTCTATGAACTGTGTTTTTTACTGCTAATTGCATTTGTGGTATTAATTTTTTAACATTTCATACTTTTCTTAATTCATCATCTAGAAAGCAGCTTTAGTTGCAGTTTTGCGTTCTTTATATTGTCACCCAGTACAGTGGGCCCACTCTATAATATATTTGTGAGTCGCAAAGGAATACTGCAAGTGAGGGCTGTGTTTATAGAGACAATGGCCTGGATTTTCCTTTTTAAAAAAAGCCACCCATATTGGGGGGGTCTCCAAGTAAAATACTCCATCGAAACACCGCACCTAAAAATGACCACTGCAAGTTTCCACCTGTGCCCCTGATCTGTCGCATCGCATTTGAATAAAGCAGAGGGTGCAAGTTCATTCAAGTCCACAAAGAGGGGGGGGAGAAGAGAGAGGGGGGGGAGAAGAGAGAGGGGGGGGAAGAGAGGGAGAGAGAAGAGAGAGGGGGGAGGGGTAGAAGAGAAAGAGAGGAGAGATGGGGAGATGGAAAGAGAGAGAGGGAGCAGAGGAGAGAGAGAGGGAGGGAAAGGGGAGAGGGGAAGAGAGAGAGAGAGGGAGAAAGGGGGAGAAGAGAGAGAGGGGGAGAGAGAGAGAGAGAGAGAGTGAGAGAATAAAGCCCTGCACAATAGGCCGGCAAGGGATTCCCAAATTGTTGTGGCTTGTTGCATCCTCTCTAATTTGGCCATTACAAAAGGACTGGGCCTTCCAAGCACAGAAGGTGAAGAGAAAGGAGGTACTGGAGACTTATCCCTGCTCATTAAAAGAAGCCCAGGAGCGAGAGGAGGTGGGTCCAAATACCCCACTGCCAGCAGCACGTGTCATCAGGCAGGAGGTCATCACCAAGTTCCTCCAATAAAGAGGGTGTCCCCCATCGGCATGACACAACAAAGCCCTTCGTGACCCCTTGCCTTGCTCTCAGACAACCATTCAGCTAATCTGTAGTACCTCTAATATCCTTTCTGGGAGAGTACAGTTACAACCATTTAAGAGTAACAGGATGTCTCCCTGTAAACACATGGAATTGACAGAAATGTACATATTTAGTGCCATCTTATCCCTTCATTGTGCCCCTCAACCTCTTATCATTGTCACTACCCCTTGTGCTTAAAACCCTTTTCACTTGTGACCTTAGCATTTCATTTCTACATGATTCTATTTCAGTGTCAGGAGGTTATGAAGTTTGTGGCTGGGACTATACTGGTAGAGCCCTTAAGGACTAAGGTGGCACTTGTCTCAGTGAAGTTGATCGTCTTTGATTAATCTATCTCATCTCATCTTTGGCTGAAAATGGGCTGCTGTGTATTTCCAGCATTTTCTATTTTTATTTCAGATTTTCAGTATTTCCATTTTTTTTCAAATCTAGTAATGTGAATAATGTAGAAGAAGGGTGCTGCATGGGATCATAGGACAGGAATACATGGAGCAAGTGGAAGACACTACTTGAATAGTTACACCTGTCCCAGTCGAGCAGGATGGGAGGAAGTTAATGAGTGAATTGCAATATCGAATTTTGGTCTTTAAAAAACAAGAATTGCACTGAGATATCAGTGAGTGATTGTACAATGAGAGTTTGATGCAGGGCTAAAAACTATTTTTCTGTCATTGTTTTCTCCATAAAGGAACATAAACGGACTCATTCAATTCATCTGCTCCCCTCTGAACTTCTCAAACCTGCAGAAACCCATAGATGGTTAAAGTGTGAGATGTTACAGTCTGTCTTTATAATGGCCCATAACAAGGTAATAATTCTACCAGTAGCTATATGTGGTGACATCATAAATGCACTTGTGAAGAGTTTCCCTGTTCAATATTCGTAGCAAAATAGTTAAGTTCTTTTAGAACATACTCTTAGGGCCCGATTTTAGCACCCGGTTCCGGGTGCGTTCTCGGCGGGGGGGCCTCTAAAATCCCGGTTTCGAGGAGCGGGACCGGATCGCGCCTCGATCCCGCCCACTTCCTGGTTGCGCGCTGACGTGCGGGGGTGCGTGCGTTGGCCCCGCTGGTGGGAATCCCGCAGGCAATTAAAGCCAGCGGGGTTCCACTTGAGTGTATTTATCTTGGTATTTCAGGTCATTAAATGACCTGATTGAGCTGTTTATTTAACAGGTGTCGGATTTTACAGTGAAATGAGACTGTTTCCCATACTGGGGGAAACACTCACACTCTCAACGGACGTGTTGCAGCCAGCAGCCTGTGGCAGCTGCCAAGGTGCATTCCACAGGTGGGGGGGGGGAGAGCCTTCACCAACGCAGGAGGACACTCCGTAACATTGGGCAACGCCTGCCCTCCACCACCCTCCTCCAAGCAAGAAGATTCACCGGCGTGGAAGTCCAACCCCTGTGCGAGGACACACTTTTCTAGCGTGCACAACCCCGCAAACCTAAACCTGCCAGATGGGTGCTGCGTTGACATCCTCGGAGGACGAACAGGATGACCAGCCTCAGCAGCCTCGCAGTCCACGCCGTCCGCCTCAGAGACATGCATCCCCACAACACGGTGCTGCGGCACATCCACCTGCACAGCAGGATGGAGGGCATCCGCAGAGAGAGATGCGTCGCAGGAGGCACTACCCTCCGCACAGGGTCTACAGACCGAGGCTCAGCTTCATGGACCTCTCTGAGCAGCAGTGCATACGGAGGCTCAGAGTCACTCGCCAGGTAGTCGCCGACATCTGCAGCCTCCTCAATGACGAGCTGCTCCCGGATGGACCAAGCAGCATCTTCTTACCCGTCGCCGTCAAAGTCACCACTGCCCTCAACTTCTTCGCCTCCGGATCCTTCCAGGGTGCCACGGGGGACATCACCGGAGTCTGTCAGTCGTCTGCACACAAGTGCATAAGGCAGGTCACCGATGGGTTGTTCCGCAGGGCCTCGACCTACATCAACTTCGCCATGGATGAGCGCAGCCAGACGGAGAGGGCGGTTGGATTCCATGCTGTGGCTGGCTTCCCACGGGTGCAGGGTGTAATCGATTGCACCCACATAGCAATACGGGCACCTCCACATGAGCCAGGGCTGTTTATCAACAGGAAAGGGTATCACTCCATGAACGCCCAGCTCATTTGTGACCACCGCCAGAGATTCCTACACGTGTGCGCCAGATACCCTGGCAGCTGCCACGATGCCTTCGTCCTCAGGGAGTCCACCGTCCCGCCCCTCTTCCACGCACCCAACGCCGGCAACGGCTGGCTCCTCGGCGACAAGGGATATCCCCTGCACACGTGGCTTATGACACCTCTGAGGAACCCCATTACCGAGCCACAGCGTCGGTATAATGACAGCCACATTGCTACCAGGTCTACAATTGAGCAGGCTATAGGGCTGCTCAAGATGCGCTTCAGGTGCCTTGATCGTTCCGGGGGAGCGCTCCAATACACGCCATTCAGAGTGGGACGAATTATAGTTGTCTGCTGTGCCCTGCATAACATGGCACTACAGAGAGGGGTGCCGCTGGAGGAGGCCCCATGCACACCCGCCACCCACATTGAGGACGACAATGAGGAGGAGGTGGAGGAGGAAGAGGAGGAGGAGGAAGAGGGAGAGGAGGAGGAACGACCCATGCGCCGAACACCGGCTCACCTGCGTGCTCGTCAGGCCAGGGAGGCACTCATATGCCAACGGTTCTCCTAACATCACACTGTGTGAGGCGTTCACATGTCATAACGTGCACAGACGAGGGTCCATACAGGCTCCCTCCACAGAAGAGTGGTGCCTGTACACCTGCACCCACTGGATTATGCTCAATGGGTGGGACGGGGTGGTCGTCGTCATGATGAGGCGCAGGGAAGGGACATATTGCACAAGCCGCAGAATTATGGACAAGAGGTGGCAGCATTGGTGAGAAAAAGTGAGTTTATTTTGTGGTGACATTCAAAGAGTAGAAAATTTAAAAAAAACGACAAACACCCTGTTGCAATCCCTGTGTGCTCACGGAACTTTAGGCGTTCGTTTTCGGGACCCCCTACGTGGTGCTACCCCTGTGGCTCCAGCAGAGGTGGTGGCAGGTTGCTCCTGTTCGTGCCCTGACCGGGTAGATGCTTTGGGCCGACGCCCCCTGGGTTTCGGTGCCCGTGAGGGCACCTCCACAGACTGCTCCTCCTGCACCTGTGCAGGGGCAGACTCGGCCACCTGGAGAGGATGGACTATTGCGGGCACTGGTTGAGAGGGGGGCAACGGGTGAGACTTGGGGGCGCCTTGAGTAGCGTCCACACTTCCATTTCCCCGTTCACCATCTTCCCTCTCATGGCCAAGGCCCACATCACCCCTTCCACCCTGCTGGACGGCAGTTTGGATGACGTGGGTGAGACCTTGCAAGGCCACCTCCAATGTATCTGTCAACCTGTTGATGGCGGCAGAATGTTGTTCACCCTGAATCCGAACAGCCGTTGTGAGGGCCTGGATGGACTCATTGGTGAGCTGTGCGTGACGCTCGAGGGAGGCTAGCCTGTCCTCCACCGCAGACGTTCCCACACCTACCCGCGACACTATCTCAGAGATGCCTTCACGTCCCTGCGACACTATCTCGGCGATACCCTCCTGCACCTGTGCCACCATTCCCCTCATGCAGGAGTTGGACTCCTCCATCCTCCGTGCGATTGTGGAGAGTGCGCGTGGCACCTCTCCCAGTACCTCAGCAATGTTCTGGTGCCCCTCGACGACTCTCCTTTTGACAGGTGGCCCCCTGGGTTCAGCATCTGGGTCCGGCTGAGCAAAGCCTGGAGAAGAGTGCTCCCACCGACGCGGACCCTCCGCGGCTGACCCTGCCACCAGGGTCTGCTCATGCTCATGTGTGCGCGGTGACTCACCATGTGCAATCCCAACTAGCTGAGGGGGGGGACCCACCGAGGTGTGTGTATCTGCGCTGGTGGATGCAAGGCTCATGTGTGACGATGCACCCTCAGAGACGGGCATGTCCTCTGAGGAATCGCCCTCAACCGAGACGTCGATCGCAGACGGTCCTGGAAGAGAACAGAGGGAAATATCAGGCATGTGACCAAATGTGGCGGTGCGGCATATGCCATGTGATGCTACGATCATTCACGATCATGAGTGATGAGTGCCAGCTTTCCCTTACCGGCCGTTTCGCCAGAACCAGACTCGCCATCCGCCATCGACAGGCAATGCAGCGTGCGGCTGATCTCCAGTGCCTCGACCTCGGCGTCTGTCAGGGCCATCTCGTGTGGCGGGCCCCCTCCGGTGCATGCCCTATCGCGTGCGTTCCTGGCCCTCTTCTCCTGTGAGGGCAAAACACAAAAACGTTATTGAGTGATGATTACAATGTGAGACGCTTCAAGCATTGGTGTGATTGGGTTGAACGTGTGCCAGATGGATGGGAGGATGCGTGTGCCACATGGCCATCCCATTGTATGGGCATTGGGGTGTGTGGTAGTGGTCGAGTGGGGACAGGGACGGTGGGTACGTGCAGGCACTGTGAGGATGATAGTTGGGTGGCTGTGAGGATTGGTGCGGGAGCGCAGTACTGTCAGTGGAGATGGGGTTGTGAGGTGTTTGAGGTGATGTGGAAGACGGAGTGATGCAGAATGCGTTAGTGTACTCACTTTTCCGGACCTGGTGAGGTCATTGAATCTCTTGCGGCACTGAATCCAAGTGCGGGTGGTGTTTCCCCTGCTTGTGACCTCCGCGGCCACCTCCTCCCATGCCCTCTTGGTGGCGCTGGCAGGGCACCTCCTTCCATCCGTGGGGAACAGCGTCTCCCTCCTCATGTGGACCCCGTCCAGCAGCACCTGGAGGGCGTGGTCCGTGAAACGGGGAGCAGCCTTACCCCTGTGCTCCTCCATCCTTGATGGAGTGTAGTTTGTGGCTGGAGGGGCTTTGGTGGACTGCCCCTTTAAATAGAGCGCAACCATCGCTCAGACGTCAATGCGCATGCGCAGGCCGCCGGCACGCAGCTGAGAAGCGCGGAACCCGTAACTGCCGGCTAATCACATCAATCATCCCGCGATCGCGTGCGCAACGCACTCAATTTGGCCGGCGCGTTTTCCTCGAGCCCGCCCGACCACCCGCTGCCAACCCGCACCCCTGGTAAAATCGGGCCCTTAATTTCACAAGAGGAAATTTTCACAACTATATTTATGTATCCCTACACAGTGTGACTGGAGGAATTCTGAACTCACAGTCCATTATTCAGGCTGCACATATTTTTGGCAAGCTATCAGGTTTGATAAGAAGATTCTTTGACTGGCCAGCAATAAAATTCTGAGTCTCTACACCTGCCAATAAGCCTCTTCTTTTATTATATTTGAATGCAAGTCTTCAAAGGCAAAATAATTATATCACACATGTGAACCTTCCCACCAGGGCTGGTGAACTGAGACATATTTTACCCACCACCTGCAACCCACTCCCAAATGTTTCAAAATTGTCACTGCCACACAGAGCATGCCAAAAATAGACCAACCTACTTAATGGCACCATGTCAACACCGTGAGATGGGTAAACATTACAGAAATCCACACAACACATTACTTAGAATAATAGACAAGAACTATGATACGTCTAATCTTGCAACAAATTGGAGATTAATTATTGGCTGGAGGATTGATTAACAAAAAACAGAGAGTAAGGATAAACAGGCCATTTTCAGGTGGGCAGGCTGTAACTAGTGGGGTGCTGCAGGGAGCAGTGCTTGGGCCTCAGCTATTTACAATCTATGTTAATGACTTAGATGAAGGGACTGAGTGTAATGTATCCAAGTTTGCTGACAATACAAAGCTAGGCGGGAAAGTAAGCTGTGAGGAGGACGCAAAGGGCTTGATTTTAAAAGTAAAAAACGGGTGGGTTGGGGGCAGGGAGGGCATTGAAAATTGTCACCATTTCAGACATGCTCCCAACGCACCTTAAACCCACCCATTTCCAGTTTTCATGGGGGCAGGACAAGGTGCAGGCGACCAACCCACTCCCAGGAGGCAGGTGGGCCTTGAAACCTTTCAAGGAGGCGTCAAGCCTCTATTTTTCACTAATTCTCGATTTCAACCCCGAGGGGCCAGGATTCCCGGGCCTTCTGTTTTACACCTTGTGAAAGGAGGCGAGAAGGCCCGAGACTGCAGGTAAGTGCCTGGAAAGGCACAGCTTGGGGGCTCGGAGGAGCAGGAGTGCATCCCCCAGGCCCAACAAGCCCAACAAGCCTACCTGCACCGACCTCGCAGATCCCCCCCCCCCGATCGCGGACCCCCAACCCCCGATCGCGGACCCCCAACCCTCGATCACGGACCCCCAACCCTCGATCACGGACCCCCAACCCTCGATCGTGGACCCCTGACCCCGATCCCCTAACCCTGATCTTCCGACCCCAACCCTCCTCCTGAACGATCGCTGACCCCTGCGATGACCTCCGATCCCATCCCCCATGACTTGCGACCCCCGTGCCCACCTATGCCTACCCGTGCCCGCCTATACCTACCAATGCCCACCTATGCCCACTCATGCCCCTTGCCCACCCATGCCCCTTGCCCACCTGTGCCCCTTTCCCACCCATGCACCCTGTGCCCACCCATGCACCCTGTGCCCCCCACCCCATCCATACAAACAAGGACTTACCTGCAGACTTACCTGCAGACTTACCTGAAGACGTCCTCTCCCTGGCTGGTCTCCCGTCCGACTGAGACCAGCCTGTCAATCAGCCGGTCAGTCGGATGGGAAACCAACAACAAAAAATAAGACGTCCTTACGTCAAATTCGTAAGGACATCCGAGAAATCCGTACTGATGGGTTTCCCGACCTCCAATTGACCCACCCCTGCCCTCTTCCCGGCTCCATTTTAAAATTGAGCCCAAAGAGTCTGCAAAGGGATCTAGACAGGCTAAGTGAGTGGGCAAGAAGGTGGCAGATGGAGTATAATGTGGGGAAATGTGAGGTTATTCACTTTGGTAGGAAGAATAGAAAAACAAAATATTTTTTAAATAGTGAGAAACTATTAAACGTTGGTGTTCATAGAGATTTGGGTGTCCTCATACAAGAAAGACAAAAGGTTAGCATGCAGGTAAAGCAAGCAATTAGGAAGGCAAATGGCATGTTGGCCTTTATTGCAAGGGGTTTGGAGTACAAGAGTAAGGAAGTCTTACCACAATTGTACAGGTCTTTGGTGAGACCGCACCTGGAGTACTGTGTACAGTTTTGGTCTCCTTATCTAACGAAGAATATACTTGCCTTAGAGGTGATGCAATGAAGGTTCACTAGATTGATTCCTGGGATAAGAGGGTTGTCCTACAAGGAGTGATTGAGTAGAATGGGCCTATGTTGTCAGGAGTTTAGAAGAATGAGAGGTGACCTCATTGAAGCATATAAGATTCTGAAGGGGCTTGACAGAGTAAAGGCTGAGAGGTTATTTCCCCGGCTGGAGAGTCTAGAACCAGGCAGCACAGTCTCAGGATAAGGGGTCAGCCATTTAAGACTGAGATGAGGAAGAATTTCTTCACTCAGAGGATTGTGAATCTTTGGAATTCTCTACCCCAGAGGGCTGTCGCGCTGAGTCATTGAGTATATTCAAGGCTGAGATAGATAGATTTTTTGATTCCAGGGGAATCAAGGGAAATGGGGATCGGGCGGGAAAGTGGAGTTGAGGTCGAAGATCAGCCATGATCTAATTGAAAGGTGGAGCGGCTCAAGGGGCCGTATGGCCCACCCCTGCTCCTATTTCTTATGTTTCTTATGTTTATTATTCACAACAGAGGACCTCCAGAAAATTAACCAGAAAACTTTAGGGGTTATTCATTATTGATGTAAAAATAAATTCCAGATATCCAAGAAGAAATTAATTCTGTTCACAGAACAGATACATAACAGGGAAATTCACTTTGCTTTTTTTCACCTTTACTCTCCACAGCAACTCATATTAGGGGTTTCTGATACTTTTTAAAATTTGCAATAGACTGAATAAGTTAGCAACACAGTAAAGGCCTTCCCAATATTGGAAAACTCCTTTTTATCCAACTTAATTGCAATGTTTTTCCCTATATCAAACTTTCTATCTACTAAGATAGCCTTCCTGCTACAGACTGGCCTTTTAAAAAGTCAACCAGAGGTTAACTAAATTATACTAGCCAATCACCACTATAGGCTTGTGATAATACGTAAGTGTCCAACAAATTAGAGAAATGAGAGAACATTCTGTCAAGAAAACACAAGAAACACCAGAAACTCAACTAAAAACTTCTGACACATGTACAGAAATAATACAGAAACCTGACGCAACTCCTAAAATAACAGAGTCCTGATACGAGGAACATGGGTTGACTTCTATGATTCCCTACCAAATATACTCCTAATCTTGGTTGGAATGTCAACAAGAGATGTTTACTCCAATGGAGGGAGTATGATTGGTTTATCAGTCAACAGTTGCCTCTCTTGTGTATGGAACAGATACCACTTACAGAACACAAATGGCAGAGGGCTGGAGGTGGGTTGCCTGTTTCCTATCTTGCAGAAAGGTGTGTAGCATGGCAGAATCTAGAGCCCTATTTTCTCCATTCAGTCGTGTTTATATAAAAAAAAATAGAAAGATATAAATAGAAGTGCAATACCAGTAGAAAGCATTAACAGACTACTCTTCCATGTTTAATACTGCTTTTGAGGATTGCTTCTATCAAAAAATGAATTCAGGAAAATTGGAAAAAAGTTTTTTAAAAACGCTCACTTTTTAAGGTCTTGTTAAAACCCACTTAAGCACCAGATAACAACACCTTCAATTTCTTCCAAACAGAACTCCAACCATGGTTGTTAGAGCTTGATTAATGTTTAAGGAAACATAATAAAAAAGACAACAAGTTGCATTTATATAGCGCCTTTAACATAGTAAAATATTCCAAGGCGCTTCACAGAAGCGAAATCAGACAAAAAAAAATTGAGTACAAAAGAAAATACTAACTATACAACTACACAGTATGGAAGGTCACCATGGTAAAATATCCTGGGACCAATTTTCCTCTGCTGTACATCCAGGTACACCTATTTCACAAGTGTAAACCGGAGGAAAAAAGGGCGGAGACCCATTACATCAGATCTCCTTCCACTTTTCCACTTCATTCACATTTCTGGTTGTATCCCCAGAGTGCAGAGGGGGAGTTCCCCCCTAGAACAGGTCTGTTCAGGCAGAGCGCTCTTTGCACACCATCTGACTTGGGCTCGGACAAATCAGGGAAGAAAAATCATTCCCTCTATCTTCAGATTCTAATAGAAAAGGTGCAATAAACTCATCAGGGGTTCCATATACCATTCCAGTCTTAATCACATCTGTCAGTTCAAATTTACCACTTTAATCATTTGTTTGAGAAATACCATGAGAAATATGTGAAAGCTATGTTGCAGAAGTTAGCATTGTGATGCATAGAGCATGGAACATGGGGTCTCTTGAGCTGCTGACACCATGGAGGTATCATACTGTAAAGGATGTGCAGTCAGGGGGCAATAGTGTAGGATGTGTTTAGGCAGATTTACTGAAGTTTTGCTTCGAGGGAAAGAAGACACTTTGCAGAATCTTTGGTCAGGAAATCAAATTGGATGGGTAGTGGCTTTGGTGGAGCAGATTGTACATAGTCTGAAGGAGGAACAGTCTTGCTTGGCTGAATAGGTCTCTTATTCTGTACTTTTCTCATGTTCTAATAGTATTTGGCACAGCAGCTGATGTGCTGATGATGAAGTGAAGCAGCTGGTTCCTGACTTTTCTATAAAGTGACTAAATGGAGCATGCCTGCCCGAAAACTCCAGTACTTGACATTGCACGTGGGATAATAGCGTACAAACACTTAACGCATTTGTCTGAAATTCCTGCTACTGCTATTATAGTTTTAAGTAAGTAGGTTAAAGCCACTGCTAAAATAGTGGACTGAGGAATTTCAGATGCATATGTTAAGCATTCAGATGTAATTATCCTACAGTGTAACTTCAACACTCTCATGTATAGCAATGCTTGCTTTTTAATAAACACAAGATGCAAACTAATTACGGTAAATCTCTAACACCCACCACACCACTCGAGGGCAATTAGGGATGGGCAATAAATGCTGGCCTCACCAGCGACGCCCGCATCCCGTGAACGAATAAAAAAAAAGTACTCCAGGGCATTCAACAGCCAGCCTGGGTCACTAATGGAACCTGGAGAGGTAGAGCTGTCATTGGGGGCTGGTATTCTTCCCACTCAGTCCCAAATAACCCTGCAAGGCAATGCCTTAATAGAATTGGGTGTTTCTTGCATGATTTTAGCTCATCAAACGCCAGCAATAATCCTTTGGACACTTCTGGTGGTGGGGAGGGGGTCCGTAAGTCTTGGCTGTACCAACCTGTGCCTTAGTCTTTTGGACTTATGTAACCAGGATGTGCACCTCTGTTTGTTACTTACTAACAGGTCCAATATCAGGGCTTTGGATCTGATATTTAGTTACAGCCAGGAAATGTTTGAGCAGGTCAGAGTCAGAGAACACCTTCTCAACAGTGACCATAATATGGTGGAGTTTAAACATAATGTTATGAAAAGAATGACTAAAGTAGAAACTTCAACTTTAGAAAGACAGATTTTGAGGGGATGAGGAGTAAGCTCAGGAATCTAGAGTGGACAATGGGGAAATGGATCGTGTTTAGAAATATTATACACAGCGTAGGGAAGAAGCATAGAAGTGCAAAAAGACTGATGTGGGCAACAATGGAAATAATGTAGGAAGTAAAAGCAAAGAGAAATAATTTCTAAGGAATAAAGCTACGGACAGCATGGTGGAACGAGGCGAATATAAAAACAAGGTATAGAAAGAAATTGGTCAGCAGAGATAACATAGAAAGAGAGGTTAGAATAACAGGGAATTTTATAAGAAATGGCCAGCATTTCTATAAATATATTTGCAGCCAGCTGGTAAAAAAGGAAATTGTGGGGCCATTGAAAGATTCCAAAGGTGACAGAATATCAGGAGACCAAGGGATAGCAAATTTACTAAACTAATTCTTCTTCTCTGTTTTCACTGAGACCCCAACATAGAAGCTGAATTTCTGGGGGCATAAAAGAAAGACTAAAAGAAATAGAAATTTCAGATAATTCGGACACCAATAAGCTGACCAGGTTTAAGGAAGACAAGGCACCAGGCCTGGATGGACTTCACTCAAGACTACTTAAAGAAGTGCCCAGTGAAATTGGTCATGTCCTTACCACTATTTTTCGGGAATCATTAGAAATTATAGTGCCCAAGCTTGGAACAAAAGCTAATGTAACAACAACCTTTAAAATGGAGCATAGGGATGACCCAGGAAATTATAGGCCAGGGAGCCTAACATCTGAGGTGGGTAATGTATTAGAAGGCAGCCTGAAAGATAGGGCACGGTAGCATAGTGGTTATGTTACTGGACTAGTAATCCTAAAGACTCTAACCTAATAATCCAGAGTCATGAGTTCAAATCCTGCTATGGCAGCTGGGGAATTTAAATTCAATTAAAGAAATAAAAATCTGGAATTAAAAAAACTAATACCAGTAATGGTGGCCGTGAAACTACCGGATCGTCGTAAAAAACCCACCTGGTTCACTAATGCCCTTTAAGAAAGGAAACCTGCCGTCCTTACCCGGTCTGGCCTACATGTGACTCCAGACCCACAGCAATGTGGTTGATTCTTAATTGCCCTCTTGAAATGGCCTAGCAAGCCACTCAGTTGTAAAATCTCGCTACGAAAAGTCGTAATAAGAATAAAACCGGACGGACCACAAGGCACCGGACATGACAAAGGCAAACCGAAGCCCACTTGACCCTGCAAAGTCCTCCTCACTAACATCTGGGACTTGTGCCAAAATTGGGAGAGCTGTCCCACAGACAAGTCAAGCAAAATACTCACAGAATCATACCTTTCAGCCAACGTCCCAGACTCTTCCATCACCATCCCTGGTTATGTCCTGTCCCACCAGAGGTGACGGTACAATGATATACAGTCAGGAGGGAGTGGCCCTGGGAGTCCTCAACATTGACTCTGGATCCCATGAAATGTCATGGCATCAGGTCAAACATGGGCAAGGAAACCTCCTGCTGATTACCACCAACTGTCCTCTCTCAGCTGATGAATCAGTCCTCCTCCATGGTGAGAAGCACTGAGGGTAGCAAGGGCACAGAATGTACTCTGGGTGGGGGACTTCAATGTCCAT
Source organism: Heptranchias perlo (assembly GCF_035084215.1). Classification (NCBI taxonomy): domain Eukaryota; kingdom Metazoa; phylum Chordata; class Chondrichthyes; order Hexanchiformes; family Hexanchidae; genus Heptranchias; species Heptranchias perlo. Next base: position 12,073,564 of record NC_090351.1, read on the forward strand.
CACCAAGAGTGGCTCGGTAGCACCACTGCTGGCCGAGTCCTGAAGGACATAGCTGCCAGACTGGGCCTGCGGTAGGTGGTGAGGGAAAAATCTACTTGACCTCGTCCTCATCTGTCCATGACAGTATTGGTAGGCGTGACCACCGCACAGTCCTCGTGGAGACGAAGTCAAGTCTTGGCACTGAGGACACCATCCAACGTGTTGTGTGGCACTACCACCGTGCTAAATGGGATAGATTCAGAACAGATCTTGCAGCTCAAAACTGGGCATCCATGAGGCGCTGTGGGCCATCAGCAGCAGCAAAATTGTATTCCAGCACAATCTGTAACCTCATGGCCCGGCACATTCCTCACTCTACCATTACCAACAAGCCAGGGGATCAACCCCAGCTCAAGGAGGAGTGTAGAAGAGCATGCCAGGAAGCAGCACCAGGTGTACCGAAAAATGAGGTGCCAACCTGGTGAAGCTACAACTCAGGACTACATGCATGCTAAACAGCGGAAGCAACATGTTACAGACAGAGCTAAGCGATTCCACAACCAATAGATCAGATCAAAGCTCTGCAGTCCTGCCACATCCAGTCGTGAATGGTGGTGGACAATTAAACAACTAACGGGAGGAGAAGGCTCCTCAATGATGGCGGGGTCCAGCACGTGAGTGCAAAAGACAAGGCTGAAGCGGCTGCAACCACCTTCAGCCAGAAGTGCCAAGTGGATGAATCCATCTCGGCCTCCTCCCAATATCCCCACCATCACAGAAGCCAGTCTTCAGCCAATTCAATTCACTCCACGTGATATCAAGAAACGGCTGAGTGCACTGGATACAGCAAAGGCTATGGGCCCCGACAGCATCCCGGCTTAGTGCTGAAGACTTGTGCTCCAGAACCAGCCGTGCCTCTAGCCAAGCTGTTCCAGTACAGCTACAACACTGGCATCTACCTGACAATGTGGAAAATTACCCAGGTATGTCCTGTCCACAAAAAGCAGGACAAATCCAATCCGGCCAATTACCGCCCCATCAATCTACTCTCAACCATCAGCAAAGTGATGGAAGGTATCGTCGACAGTGCTATCACGTGGCACTTACTCACCAATAAACTGCTCACCGATGCTCAGTTTGGGTTCCGCCAGGACCACTCGGCTCCAGACCTCATTACAGCCTTGGTCCAAACATGGACAAAAGAGCTAAATTCCAGAGGTGAGGTGAGAGTGACTGCCCTTGACATCAAGGCAGCATTTGACCGAGTGTGGCACCAAGGAGCCCTAGGAAAATTGAAGTCAATGGGAATCAGGGGGAAAACTCTCCAGTGGCTGGAGTCATACCTAGCACAAAGGAAGATGGTAGTGGTTGTTCGAGGTCAATCATCTCAGCCCCTAGGAGTTCCTCAGGGCAGTGTCCTAGGCCCAACCATCTTCAGCTGCTTCATCAATGACCTTCCCTCCATCATAAGGTCAGAAATGGGGATGTTCGCTGATGATTGCACAGTGTTCAGTTCCATTCGCAACCCCTCAGATAATGAAGCAGTCCGTGCCCGCATGCAGCAAGACATGGACAACATCCAGGCTTGGGCTGATAAGTGGCAAGTAACATTCGCACCAGATAAGTGCCAGGCAATGACCATCTCCAACAAGAGAGAGTCTAACCACCTCCCCATGACATTCAACGGCATTACCATCGCCGAATCTCCCACCATCAACATCCTGGGGTTCACCATTGACCAGAAACTTAACTGGACCAGCCACATAAATACTGTGGCCACAAGAGCAGGTCAGAGGCTGGGTATTCTGTGGCGAGTGATCACCTCCTGACTCCCCAAAGCCTTTCCACCATCTACAAGGCACAAGTCAGGAGTGTGATGGAATACTCTCCACTTGCCTAGATGAGTGCAGCTCCAACAACACTCAAGAAGCTCGACACCATCCTGTACAAAGCAGCCTGCTTGATTGGCACCCCATCCATCACCCTGAACATTCAATCCCTTCACCACCGGTGCACTGTGGCTGCAGTGTGTACCATCCACAGGATGCACTGTAGCAACTCGCCAAGGCTTCTTCGACAGCACCTCCCAAACCCGCAACCTCTACCACTTAGAAGGACAAGAGCAGCAGGCACATGGGAACAACACCACCTGCACGTTCCCCTCCAAGTCACACACCATCCCGACTTGGAAATACGTCGCCGTTCCTTCATCGTCGCTGAGTCAAAATCCTGGAACTCCCTTCCTAACAGCACTGTGGGAGAACCGTCACCACACGGACTGCAGCGGTTCAAGAAGGCCGCTCACCGCCACCTTCTCAAGGGCAATTAGGGATGGGCAATAAATGCTGGCCTCGCCAGTGACACCCACATCCCATGAACGAATAAAAAAAAAGACAGATAATGAAACACTGGTCATTGTGTGGTAAGAGGGAGTTTGTGTGGATTTATGGAAGGGAGGTCTTTCCTACTTAACTTACTAGAGTTTTGAGAAAATGATCGACCTCATTGACGACAAAAACTTTGTGAAAGTGGTATATTTAGATTTCAGCAAGTCTTTTGAGCTGGTTAGTCCATAAGGTGGGAAGGCATGGAATAAGAGGCGAGCTTCTAAGTGGATTTAAAATTAGTTAAACCAGATAAAGCAAATAGAGCTGTAAATAGAGCTGTGTTGACATGGCAAATGGTCCCTAGTAGAGTGCCACAGGTATGAGTGCTGGGGCATTGCTGTTTAAGTCTATATGTAAATGGCTTGGAGCTGGGGACAGAAGCAAAGCTGTCTAAGTTTGCGATGACACCAAATTGAGAGGGTGGGTTCAAAGCAATAAGAAACAAACAAGCCAAATACAAAGGGATCTGGACTAACGAGTGGTGTATGGCAATTAATGTGGAAAAATACAAGATAGTGAGAGGAAATAAATAGTGGGAATATAAAATAAATTGATCTGGCCTACAGAGGAGAGGGATCTGGGGGTACTGATGGATAAATCAAACAGTATGCTGCAGCAGTAAGGAAAGTAACCTGATCTTGAGTTCCAGAGGAAAGGAGCACAAATCTAAAGAGATGTACTGTCCCAGTACGCCAGCTGAGCAGCAATACAATGAGGTCCTTTTATGCAACAGAAACATTATTGAACACACCATAAGCACATTTAAGTTGCACTTTAGGTGTTTGGATCTATCCGGCGTGTCCTGCAGTATCGTCCAGTGAGGATCTTAAGGATTGTGGTGGTGTGCTGCATGCTGCACAACTTTGCCTTACAAAGAAGCATCTATGAGGTGGCCACAGAGGACAAAGGACAAGGACATTGGCAAGAGGAGCAGCAGCCTGAACAAGTAGTGGGGGACAACCCATTGTGTGTAGAAGGTGAGTATACAAAAGTAATTGTAAACAATTTTACAACACCAAGTTATAGTCCAGCAATTTTATTTTAAATTCACAAGCTTTCGGAGATTTCCTCCTTCCTCAGGCAAATGTTTCAAGAGCTCCTTGAAGCCTACGCATTTATACATATAGAACAATACATGGTGTTTACAGACTGCCCCTGCAACTGCCCGTTGCCAAGGCAATCACCGTGTTCAGACAGAGAGGTGTCACCTTCAGAACCCCCGAATACACATTCAACAAAAAAACAAACAGGGAAAAAAAACAGAGAAAAAAAAACAGAGAGAGGCAGAAACATCCGGAAGGCAGAGAGAGCCAGCAAATGACCCATTATATTAAAAACAGATAACATTTGTTCGCTGGTGGGGTAACGTGTAGCGTGACATGAACCCAAGATCCCGGTTGAGGCCGTCCTCATGGGTGCGGAACTTGGCTATCAATTTCTGCTCGACGATTTTGCGTTGTCGTGTGTCTCGAAGGCCGCCTTGGAGTACGCTTACCCGAAGGTCGGTGGATGAATGTCCATGACTGCTGAAGTGTTCCCCGACTGGGAGGGAACCCTCCTGTTTGGCGATTGTTGCGCGGTGTCCGTTCATCCGTTGTCGCAGCGTCTGCATGGTCTCGCCAATGTACCATGCTCTGGGGCATCCTTTCCTGCAACGTATGAGGTAGACAACGTTGGCCGAGTCACAGGAGTATGAACCATGCACCTGGTGGGTGGTGTCCTCTCGTGTGATGGTGGTATCTGTGTCGATGATCTGGCATGTCTTGCAGAGGTTACCGTGGCAGGGTTGTGTGGCGTCGTGGACGCTGTTCTCTTGAAAGCTAGGTAGTTTGCTGCGAACGATGGTCTGTTTGAGGTTGGGTGGCTGTTTAAAGGCGAGTAGTGGAGGTGTGGGGATGGCCATAGCGAGGTGTTTGTCCTCATTGATGATATGTTGAAGGCTGCGGAGAACATGGCGTAGTTTCTCCGCTCCGGGGAAGTACTGGACGACAAAGGGTACTCTGTTGGTTGCGTCCCGTGTTAGTCTCCTGAGGAGGTCTATGCGATTTTTTGCTGTGGCCCGTCGGAACTGTCGATCGATGAGTCGAGCGTCATATCCCGTTCTTACTAGGGCGTCTTTCAGCGTCTGTAGGTGTCCATCGCGTTCCTCCTCGTCTGAGCAGACCCTGTGTATTCGCAGGGCCTGTCCATAGGGGATGGCCTCTTTGACGTGGTTAGGGTGGAAGCTGGAAAAGTGGAGCATCGTGAGGTTGTCCGTGGGCTTGCGGTAGAGTGAGGTGCTGAGGTGCCCGTCTTTGATGGAGATTCGTGTGTCCAAGAAAGAAACTGATTCTGAGGAGTAGTCCATGGTGAGCTTGATGGTGGGATGGAACTTGTTGATGTTATCGTGTAGTCTCTTTAGTGATTCCTTGCCGTGGGTCCATAGAAAGAAAATGTCGTCGATGTATCTGGTGTATAGTGTTGGTTGGAGGTCTTGTGCAGTGAAGAAGTCCTGCTCGAACTTGTGCATGAAAATGTTGGCGTATTGGGGTGCGAATTTGGTCCCCATGGCTGTTCCGTGTGTTTGGGTAAAGAACTGGTTATCGAAGGTGAAGACATTGTGATCCAGGATGAAGCGGATGAGTTGTAGGATGGCTTCCGGAGATTGGCTGTTGTTGGTGTTGAGTATTGATGCTGTCGCAGCGATGCCGTCATCGTGGGGGATACTGGTGTATAGTGCCGAGACGTCCATCGTGGTGAGAAGTGTTCCTGGTTCAAGTGGTCCGTGGGTACTGAGTTTTTGTAGGAAGTCTGTAGTGTCGCGACAGAAGCTGGGGGTTCCCTGTACGATGGGTTTCAGGATGCCCTCGATGTATCCAGAGAGGTTCTCACACAGGGTTCCGTTGCCTGATACGATGGGACGTCCGGGTGTGTTGGCTTTGTGTATCTTTGGGAGGCAGTAGAAGTCTCCCACGCGGGGATTACGTGGGATGAGAATGCGTAGGATGCTTTGAAGGTCTGGATCGAAGGTCTTGATCAGTTTGTTGAGCTGGTGGGTGTGTTCTTTGGTCGGATCTGCGGGTAACCGTCTGTAGTGTTCCTGGTTGTCCAGTTGTCGGTATGCTTCTTTGCAATAGTCTGTTCTGTTCTGTATGACTATGGCTCCTCCTTTGTCCGCTGGTTTGATGACGATGTTGCGGTTGGTCTTGAGAGCGTTGATGGCGTTGCGTTGTGCTCGGGTGACATTCTGGACTGTCTTCTGAGTGCGGCTGATGAATCTGGCATTGACGCATTTCCTGACAGCTTGAGCATACATGTCCAGCTGAGGGCAGCGACCCTCCGGAGGAGTCCAGTTTGACTCTTTCCTCTTCGGTTGCTGTACCGCGGATCCCTCTGTCTGCTGTTCCGGATCGTCGATTGTCTCATTGGGTTCGCTGCTGAAATCTTGGGGTTTGTGGTAGAATTCCCGGAGCCTCATTCTCCTGATGAATTCCTCTGTGTCCGCCGCGAGACTAGTGGGGTCCATTTTGGTAGTGGGGCAGAAATTGAGCCCTCGGCTGAGAACTTCGATTTCGTCTGGTTGAAGGGTGTGGTCGGATAAATTGACAATAGACTTCCCTGTGGTTGCAACCGTGGTACCAGGGGAAGCTTGGTCGTTGCTGGTGGTGATGCCGAGTTTCTCAAGCTTCCTGCTCTTGGTTTTCATGTAGGCAGCGTAGTTCCGTTGCCTCGTCTGTTTGGCGGTATAACGTAGCTGGTCTGCTGTGTCCTGAGTACAGGTTGAGAGTATGGACTCTATCTTGGTTTCGAGGTTGTGGCGTCTGCTGTAGAGTTGGTGTATGAGATGGTTGCGGAGTGTGCGAGAGGCACGGCGGCAGAGTCTCTCAGCGTAGTCCGAGTTGTATGTGGACTTGAGTGGGTTCGTGATCTGGAGTCCTTTCGGGATCTTGTCTGCTTTCTTGCAGCTCTGTAAAAACTTGATGTCTGTGTCTAAATGCGCGATCTTCTTGGATATCCATTCCACTGTGAGCCGGCAGTTTGTGGTGTCGATGGTAGTCATGATGTGGAGATGCCGGTGATGGACTGGATCACAATGTCTTCACCTTGGATAACCAGTTCTTTACCCAAACACACGGAACAGCCATGGGGACCAAATTCGCACCCCAATATGCCAACATTTTCATGCACAAGTTCGAGCAGGACTTCTTCACTGCACAAGACCTCCAACCAACACTATACACCAGATACATCGACCACATTTTCTTTCTATGGACCCACGGCAAGGAATCACTAAAGAGACTACACGATAACATCAACAAGTTCCATCCCACCATCAAGCTCACCATGGACTACTCCTCAGAATCAGTTTCTTTCTTGGACACACGAATCTCCATCAAAGACGGGCACCTCAGCACCTCACTCTACCGCAAGCCCACGGACAACCTCACGATGCTCCACTTTTCCAGCTTCCACCCTAACCACGTCAAAGAGGCCATCCCCTATGGACAGGCCCTGCGAATACACAGGGTCTGCTCAGACGAGGAGGAACGCGATGGACACCTACAGACGCTGAAAGACGCCCTAGTAAGAACGGGATATGACGCTCGACTCATCGATCGACAGTTCCGACGGGCCACAGCAAAAAATCGCATAGACCTCCTCAGGAGACTAACACGGGACGCAACCAACAGAGTACCCTTTGTCGTCCAGTACTTCCCCGGAGCGGAGAAACTACGCCATGTTCTCCGCAGCCTTCAACATGTCATCAATGAGGACAAACACCTCGCTATGGCCATCCCCACACCTCCACTACTCGCCTTTAAACAGCCACCCAACCTCAAACAGACCATCGTTCGCAGCAAACTACCTAGCTTTCAAGAGAACAGCGTCCACGACGCCACACAACCCTGCCACGGTAACCTCTGCAAGACATGCCAGATCATCGACACAGATACCACCATCACACGAGAGGACACCACCCACCAGGTGCATGGTTCATACTCCTGTGACTCGGCCAACGTTGTCTACCTCATACGTTGCAGGAAAGGATGCCCCAGAGCATGGTACATTGGCGAGACCATGCAGACGCTGCGACAACGGATGAACGGACACCGCGCAACAATCGCCAAACAGGAGGGTTCCCTCCCAGTCGGGGAACACTTCAGCAGTCATGGACATTCATCCACCGACCTTCGGGTAAGCGTACTCCAAGGCGGCCTTCGAGACACACGACAACGCAAAATCGTCGAGCAGAAATTGATAGCCAAGTTCCGCACCCATGAGGACGGCCTCAACCGGGATCTTGGGTTCATGTCACGCTACACGTTACCCCACCAGCGAACAAATGTTATCTGTTTTTAATATAATGGGTCATTTGCTGGCTCTCTCTGCCTTCCGGATGTTTCTGCCTCTCTCTTTTTTTTTCTCTGTTTTTTTTCCCTGTTTGTTTTTTTGTTGAATGTGTATTCGGGGGTTCTGAAGGTGACACCTCTCTGTCTGAACACGGTGATTGCCTTGGCAACGGGCAGTTGCAGGGGCAGTCTGTAAACACCATGTATTGTTCTATATGTATAAATGCGTAGGCTTCAAGGAGCTCTTGAAACATTTGCCTGAGGAAGGAGGAAATCTCCGAAAGCTTGTGAATTTAAAATAAAATTGCTGGACTATAACTTGGTGTTGTAAAATTGTTTACAATTGTCAACCCCAGTCCATCACCGGCATCTCCACATCATACAAAAGTAAGGCAGCAAAACAAAGGCCTTCATTACTACCAGATATGTGTGTCTGGGTAAACATTTGCCAAGTTCCCTTAGGTGGTAGAAATAATTAGGATTGATCAGTAGACCCTCAATCACTTTTATGTCTAAGCATGACCTTTCCAATTGTCCCATCAGGGACCCTCCACGCATGTCCTGAAGGGATATGGATTGCTTGGTTGGTATCAATCATGCAAAGGCTGTGCTTTTGAAACCTATTTGTGATTGGCAGTTTTATTTAAGTGTGACAGATATCTTTTTGATCTTTCTTTATCTCAGTGCAGGCTGCAAAGCAAAGGAAGAGGTATAACTGTGACAGGCAACAATGACTCTTTCATGTATGTCTACTTTGACAGGTGGCTAACAAATCAAGGATAGTTGAGTGCTCCATGAGTATTCTGTCTTGTGAAATCTCTGAGTCACAGATGCTTGGCCCCAACTAAAAGTACTACTTCTTAAATCTCCTGGAGCATCAAGACTTTTGCTATGTTAAACAAGCACCAGCAATTTCCTTGGAAATTCTCTTAATTGACTGCCATAACTTCCGCAGAAGATTGAAGGAAATCCCAGATAGATGCATAAACAGGGTTTCTTCCAATCTTCCACCAAATTTACCCCAGCTGATCGGAAGAGCCCCCAGTGAAATTCCCAGGGAAGCACTGTAAGTTAATCATTTGAATCTAGCAAAATCTGTTATGTTTCTGTTTAATTTTACTTGATCCGTGGATGCACTCTGAGATATGTGACCTGTCAGAGTGTTATTTATCCATCAGTCTGAGAGATAAAAAGCATATGGTCATAACCTGCATCATTTGTAATGCATACCTTAACAGTATAAAGAGTTTGTTATTCATCCTGTGAGCTGCTAGCCATAATTACTTGGCAAATATGGTTACATCTTAGGGATTGAGAACTTGCCTATAAAAGCACACTTTTGAACTGGACACAAAAAAAAGTATCTGGAGTATACCTAACTTATAGCATCCATTAGCTGAGCTCCTTGCCTGGATTATTTTCTTGCTTTATCCAGTGTCCTCTATATAGTTCAATTTAATGTTTCTTAACTATATCAACTACTTTGAGGTATCCATGATCCTCTGTGTATTGGGATCATACAATTAAAGAAGTTCAGGCTCTGCAGTAGATCACCATGTTTTTGCTCCAATGCCGTGCATCACAGAATGCTGTTCTGTGCCCATGATTTGTGCGCATGGCAAGTTCCCCATTTAAGACACACAGTCAGAGTGAGGTTTTCTGCTTCCTCACAGAGAAAGGAGAGAAGGAAAATCATAGATCAAATTACTCTGGGTTGGTTTGCAAACATCCAACCAGTCGGCTCAAGAGTGGTAAAAACATGGGCTAGGACCAGGCTGCCTGCTTGTGCTGTTGCAGCTAGGGAAAGCTGAGTGGCACTGGAGAAAGGAAGTAAGAACATTTGAAAAAACAAACTATCTAAACAATGGGAAAGAAAGTGACAAATAAGGAAAATGCAACAGGAGTAATGATCACTATTAACAATTGCAGTGGCAGAATCATAGCTAAGAAATAATTACAGATGTGGATCAGACTCTTAGCTCTGTATCTACCTATGCCAGTTGCCATATGATTAATAGGCATTATAGAATTGGAGGAGTGTTATGAATGAGTAGCACTGTTTACTGTAGTGTTGTAATATGTATAAGTATTGGTAAATGCATTTCCACTTGACGTCAGTGTTAAAGTTGCAGCTGCTGGTGTAATTGAGGAAATGGGCCTGGGTAAACACCAAGATTTATTGTCCATTAAAAATACATTCAATGAAGATTAGATAATGTTCAAGCATTTTAGTGTTAGATTTTTTTTTGGAGTTTCCAACAATCTATTGGCTGTTAGTAAACCACAAGTTTCTATTGACATACAATCTGCGTAACTGCTACCATATATGTTTTTTATATCAACATTTGGCATGGGTTATTGTATGGTTATTGACTTTAAGGTGCTTGAAACATCTATTTATGCTTAAGATCTAAAGATAGACCAAGGTCCAAAGTTCAAACCAAAAAAATCTATATGGGACACTCGTTATATTTCGGTACAACTGGATGTCGAATGTATGGACAAAGCATGACCAGTGTAGTTAGTATCAGCGATAACTCCTGTTACTATTTTGGCCCTCCATGGGTGACAAAACTGAACCTAAAAGATCAATTACAAAAGATTTTGACCCAGATTACGTACCTCAGTGGGGGTGAACACTATCTTTTGCAACCCAACCAGAATTCTGGGTGCTTTGTTACCGTCCCTGGTGCTAGGGGAAGGGATGCAGCTCGTCAGTGAGCCCAAGTGAAAGCCAACAATTTGGGAAAGGAAAGCCCTGAAGTTCTGTAAAAGGTGTTCAGGAGATTAAGAAGCAGGTTTAAGAGCAGGACTTCAAGGGCAGTGTGCTCTGGATTAATCCTCAGCCATGTGTTAGAATAGCGGGTTTGAAGATTAGGGAGCTCAGCACATGACTAAAGGGCTGGTATCAGAAAGAGAGTTTCCAGCTTATGGGGCATTGGCACCAATACTGGTGAAGATGGGAACTATTCTGCAAGGATGGGCTACATCTGAACAGAAAGGGAGCTAATCATAGAATGGTTACAGCACAAAATGAGGCCATTCGGCCCATCGAGCCTATGCCAGCTCTTTATAAAAGTAATCCAGTTAGTCCCATTCCCCTGCCCTGCAAATTTTTTCCCTTCAAGCATTTATCCAATTCCTTTTTGAAAGCCATGATTGAATCTGCTTCCACCACCTTTTCAGGAAACGCATTCCAGATCATAACTACTTGCTGCGTAAAAAAGATTTTCCTCATGTCATCTTTGGTTCTTTTGCCAATCACCTTAAATATCTTCATTTACTTTATCTAAACCCTTCATGATTTTGCATACTTCTATCAAATCTCCTCTCAACCTTCTCTGCTCTAAGGAAAACAACCCCAGCATCTCCAGTCTATCCATGTAACTGAAATCCTTCAGCCCTGGAACCATTCTAGTAAATCTTTTCTGCACCCCTCTCTAATGCCTTTACATCCTTCTTAAAGTGCAGTGCCAAGAATTGGACACAATATTCCAGTTGTAGCTGAACCAGTGTTTTATAATGGTTCAACATAACTTCCTTGCTTTTGTATTCTATACCTCTGTTTATGAAGCCCAGGATCCCATATGCTTTTTTATCTGCTTTCTCAACCTGTCCTGCCATCTTCAAATATTTGTGTACATATACATTCCCCAATCTCTCTGTTCCTCCACCCCCTATAAAATTGTACCATTTAGTTTATATTGCCTCTTTGTTCTTCCTACCAAAATGTATCACTTCGCACTTCTCTGCATTAAATTTCATCTGCCCTATGTCCGCCCATTCCATCAATCTATGTCCTCTTGAAGTCTATTACTGTCCTCCTCACTGTTTACTACACTTCCAAGTTTCGCGTTATCTGCAAATTTGGAAATTGTGCCCTGTACCCCCAAGTCCAAGTCATTAATATATATAAAAAAAAAGCAGTGGTCCTAGTACCGACCCTGGGGAACACCACTGTCTACCTACCTCCAGTCCAGAAAACATTCCTTCACCACTACACACTGTTTCCTGTCACTTAGCCAATTTCATATCCATGCTGCCGCTGCCCCTTTTATTCCATGGGCATCAATTTTGCTGACAAGCCTATTATGTGGCACCTTTTGAAAGTCCATATACATATCAACTGCATTACCCTCATTAACCCTCTCTGTTACCTAATGAACTGTGAAAACAGGTAAATAGAGCAATGAAGACTCATTTACACTAGAAAGGAAGCAGGCAGGGAAAATAAAAGCAATCAGAAAGAGCAAGAAGGCAAGGTAGAAGTAGAAGCAGTAAATATACAAATATAAAAGAATTTAGCAAAATTAGCAATTAGAAGAAATAAAATGGGTAGAGGATGAAATTCAAATTGATCAGGTATGAGCAGGAAAAAGAATGAGATAAAGCAATAAGGCCTTAGCTTGAACAAAAAAAAATAATCAAGGGAAGACGAGTAACTTTAAATTTGACAAAAAAAATAAAATGCTCATATTGCAATGCTCAGTGTGGGAAATAAACTGGGGTAATTAGAAGCAATTATATCACAGAAAGATATAGATTTAAAAGTATGATCAGAAACTTGGCTGCAAACTGGGCAGGAGGGGAAAATAAACATCGGGTTATAATATTTGTAGGAGGGACAGAATAAGTAAGATTAAAGGAGTGTCAGTATCGATGAAGGATGGAATACATAAGAACATAAGAAATAGGAGCAGGAGTAGGCCAATCGGCCACTCGAGCCTGCTCCGCCATTCAATAAGATCATGGCTGATCTGATCCTAACCTCAAATCTAAATTCATGTCCAATTTCCTGCCCGCTTCCCGTAACCCCTAATTCTCTTTACTTCTAGGAAACTGTCTATTTCTGTTTTAAATTTATTTAATGATGTAGCTTCCACAGCTTCCTGGGGCAGCAAATTACACAGACCTACTACCCTCTGAATGAAGAAGTTTCTCCTCATCTCAGTTTTGAAAGGGCAGCCCCTTATTCTAAGATTATGCCCCCTCGTTCTAGTTTCACCCATCCTTGGGAACATCCTTACCGCATCCACCCGATCAAGCCCCTTCACAATCTTATGTGTTTCAATACGATCGCCTCTCATTCTTCTGAACTCCAATGAGTAGAGTCCCAATCTACTCAACCTCTCCTCATATGTCTGCCCCCTCATCCCCGGGATTAACCGAGTGAACCTTCTTTGTACTGCCTCAAGAGCAAGTATGTCTTTTCTTAAGTATGGACACCAAAACTGTATGCAGTATTCCAGGTGCGGTCTCACCAATACCTTATATAACTGCAGCAATACCTCCCTGTTTTTATATTCTATCCCCCTAGCAATAAAAGCCAACATTCCGTTGGCCTTCTTGATCACCTGCTGCACCTGCATACTAACTTTTTGATTTTCTTGCACTAGGACCCCCAGATCCCTTCGTACTGCAGTACTTTCCAGTTTCTCGCCATTAAGATAATAACTTGCTCTCTGATTTTTCCTGCCAAAGTGCATAACCTTACATTTTCCAATATTGTATTGCATCTGCCAAATCTCCGCCCCCTCACCCGCCTGCCTATATCGCCCTGTAGGTTTTTTATGTCCTCCTCACTCTCCACTTTCCCTCCCATCTTTGTATCATCTGCAAACTTTGATATGTTACACTCAGTCCCCTCCTCCAAATCGTTAATATAGATTGTAAAGAGTTGGGGACCCAGCACCGACCCCTGCGGAACACCACTGGCTACTGGTTGCCAGTCCGAGAATGAACCATTTATCCCAACTCTCTGCTTCCTGTTAACCAATCCTCCACCCATGCCAGAATATTACCCCCAATCCAGTGAGTCTTTATCTTGAGTAATAATCTTTTATGTGGCACCTTGTCGAATACCTTCTGAAAGTCTAAATACACTACGTCCACTGGTTCCCCTTTATCCACCCTGTACGTTATGTCCTCAAAGAACTCAAGCAAATTTGTCAGACATGACTTCCCCTTCGTAAAGCTATGCTGACTTTGTCCTATTAAATTATGTTTATCCAAATGTTCTGCTACTGTCTCCTTAATAATAGACTCCAAAATTTTACCCACCACAGATGTTAGGCTAACTGGTCTATAATTTCCAGCCTTCTGCCTACTGCCCTTTTTAAATAAGGGTGTTACATTAGCAGTTTTCCAATCTGCCGGGACCTTTGCAGAGTCCAGAGAATTTTGGAAAATTATTACCAAAGCATCCACAATCCCGACTGCCACTTCCCTCAAGACCCTAGGATGTAAGCCATCAGGTCCAGGAGATTTATCCACCTTGAGTCCCATTAATTTACTGAGGACCAATTCCTTCGTGATTTTAATTGTATTTAGCTCCTCTCCCACTAGAGCCCCCTGTTTGTCCAGTGTTGGGATATTCTTAGTGTGCTCTACCGTAAAGACTGAAACAAAGTATTTGGGATGGGTATTTCCTCGGAGTTGCTCCCGCTCTGCATCCATAACAAAAATGAGGTTCAGAGTCAATATGGTTGATGATCAAAGATAAAGACGGTCCGTGGTACATCCTTACGAATGAAATAATCCCTTTTTTAGGTGAAGTGAAAAGAGAAATCGACACACGGGGCTTTAAATCAACAGTGGGATTTTTTTTTTGATAAAGGAAATTGCAGAATAAATACATATTTTAAAAAAAGAGAATACTTCAAGTTTCAGAATGCTATAGATAAGAGGTTAGAGGTTAGAAACAAACTAAAGTTGAAAAGAGGGCATATAAAGCTGTAATAAAAAAAAGAGAATACAAGAAAATAAGAGGTTATGAGAGGGATAAGGAAAGCAAGGAGGGAGTATAAGAGAATCTCAAAAAGTAGTAAAAAGAATAAAATATTCTACAAATATATCAGTAAAAAGAGAAATGTTAAATGTGAGGTAGGACCCTGAGAGGATAGAATAGTGAATTAGTAGAGAAGTAGAAATTTAACAAGCTGCTTCAGTGGTTACTAAAGAGGATATTAGGGAGAAGGTAAAACCTGAATTGGTTAAAAGTGATGAGAGATATTATACTAAATAAAAGGAAAATATTAGAGAAATTAATGAATGACAAATTGTCAGTTCCTCATGGGATACATCCATGGATCCTGAGGGAAATAGGGGAATAAATAGTAGAGGCTCTGGAAATTATATTTCAGAGTTCTATTGAGTCTGATGTGTAACGGAGGACTGGTGAATGTAATACCCATTTTCAAAAGGTAGATGGAGCTAACCCAGGTAATTACAGGCCAGTTGGAATCTTTAAATAAAGATGAAATTACTAAATATCTAGATGAACAGAAAATAATTAGAAGCAGTCAACAAAGAAAGGAAGTGCATGCTTGACAAACTTGATGGAGTTCTTCAAGGAGGTGACAAATATGGTGGATGGGGGAAATGCAGTGGATGCACTGTACACAGACTTTCAGGAAGCCTTTGATAAAGTACCACAACAGGAGACTATTGGAGAAGATTAAGGGCTATGGAATTATGGAAATGATAGCAAATTGGATTGAAATTTGTTAGAAGGGAAGAAACAGAGATCAGAAGTTAAGCAAGGGCAAATTCTCAGAGTCATTGGAAGTGGGTAGCTGTCACCCATTCTGGGACAGTTTCTGCTCACTGTGTACAGCAATAATTTGGATATAAGGCGATTGGGAGTGATGTCCAAATTCACAGACAATATTAAAATAGGAGGCATAGTAAATAATTCTGAGAACCAAAAGAAGCTGCAAAGGGATATCGATAAGATGGTAGAATGGGCAAAAAAATGGTAAATAGAATTCAATGTCATTTAATGTAAAGTGGCACATCTTGGTAAAAATAAATAAAAATAATGATTATACTTTGAATGAGGGAGGCTGGAGGATATGGAAGAGCAGAGGGATTTGGGGGTTCAGTATACACAAGACATTAAAAGTAGCACCTCAAGTGGATACAACTATAAAAAAACTATTGGAATACTGGGTTTTGTGGCAAGAGATATAAAATATAAAAGTCGAGATGTAAAGTTGAATCTACATAAAACCTTAGTAAGACCACACTTGGAGTAGTGTGCACAGTTTTGGGCTCTGCGATATAGGGTGTTAAGGCAATACAGATAATGATGCCTGGTATAACGAATACAGATATGAAGAAAGATTTGAAAATTGGTAGTGTTTTCGTAGGACAAAGGAGGTTAAGGATGATTTGTTACAGGTGTTTAAAATTATGAAAGGATAGTCTCCAGCGGATAGAAAGACTGTTTCTAGTGATTGAGGTCCAGAACGAGGAGACATAAATATAAGATTTAGGACAGTTAGCTGGAGAATTTTTTTTACACAGAGGATTGTGAGGCTGTAGAATACACTACTAGAGAGTGATCGAAGCAGAGACCATTATTTACCAATCAAATGTTAGAAGATTGATAGTCTCTAATGCCAAACAGGAACAGACTGCCAGTGAACAAGTATGTCTGGCAAGAGTCTATGCAGGAAGAATATGCCCAGTCAAGTAACCTTACCTGCAGGGTACTTAGGATCAAAATGAAGGATAGATCCCTTGGCTATCATCTGTTTGACCCAGGTACCAATTGTGATCGCACTCAATGACCTGCAAACCAGATCAGTCATCCACTAGTATTCCTAGCACAGGTATAAGGATTATGTTGTCACAGGCTTGATTGTACAGCTGAGGTAGTGATGGCCAAACCTTTCTTGCACTGGGGGTCAGAGGCTAGGTTGGAAAGGGTGGGTTCTCAAATCCCACTGAGAATCTTGTCACAAGAAATACACTGTCTGGACTTATACATGTATTACTACACATAAAAGCCTGTCCTAATATGCTCCTAATTTGCTGGATTTAGCAGTGTAAACTGATAACCTCATGGGATGCTAGGGGAATGATACTGAATATGTTGGAGCAGTGGGCTGGATCTTTGAGAGTCAACTAAGGGTGGGTCTGTATCGTTTCAGAATAATTATTAAATGGTATATCTAACTTTCAATCTATTTTTCATTTCTTGCCATCCTTGCGTCATGCCATTTACCACCTCCTCCAGTCCCTTCCCCATCTTTTACACTTCTGCTTATTTGTCTGTCCCCCACTACTCCCTTCTCCTCCACTCTCCATCTTCTCCCACTCCCCTCTTCTGTCCATTTCTCTACTACTCCCCCTCCTCTTTCTCCTCCACTACCTCCTTCCTCTCCCACTACTTCTTTTCTCCTCTCCCACACCTGGTCCCCTTCCCCTCTTCTTCACTCTCCCATACTCACTTGTCCCCTCTCCTGTTCCTCTATTACTCCCTTTTTTGCTTGGTAGAGCCCAATCATCTTAGATTCTATATGTTAGGTGGAACAGAATTGATAGGCTATACAATATTTGTTTATTCCATGCTTTATGTTCTTGAAGGTTTCTTGCAGCTTAGTATATAGAAAACAAGCGAGAGGGGGTGGTTGGTTGATGTTGCTTTAATACAAATACATTTTGTCAGGCAGGTGTAGGATCCATGGTCGTGTCTGTGACAAATTCAGCCATGCTACTGGGTTAAATGCTCAGTACTTCCAAAGGGGAGGCAAGGTTTACAATCTACATCAGATGGTCCACTTTTAAGCTCCTCCTCAGGAGCAGCAATAGCAGCCTGGGAATAGGTCACCTCCACGACCTCGCACCTGGGTTGAATCTATAATTGGAGGAAAGGGAATAAACCCTCATTAAATTTCTTGAAATTCTTCAAGATACAGAAAATCCGCTACCATAACTATTATGCTATCTTACTTCTGTTATACAGCAAACAGGCACCCATGGCAGATCCCGCTACTAAGAAAAAAAGGTGCATGAGTAGAGTGGTCTTAATAATGCTGTAAGAGGAAAATATGGGTTCCACGTAAAAGGTCTTCAATGCACATTTATCCCTCTCCTGTTACTTTACATTAGACGTGGCATCATGTTTCCTTTCTAGGATAGCTGTAAGGATTCAAAGTGAAATAAACTGTGGGCAGTCTCAAACCATGTCCCAGTGGATGCAAGTCCACAGCCAAAAAAAAGACTCCAAGTTAGTACTCTGGCTTTGACAGCCAATACAAGCAGAAGTGGTACATGGTTATTTGCAAAGAATGTTAGAGATGGGGGCAAGGTACAATCACATTTCAGGATTCTTCGACCATTTTTCTACAGAAAGGATCTAGATACAAGTTATTTTTAAAAATATCTTCTAAGCTAAAGCTTGCTTCAGGACAGTCCTATGCTGGGATACCAATTCCAAGACGAAAGGTGGTTAAATATGCTAATTGAAAGTTGTTTTCCTCCCCGAGATAAATCAATGATTAGTTAGCTTGTCTGGGTACATGAAAAGACACCACTCACCACCATTGTACTGGAAAACCCTTTGGCCCCTGTTGGTCCACGGTGGAGGGGGGGGGGGGGCGGGTGGAAAGAGAGAAAGAGAAGTAGATGAACAGGCTTCTTAAGAGGGAAGCTTTTCAAAACTGAACACGGACACCAAAAACGCAGCCATGGAGCTAAGTGCTGTGAGATGCTTAACAAGACAGGAGGCTGCAGGGAAAAAGGTTTGTCCTTGGGTTGTAGGACAGAATACAGAGGAGTCAGTCTGTTTAAGTCAAGCAAGGTGACCCACCAAAGTGACACTGCACAATATGTTCATTATTCTTATTGTATTGCATGAAGATAAATTACTTCAACCATAACCATTACTCTGTGCATTCACTATGCTGTGGAATAAAACCACTTAATGGTTCAAAACCAAGCCTTGTGTCATGTAGAATTAACAGCCCAACTTCATAGATATTGGGGAATACACATGCAGGAGAGATCCACTCCAGATCATAAAGCAGATATAAAACTAACTCACTCATACTGCTTACAGGAACTACTGATGTCACTGAACACAAAAAGGTATCAGTGGCAGACCCAAATTTGCAACAAGTACATCATCTAAGGACCTTTGTTGTGCGTGCTGCACCTGACCATGGAACACTTGATAATATCAAAGTTGAATTCGTTTTAGTCCTCAATGCTAATCGAAAATTTAGCAGAGGACATCTGTAGAACTCAATTAAAGTTCAAAATCTTGCAAAGGCAACTAAAGGCTCATTTTCTATCTATAACAATTTGCATTTATATAGAGACCTTTATCATCCCAAGGCACTTCCCAGCAGTGTAATCAGACAAAAATCAACACTGAACTAAAGGAGATATTAGGGTGACTAAAAGTTTGGTTAAAGAGGTGGTCCTTAAGGAAGGTTTTAAAGGAGGAGGACAGGTGTAGGGAGAGAATTCCAAAGCTTAGGGCCTGGGCGGCTGAAGGCATGGTTGCCAATGATGGGGCAGAGAGATTTCGGGATGCACAAGAGACCAGAGTTCGAGGAACACAGAGTTCTCAGAGGGTTGTAGGTCTGGAGAAGAGATAGGATGGGGTGAGGCCATGAAGGGATTTGAACATGAGGATGAGAATTTTAGACTTGAGGCATTGAAGGATTGGGAGCCAATGTAGGTCAGCAAACACAACAGTGATGTGTGAATGGGACTTGGTGTGGGATAGGATACAGGCGGCAGAATTTTGGATGAGCCTAAGTTTATGGAGGATGAAGGATGGGAGGCCAGCCAGGAGGACATTGGAATAGTTGAGATTGGAGGTGACAATGGCATTTTGACAGCAAGTTAGCAACACTTGAGGTTTCATAAATAATGTAACATTTTTGTAATTATGGGCAACATATAATTCGACAGAAAACAGATGCCAGGGAATATGTTTTACCATATAATGCACTCAAGATCTTTGGCTAACATTAAAAACCCCATAGAAAAGTTAAAGCAATTTGTGAAAGTGATCAAAACAAATTGGATGTTGTAAATGAGAATTAGGAATGAGACATCTCATCTCTGGGACCAGGATTCAAATTCAGCCCAGAGTGATGGGATGAAAGTTTACTTTCTCTCTCAGCTCCGAGGATCTTACATTAAATGAGTTTAACATAGCTCCTCATGAATGCAGGCCCTCATTACTAAATTGGCAATTTTACTCAAAGGCCACATGATAGATAACTGGTGTACAAAATTGTCAAGTTCACACTGTTGCAGTTGGTATTTCACCTACTAGGTGATGCAGCAGAGTAAAGGAAGCTTTATTCTGCATGTAGCTAATGCTAGAAATATTTGATGCTGACATTAGGTGGCCAAAATTGAAAAGTGTTGCCCCAAGCCAAATAGCCCTCATTTTGATTTGGAAGCAGGATTATCCAAATTTAAGAATGAATTACACCCAAAAACAA
Organism: Heptranchias perlo; assembly: GCF_035084215.1. Classification (NCBI taxonomy): domain Eukaryota; kingdom Metazoa; phylum Chordata; class Chondrichthyes; order Hexanchiformes; family Hexanchidae; genus Heptranchias; species Heptranchias perlo. The sequence goes on from NC_090351.1 coordinate 12,093,511, forward strand.
AGACATCTTTATGGGGATTCCATTTTCACTCAGCTTTTCCACTTAACATTGGCAATCACATGTCAGATTTTCTATTGCCTTCACCAAAACAATCAGTGTGAGACATTTAATTAGAAAATAAAATGTGCTCTCATAACAGAATGCTACTGAAAAATACCCTGGTATTAGTAAATCAGTAGTTATATGTGAATGACATAGCAGCTCTAAAGATTATCAATGTAATTAGACATTAAAAGCTTTATATTGCATTTTTATACATGGAACTTAGGAAGGGTTCTGTCTTCATGCAATTGTCATATTGAGTAACTGATTCACTTCAGATATTTTAAGAAAAGTCATAACCCCATTACCAAGAACATTTGCAACAGTTTATTAACCATTCATTAAATGGTAATTACACAAAAGATTGTATGTAATGCTTTCCAGACTACAAAGGCCGGAAAGAAAGGGTTAATATTTGAGTGAGTGTTCTGCTGAGAAAGTTATAATGAGATTTTAGATCCCAATATACTTTGTGAGGAGTTTCATTTAACTCCACCTCATGAAAAGTAAACATCTACACCACCCATATACCACTGACATTTGCTTATTGCATTCTGTACCAGTTTGGCACTATACTATGTACTGTTAGCCTGACACTCCCAATTACTGTGCTGTGCCATGCTTACCTGTCTTAACAAGACTCTCTTTACCTATGACAAATAAATTATGATGTTTCTTTGGCAACACAGTGTGATTTCTTTAAAGCTCACAGCTAGTGATGAAATGTTTCCGAATGACAACAGGGTCCTGTTAAAAAGGGAGTGACTGTTTTTCTCTCAGTTTATATCGGTTGGTTCTGCTCCAGAACAACAAAATGTACATAAACACCCCTTAAATATATACCAGAAGTATTAATTTTAAAAAATAGAAAGTGGTTTTGTTGAAGAGGTTGGCAACGTAGATACTTCAGGTGCTTATTTCACAGTTCAGCACTTCCTCGGCTGAAGACAAAGTTAACTGCCAAACCCATCTGAGAAAATTGTCCAGCCTTGTAAAGTAAGCACAATACCCAGTGAGCCACACTCTCATGTAGATTTTAAATCTTGCAGTAGATTCTTTGCTCTCAAATGTTGTAGTTCTGATCTGTGTCAGGAAGTTTTTTTCCCCCTCAAACAAGATCATAATGCCAGACAGGGGTTGTGTTTACATCAGTAGCGTTTAATGGAAAAGGTATTATTCATTTTTACAATAACCTACCCCGACCCCAGCCTTCCACCAATATGTTCTTCTGTTTTGCCCCACTTGTCCTGAAGGCAGTAACTCATCCTGGGATACAATTCTGCAAATATCAGCAGTCCTCTGGTACCTCTTCCACACAGCCACGTGTGAAACTATCTGATCAGGAGTGGGAATCGTAACTGATTTTTTCCGTTCCAAGCCCAGGTACTGCTGAAGCGAATTACAGAGCACTGACTACTACAGCTGAGATCAGCTAACACAGATCACATCTGGGACCCTTCCTGATCTGAATGGCCCAGTATACTGGATGGTGCACTTGCCCATTAAGCCATCAAGCAGTTTAATTGTAATACTTCCAATATACTACACGCTGTTGAAATAGCACTAGATAATCATTGCAAGTAACATCACAACTGTCAATTCTTAAAAGTAAATATCATGCAACCAATGCCTTGGCTGGTGATCATAATGACATCTACCACATGGGGAAAAGAAAATACAATAAAATCCCTCCTCCCCCAACAGTATGGATTATTAAAAAGTTAGATAACAGAACCTTGGTTAGACCACATTTAAAAATTCTGTCGCTCAGTTCTGGTCTCAATATTACAAAAAAGGATATAGAGGCACTGGAGAAGGTGCAAAAAAGATTTACAAGGATGATATCAGAACTGAGAGGTTATAACTATCAGGAAAGACCCAACAAACTGGGGCTGTTTTCTCTGGAAAAAAAGATTGAGAGGTCACCTGCTACAGGTGTTTAAAATTATGAAGGGGATCGATAGGGTAGATGTGGAGATGATGTTTCCACTTGTAGGGGAGTCCAAAACTAGGGGCCATAAATGTAAGTTAGTCATCAATAAATCCAACAAGGAATTTAGGAGCAACTTTACTCAGAGAATGGTTAGAAAGTGGAACTTGCTACCACATGGGGCACGATTTTAAAAGCAAAGTCTGGGTACATCGGGGGCAGGGGCAAACAAAATCGGGATTTTCTGGAGCGAACCCGGAAGTCTGGCAATTAAAAGCTGGTGGGACGATATTTAAACCAGCAATTCAAGTACTTAAAGTACTTGAAATGTGCATAAATATAATTATGAAGGCAATGATGGCAAGCAATTTCAACGCTGCCTCAACGTGTTTCCTGTGCTGTGTGAAGCACGCCATGGGAAACTAGGCAGGTTGCAGCCAGCAGCCAAATGACATTTAAATCCCTGTTTGACAGATGGGGACAAAATGTGAGTTATTGCAGCAGGGCACTCAGTTCTCTCAAACTTTTGGCTGGGAGATCTGTGTGTTTAGACTGAAAATTCTTGGTTCACACTCAGAATTGTTCTGTTTACACTTATTTACCAACTTTATGGACCCTCTCAAACTGACACCATCAGGATGAGGGGGGGGGGGGGGGGGCGCACTGGCTGCATTCAACAGTACATCCGAGGAGGAGGAACATCACCATCCTCGCCAGGCACGGCGCGCACTTCCGCTACTTGCAGCTCCACACAGTGGTGCGTCACAGGCATCTGCATAAGAGCAGAGAGGGGAACAACAGAGGTAATGACGTCGGAGGAGACATTAACTACCCTCGAGAGGGTCTACATACCAAGGCTGAGCTTCCTGGACCTCTCTGAGGAGCAGTGCCTATGGAGGCTGAGACACAGTCACCAGGTGGTCGCAGACATCTGCACGCTCCTTCATGCCAAGCTGCTCTCGGCTGGGCCTGGTGGCATCACATGCCCATTGCAGTTAAAGTGACCACTACCCTCAACTTCTTCGCCACCGGTGACATCGCCAGGGTGTCTCAGTCATTTGCACATAAGTGCGTAAGACAGATCACCAACAGTTTGTTTCGCAGGGCGTCAGACTACGTCAACTTCCCCATGGATGACCTCAGCCAGAGGGGGCAGTGAGATTCCACTCTGTGGCTGGCTTCCCATGGGTACAGGGTGCAATTGATTGTATGCCTCTAGCAATCCGAATATCTCCACACGAGCCAAGAATATTCATCAACAGAAAGGGGTATCATTCAATCAACTCTCAGCTCGTTTGTGACTACCGCAAAAGATTTCTTTACGTGTGTGCGAGATTCCCTGGCAGCTGCCATGATTCATTTGTTGAGGTAATCCAACATCCCAGCCGGCCCTCTTCCATGCACCAGGGCTGGCTCCTCGGAGACAAAGGATACCATCTGCAGACGTGGCTCATGACACCTGAGGAACCCCATCAGCGAGGAACAGCGTCAATACAACGACAGTCACATCACCAGCAGGTCTATCGTTGAACATACAATAGGACTGCTGAAGATGTGATTTCGGTCTGGGGGAGTGCTTCAATACGCACCACAGAGTGGGTTGAATTACAGTCGTCTGTTGTGTCCTGCACAACAGAGAGGGTTACCGGTTGATGAAGCCCATGCCCTCATCCAGCATCCACATCTGCTATGATCATTGAGGAGGAGCAGAAGGAGGAATCCATTGGCAGAGCAGCGGCTCACCTGGCTGCTCGTGAGGCCAGGGAGTCACTAATATTTGAATGATTCTCATAAGGAGATCACAAAGTGAGACTAGTCCAGTCCTCAGACCACCTGGGAATAGCAGCGCCAACACCAGCCACCCCGCCCCCCCACACCGGCTGCATAAAACAGTCCTACAACTACACATACACCCATTGTAAACGCACCCACTAAGTGGCATCGAGTCTCGCCATTCATGAAGCACATGAAAGGGCTCTATCACAAAAGGCAGTCAAGAATGGGCAAGACGTAGCAGAAGTGGTGAAAATAATAACATTTAATGTGAATTTAACAAAAAACAAATATAAATGAAAAACATTACAAGTTTGTCAA